>NC_091436.1:51108459-52536184 GCF_964237555.1 Oryctolagus cuniculus | reverse complement strand
CTTTCAAACTTTTATTTAATGAATATAAATTTGCAAAGTACAGCTTATGGATTACAATGGCTTCCCCCCCAAAATGTCCCTCCCACCCGCAACCCTCCCCTTTCCCACTCCCTCTCCCCTTCCATTCACATCAATGATTCATTTTCAATTCTCTTTATATACAGAAGATCAGTTTAGCATACATTAAGTAAAGATTTCAACAGTTTGCTCCCACACAGAAACATAAAGTGAAAAATACTGTTTGAGTACTAGTTATAGCATTAAATCTCAATGTACAACACACTAAGGACAAAGATCCTACATGAGGAGTAAGTGCACAGTGACTCCTATTATTGACTTAACAAATTGACACTCTTGTTTATGACCTCAGTAATCACCCTAGGCTCTTGTCATGAGTTGCCAAGACTATGGAAGCCCCCTGAGTTCACTGACTCTGATCATATTTAGACAAGGCCATGGTCAAAGTGGAAGTTCTCTCCTCCCTTCAGAGAAAGGTACCTCCTTCTTTGATGACCATTCTTTCCACTAGGATCTCACTCGTGGAGATCTTTCATTTAGGTTTTTTTTTTTTCCCCAGAGTGTCTTGGCTTTCCATGCCTGAAATAGTCTCATGGGCTTTTCAGCCAGATCTGCATGCCTTAAGGGCTGATTATGAGGCCAGAGTGCTGTTAGGACATCTGCCATTCTATGGGTCTGCTGTGTATCTCACTTCCCATGTTGGATTATTCTCTCCCTTTTTTATTCTATCAGCTAGTATTTGCAGACACTATTCTTGTCTATGTGATCCCTTTGGTTCTTAGTCCTATCATTATGATCAATTGTGAACAGAAATTGATCACTTGGACTAGTGAGATGGCATTGGTGCATGCCACCTTGATGGGATTGAATTGGAATCCCCTGGTATGTTTCTAACTCTACCGTTTGGGGCAAGTCAGCTTGAGCATGTCCCGAATTGCACATCTCTTCCCTCTCTTATTCCCACTCTTACATTTAACAGCGATCATTTTTCAGTTAAGTTTCAGCACTTAAGAAGAATTGTGTATTGATTACAGTATTCAACCAAAAGTATTAAGTAGAACAAACAAAAAATACTAAGAGGGATAACATATCAAGTTGCTCATCAACAGTCAGGGTGAGGGCTGATCAAGTCACCGTTTCTCATAGTGTTCATTTCACTTTAACAGGTGTGGCTGCTGAGCTTAGGTCAGTGCTCAAGGGTGTGATGGAAATCCAGGGTGACACCCAAACTGTATTTGGTAGATCTCCTCCATTGTCAGCAGAGGAGTGTATGAACATGCCAGTTGGCATAATCACAACCATACCTCTTCTCTTCTAAGATGATCAATGGCTGGGGTTAACCCACAGTGGGTTTAACCCCCACCCATGCAGGTATATGAACTGCACAAAAATCTGTACAGTCTTTAATGCAACAAGGCATCCTCTGCAATGTTCTACTGTTGATATTGCCTAATGGAAATCCTTGCAGACAACAGAGTCCAGCTTGGAGCCCTAGAAGTGGACAGGGTACTCACCTAATACAGTGAAAGAAAAGCACGTTTCTTTCTCTCCATCCTCCCACAAGGGCACATGGCTATCTGTGGGGAGGAAGTGCCATCTTGACACTTATAGAGGCTGCAGTGGCTCTCAGGCTCTCACTCGCACACGACCAGGGGATTTTACCAGAGGGAAAACTTTTTCCCTATGACTTTGAGTCTGGTTAAGAGTGTTAGCAGGGGGCTGGACACCTACTTAGTTCTTTGAAGTGCTGAAATCCCCTCAACCCATCACAGGCTCCAGTGCTCAAACTGCGAAGGTAGAACACCCACAGGCAGCTGGCTGTGAGAATGTCTAAACTCTCTTCATGGACAGGGCAGGCTCACAGGACTGAGAGTGGATCCTCTGTACCCTGTGACTGTGGGAGCCTGTGTGCTGTGAATGTGGGAATTCTGTGACTGCATGACAGGGTGTGGTATAGGAGTTTCTCTGGGCAATCACTGTGGTTTCAGAGATTCAGAGCTCCCCAAATGCCTGGGTAGGTCTAATGTCTTTTAATATGACTTCTAGTTCTATATAGACTGAAAAGCTAAATGCTGTTTCATACCCTCTAGCAACCAGCAAGTACTCTATCCTTCACCAAACTGATCCTCCTACCCTGAATTTGGAGGTAGAAGTGAGCAACACAGGATGATGACTGTGCATAGAGCAAGTGTATCTCCAGGCAGAAATGATGGCAGAGGTGCCCATCTGAAGCTACAGTGATGTTGGTGACATGGGTATCCAGGGGATAGTGATAAGGCACACAGTTGTATTCTACCGCCTAGTTTCAGTGGTATCTTTTTACTTTTCTCCTGGTTGCTCTATTTTTTGTTTTATGTTCACAACTAATACGTGGACACTCCAAGACATTCTGTAATAGTGCTGAATGTCTAGAAGACCTTTATAATTTTCTAAAAGTCATTGTTCTTCAGAAATCAGAGTAGATTCTGTTATCCTGAATTGTTTGCAGAAATTCACAAACATCCCACCCATTTGTTTTTATTTATATTCCTGGAGACACTCTTAGCAGTTGGAATCTGGTCTTGGGTTTGGAACAAAAAAATTTTTTTTTCTTTTCCCAAGGGAGAGACAGAGAGAAAGAGAGATCTTCCATCAACTGGTTTACTCCCCAGGTGGCCACAATGGCCAGTGCTAGACCAAGCAGAATGCAGGAGCCAGGAGCTCCATCAGTTCTCCCATGTGGGTAGCAGAGGCTCAAACACTTGGGGCATCTTCTACTTTTTTCCTAGGCCGTAGAGCTGGATCAGAAGTGGAAGAGCAGGGATGTGAACCAGCACCATATGGGATGCCAGTGTAGCAGCAGCTTTATATACTATGCCACAAAGCCAGCCCCAAAAATAATAATTTTAAAAATACCCTGTAAATATATATTTTTCTGACTTAATATGCAGTTTTAAAAACACATTATTAAAAATTAAGAATGTTTTGCACATTGGAGGATTTCAGAAAGATGATAGAAAGTTTCATACCCCACTTGTCTCACAGAATGTTCAACTAGCAAATGTCCAAAAGTCAGAATATTGTTTTAAAAATATTTGGGAAAAAACCCCAGAGAGAATCTTGTATTCCATGGAAGTGAATGAAAACTGAATTAGAAGGCTAAGAAAACCACTTTTACCATATCTCACTCAGCCTTCCCCCAAATTGGTATGGAGAAAAGTTGTGGGCAACAGCAAGGCTAGACCATCGGAGTCCAATGGAAACAACGAAAAGAGTAAAACGTCACAGTGACCAGCCCATGAGTCTTGGTGTTACCTTTGTGTTCTTTCCAAGTGTGGCTGTCCACTCTGAGGTAACAGCCAACCACACAGCCCATTTGCAAGACTGAGCTGGTGACCTTCAGAAGCAAGGTATGAAATTCAGCCAAATTTGAGTTCCTAGAAAGCTAGTTTCCATGCTCAGCCTCAGAGCCACCATAATGGCACCATCCAGGCAGAGAGATGGCTACTTTCGCCTACTTTGGAGAAGTATGGGAGCTACATCAATGTGTTAGTCAACTTTTCTGTCACTACTGTGAGACATCTAAGGCAGTTACCTTTATAAAGGAAATAGGTTTATGTTACAGTTCAGGAGGTTCAAAGTCCAAGATTGAGTGGCCACATAATTTGACCACTGGTGACGGCAGCAAATGATGGCACATCATGGTTAAATCTGTGTGTGGAAGAGGTTACACCCAAAAAAGAGAGAGATCCCTTTGAAGAGTATGGATACAGTAATCTGTGGATCTCCCATTAGATCCTGCCTCCTAAAGGCTCTATCACTTCCAAATAGTGCCACCCTGGGAGCCAAGCCCTTAATTCCAGACCATTGAGGGACAGCCAAACCTCTTGACTTAAGATGTCAAGCAGTGGCTCTGTTCAGCCAAAAAGCCCATTCAATTCTGCCCAGGCAGAGGATACCCACTTCTGGCTATTTCAGAGAAGTTTAGTGCTAATAATTACTTGATCCAGTAGATCAAATAGTGCCTCAATTCAGCTGAACGTCCATTCCATGCTCCTACCTGGAAGAGACACAATCCTCATTCTAAAGAGCATAGCTTCTGGCTGTACCCATCTCAACCACCAACTATAAATGTTCTTGGAACTTAATCTGCATGCCTTCTCAACAGCAAATTACAAGTAGTAGAATTACCTTACCAAATAATACATTCCAGGACCAGCCTGTCCAGAAACTATTGAAGTCCTCGGCCATCATCTCTACCCTTTTAGCAGCACCAAGTCAGTGGTATTACCAGTGGATACCAGCCAGAAGATACATCCAAAATAAAAGAGGGTGGTGACTTAGTCAACTAGAGAATCCACATTCTACCTGTCTATGGACATCACATGCTAGCCCTCACAGAATCATAGGCTAGACCAAATAGTAAAGCTCTATTCCTACCAAAGAACAACTTTAATGGCCAGAATAGGGCATTTTCTGCTTAAATGTACTGATAACAATGCAAGGATGCTGGATTATAAAGAATCAGGGGAACATGACATCTCCAATAGAAACTAATGAAATTCGCAGAATGGATCTTAAAGACATGGAGATCTATGAAATGACTGACAAAGAATGAAGAATTATCTTAAAAAAGTTCAGTTAATATAAGTATATATATATAATTAAATGAAATTTAGAAAATATATGAATAAAGCAAGAAGTTTGATAAAGAAATTAAAATAATTTAAAAAGAAAATAGAACTAAGAGTTGAAGAATATAGTGACTGAAGAGCAGATTTCCACAGAGAGCTTTAATGGAAGATTTGATCAAGCAGAAGAGAATCATTAAGGGAAAAATATCATATGTTCTCCCTGATCGGTGACAACTATCTGAGCACCTAAAAGGAAACCTGTTGAAGTGAAATAGACACAATGAGAAACAATGTCTTGATCAGCTCTTGTCCTTACTGTCGAGGAACAACTTACTATTTTATTCCTTTTAGTATTTTTTTTGTTCTACTTAATACCATTGGTTGAACTCTTTAATTAATACACAATTATTGTTAGGCATTTAAAATTAACTGAAAAGTGATCCCTGTTAAATATAAGAGTGGGAATAAGAGAGGGAGATGTACAGTTTGGCACAAACTCACTTGGACTTACCCCTAATGGTAGAATTAGAAATGTGCCAGGGGATTTCAATTTAATCCCATCAAGGTGGCATGTACCAATGCCATCTTACTTGTTAAAGTGATCAGTTTAAGTTCATAATTGTTAAAAATGATAGGATTAAGTGTCAAAGGGATTACATAAATAAGACCAGTATCTGGAAATAATAATTGATAGAATTAAAGGAGAGAATGATCCTACATGGGAAGCAGGATACGTAGCAGACTCATAGAATGGAAATGCCCTAAACAGCACTCTGGTCTCAGAATTAGGCATTAAGGCATTCAGATCTGGCTAAAAAGCCCATGAGAGTTTTGCAGGTATGGAAAGCCAAGACACTGTGGCAAAAAAAAAATGACCTAAATGAAAGATCTCTGTGAGTGAGAACCCAATGGAAAGAACGGGCCATCAAAGAGGGAGGTGCCTTTCTCTGAAGAGAGGAAAGAACTTTCCACTTTGATTATGGCCTTGTCTAAATAATATTGGAGTTGGTGAACTCAAGAGGCTTCCATAGGCAGCTCATGACAAGAGCCTTGGGTGATTACTGATGTCATAAATAAGAGTATCAATTGTTAAATCAACAACGGGAGTCACTGTACACCTGCTCCCCATGTAGGAGGGAGGATATGGGGGGAAAAGCTGCTATAATCCAAAAGTTGTACTTTGGAAATTTATATTTATTAAATAAATATAAATATTTATTAAATAAAATCAATATTTATTAAATTATATTTATTAAATAAAAGTTGAGTAGTTTGAGAAGAATTGGAATTAGTTTTTCTTTAAAAGTTGGGTGGAATTCCACAGTGAAGTCATTGGTTCTGGGTGTTTCTTTGCTGGGAAAGTCTTTATTACCGAGTCAATTTCCATTTTGGTTAGTGGTCTGTTTAGGTTTTCTGTGTCTTCATGATTCAGTTTTGGTATATTGTATGTGTCCAGGAAACTGTCCATTTCTTCTGGATTTCCTGAAGTGTTGGCATAGGCCTCTTTGTAGTAATTACTGGTGATTCTTTTTTATCTGTGGTATCTGTTGTTGAATTTCCTTTTTCATCTTAATTTTATTGATTTGAGTCTCCTCTCTCTTTTTTTTGGTTAGTTGGGCCAATTGTGTATCAGTTTTATGTATTTTTTTTAAAAACCAGCACTTCATTTCACTGATCTTTTGTATTGTTTTATGGTTTCAATTTTGTTTATTTCTTTTCCAATTTTAATTATTTTTATCCTAATAATTTTGGATTTGGTTTGTTCTTGGTTTTCTAGATCATTGAGATGTAATGATAGGTCATTTATTTAATGCCTTTCCAATTTCTTGATGCAGCTATGAATAGCTATTAACTTCTCTAAAACATTTCTTTTTCTGTATCACACAGGTTTTGATATGTTGGGTTGTCACTTTCATTCATTCTAGGAATTTTTTTTATTTCCCTTTGATTTCTTACATGACCCACTATTCATTCAGGAGCATGTTGAATAGTCTCCATGAGTCTGCATATTTTCCAGAGATTCTTGAGTTGTTAATTTCCAGTGTCATTCTATTATGATTAGAAAAGAGAAAAGATATACTTTCAATTTTTTTATTTTTTTGAGACTTGCTTTATCACTTAGCACCTGGTTTAACCTAGAGAAATTTCCATGCAGTGATGAAAATAATGTGTATTCTGCAACTGTGATGCAGTGTTCTATTGATATCAATTGAGTCCATTTGTTGGCAAACTATAGATCATCCCTGTTATTTGTTTGTTGATTTCTTGTCTAGTTGATCTGTCCATTGATGCAAATGGGGCATTGAAGTTCCCTATTGTTATTGTGTTGGAGCTTATGTCTCTATTTAGATCCATTAACATTTGTTTTAAATATCCAAGCACCCTACCATTGGGTACATATTCATTTATTGTAGTCATGTCTTCCTGTTGAATTGATCTGTTAATCATTATATAACCCCTTTCTTTGTCTCTTTTAACAATTTTTGTGTTAAAGTCTAGCTTGTCTGACATTAAGTTGGCTGTACCTGCTCATTTTTGTTTAATGTAATTATGGGGTATCTTTTTCCATCCTTTCACTTTCACTAGTCATATATCTTTGTTGGTGAGATGTGTTTGTTGTGGGTAGCAAATAGATGGGTCTTATTTTTTAATTCATTTAGCCATTCTGTATCTTCTAATTGGTGATTTTAGGCCATTTCTATTCAGAGTTATTATTGATAAGTAATCCTTGGTTTTAGTATTTGCCTAATGTATTATTATTGTTTGATTTGGATTTCCTTTGTACTTTTACTAGGAGAGTGTCTGTCTTCATATTCTTCCATGTTGATGACTATCTTTCTCTGTTTCTGTGTGTAGTATATCCTGAAGTATCATGATGAGGCTGGGCAAAAAGTGAGTATTTTTTCCAATTTCTGTTTATTTTGCAAGGTCCTTTTTCACCTTTATAAATGAGAGCTTTGCTCTATTCAGTATATTGAATTGACAGTGTCTTTCTTCCGGTACTTAGAGTATGCCTCTTCATTCTCGCCTAGTCCATAGAGTTTCTGATGAAAAATCAGATGTCAGTCTAATTGGAATTCCTTTAAGGTAATATGCCCTATTCTCATGCACATTTTAGAATCTTTTCTTTTGTTTTTCTTTGACAGTCTGACTCTAATGTGTTGTGGTGAAGTCTTTTCTGATTATGTCTATTAGGACTTGTGTGTGGTTCCTGTAATTGGATGTCCCTATCTTTCTCCAAATTAGGGGAATTTTCTATATTTATTTCACTGAATATTGAATCCATTGTATTTTCCACACCTTCAGGACTCCTATTACATGTACATTTGGTCATTTGACAGCGTCTCATTAATCTCCAATGCTATTTTCAGTTTTTCTAATTTTTTCTTATATTCCTGTGATATTTCTGAAGATTTGTTTTCTAGCTTTAATATTCTTTCTTGTGTCTCACCAAACCTCTTTTTTTAAAAGATTTATTTTATTTATTTGAAAGAGTTACAAAGAGAGGTAGAGACAGAGAGAGAGGTCTTCCATCTGCTGGTTCACTCCCAGGTGGCCACAACAGCCGGAGCTATGCCGATCCGAAACCAGGAGCCAGGAACCAGCAGCTTCCTCCGGGTCTCCCATGTGGGTGCAGGGGCCCAAGGACTTGGGCCATCTTCTACTGCTTTCCCAGGCCATAGCAGAGAGCTGGATCAGAAGAAAAGCAGCCAGGACTAGAACCGGCGCCCATAGGGGATGCCTGTGCTTCAGGCCAGGGCATCAACCTGCTGCGCCACAGTAGTAAAAAGAGACCAAGAATGTCATTATATATAATACCAATATAATATGTAACAACTCAATCCAGTGGGAGGAAATAGCACTTGTAAGTATGTGTATACCCACAACTGGAGCAATCAAATGTATAAAACAAATAATAATTAACTTAAAAGGAGAGATAGACTCTAATACCATAATAATAGGGGACTTTAATATGTCACTTACAAAAATGGACTCATCATCTAGACAGAAAATCAAAAATAGCAGAGTTAAAATACGCCATAGGATATATGAACTTAACATACATCTACACAATTTTCTACCCAACAGTTGCAGAATTAACATTTTTGTCTATACTACATGAACGTTTTCCAGTATAAATCATATAGTGGGTCACAAAAAAAGTTTCAACAAGTTTAAAAGGATAAAAATCATATTGAGTTTCTTTTCTAATCATAATGCAATAAAATAAAAAGTAACAAGAAAAACTATAAAAACTATAAAATCTACAGAAATACATGGAAATTGAACAACTTACTCCTGAACAATCAGTGAATCAAGGAACAAATCAAGGAGGAAGTTTATTTTTTGAAATCAATGAGAAAGGTAACATAACATATCAAAACTAGTAGGATACAGCAAAAACAGTAGTGAGGGAAAATTATAGCAATTAAGGTGTATATCGAAAACCAGAAAGATGTCAGATAAACAAGTTACCACAGAACCTTAAAAACTAGAAAAACAAGAACATATTAAATCTAAAATAGATAAAAAATAAGATTCAGAACACTAATAAATGACATACTAAGAAATGATTAAAAAAGCAGTGAAATGAAGAGTTAGTCTTTGAAGAGAAATAAACTTTTAGCTGGACTACACAGAACAAAAAGAGGATTCAAATACCTAGAATCAAGGTGAAAATGGAAAGACAGTGTTTGATACCACATACATATAAAGGATTGTTGGAGACTACTATAAACAGCTAAATGGCAAAAAAATTCAATAACTTAGAAGAAATGAAAAATCTTGGATATACATTTACTTCACTAAAATTGAATTATGACCAATTATAGGTAAAAAAAATTGAATCAGTAATTCAAAAATAAAAGATCATAGGAAAGCCCAGGACCAGATGGCTCCACTATAAAATCTTCCAAATCTTTTAAAGGAGAGTTAACAGTAATTCTTTTAAAGTTATTTCAAAAAATAGAAGAGGAAAGAATACAATACAATCAAAGCAATTTATGAAAAACCCATGGCCAACATCCTATTGAATGGGGAAAAGTTGGAAGCATTTCCACTGAGATCTGGTACCATACAGGGATGCCCACTCTCACCACTGCTATTCAATATAGTTCTGGAAGTTCTAGCCAGAGCTATTAGGCAAGAAAAAGAAATTAAAGGGATACAAATTGGGAAGGAAGAACTCAAACTATCCCTCTTTGCAGATGATATGATTCTTTATTTAGGGGACGAAAAGAACTCTACTAAGAGACTATTGGAACTCATAGAAGATTTTGGCAAAGTAGCAGGGTATAAAATCAATGCACAAAAATCAACAGCCTTTGTATACACAGACAATGCCATGGCTGAGGAAGAACTTCTAAGATCAATCCCATTCACAATAGCTACAAAAACAATCAGATACCTTGGAATAAACTTAACCAAGGATGTCAAAGATGTCTATGATGAGAATTACAAAACCTTAAAGAAAGAAATAGAAGAGGATACCAAGAAATGGAAAAATCTTCCATGCTCATGGATTGGAAGAATGAACATCATCAAAATGTCCATTCTCCCAAAAGCAATTTATACATTCAATGCAATATCAATCAAGATACCGAAGACCTTCTTCTCAGATCTGGAAAAAATGATGCTGAAACTAAAGCAATCTTGTACAACAAAAACAAAGCCGGAGGCATCACAATACCAGATTTCAGGACATACTACAGGGCAGTTGTTATCAAAACAGCATGGTACTGGTACAGAAACAGATGGATAGACCAATGGAACAGAATTGACACACCAGAAATCAAACCAAACATCTACAGCCAACTCATATTTGATCAAGGATCCAAAACCAATCCCTGGAGTAAGGACAGTCTATTCAATAAATGGTGCTGGGAAAATTGGATTTCCACGTGCAGAAGCATGAAGCAAGACCCCTACCTTTCACCTTACACAAAAATCCACTCAACATGGATTAAAGACTTAAATCTATGACCCGACACCATCAAATTATTAGACAGCATTGGAGAAACCCTGCAAGATATAGGTACTGGCAAAGACTTCTTGGAAAACACCCCAGAAGCACAGGCAGTCAAAGCCAAAATTAACATTTGGGATTGCATCAAATTGAGAAGTTTCTGTACTTCAGAAAACAGTCAGGAAAGTGAAAAAGAAATTATGGGACATGTACTCTATCGAATACTATACAGCAGTCAAAAACAACGAAACCCTGTCATTTGCAACAAGATGGAGGAATCTGGAAAACATCATGCTGAGGGAATTAAGCCAGTCCCAAAGGGACAAATATCATATGTTCTCCCTAATCGGCGACAACTAACTGAGCACCAAAGGGGAAACCTGTTAAAGTGAAATGAACACTATGAGAAACGGTGACTTGGTCAGCCCTTGCCCTGACTATTGATGAACAACTTAATACGTTATCCCTCTTAGTATTTTTTTTGTTTATTTGTTCTACTTAATACTTTTGGTTGAATACTGTAATCAATACACAGTTATTCTTAAGTGTTGAAACTTAACTGAAAAGTGATCCCTGTTAAATATAAGAGTGGGAATAAGAGAGGGAAGAGATGTGCAATTCGGGACATGCTCAAGCTGACTTGCCCCAAACGGTAGAGTTAGAAACATACCAGGCGATTGCAATTCAATCTCATCAAGGTGGCATGTACCAATGCCATCTCAGGGATCAATTGCCAGGGATCAATTTCTGTTCACAATTGATCATAATGATAGGACTAAGAGTCAAAGGGATCACATAAACAAGACTAGTGTCTGCAAATACTAACTGATAGAATCAAAAAGGGAGAGAAAGATCCAACATGGGAAGCGAGATACAAAGAAGACCCATAGAATGGCAGATGTCCTAACAGCACTGTGGCCTCAGAATCAGCCCTTAAGGCATGCAGATCCGGCTGAAAAGCCCACGAGAGTATTTCAGGCATGGAAAGCCAAGACACTCTGGGGAAAAAAAAAAAAAACCTAAATGAAAGATCTCCACAAGTGAGATCCCAGTGCAAAGAATGGGTCATCAAAGAAGGAGGTTCCTTTCTCTGAAGGGAGGAGAGAACTTCCCCTCTGACTACGACCTTGTCTAAATATGATCAGAGTTGGTGAACTCAAAAGGCTTCCATAGTCTTGGCAACTCATGACAAGAGCCTAGGGTTATTACTGATGCCATAAACAAGAGTGTCAATTTGTTAAGTCAATAATAGGAGTCACTGTGCACTTCCTCCTCATGTAGGATCTCTGTCCTTAATGTGCTGTGCAGTGTGATTTAATGCTGTAACTAGTACTCAAACAGTATTTTTCACTTTGTGTTTCTGTGTGGGTGCAAACTGTTGAAATCTTTACTTAATATATGCTAAACTTATCTTCTGTATATTAAGAGAATTGAAAATGAATCATTGATGTGAATGGAAGGGGAGATAGAGTGGGAAAGGGGAGGGTTGCGGGTGGGAGGGAAGTTATTGGGGGAAGCCATTGTAATCCATAAGCTGTATTTTAGAAATTTATATTCATTAAATAAAAGTTAAAAAAAGTATTCTTCCAAATTCATTCTGTGGGGCCAGCATTATCTTAAGAACAAAACCAGACATGGAGACACACACATACACACAAGAAAGCCACAGACCAGTATTTTTGTTGAATATAGAGACAAAAATCCTCAACAAAATATAAACAAATCAAATCAAGTAGCACATAGAAAAAATTAGTTGTGATCAAGTAGGATTTGTCCCAGGGGTGCAAAATTCTTGACCATTATTTGATGAAGCTGTATTTTTTTTACTTACTTGTATGTTACCTACCTTCTGACCTAGCATTTACGTTCTATAAAGACAGGTTCATTTTCTTTTCTCCATTTATCATCAACACATAAAATAGTTCTTGGAAAAAAGCATTACTCAATAAATGTATAAGTGAAAATAGTTTCTTACATGCTTTTTCCTAGCATAACTTTTGAAAAACCTATTGAGCTATTTTTCCCATTATGCCTTAAATCCAAACAAGTTATATTTTCCTAAATTATACTCATTTGCTATTTTTCTGGCAATTGTCCATTGCTAGTGCATCTGGCTGGTATAATATCTAAAAATTAAACAAAGTCTTATTTTTCCAAAATTTAGGCTGCTTAGATAGTTTTTCTTCCTGACTAGAATATTATTTAAATATTTTTTCTCAATGTATTTATGTAATATGTTATTTCTTTTAAAACATATTACTGGCCAGCGCCGCGGCTCAACAGGCTAATCCTCCGCCTAGCAGCGCTGGTACACCGGGTTCTAGTCCCGGTCGGGGCGCCGGATTCTGTCCAAGTGCTTGGGCCCTGCACCCCATGGGAGACCAGGAGAAGCACCTGGCTCCTGCATTCAGATCAGCGTGGTGCCGGCTGCGGCGGCCATTGGAGGATGAACCAATGGCAAAAGGAAGACCTTTCTCTCTGCCTTTCTCTCTCACGGTCCACTCTGCCTGTCAAAAACAAAACAAAACATATTACTATATTTACTTGGGAATTTTTCAAAAGGTCATGAAAAATGTCTTTTTTGAAGAAACTATACATGGATTTCAATAATTTTCATATGAAAATAACCTTACCTTTTATTTTCTCACAGATATCTTGAAGTACCCTTGTACTTAAGGATACAGTGAATAATGCTATGGTGTTTCAGAGTCAAATTGCTTCTTGGTATAATTCTAGTTATACCCTTTAGCAATCAATCTTTCTAAACTTGCAGTGCTCAATCTTTAAAATGGGCATAAGGATAATACTTAATTCACAAGATTATTGCAGCTATAATCAGAGATAGCATATTTTTTTGCACAATCATTATCTTTTTATTTACATATAGAAATTAGTAAAACTTAAAACCATTTGCGACTTGTACAGAAATCCTTTACTTTTCTTTATTTCACACATTAGAAAATGAAACACACTATACAAATGGATCTTCATAGCAGATGACATGTAGGCCCACTCAGACTCGAGAGATAGCATATTTAAACTAAACAATAGTGTACTGAGCCTGTAATGTACTTCCAGTAATTGTGTTAAAGTTGCTAAGGAATTTGGTTGTGGTACTTTCTCCCTGTAATACTGACATGCCTTAGAGTCAGAAATCTCTGCCAGTTTTAGCCAGTGAACAATAATAGGTTCAGGTATGTAAAATTCTGAAATGTTCACTAAATTTTCATTCAGTTTTGTATTTGCTGAAGATCTGAGGACACTTCTTCATGGTAAATGTTCACTAAATTTTCATTCAGTTTTGTATTTGCTGAAGATCTGAGGACACTTCTTCATGGTAAAAGAGGAACAGAAGATGCAAACAAATCTTTTGGAAACTCTACAAAGTAAAATAAATGAATTTTTTTTTTTTTTCTGTATTTCTATATTTATAGTTCTTGAAATTTTGATGTGTTTGCTTGCTTCAGAATTTTGCCCCAAATGATTTTCTCAATTAAAATTAGAGAATAACAATATGGTTAACTTCTCATTTTACAAGACAGTATACCAAGACTGTGTGGTGATGAAACAGTTATAATAGCAATATAAGTTCTGGCTTAATAGGCTTTCATGATTTTATTTATTTATTTATTGATTGATTTTGACAGGCAGAGTGGACAGTGACAGAGAGAGACAGAGAGAAAGGTCTTCCTTTGCCGTTGGTTCACCCTCCAATGGCCGCCGCGGCCAGCACTGTGCCTATCCGATGGCAGGAGCCAGGTACTTATCCTGGTCTCCCATGGGGTGCAGGGCCCAAGTACTCGGGCCATCCTCCACTGCACTCCCGGGCCACAGCAGAGAGCTGGCCTGGAAGAGGGGCAACCGGGACAGAATCCGGCGCCCCGACTGGGACTAGAACCCGGTGTGCCGGCGCCGCAAGGTGGAGGATTAGCCTAGTGAGCCGCCGGCTTTCATGATTTTACAATGTAAGTTTAAGGCCAAGTTTACAGCCCAAGGTTAAGTATAAAGACCTGTGTACATGTGACATTGTTAGGTAAGGTATTAAATTATCACTGTGGTGCTGGATAGTAGCATCACCATATGTTTATTGGTCTATACTTTCCTTACTTTTAACTACAAAGACTATCTGAGAAATGTTTATGACTAAGTGGGAATATTGAGGATGAAAATGCCTCTTTTGTGAGGTAGCACAAAGGCTCAGCTGCATCTTTTCCAAGCCCAAGTCACTTACAGCTGATGGTTCAAACAAAGCCGCAGTTCATCATGAACCTTACAACACCAGGGCAAGGGGTGGATTACACATGTTCTGAAAAACTAGTCATTATAGATAGATTTCTAGGAATAGATGAATTCCAGAGATCAGAAACAGAAAACACTTGACATTTTCAGGTGATGTTATATCTACAAGTTGTTCTAACAAATGAAATTGAATGGTGGTGACAAAGCACTCACCAGAAAATAAGTAGCAGAAAAAAAATCCCTGGGGCTGAAACTGCAGATGGCATTTTGTTGTATCAGTCAGAAAAACTACCTTCACTAACACTAAAGCTAAGGGGTGTGAGACAAAAGGAATATAAATAACAGCTCCATAGTCTTGGGATTGGTAATGAATACCGTATGTAGAAACCCTTTGGGCACATTTTTCTATAAGAGCATTATCACCATTATTATTGTGATGCCAGTGTCAGTGTGGGCATATACCATGCACTTTGCTTTGTTTGGGCAGTACTGGCTTTTCCTTGTTGTTCTTGTGATTCTATAGGATTCTTTTAGGCTCACATATATATCCTGGTTTGAACCAAAATTACACAATCACTCTGTACGACATATTTGTAGGTGTTTGTAGGCTATTCCAAGAAAAGTGGAGACCCCTGGATTTGATGAATTTTGTTCTTTCTGAGCACTAAAATGTCCTTGTTGTAATGTGGAAAATGGGGAGGTAAAAATAAGGGCACACAGCACTGTGGCACTTGGGAGTTTTAATATGTGGGTAAATTGGGGAAATAAATACTTAACTACTCCAGAGCCTCTTGTTTTTGTTTATTTAAGGTAAACAAATTTCATGTAATTCAAATATACAGATTTAAGAACATAGTGATACTTCCTACCTTACCCTCCCTCCTACCCATGCTCCCACCCTTCCTTCTCCTTTATCTCCTAATCCCTCTCTTAATTTTATGGTCATCTACTTTCAGTCTGCTTTATATTCATAAAATTAACACTACACTAAGTAAAGAGTTCAACAAATAAATAGTAAGAAGAAAAAATACTGTTCCTCAACAAGAGAGACAAGGGCTGTAAACAATCACCAAATCTCAAAATCTCAATTTCACTCCTATATATTACATTTTTGGTGTTCTATTAGTTACTACAGGTCAGAGAAAAAAATATGATATTTGTCATTTTTGATTGGATTATCCCACTAAGTATAATATTTAACAGTTGCATACATTTTGTTTCAAAAGATAGGGTTTCATTCTTTTTTTTTTTTTTGGCTGAGTAGTAGTCCATACTATCTATATATGTACTTGTTCCATAATACACACACACACACACACACATGTAAATATGCAAACAACAATTTCTTTATCCAGTCACCAGTTGAAGGACATTTCGGTTGATTCTATATCTTAGCTATTATGAATTGAGCTGCAATAAACATGGGGGTACAGATCACTCTTTCACATGATATTTAATTTCCCTCGGGTCAGTTCTCAGGAGTGGCGTGGCTGGGTCATACAGGAGATCTATTTTCAGCTTTCTGAGGTATCTCCATACTTTCTTTCACAGTGGATGTGCTTAGTTTATTCCCATCAACTGTGGGTTAGAGTACCTATTTCTCCACATAATCACCAGCATTTTTTCATTATTGATTTCTTTATGAGACCTAATCTAACTGGGGTGAGTTGAAACTTCATTGTGGCTTTGATTTGCATTTTCCTTATGGTTACTGATCCTGAGCATTTTTCCATTTGTTTGTTAGCCATTGAAAATTCCTTTCTTGAAAAATGCTTGTTCGGGTCCTTTGCCATTTCTTTTTTTTTTTTTTTTTAACTTTTATTTAATATAAATTTCCAAAGTACAGCTTATGGATTACATATGGCTTTTTCCCCCCTATAACTTCCCTCCCACCCACAACCCTCCCATCTCCCACTCCTTCTCCCATTCCATTCGCATCAAGATTCATTTTCATTTATCTTTTTCATTTATCTTTTTTTTGACAGGCAGAGTGGACAGTGAGAGAGAGAGAGAGACAGAGAGAAAGGTCTTCTTTTTGCCGTTGGTTCACCCTCCAGTGGCCACTGCAGCCGGCACGCTGTGGCAGGTGCATCACGCTGATCCGAAGCCAGGAGCCAGGTGCTTCTCCTGGTCTCCATGTGGGTGCAGGGCCCAAGGACGTGGGCCATCCTCCACTGCACTCCCGGGCCATAGCAGAGAGCTGGGCTGGAAGAGGGGCAACCAGGACAGAATCTGGCGCCCCGACCAGGACTAGAACCTGGTGTGCTGGCACCGCAGGTGGAGGATTAGCTTATTGAGCCATGGCACTGGCCATTTATCTTTATATACAGAAGATCAATTTAGTATATATTAAGTAAAGATTTCAACAGTTTGCACCCACACAGAAACATAAAGTGTAAAATACTGTTTGAGTACCAGTTATAGCATTAATTCACATTGAACAGCACATTAAGGACAGAGATCCTACATGGGGAGTAAGTGCACAGTGACTCCTGTTGTTGACTTAACAAATTGACACTCTTGTTTATGGCGTCAGTAATCTCCCTAGGTTCTAGTCATGAGTTGCCAAGGCTAGGGAAGCCTTTTGAGTTCGCCAACAGAAGTAGGAAATAATGTATGTAAGTATCTAACCCATGTCTGTACTTAATTTAAATTTAGGCTTGATGGTCCTAATTTCATGCTGGTGGTGAGAAACTGAACCCCATGCTAGGCATGGCTTGTATTTTCAGCTTCTTGGTGGCAAGTCTTTCCACTCATCAGTCAGTGCTGCCAAACTGCTTTGCCTTGATGTGTTCTTGTACCAGTGGGCAAAGTGCTTCCCTTTCTGTTTCATGGACTGAGTCCCTTTTCCTGGCTTCTGTGTTTAGGTAGGGAGCTAAGTTCTAGTTTCCCGCTGAGCATGAGGTTTGCTGCCTCAGCCATAACCCTCTCTCGGGCATTAGACTCAACCTCCCTAACCTGTATCTCCTTTTGACACTCCTCAGGGATATTTAGCTAATGTCACCTCTTTGATTTTAAGTTTCTTCATAGTTTCTGGTACATAGTGGCATTTTTTCTTACTTTGGAATGCTTTATATTCAAAAGTGTGAATTAGGGGCCTGCGCTGTGGCTCACTTGGTTAATCCTCCACCTGCAGTTCCAGCATCCCATATAGGTGCTGGGTTCTAGTTCCGGTTGCTCCTCTTCCAGTCCAGCTCTCTGCTGTGGCCTGGGAAGGCAGTGGAGGATGGCCCAAGTGATTGGGTCCTGCACCTGCATGGGAGACCAGGAGGAAGCACCTGGCTCCTGGCCTCAGCACGTTGGCTATAGTGGCCATTTGGGGAGTGAACCAATGGAAGGAAGACCTTTCTCTCTGTCTCTTCTCTCTCTCACTGTCTATAACTCTACCTGTCAAATAAATAAATAATTAAAAAAAGAGTATGTATTAAATGTTATATTTTTTCTCACATTTCTACCTGTCATTTGTGTATATCTCTCTATTTATGTATTGGATAGAAATTCTATTTATAGATCAGGAAATAGTATAACACAGAAAGTTAGTGCCAGAACTTTCTGTACTTCAGTGTATGGTCTTGCCACTTTACTTTCTTGTTCCTGTGATAGCTGCAATAGTTCCAAAAATTTTTCAACATTTTTATATATTAATTTCCTTTTCAAAATTAAATTCAGTAGTAAGATTTCCAGAATTCTACATTGTGATGAACTTCCCTTTAAATGATGCCATAGAGTTGGTATTGGTAAGGGTGAACATTGAGATGCAGCGGGTAAAGCAACACCTTGCAATGCCTGTAAGCCATATCAGAGTGCCAGCTTGCGTCCTGGATGCTCTACTTCCTTCTGATGCATCCTGGGAGGCAGGAGATGATGGCTCAAATGCTTGGCCCCTGTCACCCATTCGGGAGAGTGGGAGGGAGTTATGGGCTCCTGGCTCTAGCCTGGGCCACCCCTGGCTCATGCAGGCATTTAGCGAGGGGAATGAATGAATCAACAGATGGGAGATATTCTCTCTCTCTCTCTCTCGCCCTTGCTCTCATTCTCGCTCTAATTTAGGTAGGTGAAAATAATTAAAAATAAACATTAAAGAATAATTGATGGGATATGTAGAAAATCGTGATAGGTTTCCTTTTAGAACAATCTGAAGTATAATTTGTGAGTCTAATGGAATAGAATTGTGGTTGGCAAACAAATCCTTATGAAATTTCAGAATTCACTTAGAACTCTGCAAACATGTAAGTTAGTTTGTTGGAATTTATATAGACAATATTTGTAATACTGCTTCTCAATAAAAATATTTGTCTAGCTTAGAGATTTTGATCACATTCTAGGCTCTTGCTAAGGAAGAGGCTGGTGGACATATTAAAATGGAAATAAATATTTGCTTTATTATTCATAACTTGAAAGATGAATATTATTAAAATCTAATTCTATTGGGTTTCGTCTATTCTTATTGTATATGGTATATCATATATAGTCATAGTAATAGTTGGTTGCCTATTGTGGTTGTCTCATAACATTATGTTTAAAAAATGTTCATGCAACCAAACACGTTAAGCACAGACACAGTAAATCAGTTTACTAATATGATAAATTGTTTAAAGTAAGTGGACATTGTAAGTTTCATTATATATATGTGTGTGTGTGCGTGTGTGCGTGTGTGTGTGTGTGTATACATATATCTGAGAAACAAGTAAAGTCCAAAGAGACAGCAAACAAAATATTCTTCCAGACCTCTAACCAAACTTCTACATTGATACCAGATGGATATCAGATTTAAAAAGTGACTGACACTTCATTACTTACAATATCTTATGTCAGAAGAATTGACCCCTATCACAATCCATTATAAATAATTGACCAGTGGACTATAAGAATCACTTAACTAGAGTTTCTTCCTTATCTCTGACATCCACATTACTGGTGTCTAATGTGATTGAAATTTGAAGATTATTTATATTTGTACTTGGATAAACCACAAGAGCTACTACTCAAATTCACAAAATGTTTGTATCATGTATCATGTAATGAACCTCTGTGCCTTCTTTGTGGGGCTGTTTCAAAACTAAGTATCTTCAATTAAAGGTATATTTGCGTGTGTTATGGGGAATTATTAAATCTTTTTAAAATATGTACTCAAATATATTTCCACTGATTTATCCTAAGAACCAAAATGCAACACTCAACCAGATTGTTTTTTCATGGTCATTGTAATGACTAACCATTAAAGTCTTGAGAAATGTTAATTGCAGGCAAAAGTCCATTGAACATTAATATTTATGCAATTTAAAAGTTTTACTCATCCATATAGTGTGACAAATGGTAATGGAAGTTGCTATCAGGCATGACACAGTCAATCTCATTCTAGAAAAAACTTAAGTAATAATGAGAAGAACCTTAAAGCTACGATTATTGACTATCACTGACTATAAGCTTTTTTTTTTTTTTTTTTTTGACAGGCAGAGTGGACAGTGAGAGAGAGACAGAGAGAAAGGTCTTCCTTTGCCATTGGTTCACCCTCCAATGGCCGCCACAGCTGGCGCGCTGTGACCGGCGCCCCGTGCTGATCCGATGGCAGGAGCCAGGTGCTTATCCTGGTCTCCCATGGGGTGCAGGGCCCAAGGACTTGGGCCATCCTCCACTGCACTCCCGGGCCACAGCAGAGAGCTGGGCTGGAAGAGGGGCAACCGGGACAGAATCCGGCGCCCCGACTGGGACTAGAACCCGGTGTGCCGGCGCCGCAAGGTGGAGGATTAGCCTAGTGAGCAGCGGCGCCGGCCCTGACTATAAGCTTTTTAATCTTTTTTATGAAAGGAGAAAGCTGTAGGTTAAGAAAGATATTACTTTATTTAAGTTCTACCAAAGACACTTATCCCAGTAATCATGTAGAAAAAATTTGGAAGCCCAAGAATTGTATGAACATTTGATGAATTTACATCTTCAATCCCATCCCTGGAACTTCAGGAAATAGAGTGGTTTGGATTATTGCCTTTGCATACTCTGGGACTGAGGAAGTGTAGCTTATCCTTGAACACACAGAGTCTTCATCTCAACTTCATGCCTGCAGGAATTCATCAGTGCTTTGTGTTCACATTTTTACTAGAAAGATTAAACCATTTTGCTGATCAACTGCCCTCTGTTCCAGCAGTCTACTCTTTTCCATTTTGATTCTGTCCTGCTTTCAGAGAGTTTTACAGAAGCTTATTAGAAAATAGCAGCCATACCCACAGCAATGACTGTTGTTAACAGATCACTTACCACAGTTGTTTTCCACCTGAATGGCTCCATGTTTGTACATGAGGTCAAGCTGAGTTAGTAGCATCTTGGTGCATAGGGTGAAGTATACCTTGTGTGTACATGCACTTGCTTTAATATTGTACTGAAGATGCAAACTGTAGTGTTATTCAAAATCAAGCAGCAATGTATTTTTATTGTTTATCCTCTGCTTTTATCCCTTTTGTTTTGGTTCCCCCAAATAAACCTATTTTCTCTAGGGAGGGAGATCACCAACTCACCCTTTGATTTATTGTAGAAATCCCACCCAAGCTTCATGAACAAAAAGGCTTTCCAAGAGGAGAGTGGTAGTATTTTTCTCTTAGCAACTCATTACTGTTTTTGAAGGGAAGAAACGTAATAGTGATGACCATATAGCATTAAAGGCCTACCTGTCTCACTCATTTCTTTTTGGATGTTCTAAAGGAAGAATTTTCTATGGCCATGGTAAGGATAAAAGAGGAGTGTGTGTTTGTGTGTATGTTGTATGAAATAAGATGAAACAGTTAAGCCACTGAGAAAAAGCAAAGCACTTTTCATTTTCTTTTCATCCTTGCCTCTCCTCTTCCACTAAGCAAGTCCACACTACCCAGCATTGCTGAACATGCCCAAGTCTATTTCCATAATGAGCTCATTAGGCAGCAGAGCCAATACCTGATTATACTCTTTTATCTTGTCAATTAACAGGCATTTAGTTCCTGATTTAAAAAAAAAAAAACTGTCATTTGAAAAGATTTGACTTTTCCCTCTTAAAACACCTCAATTTTGTTTAAAATGGTGACACATTAGCAATTAGAAATGCCCTCCATAAATGGGATCCTGCCTGATTTCTCCTTAGGATTATTAGCTTCCTGCACACGTAAGTGACTGCTCTAACTGAGGTGGTCCTCCCACTGTCACTTAGGCCATTTGTCTTTGGCTTATCTCTGTTTTCTAGTTGGTCTTGACAACTAAACAATGGCAACATGGGAAGGGGAATCTTGACACTCTGACAAGATGTGCACACTCTTTGATACTGTTGAAACCCCACTGGGAGGAAAGTATATTTTATAGAAGTCTTTTGTGAGGTAAGTGGTGGCTGGGAAAGAGATATTTGTAGAAGATTGATGCCTAGTTACCAGTATTTAGGGATGCTGAACACCCTGCAGAGCATGGGACAACCCTATAAAAGAAAGAATTGTCCCATCAGAATGCCAAAAGTGTTCCCTGTGAAAACCCCTAGTCTGGCGGATATTGAGGAAGGAAGAAGCTTGTCTGTGTATTCCCTGAGTTCCCATCTGACAGTTGCTCCTCTGTTTTGTATGCAGCCCCTGCTGCTGACAGTTCCCCCCATAGGCCACTCATCACTTAACTTCTAGTCACTTTCTGACACTCCTGGATACAATGCCTTTCAGATCATGTCACCCTCTATCAGTGGGAAACAACATGGGCACCAACCCCACCATGTCTGTACCCGCCACATTGTCTTTATCTATCCTTATCTTTATCTATCAAGATTTTGGCCTAACCAGAGGGAATGCCTTTGTAAGCATAAAAATGGCCAAAACTTCCCTCTGAATATAACTTTCTTCATCACCTTGCTCACCTGTTCAGGCTAAGATGTTACATTAGAAAATCCTCTTCTTTGGATCTCTTATATGCAAGCCTAACTTTCAGAAACTTTGTGCTGTATCCATAGCATTTCCCTAGCCCCCAAATTCATGGCTATTCTCGGCAGTATGTTTTTCTGAAGTCTGGGCAAATCCATTTTGAATTGTTTGTATTTGTGTATACATATGTGAACATACAAAATGCTTCTCCAAGCAGCATACAGCATTTTTTAAGATATAAATCTAATCATGCTGCTTGAACTGCATTGTAATATTTAAATTAAATCTGAAGTCTGTATCCTGGCCACAAACCCTGTATGATCCACTTCTCTTTCCTCATCTCTTGCCACTCTGTTTGTGTAGTCCTGTCCAGCTACTCTAGGGTGTTTCCTCTCTTGTTCCACTTTAAGCTCTCTCTGCCTGAGATTTCCTTCTCTCTTGAATTTCCAAAACTAGTTTCTTGATTCCTTGAAGCCTGCAGTGGCTCACCCTTAGAAAGTACTTCCTTGACTCCCTGCTGTAGCATAGCGGTAGCTCCTCCCCACTTTATATCCCCTTACTCTGATGGATTGTTCTTAACCAATCTTATTGTAACTGGTTTCACATTACATATTTAGTAGAATCTAAACTACAAGGGCAAGAGTTTTTACTTTCTTGTTCACCACTATGTCTCTAATGCTAGTTCCATCTTTTGGCACACACTAGAGATTTAATCAACACTTGCTGCAGCAAGTCTTGTCTTATTTTTACTTAAAATAGTTAGATTTGGTTTCTGTTGCTTGAAGTTGATGATTCTGACTGATAGGATTGAATTGCTTTTTTGATTTTAACTGTTTTCTTCTGAGGAGAATTCAATCAAATCCAGTATTTGACAAAACTTCATCAGTTACTCTTGGCTCAATTCTCTTTGCTCTTGAGCAGTAGTTAAAAGCCCTTCTCAGAAACACAGTGTGATAATATTTGATTCCAGCTCCACTGTAGATGGTTAGAAAACTTTCTTCTAGAGCAATTCTGTTGAATTGTAGTGAGATCTTTTCTCAACCCTCCTTTCTGATTTTCTAAGGTTTCTAACACTCTGAATAAATGATACATGTAAGAATTTCAATCCCCATGAATGCTGTCAGCAGATCCCTCCAACACCCTCTTCTAATTGTGCTATGAGATCCAAGCATCCCAATATATCACCATCAATCTTTCCACTCCTCCTTCTTCCTGACCCTTTGTTTTCCAGGAGTAGCTTCTGTGTGGCACTAGAAAGTGAGGTTTGGAAGGAGACAGAGGTGGAGGAGGGACTGTGGCTTCCCAAGCAACATAACTCACTTGGCAGATGGCAACTTGCCTGGTTTTCTGATGGTGTTGTTTGTCTGACCCAGTGATTTAAACAGCGGGGGGCTGTGAAGTTGTCTCACTCCCTATTATCATGTGGGTATTGCATGGGTTTCCCTTGTAGTTAGTTTTATCTGCAGTACACTTAGAGGAAATTCCTCTCAAATTCTACAGATAAACTGAGAGCCAGTTTTAGGTTTTATAGATCCTTTTTGGTTCCTTACAAATATGTTAGTGTTGAAAAACATGTAGGACTTTAAACCAATAGCCTTAATGATTATTGTTTTTTCTCTCATATGTGGTACTTGACATAGAATACAAAAAAGGTATAAGAATGAAACTGATATTATTTGATTATTGTTTATAGCCCTTGTCTGTTCTCCTGTGGAACAGTTTTCTTTCTACTTTTTACTTGTTGGACATTATGGTTAGTGATGCATTACGCCTCTGATTATAAAGCAAATTGAAATTATGCTGTTACAAAAAGGGAAAAAGGAAGGAGGGGGATTGAGGGAAGTATGGTTATCTTCTTAGAATTGTATTTATGAAATACATGAAATCTGTTATGTTTATATTAATAAAAAGTCATCCTGCAAAAAAGTTGTATTTCAAGTGACATTTAAAGGATCTTTATCATAAAATGTCATATATATTCATGTGTGAGTCAAACTAGCATTTGCATTTATAAACTCCATGTTTTTTTTTAATTGTTATAAAAGATCTATTGAGAGAGGAAGAGAGAGAAAGCCCGCATGCGAAAGAAATCTTCCATTTGGGGGTTTACCTCTAAAATGGCTACAACTGCCAGCCTTGGGCCAGGCCAAAGCCAGGAACTGGGAACTTCATCCAGGTCTCCCACATGGATGGCAGAGCCAAAGTACTTGGGCCATCTTTAGCTACTTTTCCAGGTATATTAGAGGGAAATGGATGGGAAATGGAGAAGCTGGGACTTAAAAACTGGTGCTCATATGAGATCCTGGTGTCTATGTTTCAGTTACGTGACTCTCTAATTTGGGAAATTGGTCTCAAATTTGAGCCTTCAACACTGTCAATATTGGAACTCTGGTCTCTCTACCTCCATTGTAAATCCTTCTAAGTAGGAAGACAATAGCTTATAATACTAGTGGTAAGTTGTCAAATGTTCTCGTTGCCTTGAGGTCCCCTCTCTTACCTCTATTCTCCACTGGTCCATTTTTTCTAGTGATGGCAATGACCTTGTTATTGCTTCCAGCATTTATCTGGAGACTTATTGATGGGAACCTTAACTTTATTATTCTTACTGATGACTAACCTGGAGTTACTGCCAATTTTACTGAGATTTAATATATTTTTTTAAAGATTTCTACTACCCATTTGAAAGGCACAGTTACAGAGAGAGGAGAGACACAGAGAGATCATCCACTGGCTCACTCCCCAGATGGCCACAACAAGCCAAGGCTGGGCAAAGCTGAAACCAGAAGCTGGGAGCTCTATCCAGGTCTTCCTGGTGGGTGTAGAGGCATAAGACGTAGGCCATTTTTCACTGCTATCCTGGGAGCTGGGTCAGAAGCAGAGCAGCTAGGACTTGAACTGGCACCCATATGGGTGGTGTTGCAGGCAGCAGCCCCAGATTTAAATTATTTTAATGTGAGAATAATGCCTTATGTCTTGGAAGAAGCCTAAATATCACTTATAGACTTACAGACTCCACAAAAGAGATGTGATGGTTGTTGGTTGATTGAACAGCATTAAGGCTGATGCGGTCACATGTCATGTGGCAGGCAGAGATTGAGATACTGAATTGTGACTCTTGAAGCCCTTAGAAAAACATAGTGTGAATGGAGTAGGATTTATTAAATTTACTATATGTATTTGTTGGCATTTTATTTTTGTAGTAAGTACTTCATATTGCTATATTATTTTAATCTTTACTGAAGATATTACTATTGTATTTTTATTCACACAAAATTTCAGGCTTAATAAAAGTGATCTCATGGTCACAATAAATAGAAACAACTACTACACAAAATTACATCCTGGGAGTTGAAAGGAAACTTCTGAACATGTATGTATTTGAGAGAAATTCTTACAGTATAATGAAAAGTAGGGTCATCTGATTGCTGGGGAGAAAATCTAGGCCAAGGACATAGTTGCCACTCAGTAGAGGACTGGAATTCTAGACACAGAGATTTCATCAGTTGGAACCCTAGCTTCAAATTTAGAGTTTTGGGGCAGGTGATGTAGCATAGCTGTATAAAGGTGCCACCACAACCCCAGCATCCCATATGAGCACCAATTCATGTTCCAGCTACTCCGTTTCCAAACCAGCTTTCTGGAAAAGCAGTACAAGATGGCCCAAGTGTTTGGACCCCTGGTACCCATGTGGGAGACCTGGATAAAGCTCCTGGCTTCGCAACCTGGCCCAGTCCTGACCATTGTGGCCATCTGGGAAGTGAACCAGTGGATGGAAGAACTCTCTCTCTCTGTACCTATGACTTTCAAACAAATAAATGAATCTTTAAAAGAAAGTTAGTGTTTTTCATTATGAAGAAATTGCACTGTAAATTTGAACAATAGCAAAGGGAATTTGAAATTTCTCTGATTACTTAGCATTCAACATGCCTCCTTTGTTAATCATATTCAAGGTAAGCTTCAAAAGATCCTATCAGAATTATTTCTGATTATGGAAACCAGGTTTCCCCTAATAATCAAGGTAGTGTTCCCTAATAATCCTGGTGAGTGAAACATATCTAATCCTGTATGTATACTTTAAAGATTTTTTTTACTTATTTTCCTTGAAAGTCAGAGTTACACAGAGAGAAGGAGAGGCAGAGAGAGAGAGAGGTCTTTCATATGATGGTTCACTTCTCAGATGGCTGCAATGACCAGAGATGCACTGATCTGAAGCCAGGAACCAGGAGCTTCCTCTGGGTCTCCCACGTGGGTGCAGGGACCCAAGGACTTGGGCCATCTTCTACTGCTATCCCAGGCCATAGCAGAGAGCTGGATCAGAAGAGGAGCAGCTGGGACCTGAACCGGTGCCCATATGGGATGCCGGTGCTTCAGGCCAGGGAGTTAACCCATTGCACCACAGCACTGGCCCCCCTGTATGTATATTTTAATAATAGTTTAATTTTTTGTCATCCTCTCCTTAAGGCACAATGGTTTTGGCATCCTACTTGTTTAATGCATTGCTGTCCAATGGGAAAATCTTGATGCAGAGTACAAAGTTTCAGTTATGCAAGCAGAGTCGTTTTGGAGATCTAATGCACAGCATGGTGACTATAATTAATGATAATGCTGTATATATTTGATATTTTTCAAAGTAGATCTTAAATGTTGTCACATCAGAAAAGGTAGTGATGGATATGTTAATTTGATTGATAGTGGTAATCATTTCACAGTGTATACATATTCCAAAATATTCATCAATGTTCAACTTGAATACATAAAATTTTTATTTGGCAATTATATGGCAATAAAGCGGGAGAAAAAAGAGTTTTCTGCCAAGATGTGTCCTATAGCTACTTTGTCCAACACAGTTAGCTACTAGCTACATTTGGAAGTTGAGCCCTTGAAACTGGCTGGTGCAAGTGAGGAATTGAAATGTAAGTTGATTTCATTTCCATTTAAGTTGAAATTTAAATCACCACTTGTGACAGCAGCTAACATAATGCATACCACAGCTCTAGTGTCTGTCTAAAAATGGAGAAAACCAATTGCAGATTATCTGTCAGTTTGTTCTTCCTACTGAATTCCTGAAACCAAACAGGAGTTTCTTCCTCTGTGACTCTTGTGGTTCCCTCCTCCCTCTTCCTCATTCAATTAAATGTTTTTGCTTATCATTTTCTCAGCATTTTCTACCATTATATGCTTTTTTTTTTTCCAGCAGGAATTTCAATAGTGCTTTACTGGACATTCTGGTTGTAAGAGCATCATTTTCCCCAATTCCTCCCATATTTAGAAAATTAGAATAATTATTTATAAAAGTCTTTTTTCATATTGCTTATTAATGCATAAGAGTATTTCCCAAAGTGTGGAGCATGTACCCCTGGTGGCATGAGAGACAATTTTGGTGGTACAGTGCCAAGCATTTACATGATTATTACTTGCTTTTATTTTAATGAGTATCAGGAAAAATGTGATTAGCAGCTCAAATGGTGTAATTTCATGGATATTGTTGCTTAACATGCAGCTAAAGTAGGCATTTATATTTTCAAGAGTCATTTAAAATGACGCTAAGTAAATAGTAATACAGACGGTGCACAAATTTATTAACATTTTTAAAATGGTTGAACTCTGGAAAATGCTGCTGTTAAATAAATTTCTGTATCAGGTCCACTCCATGCCAATTCCCACATAGTCTCTGAGATCTAGCTTTGCTCTGTGTACTTCTCCATCAGGCCTCTGCTTACTTGGTTACTTCTAGGATGTCTTTCTTCTCTTGACCCCCTCCCATTTTCCATGAAGTGAAATTTTATACTCATCAAGGTCAGATCAAATCCGTAGAGAAATCTTTCCTGCTACCTCTTCATCCTTAACTCTTTCATAAGGTGAACCATACCCAGTTTGTTGTCCTTGATTTATGTTATTTATTCTTCCACTGTAGCAATTATCATATCATGGTTTAGTTGGCTGTGTGTAAATCTGTTTTGCTAACTAGACTGAGTTTGAAAGCAAAGACGTCATCCGAGTCATAATTATGCCTTAGAATCACAGTTCCTGGAACATAGTAAGAAATATATGTCAGGGGACAAATGTAGATTTTAATTTAAATTTAATTATGTGAGGCCATTTATTTGGGGGGAGGGGAAGGAAAGGCACAGTTTATATACACATGTGGGCTTGACTAGACTCTGTCTCAGGAGTCAAGTCTTGGACCTCTGTCTTTCCCTGCTTTTATACCCTAAATTTAGCAAGGCAGTGAAGAGGCTGTTTGGGGCAGTTAGAGGGAGCACACTGTTATTTCAGACCCTCAGGGATTAACAATCACAGCTGCAATTTAATCCCATCAAGGTGGCATGTACCAATGCCATCTCACTATTCCAAGTGATCAATTTCAGTTCACAATTGATCATAATGAAAGGACTAAGAGTCAAAGGGAGCACATAAACAAGTCTAGTACCTGCTAATACTAACCGATAGAATAAATAAAGGAGAGAGTGATCCAACATGGGAAGTGAGATACTCAGCAGACTCATAGAATGGCGGATGTCCTAAACAGCACTCTGGCCTCAGAATCAGCCCTAAAGGCATTCCGCTCTGGCTGAAAAGCCCATGAGAGTATTTCAGGCATGGAAAGCCAAGACAGTCTGGCAAAAACAAAACAAAACCTAAATGAAAGATCTCTGTGAGTGAGATCCCAGTGGAAAGAACAGGTCTTCAAAGAAGGAGGTACCTTTCTCTGAAGGGAGGAGAGAAGCTCCACTTTGACTATGACCTTGTCTAAACAAGAGAAGAGTCGGAGAACTCAAGGGGCTTCCATAGCCTTGGAAACTCATGACTGGTGCATAGGGAGATTACTGATGCCATAGACAGGAGTGTCAATTGGTAAAGTCAACAACAGGAGTCACTGTGCACTTACTCCTCATGTAGGATCTCTGTCCTTAAGGTGCTGTACATTGAGGCTTAATGCTATAACGAGTGAGTACTCAAACAGTATATTTCACTTTGTGTTTCTATGGGGGTGCAAACTGTTGAAATCTTTACTTAATGTATACTAAACTAATCTTCTGTTACAAAAAAAAAAAAAAAAAAAAAAAAAAAGAAGAAATTATCAATTCCCTACTTGACTCTCACTGGGATTAAACATGACAATAGGTCTGATCTGATTTCATCATCATTTAAAAAATCATCTATTATTTTTCACTTTATGTTTCTGTGTGGGAACAAACTGTTGAAATCTTTACTTAATGTATGTTAAACTGATCTTCTGTATATAAAGAGAATCGAAAATGAATCTTGATGTGAATGGAAGGGGAGAGGGAGTGGGAAAGGGGAGGGTTGCTGGTGGGAGGGACGTTATGGGGGGGAAGCCATTGTAATCCATAAGCCGTACTTTGGAAATTTATATTCATTAAATAAAAGTTAAAAAAAAAAAACCACTGAAAATGGAATAAAGATCTAAATCTACGACATGACACCATCAAAGTAATAGAGAACATTCAGGAAACCCTGCAAGACATTGGCACAAGCAGAGTTCTTGGAAAAGACCCCAGAGGCACAGGCAGTTAAAGCCAAAATTAACAAATGGGATTACATCAAATTGTTTCTGCACTACTAAAGGAACACTCAGGAACGTGAAGGGGCAACCCACAGAATATTCAAACTATGCAACTGATAAAGGATTAATAACCAGAATATACAAAGAGATCAAGAAATTCTACAACAACAAAACAAACAACCCAGTTAAGAGATGGGTAAAGGACTTAAATAGACATTTTCTCAAAAGAGAAAATCCAAATGGCCAAAAGACACAGGAAAAAATATTCAGGATCATTATCCACCAGGGAAATGCAAATCTAAACCACAATGAAGTTTCACCTCAACCAGTTACAATGGCTTTCATACAGAAATCAGCAAACAACAAATGCTGGCGAGGATATGGAGAAAAAGGTACCTTAATTCACTGTTAGTGGGATTGTAGTCTTGCAAAGCCACTTTGGAGGACAGTATGGAGATACCTCAGAAACCTAAATATAGACTTACCATTTGACCCAGCCATTCCATTCCTGGGAATTTACCCAAGGGTAATGAATTCAGCACATAAAAGAGTTATCTGCACCCCCCATGTTTATTGCAGCTCAATTCACAATAGTTAAGACATGGAAGCAACATAAATGCCTGTCAACCAAAGACTGGATAAATAAATTATGGGGCATGTACACTATGGAATACTATTCAGAAGTAAAAAAAAAAAAATGTAATCTGGTTATCTCAAACAAAATGGATAAATCTGGAAATCATACTTAGTGAAGTAAGCCAGTCTCAAAGGGACAGATATCATATGTTTCCCCTGCTCAGCGAAAATAAATAGAGCACCTAAAACAAAATCTACAGAAGTGAAATTGACACTTTGAGAAGGGCTGACCTGAGCTGCCCTTGTCTTGACTGTTGAGGAACGGTTTGGGTTTTATTTTTTTATTTTTTATTTTTTTTCACTTTTTACTATTTGTTGAACTCATTATTTAACATAGAGTTAATCCTATGTGTATAAAGTCAATTGAGGATGGATTTCAGTAAAAAATAAAAGTGGGAATAAGAGAGGGGGGAGGAATTTTGTAACTGTAAAGCTGTATAGCTCTGCATACATTCATAACACTAACTTCTTTTTTTATTTTTAAGAGGCAGAGTGGACAGTGAGAGAGAGACAGAGAGAAAGGTCTTCCTTTTGCTGTTGGTTCACCCTCCAATGGCCACCGTGGCCGGTGCGCCGCGGCCGGTGTGCTGCGGCCAGTGCATCGCGCTGATCCGAAGCCAGGAGCCAGGTGCTTTTCCTGGTCTCCCATGCGGGTGCAGGGCCCAAGGACTTGGGCCATCCTCCACTGCACTCCCTGGCCATAGCAGAGAGCTGGCCTGGAAGAGGGGCAACCGGGACAGAATCCGGCGCCCCGACCGGGACTAGAACCTGGAGTGCCGGCACCGCAAGGCAGAGGATTAGCCTATTGAGCCACAGCGCCGGCTATAACTAACTTCTAAGGTTACAGTTTAAAAACTTGTAATGGGACCCCAAATTCCATTAAGCTGGTTGATAAAAATGTCATCTTAAGTTTTAAAGTGATCATATTAAGTGTTAAAATGAACATATAGATAGGATTAAGTGTTAAAGTGACCATATAAATAGCATCAAGTGTCAGGTATTTATAATAGACAGAATTAAAAAGGAGAGAATGTCCCAACATGGAAAGCAGTCCACACAGCAGACTCATAGAATGACAATTGCTGTTCTCAATGAGTTGTATTATGAGAGTTAACTGTAGATACAGATACATCTAATTCTAATCCATCCCCATAAGGCATACTCTACATCTTCCATGCATTTCTGCATTTTTCTTCTGACAAAGTCAACATGCTTACGTATTTACTAAATCCTATACTATATTCTCTTATAGTTTCAGAACAGTTTTACCCATACTACCAAAAAATTTGCTAAAAAGAGTTCAAGATTTGTCTGCAATTTTCCTTCCCTTGTTGTCATCCAAGAACATGGTATACAGTTAAAAGCTGTGTTCAAACACCATTTGGGTTCATTTTTTCTTGTGTTTTCAATGCAGTTATGGTATTTATTTGAAATAAAGTTGAGTTCATTTGTTTCTAAAAAAAAAAAAAAAAAAAAACAATCACAGCTGCAATGTAAGATAGTTTTCCATACAGGAAATTTTAACTTAAAGACAATTTCAGGAGGCACACAACCATCTTATCTTAGGTATGTGACTAGGCCTTTATGTGAAGCCAGTTGTTTTTTGTTTTTGTTTTTGTTTTTTGACAGGCAGAGTGGACAGTGAGAGAGAGAGACAGAGAGAAAGGTCTTCCTTTGCCGTTGGTTCACCTTCCAATGGCCGCCGCGGCCAGTGCGCTGCGGCCGGCGCACCGCGCTGATCCGAAGCCAGGAGCCAGGTGCCTCTCCTGGTCTCCCATGGGGTGCAGGGCCCAAGGACTTGGGCCATCCTCCACTGCACTCCCTGGCCACAGCAGAGAGCTGGGCTGGAAGAGGGGCAACCGGGACAGAATTCAGCACCCTGACCAGGACTAGAACCAGGTGTGCCTGCGCCGCAAGGCGGAGGATTAGCCTAGTGAGCCGCGGCGCCGGCCATGAAGCCAGTTTCAACAACTCCCTCACTGCCTCTCACATTCATCACTTCTGCAGGCAGCCTTAGCTTACGCCATAATGGTAAATGCTTCGGAAAACAAATCAGTATGTTAAATATGTGAGGAAAAAGCTGCAAAGCTTTCTCAAACTTTGTTTCTTCAAAACAAAATGATGTTTAGAATAACTTATACCTTGGCTACCAAAGAACTTTTTTTTTTAAAAAAATTAGATTTATCTAGTTGAAAGGTAGAGTGACAAAGAGAAAGAACTCTTCTATCCACTGGTTCCCTCCCCAAATGGCTATATCACCTACGTCTGGGCCAGGCTGAAGCCGGGAGGCAGGAACTCTATCCCGGTCTCGCACATGAGGTGCAGGGGCCCAAATATTTGGGCCGTCTTCCACTGCTTTCCTCTGCACATATGCAAGAAGCTGGATTGGAAGCAAAGCATCAGGGACTCAAACTGGCACTCTGATATCAGGGGCTGGCATCAAAAGCAGCAGCTTAATTTGCTAAGCCACTATGGAGGTCCCCCAAAGTACTAAAAGTATTAAAATAAGGATTTAATTTGTTCAAATAATACATCTAAATTCACCTGCCTTATTGAAAAGAAATTATTTTGGACTTGAGTTATGAGGCTTTATGGTAATCTTCACCAAGTAATGGCTCAACTTGCTTTCTGATTTGATTAGCTTCATTACAAATGCAAGGTTACTGGCTTAATTCACTCAGCATGATGTTTTCCAAATTCCTCCATCTTGTTGCAAATGACCGGATTTCGTTGTTTTTGACTGCTGTATAGTATTCTATAGAGTACATGTCCCATAATTTCTTTATCCAGTCTACTGTTGATGGGCATTTGGGTTGGTTCCAGGTCTTAGCTATTGTGAATTGAGCTGCAATAAACATTGAGGTGCAGACAGCCTTTTGTTTGCCAATTTAATTTCCTTTGGGTAAATTCCAAGGAGTGGGATGGCTGGGTTGAATGGTAGGGTTATATTCAGGTTTCTGAGGAATCTCCAGACTGACTTCCATAGTGGCTTAACCAGTTTGCATTCCCACCAACAGTGGGTTAGTGTCCCTTTTTCCCCACATCCTCTCCAGCATCTATTGTTGGTATATTCTGAATGTGAGCTGTTCTAACTGGGGTGAGGTGAAACCTCATTGTGGTTTTGATTTGCATTTCCCTGATTGCTAGTGATCTTGAACATTTTTTCATGTGTCTGTTGGCCATTTGCATTTCCTCTTTTGAAAAATGTCTATTGAGGTCCTTGGCCCATCTCTTAAGTGGGTTGTTTGTTTTGATCTTGTGGAGTTTCTTGATTTCTTTGTAGATTCTGGTTATCAACCCTTTATCAGTTGCATAGTTTGCAAATATATTTTCCCATTCTGTCAGTTGTCTCTTCACTTTCATGACTATTTCTTTTGCAGTACAGAAACTTCTCAATTTGATGCAATCCCAAATGTTCATTTTGGCTTTGACTGCCTGTGCTTCTGGGGTGTTTTCCAAGAAGTCATTGCCAGTACCTATATCTTGCAGGGTTTCTCCAATGCTCTCCAATAATTTGATGGTGTCGGGTCGTAGATTTAAGTCTTTAATCCATGTTGAGTGAATTTTTGTGTAAGGTGAAAGGTAGGGGTCTTTCCAGTCCCAAAGGGACAAATATCATATATTCTCCCTGATCGGCAACAACTAACTGAGCACCAAAGGGGAAACCTGTTGAAGTGAAATGGACACTATGAGAAACAGTGATTTGATCAGCTCTTGTGCTGACGGTTGATGTACAATGTAATACTTTATCCATTTTAGTATTTTTTTTGTTCTAATACATTGGTTGAACTCTGTAATTAACACACAATTATTCTTAGATGTTTAAATTTTAACTGAAAAGTAATCCCTGTTAGGAATTTGGAAAACATTATGTTGAGTGAAATAAGCCAATCCCAAAGGGACAAATACCACTTGTTCTCCTTGATAGGTGACAACTAACTGAACACCAAAAAGGAAACCTGTTAAAGTGAAATGAACACTATGAGAAACGGTGACTTGATCAGCCCTCACCCTGACTGTTGATGAGCAGCTTAATATGTTATCCCTCTTAGTATCTTTTTTGTTTGTTCTACTTAATACTTTTGGTTGAATACTGTAATCAATACTCAGTTCTTCTTAAGTGCTGAAATTTAACTGAAAAGTGATCGCTGTTAAATATAAGAGTGGGAATAAGAGAGGGAAGAAATGTGCAATTCGGGACATGCTCAAGCTGACTTGCCCCAAACGGTAGAGTTAGAAACATACCAGGGGATTCCAATTCAATCCCATCGAGGTGGCATGTACCAATGCCATCTCACTAGTCCCAGTGATCAATTTCTGTTCACAATTGATCATAATGATAGGACTAAGAACCAAAGGGATCACATAAACAAGAATAGTGTCTGCAAATACTAGCTGATAGAATCAAAAAGGGAGAGAATGGTCCAACATGGGAAGTGAGATACACAGCAGACCCATAGAATGGCAGATGTCTTAACAGCACTCTGGCCTCATAATCAGCCCTTAAGGCATGCAGATCCGGCTGAAATGCCCATGAGAGTATTTCAGGCATGGAAAGCCAAGACACTCTGGGGGAAAAAAAACCTAAATGAAAGATCTCCACGAGTGAGATCCCAGTGGAAAGAACGGGTCATCAAAGAAGGAGGTACCGTTCTCTGCAGGGAGGAGAGGACTTCCACTTTGACCATGGCCTTGTCTAAATATGATCAGAGTCAGTGAACTCAGGGGGCTTCCATAGCCTTGGCAGCTCATGACAAGAGCCTAGGGTGATTACTGATGCCATAAACAAGAGTGTCAATTTGTTAAGTCAACAATAGGAGTCACTGTGCACTTACTCCTCATGTAGGATCTTTATCCTTAGTGTGCTGTACATTGAGATTTAATGCTATAACTAGTACTCAAAACAGTATTTTTTACTTTGTGTTTCTGTGTGGGAACAAACTGTTGAAATCTTTACTTAATGTATGCTAAACTGATCTTCTGTATATAAAGAGAATCAAAAATGAATCTTGATGTGAAGGGAAGGGGAGAGGGAGTGGATAAGGGGAGGGTTGTGGGTTGGAGGGACGTTATTGGGGGGAAGCCATTGTAATCCATATTCTGTACTTTGGAAATTCATATTCATTAAATAAAAGTTAAAGAAAAAACAAATGCAAGGTTACTTAAAAAAGGTGTGTGGGCAAAAAGGAAACCTGTTGAAGTGAAATGGACACTATGGGAAACGGTGACTTGATCAGCATAGCCCTGACTGTTAATGAACAACTTAATACATTATCCCTCTTAGTAGTTTTTTTTGTTTGTTCTACTTAATATGACTGGTTTAATTCTGTAATTAATACATAGTTATTCTTAAGTGTTGTAAATTAACTGAAATGTGATCCCTGTTAAACATAAGAGTGGGAATAAGAGAGGGAAGAGATGTATAATTTGGGACATGCTCAAGCTGACTTGCCCCAAATGGTAGAGTTAGAAACATACCAGGGGATTCCAATTCAATCCCATCAAGGTGGCATGTACCAATGCCATCTCACTAGTCCAAGTGATCAATTTTAGTTCACAATTGATCATAATGAAAGGACTAAGAGTAAAGGGGAGCACATAAACAAGTCTAGTACCTGCTAACACTAACCCATAGAATAAATAAAGGGGAGAGTGATCCAACATGGGAAGTGAGATACTCAGCAGACTCATAGAATGGCAGATGTCCTAAATAGCACTCTGGCCTCAGAATCAGCCCTAAAGTCATTCAGATCTGGCTGAAAAGACCATGAGAGTATTTTAGGCAAGGAAAGCCAAGACACTCTGGCAAAAGATCTCTGTGAGTGAGATCCCAGTGGAAAGAACAGGTCATCAAAGAAGGAGGTACCTTTCTCTGAAGGGAGGAGAGAACCTCCACTTTGACTATGACCTTGTCTAAACAAGAGAAGAGTCGGAGAACTCAGAGGGCTTCCATAGCCTTGGAAACTCATGACTGGAGCATAGGGAGATTACTGATGCCATAGACAGGAGTGTCAATTGGTAAAGTCAACAACAGGAGTCACTGTGCACTTACTCCTCATGTAGGATCTCTGTCCTTAATGTGCTGTGCATTGAGATTTAATGCTATAACGAGTACTCAAACAATATATTTCACTTTGTGTTTCTATGGGGGTGAAACTGTTGAAATCTTTACTTAATGCATACTAAACTGATCTTCTGTAAAAAAAAAAAAAGAAATTATCAATTCCCAACTTGACTCTCACTGGGATTAAACATGACAATAGGTCTGATCTGATTTCATCATCATTTTAAAAAAATCATCTATTATTTTTCACTTTATGTTTCTGTGTGGGAGCAAACTGTTGAAATCCTTACTTAATGTATACTAAGCTGATCTTCTGTATATTAAGATAATCAAAAATGAATCTTGATGTGAATGGAAGGGGAGAGGGAGTGGGAAAGGGGAGGGTTGTGGGTGGGAGGGACGTTATGGGGGGGAAGCCATGTAATCCATAAGTTGTAATTTGGAAATTTATATTCATTAAATAAAAGTTAAAAAAAAAGGTGTGTGGGAATTGGGGAAAACAGCAGACGTTTATTTTGGTGCATTTAAAATATTTAATTGATACATAAAAATTGAACATATTTTTGGGGTACTATGTGATACCTCAGTACATGTACATATTGTATAGAGTTCAATTCACAATAAATTAAACTATCTCCTGCAACATTTTTCATTGTTTTTCGTGAAAATCTTCAAAATCTTCTCTTCACTATATTGTTTTTAGGGGCCGAACTGTGACATAGCAGGTTAAGCTGCTGCCTACAATGCCAGCATCCAATAAGGGTACCAGTTGGAGTCCTGCTGCTTCTCTTCCAATCTAGCTCCATGCTAGTGAGCCTGGGAAGGCAGTGGAGGTTGGCCCGAGTGCTTGGGACCCTGTACCCATGTGGGAGATGTAGAAAAATTTCCTGGCTCTTGGTTTTTATCTGGCCCAGCCCTCACCATTGCAGTCTTTTGGTGGTGGTGGTGGTGGTGGTAGGTAAACCAACAGATGGATGGTCTCTCTCTCTCTCCCTTTCTGTCTCTCCATCTCTCTGTAACTCTATCTTTCAAAAAATAAATAATTTTAAAAAGTAAAAACTAAAAAATTAAAATTGTGTACTTTAATTTTTCTTTTCAGATTTCAAATATTTTTACTTGCAATAGACAAGAGAGGTCCATTTTTTTAAAAGCAAAAAGGCCCTAGTTTAGTGGGAATATAGACAATGGCTATAAACAATAATTGAATAGAAAAACTCCCTTTTCACCGATATATGGTAAATTTTAAAGTAGTCACAGATCAATAAAGCTATAGCAGTATAATATTCTTTTAAAAATTCTATTTAAGTTATATAAGCTTCATATATTTCATACATACAGATTTAGGAACATAGTGATATTTCCCACTCTACCTCCCTCCTACCCACATGCCAACCCTTCTTCCTCCTCCCCCTCCCATTCCCACTTTTAATTTTTACAAATATCTACTTTCTTTTTTTGTATTTATTTTGTATTGCTTTTTTTATTTAATGAATGCATTTTTACATAGATAAAACTTTAGGAATACAGTGGTTCTTTCTCCCATGTCCCCTACCCTGCTCCTACCACACCTCCCATTCACTCTCCCATCTCCTTCTTCATTATGAATCTTTTTTTTTTGACAGGCAGAGTTAGACAGTGACAGAGAGAGACAGAGAGAAAGGTCTTCCTTCTGTTGGTTCACCCGCCAAATGGCTACCACAGCCAGCGCACTGTGCCGATCCGAAGCCAGGAGCCAGGTGCTTCCTCCTGGTCTTCCATGCAGGTACAGGGCCCAAGCACTTGGCCTATCCTACACTGCCTTCCTGGGCCACAGCAGAGAGCTGGACTGGAAGAGGAGCAAATGGGACAGAATCCGGCACCCAACTGGGACTAGAACCTGGGGTGCTGGTGTCGCAGGCAGAGGATTAGCCAAGTGAACCGTGGCTCTGGCCCATTATGGATCATTTTTAGTATGACTTTAGATACAGAGGACCAACTCTTTGATAATCATAGATTTCAACAATTTGCCCCCACACCCACACACAACATATAGAGTACAGTTTGGGGAGAGAATTTGCGGTCGATTCTCATATTGCAATTCAATAGGGACAGAGGTCCTACCTAGGGAGCACGTGCGCAGTGACTACTGTTGTTCCTTTAACAATTAATACTCTTTTTTATGATGTTAGTGATCATCCTAGGCTCTCATTGTAGGCTGCCAGGGCTGTGGAGGCCTTTTGTGACCATAGACTCCTTCGGTATTTGGACACGGCCATAAGCAAAGAGGATATTCTCTTCTCCCTTCAGAGAAGAGTGTCTCTTTCACAAAGATCTACTTTCTTTTTTTAATTTATTTTTTGCCAGGTAGAGTTAGACAGAGAGAGAGAGAGACAGAGAGAAAGGTCTTCCTTCCATTGGTTCACTCCCCTAAAGGCTGCTACGGCTGGTGCTGCACCGATCCGAAGCCAGGAGCCTGGTACTTCCTCCTGGTCTTCCATGCCGGCGCAGGGACCCAAGTACTTGGGCCATCCTCCACTGCCCTCCCGGTCCACAGCAGAGAACTGGAATGGAAGAGGAGCAACCGGGACTAGTACCTGGCGCCCCTACCAGGACTAGAACCTGGGGTGCCGGCACCGCAGGTGGAGGATTAGCCAAGTGAGCCACGGCACTGGCCAAGATCTACTTTCGATTTACTTAATAACCATAAAATTAATCCTACACTAAGTGAAAGAGTTGAACAAATAGTATGAAGAAAAAATAAACACTCTTCTTCTACAGAAGATACAAGGGCTATAAACAATGATTTAATCTCAAAATTTACATTTCACTCCAATCTATCACATTTTAAGTACTCTATTGGTTACCTCAGATCAGTGAAAACATATGATATCTGCCTTTTTGGGACTGGCTCATTTTACTAAGCATAATGTTTTTCAGCTGCATCCTTTTTGTTGGAAAAGACAGGATTTTTTTTAAAAAGCTGAGTAGTGCTGCATGGTGTGTATAGCATAATTTCTTTATCCAGTCAACAATTGATGGACATCTGGGTTGAGTCCATCTCATAGCTATTGTGAATTTTGCTGCAATGAACATGGGGATACAGATAATACTTCCATAATGTTGATTCCTTTTGGTTTGGGTAAATTCCCAGGAGTGAGATGACTGGATTATAAGTTAGGTCTATATTCAGATATCTAAGGTATCTCCATACTGTCTTCCACAGTTGGCTGCACCAGTTTACATTCATACCAACAGTGGATTAGGGTACCTTTTTCCCCACAGCCTTGCCAGTGTTTGTTGTTTGTTGATTTCTATATGAGAGCCTTTTTACTAGGGTGAGGTAAAAAAAAAAAAAAAAAAAAAAACTCATTGTGATTTTTATTTGCATTTCCCTGATTGCTAGTGATCCGGAGCATTTTCTCAAGTTTCTGTTGGCCATTTGAATTTCCTTTCTTGAAAGATGACCTTCCTTTGCCCATTTCTTAACTGGATTGTTTGTTTTCTTGTTGTTGAGTTTCTTCAGCTCTTTAAAGAGTCTAGATATTAACTTTTTATCAGTTGCATAGTTTGCAAATATTTTCTCCCATTCTATTGATTGCCTCTTCACTTTGCTGAGTGTTTCTTTTGCAGTGCAGAAGAATCTCAGCTTGATATATTCCATTTGTCAGTTTTGACTTTGATTCCTTGTGCCTCTGGGATCTTTTCCAAGAAATCTTTGCCTATGCCAATGTTTCACAGTGTTTCTCCAATGTTCTCTTTTTTTTTTTTTTTAATTTGACAGATAGAGTTAGACAGTGAGGGAGACAGACAGAGAGAAAGGTCTTCCTTCCGTTGGTTCACCCCCCCAAATGGCCACTACGGCTGGAGCTACGCTGATCTGAAGCCAGGAGCCAGGTACTTCCTCCTGGTCTCTAACGTGGGTGCAGGGGCCCAAGCACTTGGGCCATCCTCCACTGCCCTCCTGGGTCACATCAGAGAGCTGGATTGGAAGAGGAGCAACTGGGACTAGAACCTGGCACCCATATGGGATGCCGGCACCACAGGCGGAGGATTAACCAAGTGAGCCATGGCACAGGCCCCTCCAATGTTCTCTTGTAATTTGATGGTATCAGGTTGTTGATTTAGGTCTTTGATTCCTTTGAGTGGATTTTTATGTAAGGTGTAAGGTAGGAGTCTTGTTTCAGACTTCTTCATGCTGAAATCCAGTTTCCCCAGTACCATTTTTTGAAGAGACTGTCCTTGCTCTAGTTATTGGTTTTAGCTCCTTTGTCAAAGATAAGTTGGTTGTAGATGTGTGGATTGATTTCTGGAGTTTCTAATCTGTTCCATGGTTCTACCCATCTGTTTTTGTGCCAGTACCAGGCTGTTTTGATTGTAACTGCCCTGTAGTAGGTCTTAAATCTTGTATTGTGATGCTTCCAGCTTTGTTTTTGTTATGTAAGATTGTTTAGCTTTCCAGGTCTCTTATGTTTCCATATGAATTTTAGCATTGTTTTTCTGGTTCTGAGAAGAATATCATTGATATTTCATTGGAATCACATTGAATCTGTAAATTGCTGTTGATAGTATGGACATTTTGATGATATTAATTATTCCAATTTAGGAACATAGAAATTTTTTCATTTTTGTGTCTTCATTCTTCTCTTAATGTTTTGTAATTTTTATTCATAGAATCTTTTCACCTCCTTGGATAATTTATTCCTTGGCATTTTTTGGTAGCTATTGTGAGTGGTATTAATCTTAGTAATTCTTTCTTAGCCAAGGTATTGTCGGTTTATATGAAGGCGATTTAGTTTTGCATGCTAACTTTATATCCTGCAGCTTTACTAAACTCTTTTATGAGACCCAATAGTCTCTTAATGGATTCTTTGGTTCTCTATGTATAAAATCATATCATCTGCAAATAGGAATAATTTGACTTCTACCTTTCCAATTTGTATCGCTTTGTATTCTTTTTTTATCTAATGGCTCTGGCTAAAACTCCCAGAAGTATATTGAATATCAGTGATGAAAGTGTGCATCCTTTTGTGCTTCCAGATCTCAGTGGAAATACTTCCAATTTTTCTCCATTCAGTAAGAAACTGGCTATGGGTTTGTCGTAGTTTGCCTTGATTGTATTGAGGAATGTTCCTTCTATACTCAATATATTTAAGGTTTTATTATGAAAGAATGTTGTATTTTATCAAATGTTTTCTCTACATCCATTGAAATAATCATGTAGTTTTTATTGTTCAGTTTATTAATGTAATGTATCACATTGAACTATCCCTGCATACCTGGGATAAATCCCACTTGATCTGGGTGAATGATCTTTCTGATGTGTTGTTATATGTAATTAGCTAGCATTTTCTTGAGGATTTTTACATCTATGTTCACCAGGGATATTGGTCTATAGTTGTCTTTCTCTTTTGTATCTTTTTTGGTTTGGAATTAAAGTGATGCTAGCCTCATAGAAGGAGTATCAGAGGATTCTCTCACTTTGAATTGTTTTGAATAGCTTGAGAAGAATTGAAATTAGTTCTTCTTTAAATGTCTGTAAGAATTCAGCAGTGGGGGCTGGCCCTGTGGCAATGCTGGCACCAGCATCTCATATGGGTGCTAGTTCAGGTCCTGGCTGCTCCACTTCCTATCCAGTTCTCTGCTATGGCCTGGGAGAGCAGTAGAGGATGGCCCATGTGCTTGGGCCCCTGCATCTGTGTGGAAGACCCGGAAGAAACTTCTGGCTTCTGGCTTCAGATTTGCCCAGCTCCAGCCATTGCAGCCATTTGGGGAGTGAATCAGTGGATGGAAGACCCCCCTCCCCGTCTCTCTCCCTCTGCGGCTCTGTAGCTCTGTCTTTCAAATAAATAAATAAATAAATAAATCTTAAAAAATGGAATTCAGCAGTGAAGCCATATGTTCCTGAGATTTTCTTTTTTGGGAGGGTTTTTACTACTGATTCTATCTCGATCTTGATTATTAGTCTGTTTAGGTTTTCTATGTCTTTATAACTCCATTTTGGTTAATGGTCCAGGAATGTATATATTTCTTTTAGATTTTCGAATTTATTGGCATATAGCTGTTTGTAGTAATTCCAGATGATCCTTTTTATTTGTGTGGTCTCCATTATTAGCTCTTCTTTTTCATCTCTGATTTTATTAATTTGAGCCTTCTTTCTCTTTTTGGTTAGTTTTTCCAATGGTTTATCAATTTATTTCAAAAATCTAACTCATCATTTTACTAATCTTTTGTAATTTTTTGTAGCAATACTGTTTATTTCTTCTCTAATAATTTCTTTTATTTTATTAAGTTTGGTTTTTTCTTTTTTTTTTTTTAGGTCCTTGAGATGCATTGTTAGATTATTTATTTGTTGCCTTTCCAATTTCTTGATGTAGCCACAAATTGCTGTAAATTTCACTCTTAGCTATGCTTTTGCTGTGTCCTATAAGTTTTGATATGTTGTGTTGTCATCTTCATTCATCTCCAGGAATTTTTTATTTCCCTTTTGATTTCTTCTATGACCCACTGCTATTCAGAAGCATGTTGTTCAGTCTTCATGTGTTTCCAAATTTATAGATTTCTTGTTGCTAATTTCCAGCTTCATTTTATAGTGGTCAGAAAAGATAAATGATGTGATTTTTTTTTCAATTTCCTGAGACTTGCTTTGTGGCCTAGTATATGTCTATCCTGAGAAAGTTCCATGCATTGATGAAAAGAATGCATATTCTGCAACTGTGGGATGAAATGTTCTGTAGATATCTGTTAGATCAATTTGACCCATAGTGCAGATTGCCTCTGTTGTTTCCTTTTTGATTTTCTGTGGTTTTGATCATTCATTGATGAAAGTGGGCTGTTGAGGTCCCCCATAACTATTGCATTGGAGTCTATGCCTCCCTTTAAATTCATTAACGTATGTTTTAAGTAGCCAGATGCCCTGGCGCTGGATGCATAAACATTTACTATAGTCACAATTTCCTGTTGAATTGATTCTTTAATCATTCATATTGCCCTTCTTAGTCTCTTTTAATAGTTTTTATGTTAAAATCTGTTTTTCTGGTATTAGGATGGCTACACCTGCAGCTTTTGCCTTCCATTAGATGGAATATCTTTTTCCATCATTTCACTTTCAGTCTGTGTATATGTTTGTTGGTGAAATGTTTTTATTTTAGGCAGCAAATATATAGGCCTTGTTTTTTAATTCATTCAGCCAGCCTGTAGCTTTTAGTTGGAGAATTTATGCCATTTACGTTCGAGGTCATTATTGATAAGTAACAACTTGGGCACTATGAATTTTCCATAAATATTACTGTAATTTGCTTTTGGTTTCACTTGTACTTTTACCAGTAGGTTTTCTGACTTTACCTTCTTTCATGATGAATATCTTTTTGTGTGTCTGTGTGTAGCACATCCTTAAGCCTCTTTTGTAAGGCTGGATTAGTGGTGGCAAATTCTTTCAATTTATATTGTTATGGAAGATCTTTATGTCACCTTCATCCATAAATGAGATCTTTGCAGGGTACTGTATTCTGGTTTGACAGTTTCTTTTAAGGCTTGGACTATGTCTCTCCATTCTCTCTTAGCCTGTATGGTTTGTGATGAGAAGTCTAATTGGAGGTACTCTGAAAGTAATCTAACATTTTTCTCATGCACATTTTAGAACCTTTTCTTTATGCTTTACTGTGGAAAGTCTGACTACAATGTGTCATTGTAAAGATCTTTTCTGGTCATGTCTAGTAGGAGTTCTGGGTGTCTCGTATACTTGGACCTCCCTTTCTTTCTCCAAATTAAGGAAGATTTCTGTAATTATTTCACTAAATAGGCCTTCTAATCCAATCTCTCTTCTCACTCCTTCAGGAATTCCTAAGAGCTGTATGTTTGGTCATTTGATAATATCCCATAAGTCTCAAACATTGTTTTTAAGTTTCTAAGTTCTTCTTTTTTGTCTACCTGAGATATTTCCAAAGAACTGTCTTTTGTCCTAGATATTCTTTCTTCTACCTCACCAAGTCTTTTTTTTAGGCTTTCCTCTGTGGTTTTTATTTGACATATTAAATTCTACATTTCTAATATTTCAATATGATTTCTCTTAAAAATCTCAATTTCATGGGAATTTTTTTTCTCCATGTCATGTATGGATTTCTTTAGCTTGTGAATTTGCTTCCTCTCGCTTCTGAGTAATCCTTTGATCAATCTTTTTTATTCATTTTCAGGTATTTTATCAGTCTCTTTGTCTTCACATTCTAATATTGAAGTGTTGTTGTGTTCCTTTGGGGGAGTGATAGTGTCTTCCTTATTCTTGTTTCTTGAATTTCTGCATTTATTTTTAGGCATTTGTAGAAATACTCATTGGCTTTTATCTTTGACCTATGCCTTTATGGCTTAGTGGAGTGTCTGTTCTCTCAGTGAATACCCAGAAGCATGTGCCTTCCGTGTCAATAGGGCAGAAGGTATTATAATCTCTGTTAGCATAATCACGCCCTCACTTCCTCTCTTCCAAGGTTCCAATGTTCAGGGTTAGCCCACAGCCTTGCCACACTGCACATAGGATATATTCAGTTCTCAGAGTGAGCATGGATCCTGCTCTAATGTTTAACCCAAAGCAAGCAGAAGACTCTGATCTTCTCGTGCCAGACACAGTGATTGCCAGAGATCCAGCTATACTCTGTGCCCTATCATGTAGTCACAGTTTCCAAAGTCTTGGCACACATGGCTCCTACAGTTATAGGGTGTAGTAGATCTGCTCTACCTGCTAGCATGTCCCATTCATCGAGAGAGTGGAGACATTTCAAGTCCCAGCTGCCTGTGGGTGCTTCGCTTTGGTAGTTTGATCCCTGAAGCCTCTGATATGTTGAGAGGTTGGGAGTACCTTGTAGTCCTACGTGGGTGCCCAGCCTTCTGTCCATCCTCCCAGCTAGACTCAAAGTCAGTGGGGAATATGGATTTTTCTCCGTGGTAAAATCCCAGAATCACACGTGTACATAAGAACCACTGCAGCTGCTATCAGTATCAAAATTGCACTTTCCCATGCCTTTTGCCAAGTGGGATGGGAAGAAAGAAATTTGCTTTCTTTCCACTGGGTTGGGAGGTTTCCCTGTCCCCTGTTAGGTCTCCAGCCTGAATTCAAAGACATTGTGATTTTCAAGGCTCTCCCTCTGGCCACATCACCAGCTGCTGTAGTCTTCTCTCACCTCACTCTCCAAAGCTGGAATAACCTCTGGCTGTTGGCTGTGGGGATTGTGTCTTGTGTCCATAGTTGTTGCTGCACATCTACACCTTCTATGCTTATTCATGGCATCCCTCTTCCCTCTGTAGAATTCCTCCTGCAGATTTCTCTTCATAGCTCTCCTGGGAATATACTTCTTCCACTTTTTTCTGCTATTTTCCCCCTGTCTATAACAGTACATTTTTTTCCCCTATTCAGCCATCTTGTACTCCTCCAAATATGTTCTTGTATAGCCAGTTTCTTGAGTTTTTATCATGAAGGGATACTGAATCTTTCCTAATGCCTTTTCTGAATCTATTGAGATGATCATATGATTTGTGTTCTTCATCATGTTAATGTGATTTATGATACTTACTGTTTTGCTAATGTGGAACCACCCTTTCATCCCTGGGATAAATCCCACTTGATCATGAAGTGTGATCTTTTTGGTGAAATGTTGGATTTTGTTTGCTAATATTTTATTGGAAATATCTTTATATATGTTCATCAAGGATATTGGTCTACAGTTTTTGTGGGTGTGGGTGTTGTGTCTTTTTGTGTTTTGTAGAATAGTAAAATGGCCTCCTAAAAATAATTTGGCAGAGTTCAGTCCTTTCAATGTTTTTGAATAGTTTGAGAAGTATTGAAATTAGTTAGTCATTAAATGTTTTATTGAATTCGATAATAAATCCATCAGGTCCTGGACTTTTCATTGATGGGAGGATTTTATTTACATATTCAATATTGTTGCTTATTATGGGTCTGATTATATTTTCTATATCTTCTTAGTTAAGCCTTGGTAGGTTGTATGTATCTAGGAACTTATCCATTTCCTCAAGGTTTTCCAATTTGTTAGCATATAGTTATTCATAGTAGTTTCTTGTTATCCTTTGTATTTCTGTGCTATTGATTATAATGTCTCCTTTTTTTCTCTGTTTATTTGAGCTTTTATCTTCCTTTGTTGACACTTAAAAGTTTGTCTGTTTTTTCAAAGTATCTTTTGATTTTGTTGATCTTTTGTATTTTTCAGTTTTAATTTTGTATATTACTGCTCTGATTCCTACCTCCTGATAATTTTATGTTTGTCATTTTCTAATTTTTCAGAGTCCTTGATATTATTTATATTATTTATTTTAGGTATTTCTTTTTTTTTAAAGAAAGCACTTACTACTATGAATGTCTCAATTAATACTGCTTTTTCTGTATCCCAGAAATCTGTATTCTGATGTGTTATGCTTTCATTTTCATTTGATTCAAGGAAGTTTTTTTTATTTCTTTTTTAATTTCTTCAAAGATATATTGATTAAAAAATGTTCAATTTTTCATGTATTTGTACATGTTCTATTGTTTTTGTTGTTGAATTAAATTTTGTTCCTTTTCAATCTTAGATGATACATGGTATGATTTCATTTTTTAAAATTCACGGAAGTTTGGTTTGTGGCATAGGATATGTTCTAGTTTAGATGAGAAGATTGTGTATTCTATAGATATGGGGTGGAATGTTCTAAAAATGTCTGTTAGGTCCATTTCTTCTATAGTATGGTTCAACTCTGTTGTATATTTGTTAATTTTATGTCTTGATGACCTGTCTGTTGATGACAGTGAGGTACTGAAATCCTCTGGTGTCATTGTATTGGAGTCTATCTCTCCGTTTAGGTCTAATATTTGCTTTATATATCTGAGTGGTTTTGTGTTGGGTGCATATATATTTATGATTATTATATATTTTTGGTGTATTGATCCTGTTCTCAATTATGTCTTCCTTTGTCTCTTTTTACAGTTTTTCATTTAAAGTCTGTTTTATCTGGGCATAGCTACATAACTTGACACTTTCATTTTAGTTTCCATTTGCATGGTATATTTTTTTCCAATCCATCATTTTCAGTCTATGTGTATCTTTACTTGTGAAGCAAGTTTCTTATGGACAGCATGTAGCAAGTCTTGTTTTTTTTTTTTTTTATTTTTTTTTTGTCAGGCAGAGTTAGTGAGAGACAGAGAGAAAGGTCTTCCTCCTGTTGGTTCACCCCCAAAATGGCCACTATGGCCAGCACTGCACCGATCTGAGACCTCCTGGTCTCTCATGTGGGTGCAGGCGCCCAAGCACTTGGGCCATCCTCCACTGCCTTCCTGGGCCACAGCAAAGAGCTGGACTGGAAGAGGAGCAACCAGGACTAGAACCCAGTGCCAACATGGGATGCCGGCACCACAGGCGGAGGATTAACCAGGTGAGCTGCGGCACCAGCCCCTGGTCTTGTTTTTTTTTTTTAAGCCATTTATCCAACCTTTGGATTGTGGAATTGAGTCTATTTATAGTCAACATTAGTATTGATAATTAAAAACTAACCCTTGTCATTTTGTTGATTGATTCCTGATTGTATCTGTTTTCTGTTAGTGAATTTGGTAGTGTCATGTGTTTTTGTGATGGTTCCTTCTAATTGAACATTCCATTCAGGATTCTTATAAGGTTGGCCTGGTGGTTATGAATTTTCTGATTTTGTTTATCTGGGAAATAATTTATTTCTCCTTCACATCTAAAGGATAGCTTTACTGAATTTAATATTCTTGGTTGGAAGTATTTTCCCCTAAGACCTTTTTATTTATTTTGGAAGACAGAGTTACAGAGATAGGCAGAGACAGACAGAGAGGTCTTCCATCCGCTGGTTTACTCCTCAGATGACTGCAATGGCCAGAGCTGCGTAGATCCAAAGCCAGGAGCCAGGAGCCTCTTCCGGGTCTCCCATGTGGGTGCAGGGGGCCAAAGACTTGGACCACTTTCTACTACTTTCCCAGGCCATAGCAGAGAGCTGGATTGGAAGTGGAGCAGCCGGGACTCAAACCGGCACCCATATGGGATTCTGACATTTCAGGCCATGGTGTTCACCCACTGCACCATGGTGCTGGCCCCTAATCTGGCTTATTTTAAGTCATTTCTTCTGGGTCAGGTATTCTTCCTTATACTTTTTTTCTGTTGTTGAAGCTCTCAATTTTATTCTTTATTTCACTTATTAAGGTTCCAGCTGCAAAATTTCTGACTTTTAAATGTTTTCTATCTTTGTTGAATTTCTTATATCTTACATTGTTTTTCTCATTTTTTCTTACTGACTGTATTTCTTAGCAACCCAATGAATTTTCTTAAGATAAATATTTTTAATTGATTTTCAGGGATTTCATAAACTTTATTCAAATCAGCATCTATTTCTCAGGAACTATTGTGTTCTTTTAGAGATGTCATGCTTCCTTGCTTCTTGTTTTCTGTATCCCTTCATTGACATGTGGCATCTGATGTAATAGTTCCTTCTTCTTTATGTAGTAGCTTTTGTTGGAAAACTTTTTTTGTTTGGATGGAATACAGGGTGTCACATGGATTGGGGGTTTGACTTTGGGTCTAGGTGAGTCCAGAGTATAATCTCTGGGTGTTTTCTACAGTTGTAATTAGTGTTGGCGTGTCTTTGAATGCCAAATTTGGGTAGTATGCAGCATTCATGGAGGTAGTAGTACAACTTTGAAGTCAATAGGGCTTCCAAAAGTATGCATGTTCAGTCCCCAGAGTGTTGAATATCAATTATAGTATGGTTTGTGATGACTCTAACCACATTTCTGGTACCTTGGGCCTCTACCTTTGTCCCACCAGGCAATGCTGGGTGATGCTGGGGCTTGCAACACAAATAACTTTGTTTCTTCTTCTGTGTGATGTGGTTGGGGACTTCCCCAGGTCCTACCAGTTGGGCATAACTGGTGGAGGAGCTTATACTACCAAAAGCCCTAGTTCCAGAACAAGAGGATGTGAAGTGGACTTTGTCCCAGTCCTATTGAGCAAGTACAAGTTATGCTAGAGATTGTGCCCTGGAAAGTGTGGGTCTTCAGGAATGAAATTAAAGTTATTTCTTTCTTAGGTTCTGCAGGATAGTTTATAGTGACTATGAAGAATATGGTACTAATAGTTGCAATCCTGGAGCTACAGCAATCAGTGGGGTCCTTACCAAGTACCACAGGGTGAGTTCTAGTTCTTCTGGGGATTGTGGACTGTCAGCTACTAGCCTGAATAGGAATATAGATAGGACCTTCCATATCCAACAGATAAGTGTGAGTTACTCTAGGAGTCATAGCCCTAGCAGCAGTAGTCCCAGTGCTGTAGGACACAGAGGGAACTGCTCCCAATTCTAACAGGACAAGCAAGTGTGATTTTGAGGCTTGTGCCAAGGCTGCCAAGCACACTGTACAAGAGATACAGAAAGGGAATTCCTCAGGTCTGGCTCTTTTGCCTTGTTTATGGACTGTTGCTTGTACCAAGCCCCAGTAAACAGAGGGGAACTTTCTTTGATTATTAAGAATTCAAGTATAGCTCCATGGCTTGTGCGTCCATCAAGTATAGTTTCATGGCTTTAGGATACAAGCAGCCTGTTCTCTGCCCTGGAAAGTTCTCTGACTCTAGCTCCTGGGTTTCTGGTAACAGTAGGGCTGATTTCTGTCCCATAAGGCAGATTGGACTTTAACAGAAGGTGTAGTGCCCATGCTGTGGTGTCGTGGGTAAAGCCACTGCCTGCAGCACTGATATCCCATGTAGGCTCTGGTTTGAGTCCTGGCTGCTCCACTTCCAATCCAGCTCTCTGCTAATGTGCCTGGGAAGACAGCAGAGAACGGCCCAAGTCCTTGGACCCCTGCACCCATGTAGGAGACCTGGAAGAAGCTCCTGGCTTAGGACTGGCCCATCTCCAGCCATTGTGGTTGTTTGGGGAATGAATCAGCGGATGGAAGATCAATCTTTCTGTCTCTCCCTTTCTCTCTCTGTAACTCTACCATTCAAATAAATAAATGAAACTTTCTTTAAAAAGGAGTAGCTGTACTACAGCAGCTTAAGTCTGGCACTTTGGGGTCGGAGGGTGGCAATTATGGATTCCTTTTCTGGATCAAAGTAGATATTTGGACCCCAGTCAGCTTTCTAGCAAGATTTAAAGTTAACATGGACTTAAATTCTCTCATAGTTAGGGCTGCCAGGTTTTAGGGATAGTGGGGATCACAGGGTTCTCTTCATTCTCCTGCAAGATGGCATTCTCTGAGCTGGGGAATTGGGGTATGTGCTGGTGTGCTTTGTTACCTTCTCTCTGCTGACTTTCAGAGACTGTGCATTTCTGTAATTCCTCTCACTTCTTTACTGAAATTTTCTCTGTCAATCCCCAGGAAATGCTTTCCTTCCTTTGTTGTTCTGGTATGTTGTTCTGGCAATTCTAGATGTCTTGTTCTATGATCATAAATGCTGCAACACTAAATCAAATCCAGACCCCACAGCCTGCTAAGACCAGTGCAGCACATGGCTAGGAACAAAACACATTTTACTATGGTCTATCTGCTGATGAGGTGTACACAGCCCAAGACCATTGCTACCAGCCACAGATGTTAGTGGCTTGGATATAAGGTATGTCAAGTGGGACCAAAGAACTCCATTTGGCACAAGAGAGAGTCCAGAAGCTCCATTTCATCATTCAGATCTGCTGGGGCAGGTCTACATCTCCATTTAGTAGCGCTGGCCCAAGGACTTAGACTCTTAGGATCTTTTCAGTGTTATGTTTATCAGATGACATTGTGTTTCAAGACATAGTCCTGTGGTTCCTTACTCTCTGTCCAGTGTTAGTGGAGTGATAAGGACACTTTCAGCTGGCATTAAATAGTGTCATACTTGGACACCAAAGTTACCATGACTTTTTCTTTTTGAAGGTTTTTATTTAATGAATACAAATTTTCATATGTACAGCTTTTAGGGATATTATGTTTCTTTTCCCCATTCCTGCCCTCCCATCCCACCTCCCAACCCCTCTCCAATTCCATTTTCCATTGAGATTTGTTGTTAATTAATTTTATATACAGAAGACCAACTCTTTACTCAGTAGAGATTTCAATTATTTGCACCCACACAGACACACAAAGTGTAAAGTACAGTTTGAAGACAAGTTTTACCATTAATTCTCATAGTACAACTCATTAAGGACAGAGGTCCAGCATGGGGAGGAAGTGCGCAAGGACTCCTGTTGTTGATTTAACAACAACTGACACTCTTATTTATGATGTCAGTGATCATCTGAGGCTCTTGACATGAGCTGCCACGGCTATGGAAGCCTTTTGAGTTCACAAACTCCGTTGGTTTTTAGACAGGGCCATATGCAAAGTGGAAGTTCTCTCTTCCCTTTAGAGAAAAGTACATTCTTATTTGATGACCCCTTCTTTCCACTGGGGTATCACTCACAGAGATCATTCGTGGAGAACCATAATTGCCACTATGTCTTGGCTTTCCATGCCTGAAATCTTCTCATAATGTTTTCAGTCAGGCCTTAAGGGCTTATTCTGAGGTCGGAGTGCTGTTTAGGGCATTTAGTTACCATGACTTGTACAATCTCAGGAGTGCATACCAGACTCATGTGAGGCCGGCAGCAACACACTTAAATAATCCCATCCCATCACAATGCAGATCTCTTCTTATTGGAGAAGACTAGAGGCTCTTTCCACAAACACTGGCTTTGGGGTAGAGGCATTTGGACTTTATCAGGTACTAAGTCTCACAGGATAGACTTGACTTTGAGCTCCAAAGAAAAGTCTTAAGTTCTCCTTTCTGCCCTATTCCTCAGTGGCTGGAGTCTTTGCTGTCTGGGGATGGTTGGGGGAGGGGATGGTGGAGGTGGTTTGCAGCTACCTGGATAAGGATGCTCTAAGGAATTGGTCTGAAGTTTAGGCCTGGAGGTAGGGGCATGGTCCTAATATAGATGTGGTTCATTATGAGGGACCTAGTATAGGGATTCAAGTTAAATATCTTGACTTAATTCCTTCTGCAAATTGGGATGAAAGACATCTTCTTCTTTGTGTTGCAATCTATGGAGCTGGGGGAAATGTGACATGTGCAACTCTTTCCTTTCTACATTCTTCAATACATCTTTACTTGTTCTTATGTTAAAACTAGCTACTGTGATCTCTCAGCTGTCTTCCATAGCTCTAGTGAAGGTTTCTTGGCATTTGAATAGCTGTTCAAATTAGTTTTATGGAAAAGTGATCATCAGAGCATCTTAAACAGTGACCATCTTGTACCCTCAGCTCATTCTGAGTACAGAAACTATGATTTGGGATACACCTGTGATGAGGCATTTACTAGTACTCGACCAATACTATCAACAACGGCCTTGCAGAAAAACTCTATTTAAGGTGACACCTAGTATTGCAATAGCAAGGAGAAAATAAGTAGACTACTTAGAATTTCTGGAAGGCAGGTACAACCAAAGCTAAATTCTGAAGACTGAAAAAAATTCCTAATCTGTCAATGTACCAACAATACCAAATACCAACAAGCATCAAGAACTTTCAGAGAACCAAGACCTCATCCAATAAACAAAATAAGTTGTCACAAAATGATCAGTTAGCAAATTCTTGGGTTTAAGAATTCAAATAAGTTGTTTAAGAAACTTAGCAAGCTTCAGGATATTAAATATAAATGGTTCAATACTCTAACAAAGCAACTTGACAAATAGAAGTAATTAAAAAATCAAACAGAAATCCTTGAACTAAGAAGTACACTAAATGAAATTTAAAATGTTACAGAAGGGGGTTAGCGCTATGGCGTAGCTGGTAAAGCTGCCTCCTTCAGTGCCAGCATCACATATGGGTGCTGGTTCAAGTCCCAGCTACTCCACTTCCTATCCAGCTCTGCTATGGCCTGGGAAAGCAGTAGAAGATGGCCCAAGTCCTTGAGTCCCTGCACCCACGTGGGAAACCCAGAAGAAGCTCTTGGCTCCTAGCTTCGGATTGGCCGTTAGGGCAACTGGGGAGTGAATCAGCGGATGGAAGACCTCTCTCTCTCTGTGCCTCTCCTTCTCTCTCTGTGTAACTCTGACTTTCAGATAAATAGATGAATCTTTAAAAAAAAAGTTATAGAAGGTATCACTGTCAGAATAGATGAAACAGAAGAGTTATTGATTTCAAGTTATATTTCAAACTATACAGTCTAAGGGGAAAAAAGAAAGAAAAGGCTGGAAAAAGCTTACAGAACTGTTAAGACAGTGCAAAAAGAGCCAATATCCAATTTATTAAGCCCAAGAGGAGCATGAGAAAACCAAGGAGGTAGAAAGCATATTGCTAGTAATAATTTCAGAAAACTTCAATAACTTAGAGAAAGATACAACTATATAGGTACAGGAAAATTAAAGGTTATTAGTCAGATTCAACTCAATAAAAGTAAAGTTGTCTAAAGTAAGAATAAAAAGGGTTTCTCAAGAGAAATGAAACAAATAATACTTAAGGGTGTCTCTGTATGTCTGATTGTTGATATCTTGATTGAAAGCTTATAGGCTAGGAAAAAAGGGGATGAAATTTTCACAGTACTGAAGGAAAAATATGCAACCTAAAATAATGTACCCAGCAAAGGTATCTTTAAGTTATGAAGAAGAGGAAAGAAAGTTATGGGGCAAACAAAAGTTGAATGAATGTGTCTTCAGCAGACTTGTCCTACCATAGCTCTTTATTCTCAAGGTCATATAATAAAATCTTTAAAGAGGGTATTTTCATATAATATAGTTTCCATAAGTCTTTATGGAAGTTAGTCACTTATTTCTAGGACAATAAAAATATGCCACGTATCAAAGTTTATAGGAATAATTTTTGTTTAAGTAAAAAGATTAACTGCATTACTTTCTACATAATGTATTTGAGCAAAGTTGACGTTTTGAGAATTGATTATTATTCATAGTGCTTGTCTCTACTGTTGAGGAAAAGTGGATTTTTTTCTTCTTACTGTTTGTTAAATTCTTTATTTATTGGGGGGGTTAATCTTATGATTATAAAATAAAATGAAAGTATCTCATTTTAAAAATTAAAGAATAGAGAAGGAAGAGGGAAGGTGGGAAGGAGTGTAGGGGAGGAAATACGTATCACTATGCTCATAAATCTGTATATGTATGAAATACATGAAATTTGTTCACCTTATATAAATAAAATAAGAAAAAAAAGAAAATTATTTTTTATATAAAGTGTTTTCTAGCTTGGAAAGGCAAAATATTTTTTTCAGGAGATGCTTTCTTTTTATGTTAGCTTTTCTCCTTCTATCTTAAATGAAGTCCAGTAAGTATTGCCTAGTTACATTTTTTTAAACATTACCTTATTTTGAGAATATATAGGACAAATTCCTAGATCTGCTTCTTTATTGTTGAAGAGTTACATGATAAATGCTTATTGCATGCCATCCATGCAATAAGTAATATATTACTAAGTGCTAGAATTGCTGAAGAATTTTAGGTAATGGATCTTAGGGTCTTATATAGGATCACATAGGCAAATTGATGTTCTGGTTTACTCAAAGAGGGTTTTGATTGTATTAAAGAGGGTATAAAATTAGACTATATAATCAGGAAAGGAAGAGGCAACTCCTGAGAGAGTTTTTTAAATAATAAGTAGTTGTCAGCTAGACTTGGGAAGAGGGGAGGGCATTCAGAGTTAGGAAAATATGAGAAGAACCTTAAGCATGAAATTACGTCACACAGTATAGACACTTATCATTTTGTTTGATTGTTCAAAGGAGATTCACATTGGAGAATGGAAAAATAAGGCTAACAGAGTTTGGCAAGTGGAAAGGACATTAATGGGGTTTCCACTAAACTAAGGAATTTGAATTTTATCCTGAAAGTTGGCAGAAACATTGAAGAGATAAATTGCAAGGAAGTGAAAAAGTCAGGTTTGTGTTTGACTAGCCACTCTAGTGACTTGGCAGAAGATGTATTGGAGTCTGGTCATACCAGGATAAGGAGCCAATGCAGAGGCAACTGTAGTAACTGGAAGGAGACCTGGAAAGAACCTGGATAAGGTTTAATGTGATGGGATGGGCATAAATGGGAGTAGTTTTTGGGATACAGTATTAAAAGACATGTTGATTATGGGTGAATGAGAAGGTGCAGTGTAGGCATGTCTTCAGAGCTTTGCTTAAGTCATTAGCTAGTGATTAATAAAAAGCCAGGTGTCATGAGCCGGAAGAGGAAGGAGGTAAGAAATGTTTGGGGCATACTGTTTTGATGTGTCTCTCTGTAATGTCAAGTATTGGGATTAGGGATTATTAGAGAGTTCTGAGGCATAAATTAGAGTCATTAAAGGATAAAGTGACATTTGAAGGTATATATGTAGATGAGATCACCCAGGGATCATACACTGAATGTGAAAACTAAAGGACCAACTTTGAGAATCTAGATAAAACCATCAGGTAAGAGGCAACTGGAGGGTTGACTTTTTGTGCAGCAGATTAAGCTATTGCCTGCAATGCTGGCATCCCATATAAGCATCAGTTCGAGTACTGGCTACTCCACTTCTGATCCAGCTCTCTGCTAATGCACTTGGGAAAAACAGCTCAAGATAGCCCAAGTTGTTGTGTCTCTGCCACCCACCTGGGAGACCCAGATGGAGTTCAAGGATCCTGGCTGTTGTGACCATTTGTAGTCACAGCTGGACGCACATCTCTCTCTCTGTCTCTCTATCTCTGCCTTTGCCTTTCAGATAAATAAATGAATAAATAAATTAATCTTTAAAAAAAGAAAAGAAAAAAGAGTCATTGAAGCATAAAGAATCCTGTAGATGGGATGGAAAGCAAATAGGCAGGAGAAAATATGAGAAATTTATTTATAGAAGCAGAAAGAATAAAGCACTCTGGAGAAGAAGGTCAACAGTGTTAAATACTTTAGTGTTCAGATGAAATAAGAATGGAAAAGTGTCCACAGGTGTGATGGCTAATTTTATGTGTTTGAATCTCTTGCCAGGAGAGGTGAGAAAATAATATTTCTAGGTGTGTCTCTGAGGGTATTCCTAGAACAGATTAGTGTTTGAATCTATAGACTGAGTGAAGATCTACCTTCAACAGTGTGGGAAACATCACCTAATCCATTATATAAGTGGTCATATTTGTTGAGTGTGCCCTTGATGTGGAACATGAGTTAAAGTGGGGTCAGACAAGTCAATTGAAGAGAATGGACTGTTATATGGAGAAAGCAGTGGGAGACAGAGTAAATGAGCTCAGGAGATAATCCAGGTGTTTAATGAGATGGTAAAGGTAGGAGTATCTCATTTTCTGAGTTGGTGAAAAAAAGAAGTTATTTCAGGAAAATATATTATTGAATTAAAGTTAACCATTTGAAGTTTTAAGTGCTTCTAGATACTATGGTTTTTGTCCCCTCCAATATTCACATTTTAACATAACAACAGTGTTAGATCTGGAACCAAATGGGAGGAAATTAGTTATGCAGGCTCTGCTTTGATGAACAGATAAATGCCACCAAAAAGGGCTTATTCAAAGGAATTTACTCCTGTATTTCTGCCTTTGCCTTTCTACTCTCCACAATGTGATGAAACAGCAAGAAGGCCCTCACCATCTGTTGGAGCCTTGGTCTTAGACTTCCCCATCTCTAGAACTGTGACAAAATAAGCTCATGTTCTCTCTTTTCTTAAAAAATTTATTTATTTGAAAGACTGAGAGAGAGAGAGAGATACATACATAGAAAGAGATCTTCTATCCATTGGTTCACTCCCCAAATGAGTACAATGGTTGAGCCAGACAGAAGCCAGGTGCCTGGACATCCATCTAAGGTCTCCCACATGGGCAGCAGGGGCTCAGGCATTTGGACCATCTTCCGCTGTTCCCCTGGATGCTAAAGCAGGGAGGACTCAAACCTGCACCAGAGGCTTAACTCACTGTACACAACACTGGCCCCAGTTTATATTCTTTATGCATTTCTCAGTCTGATGTATTTTGTTACATCAGCACAAATGGACTAAGACATTGAATAAATAAGTGGAGATGTTTCTAGGCAGTAATTTATTATAGTCAGAAGTTCTGAAGATGAACTTACTCTGCATATATATTTTATAGTCATTGACATATAGATGGCAATTTAAGCTATAGTAATAGGTCACACTGTATAAGGAGAGATTATGAAGTGAAAGAGAAGAATCTAAAGGCACACATTTTTTAAAGATTTTATTTATTTGAGAGAATTACAGACAGTAAGAGGGAGAAACAGAGAGAAATGTCTTCCATCTGTTGGTTCACCCCCCAAATGACCGCAACAGCCGGAGCTGCGCCAATCCGAAGCCAGGAGCCACGTGCTTCCTCCTGGTCTCCCTTATGGGTGCAGGGGCCCAAGGACTTGGGCCATCTTCTACTACTCTCCCAGGCCACATCAGAAAGCTGGACTGGAAGAGGAGCAGCCGGGACTAGAACCAGCACCAATATGGGATGCCGGTGCTGCAGGCGGAGGATTAACCCACTGCACCACAGCCCCAGCCCCAAGGTACACATTTAAGAAATACACATGGAAACAACTTCTTGGAAAAGAAAGTAGAGGTGGAATAGTCAGAGGAAGAAAACTGAAGTAGTATAGAAATGAAGGATGAAAGTTTCAGGATTTTTTGTGTTATATGCTTTATATGTAAAATGGCCAACAAAATCTATAAGACAAGGGTCATCAATAACTTTATAAAAAGCAATTTCAACAAAGTTATAAGTGGGACTTCTATGGGCATAAGTCTGGTTGCATCGATTAATGAATGGGTGTGAGGTTGGAGAGATAAGACAGCAAATATGGATGATATCCTCAGGAAGATTCACTGTGAGTGCAGAAAATATCTTTAACTGGAGTACATTCTTCTGACAGGCATCTCAATGGAGCTTACTTTAGAGAGGAAAGAAATCATTAGTTGGCTGGCGCCACGGCTCACTTGGCTAATCCTTTGCTTGTGGCACTGGCACCCCGGGTTCTAGTCCCAGTTGGGGTACTGGATTCTGTCCCGGTTGCTCCTCTTTCAGTCCAGCTCTCTGCTGTGGCCTGGGAAGGCAGAGGAGGATGGCCCAAGTGCTTGGGCCCTGCACCCACATGGGAGACCAAAAGGAAGCACCTGACTTTTGGCTTCGGATCAGTGCAGCGCACTGGCCATAGCGGCCATTTGGGGGGTGAACCAATGGAAAGAAGACCTTTATCTCTGTCTCTCTCTCTCACTGTCTAACTCTGTCTGTCAAAAAAAAGAGAGAAAAGAAATCATTACTCAATAATCATACAAACCTAAATCTGAATGGATAGCAAAAATGTTGAAGAAAAGGAACTTTATTCTCCATAACAAAAGAACATGATGTATTCTGGATGGGGTTAAGAAAAAATTCTTTCTTGAGAAAGTGACATTTGAATATCTTTGAATGAAGGTTAAGAGCTATCTAGGCATAACTAGGGAATATTGCAGCAGATAGAGGGACACAACAGTCAGTGCTTGGACAAAGACTGAGATGATGAGGAGCCTGGCAAGTCTGAGGAATTAGAAAGGAATCAGAATGATTGGAGCAAAAAACAAAAATAAGCCCAATTAGATAGAGGTAAATGATGAACACAGGTATGGAAGATACAGGATGGAACTGAAGATGACATTATAAGCTTTGTCAAAGATATTTTGCAGAGTTCATGTACTTCATATATATGGTTTTAAGAATATAATGACACTTCCTTTCCCCTCCCTCCTGATAACATCATTTACAAAAATTTTATGATAACATTCTTTTAATTTAGTATGTAATCACAAACTTAATATCTCACTAAATAAAGAATTCAACAAGTAGTAAGTAGAGACACCACTATTCCTCTGGAATATAGACAAGAGCTATAAACAATAAACAAATCTCAAGATATAAATTTTACTATCATATGTTACATTTTTTGTATATATTAGTTACTACAAATCAGAGAAAAAATAATATTTGTCTTGCTGGGACTACTTTATTTCACTGAGCATTATGGTCTCCAATTGCATCAATCTGTTGTAAAAGACAGAATTTTCTTTTTTTATGGCTGAATAGTATTCAACCATGTATATATACCTCATTTTCTTTATACAGTCTTCAGTTGATGGACAGCTGGGTTAAATCCATATCTTAGCTATTGTGAATTTAGCTGTTGTAAATGTGGAGGTACAGATAACTCTTTCATATGCTGATTTAATTTCCTTTGTATAAATTCCCAGGCGTGGGATGGCTGGGTCATAAAGTAGATCTATTTTCAGATTTCTGAGCAATCTCCATACTGTTTTCCATAATACTTGTACTAGTTTACATTCCCACCAACAATGTATTAGGGTAATTTTTCTTCACTTCCTCACCAGCATTTGTCTGTTTTTTTGTTGATAGCCATTCTGACTAGGGTGAAATGAAACCTCACTGTGTTTTTTATTTGCAGTTCTCTGATGGCTAGTTATCTTGAACATCTTTTCATATGTCTACTTGTAATTTATATTTCTTCCTTTGAAAAATGTCTGTTTATATCTGTAGCCCATTTCTTAACTAGATTGTTTGTTTTATTATTGTTGACTTTCTCAAGCTCCTTATATATTCTGAATATTAACCCCTCATGGATTGTAGAGTTTAAAATATTTTCTCACATTCTGTCAGTCACCTCTTCACTTTGTTGGGTGCTTCCTTTGTTGTGCAGAAGCTTCTTAGCTTGATATAACCCAATTTTTCCATTTCTTTTTTTTTATTGCCTGTGCTTCTGGTGCCTTACCCCCCCCCCAAAAAAAAATCTTTGCCTATGCCAATGTCTGACAATGTTTCTCTTATTTTTTCTTCTTGTAATTTGATGGTTTCAGGTCTAGGTTTAGATCCTGCATCCATTGTGACTTGATTTTTGTATAGGGTTCTGAGGTAGGGGACTTGTTTCACATTTCTGAATATGTATTTCAGTTTTTCCAATACCATTTGTTGAAGAGACTGTCCATTCTCCAGAAAATTATTGTTATTCATTTGTCAAAGACTAGTTGGTTGTAGATTCGTGGATTAGTTTCTGGGGTTTCTAATTTGTTTCATTGATCCACATGTCTATATTTTTGTCAGTACCAGGCTACTTTGATTATAATTTCCCAATAATATGTTTATTTTTTTATTTTTTGACAGGCAGAGTGGACAGTGAGAGAGAGAGACAGAGAGAAAGGTCTTCCTTTTTTTGCCATTGGTTCACCCTCCAATGGCCGTCGCGGCTGGCGCGCTGTGGCCGGTGCACGGTGCTGATCTGATGGCAGGAGCCAGGTACTTCTCCTGGTCTCCCATGGGGTGCAGGGCCCAAGCACTTGGGCCATCCTCCACTGCACTCCCTGGCCACAGCAGAGAGCTGGCCTGGAAGAGGGGCAACCGGGACAGAATCCGGCACCCCGCCCGGGACTAGAACCTGCTGTGCTGGCACCGCAAGGTGGAAGATTAGCCTAGTGAGCCGCGGCACCAGCCCCCAATAATATTTTTTGAAATTTGGTATTGTAATGCTTTCATTTGTTTTTATTGTTTAAAATTGTTTTAGCTATTTGAGGTATCTTATGTTTCCATATGAGTTTTAGGGTCTTTTTTCTAGATTTGAGAAAAATGTCCTTGGTATTTTGATTGGGATCATTTTGAAAGTAGTATGGACATTTTGATGACACATTACTTCTTCCAGTACACAGGCTTGGAAGAATTTTCTGTGTGTGTGTGTGTGTGTGTGTGCTCTTCTATTTCTTTACTTACTGTTTTGTAATTTTGATTGTAGAGATCTTTCACATCCTTGGTTAAATTTACCCCAAGGTATTTATGTTTTTTTTTGGTAGCTATTGTGAATGAGAATGATCTTATAAGTTCTTTTATGTATACAAAGGCTATTGATTTTTGTGTGTTGATTTTTCATCTTGCAACTTGCCAAATTCTCTTATGAGCTGAGGAACACTCCTCAACACAATCAAGGCAATTTATGACAAAACCACAGCCAACATCTTATTGAATGGGGAAAAGTTGGAGGCATTCCCACTGAGATCCAGAAACAGACAAGGATGCCCACTTTCACTATTGCTGTTCAGTGTAGTATTGAAAGTTTCAGTCAGAGTATTTTTGAAAAGGGCCAGAATGGAACAAATCTGGGACAAGATAGGAACTATTGTAATCATCCAAGCAAGAGATGAAATTGCTTGGACTAGAGCAATGGCAATGAAGATAAAGATAAATGACTGGATTTTAGAAATATGTAGGTTGCCAAATGGACAGGACTCCTTGGTAGATTGGATATGACAAATAGAAAAATGAGTATGAAAACTATAGTAGATAAATTTCATGGTTATACAATTGGGTAGAAATTTGGAGAGTATCAGCTTGGGTTAGGAATAAGTTTGTAAGCTTGTCTTAAATATATTCAGCTGGAATATCATTTTGAGAACATGAGAGGTGATACTGAGTAAACTGAAATATATGTCTCAGAACCTGAGGAAGATACTAGGCTGAGGACATTAATTTGGCTCTTTAATAGTTCAATTTATTAAAGCAAACATTTTGACCAGGGGATACAGGCATGTCTTATTATTGGAAGTAGACAGATTTTAAGTTTTAGAGGCTGAGTCAATGGGACTTGTGGATGGTCTTGATGTTAAGATAAGAAAAAGAGATGAAGGGTGAATATGTCATTTTTGTTTGAGAACTGAGCAGATATTGATGTCATTTACTGAGATGGGAAAGAAAAGTTATACAAATGGAAATTTTAAGATGCCTATTAGAAATTCAAAGAAAATTTCGTGGTGGTAGCTATATGAGCCTGAAGATCAGGAAAGGAGGTTGAGCTAGAGATGTAAGTTTCAGAATCACTGACATATATATGGTAATGGGACTAGAGGGATCACCAAGTATGCATGTACATTAAAGAGGGAAGGGATTCTAGAAGAGTTAGAAATGAGACTCATCAAGGAGCAGCCAGTGAGATAGGAGGAAATCTAGCTAAATATTACGCTCTGAAACCTAGAGAAGAAGGAATTTAAAAAAAAAAAAAGGCAGGGATGGGCAGACATTTTACTTGGAATACCCTCATCCTATTAAAAGAGAGTGCCTGGGCTTGAGTCCTGGCTCTGTTCCTGATTCCAGCTTCCTGCTAATGTGCATCCTAAGAGGCAGCAGGTGATGACTCATGTATTTGTGTCCCTGGACTGAGTTCCTGGCTCCTGTTTTGGCCTGGTCCAGCCCCACTTGGTGTGGGTATATGGGGAGTGAATCAATGGATGGGATATCTCAGTTTGACTCTCTATCTCTCTGCCTTTCAAATAAATAAAAATAGTTTTCAAAGACAGGGATAGGTACTGTGTTAAGTGTACTGATGAATTGAATTACATGAAAACTGAAGATTACTGATTAAAACCAGAAATGAAGAAGTCACTGGTGATCTTCACATGAGCATTAAGTGGAATTATGGAGAAAAAGGCAGTAGTGGAACATGTTAAAAAGAGAGATTCAGAGAGTGGATGATATGTGGAGGGTGTTTCGAAAATAAGATTAGGGATCAATGGTAGTTTCTTTCCTGAAAGAGGAAATAATAGTGTGTGATTGTATGATCATGGGAGTGACTTAGAATAGATGACAAATGTGATGGTTTAAGAGAGATTAGTGATAACTATGGTGCAAAGTGAGTAAATGAGAAGGGATCTGGAACGTAAGCAGGGTGGTCAGTGTGATGGTTAACTTGACTGGGCTACAGTGCCTGTATGTGTGGTAAAACTAGTCTGTATATTTCTATGAGGGTGTTCTTTGATGAAATTAACATTTAGATTGAGGGGTTTTTGGTAGAGACCCCCCCATAATGAGGGTAGGCTTTATACAATTATCTGAAGGCATGAATGATACAGAAGATTGACTTTCCTCAAGCCAGAGGGAATTCTGAGCAGAGTCCTTGCTCTTGAACTGCAACATCCAGTCTTTCCTGGTGTTTAGTGTGGTGCTGCACCCTACAAATTTTGAGCTTGTTAGACTCTATAATTACTTGAGCCACTCGCTTAATGTAATCTCTGCCTCTGTATCTATTATCTTATTGATTCTGTTTCTCTGAAGAAACCTAACATAGTCAACCATGAAGAAAGGGACTTTCTATGTAGCACCAGGAGGAAAGGTAGAGAGTCTAATTACAGATATTAGTAGTTTCCGTGGTAGGAAGATAAAGCAGCTTCTGTATACCTGTTTCTATTTCTCAATGAAGAATCAAAAAAGATTGGTAAAGTGGTAATGAAAAAAGACTGATGCCAATTTTCAGAAAGAGAGGGATATCAAATATGTTAAACATTAATAATAGTGTTTTTGTAAAATAATGCATACTTATTTGAATTTTATGGGCCATGAAAATGAAAAGAGAATATTCAGCAGGATTGCATGTTCTCCTTCTGCAGGATTCAGCTGCTAGCTATGTGCTTGGAGTAGGTAAATAAATGGATTAAACCAGGTAGGATTTTGCTGGGTAGATGGAAAGTAATAAAAGTAATTTGAAAGAGAGTGATTGTAATATCAAATCATGGAGTATGAATTTGGTAAGAATGGCATTGGTATTTGAGAATGAAAGGCTGGAATTAAAATGCCAGAGTTGGTGGTCAGAGAACAGGATACATTGATATTCATATTTCAGAAGGCATTCAGTTTGTTTTGTGTGTAATAAGGAGTATGGAATTGAAGGAAGAGTTGAAGGAAATATCAGTGGAACCAAGGAAAACCTCAGTGGTGACACAGGCATTATTTAACTTCAATTTCTAAAAATTTCTTGTTTTGAAAGGTAAGAGGGCGGGGGAGAGCGAGAGTGAGAGCGAGAGAGTGAGTGAGAGAGAGAGAATGAGAATCATTCCCCTTCCACTGATTCACTCCCCAAATGTCCACTATGGCCTGAGGCTGGAGTAGGAGCCAGAGCTGAGGACTGAAGCCCGCTCACTGATATGGGACACAGGTATCCTAACTGACATCTTAGCTGCTAGGGAAAATGCCTGCCCCAGGGTGTTATTTTAGAACTAGATCAATATACAGGTGACAAATAATACTTACAGGGTTTTCTGACCTTCACAAAGGCTTTACCATATCTGAATTTGTCATTGAACCTCTATGAAGTTTATCACCAAGTAGAAAATACAGCATCATAAAGTCTGAGTCACAAAATATGACACTGTTATTGGGCACAAAATTGTGAGATCACTTGGAATTTCAGGTCAACAAGACCAACACAACTGTATTTAAATATTTATTTGGAAGAATAGTAGAAATGCTTTCAAATAAGAGTTTAGAAATACAAGAGAAATTTTTACTGGGCTTGAGGTAGGCTATTCACTTTTTAATGTTGAGCAATTCAATTGGAAAGATATACAACATATGACAACTTATTCCCATGACTTTAACAGCCTATTGACTTGTACAAGCCTAAAGGGAAAAGTAAAATCTACTACATTCAGCTGAATGAATAAATTCAATCATGCTTAACTTTTGTAAAGAAAAAAAATGTGTTTACTATTTTCCTGTCTTCTTCACTTTGCTGATAAAGGATGTTAACTAGAAAAACTTGACGTATTTTTTATTTAATATTCTATCATTTTATGTCAACTTTAAAAAAAGAAAGTATTTGTTGAATTGCTGCTGAACTTATCTATTGGGAAATTGAAGGTTTATTAATGAAAAAGAGAGAGACATCTCTAGAGAATAGAAGATTAGAGAATATTTTTTAATTAAAAATGTCTCATTGCAACAATTGTGCATATTTATAAAGTGCAGCACTTCAATACATGTATATTATGTGTAATGACTGAATCAGGGTAATCAGCATTTCCCTCTAATAGCCATTACTTTATGAATGGAACCTTAGAGCTCCTGTCTTCCATTTGCTCATAAAATATACAATCGTTTATTGTGAGCTATAGTCACTAGGCTGTGTAACACTAGAAGCTTATTCTTTTGATCTGACTCTACCCCTTCCAGCCTCTAGTAATCACTACTCTATATTTGGGGTGGCTATTTTTAGTTTCCACATATGAGGGAGAATATGGGTTATTAGTTTTTCTGTGTCTAGCTTATTTCATTAAATATAATGTCTTCTGGCTCTGACCACTTTGTTGCAAATGACAGAATTTGAGTTTCTTAAATAGCTGAATAATATTCATTATCTATATATACCACAATTTCTTTATCAATTCACCTGTTGATGGATGGCTTGATTGAGTCCATATTTTGGCTATTCTGATAAGTGCTGCAGTAAACATGGCAGTGCATGTAACTCTCTGACACAGTGATTTTGTGTATTTTGAATACATATCAAATAGTGGAATTGCTATATCATAAGGCAATTCTATTTCTAGTTTTTAATGGGATCTTTATACTTTTTTAAAACAAGATTTATTTATTTATTTGAAAGGCAGAGTTACAGAGGCAGAGAGAGGTCTTCCATCCACTGGTTCACTCCCCAAATGTCCACAGTGACTGGAGCTGGGCTGATCTGAAGCCAGGAGCCAGGAGTTTCTTCCAGGTCTCCCACATGCGTGCAGGGGCCAAGGACTTGGGCCATCGTCCACAGCTTTCCCAGGCAATATGAGAGCTGGATCATCGGAAGTGGAGCAGCCAGGACTTGAACCAGCATCCATATGGGATGCTGGCACAGCAGGCAGCAGCTTTACTCTCTACACCGCAGTGCTGGCCCTACACTGTTTTCCATAGTGGATGTATTAATTAACAGTTCCACCAGCGTGTCCAAAAGTTTCTCTTTCTCCACATCTTTACCAGCATTTGTTATTTTGTCTTTTTTTTTTTTTTTAAGATCCAATTATTTATTTGAAAGGCACAGTTACAGAGAGGGAGAGAGAGAGCATGCGAGCGAGCGAGTGAGCAGTGTCCAAGGCTGGGTCAATTGAAGCCAGGAGTCAGAAGCCAGGAGCCAGGAGTTTCATTCAGGTCTCCCACATGGGAGGCAGAGACCCAAGCACTTGGGCCATTTTCCTCTGCTTTCCCAGGCTTATTAGCAGGGAGCTGGATTGCAAGTGGAGCAGCCAGGACTCATACCAGTGCTCATATGGGATTTCAGTATCACAGGTGGCAGCTTAACTTGCTGATTCACAACACCAGCCCCTATTTTGTATTGACAATAGTCATTGAAACTGGGGTGAAGTAATATCTCATCACAGTTTTGATTTACACTTCTCTGATGGCTATTGGTGTTGAGCATTTTTTCATATATTTATTGGCTATTTATATTTCTTGTTTTTTTTGTTTTTGTTTTTTTTTTTTGTTTTTTGTTTTGACAGGCAGAGTTAGTGTGAGAGAGAGACAGAGAGAAAGGTCTTCCTTCTGTTGGTTCACCCCCCATATGACCTCCACACCCAGCACGTTGCGCTGATCCGAAGCCAGGAGCCAGGTGCTTCCTCCTGGTCTCCCATGAGGGTGCAGGGCCCAAGCACTGGGGACATCCTCCGCTGCCTTCCGGGTTACAGCAGAGAGCTGGACTGGAAGAGGAGCAACCGGGACAGAATCCGGCACCCAACCGGGACTAGAACCTGGGGTGCCGGCGCCATAGGCGGAGGGTTAGCCAAGTGAGCCGCAGCATTGGCCCTATATTTCTTGTTTTGAGAAACATCTTTTCAGGTTCTGTCCATTTCTTAACTGGCTTGGTTGTTCTTTGTTGTTGAATTTTTGGGATTCATTTTATATTATGGAATTTAATTATTTGTCAGATAAGCAGATTGTAAATATTTTCTCCTATTCTGTCTGTTGTCTCTTGCCTCTATTGATTGTTTCTTTTGTTATACAGAAGCTTCTGAGTTTGATATAATACCATTTATCTAGTTTTACTTCTGTTGCCTGCACTTTTGAGTTCTTATTAAAAAAAAAATCATTGCCTACAAAGGTTAGCAAATTAATGGGTCTGCTTGCAGATTTTCTGAGACATTTATTTGCTAGCTTAAATAAGAAACCATTCTAGCGCTTTATATCAACTCCTGCTTCTCTCCCTTTGCTGCAGTCTCTTCTAGAATGTGTCTTAACAATACCAAAGTTCAATGAAGAGAAAAAAAAAAATCTCTCTGGGCTATGTTTCTGTATTTTCCTGTCTCTCTCTCCTTTTAATGTTTTTCTTTGAAAGTTCTTCCTGCACATGGTTTAAAGAGTCAAATAGTTCTACAAAGTTTGTTAAGCAAAATAGTAGTGCTCCCTTGACCATTTTCTCTTTCATGAGAGAAAGTCAATTCCTTTGATTCTTCTATTGACTTCTTATTGTGAAAGCTGTGAGTTTAGCTTTTCTTACCTGTCCTCTGAAATATGTTTGTAACATTTATCCTTTCATCACACATATATAGTTACAAATTTACGTAGGTAAAAATTCAGTATCTTGGGGTAGCAAAGACGATTGAAAGCTTAGATAGTGAGCTATGATTTTCAACTCTTGCCTGAACAAACCTTGGTTATTGTGAGAGTTAGCAATTATCATTCTCTTAAGTTCTTTCTTTTTTAACCTTTTCCTTTTAATTTCATTTTTTCACTATTTTTTTTTTTTTTTTGACAGGCAGAGTGGACAGTGAGAGAGAGAGACAGAGAGAAAGGTCTTCCTTTGCCATTGGTTCACTCTCCAATGGCTGCCCCGGCCGGCGCACTGCGGCCGGCGCACCGCACTGATCCAATGGCAGGAGCCAGGTACTTATCCTGGTCTCCCATGGGGTGCAGGGCCCAAGCACTTGGGTCATCCTCCACTGTACTCCCTGGCCACAGCAGAGAGCTGGCCTGGAAGAGGGGCAACTGGGACAGAATCCGGCGGCCATTCAGAGGGTGAACCAATGGATGGAAGACCTCTCTCCCTATCTCCCCGCTTCTGCTTCTGTGTAACTCTGCCTTTCAAATAAATAAATAAATAAATAAATCTTTAAAAGAAATTTGTTTATTATTTTCATCTACTTTGAAGACAAAGAGAGAAAATTATTTTGACTATGCAAAGCACTTTGTATTCCTCTGTATACTTTAGGAATAGCATGTCAGTTTCTGCAAAAGAGCTTCACATATTTTTAAGTGGGAATTGTTAGGAATATGTAGATCAATTTGAGGAGTATTGCCATCATGACAACATATGTCTTCCAATTCATGAACATGGAATGTATTTCCTTTTCACTAGATTTTTTATTGTGGTACTATTTTATGTTTTTCTTGGTACTACAGTCATTAAATTTATGTCTAAATATTTTATTTTTTTTGCTAGTATAAGTGGAATTATCTTAATTTCATCTGCAGATTGTTCATCGCTGTTATATATAAAAGAAATTGATACTTTCTTGTTGATCTTCTTTCCTACTAATTCTAGTAGCACTTTTTTTTATTCCTTAGGGTAGTCCCTATAAAGTTTCATACCATCTAGGACTGGGGATCAGTATCCTTTTGCCTTTCCTTTTTGAATGGCTTCTATTTCTTTATTGTTGTTGCTGACTGGACTGGCTAGATCCTCTAGCAGTGTTGAATAAAAGTGATGTGAGCAGATATTGGCTTTTTCCTGATCTTGGGCACATTTAGTCTTTAAATAAGATTTTTCACTGTAAGCGTTTGTAAATACTTTTATTTTGATTCAGGACATTCTTTCTCTTACAAGTTTTTGAGAGATTTTATAATGCATAGATGTTGAATCTTATCAACCTTGACTGAAAATTTTTTCTTTATTATAAAAATGTGATACATGACATTAAATGATTTTCCAAAGCTGAACTAACCTTGCTTCCTTAGGATAAATTTCATTGATCATATACCTAATCCTCTTTATATGGAATTAGTTTGTTAATTTTTTTGAGAATTTTCACATCTATATTTATATTGGCTGTTAGTATGTTTTGATATAGCTCCTAAATCTAGAATAGCTTTTACATTTTTTTTGTTTGTTTGTTTTTTTATTTAGTAAATATAAATTTTCAAAGTACAGTTAATGGATTACAATGGTTCTCCCCCCCGCCATAATTTCCCTCCCACTCACACCCCTCCCATCTCCTGCTCCCTCTCCCATTCCATTCACATCAAGATTCATTTTCAATTCTCTTTATATACAGAAGATCAATTCAGTATATATTAAGTAAAGATTTCATCAGTTTGCACCCACACAGAAACACAAAGTGTAAAATACTGTTTCAGTACTAGTTATAGCATTACTTCACATTGGACAACACACTAAGGACAGATCCCACATGAGAAGTAAGTACACAGTGACTCCTGTTGTTGACTTACCAATTTGACACTCTTGTTTATGGCGTCAGTAATCTCCCTAGGCTCTAGTCATGAGTTGCCAAGGCTATGGAAGCCTTTTGAGTTCGCCGACTTCGATCTTATTCCGAGAGGGTCATAGTCAGAGTGGAAGTTCTCTCCTCCCTTCAGAGAAAGGTACCTCCTACTTTGATGGCCTGTTCTTTCCACTGGGATCTCATTTGCAGAGATCTTCCATTTAGGTCTTCTTTTTTTTTTTCCAGGCTGTCTTGGCTTTCCATGCCTAAAATACTCTCATGGGCTCTTCATAGAACAGCTTTTACATTTCTAATTGGTTAAATATACATACACACACACACACATACACACACAAGAATAATATTTCTTGACATGTAAAAAACATGAAACTCAAATTTCAGTGCCCATCTATTAATCCAATTTTATTGAAACACAACCACATTTATTGATTTCCCTATTGTTAATGGACATATTCCCATACAACTGCAGAGAAGATGCAACAGAATAGCTGCAACAGATACTGGATGGTCTTTGTAAATCCAAGAATAGTTGTTTAGCCTCTTTAGAAAACATTTGTTAACTCCTACTATATATTGTTGGTCATGTTTTTTTTCCTGCTTATTTGCATCTATGACTAATTTCTGATTAATTACTGATATTGTGGATATAGATTAAAGAACTTTTGGGTGATAGTATCTTTCTCAAAAAGAGCATTAGATTTTAATATGGAAAGCAACCAGATTGCCAGTGTGTCATCTTTATCTTGGTGAGGTTTGACTTCAGGCAACACTAGGGAAAGTGTGTGTTTTTATCCTTAGCCTAGGGCATAGCTGTAGCTGATGTAATATGGTCTTTACATCACTGGTGTGGTCTTTTTGGGGTCTCTACCAACTATTTGGGAGCTTACCAAGTAGTTTTGACATAGTTGAACTTAAGAGGTGACTTCTGTCCCTCCTAGCACTGGCTGCTTCTGAAATTTCTGTTTAGCTCTCTGGCTTCCCAACAGCTTATTTTTAAATTTTTATTGATTGATTGATTGCTTATCCAGAATCTTGGCAGGGCACAACGTTAGGAGTGGGCCCTGAGAGGACTTTTCAGTGTTTAGGTTTCTTCTCTTCAAAGCTTACTTTTTAGAATTCTGCTACCAAATCCCTGTTGTCTTTGCAGCACTGAATTTGGTGACTGCCACTCTGATGGTCCTGTTTCCTTGCATGTTAGCTTGGAACCTCAGGGTGAAAGCTAGAATGAATACAGGGTTCATCTACTATGCTTCATTCCTAATGTGTTTCCTTTCCCTGAAGAATCATAGCTTTCCATTCACTACTATCCAATATTTTATCTAGGTTTTTACATTTGTTCAAAGAGAAAGCCAATTTCAATACCAATGACTCCATCATGTCTAGATTTAGACCAAATCTTTTAAAACTATTTAAATATACCTTACAAAGAGAGAGGGAGAGATCTTCCATTTGCTGGTTCACTCCCCAAATGGCCACAAAGAAGTGGCTGGGCCAGGCCAAAGTCAAGAGACTGGAACTCCATTTGGGTCTTCCACATGAAGGCAGGGGCTCAAGCATTTGGGCCATCTTCCACTGCTTTCCCAGGTACATTAGCAAGGAGTTGGATCAACAGAGAAGTGGATCAGCTGGAACTCGAACTGGCACCCATATGGGATGCTAGCATCCCAGGTGATGGTTTAACTGGCCGTGCCACAATACTGGCCCAAATCCATGTTTTTAGAGATGAGAAAACTAATGATCTGAAAGTTTGAGAATTGCCTAAAATTTATGCAGCCAGTTAATACAGCTGGAATTTGGAACTGAGTTTGTTTTGGTTCTGATTTCTACTGCAGCATGTTACCTATCCAGCCAATGATGTGTCACTACAATTTTACTCCAAATTTTGCATCAATACTTTGGAGGATTAAGAACTTATCAGCTGACACTGACAACAGAGGTTTATATGAGGGTTTTTCTCCCCTATTCAATATAATCGATAACTGATTATATTTAAATAGGAAAAAATCCACAGGTTTTTTGCTAATATCATGGGTCATTAAAACAATATTGACCCATTAGAAGAAACTGCTATTACTGATTGAGGTGCTTTGCTGAATATGATAAGCATCCTTTTGACTGAGATTTACCATGTAGCCTTGACAAAGGTTTTGGGAAATGGAACAGTTTGCACATAATATTTAGAAATTTTATATAGTCTGACTGTAAAATTAGCCCTTATTCATAATTAACATCACTAATCTCCTCTAATCCTCCAGCTCAATTAGCAGAAAGGGTCAATTATAGACCTGCAGTGTTCTGGATTTCCTCCCAAAGGAATAAGTTTCCAAGATGCAAAACAAAAACAAAAAACAAAAATAGACTGAAACATGGTCTAAAATCCGTGAATAGTCTTTAAAATCTCTTGCTCTGTACGTATTTTTCACATCCATAAATGCCATTTACATTTTCATTGATAATGAATGTTCACTAAAGTTCTGTGCTTTGATCGCTCAATTATTTTATAGACTTCTTGGATATAGATTTAAAGGTCTGCCCACCCTACTCATCTTCCTTTAAATTTCAAACCAGTTTTGCTTCGATTTCTTCCCTTGTATGGGAGTTCAATTATGTGAATTAAAACCCTGAAGCTCTATTATTGTAGATGCAGTGCATTGAATTTGTTTAGACTCTACCAGACTTAGGAGAGAAAAAAAAAAAGATTAAGAGAATGACACAAGGAAAGTATATGGGCTACTGGGCATTTGCAGTAGCATAAGCAATTCCAGGCAACTGCTCAGCAATTTGGGGAGGATCATCAGTCACTTTTGGAGCATGTTTCCATAGCTTTTATGCATCACAATGCACAGGTCGGTCTATGTTAAGCAGATTAGTCAAAATGCCTGGTGACTATACTCTGAAACCCAGGCCATATACTGCTGTGCACTACGTGCGTTACCGGTAATGTTTTCAAAAGGAGCAACACTAAAAGAAGGTGATAGCTAAATTCTGCTTCCTTAAGGAATTTGACACAATAAGTATATGTCTTAAGAGAAATCCAGGTGGCATAATGGTAGGAATGGAGGAAGTCTTTGTGGAATGGAAATTTTACAATACCATTGTGTCACTAACCACAACTGTTCAGGAAGATGTTAACTGAGCAGTGTGACCCTGGATCCATGCGCCACCACTAAAACAAAGCTGTCACATTATTCCCCTCTCCTTTCAATTACAGTTAATGAAAGATGGATTTTTGAGGCCAAGGAGCAAGAAAATGGAAACAGGGTGTTCTCACATCTTTCTAAGACCGTGTCAGATATACTACTATGCTATTTGTACTTTTGTTATCTGTTTCTCCATCTCCCAGATGCTAGTTAGCTACTTCCTAAGAGATGAGAGATGAGCATGGAGCACAGAATCAGAGGATAAGGAGAGATCTGATGCCATATCCCTCTACAATATGGAGTAATAAAAACATAAGGCTTGCAACTGCTTTGAGGTTTCTTCTTACCAGTGAGATTGAAAGTTTTTACCTCTCATCTTACCCTTCTCTCATCTTTGTGTTCTCCTCTCCTGATTCAGTGTTGATTTCCATCATTTGGATTCAGTATTCCCTCTAGAGAAATGACCAGATGCAAATGCAGGCATTGAAGTGCAGACAGAGCACCAAGTTGTGACGTGCCAAAAACACTCCAGGGGAAGCAAGCCAAATGCGAAGGGAGAGGGCACTGAAGCAACCAGTCGTTCAAGGCAGACACCTGAAATCACCATAAGCATTGTTTTAATAGAGAGACTTCCAGCATGATTTGCTGCCAGGTTCAGCTGAAGTGCATTTTATTCATGTCTGCTATATTTGGTGGATCCTCCAAGGGCAAGTCCACTGTGGACTATTGGAATTTTAATGCCCACAAGGTTATAGGCTTCCATCTTGTTTGTGATAATTCTTCAGAATGTCCTGTGCAGATATGAAGTGGAAAAATCTGGGAATGAGAAATTGTTGAGAAGGAAAGGTGCATTGTATTCACTATCAAATGGAAAATGTTCTAATTTGGGTTAATTTTTGTAGAAAGAGAACTTAGGGATACTGCAAGTAGTAACTAAGTTTTGTGCAAATTGAAATATAGATTGGAATTTGTGTACATCTCTTTTTCTTCACGTTTTTTATATGAAAGGACTCCCAACATCCTTGAAGGTATGAGCTTACTTGCTATTAATCTCATTTTCTTGTTATGCTCTCTTTCCCTTCCCATTCTACTGAAAGAACATTGCCCATTTAAGTTATTTTCTCCCTATCCCCTCTCTCTTATTGCAAAGCCTATCATCAGGTTTTTATTTGCTGGTTTCCAAAGCTTTTATTTTCAGTGGTGGTATCAGCATGCCTTTGTGTGCCTTTGTGTACCTTTTAAGGATACTCAGGGCAATTAATTCCCCACACTGCACTGAACTGCAACATTATTTTTTTTAAAAAATGCATGCCATTTTTCACTCCAGATTCCCATCCAATCAATCTGAATCAAGGACAATTTTGAAAAATTTCTCTCAATAATTGCTAATTGGGATCTGAATCGTTAGGTATAGGTATAGGTTGGTCAGACGGTTGGTTTCCTTTGGTAGGAATATGACCTTGGTAAGATCTAGATTTCTGTGGAAGACACAAAGGGTTTTCCTTTTGGGAGGGGGAGGACACTGGAGATCCCCCTCCCAACCCCGAGTGTTTACTTCATTTACCTCTTACAACACCCATGGAAGAAAGACATGAACTCCTTTCCATAGAGAATGTCTCAGAGTTTAAGCACATTCCTTAGTGTCTAAGGTGCCAAGTTTCAGATGCCACTAGAGCTGGAATCTTCCTTCCTGTACTTCATTGCTACATTGCCCCCACGCATTGGGTTGGTCTGAAATGCTTTACCCGGTTCCCAGCATGGATTCTTTGGGAGAAGCTGTTTGCCATGCCCCTTCCTCCAGGCCCACTATGGTGAACGCAGGGTTCGTATCTAGCATGTTCAATTTGGTTTCTCATCTGTGGTCAGCACCTGTCTTGGAGGGTCCTGCTGCTGTCCTGGGCGGATGGTGCTAGATTCTGTGGAGCTTCGCCAAGAGCGAAGGGTTCCCTCCAACTCCAGAGAGACTGTCTAATCTCAGCTACATCCAAAAAAAAAAAAAAAAAAAAAAAAAGACCAAACAACCACTCAAACCCCAAACCAAAACAATCACCAGCACCCAGATTGTGGCCCTCTGTGGACAGCGGATTAGGAGTTGGGGGCGATAAGGCACCACGGAGCGCCCTCTGGCGAGAGCGGAGCACGCAGGGCTCCCGCCCTTGTCCCCCGCCGCCACCGCTGCGCCCCCGCCCGGCTGTGGAGGTTCACTCTTGGTCTCTCACTCGGTGAGACACAGACGGCAGCTCAGCTCTGCTACGAGTGGTGCACAGGCTGAGGTGAAGGCAGACCTGGGCGCGCGGAGACGAGGCGAAGCCCAGGGCCCCATCCCCTCTCTCCGCAGGGCTCCCAGAGCTGATCAGCAGCTCTGCGCTCCCGGGCGACACCCGTCGCAGCCACTTTGCGGGGCGTGCCAGGACTTGGGGACGCGGCTCAGGAAGAGCCAGGGCGGGGAGGCAGCGGCTGCACCGGCGCCAGAGCGAGATCTGCGCGCACTGGGACTGGAGAGTGAGTGGTGGGCTGGGCGGCGGCAGTCGTAGCCGCGGGTGCCTCCCCGCCTCACCGCTTCGCAGGCAGCACCGCCTCCCGGGCCGGGCCGTTCGGCCGGGTTCTCTGCGTGTTCCCGGGCCCAGAGCTGGCGCACGATGCGCCCGGCTGCGTTCTGATCACCACAGCGTTGCCGCCTCCGCCGCGATGATCCCCCCCGAACCGCCGCAGCAGCAGCTGCAGCCGCCGCCGCCGCCAGCCCCACCGAACCATGTGGTGACCACCATCGAGAACCTGCCAGCCGAGGGCAGCGGTGGCGGCGGCGGGAGCCTGTCCGCTTCCTCTCGGGCTGGCGTGCGCCAGAGGATCCGCAAAGTGCTGAACAGGTGAGCAGCGGCGCCCGGCGAGAAGCGGGGGCCCGGGACTGCGGGCGCCCGGCCCCGGGGCTCCCCTTGTCCCTCGGACGGCCCTGTGTCCTTTGGGATTGGGTCGGTGTCGTGGGAGACGGAGCAGCTCGGGTAACACGCCCTGCCTTCCCTAAGAGGCCGTGATAGCTTTGTCCCAGCGCTGGGAGCCCTGGGGTGCGGAGCTACGGGCTGGTCCGAGGAACGAGTTCGCGGAGAGGCGGGGATTTTCGTCTCAGGCAGCCCGGTGCGTGCCCGCACTCGCGCCCTCATTCACACGTTTCGTTTCACTTCCCTTTCCCATTTGTACCCCAGTTCTGGGCTCAGGGGACCCGGGACGGGGACGGGGCCGGGGCGGAGGCGGGAAGGCGCGGGGCTGCGCAGATAGGGTGGAAGTCGCCGGCCTGGAGCGGCTGCCTGCCCCGCCCCGGCGCCTACGGCCCCCTTGCAGGGGATGGGGTCGCAGCTGCATCCCGGGCCATGGGAAGGGAACCCACCTTGCCTGCCGGGCGCCCCAGTAGCCGCTCTGACTCTGGAAAAGGAGGCTAAGGCCTGGACCAGACCCACGCAAAGTGCGAAATGTTGCGTGAAGGAGGCGCCGGGCTATTCCGAAGCTGGCTAAAGCGGGGGAAGGCGCTCGCGGGTCGCTGGCGCCTCCACTGCCGGAATTCGCGCGGTGGATCCGCCAAGAACCCACCCAGGCATCTTAGGATGAGGACCTGGGGTAATGTGAAATGGGGGTCCCTCTGGCACCCCGACCCAGCTGTGATGTCAAAGCGACCTTTTCCACTTAAGTAACTGGAAAGGATTGATGACTTGACACACGCACACAAATCACAAAGCGAAAGGGTGATGTGTTTTTATTTAGGTGCGTGAGGGCTTTTCCATGCATCTGTAGGGGTAACGCTTCCGGTTGCTGTGTTCATACAGGTTTCTGTGTGGCACTTTTGGGGTAGCAGAGGTTCCTCCAAGGAATTCACATTGAACTGTCTGGAGTCTATAGCTCTAGAAGGAGCACAAAAATATATACAAAAATAGAAGCTTGGAAAAGTATCCTTATTTAGGGAGCATGGTTTAATTGTGTTATATCAAATTCCAAACCATTCAAGAATTCCGTGTGAAGATTGAAAGTGCATATTAGCTGACTATATGTTTCCATTTATTATCGAGCAAGAAGAAATTCACTCTGAAGAGAGACGTGAGTTGTTGATAGAAAGTCAGATCTTCCGTTTGTAGCTTAGAACAGCTTCCAAAAATACTGCATTTGAAATTAGCAGACTAAATCAAGATGATGAAGGCTCAGTAAATATTGTATGGGTTCTTTGTGGTTTTATTTTTTAATTGCGGATGCCTTGGCATAGGCTATTTAAATTTTTAAACTATATATGTTTTTAATTATTGATTTTTCTTACAAACTAGGAAAAATCCTTAGTATAGCAGTTCATTTATCTCTGCTTAATTATCAGGTATTTCTTAATATATGACAAACCTTCATCCAGAATAACAAAATCACTGTGTTAGGCATGAGGAGAATGAGGTGGTCGTCATTCCTGTGCTCCTAGCCAGCTCTTGTGACTGGCAGCAGAACCATTTACTTCTGGGTCCTGGTTCTTTATCTGTAAATTATGTTGGATAATATTGGACTTACCCACCTTACCATGGTTTTAAGAATTACGTAATATTGAAGAAAACACTACACAAATTCAAATTCACTTATTCAGCTCATTTTCGTTGTCTAATGTGAGTCTATGGGAGCAATATGGGAAAATAAAGTGAAGTACTGAAACATCATGGGTAAAACTTTGTGTGATCCAAAATCTTCCGTGGTCTGTGGCATGAGTTGTACTGTTCCTAATGCACAGAGGAGATACCCAGACTTAGGTGGGTCCATGACATTTCATCTTAGGTACATCTATGAACTCTAGGGTTATAGCTTTTAGGTTGAATTACAAAAAAATGGTTTATTTTTCAAAGTTCAGCAGAATTTTCACTATTCTGTTTTGTGTTGACTGAGTGGCTTTTTCTCCTTCTTAAAGGGTAAAGATAAGCTATGTCTTTGAAGAGTATCTTTGGTAAGGAGACTGAAAACAATGGGCATACATTTTTAAATTCTCAATGCAATAATTTTTTAAAGATTTTATTTACTTGAGAGTTAGAGTTACCGACAGTGAGAGGGAGAGACAGAGAGGAAGATCTTCCATCCTCTGTTTCACTCCTCAAATGGCTGCGCTGACCAGAAGCCAGGAGACAGGAGCTTCTCCCAGGTCACCCATGTGGGTGCAGGGGCCGAGGTGCTTAGGCCATCCTCCACTGCCTTTCCAGGCCACAGCAGAGAGCTGGATTGGAAGAGGAGCAGCCGAGACTAGACTAGAACCGGAGCCCATATGGGATGCCAGCACTTCAGGCAGAGGACCAGCCCCACAGCAATTTCTTTAGCATGCTAATGGGCTTGGCTTTTATGCCATGATGTGTCACTGAGAGAGAGCATTGGCAATGGCTGCTGAGCTATGAAATTCTAAATACAAGCCTATTCCAGATAGTATGGAATTGTAGAGATCCTTTGCTAGTATTGACATGTAGCTCTCCTGTGGTGTGAACACTCACAGTGTGTTGGAAGGTCTACTAGGCAGTCCCACTCGGGCCAATTCATAAGCTTCTTTGTTTTCTGGAAACTCAAGATCTTACTGTTCCCCCCCTCCCCCTTTTTTTCCTTGCCTCTTTCTCTTCCTCCTTCTCCTTCTGTTTCCTTCACTTACATTGCCCTATCTACTCGTTGTCTTCAGCTGTTTCCATCCATCTATCCCTGGTGTGTAGCAACTTAACTCTTAGGAGAAAGTAATTCCTAATCTAAGATTAAGGAGCCAATATAAAAAGTATGTCTTCAACTTTTGGCATGCAGATGTACAGTCAGCAGCATTCTATTGCTGCGAGCTACCTGGGGGGGTCTTTTCAGTGACTGCATGGGGGCACTGTACCACCATCAGCTATTCGCATCCTAAAAGAGGGTTGCTGAGAGGTAGGCTGGTGCAGTGGGACCAGAAATTAAACCTGGAACCAGGCAAGTCTGGTGAATTGCTTGCCTTTGGTCACACTTACTTGCCAACCCAGAGGAAGAAATGCAGTCATATATGCTGTCTTTATCCTGTCTACCTAGAGAGAGTTCAAGATAGAAATACTGATTAATAATTAATTAAAGGGACTTTCTTTCAAGAAACTTAGAATGAAAATGCAGTGTTACCTTAATGGAATTGCCTCATATTGTACTGCATGATTTTATTTCCTTGGTGTAGCTCCATATCCGCTCCCTGTGGGGTTGAATTACTGCATTTTGTTAATGACAGTTGGGGCATCTTGTTGACTCCCTTTCTGTGAAGCAATTAGATTAGAATATAATAGTATCTAAGACACTGGTTGGTGAAAGAGGAGATTCTAGGTAATTTTTAAAAATCAGTTGATGGGACAGGTCACATTCTTTCTCTTGTCCTACTCAAGATTGTTTTGGTGGGATGGATGTTTAACCTAGCAGTTAAGATGCCCCAGTTCCATGTAAGAGTACTTTTTAAGGAAAAAGGTTTATTGAGGGGGGAAATCCAATAGGCCAGAGGGAAGGGACAAAGAAGTGGGGTGGGGTGTTGAGAGAGAGATCAACAGAGAGGGTGAAGGAGAAAGAGAGAGAAAGTTCTGGAGAGAGAGCCCATGTGCGGGAAGCAGGTCTTGTTATACCTTTGGTTCTTGACTCCAGCTTCTAGCCAGTGCTGACCCTGGGAGGCAGTGGTGATGGTTCAAGTAATTGGATTGCTGCCATTCACATGGGAAATCTGAATTATGTTACCAGCTGCTGGTCCAGATCTGGACATTGCTAGCATTTAGGAAGTGAACCAGTAGATGGGAATGCTCTCTCTCTCTGTCTCTCAAATAAATAAGCAAAAATTTTAAAGTAATTGTTTTGGCAGTGGGATACAAGAAATTCAAAATATAAATGCATAGTAATTACTGCTTATTTAATTTCCAAAGATGTGCAGTAATGCATTGATTCACAAAAGGAAAAAATATGAGAAACTCTTATTTACTTATTTATTTATTTTTGTGTGTGGAGTGGCATTTATTACCCTCACATAGACAAAAAGATATGATAAAAAGAAAGTACTTCAGGGGCAACAGAAGATCTCACAGAGATTGCTGATTAGCATATTTTTTAGAAACATAGGAGTGAATATTGGGGCTGGTATTGTGGCATAGCAGGTAAAGTTGCTGGCTGCGATGCCCATTCGTGTCCTGGCTACTCCATCTAATCCAGTTCTCTACTGATGGCCTGGGATGGCAGTGGAGGATGGCCTAAGTGCCTGGGGCACTCCCCTCCCTCAACCCCCTAGCCTAGGGGACCCAGATGAAGCTCATGGCTCCTGGTGTCCACCTGGCACATTCTTAGCCATTGTGGCCATTTGGGAAGTGAATCAGTGGGTGGAAGATCTTTCTCTCTGTCTCTTCTTCTCTTTCTCTGTAACTCTGACTTTTGGATAAATAAATCTTTTTTTTTTTTCTTTAAAGCAACATATAGGAGTAGATACTGATCTATAAAGTGCATGAAAATTTTCTCCTTTAAAATAATTAGTGAAATATTTTTGTAAAATGAGTGAAAGCTTGTTTTGTGTTCTGCCTGTGAATTTACCTGTTCCTGTTTGAATATTGTATTTCCAGCCCTAAGCAAAAATAACGGTGAATTGGGGCTAGTATTGTGGCACAATGGGTTAAACCACTACTTGTGATGCTGGCATCTTATATTTGAGTGTTAGTTTGAGCCCTGACTCTTCTGCTTCTGATCCAGATTATTGCTAATGAGCCTGGGAAGGCATCGGAAGATGGCTTAGGGACCTGGGCCCTTACAGCCTATGTGGGAGACCAGCATGAGTTTCTGGTTCCTGGCTCCTGTCTGGACCTTGCTGTTGAGGCCATTTGCAGAGTGATCCAGTGGATGGAAGATTCTCTCTCACACTCTCACCCTTTCTTTCAAATAAATAAACCTACTAGGAAGACACACACACACACACACACACAAACCTGTGAATCTCTAGCCTTGACCGTTTTTTCCCAGTAAGACATAGATGTATTGGATTGTGTCAATTTAGAAAGAGATTTTTGCCTTTTTGAGTCATAGAGTGGAGATGTTTAAGCATTAAAACAGAACCACTAGTGACCCTGTTCCATCCACTTATTTGACTTGACACTAACTTTCAATTTACATTTATTTTATTAATTTTGAAATTTCTGGGACTTTTCTGAATTGTAAATTAAAGAGCACTAAGGATGATACACAGGAAGGCTGGTAGCCTCAATGAAATCAGTGTGTAGGTGGAAAACTTACCATATAAGATGGCAAAATGTGTATGTATAGCCTTTCTGAGTTACTAAGAAAGTGGCCAGTACATTGTGAACCAGTCGAATAGCTGCTAAGAAATAGGGTTCTGCCTGAAGTTGGTATTAGGTCAGTTGATGAAAACATATAATTTAAATGATCATTTTTTATCAAATGAGAAATTGACAGTGAGGCTTTTCTACAAGTTGCTCCTTCTAACAGATGTCAAAATGAAAAGAGGAGATCAGCTACTAGTAAGCATAATTGATACAAAATATTCCAAATGAAAATGGGTGGTGTGATTGAAAACAGACATTTCTAAAATCAATAGTAAATACAGGATGTCTGAACAGCACATTTGTTTTAACTAAAAGGACACATTTATAAAAATAAAATTTCAGGCAGTACACTTGTGTTTATGGATAGTGGGTAGAAAAATGAATGCTCACAGAAAAGGAGTATATGGTTTTCTTGGATAAAGGTGATGTATTTCCAAATAATTAATGTGTAACAAAATGGATGTGTCTTGATGTAATTTTTCTTTGACCTTTTACTTTCTCAAAATCCTTTCCTGCTGTTGAGCCATCATAATAGATATCTATTTTTATACTGTACACTGCTGTAGAAGTAACTGGTATAGGAAATTGAGCTGGCTGCCCATGTAGTTCTAGAGTTACTTAATGAAAGAGATGATTTATTATTTAGTTGCCATTTCTCATAAAACTATAATGCAGAATGTGAAAGTACCACCATGGGGTTTTAGGTTAGCTTTCTTATTCATTTGAGTTCAGGACAATGAACACTCACAGTACATTGTTCAAACATACTCATTCTTGATTATGTTTCTCTTTTTAAAGATTTATTTTCCTTATTTGAAAGGAAGAGAAGCGGGAAAGAGAGAGACAGAAAAAGAGAGAGAGACAGAGCAATTCCATCCACTGGCTCACTTCCCAAATGACGGCAACAGTCTGATCTGGACCAAGTCCGAGCTAGGAGCCCAGAACTGCATCCATGTCTCCCACATGGGTAGGTGGCAGGGGTCAAAGTACTTGTGCCATCTTCCTCTGCTTTCCCAGGTGCATTATCAGGGAGCTGTCAAAAGTGGAGCAGCTAGACTTGAACCAGCATTCCAATGGGATTTGCACGTCCTAAGCCATGGCTTAACCCACTGTTCCATGCTGGCCTCTTGATTATGTTTCTAAGGAAGTTTGCTTAGGAAGTTCAACTTTCATAGACGTGATATAAATGTTTCACGTATTTCCTGACTGTGGCATGGACATATAAAAGTACATATTCACTTATTCTTAAGCAATTTCTATATACTGACCCTTATTCTGGAGGAGTATGTGGCAAAAAGTTCTTGGATTGAGGGAACTCAAAATCTAGTTGGAGTGTGGGTGCTTGAGGCCAAAGCTAAGACACTGGGGAAGACACCCACATCCCATATCAGAGTGTCTGGGTTTGAGACTTGGCTCCACCCCTGACTCCAGCTTCCTGCTGATGCAGACCCAGGAAGACAGTGGTGATGACTCAAATACTTGAGTTTCTGCCACTCATATGGGAGATCTGGATTGAATTTGGCTCCTGGTTTTTGCTGATCTCAGCCTGGGCCATTGCAGGCATTTGGGGAATGAACCAATGTATGGGAGCTCTGTCTCTATGTTTCTCTTATTGCGTCTCTCTGCCTCTCAAATACATAACTTTTAAGAATCTTTAACAAAGAAACCTAAATAGGGATTTGAAACATTAACATTCATAATCTGAATTGTTATATGTCATGCCTACCATGATGCTTCCAAATATCTAGATACTGGAATCATGTGAATAAATTGTTTCCTATGAAATCCCCATTACACTCCTTGTTGCTCTTATACAGGCATAGCAGGAATGTACAGTAGTTAAGAAGAAATTCCATTAGAAGTGTCAAGGTGACTAATAAAAAGAAATATGATTTAGAAAATATTTTCTTAGGAAAATGTCAGACCTTAATCATTGGCAAAATGAGTGTAATTTAAGTAGACTATTACTCAATTTAAAAAATATTGTTTTTTATTAAATTTAAATTCTAAACTTATTTACTTAAATGTATATGATAATTTTTAAAAATGCCTTATGTGTAATTTTTCAAGTTCCAAAATTATAAACCACCCATTGTGACTGCTTTCCATTTTATACAGATTAATTAGGGAAACCCACTACAACTGCATGAACACCTAATAGATTTTAAAAACCAAATCATGTATATTATATCTAGATTTAGATTGACAGGGCTACTGTTTGTGGTCGTCCCTGACTCTGAGGAGGCGTGAAGTACTCTGCTCTAAATCGTATTGGACAAATATCTGTCCATTGTTCACTGTTTCATTTATACAGTCAAATTTGGATTCAATATTTGTTGAGTGTGTACTCTGTGTTGAGCATTGCTGGATTACAGTGGTGAACCAGGAGCCACAGGCTGGCCTCTGGGTGCCTGTGGTGGAGCTAATATTCTCTCCTTCCCCTCCCTCCCTCCCTCCCTCCTTCCTTCCTTTTCTTTTTTCTTCTCTTCTTTTTTCTTCTTTTCTCTTTTCTTTTCTTTTCTTCTCTTTTCCCTCTCCTCCCCTCCCCACCCCTCCCCTCCTCTCCCCTCCCCCCCTCCCCTCCCCTTCCTTTCCCTTCCCTTTCTATAAATGATGCTTTCTAAATTCTTTATTTGAAAGGGGATGGGGGAGAGAGAGTGCAATCTTTTATCCACTGGTTCATTCCCATCAGCTGTGCCTGGGTGGCTGAAGCCAGGACTCTGGAACTCAATCCAGGTCTCCCACAAGGGTGGCAGGGATCCAACCACTTGAACTATCACCTGCTGTCTCCCGGGGTCACATTAGCAGAAATACTAGAATTGGGAGCAGAACCAAGACACTGCCCCAGGCATTCTGATATGGGATGTGTGTATCCCAAGCAACATCTCAACTACTATGTCAAATGTCTGCCCCTTGCTTCCCTTTCAATCTAACTCACTAAGAGGCAATTTAAATAAACTAGAAAAAAAAAAGGTAACAAAATTGGTTAGATTTTCAAACTGATCTAATTAAAATTCCCATAATTTGGCTGCTTCACTTTTAGGAAAGCTGCTCAAAAAGAAGATTGGACCCACAGTAAAATTACATGAAGTGTACACAGATTCAAACAGTAGGCCTTTCTTGTTGAATACCGTTGGGTTTGACTCATGTAGGACATTAAAAAATCAAATGAGAAGCAGCCATTAATGTCCATCTAACTCCAGGGTGTTGGAAGAATAGGGAGAACAAATTTGAATCCCTTCTTGGTGTTCAGGCTGAACCTATCAAGATCATTGCAATGTTATGAAAGAAAATAAAGTTTTCTGAAAGTATTTGTGTGATGACAGTGCATAGGCAATTGTTTGGGGGTTTAGGCATGTGTTTGTGTGTTGCAGGTAGAAGAGATTTAAAATGTGAGGCTCCTGATGTTGGGTTGGTGGAAAGACTGGATAGTTTATTATATATCTTGATACAATCTAATGAACACTTGAGTTAACACTATCATTTAGCCCCTGACTTGAGTTCTTGAATTTTGCATTAAAAACCATAAATTTAATATTATAACACATTATGTTATTCTCTTAATAAAAAATAATATTATTATCTTTTCTAGATAGTAAAAGAATTTTATGTGGCCACATAGCTTAGTGCTTTTATAAGACCACAGAGAAGGTAGAGATAATGCTGTGCTGGGAACAGGACAGGAGGCATCTGGTTGGCATTTGCCTTTGCTGTGCTGAAAAACAGGCAGGGTAGGAGCATGTACAAGGAGAAGCAAGAGAGAGGATGGGCCAATGTTGGAAATCAGAGACTGGGGGGAAGATCGAGTGTCCAGCTTGGAGATATGATAGGGATTGAGGAAATGTCAGTAGAGTACATTAGGCTAAAATTTTAGGATGAGGTCAAATAATAGAAAGCCCTAGGTGTTCCAATAAGCTGTTAGAGGTCATTCTCTGAAGAATAATAATTCTTACTATTTTAAGTCTTTGAATAGAAAAATGACATAATCAGAGGCAGGCCTGAACATGTTGTTCTATGTTGTTCTAGGCAAAATCAATAAGCTAGGTGGAGACGGGAAGGAGTGGAGTGTGAGTATCAGCTGTGAAGACACTGCAGTCATTTAGGTGAGAGGAGGCAGCAGTCAAAATTGGGTGGAGGCAGCCAGGGTAAAGAGGGAAGTGGTGACTGGGACAGAATCTGGACCAGGTCAGGGAAAGAAAGATTATTTGGGGGGTGACACACAACAGTGTCTGGAACATAGTGGGAGTTCAACATCTGTTTGTTGAAAGGGTATTTAAAAGCTGCTGCAGAGAAGAGATCTGCTCACCAGGTCTGACCTTGGATGCTGAGTGAGCAGAACAGACAACCAGGAGGACACCAGAACCACCTGAGTGTGGTCCTTGGACCCAGACCACAACAAAGACAGAAATTGAAAGAAAGAAATTTAAAGATATCTGCAGCAGTTTGACAGAGCACTTGTATGGCTTTTGTTCTAATATTAAAAAATCAGACCACGTATTGTGCTAAGTTTTTGTTTTGTGCCATTTGATTTTTATCATAATTGATTTTTTATTGTATTTTACAAAAGTATTGTCTGCAATCTGTTGGAAACCAAATGATATTTTATAATGGAAAATTTGAAAAGCACTGAACCTAGCTGGATATCGAAACGGGAGTAGACAGTGAGTCTAGATTCTGGAGGCTCATTTAATCATGGATTGGAGGGTGGGTCTTTGTCATGAGACTGGTATTCATCATGGTGCTGCATTTCCATATTGCCAGAGGGTGACATGTAGCTTGTAGGGTAAGCCTAACGAAGGCCATGTTAAGTATCAAGGCCTCAGCCAAATGGCCTGGAGTTCAGCAGGGGCTCCTGACCTAAAGATGCCTGTGGAATGTTAGGCAAACTTTTCAGAAGTGAAAAGGGCACAGAGAGGCAGTGAGAGTACTCCCTTTCAGACTTTATGCAGTTGAGGGAAACAAGATTCCAGGTCTGAGAGGAAGGTGGCTCAGGATTACATGTGGCCCAGCGAGACTGGCTGGACCACTAATATGGATTCATCTCAGGCTATAAAGAGCACAGACTAGCAGCCCCTCAACCATTCCGGAGTAAGTCCTGAGCCAGGTAGAGGCATAATCTAGATATTGGGGATACTTTAGGGAACAATTCAGAAAAAAGACCTCCACTCTAATGGACGAGATAGTATGGGAGCAAACAACATACAAAGCATAAGGAAGATTTCAAATAGTGACCCATCCTGTGCAGTGGATTGAAGTGGGGCAGTGTGGCAGAGAGGTAATAAGTGCGTTTTGATGTGGATAGATAGAAAAGACCCTTCCATCTCCTGACGTTGAAGCTAAGACTATAGTAACCAGGGCATGCATTTGATCTAGTGGTTAAGACACTATGTGGGAAGCTCATATCCTGTGTCAGAATGCCTGGCTTTGAGTCCTGGCTGTCCTCCAAATTCCAGCTTCCTGGTAATGCACACCCTGGGAAGCAGCAGGTATTGGCCACATAGTTGGGTCCTTGCCACCCACATGTGATTCCCAGATCTTCTCCTGGCTTGGGCCTGGGCAAGCTTGCAAGCTCGCTCTCTCTCTCTCTCCCCCTATCTATCTCTATCTCTGAAGTAAATTAAATAAATACACAATTTCAAAAAAGATTGGAATGACCAGAATGAGCTGGCCACCGGAGGGCCAGGAGGTGGGGCATTCCAGGCAGAGGCACTAAGATGAGGCAAGTAGCAGATGTAATGAACTGAAGCAAAGGGAGGCTGGAATTCAAGAAGCAGGTGAGGGTGCTGGGGAAGGAGATCAGGAAGGGAGACAGGTGCCGATTCCAGGTGAGAAGGGAGCAAACTGAAGGTGTTAGGCAGAGGGATTATCTGGTTAATGCTTTGAAAAAACCCTCTCTGGCTGCTGTTGGAGAGTGAACTGTGGGAGAAGTGGGAAGGGGAAGGAAGAGATGCTGGAAACTGAACTGTCTGGCCACAATGGCAGTGGAGACAAGTGTTTGTGTTTGGAGTGATTTGCATGGGGGAGTCCCATCACAGGATGGGACGAGTGATTTGATGCAGCAACTGAGAAAGAAGAATGAGAATAACCTTAGTTTCTTGGGCTTGAGCAATTGAATGAGCAATTAAATGGGGAAGGAATACAAGGAATCTTCAAAAACTTCATGAAAAATGTGTATTATAAAAGAACGACTATGCAAGGATTTCTTTTTTAAGATTTATTTATTTATTTGAAAGGCAGAGTTCAGAGAGGCAGAGGTGGGGAGAGAGAGGAGAGAGAGAGACAGAGTCAGAGAGAGTCAGAGTCTTTCATCCACTGGTTTGCTGCCCAGATGGACGCAACAGCCAGAGCTGGGCCAATCTGAAGCCAGGAGCCAGGAGCTTCTTCTGGGTCTCCCACGTGGGTGCAGAGGCCCAAGGACTTTGACCATCTTCTACTGTTTTCCTGGGCCATAGCAGAGAGCTGGATCAGAAGTGGAACAGCTGGGCTGCAAATTGGTGCTTATATGGGATGCTGGCACTGCAGGCGGCAGCTTTACCCTCTTATGCCACAGCTCTGGACCCCTGTGCAAAGATTTCAAAATTGGTTTGCATCAAAATAAACTCATCTTTTAATGTACTTCTTGAATTTTATGAAGTTTCCTCAACTGTTTTGTGGATATAAACTCAAGAGTTTACTCCTGGCAAGTTAAGTTAGAGATATCTAGTAGAAAAGGAAAAGCTGGAATATGGAATTTTGGGGCAAAATTAGGGCTTGGAATTTGGACTCAGGAGTCCTGGGCCCTTGATATGTGGTTATCTGGAGGTGATATATAGGTAGAGGAAAAGAGGGGTCTCTCAAAACAATACATGGGGCACATCAACTCCCAGAGTCAAGCAGAGGAGGTAGACTCAGTGAAGGAACTGGAAAAGGAGGTATCTGAAGGGGGAGGGAAACCAAGATTGAGTGATGTCCAGAAACCAAGGGAAGAAAGCATTGCCAGAGGGAAATGATAATCAATGCACTGTGCTAAGAGCAATTAAGGAACAGTCAATGAATGCCAGTGGCTTCACAACACAGAGAATGTTGGGGGCTATGGCAATCTTGGGCTCAGAGGAGTGTTGCAGGTAGAAACCTGAATGGAATGGTGTGAGAGGGAATGAGAGATGGCGAGTTCAGAACACAACTTTAAGAAGTTTTGCCCTAACAAGGAAGAGAGTAAAGGGAGTCTTTAAATAAAAGAGATAACATTCATGGGAATGACCATTGGAAAGGTGAAAATTGCACTTGCAGGGAGGCGTGGGGTCAAGGAACGAGGTGAAACTTTGGACAGGCTCAGGTGGTGGGACCCTAAGCACAGGAGGTGGGGCTGGTCTTTGAGAGGTCAGGACACTGTCCATACAAAGTACCGGAAGGGAAGCAGAGAGGGTGGCAAGGAAGGTGATTTGGTAGATTTAGTGGTGGGAATAAAAGGCAGTTCCTGTCTGGGGGCTTATCTTTCTCTTGGAACCATTAGACCAGGCTACCAATTGTGAATTAAGTTGCTAGGTGGTAGAGGGGGTGTGGAAGATACTTGTACAGAAAGAAGAGTCAGAAAGGAAACATCCTAAAAAAGTGTCATGTGTAAATTTGACTTTTGTGCTGGCTTGAGGTAGGAGAGCGTGATGGGCAGAAAGAAGCTATTGCTATTTAGAGTATGCCTTGTTAAGGATTAACTCAGAAACAGATGTAGGTCCAACCACAAGCCAGCACCTTCAGTGAATTCACATAGGAAGAAGAGAGGATGTGAGGCAGGGTGTATTTGAGGGAGCTCCGTAGGACTTGGGTCCTGATTATATTTGGGTGTGTGGTATGAAACAGAGGGAAAGAGGAGGGGATTAAGAGACCCTATTTGGAAGCCAGAGTTGTGGGCACAGTGGTGTGAAGCCACAGCCTGCAACACTAGCATCCCATATAAGCACTGGTTCGAATCCCACCTGCTCTACTTCCCATCCAGCTCCTTGCTAATGTGCTTCGCAAAGCAGCAGAAGATGGCTGGGTGTACTTGGGCCCCTACCACCCATGTAGGAGGTCGTAATGGAGTTTTGGGCTCCTGGGTTTGGCCAGGACCAACCTTGGCCATTGTGGTCGTTTGGGGAGTAAACCAGAGGATGGCGCTTTCTCTCTCTCTCTGTGTGTGTGTGTCTGTGTGTGTGTCTCCCTTTCTCTATATAATTCTGCCTTTCAAACATATAAATCCTTAAAAAAAGAGAGACTTTCTTGGAGGCCACCTAGAGATTTTGTGTTTGGGCCTCAGGAGGGTTGCCTTTATTTATTTATTTTTTTAAAGATTTATTTATTTATTTGAAAGTTAGAGTTACACAGAGAGAAGGAGAGAAGGAGAGGCAGAGAGAGAGAGAGGAGAGAGAGAAAGAGGCCCTCTGGTTCATTCTCCAATTGACTGCAACAGCGGGAGCTGTGCCAATCCAAAGCCAGGAGCCAGGAGCTTCTTCCGGGTCTCCCATGTGGGTGCAAGGACTTGGGCCATCTTCTACTACTTTCCCAGGCCATAGCAGAGAGCAGGATCGGAAGTGGAGCAGCCGGGACTCGAGCCGGTGCCCATGTGTGGTGCCGGCACTGCATGTGGTGGCTTTACTGGCTGTGCCACAGCTCTGGCTGGGGGAGGGAGGGAGGTGGCCTTTAGAATGTGCTATGTTCTGCCTCAGGCAAGTGACTTAGCTTTGAGGGGCCTTAATTTTCTGCTATGTAAACCAGTTACAGTAATCCTAGTCCTTCATTTCCTCCTGGATGTTTGGGATATTTTTAATGAAATAACATCTGGCAGAAAGCCTGGAACACTGCCAAGCACTGTGCAATTGTTACCCTGGTCACAAAGTTAAAAGGAGAGCTGGGGTTCTTGTGGCTCTGCGCTGTCAAGGGCCCGTGATGAATGCTGACCGGCTTCCCCTGCTCACAGGGGACTTTGATGCAGGCACTCCTTCTGTCCCTCGTTTTTCTCCTGAGCCTTGTCAGAGTCTGAAGTAAAACCCACCCATCTATGAACAAGGCACTGGTCTGTGTACCTCAGTGTGTTTCCCCGTGTTTAAAAGCTGGATATCTTTAACGTTTTTATTTGTTTAAAGAAGACTGATGAGGCATCAGGTGTATGTTCTGTGGACTGGTTGTGTCTCTGGGGGTGATGGGTGAACCTCAGTACCTGGGGCATGCATGGGCGAGCTTGACAAGCTTTAGGAAAGGGTTAGTGCCTCTTGAACTGGAAGGTTTCAGAATGAGCCTGGGTCTAAAAGGCTCCATAGAGGCCAGCCCCTGGACGGACAGAGCGGCTCTGAGGGAAGGCACAGAGCAGCTTTAATGTGCTAATGAGGGGAAGCCCAGATGCCAGCAGGATCAGTGGAGCTCTTTGTGATGGCTGGCTTGAGTCTCTGTCCCTGTCTGGATCCTGCTGCAGGCTGGAGAAACACTGCGCTCTCAGATACAGATAGCCTTACAGACTGCTGGGCTGCTGATGTGTGGGGAGGGCTTGTGGGAAATACCAGGGACTGTATGTGCAGGCAGGAGTGAGGGAAGCAGAGGTTGGACGAGGGGCTGATCTCTCTGGAGTGTGTAGGTAGTCAAAGTTAAAAGGATGTTTGCAACTGCACGAAATTAACGGTTTGTCCTCCACAACTGTCAAGCTTGGCAAGGGCCTTCAAGCCCATCTGGTAGGAGATGATCTGTCCTTGGGAACAGTGCAAGTCAGTTTTCAGTTGGTTTCCAACCAAGTCTGAAGCATCACCAAAACCAACCAAACAGAACCCACCACCACCCAGGAAGTGCTGAAATGCTGGTGAGTTCATTTAGGGATGGCTCCAGACTGCTAGATGGGAGGGGTTAGGGCACCCACCCGGTGGAAGCAGGCTGGGTCAGGGAACTTGTCTTCTTGTTGTACTTGCTTGGTGAGAATACCACATTTACAAAGGTTGTGTACTTGGGCTGAGCTCATCTGCTGATGTAGAAACTGGATAATCGAAGTACCCCAGCGACCCTGCATGCTACCTCTAGATCTCATCATCAAGTCTCGGATCCCAGATAAGATAGACAAAGATAAAGACGATCCATCCATGGTATCTTGGCCTGTCCTTTGTCACCTACCTTTACTCTCTGAATTTTTCAGGGGATATAGATATATTTAAATTTAATATATATATATTATGTCTCAAATAATGCAAATTAGGTATTATTTGTAATGAGTCTTTGTCTATATATCTGTCTGTGTCTTTCTGTCTTACTCTGTTTCTCTCTGGCACACCCACATGCATCTACACACATATAAACACACACAGACTCTCTCTCTCTCTCTCTCTCTCTCTCTCTCTGATAGAGAGAACCAGGAACCCCACCTATGTCTCTACTCAATCTGGAATCTGGAACTGGAGCTGGGAATGTAACCCAGGTAGTCTGATGTGGGACATAGGCATCCTAACCAGGATCTTTAACTGCCATACCAGATTGTACACTTCCTTATCATGGGTTTTGTGTGTGGGTAGCGAGAGCGCTCAGAGTTTGTTCAGGAAGAATAATCTATTTTTAATGTGTTTTATTTCTATTTTGGAACACACTGAATTGGTATCACCTAAGAAAATAAAAACATTCAGTGTGGAATTATCTGTGAGCTAGCTATATCTGACAGTGTGGCTACAACTATAGAACAGTCATCCCATAAGGATTTTCTCCCCACTTTCCTAACACTTCAGTTCTAGGTGACAATGCATATTATGACTTAACTTTAAAATTTTCACCTCTTTTGTTTCCTCTAACAGTTTATGTTCTATGATTTTATTGCTTTTCAGGAAAAAATCTTTAAAATAAGAACAATTTTCTCCTTTTTGTATAGGCGTCACATTTATTTCTTGCCTCACATTTATTTCTTGCTTCTAAAAGCATACAGGTTTTTTTGGATTGACCTTCTTCAGTGAAAGATGGGTGCTCTCCTGCCTAAAGAAATGTAGGCAATGAAGTGCCTGCCTGCCCTGGTTTGAGAAAATTGATCATTTGTAACTTTAATGCTGATAAATAGACTCAATTGCATTCAATGTGAAGAGACCCTAATTATTACCTCCCTGGCCCGAAAGTTAATTGCAGCCTGAGAGCATGCCTTTGCGGATGACAGAGGAAAAGCACATTTGAAGCAATTATGGCAGTGAGCATCATGTTGCTCTCTTTGGACACCTATTTGTCAAAGAAAACAGTGATTGTGAAAAGTATGTTAATGGGAATATAGATAGAATGAACCGTGCACTAGGTTTGCCATTTGTTAGGCTATGGGTTGATGAATGAAGACAATATAAAAAGATTTCTTGGTCAAATTGTCATATTTTGTTACCTGATGTCATAGGTAGAAAGCATTTCATTAAGTACCTGAGGATTCTCTTCTTTTTGTTGCTGTTGGCCAAGGAATTAAAGCGGTCAGAGGCTATAGTGTACTTTGTGTCTGAAAAGGACATTTTCATAGCCTGATACCCTCTCCTGCATAGAGTGGCTAGCGGAGATAATTCTTGTTTAGTGGATTCACAGTGGGCTCCTTGTGGGTTGAAGAAGGAAAGCCAACAGAGTTTTTGGTAATCGAAGCCCTGGCTCAAAGTAAGCAAGGGGAAGGGAGAACAGCATTCTTACTCCCATTCACAAATAAATATTTTCCTAAACAATTTCTAGCAGTTAAAAGTTAATTTGAGTTAAATTTCTTCTTTATATGCCTCTTCTGTCCCACAGGAAAATTAAGCAAAAATTAGATAGATATCCTTTGCATATTTTCTTTAAGGAAGGCAGAGTCATAAATGCAGTTAGGAGAAGCGAACTCTGTAAGATTAGAGTCCCTGCTCTCAGGTGTGTTCTAATCCAGTTAATTCGTTATTATTTCAGTGATCAGTTATTGTCTCACAGAGTTCTTAAGTGTGGTTAGGAGATGCAAACACATAGAAGACTAGGTCCTTGCTGTCAAGTCTGTTCCCATCTAGTCAGTTTTTTTTTTTTTTTTTTTTGACAGGCAGAGTTAGACAGCGAGAGAGAGAGAGAGAGAGAGAGAGAGAGACAGAGAAAGGTCTTCCTTTTCCGTTGGTTCACCCCCCCCCCCCCGCCCCCCAAATGGCCTCTAAGGCTGGCGCGCTGTAGCCAGCGTGCTGTGCCAATACGAAGCCAGGAGCCAGGTGCTTCTCCTGGTCTCCCATACGGGTGCAGGGCCCAAGCACTGGGGCCATCCTCCACTGCACTTCCGGGCCATAGCAGAGAGCTGGACTGGAAGAGGAGCAACCGGGACAGAATCCGGCGCCCCAACTGGGGCTAGAACCCCGGTGTGCCGGCGCCGCAGGCGGAGGATTAGCCTAGTGAGCTGCGGCGCCAGCCAGTCAGTTTTTATTTCAGTAACCTATTAGATTGCTTTCCTCTTAAGACCTGAAGTCAGTCACAGGGAAGGATGGGAGCTATACTTGAAGGCATCCTTGGGACATAGATCATTGTAAATAAGAGCAGACATGGCTGGCTTTTTACAGTGAGGGAAATTGTACCATTAGAGAGCTGTAGGCATGTTGGGCTAGGGGAGAACACATTGGCATGAGAGAGCCCAGAGATCAGCTTATCAGTTTTGCTGTCCTAGAAGAGTGTCCATGACCCGCCTTCAGTGGGATCAAGCATCACCTCACCAGATGATTTGCAGAGGCATCCTGCTCAGTAAGTGCCTGAGAATATATTTATGCAACAAAGTCTCTGAAATATGTGATTTCTTAATTTCCCCTATGTATTAACAGTACAGTCCAAAGGCCTTCTGACAAAGTAAAGGAAGTTTATTTCTAAAGAGTGTGTTGTTGGGCCGGCACTGTGGCGTAGCGGGTAAAGCTGTCGCCTGCAGTGCTGGTATCCCATATGGGCACCGGTTCCAGTCCCAACTGCTCCACTTCCAATCCAGCTCTCTGCTATGGCCTAGGAAAGCAGTAGGAGATGGCCCAAGTCCATAGAAGACCTGGAAGAAGCTCCTGGCTTCTGGCTTTGGATCAGCGCAGTTCCAGCCGTTGAAACCATCTGGGGAGTGTACCAGCGGATGGAAGACCTCTCCTCTCTCTGTCTCTCTGTCTCTGTCTTTTTCTGCCTCTGCCCCTCTGTAACTCTGCCTTTCAAATAAATTTGAAAAAAAAGTGTGTGTTGTCTTTCTCCCTCATGTGCTGGTACCTCAGAATAAAATCACAGCCCAGCCATTTCAGCAGTGGTTCATATGTGCTTGTGTCTTGTGGGCACATAGCTCATGTAGTGAGTTTGGAAGTTAAACATCCTATGTACTAGATTAGTGCTTCAACCAAGGAATTATTAATACACCAATATATTTAGGTAACCCCTGTGAAGGTAGGCTCAGTTTAACTTGATAAGTTATCTTTACTGGAATAGAAGAGAAATCGGATAATTTTTCTTTTTTCTGAAAGTGTCAGGCTAGTTGGCATTTAAATTCCTATGCTAAAACCACAAAGGTGACACTCAGGGCAATGATTGTTAACTGTAACATCCTTTCCCTTCCTCTCTCCAGTCTTTGTTGTATCACTAAAGCAGTATGTTTTATCTAGTGTGGAGTCATGGAAACTTGCTTTATAGTATTATCAAAGATCTGCCTACATAAGAAAGAGTAACACAGTCATGTGGCTTATGTTCTTGATGTCTTCTGTATTGCTGCTGTGCAGGGTTGAGTGAAGTAGTATCTAGAGCTGCTATAAGCAATAAGCCTCTAAGTGTTAAATGCTGACTCAACATAACCATGTCTGCAGATGATTAACTTGAAGAGAAGCTAGCATCAGCAAAAGGAAATACAACTACACATCGAGAAGAAAAATAGGGTGTTTACTTGTGGCATCTTCAGGAGCCAGCTCAGAGAGAGGGAAAGGTGGTTGTATTAAATGGAAATGAGTATGTTCTTTTCCCTTCAGTTATTGCTATTGATTTTGTTCTCCAAAATCTCATTCATTCCTTCATCCAATACATTCATTTCACCCCAGATGGTTAATCCAAGCCAGGAAGTTCATGGCATCCTCCTACACTTCAGGGCCTGGAAATTATTCTTGGTCTTAGGGTAGCCAAGGTCTCAAAGTTGGCCCAATCAGACTGAAGGGAAGGATTACAACTGATGGTGAGGGAAGAGAGGTCTCTTCCTCTTGTTGGACTTGTCAAAGGAGGCAGCTATCTTCCTACTGGCTGTTAGGGGAACCTACCTTCTGACAATGAAGGAAACCAGCCTTAGGAGGTTCTTGATGCTTAGGATAGTGCAGTGGAGAAGAAAAGTGTCTGGGTTCTTGAAGACACTATTGAGTAGCTGATTGCAGTGCCATGTGCTGGGAGCTTGCCCTCTCATTGCACATACTTTCATTATGTAGCATAATTAGTATCCTCTTTGACATTTCAGGTTGAGTTGGGATTAACTTGCAGTTGAAGGTATGTTTCTTTCACTTTGCCCTGAAACTGACATTTGCTGGATGCCATTCTGTGGGGAGCAATCCGGACTGGACTAAGTTACTGGAATTAAGACTTATTCTATGCATCTGCTCTCCCACAATATGGCGCTGGGAGAGAAGTAAACAGCTTCCGCACAGCTGCCTCCAGTTCAACCAATTAACTGTAGGACTTGCTCCTGATTGGAGAGCAGCGTACTCGGCGTGTGGGCAGCCGAGTTGGGATTGGCGGAGGAGGACTATAAAGGAGGAGAGAGACGGCATGCACGAGGAACATCTATGGGGAACATCTAAGGGAACCCGTGCAGCCCCCGAGAAAGCCGGCCGGCGGTGTGCCGCTCCCCTGCGGAAGTGGGGAATGTGGCCAGGGGGAACTGCCCTTCCACGGAGGTGGAAGGGATAGTAGCCAACCCGGGAAGAACCAGCAGCAAACCCGGGGAGGGCCGAGCAGACGAAAGAACAGCGCAGGGTCCTGTGTTGCTCCTCCACGAAGAGGGGGAGCGACATAATGGTGCCGTGACTCGGATATGAAGCCTAGGCAGGGTTTAGTGTCGTTCCTCCACGAAGAGGGGGAGCGACACCATTCAGGACCATTTCTTTCTTTCTTTTTTTTTTTTTTTTAATTCTGGACACCTCTGTGGTGTGGGGGATTGGTTTTCCCAAGAAGCGGCTCTATGAATGATAGAAAGAATGGACTTTAGTGACTGGTAGATGTCCTGGATATCCATATTGGTCTGGGATATCAGTCTTGATAATCATGATACGGTCTGGATTAGACAATGTGTTGGGTGATTGAAGTGCTCTGGGGAAGGTTTTCCCATCTCATCATACATTTGCTCATTAATTCTGAGCCTGCTCTGTGCCTGGCTGCTGTGAGGTACTGAGTACATGAAACATCTCACTGGGTAAAAGAGAAAACTATGTAGCAGCTAATGAAAGGGATCAAGGAAGGCAAATGACAGCTAAGATGACAACTGGAGAAAGAGGAGGACATAGCCAGAATAAAAGGAGAAGTATGTGTGTGTGAGAGACAGAATGTGTGTGTGGTAGGGGTTGAGGTTTTAAGGAAGAGTGTTTTAGGTAGAACCAGAAGCTTGTGAGTAGTGGAAGCATGGTTTATTTAGTGTAATAAAATAAGCTCCAGTGGCTGCAGCCACATGTGAGAAGATTTGTGAGAGGCTGGGGTAGTAGGTAGTAGGTGCTAGGGGCTGGAGTATGTAGCTTTGGAAATTGGTTGAGTATGCCTTGTCTTAAGAGTAATGAATAGCATTACTATTTTACATTTTCAACAAATATGGCTGCCTGCAGTGTACATAATGAATTTGAATACAGAAAGATTGTTGCAAAGAGCCCAACTAGGAGACACTTGCAGAGGAGAAATGGAGAAGTAGGATGTTCTCCTAACCTCTGCTTTCTGAAATTGTGTGTTCTGATTTATAATTGCTGTGGAAGAGGAAGGTGAATAGGGTTTGACGGTGATCACTGTCTGATTTCATTTGGTGCACCAGCTTTGTGACCTCAAGCAAATTAACCAAACTCTGTGCACGAGTACATATCATCTGTGAAATTCCAGTAAGAACACTTTCATCATAAAGATACTGAGCAGGATTAAATAAGATATTTATAGCTCTTGTATCATGCCTGAAGTATTTTAGCCATTGTAATTATTAACATTTATCCTAATGAATGTGTAAGGAAGAGACACAAGAATGAAGACAGAGGAAAAGCTTTCTGAGTTCCTTCCTATTCTGGGAGTTGAGATTGATTAAAAATTTATAAGCCAAGCATGACTACAGTCCTATCACTTTTTCTTTCAGAGTTGGACTTGAAATTACTGTGCAGACAACAGATTTCTGATAATCCTTGCTCCTGAAAGGACAAAAGTAGAAGTTGGGACAAAAAACATGATAGATAGAAGATGTACTTATTTTGGCTAAGAAGAGAAGAAAAGGGGTTTTGACCCTGCAGGGTAGGCAGGAGGAGTGCTGTCCTTAGGAGAGGCTGGGAGCAGGGGCTTCCCAAAGACCTGTAACTTTTCTATGTAAGAGCATTCTGCAGATACACACTAGAGAGCTCTACATGAAAGCAGGTATTTCTCTTTTGCAGTTGGGGGGGATTTCTGTCTTTTTTGATTTAATTAGTTAAAACAGTCCTGCCAGATTGTAGATACTGTAGTCAACAAATATTTGTTGAATGAATGAGTGAATGGTGGAGGGATAGATGTGCTTCCACCAAACTTTGAGTTCTGGAGTCAGAATTTCTGCTCAGGGCATAGACCATAGATGTATGCTAGTTGGGTTCCCTTCATTTGCTGCCTACAAAGCGGTCTTGTATTTTCTGTTGCAGCCATTAGAGAAGCTAATTAGAGAAACTAATCAATAGCTGATGCACTGATTCATGGAAATAGATTTCTCAAGCCAGAGTTTGAAGGAAAAGAATGGATTCATTCTTTGGATTGTATAAGCAGCTATTTTTAGTTAGCAGATGTTGCAGCTTTAAAGAGTCTTTTGGCAAGGTTTCCTTCTACTCCCATTTCATCTAAAATATGTTCACTTTCATCACCTCCATCCCTGAAACATACTGCTGTGTGAGTTTTTCTGAGTAGAAAGGAGATTTGGGAAAATTATAATCAAGAAAACATATCTGAAAGTGTCGCTCCCCCTCTTCGTGGAGGAACGACACTAAGCGGGGAGCGACATGAAAGTGCTTAGGATAGAACCTGGCTCTGCAGTATGTGGCCAATAAATTGCAGTGAACATGAGAAGGCTGTTGACAGTGTGTAGAGAGCAGGTAGACACTGCTCCTTGATGAACTTGGAGGAAATTTCTTTGCATCATTGGTGATAATGCATTGCTTTCAGCTTCCTCAGCCTAAATCAATTTCTGTACTCAGAGTCTTAGCTTATAATTTCAGCTGTCAATACCTATTAGTCAGGGAAGGGCCAATCAGTTTTCTTTGTGCAATGCTTGAAAACAAACAAATCCTCTCCAAGTCACTTGATGGAAAACATAGTACTTGATGCTTTGAAAAAAATGGGTCCTTGGGAAGCACAGGCTCCTCTGTGGTAAGATGTGAACTGGGCCTTCAGAACAGTTATTTTCTATGATAAATTTACAGTCATAAATTAGATTGGCACTAGAGGCTGATGAAGTGAAAGCCCTGGAGAGAAGTTTGTTCTAGGTTTGTATGTTCCACTGTGAGGTGCAAGACATTGGTCTTTGATGAAGACAGCTTGGACATTTCTTGCTACTTGGAGACCAGTTACAGAGGTCAACCAAGTATACTAGCAGCTTGCTTCAATGAACTGCTCATGATTGGCAGTTTGTTGATGGTATTCTAGCCACTGCCACAAAGAGGTTGGGAAACAGCTAGCATTCATGATGATTGTATCAATCAGGATTCTCTTGAAAAATAGAACTAGGATCTGTCTATTATGTGCATGCATATATATAAGAGAAAGAATTACTTCATGAAATTGGTTCATACAGTTATGGGCGGTGGCAAGTCTGCCAAGCAAGCAGTTAGGCTGGAAACTCAAGAAGAGCTTCTATATTACATTCATGACAGAATTCCTGTTCCAGAAAGAGTAGTGGCTCTTGAGGCCTTTGATTAGATGAGACCCACCCATGTTATCAAGGATGCTCTATTCAAAGTCAACTGATTGTAAATGTTAATTACATCTATAAGATACCTTCATAGCAACATCTAGACTAGTGTTTGACCAAATAACTGGGCACAATAGCCTAGCCAAGTTGACACACAAGATTAGCTTTCACAATTACAATAATGATAATATTGACATTGATAACTATTAAATATCTTTGAATTACCATGCAGCAGCCATTCTACCAAGGGCTTCATGTGTATTATCCTGCTTAATCCTCTCAATTCTTCACCTCTGTTTTTAGGATAAAGATATTGAACCAGAGAGAGCTACTAAATTGCCCATAGTTTCATAGATACTAAATGGTATTGCTAGGGCTTGAACCTATTTGGTTCTGAACCCAAGCTCTTTTTTTTCATAATGCTAAAATAATTCAATATTTTATTGTGAGATTATGTTCCATTGCCTTCTTTTTTTAACTTTTATTTAGTAAATATAAATTTCCAAAGTACAGCTTATGGATTACAATGGCTTTTCCCTCCCATAACTTCCCTCCCACCCACAACCCTCCCATCTCCCGCTCCCTCTCCCATTCCATTCACATCAAGATTCATTAATATAGCATTTATAGAGTACGTGCTACTACATTTTATTTTCTTATCATGACAGAACTCACATTGTGATAAGCCAACCATACCTTGTATTGTCTTATTTCTTTAGGATGTCCAAGGTAACTGGAACCAGACACTAAAAGGATGTTGTTGGGAGTGTGTTTTTTGTTCCATCTCTTGGCTGTTTGTTTCTGCTTAGTGTGATTCTGCAGACAGGCTTACAGCATGAGGAAGGCAAGAATCACATGCTCTGACTAAGCACATGTAGTAAAAAGGAGCTTGGGTTGTTCACAGTTTGATGACAATTCCAGAAATGACTAGCTTTGTGTGGATTATTTGCTGATTCTTGCTCTACTTCCTGGGTCCAAGTCCTGCAGCTCTATGGTTGGGACTCCTAGGGGCTCAGATCTTACTGTGGGTTGATAGGTATGGTAATCTGAGAGCCAGAGAGTTATGGTAGAACCCACACTAGAACAAGTGGAATGAAGGAGGGCATTGCCAACACTCAGTCTCCCACTACCAACAACTCCCCAGTGAACACTTCCTTGGGAAGGAACTTCCCTGGTGAATACAGTTTTGCATTTTCCCAGTGAGTAGAAGTACCCTGAGTCCATTTTGTGAGATTGTTTTTAGTGTTGTGGGCTGTTGGAAAGGAAAACCCAAAGCCATTTGGAATTTAAATAAATATGGATATTTAAAATCTTTCCTCTGACTCAAAGCATGGGATATAGGCAGACTTTTTTTTTTTCTAAGCCTTAATGCTAAATTAGCTTCCCAGTAGGTGCCAAAACATTAAACATGGCCTTCAGGAAGGTAATAGTATGACTGAATACTCCTAACACTTCATCCTTTCTAACTGCTGATCACAGACTATCTTGAAATATAGTTGTTTGTATTCCAATCTTATATTCCTACTAGACTATGGGCTGTTGGGAGGCAAGGACTGATCTTATTTCTCTTAGTAATTCCCTACAGTTCCCAGCACAGATTTCTGTCACAGTGGGTGCTCAGTAAGTGCTTTTGAGCAAGTGAATGAACCTAAGTCATTTTGGAGTCAAATAATCCATTGTGTGCAGCATTCAGAGGGAAATTTTCTAAAGGGGCATAGCTCAGAACAGGGTTAAGGGCACTGGTTCTGGGTCAGAACACCTGGACTTGAATCTATTACTTAATACCGGTAAAGAACCTTTTTATTCCCAAGGACCATTTGGATATTTATAACATGATTCTCAAGCATATGAAATTATCAAGTTAAAAATTAGACTGCCATAAATTTATTGAATTATGGGTCCTGCCCTAATTTGGCCAGACCAAATTATTTCATGGGTCATATATTATTTATGGGATGGTTGTTTCCTACCCCTCTGAGTCTATATTCTAGTTTATCAGTCAGAGATTATAATAGATTTACCCCACAGAGATATTATGAGGATATTTTGTATGCATCTGGACCATGGTTGGTCCACAAGCATTATGAAGGACTCTCACATTTGATGGAGATTTCAGTGCTGGATGAAGCAGCAGTTTGCCCATGGCCTGATCCCTGTCTTTTACCACCCTTGACCTCCTGCTGGAATTCTAAGAAGGTGCTGTTTAGCAAACTGGGGATAGTAATAATATTTCTCAGGTTGACTTTACTAATGATCTAAGGATCAGCTCAGAACTTAAATTCTGGTTTTTATACTTTGTGACTAGAGATTGCACAAAGACTTATTTTGATGCTTAGGAAATAAATATGGTGCATACTCAGATACATCACAGATAAAGATATAAACATTTGTTTCCTTTTTTTTTGAAGATTTATTTACTTATTTGAAAGGCAGAGTTACAGAGAGAGAGAGAGAGAGAGAGAGATCTTCGATCCAATGGTTCACTTTCCAGATGGCTACAACAGCTAGAGCTGGGCTGATCCGAAGTAAGGAGCCAGGAGCTTCTTCTGGGTGTCCCACATGGGTGCAGTGACCCAAACACTTGGGGCACCTTCCACTGCTTTCCCAGACACATTAGCCGGCAGCTGGATCGGAAGTGGAACTGCTGGGACTCTGGTGCCCATATGGGATACCAGCACTACAGTCAGTGGCCCTACCACTATGCCACAGTGCTAGCCCCCAAACATTTCTTTCCTTCCTTCTTTCCTCCCTTCTTCCCTCCCTTCTTTCCTTCCCTTCCCTTCCCTTCCCTTCCCTTCCCTTCCCTTCCCTTCCCTTCTCTTCTCTTCTCTTTTCTTTTCTTCTTTTCTTTTCTTTTCTTTTCTTTTCTTTTCTTTTCTTTTCTGTCTCTCTCTCTCCTTCCCTCCCTCCCTCCCTCCCTTCCTTCCTTCCTTCAGATTTATTTATTTATTTATTTATTTGAAAGGCAGGGTTACACAGAGGCAGAGGCAGAGAGAGAGAGAGGTCTTCCGTCTGCTGGTTTACTTCTCAGATGTCCACAATGGCCAAAGCTGTGCTGATCCGAAGCCAGGAGCTTCCTCCGGATCTCCCACATGGGTGCAGGGGCCCAAGGGTTTCAGCCATTTTCCATTGCTTTTCCAGGACACAGCAGAGAGCTGGATTGGAAGTGGAGCAGCCAGGACTCAAACTGGTGCCAATATGGGATGCTGGCACTGCAGGCGGTGGCTGTACTGGCTATACCACAGCAGTGGCCCCAACACTTGTTTCTTAATGGAATTAATTCCTCCCATTTTTTACTCATAATGTCTTCTTAGACATGCACACATTATGAGGAGTTATAAACCTTATGTGTTTATAATTTCTGAGTGCATACCATATTTGGGATTTAGATTCTTCTTCCTCCTGTTTTGTTACAACAAAGTAAGCCTTATGAAGTACTCCGAATTATATTGTTTTAGAGTAGCAAATTATCTTTACAACCATATCACACTTAAGAGACTCTACTCTCATTTTCTTTTAAGCATGCTCTTGCTTTTCTTTATTTAAAGAAGGTATACCATACTCACAATACTTTTGAGAAAGCATAGATATCTTGTGATGTAGTGGTTGCCATAGTAGTTAATCACCTCTCAAAACGAATAGTGGAGAATATAAATCGATGTAAATTACGCAGAACACTGGTTAAACTGCCCCCTGGGCATGTTGGTTTATGGAAAATTTCAGGAAAGGATGTTTTCCTGTTTCATGGAAAGAAGGGTAAAGAAATCTGCTTTTGTGCTCTGGCTGTCCAGTCCTCTCCCCTCTCACTGGTGAGTGCCAGAAGGTTGAGTCTCAGTCAGGCAGTCACTGTAGTGGACAGAGAGGGCTATTGTGATAACAAATTGCAGAGTACACTGGGGCATGGTGGGGGTCCCTCACCTTATGAATATTCTCCATTCAGATGTTCAGTCGCCAGGGCACTTCCTAGGGCTTCCTGTGAGAACTTGCAACCCAGTGCTCCCTGCTCTGGTGGATGTTCCTCTGCTGATCTTGACCTGTGTCTTCTTTCAAACTGAAGTGGAATTTTCCACAGATTTCCATTCAATAAGAAATAAGGAATAAGAAAAGTTGAAATTACTTGAAGGCTGACAATTGGGCAGAGTTCTACTGAGACAGAAAAGGGCATTGTAGAGGGAAAATTCGTGAACTACCCAGAAAGGGCTGGAAAAGGAGTGAGAGCTGAGAGGTGATTGGTGCCTGAGATAGGCTTCACCTTTTTTAATAGCTTCTTATAAATCAATACCCACAGCTTCCTATCCTTTTAAAGAAAGCCTGTGTGCTTCAGAAGTATGACGTACCTCTGTGTGCCTGGCATGTACTGAAAGGGCTTCCTATGGAAAGGCTAATGGAAGCAGGGTGATAGACTGAGGGTCTTTTTAGCCAGGACACATTCGGGGAATCATATTAAGAAGATATTCTGGAACACTATTAGGGAGACAAGTTCTGATAAAGGAATGTCATAATTACCAGGAGTATATTTTTAGACAAAATTAATAAAGAAGCATCAATAATTGATACAACAGGTTCACTTTCCTTTATGGGAGATATTTTTAAAAGTCATTTGCAAAGTGAATTCTCAATAAAAGTGAACTTTCTTTGTATAGAATTTGCTTCTCATTTATAAAATTCATAATTTATTATTTTGAGACATTATTTGGTTAGCGTATAAATGTCAAACACAATAGTAAAATAAACCATTATACCTAATGGTTTCATTTAAATAAAATGACTTTTTTCTGTTATTATTTTACAAAGCAAATATATCAAATTTTTCCTGTTTGATTTAATAATCAGATAGAGTTCAATGCCATAATTAAATCCAATAAAAATTCTCTGACATGAAATTAGTCAAAACAACTTTCAAATAATTTGTGCCCATATTCTATACCAAGTAAACCCACCATCTATTTCACTGGACATATTGCTTTCTGGAATATATGCTTTGCTTCTCAGTTTCATTACTCCTTGCTCTAAATAAGGCTGAATACAAGAAAAGAATTATTAGGTTTTTTTTGACAGATAGAGTTAGACAGTGAGAGAGAGAGACAGAGAGAAAGGTCTTCCTTCTGTTGGTTCACCCCCCAAGTGGCTGCCATGGCCGGAGCTATGCCGATCCAAAGCCAGGAGCCAGGTGCCAGGTGCCAGGTGCTTCCTCCTGGTCTCCTATGCAGGTGCAGGGCCCAAGGACCTGGGCCATCCTCCACTGCCTTTCTGGGCCACAGCAGAGAGCTGGACTGGAAGAGGAGCAACTGGGACAGAATCCGGCGCCCCAACTGGGACTAGAACCCGGAGTGCTGGTGCTGCAGGCGGAGGATTAGTCTAGTGAGCCAAGGCGCCAGCCAGAATTCTTAGTTTTTAAGTATTTAGGTCAGTGCTAGAACTTTAACCCTGTGATATGCTGAGAAAAGGAGCATAGCAGAATCATAGAAAGAAAAGGACGTTCAAGGCCAATTATCATAACTATAGTATTTCAGAAAGCCAACAGAATTAGATTTTATTTCACCTGTTGAATACTTTTTTTAAAAAAAGATTTATTTTATTTATTTGAAAGGCAGAGTTACAGAAAGGCAGAAGCAGAGAGAGAGACAGAGAGGTCTTCCATCTGCTGGCTCACTCCCCAGATAACCGAAATGGCCGGTACTGTGCCAATTAGAGGGCAGGAGCCAGGAGCTTCTGGGTCTCCCATGCAGGTGCAGGAGTGCAAGGACTTGGGCCATCTTCCAATGATTTCCTAGGCCATAGCAGAGAGCTGGACAAGAGTGGAACAGCCGAGACTTGAACTGGTGCCCATATGGGATGCTGGCAACTGTAAATGGCAGCTTTACCCGCTACGCCACAGCGCTGGCCCCTCACCTGTTGAATACTTAAAGGAGGGCATTAGCCACACCCTCAGCTTAATGTTGTCCAAATAGTTACTGTGTGTATCAGTGCAGAGTTAGCTAGTCCATGGCAATTTCTCCACTGCTTCTCAAAATTTTCGACTGATCACCTCATTAGTGGATAACATGCTGTTGTGTTACAGAAACTAACAGTTTATCAGTATCCATCAGTGCTGAACCCAGTACATCTCACATAATCTGTACAAGAGCCTTGGCAGATGATGAAATAACAACTCCATTTCAGCCAGTGAGGAAACAGGTCCAGAGAAGTAGCATAAGTTATTCAAGCTGACATGTACAATGCTGCAGTTGAGATTCAAAACAAAGTCTTTTATTACAAAATCCATGATCTTCATTGTCCAATAATTTTCAAGCATTTTAGAAAGAAGAATGCTTCTTTATGTCCTAAATGAAACCTTACTGGAGGGGCCAGCACTGGCACAGTAGGGTAATCCTCTGCCTATGGCTATAGCATCCCATATAGCCGCTGGCATATGGCCGCTGGTTGTCGTCCTGGCTGCTCCTCTTCTGATCCAGCTCTCTGCTTTGGCCTGGGATAGCAGTAGAAGATGGCTCAAGTCCTTGGATCCCTGCACCTCCCTGGGAGACCTGGAAGAAGCTCCTGGCTCCTGGCTCCTGGCTTCGTTTCGGCACAGCTCCGGCCATTGCAACCATCTGGGGAGTGAACCAGCGGATGGAAGACCTCTCTCTCTGTCTGTCTCTGCCTCTCTCTGTAACTCTTTCAAATAAATAAAATAAATCTTTTTTTTTTAAAGAAAGATCTCTCTGTAACTCTGGCTTTCAGAATTAATAAATCAATCTTTAAAAAAATCATTTAGGATTGTGACTAGGATAATATATTTTCTCTTTAACTCTTTAAATCTCTCTTTTGTTTCCCCTGTTCCCACTCTAGCCTTCTTCTTAAACCTGTTATGCCCTGGGATTTCAAATTATTATTTTCCCAGGAGAGGCAAAGCATATTTCCAGTGGTATCACTGGCCAGTAGATGCCATGACATGTCCCACTGCAAGACTGGTCAATGACTTGGTTTTACTTCGTTTTTTTTTTTTTTTTCCTGTTTCCCAAGGTCCCTTCCCGGTCTTCCCATTGGGAGGCCATTGGGTCTATAGTACTTTTGCAGTCACAATTTAAAAACATATAAGTGTGGGCCAGTGCTGTGGCCCAGAGGGTAAAGCCCTGGCCTGAAGCGCCAGCATCCCATATGGGTGCCGGTTTGAGACCTGGCTGCTCCACTTCCGATCCAGCTCCCTGCTATGGCCTGGGAAAGTAGTAGAAGATGGCCCAAGTCCTTGGGCCCCTGCACCTACATGAGAGACCTGGAAGAAGCTCCTAGCTCCTGGATCCTGGCTTCAGATTGGGGCAGCTCCAGCCGTTGCAGCCAATTGGGGAGTGAACCAGCGGATGGAAGACCTCTCTCTCTCTCCTCTCTCTCTCTCTCTCTCTCTCTCTCTGTGTGTAACTCTGACTTTAAAATAAATAAATAAATCTTTTAAAAAACATGTAAGTGGTAATGAAGGAAGTCTATAAAACATAGGGTCTTATTTTGTGGTGCAGCTGGTTAAGCTGCAGTCTTCAGAACCAGCATCTCATATGAGGGTGCTGGTTCGAGTCCCAGGTATTTTGCTTTTGAACAACTGTCCCCTTAAGTGCCTGGGAAAGCAGCTGAATATGGTCCTAATACTGGGGCCCCTGCCATTCATGTGGGAAACCAAATTGGAGTGCCTAGGTTCTGGCTTCTGCCTGGTCTAGGTCTGGTTGTTGTGGCCATTTGTGCAGGGAACCAGTAGATGGAAGATCTCTCTCTCTCTCTCTTTCTACTTCATTCCCTCCATCTTCTGCCTCTTTATCTCCCTTTCCTCCTTTCTCTCTCCATCCCTCTTTCTGTTGCTCTGCCTTGTAAATTAACATACAAATCTTTTTTTAAGAAGTCTGTAAAACTGAGATGTGTGTCTAAATAATTATTTGTAATAGTATTACTCAATGGAATATTATTACTCAAAAATGACCAGGTTGTATTCCAGTCTTTCTCATGAATTTATTTTTTCTTTTGCTGAGATGCATAATTAATTCTTCTTAAATAATAAACTTTCGAAGTCCTTGCATTAAAAAAAATTCTTATTTCCCTTGAATGCTGGTGTGGTTAAGTATGCATTTTATGCTCACATTTCTTTTGCATCAGATATTCTACAGTGTTGCTTCCCAAAAATCTGTGGTTAAAATGAGTCTTCTTCCTTTGTAGGAAACCTAGTTTTTTTCTCTGGAAGCTTTTAAGATCCCATTTTTATCCTTGGTTTTCTGAGATTTTAACCACAATGTGTCCATGGCTGTTCTCTAAAATTTATTTTTCTGAGTACTTGGTCAGCTCTGGCAAGTGCCTCCCTTTCTTGGACTGTGAGAAACGTTCTCTGTTCTTTCCCTTCTTTGATTCTCAAACTTCTACTATCTAGATTTGAAAATCTCTATCCCTCTCTTCAATCCTAAACCTCTCCCACATACTTTGCATCTTTATGTACCTTTTCAGCCTTTGGGAACATTTCTTGTGTCATCTATCTTGCTAATTTATTCTAGAGCTAATGTCCATTTTGTTATATAGTATATCTATTGATTTTAAACTTTCTGTGGTTATAAGTTTATTTCACAACCATCTAAATTATTTTTATATAGGTTAGTTTTATTGGTGCAATAATCTTTCTTATCCACATCAGGATATTAATTATGCAGTTGATTTTCACAGTAAATATTCTCTGTGAAATTGCCATAAATTAGTGAATTTGCACTACCGACTTAGGAATCTCAAACTGCCATTGCTCTTAGGCAAAATACAGGGTTGGGCTCCTGTGAGGTTCTGGTCAACATTTTCATCAGCCAATCAGCATACATCCTTTTATATATGTTTGTGTTGAGACTTCTTATTTAGTATAAATTGTTGATTCATAAACATTGGATTCAATGTCAATATCACTGTTACTCATATTTGAGTGAAACTTCCTTACCACATTATTTTTTTTTCCATAAAGCATGGTACAGTCTTCTGGTGACTTAGGAAACTAGATAACCCTTTAGTACTATACTTCTGAACTACTTTAAGTGAAATCACCAACAAAGAACACAAAACTGTGAGAAACATGGCTCTAAAAAGACCACAGAAAATACACCTGTTTATTATATGGAAGTTGAAGTTGAAACAAAAAGGCAGAATGTAGCTTTGATATCAGCTGGAAATGTGCATGTCAGTGACTCAAAATTTTCAGTCTTTTTTGTATATTTGTGAATGACCACAGAAGTACAGAGAGTATTGATTTGGGGATTACATATGTTTTAGCCAGTAGGTGAATTAACAAATCTGGAATCCACCAATAATTAGGATCAACTGTACTTCTTTGAAAGTCACCTTTTATTTATTCTTTTAAGTCTGTTTCTTCAGAAATCTGCAGTTCTTTAATTGAATTTGGTGTCCTCCCTCATTGCAATGATTTTTTTTAAATGATTTACTTTATTTACTTGAAAGAGTAACAGAGAGAGGTAGAGACAGAGACAGAGAAAGAGAGAGAGAGAGGCAGAGAGAGAGGCAGAGAGAGAGAGGCCTTCCATTTGCTGGTTCACTCCTCAGATGGCCACAACGGCCAGAGCTGAGCTGAGCTGGGAGCCAGGAGCTTCTTCTGGATCTCCTGCATAGGTGCGAGAACTTGCACCGTCCTCTTCTGCTTTCTCAGGCGCCTTAGCAGGAAACTGGATCTGAAGTAGAGCAGCCAGGACTCCTGCACTGCAGGCCAGGGCTTTAACCCGCTGTGCCATAGCCCTATGGAGATGATATTTTAAAATGTGTGGGGCTGGTGCCATGGCACACTTGGTTAATCCTCCGCCTGTGGTGCCGGCATCCCATATGGGCGCTCGTTCTGGTCCCGGCTGGTCCTCTTCCAGTCCAGCTCTCTGCTGTGGCCCGGGAAGGCAGTGGAGGATGGCCCAAGTGCTTGGGCCCTGTACCTGCATGGAGACCAGGAGGAAGCACCTGGCTCCTGGCTTCGGATTAGCGTAGCTCCGGCCGTAGTGGCCACTTGGGGGGTGAACCAATGGAAGGAAGACCTTTCTCTCTCTCTCTCTCTCTCTTTCTCTCTCTCACTAACTCTATCTGTGAAATAAAAAAAAAAAATTAAAAAAAGTATGTGATGATTCTTTTGTGTGCTTATTTTTATATGTGAATAATGTTTCTGTTTATTTGAATTTGAAAGAGAGGGAGAAATGGGCTATGCTACCAGGTTTGGGATTCAAATTCTCTTCTTTAGGATATGGAGTCTCACTGTTCCTTTTAAGCATAGCCAGGCCAAGACCCTCCCCAGTTCTTATGGTGTCGAAGCCCTTGGGTGGACACTGCTTCTTTTGCTCTTGGTGTTGGTGGCAGGAGGTGATGGGATCATTGTTGGACATGGCAGATGGTTGGGGTCATGGAATATAGGAGTGTAGGATATGCTGAGCCTTTCACCAGCCAATTATGGGGACAGTTTCCTTAGGGTACTTTCCTGTTACCTTGTCTGCCTTCTCTGAATTTTGAGTGTTCCAGAGTTGCTCTTATCTTTGTAACTTCTCTTATCCATGTAATTCTCTTCCATGTGATCTGGGTTATGGCTTTTCGATGAATGTTATTCTGTGAGTCTTTCTTCTGGAAACCCTCAAAATTCCTGTTGCTCAATCCCAACCATTGTTATTTTCTAGCATCGCTTTGAATTTGTTCTTTTTATGAGCAGATTTTCTGGTATTTTTAGGGTATTGAAGTAGATCGTTATAAAGGCTTAGTCTGTCATTTAATCCAATTCCCTACTATTTTAAGTAGGAAAAAAATCAGTTATTTAAAAAAAATTGTATTTTTAAAATATTCCAGACCAAAATGTCCCAATTCTACATTTCAAGGTAGGGCTTACATGAATTCTTTATTGATGGCTTATATAGGCATATATAACACAAAATTAATAGATTCTAATTTATTGTTACTGTTGTTTTTATAGATATGTGATTCTATCATAATTATTTAAAATACCTTATAAATACCATTTTTATTAAGTAAGCATTATAACAATGGATGCCACACAATTTCTAACTCATTTAATTGTCACAGAGACCCCATAAACATGGTAAACATTTAAGCATATGCTGCAGCCTTCTGTCATTGAGTTCTTCTTCTCCACATTAGAATGAATAACTTTAGAAGTTCATCTTTACAAAACAAATTAATAATCAATTTAGTGTCATTATCAACCATTAAAAATTTTCTTACCAATTTAAGGCATAGCAATCAAACATTCATTTAAGGAAAATAATTTTGTTCTCCCTAGGGTTTTTTATTTGAATAAGCAGATAATAAATCAAGAAATACTGTACACAGCAGGCCTCTAATTCAGAATAGTTCAAAAATGTTCCGAATATCTGTGTTATAAAAACATGGAAGAATTACTTAATGATTGGATCTAAATTAGTAAAATATTGCTGCTTTTATCCAGGAGTACATTGGGCAAAAGCAAGCAGGTCAAAATTTCGAATTAAAAATGAACCTGAAAATACTATCTGATAGAATAAAAAAGGGAGAGAACGATCCAACATGGGAAGTGAGATACACAGCAGACCCATAGAATGGCAGATGTCCTAAACAGCACTCTGGCCTAGAATCACACCTTAAGGCATGCGGATCCAGCTGAAAAGCCCATGAGAGTATTTCAGGCATGGAAAGCAAGACACTCTGGGAAAAAAAAAAAAACCTAAATGAAAGATCTCCACGAGTGAGATCCCAGTGGAAAGAATGGGTCATCAAAGAAGGAGGTACCTTTCTCTGAAGGGAGGCGAGAACTTCCACTTTGACCACGGCCTTGTCTAAAAATGATCAGAGTCAGTGAACTCAGGGGGCTTCCATAGCCTTGGCAGCTCATGACAAGAGCCTAGGGTGATTACTGAGGCCATAAACAAGAGTGTCATTTGTTAAGTCAACAACAGGAGTCACTGTGCACTTACTCCTCATGTAGGATCTTTGTCCTTAGTGTGCTGTACATTGAGATTTAATGCTATAACTAGTACTCAAACAGTATTTTTCACTTTATGTTTCTGTGTGGGAGCAAACTGTTGAAATCTTTACTTAGTGTATGCTAAACTGATCTTCTGTATATAAAGAGAATCGAAAATGAATCTTGATGTGAATGGAAGAGGAGAGGGAGTGGGAAAGGGGAGGGTTGCGGGTGGGAGGGACGTTATGGGGGGAAAGCCATTGTAATCCATAAGCTGTACTTTGGAAATTTATAATCACTAAATAAAAGTTAAAAAAAAATGAACTCAGATTAGAATTCCCTGTAAATTTCAAACTGATCATGAGCTCCATCCAATGACTTCTACACTTTTCACCCTCCGGCTTCTGATTGATCCAGCTGGAAGAAAGAACAGTTAGGTCAGTATTCTCTTCTAGTCCAACACCTCCTTCCCTGATACTATCCCACGCTCATACTTGGAAAATACTTCACTTTCCTGTTTAGAGGTCACGGAGCCATTTTTAGAGACTAGTTTAATTATATAGGACAAAGAATGATATTAAAAAATTTTGGACCGGCATCATGGGGCAGCAAGTTAAGCCACCTTTTGCGATGCCGGTGTCCCATAAGGGCACTGGTGCATGTTCTGGTTGCTTTACTTCTGATCCAGCTTCCTGCTAATAGACTTGGGAAGACAGTAGAAGACGTCCCAGTGCTTGGAGCCTTGCCACCCATGTGTGAGACCCAGTGAAGCTTCTGGCTCCTAGGTTTGGTCTGGCCCAGCCCTGGCCATTGTAGCCATCTGGGGAGTGAACCTGCAGATGAAAGATCTCTGTCTCTCCCTCTCTGTCTTTTACTCTGCCTTTCAAATAAATAAATCTTTAAAATAAAGAATGATATAAAAATTAAATATAAACCTGTGGTATCAGGTCTTAAGCAATAGATGTGAAGAGGAATTCTAAGTGTCCCATGATTACTACCGCATTACTTTCTTTTTTTGTAGAGGGGGTGAGGAGATGATTTGTTGAAATCCAAAGTTTTTATCTCTGTAAATATTAGTTGCTAACTTGTTAATCTGACACAATAGTAAATTTTACTGAAATTAAGCTGGATAAGTTTCACAGGACCAGAAGTGTTAACTCTCATGGCTTTGGTTAATGCTACCATGCTAGATCATATTGACATTAAATCTCATTGTTCTTAATCTTCATTAATTCTAATAGAAAGTTCAACTTATTCTGTTAAACTTTTGAAAGTGGCCTATGTGCCTCACAAGTCAGTCAGGAATCCGCCCCCCTGCTGCTGGCCTCCTTGTCCATTCTGCAAGGGGCCCATGGCTCCTCCAGCCTAGCTTGCTTTCCTGATGGACATTACCCAGCTAGAGGAGCAGATCCCTGCTGAGTCATTAAAGCTTCTAATAGGCTTCAACCTGCTCCTGACCTCTTGGACAACTCTTGGGAAGTGGAATGGAGAATGTTTTCCATTCATTGTAGTATTCAGCTAAGAAGTTCCCAAACAAGGCTTCTTGGGCCCATTGTTGAGAGTGTTCGCTTTGCCAGATCACATATAATTCTTTCCTTGTCTGCAATAGGTTCTTTCCACAGTGTATCTTTGAGTGGATTTAAGTACCAACTTACTGAATACTGCACTTATAATTTCACCTCTCCCTGACTATTAGGCTATGTGTGTCTGCTATGTTAACTAACTTCTGCCCCTTAAATGGATTTTCTTTTGCAGGCATCCCTGCTCCTGTCCTCCCTGAATGCTGGTACCCACTACATTCCCTTCCAAAGTTCTACCAGATGTGCTTGTGTATACTTGAATTCTATGTAGAGACATGATTTAAGTTTCTCTGCACACCTTCAGCCTTAATGTAAATCAGAGGATGCAAATAAGTACTTGTGAGAACCAAGTAGCTCTTAGCTCTTCTTCTTAGGTAGATCTGAGTCTCACTGTGGCCAAGCAAAGTCCCACTTGTAATTTTCATGTTTATTGCTTTTCTCCAGGTATGTTATTTTCCTCTAATAGATCTGTGTTGAAATAGAACATTAAGGTATGCTGTGATTACATAGCATTCTCTTTCTTAGTCTTCCACAACCTTCAGCTGTCCTTTAACTTTCAGTTACTGTCAGAAAATTTTAATAAAACAATTTCTGAGTCTATTGGATAAAGAGCCATTGTCCTGAGAGTTTCCTAAGAAATGCCAAATTAGAATAGACTCAAAAGGTACAAACCTGGAAAAATAGCAAAGAACCAAGTTGAGGAGTTTGTGAAAGAGAAAAAGTATGGAGATGATTTATTAAGTGACTGAAAGGTTGAGCTCATGTTCATTCACACTATTTTCCTTTTCTACATTTGAGTTAAGAAGAGTTCTCATTTTAAATTAATGTAGACAGGAAAGACCATGCAGGCAGAATGTTCTATAGTGGTGGGATAGAGTACAGGGACCTCACACCTGTCCTCAGGGTGAGTGGACAAATGCATGTGTAGCCTTAGTTTTCTTTGTAGTAGGTCAAGAACGCACAGTGGAAGCTCCTTGTAGCCAGACTCCATCCCCCACCCATTGTGTGAAGAACCCCCACTGGCAATGAGCTACAGGAGTTTAAACAAATATAGTGGTGCGCAATGACATGCAGGAAGTATACAGGGAAACTAGTTTCCATTTCACAATGAATATGGTAGGAAAAGGGAAATGCATTAGAGTCATTAGCTCTTTTGTGAGCTCATTGCTTTTGATCCCTTATAAATCAATTTACTGAATACCCAGAGAGATGAAGAATAAAAAGCATGCAGTCTCTATTAACCATCAGGGAGGGCCTGGCGCTAAGCACTTTCTATTGAAGTGTTAGTGGAAGATGGAGTTCTCTTTTATCTGTGGGGATCTTCTGGGACATTTCATCTATAGTAGGACATTTAATCTAAATATATACTTAATGACTTTTGTGCTTGTTTGTTTATCTGGCTTTATTGAGATTGACAAAAATTGTATATATTTACAGTGTGTAGAGGTTACTTAAAAATTAACAAATAATTGCCATATGATCCATCAGTCTCCCTTTTACTGTATATCCAAAGGAAGTAAACTCAGCATCTTGAAAAGATATCTACATCATCCATGTTCATTGCAGCATTATTTTCAACATCCAAGATATGGAATCCAACTAAGTATTCTACGACAGACAGTTGGATAAAGAAGATGTACTGTTTTAGATTATGTTTCAGCACCTGTAAACTTTTCAGTAATGATAAGTTGTACTTGAATTTATTTGTTGCTCACTGTCCTGAAGACAGGACATCAAATTTGATCCCTGGACACAATTTCTGCTTTTGATATTTTAAAACTTGGTGTCTATATTTTGGCTATTCTGTTTACATTTGATTTTAAGAATCTAGACACATCTTTCTGATTTTATAAATTCCACATCAAAGTGTTCCCTAAAGCAAAATGAAAGCCCTAGTATCTCTGGAGTAAATCCATAATTAGAATCAATTAATTTTAGACATTTATGCTTCAGATGATAAAACATATTTGAAAGACTTTCTGCTATTTTAAAATGTTTAGCAACAAATTAATCTCACCACACTGTTTACATTCAAGGGAAAGCCTGATGTATTTTCATTCTTCATCTATGTCTATGCTCAAGGTAAAAGGTTTACTGAGCAAGGATGACATGTTTGATGAAACAAACCCTAAAGTCCAAGCCAATCAATTATAACAGCAAAACCACTAATAACTCCTACAACGAAACCCTTCGAGTAAACCAAGAATCATAGTGAAGTCAAGGGCAGCTCATGTGCTTGTGACATGCTTACTTATCTTTAAGCCAGTGACTTTCATTTGGCTTTAATACAATATATTATTTCCTTTTGGAAATTACTGATTTGGTTGCTATTAAGAAAGAATATGAATTTTAAGTTAGGAAACAAATTCATTCCAAAAGTGAGTTATTTAAGTATCACTAAAGAGCTAACTCTATATTAAAGATCATATATATTTAATAACATTTCTTATTTATCTGAAGATTTATTGAATGAAAAAAGGTTTTTTATTTTTAGATTTTCCATACAAATCTAGAAAGCACTGATAAAATGAATATGACTAAGTAGATGTTATTAATCATCCAGAAGTTAGCTAAGCAGATTGTCTTCTTCATCATCATATCCACATTTTTTTAGACAGTTACCTTACATTTGGATGTGTATTGTGTTCCAGGAATACCTCTTTCTCATGACCATAATCATAACCAGGAGAATAAAGTGAAAGAAAGGCCAACAATCTGTATCCTATCACAATTATCACTTAATGCTCTGAACAGTAGTTTGAGATGTCACATCTTAATACTGGGATTTGTACTTGCCCAATAGTGCCTCAGTCATTCATTGGAGATTACATGACTAGTGTGCAAGGAGAACTTGGACTGAGTATCATTGACAGCAGGCCCAGGCACTCATTCTGGGATCTGGACCTACTCCAACATTACTGATGAGTATGAGTTAGGTAAACATGAGCTTAGATTTTGTAAATATTTAGGGTCAAAGTAGAGGGGGCATGATATTTGAACATGTATTCTGTATATCAACACCAGTTTAATACAAAATATTTTGATACAACAGTGTTTATAACTTCACATTCATGAATTTAAAATTTTAATATTTAATTAATACTGATTTTAATCTTTTCTAAAAGTAACTTCTGTCTATTCAGAACAGCTAATTCCATTTTTCTTTTACTTTGCTCAAATTAATTTTGCTTCATCATTTATAGCGTATAATTTTTAAAATGATGACTTACAATATATTGTAAAAATTTCTGACATGTGTTATAATGTTAATGATTCTAGTTTCTGTCATTGAAATTGTTATTTTATGATGTCCAGATTCATTCAAATATTGGCATGGCTAAAATTTTAAGATTTAATTTTTCTATTAATATTTAGCCATTGCCAGTTTTATGTTATTTTTATAAATTTAATTTTCTAAGATCAGTTGTATATTTATCATTGTTATTAGCAGGAGTACATGAAGTTTCAGTTATTTTGCATTTGTTTTCTCTTAATATTTATTTAGAGACAAAGAGGGAGAGGGGGAGAACAATGGAGAGTGGGCAAGAGAGTTCTGCTATTGTTGGTTCCCTCCTCAAATACCTGCAATAGCTGGGACTGGGCCAGGCTGAAACCAAAGGCAGTAATTCTGTCCTGGACTCCCACATAGGTGGCAGGGATCCAAGTAGATGGGACATCATTTGCTGCCTTCCTAGGTGCATTAGCAGGCAGCTGGATGGGAAGCATGGGCTGGAGACATCACTCTGATATGGGATGTGGGTGTCTCAAATGGCAGTTTAACCCATTGTACCGCAATGCCTCCCCCTTGTCAATTTTATATTACTTATTCTTATAAGTAATACATTCTCTTGGAAATGTTTTAACAGCTGGTAGTTTTTATTTATTTCTTGTCTAAGACATGAGCAAACTGTGATGAATTCTTCTTGGTTCACAGTTTATCCCTTGTCGATATACCATGCCAGTCTCAAAATCTCTCTAACACAATCAGTAGTCGGCCTCTGAAACAACTTTTTCTGTCCAATGCCTTGATCTTATTATTGATACATTTTAGATTGGATCTTGTACATCCCATTAATGGATTTCTAAAATACACAGTTTTTTATTTACAATTCTGTCTGAATATGATATGTATATCACTCTGATTGTTTGGTAGGTCATTATTAATGATTGATATTTCCTTTTGGGACCAAATTTGTGGAGGTAACTGAAACACATTTATCTAGCCAATTTAAATGTGATTGTAGCTTTTCTAATATAGTGACTGCTAAGTTCGCCAATGAAGCCAGAGCTGTAAGGTAGAATTTAGACAAGTGACACAATCATCCCCTTGGCATGAATAATGACATGTTGTTATCAGATATGCTGTTAATATTTTCTGCTCCATCTTTCATTTGAATGTCATGGAAAATGAGCAAAATGAATTAAAGCCATTGGCTCTGACTGTGGACATTGATGTCGGTGTGAAATTTTGTGTAAAGTTCTTATGGCTTTAAGTGTATATCAGTAGCAGATTAGAAATAATTGAAATCATCTTGTAATGAAAATTAACTGAATCCTGGCCCAGAGACTTAATTCTATGTTAAAAGCTCTGTGAAAGAAAAATTTTGTCATCAAATTGTTGCAGGGAACATAAAGAATGCTGGTTAGACTCAAACGGTGTGGAAATTTTCCGCTATTTGTGATCTGAAAATATTCTTGGACCTCAGTTTTTGTCAAGACCATTGATTTTGCTGGTGCTAGAAGATGTTCCTGTGTCTTTCCATCACATTTTGTCATTACATCTTCCATTACTTGTTTTCCTTTTGCCTCCTGTCATGTGGTATGATAAATATGAATCTGAATTAAAGATGGTGTTTCAAACTTAATAAGCATCAGTCCTGGCAGCATGAACTCTGGCAGCATCAGGTCCAGGATAGTATTCCTTCACCACTTACTGATGCAGTCTCCTCATGGAGATGTAAAGTCTTTCTTTGCAAGCATAAGCCATGCTATACAAATTGATGCTTTCATTGCCATTTATTTTTGAGAAACAGAATAAGTGGCCATCATAAGATAATTTTCTGCAATTATATTTGATGCTTTTGTGATTCTACACTTGTGTTTACTATTCAAAAGCAATTATTTCTAAATGGAGAATTATTTCTAAATTGAACTTATTCTCTTGGTCTTGTTCTTGTGTATCTTTGCTGTCACTTTGCTTACTATATGCTGTATGTACACATCATTGACAGTTCAAAGACCTTTTGAATTAAAGGATCTAGGTGCAGGAAAGGAATGAATCATCTCTGAGATCAAAGTTGTGCAGTCAAAATACCCCACTTTATTGCCAAAAGTGATAAAAAATTGGTTGTTGGGCCAAGAAATTCTGATCTATGCTGTAATTAGAAAATGTTGTGAATAGATGAAAAGTTCAATATATAGTGAAAAAATACTGAGTAAATTTATTATGCTGAAAGCTTTTTATTGTTATTTTCTGAAAAAAAAAAAAACATTTTAAACTTTGTATTTGGAGATCCAGATCTCCCAACACACACACATACATACGTGTGCACGCGCGTGCGCACACACACACACACACACACAGTATGTTCTAAATGCTAAATGCAACCACATAAGTATTTGTTGATTTGTTTCAACTTACTTTACTATCGTCTTTATGGAGACATCTGTTCTAGAGAGAAAATGCCTGCATACAAACAAGGGAAACTTAAGTAAAGCAAGATTCCAATTTAAAGAGTAATTTGCAAGCAGCTTTTGAGATGTGATTCTTATATCATTTGAAGCCATTCTTACCTTTAGTTCCAGTTATGCTGTTTAAATATGAGTGTTTTTGCTATGTTTCCAAATGATTTGGATTCTTGCAACGATATTGCTGAATCTGTCTTTGACAAATTACAGCAGGTTTGGGATTAAAGGGCAGTTCCTTGAAATACTTTTAGCAGAGCAGTTGGGCTGTGGAAGGCCAGTGGTGTTCCCTTCCCCAGTTTGTTTGGCACTTGGCCAGTCATTCCCTAATTCTGCTCAGTGTCAGTCAGGGTGCACTACTGACTTTCCTTAAGTCATTATAGAGGAGATTGGCCTTATCTAGGAAGATCTACTATAATGTAGTCATGTACTCACATGCATGTAGTCACAAATTTTCTATCATTTATTCATTACTTGCTGCATACATTATATCTCTTATAATATCCTGCAATGTAGAAAGTAGTCATTATTTTGTTTTTCTGTTATTTAGAATAATTCATTATATGGGTAAAGTGATAGCAATCATAAGCCAGAACAAGACCAAGACAGCAAGTTAAATTATAGAAATAATTCTCCATAATTGTTCATGTTTTTGAAAAGCACAAATATGGTATCACAGGACTGTATAATATATATATATATATATATAAATGTAGAATCAAAAGAGCATATATAATATATTCTTCACAGCTTTTCTGAAAAGTTAACTGCTTATGGTGACTATTTTAGAGAGAGTTGCAAATATATATAACAGTCCTTTTTCTTATTCTCTGGTTTTTAAACTTGCAAGTGAAGATGTGCTTCCAGTACTCTAGACTTAATGAACCTCTCTGCTTTCCCTTCCCCATTGATGCCATGCTTATTTGAGTTGTCATGAGTCGTTGCAGTAGGAGACAAATGGGAAAAATTTTTCTGGATAGTAACACACTTTTTTCCCTTTGTGGAGATGTCTTCAATTTTGGTGGAAGTGTAAGTTGCTCAGTGTTATGGTTCCCAGAGTAAACTTTTTGAGGTGGGTTTCAGAAGAGCTGAAATCAGGAACATAACAGCCAGAGAGACCAGGGTCTTAAGATGATAGTTGTTAAAATGGTGAGCATTTTTCAATGAGTACAAAAGGTTCTGAAAAGAATCGCAGTTTAAGTTGTTGTCTTACACTCAAAGAACAAAAACTCTTACTCTTTCCTGTGCTCCGTTATACTAAGCATATTTTGGTGCAAGAATAAAAGGACTATAAAAGGGATGGTTTTGCCAGTCACACATTTTCTTCCATTCTCCTCACACTCAACTTCCAAGTCCCGAACTGATTTTCCAGAGATATTTTTTGAAAAAGATTGAGGGTTGAGTAGGAGAAGATAGTCTAAATGGGTCCGTATGTATCCCAAAAACTGTGGCTTTAAAAAGTATTTACTTAATGACATGAACACACAGTGATTGGGAAAGCAATCTGAAAATTGCCATTCAAATATTCTCACAAGTCTAAGATTACAGAGTGTCTGATTTTGTACTTCTTAATTCAAATAATAGCTAAGATTTTGAGAGATTGCTGCTTGTTCACAGAGCTCCTAAGGGGTGGAGCTTGGATGGCACTTCATCCTTTGATCCTCAGCTCACCACTGCTTTCCCAGTTTAGGCTGTCCTAACGATGAAATGCCCCGTAATATGTCTTCTTCTGGGGCGATAACTCCCACATAAACTCTTTTAAGTGTTTTGTCCTAGAGGAAAACTGTTATTGGCTAATTGAAGACTTTGTGCTTTGGACATTACCAAAGAAGTAGTAATGAATGGCCTAAAGAAAATACAGACCTTTTTTGGCACAAATATTATTCAGGTCACTTGATAATGAATTTCCGCTATAGATCTTTTTTTAGCAGTTACAGAATAGTATTATTTATCTTTATTTTTAACAAGAAGGTCTGGGTAGCAGAAAAACTTTAATCAATTCATTCATTTATTTTATTTATTTATTTTTCTTCTTAATCATCCAAAGACATTAAATGGTATTTAGTATCGTTCTCATGTTTTGTATTTCATTAATTCTTTTTTTTTAAGATTTTATTTATTTGAGAGGTAGAGTTACTGACAGTGAGAGGCAGAGACAGAGAGAGAAAGGTCTTCCATCCGCTGGTTCTCCCGAAATGGCCACAACAGCCGGAGCTGAGCTGATCCGAAGTCAGGAGCCAGGAGCTTCTTCTGGGTCTCCCACGTGGTTGCAGGGACCCAAGTGCTTGGGCTATCTTCTGTTTTCCCAGGCCACAGCAGAGAGCTGGATAGGAAAAGGAGCAGCCAGGACTAGAACTGGGGCCTATATGGGATGCCAGCACCACAGGCAGAGGATTAACCCACTGCACCACAGCACCGGCTCCCAATTCATTCATTTAATGGATATATATTGAATTAGTATTCTGCGCCATGCACGTTTGTAGGTTTTTGGAGAAACAACAGAGAACAAAGAAGACAAAAATCTGTTTTTTTGGTGCTTACATCTATATTTGAGAAGACAGATGCTACGGTATGAATGTGTCTTCCAGTATTCAAGGTCTGGGCACTTAATCTCTAATGCTATAGTATTGAGAGGTGGAGACTTTTAAGAGGTGATTAGATTGTGAGGATGAGGCCATCCTGAGTGGATTAATGCTGTTATCACAAGAGAGGGTTAGTTACTGAGGAGGCAGTGGGTTCCTGATAAACATGAGCTTGGTCCTCTCCTCTGCTATGCTTTCTTGCCCTTCTGCCTTCTACCTTGGGATGGCAGAGCAAAAAGGCCCTCGCTGGGTACCTGAACCTTAACCTTTGGCTTTCCAGCCTCTAGCACTATAAGAAGTAAATTTCTTTCTTTTTTTAAAAATAGATTACACAGTCTGTGGCATTCTGTTACAGCAGTACACAGATGAAGACAACAGATAGTATGATACACACACACACACACACACACATATATATATAATATTTGGTATGGTGACGGTTAAAGCAAAAACTTGAATTGAGAGAGTGACACAGAGGATGAGAAGGGTGATAGAATTTTAGATAAAGTGGCCAAAGATGGTCTCACTGAGAGAACTATTTTTGAGCAAAAAGCTGAAGCACATAAAAGAACAAACTGAATATCTTTGGAAGAGAATCCCAGACAGAAGGAATAGTAAGTGCAAATTCCTGAGGCTATAGGTATACGGGATGTACAAAAAATAGCAGGAGTCAAAGAGGGCTAGCAAGAATTAGGAGGATACTGAGAAAGGAGCTTCCAGAGATGAAAGGGGGGCTGATCACTGAATAAGGGCACTGCAGACCATTGTGAGAACTATGACTTTTAGTCTCTGTGAAATGGAAGTCATTTGAGGGTGTTCAGCTGAGGAATGGTATAGTCTGACTTCTAGGAGCTGTTTTGTAAGGGGTCACTCTGGGTTCTCTCTTGAGAACAGAAAGAGATGGGTAAGAACTGAATTGGGATTATTTAGAAGCTGATGTCAGTCATCCAGATATGAGATCATGTCAGCGTAAGTGATTCTGGATGTTTAAAGGTAGTGGCATCAGCATTTCTGGATGTGTTGGATGTGTGGTGTGAAAGAGAAGCAGGATTAAAGGATAGATTGCAATCAGTTAGGAAAGGATAGGTGCAGTTAGCAGGGACAGTTCAGTGTTGTATTTGAAAGCTACTTTATGTATTTAGGGTGAGTTGTTGAGTATAGGAGTCTGGAGCAAGAGAAAAGTCTCACTTGGCATACATGATTGACAGTTGATATTTAAAACTGCCACTGGATGAACTCCAATGCAGTGAGTGTAGACAAAGGGGAGAAAGGGGCCAAGGACTGAGCCTGGATTATACATATACTAATTCAGCGATAGGGGCTGGTGCTGTGGAGTAGTAAGCTAAGCCTCTGTCTGTAGCACCAGCATATGTCCTGGCTGCTCCTCTTCCAATCCAGCTCTCTGCTGATTGTCCAGGAAAGCAGTGAAGTATGGCCCAAGTGCTTGGGCTCCTGCACCCACATGGGAGACCCTGAGGAAACTCCTGGCTCCTGGCTTTGGCCTGGTCCAGCCCTGGCTGTTGTGGCCATTTGGGGAGTAAACCAGCGTATGGAATACCTTTTTGTCTTTCCTTCTCTCTGCCCATTACACTACCTCTCACATGTTGCTGTTGATTTCTCAACAATGTTGCAGTGGATTAGTTTCTGAGAGGAACAGTGTGGTGGGGGCAAGAGGCGCGGAGTCACCACACAGACCCCGGGGAGTCGGGTGAAAGCAGGCTTGAGGCGAGCAGCCGGCAGACTCATTTATTTCAGTTGAAACTACATCTTATATAGCCAAGAGCAGCCAATCTGGTCAAGGGGCGGTCTATGCCCCAACCAATCACAGCCTATTGCCAGGCAGTTTAAAAAGCCATCCAATCACAGCCTGCTGCCAGGCAGTTTCAAATCCATCCAATCACAGCTTGTTGCCAGGCAGGCTCCATTGCCAGGTGGGTTTCAAAGCCATTCCTGAGTAACTGACGCTCGCTTGCCAGTGGCCACTTTGGTATGGCCTTCTCATTCCACCACACTCACATAAATAAATAAAATCTTTAAAAAAGAAAAGAATTCAGTGGTATTAAGGAACAGCAATCTGAGGTAGGACAAATAAAGGCTTTGTGTGTTATAATGAATAACACATTTAGCTCATGTTTTAATCCTTTTAATTATGAAACAAATGGTAGTAAAATAATCAGATAAAAAAGTGACCAATGATGCTGGGAAAAAGTAGGTAACTTCAGAAGTGACAAGTATTAGCTAAGACAGGTGTTAACTATGTTTAGTAGCAGAACTTTGTGCATGGGGCCAGGAATAAAGAGGTGATTATACTTTCACTGTTTTCTAACCATTGCAACTGAACACCTGCTGATTCTGATCACTTTGTACTTGATTTGGTGTTGAGAAATGATTTAAGGTGTGATATCCTGAATATCCTGGATTCTTTGTAACTTAGTACTTACTACTTTTATTTTATTGTGAATTTCAGTCCATTGCATTCTAAATTGTTTTCATACACTTGGAGAAAGGATTGTTTTTTTCTCTCTGATTCCCAGTTACATGTTTTTCTTCTGGTGCTCAAGGGTAAGAGCATTCTGGTAAAGTGTCTAGATGTGTCATCATGCCTTTATTCATGTATGTAGTAAACATTTTTCAAAATCTTCTATGTATCAAACAACATTGGAGATACAAATATCAAGTAAGTTTAGTTCTTGCCATAAAAGAGTTCCCGTTCTAGTGTGAATGAGCGATTATAATGTAATGTGTTGTATGCTACAGTAGAGATGTTGAGGAGAAATTTGTTAAAGAAACTTGAGGAGAGAACAACCAACTTCTGGGCAAGGATTCAAGAGTGCTTTGCTCAAGAGGTAATGCTTGAGTTTCGTCTTGAAGGATCAATAAGAGTTTTCCAGAGAATAAGAGGACAAAGGACATTCCAAGAGGAAAGCATAAATGTATAGGGGAATTATTATGAAAGAAATGCCAAGTATAGAAGGAAAATGCAGGATAAAATCAGACAGACTAACAGAAGCTGGGTTATGTAGGCTGTTTTATGACCTGTGCTGGGTACTTTTGTATGTTTTCTGTATTTGCCCACTGAATTTCCAAACAATCCTCTGAGGTGATGTAATATAAATAACAAATTTTCATATATATGACCTAAAGCATAGAATAAATAAGTGGTTTCTCAGAGACACACAACTGGGGTGGACGATACAACTGAAATGCCCACATGCCATTTGGACTACCTGAATTCAATTTCCAGCCAGCTCCTGACTCCAGCTTCCTACTGATACAAACTTTTGGAGTTAACAGTGATAGTTAATGTAGCTGGGTTCCGGTCACCCACATGGGAGACCCTGAATGAGTTTCAGGCACTCAGCTTGATCCAAACCAGTCCCAGCCATTGCAGGCATTTGGAGAGTCAAATAGCAGATGGGAGTTCTCTTACTCTCTTTTTACTGATTTTCTTTCTTCTGCTTCTCTGCTTCTCAAATTAACAAAACAAAGCAAAACAAAAGGTCATATAACTGGTAAGTGGTAGAGCTATGCTTGCGTTTGCATCTGATGCTAACAGTGTTCATTATGTAGCACTATGACTACTTTTTCCTCCTCTTCCAACAAACTTGAATTTAAAGACTCTTCTTTAGGTTGCCAAGCTTCCTGTCAAGCATGGTTTATGAGCGATGCCATATGACTCCTTCCAGGACCCCATGATCTTGGCCTTGTGACCTATGGCTCAGAAAAATCTTCCATCCCTCAATACTGTTGTAGAACCTGTTGTTCACATCTCATGCACTTATTTCCCTCATGTAATTGTCGCCTCCAGGTTGAGCAACACTTGAGGATTATTGTTTGTTTATCTGTGTCTTTAAAGGCTTTCTATTTCTTTAGCTATCACTATAGATTTCTACTAAGTTGTGAATGGTAGTATGGGAGGTGTGGGTCCAGGAAGATGGTGCATCTCCTGCTAGTCAAGGAGTTTTACATGTGTTCATCTATAGTAATGTCGCTCTCTCTGGGAGAAAAGAGGAGGACTTATACTTGCTAATTCATCTTCTTTTGTATTCTGTGGAATGAAATGCTTTGCCATTTACAGGTCTAGAGTTCTGTTCCTTGAGTAGAGTCTTGCATTTTCTTGAGTAACTCTTTGAGCATAGCTTTTTCTTCTGTTAACAGTCTCCATTCACAGCCCTTCAGTTAGGTTTTGATTCCATGCTACCCATTTCCTTGTCCCTCATGCATGCTACTCTAGGAGTTATTTCTGCCAAGGGATTATTCATCAGCCTCATCTTTTTAAAAAAAACCATTTATTTATTTATTTAAAAGGCAGAGTTACAGAGAGAGAAGGAGAGACAGAGAAAGAGATCTTAGATCTGCCGGTTCACTCCCCAAGTAGCTCCAACTGTGATGGGCCAGGCCCAACCCAGGAATCAGGAGCTTCATCTGGTTCCCCCTTGTGGGTGGCAGGGACCTAAGCACTTGGGCCACCCTCTGCTGCTGCTTTCCCAGGTGCATTAACAGGGAGCTGGATTGGAAGTAGAGCAGCCAGGACATGAATCGGCACCTATATAGGATGCTAGCATCACAGTACATGAATCAGCACCTATATAGGATGCTAGCATCACAGACAGCTAGCATCAACGACTTTATTTACTAGGCTACAATGTTGGCCCCTATTCATTTTCTTTAATAAGCTGGTAGAAATATGTTCTTTGTGCTTTTTTACATATTTCTCTAGCAAGGAGTTTGAATCTAAGTTGTAATATAATCATTGAAGGTCACCCATCCAACAGAGACACTCCTGAGGTCATATTTCCTTTAGACTCTGCTAGCTTCCACATTCTGGATGATTCATGAAGTTAAGTAGCATCTGAAAGCACACACTACTACTGTCCTGCTGAGGCTGGGAGCTCAGCTGGCTGGACTCCAGGGCCAGAGCTCTTCATTTTTTGTGCTCTGCTGCTTTAACAATTCTTAACATTAAGGACTAGGAATTTTGCTTCTTTTGTTTGATAAACCTTTATTGAGCATCACTTATTGAATTCTCTGTGCCACAGGCCATGTAAGATCCTTGGGATACAAAGGTCTTGTCCTGTTCTTTTCTTTTTTTTTTTTTGATTTATTATTTATTTTTTAACTTTTATTTAATAAATATAAATTTCCAAAGTACAGCTTTTGGATTACAGTGGCTTCCCCCTCCCCATAACTTCCCTCCCACCCACAACCATCCCATCTCCTGCTCCCTCTCCCATTCCATTCACATCAAGATTCATTTTCAATTATCTTTATATACAGAAGATCAATTTAGCATATATTAAGTAAAGATTTCAAGTTTGCACCCACACAGAAACACAAAGTGTAAAGTACTGTTTGAGTACTAGTTATAGCATTAATTCACATTGTACAAAACATTAAGTACAGAGATCCTACATGGGGAATAAGTGCGCAATGACTTAACAAATTGACACTCTTGCTTATGGCATCAGTAATCACCCTAGGCTCTTGTCATGGGTTGCCAAGGCTATGGAAGCCTTTTGAGTTCTTTCCCTTCCCTTCTCTTCCCTTCCCTCCCCTCCCCTCCCCTTCCCTCCTCTCCCCTCCCCTCCTCTCCCCTCCCCTCCCCTCCCTCCTTCCTCCTTTCTTGGATGTATTTATTTATTTATCCAAGAGGTAGAGTTACAGACATAGATAGAGAGAGACAGAGAGAAAGGTCTTCCATCCACTGGTTCACCTCAAATTGCTCTAACAGCCAGAACTACTAGGTCGATCCAAAGCCAGGAACCAGGAGCTTCTTATGGGTCTCCCACACAATGCAGGGGCCCAAGCACTTGCGCCATCCTCCATTACTTTCCCAGGCTATAAGCAGAGAGCTGGATAGGAAAAGGAGCAATCAGGAAATGAACTGGCCCCACAGGCAGAGGGTTAGCCAGTTATGCCTCAGCACTGGCCCCAAAGGTCTTTACTTTCAGAGGAGCTCACTCTCTAATGGAGTGATTCAAAGATTGGCGGCATAACTCTCATCCTTGACTTATTTCAAACATTCCTGGTAAATGTAGCCATAATGTTAATGTAAAATGGAGGATTTACTTTATAAAACTAAGATAGTAGTGATAGTGATATCATCTTAAGCAGTGTATGAAATTTAAATGAATATTAAACATTAAGAAAAAAGCATGATTAAAAACCTTTAATATGAAAATGTACAGTGTAGGAATTTTAATCCCTAGATTATAATTAACATAGCGAAATCAGGTGTTGAGACATTAGTGTTGATAAATAAGGACTTAAGTCATTCCTAAGAAATGAAAAATTTTTTCAAGTTCTTTAACATATAATCACAGTTTAGACATAGATATGTCTAAACTGAGATAAAAATTATAGATATACAACTGAATGCATTTCTTTACTGTTTGTTTATGCCTGGATATTCTGTTCTTATACTCAAATGGGAACATTTCTCTCCATAAGGGATTTATTTCAATACCATGAATGTGACCTGTGAAAAAAGAAGTTTACAGGGGTTGTGCAGAGGCTGGAATTCTTCTAAAATGGATGAGAGAGCTTTGGATTGAGGTTGGAAAAGCGAAAAGATTTAGGGAAAAAAATCATGCCTAATATGAAGGGCTTAATCTCCTCTTTCTTAGGAAGAAAAACAGCACAAAAATAAAGTCACATTAGAAGGAGTTAAGAATTGTCTGCTGGATTTGAGGTTAAAAGACTGGTATGTCTTGATAACAATCTGGTCATAAAGCTGTTCCAGAGATGGAAAAAAAAAATGCTTACTGACTGGAAATTTAGCAGTGTGACTTAATTTTATCAGGAAAAATAAACAAAATGAAATTTAGCTAATTAAATGCAATTGAAAGATATGGGGACAATTAAGAATGTGTATAGTGTACAACCTAAAATATTGTATCTTATACTCTTAGGAAAACACAAAAGTAATACAAAACAAAACATTTTTCCTAGTTGAAAGCATGATCTAATTTTTCTTTCTTTTAAATTTTTGTCTTCTTTGAATGAATAGTTAGCTAGTTTGCTCTGTGTAGGACAAAGAGTAGGCAAAGGATAAGAGACTGGGAAAAGACCCTTGTTTAGGGTTCAAAGGCTCCCACATGAATGCTGTTTTTGCCAGAAGCCTAACCATTGCCATGGAATGGCAGTGGTGCAAATAGGGAGAGCTGGTGGAGCAAAGGGAAATAGAGAGGTACTCAGTCCTGACTGCCCATGGTTGGTGCCTAGAGTTATCCATTAAGCTGGAGAGATTCCCTGCGAAGTGTCTGCTGGTGGAATGTGGAGCCTGTGAAAGGAGCCTGGACGTGCAGCTGGGAGGGACTGCTGCCTGTGCTGTGGCTGCCAGCCGGTGGCTGGCCTCATGCTGTGGCTGTCTGCAGAGCAGCCATCTGCTGCAGCTTTAATGAATGAATCTCTCTAGGCTTTGTGGTTTTTTTTTTTTTTTTTTTTTTTTTTTTTTTTTTTTTTTTTTTTAACAGAACAATAGCTTCCAGCATGTGATCTGCATTCCAATGGATTGGGCCCTTTGCTCACACTTGTGTGTGTGTGTGTGTGTGTGTGTGTGTGTAGGGATGGGGGAAGATGGTGTGTGTCTGAGTTCTCTCAGATATGGCTGCGATGGATGTTGTTGAGAAGGTAAATGTTTTAAGTTTGTTTTAAACTGGAATGCTCAACCAATTTTTCCTTGGGGGATCTGCACATTTGGGCTAGTTTTCGTTATTATTATTATTTTTTGCATATCTCTTAATCCCCTTTGCATAGTTTGTTTCCTCCTAAATACTGAAGGTTGATTCACTTCTTTCAGGAAGTACTAATGAAGTCTATGGAATGAAATATTTAAGAGGATTTTTATCTTTTTGTTAAATCACCTGACATTAACTTGGGTTGATTAATCCCCTTCTTGTTCCTCTTGCCTTGGCCAGTATCCTTAAATCCATTTGGCTGTCTTTGATGCAGGATGCTGAATGAACCCTCTGCAGCAGCTGTCAATATCTCTTTTCCCTGTGGTGGGCATCAGACTCCAGGCTGGTTTTTTCTTAATTACAAAAGAGAGAAAGAAACACCCCAAAAGACAAATCAAGAACTTTATCAGGAGGGGATTGATTTATTCTTTGGTTTAATCATCCTTAGAAACAGGGAAAATCCTGTTTTGCCTGTCAATAATGGTCCTGTGGTTATAATCTTTAGCCTAACAGAGCTAAGGAGAAGCTCATTGGGGAAAAACTTTTGAAGGTTGCTTATTGGATTCGATGAGGTCATCTTGTTTCTGGTTTTCAAGAAAAAGAGTATTTCAAGTAAAACATCACTCAGAACTTTCACATATAAACCACACACAATGGTAGCTGCTTTGGCAGAACTGGAGAGACGTGAGCAGGAAGGAGGCAGAACTGTGCTTCGCACTCCTGAGTTCACAGGCTTTGTTGACCAGTTTGTAGGGGTACGCATCCAGGCCATGTTTGTTTTGGGTAGAATTCTGCTAAGATCATCATAGAGAATAGTTGTTATCATTAGTTTTTACTTTAACTCTTGATAGAAATGTTATTTTGCATCCCTCTCTAGTATCCCTTCCTCTCAATCTGGGCTGCATTAGGCAAAGGATGGATTTGGTGGAAATGAAAAATCCCTTCTATTCTGAAATTCAAGGATAAGATTAATTTATTTTTTGTGGACTGTACTAAAATTATCCTATATGATTGTCACATAACAGACTTACCCTTAGCTGTTTTATTACTGTATGATGTACACTTGAATTTCTATTGAATTCATTTTATTAAGTATATATTTATTTATATACATAGGTATCTACATCACCTATTTACTTATATAATGTACATTTACATAAAAACATATTTGTGTAATTCTTGCAGAGTTCATTCTGATAAACACATATCTCCATTGATGCACAGTTAATATGGAACAACCTTGAAATTCCTTTTTATATATCCACTTACCAAACCTTAAGAAGATCCTTCATGTAGATCTACTTATCATTTAATTAGCATCAGCAAAGCTTCACCAAATATAAGAGTTATTGCTGTTTTCTATCTAAGGGACTAAACAACAGGCCAGGTCAAGGAGTCAGGCATTCTTTTTTTTTTTTTTTTTTTTTTTTCTTCAGTGGGAGAGAGGGAGAGTGTGTGCCCATTGCTGGGCTGAACTGGTGCTGAAGCTGTAAGCCATCGGGAACAAAATCCATGTCTCGCATAGGGGTGGCATCAAACCAAATACTTGGGTGCTCACCACTGCCTTATAGGGTTTGCATTAACAGGAAGCTGGAATTAGGAGCAGGAGCCAGGAATTGAACTCAGCCACTGTGATGTGATACACAGTTGTCTTAACCACTAGGTTAATCATGCATTTATAGTTACTTATGTATTCTGTTTCTGAGTCTGCAATTGGTTCCTGGAGCCCAGTCACTCCCAGAGTAGGGGGAGATAGAGCTCTCTAACTGGGCCCTGAGTAGGTCAGTAACCTGCCATTCTCATGGAGAACATGAAACCAACAATGTATTTTTAAAAGTACAGTCACTTGGGAGATTACTGATGCCATAAACAGGAGTGTCAATTGGTAAAGTCAACAACAGGAGTCACTGTGCACTTACTCCTCATGTAGGATCTTTGTCCTTAATGTGCTGTACATTGAGACTTAATGCTATAACGAGTACTCAAACAGTATATTTCACTTTGTGTTTCTATGGGGGTGCAAACTGTTGAAATCTTTACTTAATGTATACTAAACTGATATTCTGTAAAAAAAAAAAAAAAAGAAGAAGAAATTATCAATTCCCAACTTGACTTTTGCTGGGATTAAACATGACAATAGGTCTGACCTGATTTCATCATCATTTAAAAAATCATCTATTATTTTTCACTTTATGTTTCTGTGTGGGAGCAAACTGTTGAAATCTTTACTTAATGTATGCTAAACTGATCTTCTGTATATAAAGAGAATCGAAAATGAATCCTCATGTGAGTGGAAGGGGAGAGGGAGTGGATAAGGGGAGGGTTGCGGGTGGGAGGGACGTTATGGGGGGAAGCCATTGTAATCCATAAGCCGTACTTTGGAAATTTATATTCATTAAATAAAAGTTAAAAAAAATAAAAAAAGTACAGTCACTCTGAGAGTGAAAGAGAACATTAACTGAATGGGTTGTTGGAACAACAGGTGCAGAGAGGCATGTGGTTACCCTCTTGGTAGTTCTTGATATCTCCTAGGCGCTGTGGATGTAGATCTTCAGTCCCATAGATGTCAAAGGAAAGTCCTAAATCCTATATGCAATAATGAAGAAAACTAAACAACTGCATATAGCAAAATGATCTATCTGAATTTTGTTAATGCAACTTGAAACTTTATAGCAAACCTCACAGGTTATAATGGTTTTAACATGGTCACAGTTTAAGCTGGTGCAAGGAAAAGGGACAGTTGAATAGCTGTCACTGATGAACATGGTAAGTATGCAGACAGAAAGACAAGGGTCTTTAAAAGTATTATCATCATTGAGATAATGTAAGGCTGTTCAAACTACATCTTTAGGATTCAAAGATTGCTTGTTAAGAAGTAGGAGTGGCGAGTGAAAATCCTTCTCTTGGCCAGATATTAGTTCTACTTTATCCAGACATCTGAGGATATGGGATTATGTAGAACTCAAATTCTGTATGATGACTTTTGGTCCAGATTTTACATTCAAATGTTCTTATAGTCATTAATCACATGGTTAGTCTACTCCTGTTTTCTCATCTATATGAGTGCTTAAATATGCAAGAAAAAAAAGTGATCCCCCCCCCGATTTTCTTATTGAATTTAAAATATGCTCAATATAAAATTTTGGATTCAAACAGATTTTATAGTAATTATTTGGTAATATTAAAAACATTATATATTAACTTATCTATAATTTATTTTGAATTCTCCGTCAGCCCAATATTAAATTAAACTTTCACTATCTATCCCTAGACAATTCTAAGTATCTAGTAGCCGATACTTCATTTAAAAAACTTATCCCAAAGAAATTCTTTTTTACAGTTTTTAGCATTAAGTTGACTAACATTTGAACATGATACTTATATCATTTCATGTATTATAGAATTCCAGTAATATTTTATATCTTGAGACTTGTACTTCCTAATTTTAAGAAGATTTTAAATTGTGATTTCTAGAAGTACCTTTTAGGAATTGTAGGAAAAAAATCAATATTTTAACTGACTATATAATACTTAATTTAACACCTAAGCTAATAAGACCTATTACCAGTGTTATACTCAGAACCTTTTGTGTAATGTCTGGCCTGACAGGTGATGTGAGAAATGGGTTCATATTAGCAGTCAAGGCTCTCACAGGCTATGGTTACCAAGCCCAGAGCAGCAACCATAGTGCTTTGCACATGCTCAGTGAAACTCTGTGGAGTGCAGGATTGTTATGTATGCAATTCAGATTCTCTACTGGGTCTCTGAGTCTTGAGAGGACACTTGATGCTCCACAATCAACAGTCATGGACAAGACTTTCAAGCTTCTAATGCCGTTCCATGTACCTTCCTCTTCCCAACACCTCTCCAGAGACCCCAGGTGAAGGAAAGAGGTTAGAGTAATCAGAGGCTCGAGAGGATGAGAGAACAATGGGAGTTATGTTAGGACTCAAGCTTGGTGCAATTTTGCTCCAGTCTAATGTTAGCCATTTTATCACATGCATGTCCGTGCTGAGTTCCTGCCTTTGTTGCCTTGCTCAACTGAAAATTTCATGTCTGAACTCAAGTGCAGGAACCCCACCCTACCTGAGGGTGACCTAAAGTAATAAAAAGGAGAACTAACTTCCACTGAAGAGAGAGAATACGGCCGGCGCCGCGGCTCACTAGGCTGATCCTCTGCCTTACGGCGCCGGCACACCGGGTTCTAGTCCCAGTCGGGGCGCCGGATTCTGTCCCGGTTGCCCCTCTTCCAGGCCAGCTCTCTGCTGTGGCCAGGGAGTGCAGTGGAGGATGGCCCAGGTGCTTGGGCCCTGCACCCCATGGGAGACCAGGAGAAGCACCTGGCTCCTGACTTCGGATCAGCGCATTGCGCCGGTAGCAGCGCGCCGGCCGCGGCAGCCATTGGAGGGTGAACCAATGGTAAAGGAAGACCTGTCTCTGTGTCTCTCTCTCTCACTGTCCACTCTGCCTGTCAAAAATAAAAAATAAAAAAAAAAAAAAAAGAGAGAGAATACATAGTAGTTTCGTTCTGTGTCTGGCTGATTTCACTTAAGATAATGATCTCCAGTTCCATCCATTTTACTGCAAATGTTAAGGTTTTATTCCTTTTGTGTGTGTGTGTGTGTGTGTGTTTATTTTTTAAAGATTTTATTTATTTACTTGAGAGGTAAAGTCATAGACAGTGAAAGGGAGAGACAGAAAGGTCTTCCATCTGTTGGTTCACTCTCTAAATTGCTGCAACGGCTGGGGCTGGGCCAGTCTGAAGCCAGGAGCTTCTTCCAGGTCTCCCACATGGGTGCAGGGACCCAAGTACTTGGGTTATCTTCTACTGCTTTCCTAGCCCATTGCAGGAGCTGGAATGGAAGAGGACCAGCCAGGACTAGACCAGTGTCCACAGGTTATGCCAGTGCCGCAGATGGAGGATTAACCTACTGTGCCACGGTGTCAGCCCCTTATTCTTTTTTAAATTGCTGAGTAACTTATGGACCACATTCTTATCCATTCATCCATCAACAGACAACCATGTTTATTCCATATCTTAATTATGTAAATAGTGTTTGAATGAAACATGGGAGTTCAGGTATCTTTTTGATATGCTGATTTTATTTCCTTCAGATAGATACCCAGAAGTGGCATAGTTTTACATGGTAGATCTACTTTTAATTTTTTTGGAGTGGCAGAGAAACAGCAGAGAGATGGAGAGAGGAAGAGAGACAGGGAGATGGGGTGGGGAGAGAAAGAGAGAAACAGAGAGATATCCCTTCTGTTGTCTCCTATCTGTTGATTAATTCCCCAAATACCCACAATGGCCAGGGCTAGACCAGGACTGGAGCCAGGAGACAGGACCTCAAGCAAGTTATCCCACATGGGTGACAGGAACCCAATTACGAGTCATTCCTGTTGCCTCCCAGGATCTGCATTGAGAGGAAGCTGGAATCAAGAGCTAGAGCTGGGAACAGAACCCAGGCACTGTGATGTAGGACTTAGGTTTGCTAACCAAAAGGGCAAATGCCCACTCCCTGTTTTAACTTTTTTGAGAACCTTCTATACTGTTCTCCATAATGGCTGTACTGATTTGTATTCCCACCAGCAGTGTATAAGTGTTCCTTTTTCTCCTCATCCTTGCCAACATTTGTTATTTTACATCTTTTCGATCACAGGCATTATAACTATAGTGACATGATACCTCATTGTGGTTTTGGTTTGCACTTCCCTGATGGCTAGCAATGTTGAACATATTTTTTTTTTTATTTTTGTTGACCATTTGTGTTTCTTCTTTTGAGAAATATCCATTCAGATCCTTTGCTTAGAAATGTCTGTTTAAATCCTCTTTGCATTTCTTAACTGAGTTGTTGGGGTTTTTGTTGTTGAATTTTTTAGTTCCTTATATATTCAGGATACCAATCTTTTGTCAGATGAATAGTTTGCAAATATTTTTTTCCATTCTGTCTGTTGTCTTTTCACTCTGGTGATTGTTTCCTTTGCTGTGCAGAAGCATCATAGCTTAATATAATCCCATTTGTCTAGTTTCACTTTTGTTCTCTGTGCTTCTCTGGAAATTTTACAAAAAGAGTCAATCTGAACTTAATGATTATCAAAGACTGGAAAGGGTTCGAGGAGAGGTGATAGAGAGAAGTTGAATAAAGGGTACTCTAGCACAGTTAGATGACAGTTATATGTTCTGATGTTCCATGGCACAGTGAAGTGAAAATTGATTACAATAATAACTGTATAAAGAGAAGAGCTGGAATATTCCACACGTGGAACAAGTACAGGGAAGTGAGGATGTTGACTGGTTGACTTGATTGCCTTATACAGTATGCGTCACTTGAAATATTGCAGTGTGCTTCATAAAGGTATAGCAGTATTATTAAAATTGTGCTTGCCTTAACCAGCTAGCTGTGCTCCAGCCTGTGAGCATCACATGGGAGACAGATATGAGCTGCTTTGCAGGTACATAGTACTTGCTTTTGCTGCATTTGTGCTGGACTTCACAGTGTAATTCACAGATACCTGTCCTTTAGTTCACATTAGCAGGTTGGCCTTGGAATGACAAGGCGTCTTCCCGCCAAATGGAATGGAATGCCTCCAACTCTTTATCTCCAGTCAGTGACGGATGTGGGTGCACTGCCCTTCTGGTCAGTGGTGTATTAGGGCATCACGCTTTCCCAGAAGGTGACCAAGCCCTGCTCCTTTTGCCTTGCCTAGCTGGAAAGAACATACATAGAGCAAGACAGAGCCATGGTGCTATCTTTTGATGTGCTGTTAGACTGCCTTGTCCAAAGAAGGATTTTGAGCCTTCCATTGTGGATGTGAAACTGTGATTAAACCTTCAATGAGTGCTCCTTTACTAGGCAACAGGGGGACAGTGCCTGGAATCTAGTCAGTTCATTGATAAAACTTGAGGTTGAAGGCATGACTATTCCTTTGTGTAAGTGCATCCAAGCTTCATTAACGTGCAACTGCCCAGCTCTGCCATCAGATTCAGCCACGACTAACCAGAGGCATTGCAGAGGCCATTTTAGAGCACCCATAAGGAAAGCTTTTAATCTCTCATTGGAGCATTTTAGAAGTCACCAAATGTCACCAGACCCTTGTTGGCAGGTTAAGATTTGAGCAGATCTCCAGGAGAAAACTCATCCTTTTTAGTGTACATATTCTCAGTATTTTTTCTTTCAGTTATCTGACTTCAAAGCTGGATAGCTGTCATAACTTTTAGCATCAAAATGAAAGCTGGAAAAGGAAGGAAGATGAATGAGGACATCCATTTGTGTCCATGGAACAATATGAGTATTCTACACCTGTGTTGATGACTTCCTTCTTAGCTCTGTGAGGGTGATTTTTCTATGGTGACATGGGTTGGGGGACTGTCTCCTCATGACTTGGGTATCCTGAATGACTTATGCTCTGTCTCTGCATTTAGCCTGTCATCATTTTTATTCCATCATCTCCAAACATATTTCTAGGCAAAATGAGCAGCTATCAAAAGAAAGAATTATCCCAATCACCCCTGTAAATATTTAGGCATGTCTTGAAGCTAACTTCTTTTTTGGACCATCTTTGCCTCTTGTGGAAACAGCTTTGTCAAATCAGTTTTCAGAAGTGAGTGAACCTTGAACTGTACAAATAGTGGGGCCCTGTGCTTTGGAAGAAACCACAAAAATTCAAGGGGTAGGGTTGGGGAAAGGACATTAGAATATAAATCATTGCAATAGTACTTAATAAGTGTTTGGATTTTTGAAAGATTCTACACCATCTGAAAGAGCATGAATTTTAGACATGAGCTTGATAGAAACATCTGAAAAATATTTTTGTTGTATAATTCATTATTTCTTTGACATATTTACTGAGAAAACAAGGAGGATTTATATGGGGTTGTATTAAGTTGTGGGTTTTTTGATATTGGCCAAATGCAGTCCTTTGGGTCCAGTACATGTAGTGAGACTTCTAAGTTACAAGGGCCTTTTGACATTTCAGTAACCAAATCTCTGTCTGTAGGGCCAAAGGCAGAGTTCGCCAACGCACAGGGTTGCTCTACCATGAAGAATTTTCCATCTAGGTTCCAGTGAGTTATATCTGAGGGTAAGGAAACAGAAGTAGACATGCCTTCCCATACTTGAGGTGTAGAAAGAAATAAATTATGTTGTACATAAATACATAAACATAAAAGTAGACTCATTAACAAAAACTTTTTGGCTTCATAATGCATGGAGTAAGAGAAGGAAAGCACAGTAGCATTTGGAATTCCTCTGTTGTATGTGCAGTTGAAGGATAGCCTGCTGAAGGAAGAGGTTACAAAGAGATGCTACTGTATTGAGATAAATTCAAAATACATGTAATATCTGACATACACAAGTATAATCATATGAATAATGCAAATTTAAATAATCATTGCTGATCCTTTACTATGTGATATATATACTCATAAGGTTTCTCAGTATTCTCCATAGACATATGAGTTACAGGTTATGGTCTTCATTTTCAGAGAGAAGAATACTGAATTTGTGAGAGTCATTTAATATTAAATGCAGCTAATAAATGACAAGGCAATATTCAAATCCACAAGTTTCTGATTCCGAATCTACTTACTTCCAGCATAACTTGCCTATCAAGGATAAATCAGTCCAGTGGAAAACTGCTAAGCCTCTATTTTATGCTGATGACACAATTAAACCAGACTGATATGCTCCCTGCTTTCAAGAAACTGATACTTTAGATTGGATGAAAAAAATTAGAAACCTATCTATGTTTGCTTCTCTCTTTCTCTCTCTCTCTCTTTTTTTTTTTTTTTTTGACAGATAGAGATATAGAGAGAGACAGAGAGAAAGGTCTTCCTTCCATTGGTTTACCCCCCAAAATGGCTGCTACAGCCGGCGCTGTGCCGATCCAAAGCCAGGAGCCAGGTGCTTCTTCCTGGTCTCCCATGTGGGTGCAGGGGCCCAAGGACTTGAGCCATCCTCCACTGCCCTCCTGGGCCACAGCAGAGAGCTGGACTGGAAGAGGAGCAATCTGGACTAGAACCCGGAGCCCATATGGGATGCCGGTGCCGCAGGTGGAGGATTAGTCAACTGAACCACGGTGCCGGCCCTTCTCTGTTTATTTCTATGCATTCTTGAATGTGTGGATTGAGACACTTGTCTACCCTGAGTATAGTTCAGACAGTTCAATGAGTACTATGTTCCTTTCAAGATAAACATTTTAAATGTCCTTTCTGTACAAAAATGCACATCTCACATTCTGTTTACTGAATATTGCCATCTCTCATGGTAGTTTACAGAATAGATTATGTGCATTGTAGGGTCATCATCAGCTTAGATACTTTAGACAGTTATCAGGATAATTTTAATTTATCAAGTTATAATGTATTTCATGTTAAAATAAGACAACTGCTTATATCCTCTTTCTTACTCTCAATATCATCCAATTAAAGCAGAATAGATTTATCCTGATATTGTGGATCTCACAAAGAAAGAGGGAGGAGGAGCAGGTAAGCATTCTCTCTAGTATATTTCCCCAGTGGTAGGCAGGGTGTAGATGAACTATCTTTTCTGCAGAAAGAAACGAAATTGTTGACTGCATACCTGATGGAGAAGGGCCAAGTTATTAGCACAGAAATGGGAAAGATGGAAGTCAGGTGATCATAGAGGCATGGAGCAAATGAGAGGTGATTTAGTAAAGATTGCATTGTTTGTTTCTTACATGTACATAGTTACGTGAAACTTGCATCCTTCACTGGCCAGGCTCTGCATCTAAACTGTTCATTAGTTTGCTTCAAGAGCTCAGGAAGAGAAAGACACGTGCTATATGATACCCTGCTTGGGGACACTCATCAATGACTAATCTGGCACAACTTAACATGGAATTACAGGATTTGCTTCAGGTCTACAGGCAAGAAAAATACACAGTGGAAAGTAAAAAGGAGAATCAGAATGGGTTAAATTTCTGTTGAATAAGTTGTAAATTTTCTTTAGGTCTAGATTTTCCTCTTTGTTATCCTCAGTACTTTGGTGATTACTCATTTATAATGGGACCCTCTATAAGGAGCTCCATGAAAAACTTGGAAATGAGACAATTCAATCTCCATGAATGGCTAACTACAGAATCTCTACCAGAGTCAATTATTCTAACAACATTTTCATTCTGCTTTATCACTGAAACTATTCAGAAAGCCAGAACTATTGTTAGCAGGGTACCAAGACTCCATCATCTCCATAGGATGAGAACATTTAATAAAACCAAATGGAAAACTTATGACTTCTTCATTTCCAGCTGACTCTCAGGCCATCCAGACAAAGGACCAATTAATAGAAGAGAGCTTAGCCTAAAGCTCTGGAGTTGTTTGGTCAGGTCTGGAAGAGAAATGATTTCCAGGGCCTCTCAATCCTGTCTGTGTCTGGCCTCTTCTTCATTCTTACTTGCCTTTTGTGTTCAGCTCATACAAGGCACAGATACACAGTGTTTCTTGTGGGACTTGATTGTCATTTTTCATGATTTCATAATCAGTTTCTTTAATCTCAATACTGATCCATTCTGAAGTCCCATGTTAGATATACAACCCAACATATACAAATTTAATTTTTCCTAGTAATCCACTATAAAATGAGACATTTCTTTCTACTACTGTACACACTAATATGTGATGTATTTTATTTTATGTAACTCTAATTTGACACAACTAAATTAATAGCCTTTTATTTGCATCTAGCCTGTAATGCCTAGGCTTACACATTATATGTAAATGTATGTTAAGGCCATAGTAAGATGACCATGTAAGTGATCACAAAGCACAATTTTCAAATAGAATAAAGGCCTTAGTGATTGTTATTTATGTGTGTAAGGACCTCTGTTTGCTGATGCTATTTGAAGATGTTGTATTTAAGTTCCTAACATCTGAGTATTTGCTATTTTGGAATGATTCATCCAGTTTCCATTTAGGGGTTTGAAGTTCTTGATATATAACATTTCTTTAGAATTCAGGATCAGTCCATTGCTAATCTAGGGTTTAACCACGTGGAAGGGATGAGACAGGCAGGGTCCTCCCTTTCCCATCCTGTCTACTAGTCTCCATTCCTCACTATTGTGTATGGATGGGAAGCAGCAGAGCTCGTAAAATGTTCCCCCAGGATTTTAATATGGAAAAACAAAATCTGGGATATAATGTTAGGTAAGGCAATGAGAATTATTTAAAAATTATTCTTCACATATTAAAAATTCTCATTGTTTCTGCAGGTCTTTTAGCATGTTTACATTTTAAAATGAACCCCTCCTTGCTTTTTAAAAATGCAGGACCTTGAACACTATCATACACAACGCACACACAAAAGGTTTTAAGATTCAGACTTCTTTGATGTAAAAGCGTGGGTCTTGTATAATCATCTGCTCACCCGGAGAGCAGATGCTGCTCTCTTTCTTGGCAGACAAAGCTTGGATGAAAAGGGCAACAATGCAGGGAAGCTGTTAACGCCCACCGCTCCTCTTCCACTGACAGGCGCTGGACTTCCCCTGCCAGATCCCGTCAGCTGCTAGACAGAGGGCATCCCGAGTGATCAAAGAAGAAAGGGTCTTCAGAGTATAATGTGCTGGAGGAGAAACACTGAGAAATGCAGAGCATGAAACTCTAGATCTGCCAAAGAACTCTTTAATTGTGACAGGCTGCTCTGCCCACTTTTTGTAATACTAGAAATACTGACATGTGTACAGAGAGCACCGTGTGTGAGACCATGTGCTGGGGTACCTGGAACACCAGGACGGTGCAAAGTGTGACTCCACCACTTCCAGATCTGTGAGCACAGCAAACATCTGAAACTCTCTGAGCTTCGGTTTCCTTGGCTGTGTGAGATGTGCCAGTATGAGCTGGGATCCAGGATCCGGGAACTCTGATTTTAACATTTTTCTATTTTCCATGGTGTAGCTGTTTCTGCTATGCAGTGTTAAGCTCCTGATGGCAGTGGCTTGCAAAATTCCTGATTATTTAACAGTAGATTCATTAGCTGGCACAAATACATCATTGCTGATCTATAAAGTGAAGATAATAAAATTGACCTCATAGGATTGTGGTTAGGATTACGAGGAAGGTGTTTGCCAAATTCTCAGTACCCTGAATTCTGGCATGTGGTAAATGCTGATGTCCCTTGGTTCCAGGACCACTTTTGAATACTAGAATCTGTGGATGCTCAAGAATGTTGTAGTATTTGTGTATGTCTATTCAAATACCTTCTATATGCTTGAGATAATCTCTAGATTACTTATACCTTATCCAGTGTAAATACTGTATTAATAGGGAATAATGACAAGAGAAAGGAGTTCAGTAGAACCACGTTTTCCCCCAAATATTTTCTATCTGTGGTTGGTTGAGTTCATGGAGATGGAGCCCATGGGTGCAGAGGTCTGACTGTACTTAATAATTAATAGCTGATTTTGGCTGCATATCTGTTTTAGGGAGTTTTAAAAATTTTATTTGAAAGGCAGAGAAATAGAAAAAGAGGCAGAGAGGGGGAAGGACATCTTCCATCTTCTGATTTAGCTCCCAAATGCCTTCAACAGTCAGGGATGGGCCAGGTTGAAGCCAGGAGCTTGGCGTTGAGGCTGAGTCTTTTATGAGGGTGGCAGGGACCCAAGCATGTAAGCCATCATTTGCGGCTTCTCAGTGTGTGGATTAGCAGGAAGTTGAATCAGAAATGGAGTAGCTGGGACCCGAACCAGGCTCTCTAATGTAAGATGTGGGTGACTTAACCTCTGTGCCAGATGCCTGCCGTTGAGGGAGTCTTTGTGTCAGTGATTCTAACTCTGGGTATAGGTTATCACATGTCACAAAAGTGCTGCCATAAGATAAACCTAATCTTTTAATTCTTAAAATACTCATTGTGTACTACTCAATACTTTGAGAGAGAAAAGAAGGCTATTTTAAAATGAGAAAATATACATTTCAAAGAAACTGTCAATTCATGATTTTAAACTTTCAATGTCTACCTTTTTAAAAAATTATTTATGACCTTTTGCCAATACACGAGGACCTGAGACTGCTGTCTCATGTTGTCTTTTCATGGAGGAGCCTTGTTAAGAAGGCTTTTTTTGAAGAAACACTTTGGTTGGGCCTGAGAATGACTTTTTTCTTTGTTTGCTTACCATTTTCAGCTGTGCTCTCTCGCGTTCTCCTTGCTAGGTCTTTGTTAGGTTATGGTAACATCTCTTACCTTTCTGATTATTTTGACTTATAAATAATTTAGCCAGGCCAGTTTGAACTTTCACTCTCCTCTCTGACTGAGAACGTCCTCGTTTTTCCAGTACAATCTTCACATGTGACCTAAGGGGCTTGGAGGTGGGTCCTAAACCACTATTTGCACATCTGTTCTCTGCTTTTCTGTGCCAGCTCATTCAGTACTGCTGCCAGAAGGACATGGGGAGCAAAGGTCATGGCTCATCATGTAACTAAGTGAGACCCAGACCTCTCTTTTTACCATTTTCTTGGCTGATAGTGTTGTAGGCAGGCATATAGAATAAAATTGATCAGGTTTGTGAACTGGAAGACCACGCCTTCTCCACGTCCCTGTGAGACCTCATGCCCCTACCTGGCCACACCTGTGTGCCTACCAGCCAATCAGGCTAATTAACCACTCCCCTTTGGAAGTAGATTAAAAGCGTGGGACACGGTGTGCCCGCCCCCTTTTTCCTTTCTTTGGCGTTTTGCCAGTGCCGGGCTTGCTGTGGCCCAGCACCTCCAGGGCGTGTGGCCTTAGGGCCACCTGCCCCATGCTTCCTTGCCTAGATGATTCTCCTTGCAGCTGGTTCCTGGTACTCCGCATGAATCCAGATTTACCTCTCTCTTAGATAGGACCCTCACTCTCCTATGCATTTCTCTCACTGAATAAAAGCTCAAAAAATGTATCATACTGCCTTGTTCATTTATGCTGGTATTCAGAATTCTTCTTTGAATATTAGGCAAGAACCCACAGAGGCTTGTTAATATTGAGAATTTATTAATAAGTGTATGGTGATATCAAATGGCACTTCATATTCTGATTTCATATAGCACTCCAGATGGGACTTTTGGGGGACTTTTAGGGAGCCATATTCTGATATCATATTTTAGGGGGCATATTCCAATTTCAGTAGTGCCTATCCATTGGGCTGTCTCTGAGTAGTCAGCAGCCAGATGTTGCTTGTCCTGTTCCTGTTGAGTACAAGGATACTTTGGAAGAGCCAAGGAGGCTCCTAAGTCCCCCTTTCTCTGATATGCAGGTTGAGGCTCTAACATGACTAGCTTCTCCCTTCTCTGCTCTACTCTGTAGGCTCTGTGGAAGGGCACAGCAGTACGTCACAGGTCTGGCAGCCTCCAGTGGAGTACATACATCCCCACCCCCATGGACAGCTCACAAACCCTTGCCCCTCCCAGTGGTAGTACAAACATTAAACTACCAGGGAGTTTTTTCTCAGTCCTACATCTATTGTCAGTTTTCATGAGCCCTGCCCAGAGAAGCAGAAACAGACAAGGTGAGTGCCAAAGCAGAAATCAAGCAGAGGAACAAAATACAAGTTTTTTCTTCTCCTCCAGCTTTTTGAATGATTATCCTAGCGGCCCTCTGAGTTGTTTAAGGAGGGAGGAGTACTCTCCTTCTGTTTCCCCTGTGGGATTCTCCTCATGAGCACTGATCCCCATAAAACTGTTTCTCATTATTCCCTCCCCACAGAGAGGGTCTTAGACACTGACTAGGAGTCTTTCCATTGCAAAGTACCACAGACTGGGTGACTGAGACAACAACGATTTATTTTTCTCACAGTTCTGCAGGCTAGGTGTTAGAGATCAACGTGTCAGCAGGGTTGCTTCCTTCCAAGACCCGTTGCATTGGTCTAGGTGTCTTCACGTGGTCTTCCCTCTGTGTCCTGTGGTCTTCCCTCTGTGTCCTGTGTCCTGATTTCCTCTTTGTGTCTGATCATGGTTACATTGGCTAGGACCACTCTGATGAGTGGATTTTAACTTCATTACATCTTTTAAAGACCCTATCTCCAAATACAGTTACATTCTGAGGTGTTGGGGGTTAGGACTTCAAGATAGGCGTGGTGGGGACTCACCACTTAGGCCATGAGGAGGGGAGGGTTGTTTTTGCTGGCCTCTGCTATCACTGATCTCGTCTTTAAAAATTCAATGTATTTGTTGTGTTTTAGCTTTGGATCTAGTTCTGAGATGACAGAAAAAGCACACTGAAACTTTTATTCCCTGGGAATATAATTATCTGATGTTGAACATTTTTGAGACCTTTACTTTGCCTATAGCATCCAAATAATTAAAAGTATGAAACATACAAAAAATATGAAACATAATAAACAGACAGGACATAAAGAGATTTAGAAAAATATTAACTATAAAACATAGGAAACAACTGAAAGAAAGGATAGAAGATATTATGGGAAAAATAGAATTATTAAAAATCTATTTTGAGACAATAGAAGCAAACCAAATGAAGAACCAGGGTACTGCATTACAAAAAAAAAAAAAAAAAACCAAAAAAGAGAGAGAGAGAAGGAAAAACTGCACCAAAGAGAATTATTTATGAATTTAAGTAATCATTAGAAATACTGCTATTGTTTATCAATAACACAGATGTTAGTAAAGTTAGTAGATTATTTCTACTGATACTTTTGTTCTTATCCATGTTATATTTTATTTAACTCATGCTTTGGCCTTCTGGGGGTTTCTTAACTTGAGGTGTTAATGTTTGTTCAACTTGGCAAATTGACTTATCATGCCCCTGTTTACTCTTGTCTCTAAAGCTAATTATGGCTCTTCAGCAGTTTCTGAGTTCCAAGAAACCATTAATGTTCATTTCAGTAAGAAAACCATCGGGAACAAAAGGATCAGTCAGTCTTGTGTGGTGAGTGAATTAATAAAGTTGGCTTAGTGAATCTGCTCCTTGGTGCATGTTCTTACCAAAAGGCAAGTTACCTTATCCCTTGCAAAGAAAAGAGTTCAGAGTAGGTTGGGGAAGTCATTTCAATCCAATGTGAGGGTAATAAAGAAACAAATATTTGCCTTTTTAAAAAATATTCATTTGTTTTCAATTCTTTGACTCTTGGTTACCTTGAGAGGTAAAAGTGTGTGTATACTTAATAAAATACCGTAAAGACTGAAGATGGTTAATATTTCCCGAGAACACTGTTTTCATTTCATTTCTGAAATACCTGGCAGAAAGATGAGCAAAATCTCAGGAAATCGTTCCATAATCAGGTATTCATATGAATTGTACTTGAGTTCTCTATGCATTTGTCCATGTGCTTCAGAAGAGACCACTTACTCTTTTACTACTCCTCTGTGTCGTGCTTCTGTTTCTCAGAGGAAAATGAGAGCCATATTTTAATTTTTTTAAGATTTTTATTTATTTATTGAGAGAGTTATAGGCAGAGGGGAAGAGACAGAGAGAAAGGTCTTCTATCCACTGGTTCACTCCTCAAGTGGCCACAACAGCCGGAACTGGGCTAGTCCAAAGCCAGGAGCCAGGAGCTTCTTCTGATTCTCCCATTTGGGTGCAAGGGCTCAAGCACTTGGGCTATCTTCTAGTGCTTTCGCAGACCATAGCAGACAGCTGGATTAGAAGAGGAGCAGCTGGGATACAAACTGGTGCCCATATGGGAATCTGATGCTGCAAGTGAAGGCTTACCCCACTATGCCACAGCCCCAGCCCTAAGTTGTAAAAATAAATCTTGCTAAACTAGCTAATATTGTTGGCTTGCTTACTGAGAACAGCTTTCCATATTAGGGTTTCAACATGGAACATTTGTCTGTCTTTTGTCTGGAAAGAAGTTACATTAGTTGGCAGTATCAGGTATGATACTATTTTAGGTCAATTGAAGTGAAAGGTGATTCTTCATTAAGAGAGATGTACAATTTGGGACATGCTCAATCAGACTTGCCGCAATGGTGGAGTTAGAAATGTGCCAGGAGATTCCAATACAATCCCATCAAGGTTGCATGTACCAATGCCATCTCACTAGTACAAGTGATCAATTTCAGGTCACAATTGATCATACTGATAGGTCTAGGAGTCAAAGGGATCACACAAACAAGATTAGTGTCTGCTAATACTATCTGATAGAATCAAAAAGGGAGAGAACGATCCAACATGGGAAGCAGGATACACAGCAGACCCATAGAATAGCATATGTCCTAAACAGCACTCTGGCCTCAGAATCAGCCCTAAAGGCATTCAGATATGGCTGAAGAGCCCATGAGAATATTTTAGGCATGGAAAGCCAAGACACTCTGGCAAAACAAACAAACAAACAAAACAAACAAACAAACACACTTAAATGAAAGATCTCTGCGAGTGAGATCCCAGTAGAAAGAACGGGGCCATCAAAGAAGGAGGTACCTTTCTCTGAAGGGAGGAGAGAACTTCCACTCTGACTATGACCTTGTCTAAATAAGATCGAAGTGGGCGAACTCAAAAGGCCTCCATAGCCTTGGTAACTCATGACTAGAGCCTAGGGAGATTTCTGACGCCATAAACAAGAGTGTCAATTTGTTAAGTCAACAACAGGAGTCACTGTGCACTTACTCCTCATGTAGGATCTCTGTCCATAATGTGTTGTCCAATGTGAAGTAATGGTATAACTAGTACTGAAACAGTATTTTACACTTTGTGTTTCTGTGTGGGTGCAAACTGATGAAATCTTTTCTTAATATATACTAAATTGATCTTCTGTATATACAGCGAATTGAAAATGAATCTTGATGTGAATGGAATGGGAGAGGGAGCAGGAGATGGGAGGGTTGTGGGTGGGAGGGAAGTTATGGGGGGGGGGGAGTCATTGTAATCCATAAACTGTACTTTGGAAATTTATATTTACTAAATAAAAGTTTTTTTTTTTTTTAAAAGATCTCTTTAGGATGGGGTCAGCATTGTGGCACAGTGGGTTAAACTGCCACCTGTTAATGCCATCATCCCACATGAATGCTGGTTCATGCCCCAGCTGCTCACTTCCAATCAAGCTCTCTGCTAATATGCCTGTAAAGGTAGTGGAGGATGGCCCAACTTCTTGAGTCCTTTCACCTGTGTGGGAGACCCTGATGCTGTTTCTGGCTCCCGGCTTTGGCCTGGTCCCATCCCAGCCATTGTGGCCTTTTGGGGCATGAACCAGCAGATGGTAGATTTGTTTCTTCTCTGTCTCTCCTTCTCTCTGTAGTTCTTTCAAAACATAAATAACTTGTCTTTTGTTAAACTTAATATTTATTATTTTTGAGATAACATTTTAATTCACATAATAAAGACTTAATGCTCCACTAAATAAAGAGTTCAACAAATAAAAAGTAAAACGACCACAGTTGACCAGGAAAATACATGAGGGCTTTAAGCAATAATCAAATGAAAAGATGGTCAAGTTCATATATAGTGAAGTATATTGCTTATTTTTATAATTTTAGCAAGGTTTGGGTTGGCAATAGTTTTTCTAGAAGTAGCTTGGGAAATTAACACTCAACCATTTGTATGTTTCACTACTTTTGAACAACAGGATTCACAGTCTCCCTTTATCAGACGTGTCTAGGGAATCAGTCAAACCTACTGTCCCTTGGTCGCTGAGATTCTGACCCAGTGTGATGACATCCAAAGACCTGCATTTGTAGAGGCCTTCCAGATGATTCTGATGATCACAGGACAAATGTTTTGGGAAATTGCTCTGCTCACAATTTGTTCTGGCAGCATTGAGACCTGCCTGGCTGTGTATTTTTTTTTTTCTTCTTCATGTTGCACAAGTTCACCAACCACCCCTTTGGTCTAGAGATTAAGTTATTATTCTCTTATATAGTTAGCCCAAATATCCCAGAAGATAGTTTCTTATTGGCCGAAAGATATTTTGTAGCTTCAGTTCAAAAGCATCTCTCCCATGAGTCCCTTAGTGTCAGATGAATGTATTTCAGCTCACGGAAACTGAGAGCTGCTCCTTTTCTGAAGTGAGAAGCAAGGATTCACATTCACCTATTCACAATAAATTTGTCTGTAATAGATGTCAAATTTTCATGTCTAGATTGAATCTACTTGCTGTGTGTTTAAGTGAAACTAATTTTTGTGACCCTATTTTCCAAAAGGACAATCTAAGACAGGAAAGAATCCAGATAATTTACCCCATTTATGATCATAACTCTAAAAATGCAATCTTGTAAAAATACTTATTTGTTTTTATTTGCCGATTCACAAGTGTAACTTTTGGTTATTGTAGAACATTTGAAACACTTTAATTAAAAATGTAAATATAAATAAAACCACCTGGTGTTTCATAATACAGAAAAAATAGTATGTTTTTGGTGTTTTTGCTTCTATTTAAAAATACACATAACTATTCCTAATATTTATATGTAAATTTGTAGGCATTCCTGATCATCTCTTTAGGATAAATTCCAGGAAGTGTAATTCACATAGGTTTCATTTCCAAATTGCTTTCCAGAAAATTCAGCTTATTAGTATTTCAAGAGTTATATAGGTAATCACATTTTACAGGTTCAAATAGATTTTTTAAGCTTATAAGAAACATTGTTCATTTTTAGAAAGTTTGTAATTTTTTGGTGGTTTTGCCTAAAGTTTGTAGGTTTTTCTTTGCTATTTGATGCTGAGGTGGTTGTATCAGCGGATTGAATGGGGTTGAATAACTGGACAATACCAATGGCTCTGCTTAGTGCAGTGAGTGAAGTTTAACTTGGGTTCTCAGGGCTCAGCTGTCCCACTCTTTAAGCTGTTCTCTCTTGACTGCAATGATGGTTCTCTCTTTACTAACCTGTTCTCTCTCAGTTGAGCTCTCCTGACTGTAATGATGATAAGAACTGCTACCATCACACACATTGCAGCTACCATGTAAAGCATCTTTTTTTCTGCTTTTTTTTCACACAAGATTTATTCATTTTGAAAGTCAGAGTTACAGAGAGAGAGTAGGAGAGACAGAGAGAGAGAGAGAGATCTTCCATCCATTGGTTACTCTTCAAATGGCTGCAATGGCAGGGGCTGGGCCAAGGCCAAAGACAGGAGCCCGGGGCTAATTTTGGGTCTCCCACGTCGGTGGCAGGAGTTCAAGGACTTGGACCACCTTCCACAGCTTTCCCAGATGTATTAGCAGGGACCTGGATCAAAAGTGGAGCAATCAAGACTCGAACTGGTGCCTTTATAGGATGCTGGTACTGCAGGCAGCAGCTTAACCTACTACACCACAATGCTGGCCCTCTCTTTGGGGGCAGAGGATGTTGACCACACCCTTTGACTCTACCTGGTGCTACCCATACCTATATTCCCAGGGAAACTTATGTTTCTCCCCAACTCCATCCCAGGTATGTATTAAAATACATTTACAGGTATTATCATGCATGTTAAAATTATGAATTTTCAGAATATCTACTTGTATGAGGATTAGCCTAGTGGTTTATTCTACTGGGCAACCATAACAGAATACCAAAAGCTGAGTGACTTATAGGAAACAGAAAATAATTTTCTCACAGCTCTGGAGGCTGAAGGTCTAAGATCAAGGTGTTGACAGATTTCGTTTCTCCTGAAGCATCACTCCTGGGCTTGCAGACAGCTGCCTCCTCACTCTGTCTTCACCTGGTCTTGTGTGTGTGTCTGTCTGTCTGTCTGCATCTCTCTTCTTACGGGGTCAACAGTCATGTTGCATGTTGCATTACAGTCTACCCATAGGATATCATTTCACCTTATGTACTGTTTTAAAGGTCCAGGTTCCAAATACAGTCTTATTATGTGGTAAACTGGGAGTTTAGATTCAACAAATGAATTTAGAATGGAGAGGCATAGTTCAAACTTGTTTATTATTTACCTAAAGGTAGGTAGAACTGAATATGCACAGATGACATTCCTAGGAGCTGGTTTTATGTACACTTTCTGGGCTTCTCTCCACATTTCCAGGTCAAGACTCATTTTTTTAGAAACTATGCTTTAGGATTATGAGTAAAATTAGTACATTTATTCCACAACTTTTATAACCTGAACAAGTTAAGGATAACCTGAATTTCCCATTAATCTATTTTTAATACAATTCTCCAGAATACAGGAATTAACAGGAAACTCAAGGTAATGGTTTCTTCCAGTTCTGCTGAGGTAAACTAACACAAGGGATTCTTGACCTTGTTTGGGTTTTGCTCTGTTGTGTGTAGGCAGTCAAATTTTCCAGGTTCAAGATCTTGCTATATAGTGCCAGTTATGTTGTGGTTGTTATATGCAGAGATTCTGAGGGTTTAAATCTTGCCTCTGACACTTACCAGCTCTTTAACCCTGTGCAAATTGCTTAATCAGTTTCCTCATCTGTTAAATGGGAGGGAAAATTAATATGAAGAGTCCTTGTTAGGAATAAATTAGTTATGCCATAAGCATTTAGACAGTGTATAGCACATCAGAAGTATAATTGACCCTTGAGAAAAGCTAGGTTGGGTTTCCTGTGTGTTCAGCAGTCAAAAGTCTCCAAATAACTTATTTTTAAAAGATTATTTATTTATTTGAGAGGTAGAATTACATACAGTGAGAAGGAAAGAAAGAGAATTTATGAATTCATCAAGGAGAAATCTATAATTGTATGAATTATATGAATATCATCAAGGAGTGTCGCTCCCCCTCTTCGCGGAGGAACGACACAGGACCCTGCGCTGTTCTTTTGTCTGCTCGGCCCTCCCCGGGTTTGCTGCTGGTTCTTCCCGGGTTGGCTACCGTCCCTTCCACCTCCATGGAAGGGTGGTTCCCCCTGGCCGCATTCCCCACTTCCGCAGGGGAGCGGCACACCGCCGGCCGGCTCTCTCTGGGGCTGCTCAGATGTTATCCGGATGTTCCCCTTAGATGTTCCTGGTGCATGTTGTCTCTCTCCTCCTTTATAGTCCTCTTCCACCAATCCCAACTCTGCTACCCACACGCCGAGTACGCTGCTCTCCTCCAATCAGGAGCAGGTCCTACAGTTTATTGGTTGAACTGGAGGCAGCTGTGTAGAAGCTGTTTCCTCCTCTCCCAGCGCCATATTGTGGGAGAGCAGATGCATAGAATAAGTCTTAATTCCAGTAACTTACTTTAGTCCGAGTTGCTCCCCACAAAGGAGAACCTCTCAGAAGGGAGAGTAATTAAAGCAGGGAGCCGGAGCTGGGCTGATCCGAAGCCAGGAGCCAGGAGCTTCTTCCAGGTTTCCAACACTGGTAAAAGGGCCCAAGGACTTGACCCATCTTCCACTGCTTTCCCAGGCCATAAGCAGAGAGTTGAATTGGAAGAGCTGCAGCTGGGCCTAGAATTGGAGCCCATATGGGATGCTGGCACTGCAGATGGAGGATTGACCTTCTGCACCACAGAACCAGCACCCTCTAGATAACTTTTGACTCTCCCCGATAGCAGCAGGAGGTAGCTCTGAGTTTATTACAGTAACATTGTATGAACTACAGTAATTTTATGCAGTTATGAGTTCATGTTGCATCTTCACATTTGTTAATATTTCTTTCAGCTACAAATGACATCATGTATAATCTGTAAATGTTTAAGTACATTTTGATAAATTTAATTTTTAATAGTTTTGTATTTATTTATGGTAGTGATAAAAATAGATTTATCTGTATATATTTTATGCATTCATGACATAATTTTCTGATTTTTTCAATAAGTCTAGGCTATGTAGTTCATCTGCAAGTTTTTTTCAAATTGTCCCAAATCTCTAGATAACTGTATATGGATAGACCTGTATAATTCAAATCTCTGTTGTGCAAGGGTTAACTATTCTTAATAAATATTGCATTTTATTTAGGGGCAGCCACATATATATTTTGGGGGTCTTAAAAGATTCCATTTTGTTTCCTCATACTGGTGATTTAGCAAACATAACTGTACTTGAACATAATAGGTACTGAATAAATTTTTATTGAATGAATGAATGATATTTAAAAATATTTATTATGTAGTTCTGCAGTGAAGTGAAATTTAATTTGGATTGTCAATAGCATAGAATTTAATAAAAATTCTTTGCAATTTTGGAACAAAGAAGATGACTTTGATTATGAAAGCCAGAAAGACCTTATGATATGTCTCAGTTCAACATTAATACATTCTTTTCATACTGAGTCAAATAGAAGTCTGTGACAGCTATCCTCACAAATTTTGGTCTAGGAACCATTTATGTTCTAAATTACTGAAGACCCCAAATAATTTTGCTTATGCAGGTTATATCAATACATGTTTGCCATATTAGAAATTAAAAGAGAAATTCAAAAATGCATATACTGCCTCAAATAACAAAGTAAACCCATTAATGATTAACATAAATGACTTGTTTTTATGAAAAATACTTATATTTTCCAAAACAAAAAATTTAGTGAGAAGAGTGACATAGTTTATATTTTTGCAGATCTTTGGTTTAATAGAAGACTGGTGGATTCACATATTTGCTTTTGCCTCAATCTGTTGCCAGATTTGCACACGCATGTATACTTGTAAGAGAATGAGAATGAAACAGGCAAATTATATATTGGCATGATTATAAAATAATTTTCCTTATTTGGACCTCCAGGAAGGATGTTAGGGACTCCCAAAGGCCACCAGACCACACTTTAAGAACCGCTAATCTAAGTTCAGTTCATTTAAATTCTGTAGCCTTCAAGCTTTGCAATTCTCTACTTATCAGCGTTAATTAGTTGAACAGATGGAAATGTTTTTATCCTTCCATTGATGTTTAGAAACAAGTTCACTAAAATGCTGTTCCAATACCATTCAGTGATAATTCTCATCATCAGAATAAGTGAGAACATTCAATAGCTGGAAAAAAGTTTGTTGAGGTTTCTTGACTAAAAAAAAAGAATTTTTCTTTTAGAGTTTACTACATTATTAATTCCTAGAGGCAATGTGCTGCTTTTATCATATTTAGAGTCCTCTGCCTGAGAATACCAGTTAAGCTTTGACCCAGAATTGGCTAACAGCATCCCAGAAAATGTCTGGCAGTGTTGAAGAACAGATATGGAACCCAGGACTTGGGGAAAAATTCTTTTTATTTTAAGAAGATTTTTCCATTCTAATGTGTTAGAGATAATTACATAGGTCATCCTATCAATCAGACGTGATGTCACTGTAGCAAAGTGCAACAGAGAGCTCTCAAATTAGAGTGATTCTCTGGGTTTTGGTAGATAGGAATGCACCAAACTATGAAGAGGGAAATTCATCCCACATCCACACGTGTTCTCTGTTGCACTGAAGATGTCATAGTCTCTATTCGAAATGAGCGCTCGTTTTATTATGTTCTTGGCCTAATGAGTTGTTCCTATCATTTTTATCTTTTAGGAAATGAAGCGAATTATAACTAAGAATTTTCACGAGTGATTATCCTATCACTCCAGGAATCCTTGATTGCTTTTCTGGAGATTCCAACTCTTGGATGTCACCATGGTAGAGCATATTTGCCACAGGGGAAATTATCACCATGCCCTCCACTGTGACAGTCTCCCATGCAGTGGCACCAGAGCAAATGATCATGCAAGTCGCCCCTAATGAATTCTAAGACAAGCTATAACTCTGTTGAATGTCAGGCACTTTCCCATAAAAATTCATAGTGTGTTGAAAAATGTAAGTAATAGGAATTCTAGGATAATTTGACTTCCAGGAGTCTGGGATTTTCATCTGTTGAGTTCAGTTGTGTGTTTCTCCTGTGGTGAAATACATAGATGTCTCTTTTAGCTTTAAACATATTTTAAAAATTCCATCTCATGCTCACAAGAGGGCGCTAATTCATATTTATGTCCAAAGTGGCAACAATAAATTTACTCAAATCTCTTCAAGGTCAAACTGGAGAAACCTTGGCAGAAAGAAAACTGTTGGCTTCCTTTCCTTTTAGAGGAGCAATGTCAGGTGTGACAAATTTCAGGTTATAAAAAACCAAGTAACAAAGCACATAGTTGTCAGATTATGTGCCCACTCAATTTTAAGGCAAAAGATTTGAGTTCAGGAGCAACGATTTCATTTGTTTTCTTTGTTCAACTTAATTCTTGTTTATTTCTTATGTATTATTGAGATGACAACAGATAAAGACTTACAGGAAGGAAGGCTATCTATAAATATGTGAATGTTTAAATAAATACCTGACTGTAAATTTAATACCATGTTCTTAGATTAATCCATGTCTCTGTTTTCCTTGTTATATAAAACAAGGGTCTTTAGCCAAAACTGATTCTGGTCATTTTCTCCCTTGATTGCAAAGTATTACACATTTATTGTAGAAACTTCACAAAAGACAGCAAAAATATTTAAAGGGAAACATTTATTATTCCATAATCCTAAATTTATTTAATCACAATTGACATTTTGGTATATTTTCTCTGACTCATATGTAATTTTGATCATGCTTTTCTCATATATAGATACATAGTTTCTGTGTGCTGCTTTAAAATCTTAATTTTATGGCAATTATTTTAATGTCTGTTAAATTGTTTTAAATGAAGTTTTAATGACTGTCCATTACTTCATTTTAATTCTACTCCTATGAAATAGTGTGATAGATGTCTTTGTTCATAAATCTTTGATGATATATCAAATGGCATCCTTAGGTCAGATTCCTAGAACTGGAATTCCCAAATAGAGGAACAGGATTATTTTTGAGACTTTTGACATATACTGCCAAATTCCTTTCTAGAAAGATCTTTTACCAATTTATACAATAGGAGAGTGTCTGACACAGACTAACTACCCTCATTAGTGTTGAATATTTTAATTTTTAAAAATGATAGCTAATTGGATGGGTGAAAATGCTGGCTAATGATTTGTATGATTGTATGATTTGTATGGATTGCTGGGGAAGTTAACTGTTTTTGTGTTTCTGAGACATTTTGTTTCCTTTTCTATGAATTGTGTTTTCATACCTTTTATCCATTTTTTCTATGTGATACAGATTTTATTTTTTAAAATGAATTCTTTGTGGTGTGATGTTAATATATCTTCACCTGCTATATTTGAGATATTTCCCAGTTTGTACTTTTCCATTTCATTCACTTATGGACTTCAAAAAATCAGTAGTTTTAAGCTTTTATGTTTTTAAATATATTGGATGCCTTTGTGAATTTGGTCATTGATTTTTCTCTCAATGCACAGAACATTTGGATAATCCTTTTCAAAATCTTTACAACACAAAAAGATTTTCAGAGGCATGATTTTTTTTCTAAGATTTTACTTATTTACTTATTTGAGAGTTAGAGAGAGAAAGGGAGAGACAAATGTCTTCAATCTGCTGGTTCACTCCCCAAATGGCCACAAGAGCCAGAGTTGGGCCAATATGAAACCAGGAGCCAGGAGTTTCCTCCAGGTCTCCCACGTGGGTGCAGAAGCCCAAGCCACTTGGGCCACCACCACTGCTTTCCCAGGCCATCATCAGAGAGCTGGATCTGAAGAGGAGCAGCCAGGACATAAACTGGTATCCATATGGGATGCCAGCGCTACATGTGGAGGCTTAGCCCACACCAGCCCCTAGAGGTTGACTTTTAAATTTTAGTGTCATTTAATAATAGATGTCCAGGAGAAACACGTAGCTGAATTATCAAACTTTGAAGGGAAACAATAAAGTTTATGTTAATTTGGGAGTAGCTTCAAACTTTACTTGAATTTTGGGAATATTGTAATTATTATATCCCTTCAGGTGTGCTTGACTGAAGTAGACTTTCTAGCCTGTTGGACCTGTCTTCTCCCTTCAGAGAGACAAAGAGTTGCCTCATTTTTTCATACTCTAGAAATATAAGATAACAGAAATTGGCCTATTTCCTCTTTGGATTTCTATCCACAGAATATTCCTAATGAAAGCAGCTCTTCCCCATCACTATCTTTTCGGCCACATGCTCTCCAATGTGCCAACAAAATACCTCTTGCCAGATTACCAGATATGCACCGTCTGTCTGGGACCTTGTATTTGCCTTACCACATTACTTAGGGCTGGATTAGTTTCCCTCTTTCTTGTGGGCACTGACACCAACATCACATCATCTTCCATCTTTGTCATCATGAGCTACAAGCAATGTGGTCTTCTGCTGTTTGTCTACAGCACATATTGGTCATTACAGAAATCTTATTTTTTCCTCAATGGGACTTTCTTCACTTTTGCCTCTTAGCCTGCTTCAGATTACAAAGTTTTTTGTTTTTTTTTTTAAAGAAAGATTTTATTTAATAAATTTCATAGGTACAACTTTTTGAATATAGCAGTTCTTTCCCCCCAAACTTGCTCTCCCATCCCCAAACATCCTACTTCCTACTCCCTCTCCCATCCCATTCTTCATTAAGATTCATTTTTATCTTTATATACAAAGTTTTAACAAGGCCTCTCCTAGTAAGACAACTTAACGCTGCTCTCTCTTCTGAGAATCCCATCTCCTCTAGTTCATGTGTAATGGAATCAGGTTTTCAGTTCTCATTCTCTCATGTGGTCATCTTGAGCCACATTTCCTATGTCCAGGGTTGCCAGATTTAGCAAAGAAAAGTGTAGGAAATCTGTTGAATTTGAAAGTCGAAAGTCAGATAAACAAAGAATATTTCTATAAAAGCATATCCTATGCATTAGTTGGTATGTGATTTATACTCCAAAATTATTATTTATGTATCTGAAATTCAAATTTAACAAGGTGTCTTCTATTTTGTCTGACCATTGTATGCATTCTGTGACTCATTTCGTGGCCCCTCCTTCTTTCCTTTATAAGTCACTGAGCTCTGTCCTACTGTCTGTGCAACTCAAGCCAGTCCCTATCAGGCTTCAGTTCTTCCCTGCATACCTGGTTTTATTAGTCCTTTTATATAAAGTGAATATTCCTCCCTCCCTGCTGCCGATTTATTCTGTGGTATGGTTTGTATGTTAATAGATGACATTTTGGTTGATTTAAGTAGGAAATAAGCTGAGGAAAGAAACTCCACTCATCCCCAAAACACATATCTTTCATTACCTCCGCTCTCAAAGGGCCCCAGCTGATTTTTATTCCAAAACTAATGGTAGAGCCATTATTCAGGTTGTGAGCTTTTCATTGTATGGCTCATGAAAGTTATAACCCTCCATTACCTTAGAGGATTTCCTGATGAGGCAGGTGCTAGTTTCTGGTCCCCTGAAAACTGTGAAGAAAGTTTTACTATGTGTGTAAAGCAAATGTCAGCAAATACAGCTTACGGGTTGGTTTTGCCTCACCATGTTTTCCTTCTTCTAACACAAGTTGATTTCAGATACATTCATTTCACCTTGCCCACATCTAGAGAGTGTTATCAGCTCTTTTCCTTTCACTAACACAGCTTGTTCTCTATTAATCAGCATACTGGTGTGTTCTTAGTGTTGCTGTGGCCTGTCTTTACATCAAAAAGAAAATAATCTTGGGATAAATCACTCTTTTCAGAGCACAGAAGCATTAGAATCCTGTTATTCTGCTTGCTTTTCTTTTGAGTCTCTTAGCCCATGGTCATACAAGAGGCTCTGTGCTAGGGGAGAAGAGGAAATCCAGTTCTGTGTCTATCAAGATGTGCTGAGAGATCACCACTAACTTTGTTCTTTGACTTGTATGTGTTGGATCTAGCTGATGTGGATTCCAACATCGAAACTTTTAGTTTTCCAGCCAAAAGCGTGATGGAAATTTGTGTGCATCTTGGCAGGAGTATTTGATTTGTGTTCCTTTTAACCCTGACAGAAAAATTACTTATCAGATTTTTTCCCTTAATTGTGGTAGCAAGTTTCTGTTAGTACAGTTACAAAATTCCTTCTACCCCTATGCTGTGATTGGACCTCCCAATATTTTTTGCTCACTGGCTGGGTTTCTCTGTGCATGTGTATGGTAGCCACGGAGCCAATTGCATGCACAGTTATCTAAAGCCTCACATGTAAGATTGAGTGGCAAGACAGGGTCTTGTTGTTGACTTTGAAACAGCACTTGAGGGAAAGCTTGTATTAGTCCATTTTCTGTTGCTAATTACACTATACCTCAGACAGGATAAGATAAATAGAAAAGAGGTTTACTTGTATCTCTTTTGGTCTCTCTACCTCTTCTTTATTTATAAAGCAACCAGTATTCAATTGCGGGAGCTGTACTCTGATGATCTTATATAATCCTAATTACCTTCCAAAAGCCCCACTTCTAAATGCTATTGTTACATTTATGCTTCCACCTTCTTAATATCTACACACCAAGACTTGGGGGATGCAGTGAAACCTTATCAGTCTTTAGCAAAGCTTCAGAAAGCCACATAGCTAACCCTCCTCAGCAAAGTTCATGTGATCACATTGGTTAGATGACCTCCAAGAACCCTGCTAGAGGCCTGAGATTCTAGGATGCACATTAAAAAAGTATGAATGATGGTGGGAATTGTAGGCAGCCATGATTATCCTGAAAACAGCTAATTATTCCCATGCCACAGAGTCCTAATGACCCACTAGAATTATAAGAATTGGGTTGAACATGTGATTCTGATATGGTATGTGGTGAGGTGCCTAATTCATCTGTTTTACATTTCATTGGAGGATATTATAATTCCTAGAAGTGTGATGGGATTCGGGAAAAAGTGAAAATGGAACACAAAGGAATTCTGTTTTCATCTGTTTATTTATCAGACAATTGTTAGTACCTCCTGTTCCTTGTACTTGTACTGTATTCCAGGTATTGTTGGGCTTACAAGGTCTCTACTTTTTGAGAGCTCAAATTCTAAAAAGGAGATAATATAGTAAATGCAATTACAGTTTATTGTAGTAAAGACTGATGACAATATTGGCAATGTGTCATGTAGTACTAAAGAGTCTATGAAAGAGAATCAATTGCATGGAGGCCATTTTGTTTCTCAAAGTAGATTACATTTGAATTAAACCTTGATAAAAATGGAAAACTTCAGGAGGTAGTTCCAGAGAGCATTCAAAGGAGTGAAAGGGATATGAATTGGTGAGGCTGGAGATCATGGGCCTGAAATGAAAACTGTACAAAATTGAGAACAGAATCCTTTGTACATTTAAGATGGGCAAGAGGAAGAGACCGTAGGAAGGCTGACTGGAAGGGCTTCCACTGGTGTGGTACCAGGGCATGAGGGAGGGCAGAAGGAAGGTGACATTAGGGAGGGCTGGGAGTTGACAGCTAGAGTCAAACACCCATGAGGAAAACTAATTGGCCTCACAGTTCTTATTGGGACTTTGGTGTCAAATTGTTTACATGCCTCTGCATGGTCCTATTTCCTGTCGTCACCACACACCATCTGCATGTATATAGAGGCACTGATCTATGTGACTATGAGCTTCATATAGCAGTGATGAAAAGGAATATAAGCTCCAAGAAGGGGATTATGGTTAAGGGTTAGTGTTTTACTTTAGAGTGTACATCTAGCTTTCAGTTTTCTAAACTGTGCTAAAGCATATGACAGTGGTCAAATACATTTTTGTATGTTCACATCATGACTTTATTCTTTTATAACTGCAGTTATCACACTATTTTTACATTGTAATTTTTTATTTTGCCTTTTTTATGTCAAGAAAGTATTTTAGATCAGAAGAAATTCTCTGCAAAGTATACTCTGCTGCCTGATAGATGTTAGGGATCCCAATCAGGGCCAGACAAACTCTATGTCACTTTATCTGCCTCTTCTGTATCACACTCCACGTTTACCTTTTTCAGGATCTAGCAAAATACCAGATTCACATTTAACTTGTGATTGATTCAACCCCAAATATCTTTCTGTCCAACTTACATTTAAATACATATTTATTTAAAACGTGTGTTTTTCTTTCTAAATAAATCAACTTTTATTGATTTTCTTTTATATTAATGTGGTCTTTTACAAATCAATTATAGGAAATGAAGTTACTTTTACTCTATAGTTATAGTTATAGTTATAGTTACTCTATAGTTACTTTTACTCTAACTTTACCTGGTACATTTCTGACATACATTTCTTATTAACTTTCTCTTTTGTGATGACAATGTATTTCTCCAAAAGTTACTGAATTGCAAAATGTTGGAAAGGAGTCCAAGAGGTCAGTATATAATGAAAATTTGATTTAGTATTGAAACCTACATTTTTAAGACAAATAAATCTATGATTTCAGAGAACAAGGGTTCTTTCTCTCTGCCCTTCATTATCTATTTTCCTAAACATAAAACCTTATGAAAACAAGAAGGGCAGACATTATTTTAATTTTCCTATGGCACCCAACCCATTAGTGTAGTGTAGTGGTGAATAATGTGGGTTGATGAGCTGACATTTAACTGGAACAGAATCCATGGGAATCTCTGAGGAACTCAGACTTCAGGATTTGTTCCTCTCTGATGGGAAGATGTTTCTGGCTGGCAGAATTATATGAATATCATCAAGGAGAACCTCTCAGAAGGGAGAGTAATTAAAGCAGGGAGTCTGGCAGTTTGGGTGCGTGCTCAAAGACAATGAATATGGATCTGAAACTAAAACCCATGGAGAATGAACATGAATGAAACTGGGGAAGAAAAGACCCATCCTGGTTTTCTATACATCATCACTCCTTTAAAGAACATCAGCAAATTAACCAAACTGATTTGGGGATATTATCTGGGAGATTTTTTTTTTTTTTTTTTTTTTTGACAGGCAGAGTGGACAGTGAGAGAGAGAGACAGAGAGAAAGGTCTTCCTTTGCCGTTGGTTCACCCTGCAATGGCCGCTGCGGCCGGTGCACTGTGCTGATCCAAAGCCAGGATCCAGGTGCTTCTCCTGGTCTCCCATGCAGGTGCAGGGCCCAAGCACTTGGGCCATCCTCCACTGCATTCCCGGGCCACAGCAGAGAGCTGGACTGGAAGAGGAGCAACTGGGACAGAATCCAGCGCCCTGACAGGGACTAGAACCTGGTTTGCCCGTGCTGCAGGCGGAGGATTAGCCTATTGAGCCGCGGTGCTGGCCTATCTGGGAGATTTTATGAATACACTTATTAATCTTTCTGCATCTTTAGGTTCTCGAGCTGTATGCTCTCCTTCATTACCCAGCATTGCTCCCTGATTAATCACTTATTGAAGTGGTAGCATTTGAACTCCACCTTTCTCTCTCTCTTCCTTTCTTGATTACATCCATTAAACTGAAGAGATTCAGAGACTTAGGCTGGAACACCTGGTGTAGAAGAAAGTAGAATATAATTTCTCTCTTTCCTACACTCTTGTCGGTAGACTTGTAATTGTATTCCCTTGGTCCTGAAGGGTGTGCAGCAATAGGATGGTGATAGATGAGTGTAAGGCCTAGGAAACTAATCCTCAACACATTGGGCAAGTGGCTGGTTCATTATCTTTTATGAATGAAGAATGACCAGTTTTTTTTTTTGAAAAATGTTAAAATTTATTAATAATAGTTAACATCACATAGTCAATTCAACCAGTTGTTTATTGTACATGACAACATCTTCACTAGACTGAGTGCTCAAGGATTTGAGAGGATGCGCTCGTCAGCACACCCCAAAGATTGAGACCCACTGTATTTACACCAAGCAAAGCAGCAGCAGCAGCTAGGAGCTGTCACCCAAACGCTGGGAACACAAACATTTATTTATTTATTTATTTAATGAATATAAGTTTCCAAAGTACGAATAATGGATTACAATGGCTTCCCCCCCATACCGTCCCTCCCACCCACAACCCTCCCCTTTCCCACTCCCTCTCCCCTTCCATTCACATCAAGATTCATTTTCGATTATCTTAATATACAGAAGATCAGCTTAGTATACATTAAGTAAGGATTTCAACAGTTTGCTCCCACACAGAAACATAAAGTGAAAAATAATAGATGATTTTTTTTTTAATGATGATGAAATCAGATCAGACCTATTGTCATGTTTAATCCCAGTGAGAGTCAAGTTGGGAGTTGATAGTTTCTTTTCTTTTTTTTTTCTTTTTTTTTTTTTTTTTACAGAGGATCAGTTTAGTATGCATTAAGTAAAGATTTCAACAGTTTGCACCCCCATAGAAACACAAAGTGAAATATACTGTTTGAGTACTCGTTATAGCATTAAATTTCAATGCACAGCACATTAAGGACAGAGATCCTACATGAGGAGTAAGTGCACAGTGACTCCTGTTGTTGACTTTACCAATTGACACTCCTGTCTATGGCATCAGTAATCTCCCTATGCTCCAGTCATGAGTTTCCAAGGCTATGGAAGCCCTCTGAGTTCTCCGATTCTTATCTTGTTTAGACAAGGTCATAGTCAAAGTGGAGGTTCTCTCCTCCCTTCAGAGAAAGGTACCTCCTTCTTTGAAGACCTGTTCTTTCCACTGAGATCTCACTCACAGAGATCTTTTGCCAGAGTGTCTTGGCTTTCCACAAACATTTTTAAAATGCATTTCCATCATTCCTTTTTAGAAACCAACAACACATCTTTAATAGTTACACATACTTCCCGACTACCTTTAAGAAATGTGTCATTTCACAGATGATGTCTAATTTTCAAGTTTATGTTGAAATTCATCTCTATTTCATAGGTAACTTTTTGTGAGCCACAAACGTGCAGGTGGCTTTTGTCTTTCATTAGAGAGGGAGGCGCCCACATTCTGGTTCAATTGGTGCAGATGGGAACAGCAGAGGAGCTACCCCAGACAAAGGGAGCCTGGAACAAATGAGAAGGAACTGGCCCATTACTTCTGAGCTTCCCAGGAGGCTGGAGAGTTTTCACTTATTTTTTACTTTGCTTTGTTAAAAAGTGACAGTCAAGCCTTGTTTGTAGTACAAGTTTGGAAAATGTGCAAAAAGCAGGTGCAGTTGAGTCTTTCCTTCCAACTCCCTGTTCCAATCTTTACATTTTATTTAGTAGTGTTATGAGGCCATTCTCTATATCACATGTGTCCAGGTTTACTTTGTTTTGTTTGTTCAGATTTATTTATCTGAAAGGCAGAGTTTTAAAGACAGAAGGAGAGACAGAGAGAAAGAGAGACATCTTCCACCCACTGGGCTCACTCCCCAAATGGCCACAATGGCTGGGTTGGGCCAGGTTGAAGTCCAGAGGCAGGAGCTTTCTCTGGGTCTCCCATGTAGGTGGCAGAGATCCGAGCACTGGGGCCATCTTCCACCGCTTTCCCAGGTGCATTAGCCTGGAGCTAGATTGCAAGTGGAGCAGCTGGGGCTTGAATCGGTGCCCATATGGGATGCCGGCAGTCTCGTCCCACTAAGCCGCAGCTCTGGCCCCTACGTGTGTCCAGGTTGAATGGCTGTGGTTGTGCATATCTGGGGGCAGAAATGGGCCTTGGGGGTTCAGAATTAATCACACTCTTTAAGAATAGGGAAGGGAAGCTTTTATAACACTGCCATCCCTCCAAACAGTTTGAAATAAATACTGTGTATAAAACACAAAAATGGTCAGCACACCAATGCCAGTTCAGCCTAAGAAAGCACATGGACGCTTCCTGCAAAGCATTCACTAAACAAACCCAAGGTGTCATTTGCAAGGAGGGCACAAATACATTGACAACAAATGTCCCTGAGGTTTTGTTTGGTTATTTAATTGCTTCATTTTGGTTTGTCGATGATGATTAGATAGCGATTTTTACACATTTTTGGTGGCTTCCTTCATTTTCTCAGAACTCTGAAGTACCGTGAGTGCTCACTGCCCTAAAAAGAGAATAAAGATGTCTACACAATGAGTCCATGTGAAATGAATCCTTTGGTTTCCTTGTTGCACCAGGAGAGAGAATGACCAGTTTTTAATGGCAAATTTAAATTGTGCTCATCCAACACGGCAAAGCTCTTTTTAAAAAAGGTTTATTTATTTATTTTAAAGGCAGAGTTATGGAGAGACAAAGAGAGTGAGATCTTCCATCTGCTGATTCACTCTCTAAATTGCTACAGTGGCTGGAGCTGGGCCAATCCAGAGCCAGCAGCCAGGAGCTACCCCTGAGTCTCCCATGTGTGTGCAGCAGCTCAAGCACATGGGCCATCCTCCACTGCTCTCCCAGGTGCATCAGCAAGGATTTGGAAAGGAAGTGGAGCAGCTTGCCCTGCAAAGCTCTTTTAAAAGAGTATTTCCTTGGACCCTACATTGTGGCTTAGTGGGTAAAGTCACCTTCTGCAATGCTGGCATCCCATATGGATGCCTGCTTCAAGTCCTGGCTATTCCAATTCTGATACAACTCACTGCTAATGGCCTGGGAAAAGCAGTGGAAGATGGCCAAAGTTACTGGGTCCCTGCACCTGCATGGGAAATCCAGATGAAGCTCCTAATTCAGTCTAGTTCAGCCCTGGGCATTGTGAACACTTGGAGATATACCAGCAAGTGGAAGATCGATCTTCTCTCTCTCTCTTTCAACTAAATAAACTTTTTTTAAAAAGTGTGTTTCCTTAAGTTCCAATTAATTACTTAATTCACTTGCCTTAGAAAGTTCAGAAGTGGCCATGAATCCATGCCATGCCATGCTTTAAATACGCGATGAACTTTTATCTGATCCACAAAACATTTACTATTCTAACCTCACTGATGCGTTAGAAAGTCAAACTCATTTGTGTTATAGATGAGAACTTGAAACAGAAATGGTCAGGACATTTCTCTTTCTTTTTAATTAAAATCTATACTCATCTCTTATTTCTGGTGTGATTTTTTTTTTTTTTTAATTTTAGATGTGTAGGTCCATCTAAACCTCAATTTTAGGGATATATATGTTTGGGACTATACGGGGCTATATTAGCTGAAGGTGGAGGCTGCAGTGAGTAGGCTGAACATCTCTGTTCTTTCTTCAACCCTTAGGGAGGTGTATTGCATCCTCTCCTGGGAGTCTATCCAAAAACCTCTGTCAGATTTTGATCTCCAACAGCAGTTTCAACTTACTGAAAATAAGCAAAAGTACATTTACTTAAAAGAATATCTCTTTACATATTTGACAATAACACAATCCCTCCTATGTTTTCAGTTATTATTATTTAGTGTCAACTCTAATATTTTTCAGGGTTTGTCATGGGGTGGGCTTGCTGCCTGTTCTTATACAGCTTGCCAGCTAACAAATGTTTCTACAATTTTAAACAGTTGAAAAAAACCAAAAACTATTATTTCATGATGTGAAAGTTATATGTAATTCAAATTTTTTGATTTCTAGAAACTAAGTATTACTGGACGACAGCCATGGCTGTCCATTTTTATATTGTCTATGGCTACTTTTGTCCTATAACAGCAGAGCTGAATGGTTGCTGCAGAGTCTCAAATATTTACTGTCTGCTCCTGGGCAGAAAAAACTTGCCAGACTTTGTCCCACACCCCAGGCGTTACAAATGTGAGCTTGTTGTTTAGTCCTTGCCACAACACTATGTAGTATGTACATTGATTTCTCCCTTCCTATAGATAAATAAACTGAAACTTGGAAAGGATATGAATTGACTGGGCTAAAACAAATGAAACAACAGAGCTAGGAGAATAACCCAGGTTGATCTGATGTGAAAGCGCTAAATTGCATCTCCTGTTAACTAACAACTCCCTGCACCTCTACAGCTATGCTACTGTTTTCTGCATTGTTTCTTCATTCTCCCTTCCCCACTAAATTGAAGAGTCAGTTACTGCACACTATTGTACTGGAATGCTGAGCATAACATAGATCACAGTTTTATAAAACTTTTCCTTGATTAATAATCTGTCATTCTGCAGTAAACTGAACTTTTGTTACCATACATTTGAGAATAAAAACATGCTATGTCCTCCCTGACCCTATTCTGTAAGTAATGAACCTCCTATAATAAATGCTGAACAAACTAACTGATGAGTGTACATTGGCACTGAAAGAGAGGTTGAGTCACAGCAGAATAATATTGTGAGTAAAATCAAGTGCCTACAACTTGATCTTTCTAAATTGAGCAGTGATGGTAATCATGTCTCTGTTTATAATGGTAATAATCAGCTACAATCATTACATGATTCGACTTGTATTGGGCACATGGAGGGAGAAGGCACTTGAGAAATGCTGTTGAAATTTGAAATTCAACTTCTATGCAGAATTGTTTGTCGTGTAGAAAATGCAACAATTAAAAAGTCGTTACATTATACATTTCAAATTGGAACATTTAAAGATGTTCAGTAAGCAGTCTAAAGGAGAATTGGAGGCCATTGAATACCTGTAATTGGTGATGTAGCTGCATATACATCCTGATCCATATGTTGTTAAAATATCCTCAGAGAAACTGAAAATAATACCTCTATCCATCTCCTCATTTCCTTTTGATTTGCAAGTCTTTCAACTAGCCCAGAATCAAAACCATAGGATTGGTTTGATTTTTTTTCTTATCGTGTTTTTAAATTTGTAGAAAAAGTAAGTAAATATATGTGCACTTAGATTGGATTATCCATCTTAAAAGTAGACCTCCCTTGTTTGCAAGTAACAGAAAATAACACTAGCTTTAATGAAAAGGGACACTTCACTGTAAACAGAGATGTGATCCAAGGATATCTCATGATATCCAAAGACAATTAATGTGATGTGGTGCCACAAAAGACAGAGAAGGCCTGGAAATGCTTGGAAGCTAGGCAGCTATGTTTTCAGTTCTTTATCACTGTGTCAGGCCAGATGGTCTCTTATTTCAGATTCTGTGTAGGGCCTGCTTTAGACTTGTCTTTCTGCAAAAATCTGATTCTCCATTCACACATTGGAGCATGGCCTTCTCCCAGCTTACCAGAGGCTAAGCAATGTTCTAGTTCCCAGTTTCTGGGAGAGAGAATCTGTTCAGTTTAGCTTGGATCATGTGTCATTCCAGAGTCAGTCAGGTGTGGCCAGGGATATTGGTCCTAGAGTTTAAACACAGCCATAAGGACCCACACTGGAGTTGTAGGAAATTTTCAGGTACAAGCAGAGGTGAGGTGAGTTGGGTTGAGTCTCAGAACTTGTCCTCCTTATCCACTGTGATACCAAAAATCAGCAAACTATTTATGTATTGACTTTACCTTTCTTGCTTACCTCTGAAAGCTTGCTAAGATTATATTTTGGGGATTTTGGATTTGGTATGTTCTGTTTATTTCTAAGAAGTACTAGAGCCACTTGGGATTTGGGATATTTCAAGCTGAATGAATGACACACTCCCTAATGGGCTTAGGTCGCTACCCTGTTCCCGACCTCATCTATTGTTCAGCATCCAGGGGAAATTTACCTGTACATGACTGACTGCAAACCTGCTCCCAACTTCACTGAGGGGAAAACTTTAGTCTATCCCTTCATCTTGGAGAATTTTGAAGGACAAAGAATAAGAATCTCTATAGTTACATCACTTGTTAAATGTGACAGGAAGCATTAGATATTTCCATGGTGCCATTTCTCTTGAGCAGCTCTCAAGAGCTTCTCTTGTTGACAGCCATGGCAGGCAGCTTCTGCTATTGGAGATGATTTCCAGCAGCCTGTGCTGGGACTCGTAGGCATTGTTGAGTTCCTTACCTACAATACGACAAACAATATGCAAGATGCTGGGGATATAGATGTGTCAGGTGTTGAAATATAAAAAAAAATGTCTAAGGTACTAAGTAAGAAGTGCAGGTGAAGAGCATCCATTCAGACTGCTGGCATTGAAGTGAGGGTTATTACAAAAGTCACAGTAAAGAAGGCTGTGCCTCACCTCACTTTCAAAGGTTCAGTCTCTCTCTTTCCTGTAGGACCACTGTTGTCATAAGTAAGGCAACTGTATGTGTATGGATCTGTTTTGGGTCCTATCCACTCATCATCTGTCTATGCTGGTGTTAGTTCCATACTGTCTTAAGTACTGTAACTTAGTAACAAATTTAATGTCAAGGAATGTAAGTCTTCCAGATTTCTTCCTCTGCTCCTCTTAATTCTTTTCTTCCCTTTCCTCATTCTCCTCCCCTCCCCTCTTCCTCCAGGATATTCACTTCAATCTCTGTTTGGATTTAGTGCTTTACCAGAGCTCTGGATTTTGAGCTTGTTCCACTTTCTAATCTCTTTAGTGAGACATCACAAAACCTAGTGTCCACCTGCTTAGAAATGGCATAGGAGTGGGTAGAAGAGAAAAAAATGAATCTAGGAAGAACCAAGACAAATTGATACTTTAATAATTATTGTGCCCTTCAGATATAAACCACTTGGATAGTATAGTGCTGTTCTTTCCTACACCTAAAAAATTATAAGCTTTAGAATCCTCCTATGTCAGGGAATTTCTCCAAAATACTTTATGTCTTTTAAATACCTGGTAATTTTCATTGATAACTAAGGAACTGAAATTTGCAGCCTAGGAAGTGTTTTTTCTTTATTTTTTAAAGTAATATTTTTTATTTATTTTGAGGCAGAGAAGGAGAGAGAGAGAGAGAGAGAGAGAGAGAGAGAGAGAGGAAAAGAAGGAGAGAAGGGAGAGAGCGCAAGTTTCCATCCACTGTTTCACACCTTAGATGGCTGGGGCATCCAGGGCTTTGTCAGGCACAAGCCAGGAGCTTCATCTAAGTCTCAGCATACACGTTAGGGGCCATTTTCCGCTGCTTTTCCCAGGCCATTAGCAAGGAGCTCGATCAGAAATGGAGAAGGAACAAGTGCCCCTCTGCGTTGCCACTGTCATAGGTGGCAGCTTTACCCCCTATGCCACAATGCCAGCCCCAAAGTAGTGTATTTTCTAGTGTTGAAAAAAATTTTTTTTTCACCCCACGTAACCTTGAAGTTTGGGTACAGAGGCAGAGACCACCAGCGGGGGACTTCAGAAGGAGTGACCAGGATTTCAGCGCCTCAGTGAGGAGAGCCCTGCAAGCCCCCACGCTTCCAAGCAACCAGGGTTTGTGTGGGCTTAGTAGTCACTGCTGAGTTCCTGGGCCCTCGCCAAGTGCAAGGCACAGCAGATTCACAAGAATATTTATTAAGTGAAGGAACTAGTTGTAGGTGTAAAACAAGTAATAGTTTGTGTTTGAATCACTCTGAACGCAAGTATTATTTTACCCCAAAGTGGAAAGCAAGGTGATGGACTGTCTACTTGCAGTCTCTTCTCCTCTTTCCCAGAGCAGCAAACCCATCTATGCTAGTAGTGCATCACATTCCAGTCTATGGTCTTTAATTTAATGCCATCAAAAATGTAATGGTTTCTCCAAGCCATGCAAGATCCCTCTTAAGAGAAACCAGAAGGAAAATCCAATTAGAATATAACAAAACTCTCAAATCATCCAGAGCTTATGCAGAGGGAAATGAAGGGAGTTTCCCGCCACATTACCTCAACTGAGATGATCCTTCTCCGGAGAGAAGCCTGTAGAGTTTCAGTGATATTGTTTGAATATCAGAGTTAGATGTGTATCACTAATATTGACCAATCTGGCCTTTAGCTCTGAGGTGTTTTTGTTTGTTTGGTTTGTTTGTTTGTTTTTGTTTTTGTTTTTGTTTTTTTTTGTGTGTGTGTGTGTGTTGAGGACCATGCCATCACAAAGGAATGCCTTTAAGAAGATGAACACTGTGGCTTCATATTGTGGGAGAAATTTGGTTTCTTAGTATTCATTATCAAGGTCCTATTTAGAGCTGTGGAGAGGAGCAAGTGGGAAGTTATTGTGCAATAATGTCAAGGCATTTAATGTCTCTGAGTTGTATTCCTAGAAGTTGTTAAAATGGTATATTGTATGTTATATGTGTTAAGCAGAATTTAGAAGTTGTATTTCGTGAGTTTTACAAGGTGTTATATTTCAAGCCAGTTGTTATTTTCTCTAGTGAGATGGTCAGTAAAGACTCTGGAGGTACCCAAGAAGCTGAGTGAATCCTGAGTCCCAAATGGTTGTAGTCAGTTGGTCACTCATAGTTTACTTCTCTGTAAGAGTCACTGTTTCCTGTGATCCACCTTACTCCCTGACCACTCGAGAAACTCAGGCAATTAGAGTATTATGTGGAGATAAATCATGAATCTCTGTCTCTAGACAGAACAGTTACATGATGAGCATCCTTGAACCATTTTTAGCTGAACACATTTTATTTCTTTCTCTGTCCCTATGTGGGAGATTCTCTCTGCATTGTCAAACTGGTGCACAGTGCTTTCTGAAAGATTGTCAGCAGTATAAGAAGTGTTTCCGCTATAACCTGTCAGATAATTTGGGATTCTTCTGCACATACAAAGCCTTGTCTGGGAGAAAAAGACTTCCTGCTCAAAATAATTTTTGGTCTGAATTTCATAAGCATTGTTTATTTTGAGGAGATTTTATAAAATACTTTATTTTTGGCTGAAGCCCTTTTGGTTCATTGTGTGTTGGGGGGTGGGGTGAGTGTGAAAATGGACATTGAGTTGTACCTTGATTTTCGTTAATGAAATATTTTTAAAAATCTTAAGGACAATGTTTAAAGTTAAGTATCCTAAAAATTAGGAAGAGCTACTAAATTTAATGTCAAATTTGTAGTTATAGTTTACGAGTCCAGTAAAGCAATGAATGTTAATATCACCAATAAAGCAAAGGGAGCTTTAAGAAAAGGCAAAGAAATGAAGACAAAAATAAATCCTCTAGCTTAATTTTTAGGGAAACCCCTCAACAAAACCTCAATTTAGTCTCACAAATGACGATGATGTCTTTGATTTTGCAAACTGTTTTGTTATACTGGTTTTTAGTCCAATTTAGCATAACATCCTGACAGTAAAACACCTGAACTCAGAATATTCTCTCTGCCTAAATATCTGATGCAAACTGGCAGCCAACAGTTTGCATTTCTTTTTGCAAAAAGTGGTTAAGTGGAAAGCTTCCAGTTTAAGGGCATCTGAGTCATTTAAATTTTTTTATTGTTTTTCTGTTTGTTTGTTTTGCTTTGTTGAAACTTTATGTGATATTCCCTTTGTCCCTCTCACTCCCTTCTGCCCACCCTTGTTCCTTCTCTCTTTCTTTGTATTTTCTTTTTTTTATTAGTTTTTGGGATAACATATTTCAGATTTACAGTACAGTAAAAAGTCTTAACACAGTGCCAAATAAGAAGTTTAACAAGTGAAAAACAGAATGATCCTTGTGAGAATACAGACAATGTCCATAAACAATAATTGAACGGAAAAATGATCATTTCACCCACATACAGTAAATTTTAAAGTAATTACAGATCACTGAAAATATAGTAGTATAACATTCTTAACCATGGGTTTGACAAATGTGTAAGCAAAGTTTTACAAAACTATAGTTGTGGCAGTACTCATACACACAGGCATTTCTTTCTTTGTTTTTTTGTTTTTCAAGTTTTAGCTCTCATACATAAGGGAGAACATGCATATTAGTCTCTTTGGGTCCGGCTTATTTCACCCAACATCATGTCTACCAGTTGCACCCATTTTCCTGCAAGTGATAGAATTTCATTCTTTTTGATAATTGAATATTATTCCTGTGTATATGTACCATATTTTCTTTATCCTTTCATCAGAAATGGAGCAGGAACAAGTGCCCATCTGTGTTGCCACTGTCAGAGGTGGCAGCTTTACCCACTATGCCACAATGCCAGCACCAAAGCAGTGTATTTTCTAATGCTGAAAAAAAATCTTTTCTTTCACCCCAAGTAACCTTGAAGTTTGGGTATAGAGGCAAAGACCACCAGTGCGAGACTTCAGAAGGAGTGACCAGGATTTCCAGCGCCTCAGTGAGGAGAGCCCTGCAAGCCCCCACGCTTTCATTCAAGTCTTTTGGGTATATACCCTATAGTGGGATTGCTAGATCATATGGCTAGTGTATTTCTAGTTTTTTAAGAAATCTTCACATTGTTTTCTACAGTGGCCACACTAATTTATAGTCCCACCAATAGTGTATAAGTGTTTCTCTTTGTCCACACCCTTGACAACATTTGTTACTCTCTGTGTTTTGGATTTTCTGTTAGGGATGAGGTGATATCTCCTTGTGGTTGTGATTTGCATTTCCCTGATCACTAGTGATGTCGAACACTTTTTTCATAAATTTGTTGGCCATTTGTATTTCTTGTTTTGAGAACTGTCTATTGAAATCCTTCGCCCATTTCTCAACTAGATCGGTTGTTTTTTTGTTGTTGAGTTTTTAAAGTTGCTGATATAGTTGGTATATTAATCCTTTTTTGGATAGGTGGTTTGCAAATATTGTTTCTTATTCTGTTGGATGTCTCTTCTCTTTATTGATCATTTCCTTTGGTATGCAAAATTTTCTGAGTTAGATACAGTCTCATTTGTTAAGTTTTGCTTTTGTTGCCTGCACTTTGGGGGTCTTGTCCAAGGAATCATCCCCTACACCAATGTCTTGGAGTATTTCCCCAGCATTTTCTTTCAGCAAGTTCGTAGTCTCAGATCTTAAATTTAAGTCTTTGATTTTATTATATGATGAGAAGCATGGACCTAATTTCATTCTTCTACGTATTTAAATCCAATTTTGAGCCATTTGTTAAAGAGATTATCGCTAGTCCATTGTATGGTTTGAGAACTTTGTCAAAAATCAGTTGACTATTATGTATGTGGATTAATTTCTGGACTCGGTTCTTTTCTACTGATCTATCTGTGTATTGTTTTTATGCCAGTACCATACTGTTTTAATTACTATAGCATTGTAGTATGCTTTGAAGTCAAGTATTGTGATGACTCTGATTTTTATTTTTCAGGATGGCTTTACCTATTCTGAATCTTTGTGATTCCATATGAATTTTAGGAGTGATTTTTTCTAATTCTGTAAAGAATGTCATTGATATTTTGATAGGTATTGCTCTGAATCTATAGATTTCTTTAGGTATAGACAGTTTAATGATAATGATTCTTCCATGAGCAAGGCATATGCTTCCATTTTTTGTGTCCTTGATTTCTTTCATCAGTGTTTAATAATTTTCATTGTAAAGATCTTTCATTTCTTTGGTTACATTTATTCCTAAATATTTGAGGTTTTGTGGCTATTCTGAATGGGATTCATTTCCTGATTTCTCTTCCTGTGAATTCATCATTGATATTCAAATATCTGTAACTTTTTTATATGTTTAATTTGTAACCTGTAACTTTACTGAATTGGTTTATCAATTCTAACAGGATTTTATGTGTGTGTGTGCACTGTTGAGGCTTTTCCATGTACAACATCACGTAATGTGCAAACATGGATAGTAACAAATTAAAAGCTGTTGCATAAAGATCCTTCTTTCCAGTGTACTTCTGTTGATTTGAGTACAGGGCTAGAGTTTTGAGTCCTGAGCTTTGAAGACAGAATTATTTTCTTTAGAAAATAACTAGATCTACACACCGAGGAACTGCTATTTCCTGGAGGCTGCTGGGAAGTGTGAGTGATCTTAGACGAGAATTTCATGCTCAGGTTGAGTTTGCACTTTATGCTTCTCCTTCCTCTCCTCTCTCCAGTGAAGTGACTTCTCTGATTTATCAAATGGTAAATTTCCATGGAAGTTAGTAAATGACTGAAAAAGTACATTATTCCAATAATTGCAAAATTCATAAAAGAATTAGGATGCTCTGCTGTATGGCACAGTGCAGCTCAAGCCTCCTCATCAGTTGTTCAGTGCTTGCATATCATTTTTTTATTTTTATTTTTATTTTTGACAGGCAGAGTGGACAGTGAGAGAGAGAGAGAGACAGAGAGAAAGGTCTTCCTTTGCCATTGGTTCACCCTCCAATGGCCGCCGTGGCCGGCGCGCTGCTACCAGCACATTGCGCTGATCCAAAGGCAGGAGCCAGGTGCTTCTCCTGGTCTCCCATGGGGTGCAGGGCCCAAGCACTTGGGCCATCCTCCACTGCACTCCCTGGCCACAGCAGAGAGCTGGCCTGGAAGAGGGGCAACCGGGACAGAATCCGGTGCCCCAACCGGGACTAGAACCCGGTGTGCCGGCACTGCAAGGCGGAGGATTAGCCTAGTGAGCCGCAGCGCCGGCCTTGCATTTCATTTTATAGAGGAAGGATGTGTACAGTCATCCTTCTGTGTGGGAGAGGGATTGGTTCCAAGACCCCCTAAGGATACCATACTCCATTGCTACCAAATCCCCTTTATAAAATGGCACAGCATTTGCACATCACCTGTATACTGTAAATTATTGTTGGGTTGCTTGAAATATGTAATGCATTAGTAAATTTCATATAAATATCAGTTATACTGTATTGTTTAGAGAATCATGAGAAAAGTCTGTACATGTTCAGTTCAGGTACCATTTTTTTTACAAAAGTGTTTTCAAAATGCAGTTGCTTGAATTTGTGAATGTGAACTTGCAGATGTAGATGGCTGACTTTGTTTTTGGAATTACCTTCTGAACAGCTGCCTACTGTGTGCTGAACCCTGTGCTCAGTATCACAGGGGATGCAAAAGAAGATGAAGAATGCATTTCTCATTTTAAAAACTCCTTTTAGTTTTTATTAAGTGTTAGAGGTAGTCTTCTTAGTTTTTATGAAGCGTTAGAGGTTAGAGATCTTAGCAGAACAGAGACTGTACAGAGAGACACAAAGGGGCTCTGGAGAAGCTCGTGTCTGCGTATTAGTTGCAATTGGGTTGTTGGCCCCATTCACTCAGTTAGCTTCACCTAGTTTTCTAGGTCTTCCTAAATGACCAGAATGTGATGAGATTTGATTAACCTGTGAAAACTGGTGATGTTATCCTCCAAATATCAAACCTTGAGGGCAAATTTATAAAATGCATAGTTTGGTTGCTCTTAGTTTTTTTCTGATTAGAAAACTAAGTGGACTTGATTTGTATCCAGGGCTACATCAAAAAATTCAAAGGCACCAAGCCAAAAAAACAGGTGAATATAGTGCCCTCAATCCATATTTGTATTTCAAAATGAAAACCATACTATCCTCTAGAGTGAACGTAAAAATGTAAAGTCAGGTTCTGATTTTCCACATGATGACTATTCATTGATTTTTGATTTTTCAATCACAAAATTCTTGTTGTTTCTGTACTGTTGTTGCCCAAGCCTCCTACTTAGTAATCTGGTATTACCTTTCCTTCCTATAACCCAAAGACAGTGTGGAATTTTTGATATATAAATATTGAAGTTAACAGAGACAAATTTATTAATATGTTCTTCTGAATCTGTTCATTAATTGGAAAGCTCTTCTCATCTTGAGATCTGATATTCAAATAATTTTCTCCTAGGCTTTAAAAAAGTTGTTTTCTTTTTAACTTCTTATATATTCTCTAATGTGTTTTGTTTTACACAAATTATGTTTTACACAAATATGTTTATTTTCATATAACAGATATTGTATTTGAAATGTTCATTTCTTGAGTTTTGGAACTGAGACAGAATGGACAAAAAATAGACCTGTGGGCCAGCGCCACGGCTCAATAGGCTAATCCTCCACCTGCGGCGCCGGCACACAGGGTTCAGTCCTGGGCGGGGTGCCGGATTCTGTCCCAGTTGCCCCTCTTCCAGTCCAGCTCTCTGCTGTGGCCCGGGAGTGCAGTGGAGGATGGCCCAAGTCCTTGGGCCCTGTACCCGCATGGGAGACCAGGAGAAGCACCTTGCTCCTGGCTTCGGATCAGCGTGGTGCGCTGGCCGTGGCGGCCATTGGAGGGTGAACCAACAGAGAAGGAAGACCTTTCTCTCTGTCTCTCTCTCACTGTCCACTCTGCCTGTCAAAAAAAAAAAAAAAAAAAAAAAAAAAAAAAAAAAAAAAAAAGTAGACCTGTGGCAGGCATTTGGTATAGCAGTCAAGGTGCTACTAGGGGAGCCTACATCTTAGCTCCACTTTCCATTCCAACTTCCTGTTAATATCATCTTGGGAGGCAGCAGGTGATAGTTCATTTACTTGGGTCCCTGTGACCCTCAGAAGTAGCCCGAGTTCAGTTCTTGGCTCCTGGCCTAGCTCAGCTCTGTCATTTGTGATATTTGGGGAGTAAATGGAAGAGGATGCAAAATCTCTCTCTGCTTTTCAAATAAATACAATTAAAAAAAAAAAAAAGACCAAGAATACTCACTATTCCATACCATCTTTTAATATTATGAAATCTTGGGTTGAGTGTGGTGGTGCACTGTATTAAGCTGCCTCTTGGTATGCCTGTAGTTCATCTCAGAATACCTAGACTCAAATATTGCCTCTTCTTTTACTTCCATTTCAGCTTCCTGCTAATGTACACCTTGGGAGTCATTAGATGATAGCTCGAGTACTTGGGTCCCTGCTATCCACATGGGAGACCTGGGCTGAGTTCTGAGCTTCTGGCTTTGGCCCGGACCAGTCCTGGCTACTGCAGGCATCTAGGAAATGAACCAGTTGATGGAATATCTCTCTTCATCACGCACACATACACACACACACACACAGAAACACACACACTCACTACACATCTCTCCCTCCAACCCTCCTTCTCCCCCTTTCCTCTCCTCTCCCCTCCCCTCTTCTTTCTTTTCTTTCTTTCTTTTCTTTCCTTTTTTCTTTCTTTCTTTCTTTCTTTCTTGCTTGCTTGCTTTCTTTCTCTCTCTCTCTCTCTCTCTCTCTTTCTTTCTCTGCCATGAAAACTTTAAAAATATCTTTACGAAGGCATTTATAAAAAGTATTCTGAAATCTTCTGTGCGTTCAACAGATGTGCACGATTCACCCCCTTCCTATTTCCTTCTTTGATCTCATGTTCCTCTCCACCTTTCCTCTTATCCTAATCATCAGCTGCTAAATACAAAATCTATCCTTTGTGTCTTCAGCAAGGCAGGTACAAAGATTTTGGTCACAGAGAAGTCAAATGATGAAGCTTTGATTACTTTGTGTATAATATGCTTTTCTGACTAAGACAGATTTTTGGCTTTTGCAGATATTAGAAGTATTCCCTTTTCAGTTCTTTTATTTTTCTATGAGAGATATTTTTAATCAAAAGGCTTAGTTGTTTTTAATGTCATGAAGAGATGATGTGAAGTGAAAGGTTTTTAAAGTGAGAACGGTGCAGAGAGAAATTCAATTTCTCATTTTGAGATTAACTGATAGTGTTTCCAGGAGTCATCAGTATCTCTGGAGAGTATTTTAGTTCCATTAGCTTCACCCCACTACAATCTCTATAAGAAAGATAGGAATTTTGCAGATGGCGTTGGGCCATGCTTCATTTCTGCTCAAATCACACCATAATGATGCCACTTATTCATCCATAAAAGCTTGTGGAAGTGCACTGAACATCTGCACATAATGCAGCCATTCATGCAAAGAAGCCGAAGACCCTGTTTATTACAAGGGATCTGCAAGCTCTCTCTTCCTGCTCAGTTGGCCTCAGAAGTTTCAACGGCCCTGTAAGAGAGAAGTGCCAACAGCCCATTAGCCCAATGAACCAATCCATAGAAAACATGCTCTCTGGCCTCGCGGATGCCTGCCTCGAACTGGGGCAAAGCCAATATGCATTTCGTTCTAGAACTGAACAGCAGCTTCTTCCTTTGTTAGTCCCTCCCTCTCTTTCCCAAACCACTGGTTGGACATATGGCTTCCTATAGTAATGTTTACCCTTAACCACATGGTTTATTTAACTTCAACCAAAGCAAATTTGAATTTGTTGAAATTACGGCATTTTCTTAAACATGTTGACATACAAGTATCCATTCAAAGAAAAGCATTATAATCCAGAGTTTCCTATTTCTAGTCACTGTAAATATTCTTTCATTTGTTCAGGTAGTCAGTTTTGATTGGCTAACTAGTGTGTACTAGGGATAGGGCAGTGAATGAAGGGATATTGTTTTATGTCTTCAGCACAATTCAAGTACAACAAATGAATTTGGCCTAATCCTTTGAGAGATTTTCTTTATTATTTTCCCTGAGAACAATTCATCTTTCACTTGTTCATAATTATAACATAATTTAGATCCTAGCCTGAAACAATTTCTAGAAATTTGAGCATTCTCATTTTTGACAGTTGTTTGACTTTGTTCACCTTTAATTGCTTTCTTTTTCCCTTGACACAAATGAGTTTTACATTTACACATGATTCATTCCTTAGGGCAAGTTTGCTGTAAGTATAACAGAGATGCAAAGGGTAGATAGTTCCAGTTCTAGGAGGAACCCATATGAAAGTCTTATTAGTTTTCTATTAGTGCCAAAGCAAATTGCTGCACACTTATACCACTAGTAGCCTAATTTTCCAGGTGGAGAAACTGAAGCTCAGAGAAGTCAGGGTCCTTCATGCAAGGCTTGGCATTGGGATTTGAACTCAGTGTGTTTCCAAAGCTATTGTATCTCATCTGTAGAAAAAATAGATACAAAATTGTTGACCAATAGAATGCCTGTCCATTGACATAGTTCAATAATGTGGCACAAATAAATTTTATCAAAATGCTTATGGGGGAGGGATGTTAAGAACATGTATACATCTTCTTGAATAATTGCTGCATCAGAAATGTTTCTTTTTACTTTTTTTAATTTCAGGTAAACTAATTAATATAACTTAAATGTTATTATGAAATAAATGCCAATATTTTTTCATTCATAAATTCTCTATATCAGAACATATTATAGTTTGTAAGAAAAATTTTATTTATTTATTTTTTAAAGATTTATTTATTTATATTTATTTGACAGTTAGACAGTGAGAGAGAGAGAGATGGAGAGAAAGGTCTTCCTTCCATTGGTTCACCCCCAAAATGGCCACCACCGTTCTCACTTTAAAAACCTTTCACTTCACATCATCTCTTCATGACATTAAAAACAACTAAGTCTTTCGATTAAAAATCTCTCTCATAGAAAAATAAAAGAACTGAAAAGGGAATACTTCTAATATCTGCAAAAGCCAAAAATCTGTCTTAGTCAGAAAAGCATATTATACACAAAGTAATCAAAGCTTCATCATTTGACTTCTCTGTGACCAAAATCTTTGTACCTGCCTTGCTGAAGACACAAAGGATAGATTTTGTATTTAGCAGCTAGCTGATGATTAGGATAAGAGGAAAGGTGGAGAGGAACATGAGATCAAAGAAGGAAATAGGAAGGGGGTGAATCGTGCACATCTGTTGAACGCACAGAAGATTTCAGAATACTTTTTATAAATGCCTTCGTAAAGATATTTTTAAAGTTTTCATGGCAGAGAAAGAGAGAGAGAGAGAGAGAGAGAGAGAGAAAGAAGAAAAGAAAAGAAAAGAAAGAAAGAAAGAAAGAAGAAAAGAAAAGAAAGAAAGAAAGAGAAAGAAAGAAAGAAAGAAAGAAAGAAAGAAAGAAAGAAAGAAAGAAAGAAAGAAAGAAAGAAAGAAAGAAAGAAAGAAAGAAAGAAAGAAGAGGGGAGGGGAGAGGAGAGGAGAGGAGAGGAAAGGGGGGGAAGGAGGGTTGGAGGGAGAGATGTGTAGTGAGTGTGTGTGTGTATGTGTGTGTTTCTGTGTGTGTGTGTGTGTATGTGTGCGTGATGAAGAGAGATATTCCATCAACTGGTTCATTTCCTAGATGCCTGCAATAGCCAGGACTGGTCTGGGCCAAAGCTAGAAGCTCAGAACTCAGTCCAGGTCTCCCATGTGGATAGCAGGGACCCAAGTACTCGAGCTATCATCTAATGACTCCCAAGGTGTACATTAGCAGGAAGCTGAAATGGAAGTAAAAGAAGAGGCAATATTTGAGTCTAGGTATTCTGAGATGAACTACAGGCATACCAAGAGGCAGCTTAATACAGTGCACCACCACACTCAACCCAAGATTTCATAATATTAAAAGATGGTATGGAATAATGAGTATTCTTGGTCTTTTTTTTTCAAATTGTATTTATTTGAAAAGCAGAGAGAGATTTTGCATCCTCTTCCATTTACTCCCCAAATATCCACAAATGACAGAGCTGGGCTAGATCAAACCCAGGAGCCAAGAACTGAACTCGGGCTACTTCTGAGGGTCACAGCCTAGCACGTGATCAATCCTAGTGAAAATTACATGCACTGATGAGAAGAATGTATATTCTGTAACTCTAGGATAAAAAGTTCTGTAGATATCCGTGTGGTCCATTTGGTCTACAGTATTGATTAACACTCTTGTTTCCTTGTTAATTTTCAAATACCTTGGGATATATTTAAACAGGGGTGTCAAAGATCTCTATGATGAGTATTACAAAACATTAAAGAAAGCAATAGAAGATGATACCAAAAAAGGGAAAATTCTTCCCTGTTCACAGAGTGGAAGAATCAATATGATCAACATGTCCATACAATCAAAAGCTATTTACAGATTCAGTGTGAAACCAATCAAAATACCAAGGACCTTCTTCATAGTTATGGAAATAATGATCGTGAAATTCATATGGAAACACAGCAGAATCCAAATAGTTAAAGCAATCTTAAACAACAAAAAGAAAGCTGGAGGCATCACAATACCTGATGTCAAAGCATACTACAGGGCAGTTATAATCAAAATTGCCTGGCACTGGTACAAAAACAAATGGATAGACCAATGGAGCAGAATAGAAACACCAGAAATCAATCCAAGCATCTACAACCAACTTATCCTTGACAATGTAGCTAAAACCAATCTCTGTAGCAAGAACAGTCTCTTCAACAAATGGTGCTGGGAAAACTGAATTTACATATGCAGAGGTATGAAGCAAGACCCCTACCTTACACCTTATACAAAAATCCACTCAAAATGGATTAAGGACCTAAATCTATGAGCTGATACCATCAAATTATTACAGAACATTGGAGAAACCCTGCAAGACATTGGCACAGGCAAAGAGTCCTTGGAAAAGACCTCAAAGGCATAAGCAATCAAAGCCAAAATTAACAAATGGGATTACACCAACTTGAGAAGCTTCTGTACTGCAAGAGAAACACTCAGGACAAGATGGCTTCACTGCTGAATTCTACCAGAAATTTAAAGAACTAACTACAATTTTGCTCAAGCTATTCAAAAAAATTGAAAGCGAAGGACTCCTCCCATGTGAAGCCTGCATCACCTTAATTCCTAAACCTGAAAAAGATATAACGGAGAAAAAGAACTATGGACAATTTCCCTGATGAAAAACACAAAAATCCTTAACAAAATACTAGCCAATTGTATCCAATAACACATCCAAAAGATCATTCACTGGGACCAAGTGGGATTTATCCCTGGTATGCAGGAATGGTTTAATATTCACAAATCAATCAATATGATATGATACATCACATGAACAACCTGAAGAACAAAAAACATGATTATCTCAATAGATGCAGAGAAAGCATTTGTTAAAATACAGCCCACTTTCATGATGAGAACTATAAGCTATTTGTGTATAGAAGGAATATTCCTCAGTGCAATCAAGGCAATTTATAACAAACCCACAGCCAATTTCCTATTGAATGAGGAAAAACTGGAAACATTCCCACTGAGATCCAGAATCAGACAAGGATGGCCACTCTCACCATTGCTATTCAATATAGTCCTGGAAGTTGTAGCCAGAGCCATTAAGCAAGGAAAAGAAATCAAAAGGATACTAACTGAGAAGGAGGAAGTCAAATTATCCATATTTGTAGGTGACATGATTCTATATATAGAGGATCCACAAGACTCTACTGAAAGACTATTGGAACTCATAAAAGAGTTTGGTAAATTTGCAAGATATAAAATCAACATACAAAATTCAGTAGCCTTTGTATACACAGAGACTGCCATGGCTGAGAAGGAACTTCTAAGATCAGTCACATTCAAAATAGGTACAAAAAATCAAGTACCTTGGTTTCTTCCATTTTCCACCACTGATGTTTATTATAAAGCTAGGGAAAATTCTAAATGTATTTTCCCATTAGAAAGATAAATTGAGAAAATATATCCAAATGTATTGTTAAATACCATTGAGTCCCAGCACTGTGATATGGGATGTTGGTGTCACAAGTGGTGGCTTAACTGGTTGCACGACAGTACCAGCCCCATAAATTACTCTGGTTATGTGTGCCTTCTGAAAGTTTATTTTATCTCTTCATACTTGTCTATGATTATGAAACTAATCTTATGTGAAATTTCTATCTCTGCACACAAAATCCAGATTCTGCTTAGTAAATCAAATACTATCTATCTCATGGAATGCATACACCTAGGCACAGTGCATCCATCTAGGCAGAGGAGGTCCCAATAGGCCAGACTCCAGCTCTCTTCTGTAAGTTGGGTCCTTCTTCTCAACTCTTGCTAGAGAGTTGTGGTTGTGGGATAGACATCCCATTTTCTTGCTTGTTGTTGGTCAGGGGCTACTTGCAACATGCAGAGGCCAACTTTAGTACCTATAATCTCCATAGGACATTTCACCACCTGAATATTTGCTTTCTTCCAGGACAGTGCCAGCACATCTTTCAGACTTTTCATCCTCTTATCTTCAGCTATGACAAAGTTTTTTTGTATATTGTGTTGAGATATATTGTGTTGATTGGGGTGTATAATATTCCAGAAGTACTTACTGTGTGCCAGTCACGTTCCAGGCAGTGTGCTTATGCTTAGGATACAAAAGAAAACATGACAGGCCCAGCTCCTGCATTTAAGGATAAGAAATCAAGAGATTAGATAGATTAAAATTATAACCTTTAGTCTCCACCTGCATGAAAGGGAAAGTGATTCTGTAGTGTGTGAATATTAGAAACCTGGCATTTGTGGGACATCTTAGAATTCTGAGTGCCTTGACTATGCATGCCATTAGTATGTTATGGTCAGTGCTTAAATTGATTATAGATTCAACATTTAAAGCAAAACAGCCTGGGCTATGAAGAGGTTCCCTGCAAAGGGTAGATCTCATTTCTAGGATTTTGCCATAGATGTGCTGTGAGCCTGCCCTTATGGAGCAGTTTAATGTTCATGCTGAAATAGACCAAGGATGAAAATTTAGCCTACAATTGAGAAAAGGGGAAGAGCATATATTCTGAAATTTACTTAAAGGAACCAAATTTAAACTTATATTCAATGCTAGTGACAGACCCGCTTAGACCTAAGCAGATGGTCAGTGACAACCACAGATGGCAGCAGCCTCAGTTTATGAAGTCTGTTGCTTCAAGGAATAAAAATCTTTACTATTTTCTTTGACTGCTAAACTCACTCTGGAGTTGCTTTCTTCATACTTTTCCTCAGAATCTGGCACTTCTGCTCATGTTTTCATTCCTGTTAGTAGAAACTAAAGACCTACATAAAGAATTTCAAGTGATACAGATACAATTATTGAATATTCCACATTGGGGGTACTTAAAATACTGATGGGTGCTACCCTGAAGTTGCATTTATCCTTTCTTTTCTTTTTTTTTTTTTTTCTTTAAGAGTAAATTTATTTCTTTTTTTTTTTTAAACTTTTATTTAATGCATATAATTTTCCAAAGTACGACTTATGGATTACAATGGCTTCCCCCCCATACCGTCCCTCCCACCCACAACCCTCCCCTTTCCCACTCCCTCTCCCCTTCCATTCACATCAAGATTCATTTTCGATTATCTTAATATACAGAAGATCAGCTTAGTATACATTAAGTATGGATTTCAACAGTTTGCTCCCACACAGAAACATAAAGTGAAAAATAATAGATGATTTTTTTTAAATGATGATGAAATCAGAGCAGACCTATTGTCATGTTTAATCCCAGTGAGAGTCAAGTTGGGAATTGATAATTTCTTTTTTTTTCTTTTTTTTTTTTTTTTACAGAGGATCAGTTTAGTATGCATTAAGTAAGGATTTCAACAGTTTGCACCCCCATAGAAACACAAAGTGAAATATATTGTTTGAGTACTCGTTATAGCATTAAATCTCAATGTACAGCACATTAAGGACAGAGATCCTACATGAGGAGTAAGTGCACAGTGACTCCTGTTGTTGACTTTACCAATTGACACTCCTGTCTATGGCATCAGTAATCTCCCCATGCTCCAGTCATGAGTTTCCAAGGCTATGGAAGCCCTCTGAGTTCTCCGACTCTTATCTTGTTTAGACAAGGTCATAGTCAAAGTGGAGGTTCTCTCCTCCCTTCAGAGAAAGGTACCTCCTTCTTTGAAGACCTGTTCTTTCCACTGGGATCTCACTCGCAGAGATCTTTTGCCAGAGTGTCTTGGCTTTCCATGCCTGAAATACTCTCATGAGCTTTTCAGCCAGCTCCGAATGCCTTTAGGGCTGATTCTGAGGCCAGAGTGCTATTTAGGACGTCTGCCATTCTATGAGTCTGCTGAGTATCTCACTTCCCATGTTGGATCACTCTTCCCTTTATTTACTCCATCAGTTAGCGTTAGCAGGTACTAGACTTGTCTATGTGCTCCCTTTGACTCCCAGTCCCTTCACCATGACCAACTGTGAACTGAAACTGATCACCTGGAACAGTGAGATGGCATTGGTACATGCCACCTCGATGGGATTGAATTGGAATCCCCTGGAAGCATTTATCCTTTCTTTATGTATGGTCAGACAATAATGAATAAATCCAGTAAAGAAGATATATTGTGTTGATTTGGGTGTGTAGAAGTTTGCGTTTGTTTTGGAAATATTCACTGAATACCAGTCATGTCCCAGGCACTGTGCTTGTGCTTGAGATACAACAGAGAACATGAAAGGCCTGGCTCCTGCCTTCAAAGATAGGGAGTAGAGAGATCAGGCAGATTAAGGGCATCTTAAGTGTGGTTATATGATTTTACTCTCCAAACTGAGACATTAATTTTATTTTATAGGTGGTTAAATTTTAGTGAATCAAGGAGACCAGGAGTCAGGGTAAAAGGACAGCGACATTAGTAATGAACTCAGCGAGTGCCAAGTGGTCCAGCTTGTCATGCCACCTTGCCATTTTTTAAAACTGAGGAGAGCTAAGTGGAGCCATTTGGGGAGTATAAAATAAGTTTAACAAAAACTAAAATGACTGATATTCTTTCTCAAGAGTCTGTACCCCAAATTAATGTATTGAAGCAGTTTGTCCAGGAATTACAGAACTAATTACAGGTAAGACAATGATTTGTAACCTGCAAGCCCAATTGTCTTTTGATTACAGCTCCATAAAATACTTTAATATCCTCTATTCTTTTGTCCTTTGTTGGCATTTTCTAGTGTGCTTATAATTAACTGCTCAGTAAAGCTACCTTAAAATGGCAACCTCGGTGCCTTGGTATAAATTTTATTCTCATTTTCCTAAAGATTTTTAGTTCAGATTGGTCTAGCTGTACTTTCAGATATTTCCTCTTGGATTTATGTTCCACATATGCCTACATAAGAATAAATTTTCTTACTGTGATGCATCCAGCTTCCAGGTAAAGAAGTTTTGTAGCCTATAGCTATGAGGAAATTTGCATGCCAGGGAAGAAGTGACTTGGAAATTGATTGACTCCATATTTTAGAGTTGACCTCTGAAGATAGAAACTGTGTGCATACTGTGAAACCTATGTTATTATTTAGTATTCTTGTAAAATGAAGGAATACAGTCTTAGGTGGAGTTAGCTATAAAATCCTTCTTAACCAAATTTTATTGACAGCTCACAGAGGAAGTTTAGTGTTTCGAATGCTAATTCCTGAACCAGACATAGTACGGTGGTTCATAAAGGTCTCTATTATTTGGAGCTAAGTAAAAATCCAGTTTTACTCATGTTTTGACACAAATGTTCTACTTTAGAGCCTCATTTTAGATTGTATTACTTCAGAACAGTAATGCCACATTTTTTTTTTTTTTGACAGTCAGAGTTAGACAATGAGAGAGAGAGACAGAGAGAAAGGTCTTCCTTCCGTTGGTTCACCCCCCAAATGGCTGTTACGGCCAATGTGCTATGCCAATCCGAAGCCAGGAGCCAGGTGCATCCTCCTGGTCTCCCATGCGGGTGCAGGGCCCAAGCACTTGGGACATTCTCCACTGCCTTCCCAGGCCACAGCAGAGAGCTGGACTGGAAGAGGAGCAACCAGGACAGAATCCGGTGCCCTGACCGGGACTAGAACCCAGGGTGCCGTGCCAGCGCCGCAGGTGGAGGATTAGCCTAGTGAGCTGCAGTGCTGGCCCACTGCCACATTTTTTTTAACATTCAGCTCTTTGGTAAGAGATGACAGTGATTCCTGCATTAATTATGCTCTGCTGCAAAGATTAATTAATTATGTAAAGCTCTTGATTATATTGCAGAGCTAACTAATACATCCTTTTGGTAAAACAGGGAAAATAAAAGTGATTTGTAATATTTCAAGAATGAATTCCTATTCTTAGTAAATATTTTTGTTTAGCAAAAAGTGGTTAAAATTTAGACCCTATCAGTAAATAGATGCCAAAAATGTTTACTTCTTGACACATTCAAAATGTATAAAATGTATGCTGTCCACTCATATCATATAAAATGTACATTACTCTTTGATGTTGTTATTGTTTTTTGCAGTACTAGTAGTTTTATTTTGCCTCCAAAAAACTCAGGATCCTTTAACCAAACTTAGGATGCTCACAGCAATTTTCTAAAGACCATTGTGAAGTGAATAGACATTTTGAAGAGAGCAATCTTTCATCTCACTGGCCCGTTTCTTCTCCACTTCAAGAATTACATATGAAAAGCCCTAAATAACCTCCTCCTTTTTTCCAACTCATAAAAGCCCACAGATAACCAGGCAATGCAACGTAGACAAGTGCCCCTCACCTGGGATAATTTTGCCTCCCAAAGGACATTTTGGAAATGTCTGGGGACATATTTGGTTGTTGCAGCTTGAGAAAGGGAGTGCTACCAAGAGCTGGTAGGTGGTGTCAGAAGTGCCGCACAACATCCAGCCACGCACAGGACAGTTCTTCACAATACAGACTTATCCATCCTGAAATGTCAATAGTGCTGTGTTAGAAAAACCCTAAGGTAGTAAAGGGTCTGGACTGAAAGGCAAGAGATGTGAGATATCTTATTTGCCTATGCTTTTTATGGGCCAATCTAAAAAAGGAAAGGAGGGGGAAAAAAAGCATGTTAAACTTCCGCCTGCAGTGCCAACATCTCATTAGGGCTGTGGTTCGTGTCCCAGATGCTCCTCTTCCCATCCAGCTCTCTGCTATGCCCTGGGAAAGCAGTAGAAGATGGCTTAAGTGCTTGAACCTCTGTACCCTCATGAGGAACCCAGAAGAAGCTCCTGGATCCTAGCTTCAGATCAGCCCAGCTCTGGCTGTTGTGGCCATTTGGGGAGTGAGCCAGCAGATGGAAGACTTTCTCTCTCTCTCTCTCTCTCTCTCTCTCTGCCTCTCAAATAAGTAAAGAAAAAATCTTTAGAAAGTCAGAGTCAGAAAGGGAGATACAGAAAGCAAGTAATATCTTCCATCTGCCAGTTCACTTCCCAGATGGACACGGCTGGACCCAGCTGAATTCAGGAGCCAGACATCCAGGTCTCCCATGTGGATGGCAGGGGCCCAAACACTTGGGCCATCTTCTGCTGCTTCTCCTAGTCCATTAGCAGGGAGCTGGATCAGAAGTGGAGCAGCCAGGACATGAACTGAAGCCCATATGAGATTCCAGCACTGCATGCGTTGTCTGGCACCACAATGCCAGCCCCATGAGATTTTTGTAAAAATGATATTAATTTTTTTTGGTGTTATTGACAACAGGGTTAATGGCATTCAGAGACTTTTAAGAAATGGAAAGTTTGAATGTGCCCCCTAAAAGTTCATTAAGTTCCTTGGAAATTAAGTTGGAATCTTAATTCCCAACCCAGCGGTGTTCAGATATGAGGCCAAGGTGCCAGTGTTCCAGTGCAGTGGGTTAAGCTGCCACCTGTGATGCTGGCATCCCATGAGAGCAGCAGTTCAAGTCCTGGCTGCTTCTCTTCCAATCCAGCTCCCTGCTAATGTGCTAGGAAACTAGTGGAAGTGCTTGGGCCCCTGCCAACATCTTGGGGGAGCTAGGTGCAGTTTCTGGCTTCTAGCTTCTGCCTAGTTCAACCCTGCATCCATTTGAGGTATGAACTGGCACATGGAAGATTCTCTCTCTCTTTCTCTGAGATTAAAAAAATTTAAAAAGAGGTGAAAAAGGTGAGGCCTAATTGGGGTGTTTACGTCATGAGGGCTGCCTTCATGAATGGCTTAATGCTGTTTTCATGGAAGTGAATTAGTTATGGCAGGGAGTCAGTTGATGAATGGATTATTATAAAAGTGAATTGGGCTTTGTCAGCTCATTCTCCTTCTGCAAGTCATGAAGTGCAAGGCCCTTGGACTTCCCAACCTCCAGAACATGAACTAAATAAATCTCTATTCTTTTTTTTTTTAATTTTTATTTGACAGGTAGAGTTATAAACAGTGAGAAAGAGAGGCAGAGAGAAAGGTCTTCCTTCCATTGGTTCATTCCCCAGATGGCCACTATGGTCAGCGCACTGCACCAATCTGAAGCCAGGAGCCAGGTGCTTCCTCCTGGTCTCACATGAGGGTGCAGGGGCCCAAGCACTTGGGCTATCCTCCACTGCCTTCCCAGGCCACAGCAGAGAGCTGGACTGGAAGAGGAGCAACGGGGACAGAATCAGGCACCCATATGGGATGCCAGTGCTGCAGGCGGAGGATTAACCATGGTGCCGGCCCCAAATCTCTATTCTTTATAAATTCTCTATGTAATATGTAATATGTAACAGAAAATACTAAGACAGAATGGATTAGGAGAAAAAATATCTTTTGTTTCATGTTTGAATATGATCGGAAGTGGTGACCTATTACTTGTAACTTCAGTGATCAAGACGGAGAGGAAAAAGAAGCGGGAGGCAGATAATAGAAAAGGAAAAAGGGGGAATGTGGTATGTTTATTTAACTAGACTTGTGCTACTTTTTAGCTTTTAATAAACTGCAAAGCAGCTGTCATTTTGTTCATTTTTCTCCTGAATTTGCTATCTCAGGAGACAGAATATAGGACAATAAATGGGGAAAACAAAATAAATGAAATGGAAGAAAAAACCCTCTGAGTACACAACTGTGAGAGTCTTTGTGGTAACAGCAGCAGGAAGGACCAGTAAATGGCTCTCCACTCCTTCCTGTCCATCCTGATTAGGAGACCTGGCTAGATGCCATACTTTGAGATATCACACTTGTAGGCCCTGTGTATTTCGAGAGTCCTACTGCTTCTGTTTTCTTTTAATTAGTTAATTAATTTAGTTTCTAATGTGAACTAATTTCATGTGTGTCATATGTACAGATTTAGGAGCATGGTGATACTTCCCACACTACCCTCCCACCTGCCCTTGCTGCCACCCTCCCTTCTTTTTCCTTTCTTATTCTTTCTTTTAATTTTTATAGTGATTTACTTTCACTTTACTTTATACTCATAAGATTAACCCTACATTACATAAAGAGTTCAACAAATAATAAGCAGAAAAAATTTGTTCCTCAACATTAGAGACAAGGGCTGTAAACAATCAACAGGACTCAAAATGTCAGTTTTGCTCCTGCACATTATATTTTTTGGTACTCTTAGTTACCACAGATCAGGGAAAACATATATGATATTTGTCTTTTTGGGACTGGCTTATTTCAATAAGTATAATGGTTTCCAGTTGCATCCATTTTGTTGCAAAAGACAGGATTTAATTTTTTTTTATGGCTGAGTACTTTTCCATAGTATATGTATATATGTGTGTGTGTGTATTTATATGTATATGTATGTGTATATGTATACTATATATGTGTATATATTTATATGTGTATGTATGTGTATATGTATATGTATACTATATGTGTGTATGTGTGTGTGTATTTATTCAATTGATGGACATCTGGGTTGATTCCATGTTTTAGCTATTGTGAATTGAGCTGCAGTAACATGGGGGTAGGTAACTCTTTCATATGCTGATTTCATTTCATTTGGGTAAGTTCCCAGGAATGGGATTACTGGATTTATGGTAAATCTATGTTCAGATTTCTGTGGTATCTCCATATTGTCTTCTGCAATGGCTATACTAGTTTACATTCCCACCAACAATGAATTGGTGTACCTTTTTCTCTTGACATCCTCTCCAGCATTTATTTTTTGACTTCTGCATGATAGCCGTTCTAACTAGGATGATGTGAAATCTCATTGTGGTTTTGACTTGTGTTTCCCTGATGGCTAGTGATCCAGGTCATTTATTCGAGTGTATGTTGTCCATTTGAATTTCATCCATTGAAGAATGTCTGTTAATATCCTTTGCCAATTTCTTGACTGGATTGTTTGTTTTTTTGTTGTTGAGTTTCTTGAGCTCTTTATAGATTTTGGATATTGATCCTTTATCAGTTGCATAGCTTGCAAATATTTTTTTTCCCATTCTATTGGTTGCCTCTTCACTTTATTGAGTGTGTTCTTTGTGGTCCAGAAGCTTCTCAGCTTGATGTAATCTCATTTGCCTATTTTGGCTTTTACTGTCACTGCTTCTGGTGTCTTTTCCAAGAAGTCTTTGCCTATGTCCATGTCGTACAGTTTCCCCAATGTTCTCCTCTAGTAATTTGATGGTATCAGGTTGTAAATTGAGATCCTTGACCCAATTATAGTTGATGTTTGTATAGGGTGTAAGGTAGGGGTCTTGTTTCATACTTCTACATGTGGAAATCCAGTTGTCCTAGCACCACTTGTTGAAGAGACTGTCCTTGCTGCAGGGATTGGTTTTAGCTCCTTTGTCTAATCTTAGTTGGTTGTAGATGCATGGATTGACTTCTGGAGTTTTTATTCTGTTCCATTAGTCTACATGTCTATTTCTGTGCCAGTACTAGGCTGTTTTGATTATAACTGCCCTGTCACATGTCCTGAAATTTGGTATTGTGAGGCTGCCAGCTTTGCTTTTGTTGTCTAATACTGCTATAGCTATTCAGGGTCTCTTTTGTTTTCATATGAATTTTAACGTAATTTTTAGATCTGAAACAAATGTCCTTGGTATTCTAGTTGGGATTGCATTGAATCTGTAAATTTCTTTGGAAAATATGGACATCATAAATGTGACATATAACTATCAAATTGAAGTATAAAAACCATATTATCATTTCAGTACATGCAGAGAAAGGATTTGATAAAATACAACATACTTTCATAATAAAAACCTTAATCAAATTGGGTATAGAAGGAACATTCCTCTACACAATCAAAGCAATATATGACAAACTCACAGCCAGCATCATATTGAATGAGGAAAAGCTGGAATCATTTTCACTAATATCTGGAACCAGACAAGGACACCAATTTTCACCATTGGCATTCAACATTGTTCTAGAAGTTTTAGCCAGAGCCATTAGGCAAGAAAAAGAAATCAAAGAGGTACAAATTGGAAAGAAGGAAGTGAAATCATCCCCTTTTGAATATAACATAATTTTATATGTAGGGGCACTAAAAGACTCCACGAAGAGATCATTGGAACTCATAAGAGAGTTTGGTAAAGTTGGAGGTTATAAAATTAACATGCAAAAATCAAGAGCCTTTGTATGCACAGACAATGCATGGCTGAGAAAGAACTTGTAAGGTCAGTCCCATTCACAATAGCTACAGAAATTTTAAATATCTTGTAATAAATTTTAGCAGAGGTTAAATATTTCTACAATGAAAATTACAAAACATTAAAGAAAAAATAGAAGAACACAGACAAAAAAAATGGAAAAACCTTCCATGTTCTTGGATTGGAAGAAGTAATGTCATCAAAATATCCATATTACCAAAAGCAATTTACAGATTCAATGTGATTCCAGTCAAAATACCAACATTTTCTGACATTCTCAGGTCCAGAAAAATCAATGCTAAAATTCTGCTGCCTTTTATGCTTGATAGCTTGCTAAGTGGTTTCTGGCTACTCACTTAGCTTTCCTGAGGTGAGACTATGCTTCCTTTTATTTGCTTTCCATAACTCTGTGAGAATGCTGGGGTACAGGTGTCATTAACTAACATCATTTAGTAGTAATGTGCTCAACCACCAAAATGGAAATGAAGGATACTATTATAAACCATTAAGCATTCCGCTTGGATATCCACTCTTTTATGTTATCACAGCAGGAGCTGCAAGTTTTGCAAGCATCTTTTGCCAGCACCAGCTTTCTCTGGTGGTTACTTGGAATTTGAATAGATGTGATTTTTTTTTCCTTTTTCAGCAATTTATTCATTCTTGCAGTGGCAATCATGAAAATAGGTCAGAGTCTTCTTGTGGTTGGATTCTTATGCCACCCCTTACCCCCGAGAACAGCCCTTAAATATTAATAGCATCATTGGGAAAACACGGCAACTATTTCCCTGCTTGCTTCAGCTCAATGAAGAGTTGTTCAGTGTGGACCCCAAAGCTCTCCCCTCATGAATGGACGTGATTGTGAGCAAACCATCTCCTACTAAGGCAAGACGTGACACTGGGAACAAAGACTGATTTTTAGGCTGCAATGATGAGCTCACTCCAGGGCCCATGTGAGAACTTTGAAGCTCATCCAGGTGCCAGCTTTCTGTGTATATGACATTCTCAGGGAGCTTTGGAGACTGGGCAGCAGGCCTTTAAGCATTGATCTGCAGTGTGTGAATTACAAGGTCAGTTGGGGTGAGATGCCGTAATTTCTGTTTAGTCTAAATTTCCCCCAGAGGAGACATATTTCTTTTACCCTGAGTAAAGAGACGCCACAATATTTTCATTTCAGCCAAACCAATAAGGGAATTTAAAAAGTAAATTTACATAGTTATCTTCTGGGTGGTTGCAAATAAGAAAGTCCATTTTCCCTTTCCAGTTCCTAATGCAACTTTTTTGAGGTTATATTAATGCTTGGGAGAAATACAACCAGGAAAGCAAGCTGGCAAAACCAGGGAAAATGGGAAAATTTCATGGAATCTCTTTTTTATTCATGTGATGTCTTATAATCACTTAGCTGTTTTTCTTATTGAATTCACTGATTCAATTGTTTTACCATCCTCTAGTCAAAGGTTATTATATTGGCTCTGTGGCAAATCTTCTAACTGTTTGTGGATCAAAGTGAAACTAAATGGCATTAGTTCCTTTGCCACCTATGTAGAGAGTTTCCAGATCTGCTCTGTACTGTGTGTGCACAGCTAGTTAATAAGGCACCTATGGTGCTTGCTTTGGCAGCACATATTCTAAAATAAGGCACCTATAGTATGACTAACACTGTGTTGGTTGTTATACAAATTCAAAACAAGGAGGATCTTCAATATAGACATATGAGAAAAATACTCCAGAATAATCCAAGTCTTCTATTGTTACATGGAGGGAAAATGCTGCCTTTGAATCATACTTGAGCTAGAATCAATGTTTATTTGCTGAGTTTCTTTAGGCAAGTTTGTTTATTTCTGAGTATTATTTTCTTTACCTGTGAAATGGGTCTACTAATATCTTGTCTCCATAATCAGGATTAAAGAAGCTGTTCTATACAAAGTGGACTTTGAGTACCTGTTACCTACTGTTACGAAGATTTTCAAAATCTATACCTCAGTGTGAGGGCTCTCAGGGTTCAGAGAAGGCTGTCCCTTTTTATGGTTGGAATAGTTTAGGAAGAATTGGAGAATTAAGTTGAGCTCAATGGTCTGTGAAAAATGGTGGGGCCTATATGTACACAAAGAACACGAGGCTTACTAAGCACAGGAGCATACTTGAAAACAAGGATTGGTAAACACAGAGACTGTTTACTGGGAGTAAGTTGTGACACTCAGATTTTGAAACCCAGACTCAACTTTGTCACTACTCATGCAGTCTCCTTAAAGCCCAGCTGTAATCAGGTGCCTTTTTAGGGTGGGAGTGATTGTGACAGGAAGCAGCGACAGGTTTCTCATGGGCTGTGGAAGGCTTTGGGAACAGAAATTGAGGGTGAACTGTGCTGAAGGAAAGAGTTGCTGTCTCTTTCTCAAGAAGAGTCAGAGACGGTGGATCCGAAGGAAGTAGAAGTGGAAATGTAGATCTGTCATAGCACGAGTGTTCAGAGTGACAGACACATGAGAAATGGACTCAAAACAGGATAGCAGGCGTCTTGAGTGCTTAATCACCAGCAGTCCTCTGAAGCATACCTGTACTAGCTGGGGTGGGTATAAGACAATTCGATAGATCAGCTGACTTAAGGAGCCAGTAGTGGAATGGACACCCGTTTACAAAGCCCTGATCTGAAACTGAAGACCCTCTGTATCCTGGACAGTCCCTGGCTATTTACTTAATTAATTTTTAAATTTACTTTTGCCTTTCTGTATCTCTTTTCACTCATTCTGAAAACAGCCGTTCTATAAGTATAATTTTTAAAACTTAAATCTTTTTCTTTATGTCTGGTCCTCAACTAATCAGCATAAATGATGTCTTGATTTCCCTAGCAGGAAGTAATTACACCATATTTCTGAATGCTTTTAAGGACCTCTCCTCAGCCCTCCCACCCCCTGACACTTCTCTATTAGACTAAAAACCCCTAAGAAAAAGTAGCACACTAGTACTCCTTGTTTTTGTCAGTTTCCTTGTTTACCTCTCACAGTACGTGGACAGCTAATACCCCAGTTATTATTTGCTGAATAAATGTGTATGATTCTTTTGGAAGATGATTTATAAAGTTAATCTAATCCCCTGGGGGCACTTTTACTAAAAAAGTATCCTATCACATATGAAGAATCGCAAGTGCTTTTTGAGGTATAACTGACTTCCCAGACATATACCCACTCTCCGGTTTTCTGACTAAGAATAGTAAGTACTACTTGTTGAGAATCAGCTTTCTCTTTGCTATTGTCAGACCTTAGTTTTAGAATGAGTTTGGTATACCTTGGAGGAGTGTTTTCTGCTCTGGAGCATTTCTAAGTCAGCGATAGGGAATCAGGTGATTCTTGAAGCAACTGTCTGGTCCCTTGATGAGGGTTATTACAGCTCCAGCCATCCCCAAGCAGGCTTCGTTTGTGCCATTTCTATCCTTAGTGAAATGGCATGCTGAATATTTACAGTTTTATGCTGAATACAGAAAAAAAGTCATTCATTCTGTAATATTGTTTCTTGGAGAAATACTAATTTAAAGAAGGGCTATGAAATCTGAATTCTGTGCACACTTCATGCATTTAAAATCATTCTGTCAAACCTAGTTTATCAGCAAGGGTGGGAGAAAAAGTTGCATGATTTATGCCCTATTCCTTTTAAATTGAAAGATTTCATTTCTTACATCAATATTTTAGGGTTGAACAACAAATATTCTTCATTTGAGAACTTCTATTTTTATCGAATGAATCGGGTTCAAAGTGACTGTGAGAATAATTATGTGGAATCAGCACCCAAACCAGGTCTGGTGGCTAATATTTACTTAATGTTTGAGTTAATCAGCGTTGGATTCTTGCTGGTGCCCTGGGGTCTTCTCAGCCAGAGATATTTGTTTTTTTTTCTGGGCTAATGGTAGCACTTTGGGGGTTAAAAGACTGGTTCTAAGATATACTTTTAAAAGGAAAATGTTTGAAGCTATCTCTTCTCCACTCCCCCACTCAAAATTTCTACTATCACCACATCAAAAATAACAATGAAAAATTCTCCCTAAACCATAAACTCCTCTCAGGGTGAAATTGTTGTTTTCCTTAAACATGTGTCTGGCTCAGGTTACAGAGGAGATTATGACTGACACAGGTGTGCCAGGAGAATAGAATCTGCAATATTCTCTCTTGTTTCCTCCCTTGAGTATTGCTGAAAAAGTAATTGTGGCTTCAAGAACCAACCAATCTAGAAGAGGAGAAATAGCCCCAATGTCTTGAACCCACTTTAGAATTAATGTAATCTAGTGATGTTCTGAATGTTGCCCCACGTGGGCCCGGACGATATGCCATAGCCACATTAGGACTGACTAACCCTGGAGCCCTCCCTGAACCTGAAGAGGACTGCAAGCAGGGTGTGATCCAGGGTGTAGAAATAAGGGGCAAGCAAATCTTTCTAGACTGGGTGCCTTTGTGTTGGTGCTAAATTTCCCAAGAAAGGTCACCGTGTAGTATTGTAGGCAAGCCAGGGTAGCAATGTGGATTTTCATTGGGGATCTTTCAGCAATGCTCAGTGTTGACTATGTTATCAGCTAATGAATTTCTTGAGAAGGGAGTGTCATCTGCTCTTGGGCCAGCATTTTTCAGTGTCTGCTGACTGTGATATTTTGTGGGTAGCAAAGGCTCAAGTTCAAGTAGAGAGTACTCTTCTAAATAGTTGCAACTTGGCAACTGTATGAGCTCATACTAATTATGTTTCTGTCACTCATCTGTGGTAGATCTTTTGTGGCTCTTGTATAAAATAGCTCCAGGGTATGATTTCTGCACACTTATGTAAGCTTTGCTCATTAAATAAAGTGCTCTAAGTTAAGTTTCCTTTTAATTTTGTTTTCTAAGATCATCATAATAAGACAGGGATTGGACTGGGGTGAGCTCTTTTTCCAGGAGATTTAATGGCAAGTTGATATGCCATCATTTTTTTTTTAATGCACAAAGAAGTCAATGGGCCTTATCATTATTTTACAGTCTGCACACACTACTTTTAAGGTCCTCCAGCATTAGCCCAGAGTGGCACAGTAACTGCTCATATGATGCTTCATAAGTAGTCATTATCAGAATCTGGGTTCTTTAAGTGGAAGGACTATCAGACTTCTAATCAAAGGAGGAATTTTCTCTCTAGTGCTTAGCTGCATAAGTCCCTCAATTTCTCCGAACATCTCTTTTATCATTTGGATATGTGCATAATAATTTCTTCTTTACAGGGTGATGATGAGATTAAATGATTGATTCCTTTATATAGTCCACAGCACTTTATAAATTGGCAAATTATACATATCTTTGCTGTTGCTGTTATTATTGTTGTTATTCATATCAAACTGCTATCCTTCAGATAGAGATATTTTATGCACTGAAACAAAAGGTTTTATGTTTAGAGGTCTAGACATAGACTTTACTGTAAACTTTGAAGACATCTCTTAATAATAAGGAGCATTGTTATGTAGGAAAATCTCACCCCTAAACTCTGTGCTTTGCTGCCCACCCCACGGAGCTAGCTGCAATGTGCGACTGATAGGACCAGTCACAGCTGCATGGGGCTCAAATTTGTGTTGTTAGGATACCCTCTGAGCATCCTGAACTGACTGATCTTTGCTGACTCTTTCTCCATTTGAGAGCTTTGAGGACACTACACCTCCCATGCCAGGATAGAGAATTCCAGTTTGCTTTGTAACAGTTGTAGTTGTTGAGAACTGTCCCAGTAGTCTTAAAATAATTTAGAAGTATTTCTTTCTAAGTTGAATTGACCAGTTCAAATAAGGCCAAGAGAGTAGCCATCTCCTCCTGTCTTTTATTTTATCCTGAAAGACAAACAGTTTTAAACTGTGTGTGTATAGATTTAAAATGTGGCTTTCATAATATGAAATTAAGCCTAGCCCTGGATTTGAATGATTATAGTTCTGATAGTAGAATAAGCTTATTGATATAGATAGATATAGCATATTTGCTATTTTACATTGTCCATGGTATTTTACATCATCAGTATATCCTTTTATACATATAAGCATATATATTTACATGCTAAGTAAATATATTTTTATCTGATATTTAAGGGACAAAATAGTGAAACATATATTTTTTTAAGATTCATTTTATTAATTTGAAGGAGTTACAGAGAGGTAGAGAGAGTCTTCCATCTGCTGGTTCACTCCCCAGATGGCCTCAACAGCCAGAGCTTGGCTGATCTGAAGTCAGGACCCAGGAGCTTCTTTTAGGTCTCCCAACTGGGTCCTGGCTTCTGGGCCCAAGGACTTGGGCCATCTTCTACTGCTATCCCAGGCCATAGCAGAGAGCTGGATAGGAAGAGGAGCAGCGGGACTAGAACCGGCGCCCGTATGGGATGCTGGCACTTCAGGCCAGGGCTTTTACCTGCTGCACCACAGAGCCGGCCCCCGTGAAACATATTGTGGTATGGACATTTGAATGCATCTTCTTTATGTGAATAAAAAGTAATAAGTTATTAATATACAAATTGATCACTGAAACAAGTTAAAAAATTCCTTTTTGCTCTAGATAGATATATTCCAATGATGTATCCCAGATGTATCTGACAATAATTAGCACCAATGATGTGGCAAAATATTCCTGTGAATGTATTCAGGATTGGAGAAAAGGGAAAAGAGAGAGAAGCTTCCAAAAATTCAACTTTTTTTTTTTTTTGGACAAGCAGATTTAGACAGTGAGAGAGAGAGAGACAGAAAGAAAGATCTTCCTTCCGTTGGTTTACCCCCAAAATGGTTGCTACAGCTGGCGCACCGTGCTGATCCAAAGCCAAGAGCCAGGTACTTCTCCCTGGCCTCCCATGCGGGTGCAGGGCCCAAGCACTTGGACATCCTCCACTGCCTTCCTGGGCCACAGCAGGGAGCTGAACTGGAAGAGGAGCAACCGGGCCAGAATCTGGTGCCCTGGCTGGGACTAGAACCCAGGGTGCCGGCGCTGCAGGCGGATGATTAGTCTAGTGAGCCTCAGCGCCAGCCCAAAAATTCAACTTTTAAAAAAGTCTCAGGCACAAATAACCCTATTCCAATTGCTCTGTAGTTCCTGTTTCAGCTTATATAATGTGCAGAGAAATAGATTATCCCAAGTAACTCTAACTTCATCCATCTTAGTTCTCTATTTCAGATTGAACCCCTCGGGCAGTGATACTGGGGGAAATGTAGGTTTATGTTTATGTAGCAGTTGAATGGTGATGAGATTATTTGATTGAGTTGATATTTGTCTTCAGTGAAGTCATTTTAACAAAACACTCGTCCAATTTGTGTTATGTCCTTTATCATTAAGGGACAAATTCATCACAATATACTCATTCAACGAGTAGTGCTGTTAAAAATGTTATATATATATATATATTATATATGTCACAGCATTTAAAACAATAGAAGTGTCTGCCTCTGGCACATTTGAAGATTCAATGAAAACAGATATGGTGTTTCTTCATCTTTTAAACTGGCCACAATGGGTCATTTATAGTGTCTCCATTTCTGCTCCCTTCCTCAGAATCACCATTGTCAGGACATAGTATGCTGTACTCATTATATAGAAGTAAAACTGATCACCAGTCTCATCCTATAGGCTGTCCAAGCTGTTTGGCATCTGCTTATAGCCACCCAGTTTGCAAGTTAGATGGCTAATTATATGCCAAGTGTCATAGAGCTGCCTGAGCAAGACACCTGTGATGTGGTGCCTATCCTCAAAAAGTTTACTAGATTATTGAAAAGTAAAGGAAACTGACTGCAAAGGAAACATTTTGAATGTAAGTGCTTGATGAGGGTTAAGGGGATCAAGACAAGTAAGAGCCGGTGCCGCGGCTCACTAGGTTATCCTCTGCCTGTGGCGCCGGCACACTGGGTTCTAGTCCTGGTTGGGGCACCGGATTCTGTCCCAGTTGCTCCTCTTCCAGTCCAGCTCTCTGCTGTGGCCCGGGAAGGCAGTGGAGGATGGCCCAGGTCCTTGGGCCCTGCACCCGCATGGGAGACCAGGAGGAAGCACCTGGTTCCTGGCTTCGGATCGGCACAACATGCCGGCCATAGTCGCCATTTGGGGGGTGAACCAATGGAAAAAGGAAGACCTTTCTCTCTCTCTCTCTCTCTCTCACTGTCTAACTCTGCCTGTCCAAAAAAAAAAGAAAGAAAGACAAGGAAGAAAGAGAGCTTCATTTGGATTAAAACCTTGGAAGAATATTCGATTTTCAAATGTTACAGCTAGAAGGTTCAATTCCCTTAGAGTATGGGTGTAGACACTGAAGTTATTCATTGGCTTCAAAGAACTATATGGGGTAGAAAGAGGATTTGCACCATGTCTCTTATTTAGGGTCCAGGATTGGAGGATTTGGGTTGGTTCCAGAAGGATAAACTAGTGGAGAGTAAAGCTTACATGAAACAGCGTTTATGAGTGTAAGAGAAAGGATGATAGTACTGATCGCTTGCATATTGTATACTAGACTGGACTGATGTGATGAAGAAAGCATAGATAAGGGAAAAGTAGGAAATGCATTTGGATAGACTTGAGTGGATGAGTTATAGGAAGAAGACCTTGGAAATGAAGTAGGTGAATTGATTTGATGAAATGCGAAATGCAGAATTGTTACAGATATTTGTGTGGAGAAGAAATAATAGGAAGTTTGTTAAGATTAATTTGAATACTGTTCTTTTTTATTTTTTTATTTTTTATTTATTTATTTATTTATTTTTTTTTTGACAGGCAGAGTGGACAGTGAGAGAGAGAGACAGAGAGAAAGGTCTTCCTTTGCCGTTGGTTCACCCTCCAATGGCCGCCGCGGCCGGCGCGCTGCGGCCGGCGCACCGCGCTGATCCGATGGCAGGAGCCAGGTACTTATCCTGGTCTCCCATGGGGTGCAGGGCCCAAGCACTTGGGCCATCCTCCACTGCACTCCCTGGCCACAGCAGAGAGCTGGCCTGGAAGAGGGGCAACGGGGACAGAATCCGGCGCCCCGACCGGGACTAGAACCCGGTGTACCGGTGCCGCAGGCGGAGGATTAGCCTAATGAGCCGCAGTCTTTTTTTTTTTTTTTTTTTAAAGATTTATTTGTTTGTTTGAAAGTCAGAGTTACACAGAGAGAAGGAGAAGCAGAGAGAGAGAGAGGTCCTTCATCCACTAGTTCACTCCCCAATTGGCCTCAACAGCCAGAGGTGCGCCAATTCGAAGCCAGGATCCAGGAGCTTCCTTTGGGTCTCCTATGTGGGTGCAAGGGCCCAAGGACTTGGGCCATCTTCTACTGCTTTCCCAGGCCATAGCAGAGAGCTGGATCAGAAGTGGAGCATCCAGGTCTTGAACCGGTGCCTATATAGGATGCCAGCACCACAGGCTGTGGCTTTACCCCCTCCACAACAGTGCCGGCCCCTGGATACTATTCTTGAAATGTATTGAGGATACAAGCCTAGAGCCTGGAGACAAGCCATGCAATTTCTGTTGGCGGTCAATTGGGGAATTAGATATGGAGCGGGGGTGGCAACAGGGATTGAGGTGAAAGGGTAAATCATTTTGAAAACTTGATGGGATTTGGGAAAAATGGAATATGGAGTATGGAAGCTAGAATAAATAGCCAAAGATAACTCATAGTGTCCTAATCTGGAGTGCGGAAGAAGGGACATTGAAGAACCACTGGGGAAATTTGTAAGCAAATCGAACGTTTTGGCTACTTCTTTGCTGATGTGCAGAGACATTTTTCTAGCAACCAGTACAGAGCATCCTGAGAGATGTCAGTAACCTGCATGCCCCTGTCCTTCTGCATTGGAAAGGGGTGATTGCACCACAGGGCTGTGCTTGGTGAACCTAGATTGTTATCATAGTGAACAACTATATGGCAGTAAAATTCACAGCTTATACTGTTTTGGTGAATAAAAGTCAAGTCTAGTATACAATATGCATGATTATACTATTTGCTAAGGATGGATTGTGTCAGGTATAACATCACAGAGTTCATGCCTCTAGTTCTGCCTGTGGAATTCTGCACACTATTACAAACTACCTCAAAAACATAATGGCTTAAAATAACAGCTATTTGTGCATAATTTGTGGGTCAGCAATTTGGACTAGAATCACCTTAGAAATTCTTTTAATGATCTCACTTGGGGAGGGGGGCTACTCAAATGGCTGTAGTTATTTGATGGCTCAGCTACAACTAGAGAATCTAAAAGGTCTGTTCGTTGGGAAAACACTGATGCATTTCTTGGTTCCTGACTTTGGCCTGGCCCAGATCTGGATGTTGTGGCCATTGGAGGAGTGAACTAGCAGGGAAGAATTCTCTCTCTCTTTCTCTCTTTCTCTCTTTCTCTCTCTCTTTCTTTGTTTCTCTCTCTCTCTCTCTCTCTCTCATTTTGTCTTTCCTTCTCTGATGCTATTCCAAATTAATAAATAAATTTTTAGAAAATAAAATAATAAAATAAAATATGTCCGGGAAGTGGGTTTTTCTATAAGTAAAATCTTAGGTAGAAGTTTTTGAAGGTCAAAGTAAGATCTCTTAAAAGGTAGTGGAAAGTACTGGCCATACAATTTGTTGGGCACATTGTGAAGTGAAAATGCTGAGTCACTTTTTCAAAATTATAAAGATGTTCAAGGTAGTGACAACGAATCGTTAAGCCAAGCTTGACACCAGCTGTTTGTGTTTGGCCAAGTGTGACTGCACAGGTCACATGCCAGTGGAGCCTGTCTAGGCATGGGGAATCATCTGGGGACTGAGTAGATTGTGATCACTGAGCGAAAATTTGGGTATTTCTCTTTAAATATCTTTTTTCCTTGCCCTGCGTCTTTTTGACAAGCATATAAATAACTAAGGTAATAAAAATGATGGATGCTAGGGAAGAGGTTGGCATAGAAAGCATGTGGTGGCATGATATATTTAAGGGCTGGCCCACACTATTCACTGGTGACTATTTAAGTGGAAAGCTGATGGCTCTGGCCTTGAGTCCTTTTTCATGGTTGCCTGCACCATTACAACTGGGGTGAGTACCCAAGCAATGTCAGTATCAAAGTTATCATCTTCACACAGTCTTTGTTTTCTTACAAGTATAGGAGTCTTTCCTCCTCATCCTTTTCTTTTTCTTTGAATTTATCTGAATGCTGACTTCTCTGTGGCCGTGGAGAAGGAAGCTGCTCTGTAGCTTATTGGACACCATTCCTCGAGTCAAGGGAACAAGAAACAAATTGTGAAGTCAAAGTTGAGTTCAGTCTGCTGGCCTCAGTGAGTCATTGCTTCTGCAACACAATTTATCTTGCAGAGAAATAAAATCCCAACCATTTCTGTTAATTTTGAAGCATTTCCACCTGGGATGCAGTGGGGTTTACTGGGCAACCAGGCTCCTTGTACTTTTTATACTCAGACTTTAGGTTTTATGGCTGGAATGAATTTAAAGATAGGTGATTCTGGATTTTAATCTTTTCATTTTATAAATCAGAAATCTGAGGTCCAGAATTTTAATTTGTTCCAAATCAGTTTGTTGAAAGTGATGAGTTGTGAAATGCAACGGGACAGCTCCCACAGCATCCTAACCTGCTCTGTCATCTCCAATCTAAGAAAACAACTGAGTGAAAAATAAGCCTCTCTCAGTTCTTTTTACTATACTATATCCCACATAGATATAATTGAAAAGAAGCTCATTAAGATCAAAGAAAAAGTTTATAATTTTAGTAATTAGGGATTGACTATGAACATAGCAGAATCGGATTTCTTTTCAATTTATTTTGGAAAGATAGTTGTGAGAATTAAAAACATAAAAGCCTTTTTTAGTAGTAAAATATATAGCAGCCTTTTATTTGGACAGGAAAGGATAAAAGAGAAATCAGTCATTGCTAAAGACATTCCGTTGTATTTTACTTTAGATAAAGCTGACCTCAGAGTGAGTTTCTGTAGTTATAAATTTTTCAATGAATTTCAATATAAAATCGCATTACCTCTTTGTGAACTGAAGATAAAGGAAATCATATGCCATAATGAATCAATTACTTAAAATTGTAGATTTAAAAACAACAATCTTAGAAAAAAATACTGAAAGTACTAAGTTTACTTGTATTCCTAAGCTTCATCTGTAACTCTTACCCTGAACTAAAATATATCCAGGGTCCAGAGTTGTGCTACAGTGGATTGAACCACTGCTTTCAGTGCTGACATCCTTTATCAGAGTGCTAATTTCAATCCTGGCTGCTCCACTTCTGATCTGGCTTCCTGCTAACGTGCCTGGGAAGGCAGGAGAAGGTGGCCCAATCATCCATGTGGGGGACCTGGAAGAAGCTCCTGGCTCCTGGCTTTGGCCTGGCTGAGACCCAGCTATTGTGGCCATTTGGGGAGAGAACCAGCAGATGGAAAATCTCACTCTCTCTTATTTTCTCTCTCCCTTTCTGATGCTCTCCCATTCCAATTAATAAATAAATCTTTAGAAAATAAAATAATAAAATAAAATACATCCAGAAAGATGTATACATCTCTACATGGTAAATCTCATCCAACATAACAAATCTCTATCAGCTAGAATAGTTATGTAATTTCAGGACAACTTTTAACATTTAAAATGTGTGCATTCCTTAAGTGAATTTCTTTAGCTAGTTCTAGCTTTATATAAAAATTGCTATAGTACAGAGTTCCTCTATATCCCCACCCACATTCCCCTATTGTTAACATCCTATATGAGTATAATTAATGAACCATAATGATAGTTTTAGCCCAACTCTCAATTACAACAATTCTCAAAAACAAAAAGTTTCAGAAATGTTTAGTCTTATTGAATTAGAAATTTTAATTTTTCTTAATAAGATTATCAGAAACAAAACTCCATACTTTCTTAATTTTCTCTAATACTTGTTCCCACATCCTTTGTAGGATAGCGCATTACACATAATTGTTGTATTTCCTTAAGTACCTCTTGGCTGTTTCTCAGACTTTTTGACAGTTGATGAGATGTTTTGTGAAACATCTTTTAGTGAGTTTTTTTTTCTGTTGGTTTTCTCGGGGTTAATTTGAGTTTATGTTTTGGGGGGAGGAAAAGTGCCTTACCATCATACTATACCAAGGCTACACACTGTCAACATGCCTTATCGCTGATGTTAACCTTGATCACGTCACTGAGGTAGTGTTTGTCTGGTTTCTGATGCAAAGTGAACCCCCCTGGCAGTTCCATGCTCTGTTCTTTGGAAGAAGTCCCTAAATGTGTAGCCTAAAGTCCTACCTCCTTGAGTATAAGTTATTTGAAATTTTTATTAGGAGGAATTTGTCTATGGATATAGATGGATATTTATATTATCTAATAAATATATAATTTATATTATATCATATTATATTATATTATAATAATACATTGTAATAATCCCATACAACTTTATTCTGTTGCTTGAAGTGTTTTAGCTTTGGATTTTGGAAACTATTTCAGGTAAGTTATACTTGATAGTTTTTAGACAAACCTATCTTTTTAAATAAGACACTGAGATAGATATTCAGAGCAAGTTTATTCCCCTGAAACAAAATAGAGGTCAGTAAAATTTTTAAATGGGCAGTTTTTTGTGATTGTGCCAGGTGTTGTTGCATCAAATAAACTCTAATTTTAATATTTAGACATTTAACGAATGTTTGTTGGGGACCTGTTACTCCAAGGTGCTCTGCTAGATGCTGTAAGAGGTCTCTAACCTACAATTCAGTAGGTTATTGAAGACACTACACATAGACCAATTTAAAATCATAAGAGAGATTGAACAGGTTGTGGGAGTTCAGGAAAAGCAGAGCATATCTTCAATCCTTAGGATGCCCAAAAGAATCCTGAACTTCTTGATGTGTGAGCTAGACCTTGCAGGAGAGAATGGATTCAGATGTGATGAGCTGAGAGATGACATGACCTGTGCAGAGAAAACAGTGAGCAGGGCTTGGATGTGGGAAAACAGAGGCCACCATGGGGACAGCAAGTAGTTCAGTTTGACTACTAGTTTGGGGTGTGTGGATACTATATTTAGTGTAAGTGGGTGGCTGTATTTCTCTTGCAGATGGAGTTCAGTTTTAGCTTATGACTTTTTTTAATGAAAAAATGTCATTCTACTTCAGAATGTGCTAAGAATATTGACATCACTCTTAGCTCTCTACTTTATTTCTTATTTTGTTAATACCCTGTGAAATGCCAGAGTTGTTGAGATTTTTCTGTGTCAACTTTTACCTCTACTTTGTTTGTAGCAGAAAACTTTTAGACCCAGTCTTAACCTTGTTTGTGTTATTCAAAAGATTTGAAAGTATGTCATTAAGCTGCTATGGAGAAGTTATTTTCAGTATGAAGATGGTTGCGGAGCAAAGTTAGCAAGGAGGTTAGGACAAGAAGAATAGAAGACTTGCCTCCTTTCTTCTGTTTTCTAAAACAAGTCTTGATTTTTTCTGAAGTCAGGTTTATTGAGGTATAATTTATAACAGTCAAATTATCTTTTTCATGTGTACAGTTCAGTGAGTTTTTGAAAAGGTATTCATGCTGGCGCCATTGCTCACTAGGCTAATCCTCCGCCTGCAGCGCTGGCACATGGGGTTCTAGTCCCGATCAGGGCGCCGGATTCTGTCCCGGTTGCTCCTCTTCCAGTCCAGCTCTCTGCTGTGGCCTGGAAAGACAGTGGAGGATGGCCCAAGTGCTTGGGCCCTGCACCTGCATGGGAGACCAGGAGAAGCATCTGGCTCCTGGATTCAGATCAGTGCGGTGCGCTGGCTGCAGCGGCCACCGGGGGTGAACCAACAGGAAAGGAAGACCTTTCTCTCTGTCTCTCTCTCTCACTGTCCACTCTGCCACTCTGCCTGTAAAAAAAAAAAAAAAAAAAAAAAGAAGAAGAGGAAGCTCTGTGTGTGTGTGTCTATCTTTTTTAAAAAAAGGTATTCAGTTGTGTGATTTTCTTGACAATCAAGAGATACTACATTTCTTTTGCTCTGGAAAGTTTTCTGGTCCCTTTTTCAATGTCTTTTCTCACTGCCACCCCTTGATAACTACTGTTCTGATTCCTGTCTTCACCTTTTCTAGAATGCTACCATAACATTTTGTGTCTGACTTCTTCACTTAAACTTTTTTTAAAATTGATTTATTTTGGTCGGCGCCGTGGCTCACTAGGTTAATCCTCTGCCTGCGGCGCCGGCATCCCGGGTTCTAGTCCCGGTTGGGGTGCCGGATTCTGTCCTGGTTGCTCCTCTTCCAGTCCAGCTCGCTGCTGTGGCCTGGGAAGGCAGTGAAGGATGGCCCAAGTGCTTGGGCCCTACACTCACATGGGAGACCAGGAGGAGGCACCTGGCTCCTGGCTTCAGATCGGCACAGCACTAGCCATAGCAGCCATTGGGGGGGTGAACCAACAGAAGGAAGACCTTTCTCTCTGTCTCTCTCTCTCTCACTGTCTAACTCTGCCTGGCAAAAATAAAAAAAAATAAAATAAAATAAAATTGATTTACTTTAAAATGGAAGGAGGGCAAAAGTGAGTGAGCAAGAGCTCTTGTTTGCTGGTTCACTTTGCAAATGTCTGCAAAGGTGGGAGAAGGAGAGCAAAGCCAGGAACTCAATCCAGGTCTTCCACATGGCTGGAAGAACCCCATTCACTTAAGCCATAATCATTGCCTCTCAGAATATGCATAAGTAGGAAGTTGGAATCAGAATCCAGAGCAGGACTCAATCCCTTGGCTTCTTTTCTTTGCCTACAGCTAAGATGAGATTGATTCTTATTAATGCATGCATTAGTAATTTATTCCTTTTTCTCACTGAGATATTCCATTTTATTTGTTCATGCATTCACCAGTTGGTGGTCTTTGGGTTGTTTATAACTTTGAGTTGAATGAACACTGATGCAGACCTTTGTGTGGTTATGTGTTTTCTTTTTCTTTTTGATAAATACCCAGAAGTAGGATTTCTATTTCATTTGTACATGTCTGTTTAATATTGTAAGAAACTGCTGAAATGTTTTCCACAGTGGCAAGTACCTTTTTATATTCTCACCACTGACCATGAGCATTAAGTTCTCCCACATTCTCACCAAAATTTAGTAAGGTCAATCTTTTTAGTTTTACCCTTTCTAATAAGTATCTAATGGTATTTTCCTATAGTTTTGCTTTGCATTTCCCTAATGAGTTAATGACTGTAAACATCTTGTCTCTATGGATCGTCTTTCCCTCTTCTCTGACAAAGTGACTGTCAAATCTTTTGTCCTTTCCTCTCCCAACATGTTTTTTTAAATATTGGATTATCTTTTTATTAATTGGATTGTGAGAGTTCTTCATAATTCTGGGTATAAGCTCTTACAGATATCTGCCTTGCCTTTTTTTTTTTTTTTCTTCTCGGCCTATGCTTGTCTTTCTATTCCTTTGACAGTATCTTTGAAAGAACAATCATTTTGACTTGATGTCATTCAATTTATACATTTTATCTTATGGTTCATACTTTAAAAAAAGATTTATTATTTATTAGAAAGGCAGAGTTACAGAGAGGCAGAGAGAGAGGAAGAGACAGAGAAAGAGAGAGATTTTTCCATCCGTTAGTTCACTCCCCAGATTGCCACAAAGCCAGGAGCCAGGAGCTTAATCTAAGTCTCCATGTGAGTGCAGGGGCCCAAGTACTTAGACTATCTTCCACTACTTTCCCAGGTACATTAGCAGGGAACTGGATTGGAAGTTGAACAGGTGGGACTCAAACCAGTGCCCATATAGGAAGCTGGTGCTGCAGGCATCAGCTTAACCTGCTACAGTATAGCGTCACCCCCAAGATTCACACTTTGTGTATACTATCTTAAAATTCTTTGCCTAATTCAAGAAGATCTCTAAGATTTTCTGCTCTTTTCTTCTAGAAGTCTTATACTTTTAGGTTGAGGGATTACAATGAGGTCTGTGGTCTACTTTGACAGTGTATTTTAAAGCAGGAACAAAGTTATTTTATTTTTAAAATATTTTTGAACACCAGTTTTCATTTCAAATGAAAGATCCCAAATATTTATCTGAATCTTTTATTTTCTTCCATACATTGACTCGCTCTATTCTGTTAGTGCATATACTTGAGTTAGAAGACAAATTCAAAAGATAAGTTTTTCTGTTTCTCCTGTCACTTGTGTTCATTTTTCCCTCTTTCCTACTGAAATCAACAACAGTGAGAAATTCTTTGTGATGTTCTTACCATCTTAAGCAATGTTCAGAACACTGGAATTGTTTGGAGAAGGTCTAATAACAACAATGAAAATAAGTATGATAGGCTGTTAGGGACTATGTGGAAAACTAAATACATTACACTTGAGTGATGGAGAGGTGTAAGCAGGTCAGTGAGGGAGCAAAGCTTATATTTTAAGAACTCTGACTTGGATTTATAGGAAAAATTAGGGAGGATGAATGACTGGTTCAGAGCTACCATAATGAGGCAGGGAATGGGTTGAATTGATTGCTATAGTCCTCAGGTAGAAGAAAAGAAAGGGATGGGATGAGGAGAGGTCCAAACATCAATGTGACCATCTCAGAGAATGTGCAACTGATGAAGTAACACTAAATGATGAGCATAGGGAGAGGTTATAGAGAAAGGAAATCAGACATTAAAGCTAATACCAGGTCTTTTGTACAGGGAAAATGGTATGTTCAGAGAAATGGGGGGAATTTTGGATGAAAATCCAGTTGAAGGTTATGAAGATAATGGTTTTTAAAACAATATTCTTTTGCAAAAGATAGCAACTGGCCCTATCTAAGTTGCTCTTGGAAATATAATCTGTCTCTACCTCTTTCTGTAACTCTTTCAAATAAATAAAATAAATCTTTAAAAAAATAAAAATGAAAATGAAAAATAAAAGGGCAGGTAAGAAACAACTGAAGGACATAGAGTTCTCAATATCTCCAGAACTGGCAGAGGGAACAGAACAGGCAAATATGAACAGAGGGAGAAGCTTCAGCATGGACCCAGGGATCCTATCCATGCAGAAGATAAAGACCAAAGAAAATAAGATACAGAGAAGACAACCACGTAGTTAGAAAAATGTTACTGGTGACCTTGAAGAGCGGTGGGAGAAAAGGAAGAAGAATGCAAGAAAAGGCAAACAGGGACCTTATCCCCTAGCAGCCTTTTCTGACTTATATGTTCTAGCCTCTCTTAGCAAAGAGTACAAGATTAAATGTCTGTAAGTGTAACAAGGTTAAGGACAGAACTGAAAAAGTTTTGAAAATTTATTTTTTCTCCATTTCTCAGCAGCCTTCACTATGGTAATGGTAAATTACTAAACTCTAAAGAATAGGGCTATAATTTACAGCATGTCCTCCTTGCTGGGCTTGTATCCTTTTCCCACTTTTGTAAATAAGGTTTATTTTATTTATTTGAAAGGCAGAGAGAGAGAGAGAGAAATCGATCTTACATCCATTGATTCACTCTCCTCATGGCTATGACAGTCAGGCTTGCCAGGAACTTCATTCACTTGGACAATTGTCCTCTGTTTCTTCAGGTGCCTTAGCAGGAAGTTGGATTGGAAGTGCAGCATTTAGGACTTGAACTGGCCTACCATTTCAGGTGGTAGCTTAACCCACTGTGCCTCAACACCGGCCCCTTTCTCTACTTTTACTTACAGAAGATTTTCTTGAAGTGACAGTCCAATGAAGGAAGATAGGAAATAATCTAGTAAACTCAGGAAAGTTTATCTTGTGCACTAAGTATGATGAGATAAATATTACGGATTAAAGTAAAATAGAGAAAGAAGAGAAATGTGTTGAAATGATCAGTTTTAAGGTTGACCAGAGAAGAATGACATACTGAAGACCTGAAGGAGATGAGGAAGCAATCTGTGCTTCCCTTGGTTCCCAAAGAGCCTTGTAGATTCAAGGTTGTTGAGGCTGAAGTAGCCTCACTTATAGGATAGACAGTAAGGATGGAGGGCAAGGCATGGGAAATGCAATCAGAGGTTTGTGTTGTTTTTGACAGTGTGTAATTCCCAGCACTGGGGCATTGGCTTGGATAGTCTAGAGTTGATTTCTGGTTTTGTGTTTCCCATAACAGTGATAGTAGGTCTGAATCTTTCCTTGCTCCTTGTCACTATTTTGGCAAGTGATTCATTGACACAGGAGGAACCTTAGCCAGAATGGTTTCTGCTCTGACCATTCTGGAAGAGCAAAGCTTGATTTTGTGCCCCTTCAGAGAAACAGGAAAACAAGTAGAGCATGCCGCAAATTGGCTAAGGATCTCTGAAAATGGAGAGCATTATTAGAGCAGCTCCAGGAGTCTGGGAGCAAAATGTGAAGTGTGTGAAGGTCCTTGGGGGTAAAAAGGCAGAGAAGAAGAACACATGCATCCTGTTTTTATAGGTTTCCCACCAAAAACAATTAATATAGATTTTTTAGAGATCTTTCTGCCCGGAATTCTCTCAATTGTATGGATAACCCTGTTGATTGATAACTATTCTCCACTTAAAGCTTTCAGGATATCTATATTTTAACAAACAGTCTGTTATCTTTAATAGCCAAGAGCCATAGCACATTTTCATCTCACTGTTGGAAATTAAATGCCCTCTGAGAATATCTTATTTTTTAACAATAATGTGTAAAACATTCAGCTCTTTGAAATTTATTTCCTTTTTTTTTAATTAACATTGCTTTTAGAGAAGTGTTAGGTTCACAGCAAAACCAAATGAGAAGTACAGATCTTATCCAAATACCACCATGCAATAGTGGCACAGACTCCTGCACTGTCAGCATCCCACACCAAAGTGGCACATGTATTACAGTTGGTGGGAATTTATTCTTAAGTAATGGAAAAATAAGTGAGAAATCAGCATCTTTTTGAGGCAAGTCTGATTCTGAATGTACCTGTTTACTCTTGGGACTTAAAAAGAGGCTTTTTTATTATCTAAAACTAGTTGGAATTTTTAAGTAAATCTATGTCTTAAACTATGATTTATTTCTGTATGAACTATAATTTTTGAGGCCAGGAATGAAGTCTACTCTAATTTTAGCTCATGCGCAGATGATTGATTTTAGCCAAGGACTGATACAGCGAGGAGGAGGTGGTAATTCCAGATCCCCACTCTTCACATGGACCTGCCAGAGATTCTGCTGGAAGCAGGCACTATTCTAGCAACCTGCAAGCCTGAGCTGCTTCAGATGCATGTGGTGACTCTGAAAGGCTGGTATACATGTAAAAAACAGTGTGGTCGGAGTTCTTACCTGGGTAATTGCTTGTGTGTGTATGTAAACTGTTTCCAATGTACATGTGTTTAAATTGATCATGTTTAACTTAGCCCAGTAAACCCAGACCATTTTCTTCTTGGTGATTCATTTTGGTAATTCGAGAGAAAAGTTCTTTAATAATTTTGGCTGGGTTTTTGTAATCACTGGTGGTTTTAAAAATTTGTTTGCTGGTGAGAGGGAAGGGAAGGGTGAGTATGAGGAAGAGAGAAAAAAAATGAGAAGGAGAGAGAACTCCCATCTATCTAGTATTTGGCTTCACAAATGTGCAGAGCCATTGAGGTGTGGTGGAGTGCAGGCAGAAGCCAGGAGCCAAGGATTCAATTCAGGTCTGCCATGTGAGGGACAGAAACCCAATTACTTGAGCCATCACCCCTGTCTACACACACTTCCAGAGTGTGCATTAGCACAGAAAGAGTCAGGAGCTAGAAACAAGTATTGAACCTATGTATTCTGTTATGGAATGTGGGCACCTTGACTTGAATGTTAACTGCTAGGTTAAATGCCTGCTCCTGTAATCACTAATTTTTAGCAGAAAAAAATGAAAATGAACACAAGAAGGGGTGATATAACAGGGTCACTTTACAACTGTAGGGATATAAAGCTAAGAATCACACCTTTAACTATATACACTGTTGGTTGCTTCTCTTCCAGCCTGATTTAACTATTACTGATGATTCCAGTGTAATAAAAATGATTGTTACGGCAGGCACTGTGGCTCTCTTGGCTAATCCTCTGCCTGCGGCACTGGCACCCGAGTTCTAGTCCCAGCCAGGGCACCAGATTCAGTCCCGGTTGCCCCTCTTCCAGTCCAGCTCTCTGCTGTGGCCCAGGAAGGCAGTGGAGGATGTCCCAAGTGCTTGGGCCCTGCACCCTCATAGGAGACCAGGAGGAAGCACCTGGCTCCTGGCTTCAGATTGGTGCAGCGTGCTGGCCTTAGCGGCCATTTGGGGGGTGAACCAATGGAAAGGAAGACCTTTCTCTCTCTGTCTCTCACTGTCTAACTCTGCCTGTCAAAAATAAAAAAAAAAATTTAAAAAATGATTGTTACAAAGGTAGTTTTTGGTGTTTTCTATAGCTATTTGATATTATCCAGCCTACTTATTTCCTTAGGGTTTAATTTGTCATGTTCTCCTGTAACATAAGAAAGCTGTTGACCGTTAAGATGTTTACTTATTAAAAACCATTCGTGAGCCAATTCAGTTTCTTGACCTGGGCTTCCTTCAAACTACTTTTTTAGGTCATTTAAAACCTTTTCCCTAAAATTAAATTCTTGAGTTTTATAATCATTCCTCTTTGACTTGTCTCCCCTTTTTTCCAGTTTGTCCACTTCTCTTGGGCACTGAGGCTAGCAGGTGATGTGCCCATAGTGCTGTATCCCTTTTTGCTTTGGTGATATCTTTTCTGCAAATCCAAATCATTTGGATGATTTTGGACACTGTGTTGCCTAATAAACATGATTTTCTTACTGAGCAAGTTTCATTGATGTTTCCTTTGATAGGTCTTCCCTCTAATATTTTTTTTTATTTCATGAAATAAGTAATTGATTCAAAACATGTGATTTATTTATTTATTTGAAAGAGTTACAGTAAGAGAGAGAGAGAGAAAGCTTCCACCCACTGGTTCACTCCCCAGGTGGCTGCAATGGTCAGTGCTAGGCCAGGCCAAAGCCAGGAGCCAGGAGCTTCATCTGGGTCTCCTATGTGGGTGGCAGGGGCCCAAGCACTTGGGCCATTTTCCACTGCTTTTTTCCAGGTCATTACTTGGGCGCTGGACTGGCAGTAGAACAGCCAAGTCTTGAACAGGCATGCCCATATGGGATGCTAGCATCACAGGTGGCAGCTTACCTGCTACACCACAACACTTGCTTCAAAACAGTTTAAATTTTTATTTATTTTATTTTAGAGGCACAGAAACAGAGAGGGAGGGAGACAGACAGGCATAGACAAGGAGATATTTTCCATCTGTCAGTTATTCCCCAAATACCTGCAACAACTGGAGCTAGGCCAGGAGCTGTGAACTCAATCCAGGTCCGCTATATGGATGGCAGATATCCAATTACTTGAACCCTTACCTGCTACCTCCCAGAATGTGTATTAGCAGGAAGCTGTAATCAGGAGCAGAGCCAGGACTGGAACCCAAGCATTCCAATGTGGGATACAGGCATCCCAAGTGGTATCATAACACCTAGGCCACATGCCCACCCCACCCCCCCACCAAATTCCTCATGTTTCTCTTGTTAAATGTATTTTTTTCCAAAATTAATATTACCCTTGACTAATTTTTATAATATTTTTTACACTCTCTGGATTTAGAAACCAAATTGTCAGTGACTAAGTAAATGTTAGCTAATGCTTTTTAACACATTACAATGCATACCCATTGGATTATGGAGATTTTTACATTGATTTTAAAATAGGAAGTTATTTTTGGATGCATTAATAAAAGTTCCTAAACATCATCTTTCCATTGTGTTCACCTATTTAGTTTATATTTGGAATATGAGAGTTAAGAAGCTTCAATTTGAGAGAAAGATTGATAATTTTAAAGCATTGTCAACTGAGGATGCTACAAGGCCACAATGATATCTTATATTTGCATCTGCATATTCACATTAGCTTTTTCTTTGTTTAACTTAACGTCTATTATTGTTTCTATATTTTAAAGTGGAAGCTCAGGTCCAGAGAAGCATGACATGTGGGGCAGACTCTGCAGTGTGCGGAATCAACCATAGCAGCAAGAAGATGGGGCCATCATGCTAGTCTTGCCTACTAATCATTGTTAACTATGCAGTACTGGTATAACTGTGCTGGAGTGATTGGTTTATTCCTTGAATGAACATTTAGACCTCTTCTGTGAACTTATAGGCTTACTGATGTCTGAGTTGCCCATTACTGTTCCTCACTGTACCATTGTATCTGTATTGCAATGTAATATAATGATAACAGTGACTGATAGCTAATAAGACTCTCTTACATTTTACTAAATGAATGAATTAATCAGTATGGGGCCGAAGCTAAATGGAAGAAAGAGGACAGGGGACCTGGCCTGTGTCATAGTCTCTGGTGACTCCATCCAATAGTAAAGCAATAAGATGATTTATTATCATAAACTTATTGCTGTAATAAAGATAGCAAAGTATGTGTGCTAAAGGCCAGAGATTATATATATTTTAGGCTATATGTAGCTGCTGTTACTTCATATTTTTGAAAACACTTTAAGTGCATGAAACCTATTCTTGGCCTACAGGTAATACAAAACAGGCCTGGATTAGAGTTGGCCTGCAGGCTATAGTTTCTCTTCAATGAAGCCAAATCATTAGAAAATTATCATGAATTTGATGTTATAGATCCAGGTTTCATTGAAGGATATATTAAAACCAGGTTCTTTGAGGTAACTAATGTCATTTGTGCATAGTCCAAGACTTTGTTTCAGGGATGAATAGTAATGGGGCTCCAGTTGGTTCACCCTCCAATGGCCGCTGCGGCCGGCGCGCTGCGGCCAGCGCACCGCGCTGATCCGATGTCAGGAGCCAGGTGCTTCTCCTGGTCTCCCATGGGGTGCAGGGCCCAAGCACTTGGGCCACCCTCCACTGCACTCCCAGGCCATAGCAGAGAGCTGGCCTGGAAGAGGGGCAACCGGGACAGAATCCAGCACCCCGACTGGGACTAGAACCCGGTGTACCCGTGCCCCAGGCGGAGGATTAGCCTAGTGAGCCGCGGCGCTGGCTGGGGCTCCACATTTAAAACAACTCTATTAAAATGTATTTTTTTTTTTTTACAGGCAGAGTGGACAGTGAGAGAGAGAGAGACAGAGAGAAAGGTCTTCCTTTGCCATTGGTTCACCCTCCAATGGCCGCTGTGGCTGGCGCGCTGCGGCCGGCACACCGTGCTGATCCGATGGCAGGAGCCAGGTGCTTATCCTGGTCTCCCATGCTGGTGCAGGACCCAAGTACTTGGGCCATCCTCCACTGCACTCCCGGGCCACAGCAGAGAGCTGGCCTGGAAGAGGGGCAACCGGGACAGAATCCGGTGCCCCGACCGGGACTAGAACCTGGTGTGCCGGCGCCGCTAGGTGGAGGATTAGCCTAGTGAGCCGCGGCTATAATATTGTTATTTGGGATTTGTTGTTGAGTTATAGTAGTTGAGCAATGTTTACTGAAAAAGTTTGTGTAAGACTTTTTTTTTTTTCCCTTGAAGATTTATTAGAATTTACTGGAAAAGGCATTCAGCTCTGGAATTCTCTTTTGGGAAATTTTTGATAAGAAATTATATTTCTTTAGTGGATATGAGTCTCTTCAGTTTCTGTTTCTTTTTGCATCAATTTTAAACTTGTTTTCTCTTTCAAGAAATTTGTCCTTTTCATCTAAGTTTTCAAACTGGTATAAAATTGTTCTTAGTATTCTCTTATTATCTTTTAATGTCTCTGAGATCTGTGTTGATAAATCTTCCTTGATAAAGACACTATTTATACTCCTTTTTCTTAATCAGTGTTGTTAGGAACTTGTCCTTTTATTCATCTTTTCAAAGAACCAACTTTGTTGCTTTTCTTTATTGTTTCTCTAGTTTTTTCCCCATTTATTTCTGCTATAATTCTTGTTATTTTCTTCCTTCTATTTTCTATGAGTTTAATTTTTTCTTACGTTTCTAGCTTTTTGAGGTGGAACCTTGGGTTACTGATTTTAGATTTTCTTCTTATATAATATAGTCATGTAAATTTCCCCAAAACACCACTTCAGCCACACCCCACAAATTTTAATTTTGTTGCTCATTGGAGATTATCATAGGATTTCCCTTCTGATTTTGATCCACATAGTATTTAGGAATGTGATTTAATTTCCAGTTATTTAAGTATTTCCTTGATTATCTTAATACCATCCGTTTCTAACTTAATTCAGTTTTGCTCAGAGAACAAATTCTGTGTGATTTGGAATCAATTAAATTTTGACTTTTTCAATCTTGGTGAATGGCCTGTCTTAGTAAACACAGAGAAAAGGGAATACTTTGCAGTTGTCCGATGGTAATTGTACAAATGTTAATTAGATAAAGCTGGTTGATAATATTCATCAGGTATTTGTATCTCTTTGGGGATTAAAAAAGAAATTCTCATCTGTAAGTCGCTGAGGGACAGATGTTAAGACCTCTAACTAGGTTGGTGCTGTGGTGCATTGGGTTAAGTAGCCACTTGGGACACCTGCATCCCACACTAGAGTTCTGGTTCAAGTTCCAGATACTTCATTTCTTAACTAGTTCCTACCAGTGTACCTGTTAAGGCTGTACATAATGGACCTCTAACTAGGTTGGTGCTGTGGTGCATTGGGTTAAGTAGCCACTTGGGACACCTGCATCCCACACTAGAGTTCTGGTTCAAGTTCCAGATACTTCATTTCTTATCTAGTTCCTACCAGTGTACCTGTTAAGGCTGTACATAATGGGTCTCTTCCATTCAAGTGAGAGACCTGGATGGAGTTCCTGATCCTAACTTTGGCCTTGTGCAGCCCCAGCTATTTCCAGAATGTGGAGAGTGAGCCAGCAGATGAAAGATCTTTCTCTGTTTCTCTCCCTCCCTCTCTCTCCCCATCCCTGTCACTGTGTTTTACATAAATTTATATTGCTATTGGAGGCCGGGGGGTTCTAGAATGTAAGTTCCATAAAAAAAGAGTAAACTGAAGGAAAAATCACTTCTAACAGGTGGTCCTCATCTTTATTCTGTTAATTTCTATTTCATATATTTTGAGAGTCTATTATCAAGTATACATATATTTATAATTTTTCATTTCCTAGTAAATTGTCCTTCTACCTTTATGAAAAGTCTGCCTTTATGTCTAGTAAAAAATTTAGTGTTAAAGTCTATTTTTTATCCTACACTAATACAGCAATTATGATCTTCATATTTATGAATTTTGACATACTATACTTTTCCTATTCATTTTTGTTCAAATCTCTCGGAGTATTTCTGTTAAAATTGTGTCTCTTTTAGGCATTATGTAGTTGTATCTAGCTTTTTTTCTTTTTTTTTTTTTTTTAGAGATTTATTTTATTTATTTGAAAGACAGAGTTACAGAGAGAAGTAGAGACAGAGAGAGAGGTCTTCCATCCGCTGGTTCACTCTCCAAATGGCCGCAACGGCTGGAGCTGCACCAGGAGCCAGGAGCTTCTTCTAGGTCTCCCACGTGGGTAAAGGGACCCAAGGACTTGGGACATCTTTTGCTTTCCCAGGCCATAGCAGAGAGCTGGATCGGGAGAAGAGCAGCTGGGACTAGAGCCAGCACACATATGGGATGCCGGCGCTTCCGGAAAGGGCTTTAACCCGTTACACCACAGAGCTGGCCCCTAGCTTTTTTTTTCCTACCATGTCAATTCTTTCCTTTTAATTGGAAAGTTTAGACTATTAGCATTTAATGTAATTAGTATTTTTTATATGGATTTACCTTTGCATCATTTTCCCCTGTTTCTTCTCTCTACTTTTTGACTGCTCCCCCTTTTAGATTATATGAATACTTTTGGTATTGAATTTAAATTATATAATAACTTTTGAATATATTAATTTGAATTTTAAAAATCTCCTTGGAGTTATGGTTGTACCACTTCAGGTAAAATATAGATACCTTGCAGCCATATGGATGCCTTAACCATGCCTTACTGCTATCTTTTTATGGAATGATTGCTATATGTATTATACCTATACACATTGAAAGTCTACTGGAAAATGTCATAATCCATACTTAAAGCAGCTAGAACATTTTCAAGAGTTTAAGTGGGGAAGCTCATAGTATTTTATTTCTGTATACTGAATTATTTTTGTGCTATTATGAATGAAATTATTTCAGTTTTGGATTATTCATTGCTAGTATAGAGAAGTAAAATTAATTTTCACATATTAATGTTACATTCTCCAACCTTGCTAACTTCATTTTTTAAAAATATTCTTTTCTTAAGATTTATTTATTTATTTATTCATTTGAAAGGCAGAATGACAGAGAGGGTAGGACAGAGAGAGATTCACGATTTCACTCCCCCAAATGCCTACAACATCCAGGTCTGGGCCTGGTTGAAATGAGAAGCCAGCACTCCATCTGGATCTCCCAATTGGGCCATAATCTGCTGCCTTCCCAGGGACATCAGCAGGAAGCTAGGTTAGAAGCAGAGGAGCAAGACTTGAACTGGTACTCCAGTGTGGGATGTGGGTATGTGAAATGGCAGCTTAACCTGCTGTACCACAAAACCTACCCCCTGCTGAGGCTTATTGATTAGCTGTAATAGTTTTTAAGGATTTCTTAGAATTTTCTAGAAAAATCTTTATTTGCCCTTTATTAAAGAATGAAATATTTTCTGGATATTTTGACAGCTTTTTAAATTTTTTTAAAAATATTTATTTATTTAAAGGCAGGGTTACAGAGAAAGAGAGGAAGAGACAAAAAGAGAGATGTCCATCTGCTGGTCCACTCCCCATATGGCCGCAAACTGCTGGAGCTGAGCTGCTCCAAATCCAGGAGCTTCTTTTGGGTTTCCATGTGGGTACACAGGCCCAAGTACTCAAGCCATTCTACACTGCTTTTCCAGGCACATTAGCAGGGAGCTGGATTGGAAGTGGAGCAGGTGGGACTCAAACCGGAGTCCATATGGGGTGCCTGTGTTCCAGGTGGTGGCTCTACCCACTATACCACAACACCGGCCCCACCTTTTGTATTTTTAGCACTTTGAAGATGTTGCTCTATTGTCTCCTGTTCTATAGGGTTCCTGATGACAATTCCATGATTATTAGAATATTTTCTCTTGTATGCCATGTATAATTTTTCTTTAGCTTATTTCAAAATGTGTTTTTCTATATTTAGTTTTTAGCAGCTTGGTTATGATTATCTAAGCATGGTTTCCTTCTAGTGTATTTTGTTTGGGGTTCACTGCGGTAAATGAATCTGTAAGTCTATGTCTTTCATCCAATTAGAGTTGCACTTTCTCATTATTCCTTCAAAATTATATCTCAATATCTTCTCTTTCTCTCATTTAAAATATTTTAGATATTTTATATTATCTCAAAGTTCTCTAAACTTTTGTCCATTCCTTTTTCATTCAATTTTCCCTCTGTTCTTCATATAAGTTTTACTGCTGTATTTTAATTTTCCTTTTCCCTCTGGTAGTCCAATAGTGAGTTTCATTTTTTTTTTTTTTTTTTGTCTTTGTATTCCAGACATTATGTTTTTCTGGTTAAAATAAACTACATGTCTTTTTTGGCATTTGAATTTCTCTGCTGAGATTTTCTTCTCATTCATTTCAAGTTTATTTTCCTTTTCTTCTCATAGCAGAGAATTATTGCCTTTCATAAACAACATATGACTCTTCTCAGGATTGGCTTTTTTTTTTTTTTTTTTTTTTTTTTGCCAGGCAGAGTGGACAGTGAGAGAGAGACACAGAGAGAAAGGTCTTCCTTTTTCCGTTGGTTCACCCCACCAATGGCCGCTGAGGCCAGTGCACTGTGCTGATCCGAAGCCAGGAGCCAGGTGCTTCTCCTGGTCTCCCATGGGGGTACAGGGCCCAAGTACTTGGGCCATCCTCCACTGCACTCCCAGGCCATAATAGAGAGCTGGACAGGAAGAGGAGCAACCGGGACAGAACCGGCACCCCGACCAGGACTAGAACCCGGTGTGCTGGTGCTGCAGGGGGAGGATTAGCTATTGAGCCGCGGCGCCTGCCAGTTTCTTCTTATTTTTTAAATACATTTATTTATTTATTTGAAAGATAAAAGAGAGAAAGAGGTTTTTCCATATGCTGATTGACTCCCCAAATGCCCATAATAACAAGGTCAGGTCAAAATTAGGAGCCTAGAACTCCATCCAAGACTTCATGTAGGTGACAAAAACCCAAATACTTGGAACATCATCTTTTGTCTTCCAGGTACATTAGCAAGAAGCTGGATCATAAACGAAGTAACTATGCTTGGACCGGTTCTCTGATAAGGGTTGCAGGCGCCCCAAGTGGAAGTTTAATCCTTTGTGCCACAGTGCCTTTCCCAGGATTGGCTTCTGTTGATTGTCTTTGTATTGAGGCCGGCGTATATATTTCTACCCTAGACATTGTGAATGTTATGTAGGTTAAGATTTGGATTCTATTATCCTCTGTTTGGCTTTAGCAGACAATTAACTTGCTTTGGTGTCAGAGACAACTTGATTCGTTCTGTTTTGTTTTCTGTTGGCAGTGGTTCAAACCTCTGTTCAGTTCTCTAAGTGCTTGCTGTGCTGCTTGGGGCTTGTCCCACACATGTGTTATTTTTACTTAGTCTGAGACCTGTGTGGTCTTACACAGAACTAGGTGTTTCCTTCTCCTGTCTCTTTACTCTCAGATTTCTCCCCCTCCCTTTGGCTGCAGGGAATTCTTTCCCTATACCTCTCGCTAGAGGGATGGCAAAGTTTCCTTCAGAGCTGTAAGTACAGAACTGTACTGTGACTGGCTCACCCTCAGGGCAAAGGTGCAAGAGAGAAGTATAACTGGGAAGCCAATCCCCACGTGGAGTGGAGTGTTTCTCCAGATTTTGGCTGCCGTCCTTAGTCTTCCTGCTCATGGTAGTGTTCATGCTCTTCAGAGAGTGCTGCTCTTCTTGTGTGGCTTTTCGGGAGTTTATAGGCATCATCACTGGGGAGGGGTGGATTTTAGGGAAATTACATTGCCATGGTAGAACTGAAAATTATCCATTACCCTTTTATTTTTCTTATTAAATATTTTTCACAGATTGACATAATTAATATTGTTTAATTTATTTGCATGCATTTCATAAATACAACTTTAGGAACGTAATAATTCTTCCCAGCGTACTCGCCCTCCCTCCCACACTCCTTCCCCTCTTCCCTCTCCTGTTCCCAGCCTTGTTTTTTATTAAGATCGATTTTCATTTAACTTTATACACAGAAGATAAACTCTATTTCTAGGTAAAGAGTTCAGCACTTTGTATGAGGAAGAAAAATAGAGAAAGAAAACCAAACAAACAAAAAAAACTAAAAAACATAAAAAAGAACAAAAACTGTTGCTCAACAGTCCAGACAAGGGCAGTTCAAAGTCATTGCATCTTGATGGTAATTTTCCTTTTTATTAGAAACTTAATTATCTTTAAAGAGGAACCCAAGAATAATACATCTTTTGTATGTACTTAGACCTAACTATAATTTATATGACGTAAAAAAAATCCTCCACTTAATACACTAAAACAAAGTAATTCTTTGAGAACAAGTTTTACTATTAAGTCTCATAAGTCTCATGAGGACAGAGGTCCTGCATGGGAAGTTAGCACACAGTGACTCCTGTTGTTTATTTAATAATAATTAACACTCTTATGCATGACATCAGTGATCACCCGAGGCTCTTGACAAGAGCTGCCTAGGGTATGGAAGCCTTCTGGATCCACAAACTCCTTCAGTATTTCAACAAGGCCATAGGCAAAGTGGAATCTCTTCTTCAGAGAAAAGTACATCCTTTGGTGGCTGTTTCTTTCCACTGGGGTCTCACCCACAGAGGTCCTTCATGTGGAACATTTTTTGCCACAGTGTCTTGGCTTTCCATGCCTGAAATGCTCCCCTGGGCTTTTCAGCCAAACCAAAATGCCTTAATGGTTGATTCTGAGGTCAGAGTTCTATTTGAGGTGATTGTCAGTCTATGAGTCTGCTGTGTGGACTGCTTCCCATGTTGGAGCATTCACTACTTTTTAATTCTATTTTTATTACCAAACAGTCCCATATATATGATCATTTTAACACTTGATCCTATCCATATGATCACTTAACACTTAATCCTACTCACATGATGTCTAAAACACTTAGAATCCCAGCTTAAGGGGATTTGGGATCCCATGGCAAGTTTTTGAATTGTACCCATAGAAGTAAGTCTGTAAGAATGTACACAGAACTATACTGCTTTCCAGTTACAAACTTTATACATTGCACAATTACAACTTTGGGGTCATGGTGATTCTTCCCTATGTGCCTGCCCTTCCACCCACACTCCTACCCCCTTACTCTTGCATCTCTTATGCCCTTATTTTTAACTAAGATCTATTTTCAATTAACTTTGTACACATACGATTAACTCTATATTAAGTAAAGAGTTCAACAATTAGTATGAAAGAAAAAAAAGGGTACGTAAAATAAGGTAAAAGAAAAGAAAGGAAAAAAATAAACTTCCTCAACAGTCAAGATGTGGCTGTTCAATGTCATTGCTTCTCAAAATGTCAATTTCACTTCTACAGATTGCCTTTTAGGTCCTCTATTAGTTATCACAGGTCAGGGAAAACATACAGTATTTGTCCCTTAGGGCCTCATTACCCTTTTATTAACAAAGAAGAAAGTTACTTTTGTAAAGAACAGAATAGCGATGGGGTAGTAAGAAACTTCGTGTAGTTCTATAAGTATAGTAACATCCTTTCATCATGATAGAAATGTTTATATAGTCAAATTTAGTAGGCATCTGTACAAGATGGAATGTCAGAAATTTGGGGGTTGGATATTATCACTTTACATGCCATGTCTTAAAGTAAAATTTGTGGCCAGTGCTGTGGCTCACTTGGCTAATTCTCCACCTGAGGCACCGGCACCCCGGGTTCTAGTCCCGGTTGGGGCACCGGATTCTGTCCCGGTTGCTTCTCTTCCAGTCCAGCTCTCTGCTGTGGCCCGGGAAGGCAGTGGAGGATGGCCCAAGTGCCTGGGCCCTGCACCCACATGGGAGACCAGGAGGAAGCACCTAGCTCCTGGTTTTGGCTCAGCGCAGCCTGCCGGCCGCAGTGCACCAGCCATATCAGCCATTTGAGGGGTGAACCAATGGAAGAAAGACCTTTCTCTCTGTCTCTCTCTCTCTCACTGTCTAACTCTGTCAAAAAAAAAAAAAAGTAAAATTTGTGGGCTAAATTAACCCAGTCCACTGTTGAAATTCACTATATAATTACCCTGCGTGGTATCCATATTCACATAAGCATACGTCCTCAAGTCCTAGACTCTATGTCTGGAGTGTAAATATTGTTACTTTTCCCAAACTCCAAAACCTAAATTTTTTTTAAAACTTATGGAAGAGGCAACACAAATCAGTCTTTGTATAAATATGTGTTGCACTGAGTTAAACTTTCTAGGTCTATTTAAATTCCATTTATTTAGATCTGGGGGAATAACTAAAATTAAGATTTAATGGTTGCTTTTTAAAATTTTTCTAGTGTTATAAGTAGACAAAAAGGACATAAATGAGTGTACTGTTTACTTTCCTAGGAATATAAGAATACTAACTAGAGGTGGATGTGTAGACTAGTGGTTAATAAATTTGTATCCCATATTAGAGTGCTTGGGTTTAATGCCTGGCTCTGGCTCCTGACTCCAGCTTCCTGCTAATGAGGACCTGGAAGGTAATGGCAATGGCTCAAGTAATTGGGTCCTGACCCCTATTTTCAGCCCACACATGGCCCAGGGCCATTGTGGGTATTTGGGGAATGAATAGCAGATGGGAGTGTGTGCGCTCTCACTCTCTCTCTCTCTCTTTTTCTCTCTCTCTTATTCTGCCTTTCAAACAAATAAATAAACCAACAAAGAATACTAAATTTTTAAAAGGTAGTATAATTAATCACAATATGCAAGATTTGATGCTGGATATAGTGGTGCAGTAACTAAATTAGCTATTGTATAATGTTTTTGAGCAGGTGTTTGACACAGCAAATAAGGTGTTTTCATCCCATATTGGAGTGCCTTGGTTCAATTCCAAGCTCTGGCTCCCAGTTTCAACACCACCAACCACCACTACCCAGTGAAGGAGGCAGCAGATGATGGCTCAAGTGATTGGGTTTCTACTACCCACACAGGGGACCTGGATTGCGTTCCTGGCTCCTGGCTCTGTCCATGCTCAGCCTCAGCTGTTTTGGGCATTTGAGGATGGAGTGATAAGGACTCAGGCCTCAGCTTTTTTTTACAGTCACTTGCCAAAGAGATTGAGAGCTCTCTTTCTGTTTTCTCTGTCTCTAATATACATATGTGTGTGTGTGTATGTATATATGTATATATAATATATATAAAACACCCAATTTTTATCAAGTTAATTACATATGTAAGATTTATGAAAGAAGTCAAATTCTTGGGAGTTTTTCAGAACATTTTTCTAACATCATCCTTTCTTGAAAGTAGTTTGTATATTTAACCATGTCTTTCAGACAGACATTGTTGATAATGTTACTTGCACATAATATAGGTATAGTACACATACTCCCACACCCCTATGGAATTTAGATCAGAGCCCTCCACTGCCTGTCTACCCTGATTGCCAGCCTCATCTAAAACTTCGTTATTCAAATAATGCTCATTGGACACCTACACTTGTGCTCAGGCAGTATTCTAGATACTGGGTAAACAGTGGTGGGAGAGGATTGGAAGTTTCAAAGATGACTGGCATGAAGGAATAAAGTAGGGTGTTGTGATACAGTGTGTAATAGGTGCACTAGAGACAGGGACAAAGAAGTGTCCTTTAGAACAGACCAAATTCTACCTCAACATGAACCACCTTCAGGGATCTTGAAAGCAAAGGATTAGCAATCGAAAAAGACCCCTTGGCAGAAACAAGCATGGTATATCAGAAAGACAGAATGAAGGCAGATTAGGTGCTGTGAGTTAGGAATTGCAAAGACAGCAGGTTAGAGAAGTCATCACACTTGAGTGATTGGGACCTTATTGACTGTGATAAGGACTCCAGTCCTCAACTTTTATTTACAGTCACTTGCTATAGCCAAACGGATCTACTACTTTTTAAAAAATATATAATCATCTCTACTTAATCCTTTATAATCTTAGTTATACAGTTGCCCCCATGGCCACTGTCTGCCTCATTTCTTCCTGTTCAGTTCCTATCCTCTTTTAAAAGTGAAGCTCAAATCTAGTTACCAGTCATGAAATCTTTCCTGGTTGCTCTGACATGATATACTTTTTCACTTTTCTATCCCATCCACCCACTAATTTTTTTGAAATTCAATTATTTATGTAGAACTCACTGCATACCAAGCACTCTGGTAGGCACTGTTACTATGAAGATACATTAAGATATTGTCCCTGGGGCCTGAGTTGTGATACGCTGGCTTAAGCCACTCCCTGAAATACTGACATCCCATATGGGTGCAGATCTTAACTGCTGTACTTCTAACCCAGCTCCCCTCTAATGTGCTTGGTAAAGTAGTGGAAGATGGAGCAAGTACGTGGAACCCTGCATCCATGTGGGTGCCCCAGATGAAGCTCCAGGCTCCTGGCTTCAGCCTGGCCCAGCACTGATTGTTGTCACCATCTTGGGGAGTGAACCAATGGAAGGAAGATCTTGCTCTCTATTGCTCCTTCTCTTTCTGTAACTCTGCCTCCCAAACAATTAAGTAAATCTTTAAAAACAAAGAAATAGGCAAAAGATATGAACAGACATTTTTTAAAAAAGAAAAAAAGTCATTGTCCCTGCCCTTACAAACCCTTGATTTGGTTAAGAAGGTGGCTATGTGAGCAGATATTTATGATTAAGCAAAATAAATGTAGTAGCCAATGAAGAATGGAGCATGTTTGTTGGTGGCACAGAGGAAGAAATTTGAGAATTTCAAAGTCTGAGTCAGAGTTTACCCTGCAGGCTGGGTAAGGAAGTCCATTATAGACCTAAGACAGAAAATGCAAAGATATCAAGTCATGAATAGGCATTGTGAGTTTCGGGAATGGTGGAAGATTCAGGATGAGCACCAGAAACTTGGGTGTTATTTTGTAGGAGTTTGCACAGAGCTTTCCATGCCTTACCTAGGAATTTGTATTTATAGGAGATAAGGAAAATAAATGTGGAACATTACTTGATGGCAATATGGAGTGAAAGAAGATGAAAGATCACATTCGTCTGTTGGAATAGTCCAAATGAGTAATGATAAGCACCTGGATTTAGGCAAAGGCTGTGCAAATAAACAGGAAGGGCTGTTCTTAAGGGGCAGTATTGCTTTAGAAGCAACCAGTAGTGGTGATCAATTGAATGTGCAACATATGGGAAAAGGAGAGTTTTTGCCAAGGCTGGTGAATGGTGCTCCCGTTAACTAAAATAGAAAAAGGAGGAGGAGGAACACGATTCAAGGAAAGATAATTAGTTTCATTTTGAACACGTTATGTTGGCAGTTCCTGCAGTACTATCCAGACATCTAGTTCATTTCTTGAGTTTACTCAGTTGGTGCTTAGCAGCAGCTGCTGAATCTATGTGGTTAGTATTCTGTTTATAAGGACGATTTATATTAGGTAGAATGTGACCCAAGCATTTCAATTTTCCATGTGGTGCTTAGAAGTATATGCATGATCTGTCACTAACAGTGTCTTAGTCTATTTTCTGCTGTTATTAGAGAATATTATATAATGAGTAAATAATAAACAATAGAGATGTATTTGTCTCACAGTTCTGGAGGCTGAGATGTCTGTGCTACGAGCCTGTGGTGATCTGTGCTACGAGCCTGTGGTGAGGGCCTGTGCACTGTATCATGACATGGTTAAGGGGCAGGTGGGTATACATGAGACAGAAAGAGAGAGAAAGAAAAGAGAGCGCCTAATTTACAACAAACCCACTCTTATGATAAGGAACCCTCTCCTGAGATAACAGCTTTAATCTGTTTATGAGAGCAGTGTCTCATAACCTAAAGATGCCACCTCTCAATTCTGTTAAAGTGGCAATTAGAGTTCAACCTGAGTTTTGGAATGGGCATTCAAACCATAGTGGGTGTTCATAAGTATATGTTAAAGAAGAAATAAGTAGAATTTTAACATTGACAAATCTGTTTTACTTGTTCTTTTGCCCCTTCCCCAAAAACTCACTCTTAAAATAGCATTAAGTTCATTTGCTCAATGCCAGCATAGATCTCTACTTGTGTTCACTTTTATCTTTGAGGTAGGAAGATGTAGTGGCAACTCTACAGGAGAGGAGAACTTTCAGCAGGCCTTTATATTTTTCTTAAACTGACTGATTTTTCTGTGTATGGAGCAGATGGCATTATGGTGATGGTATTCTGTGATATATAAATAGAACCCTTCCAAGGTTGCAGGCAGAAAAGGGAGGGGCCGGGCCTATCTTAGTTTCAACTGTTATCTGGCACCTAGAGCTACAATTGATGCTTAGGAACCTTTGAGTAAATAGTTAACAGGAGGTGAATGGCTACAGATTTCCCCCATGCTTTATGTTTTGTTGGGCATTTTCATACAAGTCTGGGATCAAGTGTGTCAGGCATATTCATTCCCTCACTCTCAACCTTATTTTAATTGTAAAAGTACTTCGGATCTATCTTACATGTATGCATGTAGAAAATTTAACTTTCTGACTTTTGCCAACTTTGCCAGGTAGACAGTGTGAAGACGTATTCTGAGGTCCATTCTCAAGGGGGAAAAAAAAGATTTTTATCTCAGCTATTGATTTCAGAATAGCTTTTAAATCAGTCCTGTTAGGGGCATCTGACTTTCTTTATTGTCTGTGTAGGATGGGACGTAGTTCCCTGGGACTTGACAAGTCTGTGGTGATTACTGACAGAGGGGAGCAAGAGGGACGCCAATGCAATGGGTGTCTTGACTGACTAGAACCCAGTGACCCGGCAGCCCATTCTGGATGCCAGGAGGCCACCGTAGGTTCAGGCTAGCACCTGTGGGATGTAAAGGGGAGGCACTTGTGTGACCACAAAGCAACGCCTCCCTAGCCTCTCCCGCTTTGGTTTGGAGCCCACACTTCAGGCATAAAGGGCTCATGGGAGTTCTCATTTCGCCCGTCATTTCCAAGTAGGAAGTGCTGCTTATGCATTCATGGCAAACATCTGCCAGGCGGGTCAGGCAAGGCCTCTGTCTGCAGCTCTATCCCTGCCTCTCCTCCCTCTTGGGATTCCTGTCTTTCTTCCTGTCTGATGACGAGGATTTGCTTCTTTCTGAGGTCCTTATCACGTCCAGATACATGGGTTTCAGCTTCAGACTGGCAGTGTGGTCTGATGCACAGCTGAAAAACCAAAGTAATTACCAATTATTAGCCAAAATAAGTAAGGATCACTCAAGCCTTTTGAGGGGGTTTGAAGAGGAGGAAAGCAAGGTCCACAGCTGCACTCACAACATCCCCTTGGTCGTCCCATCTGCTTTCTTTGCACCCAACTGCTCTTCCCATTCGGTGGAACTCCTGTTACGTGTCAGCCTCTCCACTTTCTTTCACAGAACACTTTACATGGTCAGAATTGAATGCTTTCTTCACAAGATGCAACCTTTCTGAATCAGGAAAGAGGAGAGGGAATTAGAAGCTGGGGGAGAAAAGAAGCTTATGAATACTCTTTGTGTGATAGTTTTCATACTCTTGTTTTACACAGTAAAACTGTAATTTTAACAAATGCTTCAAGACTAAATTTTCATATATTATGAGATATGAAGAGATGTTTGCAAGAAAAAAATTTTCAGTCACTTTGTTACTACATTTCTTTCCAAGAAAAAGTATGAACTTTCCAGGAACACAGATTCCTTGTTTCATCATTTTATTCTTCAATGATTAACCTTGTGATATCAGGATTGGTGAAATTTCACATTCTGAGATTACATCCTTGTCAAAGGCTGCATCACTTCTAGGGAAGAGATTTTAATTAGACATACTTTGTGACCATGGAGGAAAAATATTTTAAAAAGTGGTCCTAGGCTTCTAGCTACCAACTTAACTCATCAGTTGTCTGAGCAAAAAAGGTCCTAGAACAAATTCCCTAGATATATGCTGTTTATACATGCAGGGACCCCAAGGGCACAGCACAAAGCCCAGCTTTTAGGAAATTCTTGATGGATGTTTGGTGAACTGCACTGATACAGAAGCTCTGAAGCCCAGAATGTTGCTTTTAGGTGTTGATCTCCCAGAGCTATTTGTCTTATTTTATGAACTTCTCACATTCCTTCTTTTCCCAATTACGAGCGCACGAAAGGCTTCACAATTGATTCCAAAGTATTTGGGGATTTCCTGGAAGTCTTTGCCTGTGAGTCTGTGTGGTTGTGAACTTCAGAAGGGATATGGGAGGAATGGTATCAAAATGTGTGGCTCTAGGGGCTCAGTCACCTATTTTAGGTGATGCCAGCAATTTTGTCATAGTGAAGCTTTCGGTGGGAGCGAATAGAAGAAGAATGCAGTAGTATACTTACTTACAGATCTTAATTTTATTCCTTTATTTTACATTGTCATTATCTTTCCAAATATTGGTGGGTTATCTCTGGGTTGACTCTGGGACAAGTCAATTAATGAGGAAAGTGGGTAGATAGGCAGAAGAGCTTTTTTATGGTGTTCCAAGCAGATGGATACAAGCCTTCCACATCAGAACATACTTCAGTTACTTGAAGCCAAACACTTAAAATGCACAGGCTTTTAAAGAAGTCTGTGAACACTTTCATAAAATCATGTGGGAATCCACAGACATTTGTCCCTTTAGAAAGTGAATTTGTTTTGTAAGGAAAGCCCAACATCTTTAAAATGAGACTAAACTAATACCATTCATACGCTGCTCATTACCAAGTAAAATTTGGCTTAAATCTCAGCTCCTACCCTATTCAAAATAATTCAGTAACCATAGTAACATACCACCAATAAGGTTGTGATAGTGGCCCAAAATTCATGGTGCTGTGAAGCCATTATCAGTTCTGTTATTGAAGTTCCTTTACATACCTGCCTATTCTGTGTTTTTGGAAATAGAAAGTGAATTAGGTGATGCTTCAAATATGAGATTCATAATGAAGTATTCTTATTGTAAGTGCTTTTACAAAGAACGGCTTGGGCTTTAAAGCTGAATAGCTTGGGTTTGGATTTCAGGTGTAACACTTTACAATTGTGTGACTGTGGGTACATGTCTAAGTTCATCTGGTCAGTTTCTGATCTAAAAAACTGGGTTAATAATAACCAGTCCCAAAATTGTGAGAATTCAATGAGAAAATATATGTAAAGCTCCTAGCACATTGTCTGAGATATTGTAAGTATTCCATACAGAATAACCATTGCACATATTTTTATTTTATTTTTTTACCAGCAACCCAGTGAGACAGGCAAAGCAGGGATCATGTTACACCCATTTGTCAGATTGAGGCCAATTGCCAAAGGCTACATGACAATTTAGGTCGTTAACCTGGGTCTCCTAAGTTTTCTGACCAAAATTTCACAATTGTTTTATCAGGATGAATTTCAATCTGTTTTTCAATTCAGGTATATTATTGAGATAGAAAAAAAACAATCCAATTGACTCCCAATCTCATTGCCACTCTCCTTTCTCTCTTCTACCCCGGTTCCGTGAGTTTCATCCCAATCTCTCCCTGCTCCGTCTCTGGGGTTGGCCAGCTGACCCTCCTGCTCTCTTCTGCTCCCAATCAGCAGCATCCCTTCATGGGGTGTGAGGAGCAAGTTGGTATCAGTGAGTGCCAAGTAACACCTCCTTCTTGCTTGTGTCTTAACCATCTCATACTGTCCTCCAGGAATTCCAATCCTCATCCACTTGAAATGCAAATAGAGTAGAGGACAAAGAAATGGGTCAAGAATAGAAAACAGGTACGGGCATCCATCAGTCTTCAGAAATCATTTGGCAAGTGGCTTCTACCTGTGGAAAAATTGGGCATTTAGAGCCCTGGACTGGGAGCTGTACGTTTTAACTGGGCAAGTCTTTGTTCCTGTCCATACTCAGTGGCTCTTTTGTAAAATTAGGGGAGTTGGTCTGACACTTGGGTCATAAGCTTTGCAGTCCACAGGGCAGGCAGGCAACTTGGGTGGCAACAGTGGGCCATGGGAAAGTACATGTGCAGCCGTGGTGTGAGCTATAGAGTCTTTGGGGATTGGTGTACACTTAGCTCCAGGCCTGCTGACATGGAGGTGGGTAATGATCTGTCCCGAAGCAGACCTCTCAGATTAGACTTTGGGCATAAGCAGTCTATTTGAGAGTTGGCCCTAGGAAACATTGTGAGGGAGAGGGAAATGAGACCCAGAAGGGATGAAATCTAATAAAAAATCCAGTAACAAGTATTAATCAGTCAGTCACTATTAACTCCCTTAAAGACTGTTTACAGCATGCCCTAGAGTCACACTTCTAAGTTGGTGATGATATCTGTAGTCAGGAGACTGCTTGAGGGAGGGAAAGTTCTTGCAAAAAATGACATTTCTGGCTTCTTGAAAAAAGGTGCCAGTTCAGGTGGCAGGTTTTGTTGGTTCCCATGTACATCGCATTGCTACCCCCTGCAGCTTGGAAGAACAGTTTTCATATTAACCAAAAGCATTTTCTTTCCCTATGTAAGCTTTTTTTTAAAATATATTTTTATTTACTTATTCAAAAGGCAGAGTCACAGAGAGGCAGAGGCAGAGAAAGAGAGAGAGAGGGAGAGAAAGACAGAGAGAGAGAGAGAGAGAGAGAGAGAGAGAGAGAGAGAGATCCCAATAAGTATTATGCATTTATTATCTAGCCTAACACAGGAAATCAGGAAACTTTCTGCTGTTTTGCCACTCCAGTTATTCAAACTGACTGGTAGTTCCATTGTAGACATGTCAGGGTGGGATGTGGCAATTTTTATTATGTTGTTCTTACTTTTACAGATCTTAGATACAAAGAATATATAGCGTTCTCTCCAAATTCAGAAGGTAACTATGTTTGTAGACATAAAACCTAGTGCATTTATCTCAGACTTGGTGCTCTTCATATACGTTTTGAGCGCTTGAAGAATGGCTGCAGTTACTAAGTGTTTCCAGGCTTTTAGGTTTTATTTGAAGCATTTGAGCAATTTCTAGTAAATACGAACTTTTTGTAGTCAGCTTTGTACTATCTTGGATAAAAACAAAGTTGATTGAGCAGGCTTCATAAAAAGTTTATCTTCAAACAAAGCCTGGGCTTTGCCTCTGAAATCAAATGTTACCTTTCCCTTCTTGGACATTATTAGCAAATACACATGTTGATTTCCACTATAACATCCATCTTAGCAATGACAGAACTCTTTCTGATATTGGACAAGACCCCCTAAATTTTTTTTTTTTTTTTTTTTTTGACAGGCAGAGTGGACAGTGAGAGAGAGAGACAGAGAGAAAGTCTTCCTTTGCCATTGGTTCACCCTCCAATGACCGCCGCGGCCGACGCACTGCAGCTGGTGCACCGCGCTGATCCGATGGCAGGAGCCAGGTGCTTCTCCTGGTCTCCCACGGGGTGCAGGGCTCAAGTACTTGGGCCATCCTCCACTGCACTCCCTGGCCACACAGATGTGGCCCCTTAAAGTTCCCCAGAAGTGCTATCTGGGGTGCCACATGTGCTACTGGAATTTGGGGTGCCATACGATTTCACCACAGGCTTATTACTAAATCCCCAATATTAATAAGCCCGAGAGGGTGCTTGCCTAATATTTAGAGAAGAATTCTAAATACCGGCACAGATAAACAAGGCAGCATGGTACATTTTAAGCTTTTATTTAGTGAGAAAGGTGCATAGGAGAGTGAGGGCTTCATTTAAGAGAGAGAGTTGAATAGGGGTTCACACCGAGCACCAGGAACAAGCCACGTGGAAGAGCATCTAGGCCTGTATCTGGGCCAGAAAGCCTAGGGCGCGTGGCCCAGGGCTACAGCCAGCCCGCCTCCTGGCAAGAGTCCAGGGAAGAAGAGAAGAGCAGACACACTGTGTCCCAGGCTTTTAACCCACTTCCAAAGGGGAGTGATTAATTAACCTGATTGGATGTTTGGCACCCAGGTCTGGCCAGGTAGGGGGATGAGGTCACACAGGGGCGTGGTGAAGATGTGGTCTTCCAGCTCACAAACCTAAACAATTTTAGCCTGTATGCCTGCCTACTTCATTTCTACTTCAGTGTCCTTATCTTCAGGTTAATTTTTTTATGATTGATTTACTTATTGGAAAGGCAGAATTAGAAAGGAGAGAGAGAGGGCAAGGGAGCGAGCGAGAGAGCGCTTCCATCTCCTGGTTTCTTCCCCAAATGGCTGCAAGGCTGTTGATTTTGACTGGAGAGGCATGGAGAGAAAACAACAGGGGGTTTCTGGCTGCTGTAGGCTAGAAAATATATCTGGAACCTCTATGAACTGGCAAGAAACTAACTTTGATGATGAGTACATTGATGTCTAGAAGTTTTTTCCCCATTCTACTCTAAAGTTTTAGAAAATTATGTGTTTTATTAAATGACATATGCTGAAATTTTGTTAATTCTAGATGAAAAATGTACCCCAAATTCAGTTTCTTAGTTATCCAGTTGACTTCTGATCATTTATAAAGCATTGCCTTTAAGAATTTTGCATATTTGATTATAATTTCAAATCCATTTCTCTTAGAAACATTTCATTTAATTTTATAAATAAGAAGCTTGAAATATATCTCCTTTTGTTCCTTTATTCAGTATGCATCAATCTTAGCAAGCACTCATTGTGGAGCCAGCTCTGTTGACAACTTTGTACTGTCTATAGCACATTGCCTCCTGAATCATTGAGTAATTTTCTAATTATGTATTGCAATAAGTTACTTCTGTGTGTTCTTTTTTTTTAAATATTTATTTCTTTGAGAAGCAGAGTTACAGACACAGAGAGGGAGAGACAGAGAAAGAGGCTTCCCATCTGCTGGTTCACTCTCCAAATAGACGGCAACGGCTGGAGCTGTGCCGATCAAAACCAGCAACCAGGACCTTCTTCTGGGTCTCCCATGTGGGTGCAGGGGTCCAAGCACTTGGACCATCTTCTGCTGCTTTCCCAGGCCATTAATAGGGAGCTAGATTGGAAGTGGAGCAGCTGAGACTTGAACCAGTGCCCATGTGGGATGCCAGTGCCATAGGCAGAGGCTTAACCTACTGTGCCACAGCCCCGGCCCCATGTGTGTTCTTTTTTAAAAAAAGATAAATAAGGGGCCAGGGCTGTGGTGTTGTGGGTAAAGCTGCCACCTGCAGTGCCAGCATCCCATGTGGGTGCTGGTTCGAGTCCCAGCTGCTCTACTTCTGATCCAGCTCTCTGCTATGGCCTGGGGAAGCAGTGGAAGATGGTTCAAGTGCTTGGGCCCCTGCACCCACGTCGGAGACCCAGAAGAAATTTGTAGCTTCTGCCTGTGGATTGGAGCAGCTCCAGCCGTTGTGACCATCTGGGGAGTGAACCAGCAGATGGAAGACCTCTCTCTCTCTCTCTCTGCCTTTGCCTCTCTGTAACTCTGCCTTTCAAATAAATAAATACATTTTTTAAAAGATATATAAAAGAATATTTTCCATGTGATAGTTAAAAGGAAAATAGGTTAATAATAAATACAAATTTATTTTCAACCATCACTGTATGAGTCTCAGCTGGTGGTGGGCCTCCAAAAAATTTAAAAAACGTTATACATATTCCCTAATAATTCACTGTATTGGGAGGAATGAAATCATATGTGGAAAAAAATGGAGACTAATATAAGACAAATACCATTAAGAGCAAGAGTTATGGTTGAAATTAAAGTGCAGTAAAAATTAAAAAATGGGCTCTCAGTAGGAGTCAAGATAATTAATAAGGCAGTTTCTTTGAAGGAGGGATGCTGGAGCCTGGCTTGAGAGTTGACTTTGGTTGTTAATGGGTTATCTTGCCGGAGTAGGTTTTAGTGTGTTGATAATCTTAGTGCTAAACAGGTTGCCAAGGAACCATTGTGGTGATGATCAGCACCAAGCCCTAATGTGACTGCTGTGCGTAGATAATTTGGGTTCACATTCCAGGACCCCATACCTCCAGGTAATCCATCACATTCACGACCCCTGGTGATGAATTCTACTTCCTCTCCCCTGATAAATCTCCTTTTGGCCACTCCTCAAGCAAAATATGACCTTCTTCCTCTAGCTATGATAGAAATAACACCTTTGCTGTCACTTTCCAGTACCCTCTTTGCCTAAAACCATTTGTAACAAACTTCACCTATAAACAACACATGCAGAGAAAGAAACTGTTGCTTCCCCAGGTGTTGTTCACACAATCAGCCATGAAAAGAGCTTAAAAAAATCCCCACATGTTAATGGGAGACTAAAGAAATATAGCAATATCTTTGACTGAATTTGTACTATTGCTGAGGCTCTATCTTATTTTTCAATGTATTAATAAATGTAATACCTATTTACTTGTGCACTGGGATATACTGAGATAAAGTTATAGATGGGAAAGCTCTTGAAAACGTGAATTTAACAGAAGCCCTAAAATATAAAATACATTAGCTAGTATTATTACATATTATCATGTTTTCAAATCAGTTTCATGTCTGACCAGTAAGAAAAGCAACAATGAAGTTTAAGGAAAAAGTTTGTCATTGTTAATTAAGTTTATCAGTTTTTATATATTATTTCAACACACTGCTTTTTCTAAATTAAGAGAAAACCTATTCAGTTGTGAAAAAATAACGTAGGACCTAAATGTGCTAGTTTCATCATGGAACAAGAATTCAGATTTTATGAGAAAATAGATACCCCTGCGTTAGCACAGAGTATCAGTGAACATCTTTTCTAGAAAATGTAAATGTGCCTTATTTATTATGTAATTGTGATGGGATTCTCAAGAGCTAACCATTTAAATGTGGCAATCCTTTGTTAATGTTAATTTGCAGAATTTTTTCCTTCTCTGAAAGTGCATTGTCAGTGTCACACAAGAACAGTTACCATTAATTTTGATGGACCCAGACTGAATGAGCAAGATAGAGGATTTGCATCGATGTTATCTAGTAAGGAAACTTCCCAAAACAAATGAAAAAACATTACTAATTCCAGATTTTTAAGGGACCAGTTATGCAATTCAGCTACTCTCTGGCATTCATTCCGAGGACATACTGCATTACTTAGCTGTTTCTTAGTCATTAGATGTAGGATGAGTAGAAATCTACATTATTATCTTAAAATGAGAGTATATGATGATGCTACAGAGAACTGGGCTAGTGCTCAGAATATCACAGAGATGAATAAAACACAGAGATGATTAAAAGCCTTGGGCTTTACGAACAAAACTAAGATGTCTGAGGAGGGAAATAAATGTCTTCCTTATCCCTCAAATTTTATTTTAAGTTGTAAAAATAGTATTATTACAATATTAATACCTAAGGCCATTAAATAACTCCTTCCTAATCCTTTTACCATAACACACTTGATTGATTGTATTGCAAAGTATTTCTCCTTCCAGCTTCTGTCCTTATGCATAGGTTTATTTCACCAGTTATAATCATAGTGGGCATATCATTTAATGTTTTTCTTTTATATACATTCTTATTTTTTAAAATTTATTTATTTGTAAGGGAGTTAGAGACAGAGTGAGAGAGAGAAATCTCCTGTCCACTAGTTCACTCCTCAAATACCTGAAATAGCTGGAACTGAGCCAGGCTTAAGCCAGATGCTCAGAATACAATCTGGGTGTGCCATGTAGGTGGTAGTAACTCAAGTACTCGAGCCATCACCTGCTGCTTCCCAAGGTGCACATCATCAGGAAGCTGGAATTGAGAGTGGACTTGGAACTTGAATCTAGACACTCTGATATGGAATGTGAGAGTCCCAAGTAATATCATTTTTATTTTAGTTTTTACTTATTTATTTATGTAATTTCGAAAGAGTGACAGAGAAGGGGGGGGCGGGGAGAGAGAGAGAGAGAGAGATACTTAGAACAATACTCAGAACAGCTAGGGCTGGGTCAGGCCAAGTCTAGGAATTCAATCCGAGTCTCCCACATGAGTAGCAGGGACCCAAGTAATTGAGCCATCACCCATTGCTACCCAGGGCATGCGTTAGCAGAAAGATCAGAGATGAGCCTTACTTGAACCCAGACACTCAAGTGATGTGGACATTCCACACAGCATCTTCATCATTGTGCCAAATGCCCATCCCTAACATTTTTACTTAATAGTGGATGGTGACGTTTTCCATGTTGTTTTATTTGTAATTTTTAATGGCTGCATGATATTGTATTGCACACAAGCAACATTTCTTGAAATACTGTCCTCTTTTTACATTTTATTTTTGTATCGTAGGTATTCGTAAAACAAACATCATCATGCACACATTGTATTTATGGTTGAGAGTTTTTCTTTGGAGAAATTCTATAGTTAGTAGGTCCAACAACAAGAACACTTTTATAATTCTGGATATATACCACTGAATTATGTTCCAAAAGAGTAAAAGTCTAGTTATTACATCATTATCCACAATATATTTCTGTTTTGCTACTTTGATACTTCGGAGAATTTTCATTATTTTTTCCTAATTTAATATATAACAAATGGTAACTTATAGTTGTTTTAATGTATGTGCATTTCTTTTAAAATTTGTAAGCCTGAAGATTATGCCACGTGTTTTTGAAACATTTGTCCTTTTTTTCATAATAATGGTAATGTACCTTTTGGAGTCTTGATTTCTTTCTTAGGGTCGTAACATTTTCTAGTTGGTTTATAATGAGCAAAGCATTGGGGCAGGAGAAGCACTCTAGACAATGAGGCATTCAGAGACAGGGAGCCCTATGAAGAAAATTTATTTGCCTGGGTTGAGGTGGCATAGTAATAGAATTCTCTCCTATAAGTGTGTGTCTATTGTGTGAAAGGAAATAAAAAGGATATTGTCTTAGTCATATATCATACTGCAATTTCAGAATCTCAAAGGTATGTTTTTGATTGAGTGGTTGAATTTTTTTTAATTTGAGATAACACATATAGGTTATTTTTCATTTGGAAATTTCATATCCTGCTCTTGGCCCAATGTACAACCCAGGATTAGAGAAAGATCATTTTTTTAGAGTCTTATATTCTGTATATGTCATTTTGGCATCAAAGAGAATGTAGAATCTCAGGAGTTGTTACCCCATGTGCCTCTGGTAGGTCACTTCACTCCCTGTCTAACACCAGATCACCCTCTTCTGTTAGAACTGATGGTAGCAGATTTATTATGCTAGATATGACCATTTTCCCAACTGAATGAGAGCAGCCCTCTGCTGAGCTGATTTTGAGAGTTTCATTGAGTATTGAAAGAGTGGAAATTAACATGCTGTTTAGAATACTAGTAGATGCTACTCTATCTAATGACCAATAAATTTTACTTTAAATTTTTGAATCGATAGAAGCATTCCTGAGGGTTTTGTTTTTAAGCAATAAATCATGAAGTATCTTATTGAGATCTGGTTGAACTGTCAGTGATTTTGCTGATTAAGTATTTAAAATACAGGCATTGTTTTTCTTCTTGGTATTTCCTTTTAATTTAGTCATACTGATTTAAGAAACCTGACTCTGGTAGGAGAGTGAACATTTGGAAGAAGAAAAGCCTTTTTAATATTGTATGGCTCAGGAAGCAACTGTTCTTGGCCTCTCATGTATACTCAGAGAAAAAGGAATTTTTCAATTTAGGAAGAAGCCTTTTTTTAATTTAAAAAATCTGCTTTGTAATTTGAGAGGGAGAAAAGAGCACACACACACAGCTCCTGTCTACTAGCTTACTCCCCAAATGACCAAAACAACCAGGGCTAGGTCACATTGTAGCCAAAGAGCTAGTAACTCCATCCCTATCACACTTGCGGATGGCAAGGAACCCCTCCCCCTACCCCGAACGCACATTAGCAGGAAGCTGGAATTGGGACCTTGAGGCAAAGAATTGAACCCAAGCTATATGAGGTGGAGGGGTCTTGAATACTGGCCAAATGCTTCTCCAATTTTTAAACTGGTAAACTATTTTGAATTTTTCACATTAATTTGTCAATCACAGCAGAACTCATGATAATACTTTGTTATCTTGTGAAAATGCTAGACGATATCTTCAAGCCAGTAAGTTATTTCTGGAATCATTGACATTATTCTGGGTGGTAAAGCATTGCATCATCACATGCCTGAGCCAGGACTGCAGATTGTCAGGCTAACGTAGAAATTAGATACACAGGAAAAGTTAGAGGCAAAAACTTGAGCCAAAAAAAAAATTTTTTTTTTGGACAGGAAGGCCTTTGGAGAAAGCAGATTTTGGTCACTGATCACACAAAACAAAAGCAGACAGGCTGAGAGATGGTCTCAAGTAAGAGTAATGTTTCCCTTTACAACAGTGGTAGACTGGACTTTGTTTCATAGTAGAGTCAGGGCCAGAGACATAGCCATTGGAGACGACTTCTGGGGTTTCCAGAGGAAAAAGAAATTCAATATGGCTTTTTCTCGGATGACTTCACTCATTCCCATAAGCCTTTTCCCAGGATTATTCTTGACTCGAAAAATCTCAAGAAGAGTCTTAATTCCATTTCTTGTAGGATCCTGAGTTATTCAAGGCCTCTTTATATCTGTTTGAAGTCTCTTTCCAAATGGGAAGGCACCTAGTGGCAATACCTGGGTGAAGAAGAAAAAGGTGGGCATCTCCCCTCTGTCCAATCTGCAGAGTAAGTGGGATCAGGAAACTAGTCCAGGAGCAAAGTCACCCAAGAGCCAGCAGCTGGAACTACAGGGCCAACCTGAAGGATGCAAGCTGGGAGAAGGTGGCTGCAGAGGAGAAACTATAGATTTTTCTGTTTTTACTACAACAGAATAGGAATACCTGGTAAGGATTCTTCCAAGTGAGTACCTGGGTTTTGCTTCTGGTTGGACAACAAGATGTTAAGGATTTTCAGTGAATTCAGACAACATCACATGGTAGTAACATATCTTTTGAAAATAATAGGGATGTTTCAGTGGAGAGTGCTAGTTCTCTTGAGGACTGACAAAGACTGATTTCTTGATGCTTCCTTAGTCAATGAACTGAAGTCACAATTTATGCCTCATGGAGGAGTCTCTTCTAAAGCCGGCCCAAAATTTCAGGATCTTCCACTACTGGGTTAATCATATGAGAGACTCATCCAGTCCCCATGCGGGAGAATTGGGGGAAAAGGAGAACCCAAAGCTGATTCCACATCAGTCATTAGGAGAGAATGGGTTTCAGTCCACATGCAAGGAAGAAGTCAGTGGAAGAGAGCTATACTCTCATGTGTGAACTCTGACTACATTTGCTAACTGTAACAGCATGGCCTAATCAGTGTCCTCAAGCCTGACCATGGGATCAGGAAGTCCTTCTCCCTGGGAGAGGGCCAAGAGAAAAGAGACATGGACCAGTGAGCTTTGCCTTTAATTAGCATTTCATAAAGACAATTGTTGATTATCTATGTCTGACCCATCCACCATTTAACAGTTACTGATTTATCCTCTTTTGTAGTCATCAGTCTATTAGCAAGGCAGTTAACGTAAAACTAGAAATAGTCAATAGCTCATTTGAACCATTTGTGAAATGATTCTAAAAAAAAAAAAAGAAAAAAGAAATGATTCTAAAGTGTTTATGCTGCCTGGGGATACTGTATAATCAGAAGTAATTTTTTCTTAAATCTTTTATATCTAGCATATATTATGGTAAGATTTTTTTTAAATTATATTCCTTTCAGAAAGGAGCTTCATTTATTTTTCTCAAGATTTATTTATTTATTTGAAAGGCAAAGTTACAGAGAAAGAAGGAGAGAACACATATGGGGGGGGGGGGGAGAGATATCCTCCATCCTCTGGTTCACTCCTCAAATGGCCAAAATGGTCAGGGGGCCAAAGTTGGGAGCAAGGAGCTTCTTGCTGGTCTCCCACATGAGTGCAGGGGTCAAGCATTTGGACCATCTTCCAATGCTTTCCCAGGCACATTAGCAGGGAGTTGGATTGGGGTGGAGCAGCTGGGACTCCAACCAGCACCCATATGGGATGCCAGCATCCCAGGTGGCAGGCCAACTAGCTGTACCACAGTGCCAGACCCAGATTTATTATTTTTTTCTTATTGATGTCTTTTGCTTAAAATATAGTTTAAATATATAAGCTTATTTTTTGTACTATTCTTAAAATAATTTTGTTTATTTTATATCCTTTTAACAATAACATCTTCCTACTTTCTTTTTTTTTAAGTTTTTTATTTTATTTTATTTTTATTTTTATTTTTTGACAGGCAGAGTGGACAGTGAGAGAGATAGACAGAGAGAAAGGTCTTCCTTTGCCGTTGGTTCACCCTCCAATGGCCGCCGCGGCCGGCGCACTGCGGCCGGCGCACCGTGCTGATCCAATGGCAGGAGCCAGGAGCCAGGTGCTTTTCCTGGTCTCCCATGGAGTGCAGGGCCCAAGCACCTGGGCCATCCTCCACTGCACTCCCTGGCCACAGCAGAGAGCTAGCCTGGAAGAGGGGCAACCGGGACAGAATCCGGCGCCCCGACCGGGACTAGAACCCGGTGTGCCGGCGCCGCTAGGCGGAGGATTAGCCTGTTGAGCCGCGGCGACGGCCTAACATCTTCCTACTTTCATTAAAAATTAATATGGTTTTCTTCTAAGAAATTTGGACTTAGTATGAATGAATCACATTACATTTCTTTTTCTTTAGGTTTACTTTTCTTTTTTATTTATTTATTTTTCGCCAGAAATCTTTTATTTAAGATATACAAACTTCATGCATTTCATAAATAAACATTTAGGAACATAGTGATTCTTCCCACCCTACCCACCCTTCTTCCTCCTCCCTCTCCTAAGAGTTCAACAAATAGCATTGAAAAAAGAAAAACTGTTCTTCAACAGTGGAGACAAGGGCTGTTCAAAGTCATCCCATCTCAGAGTGTCAGTTTCAAGTATATAGATTACCTTTAGGGAGAACATATGATATTTGTCCTCTGGAGACTGGCTTATTTCAATACGTATGATGTTGTCTGGTTTCATCCCTTTTGTTGTAAATGACAGGATTTCACATTCAAATCAGTAAGGTCTTTTGATGACATGCATCTGTTCTGGTGTGACATGTAAAGATCTTCACAGACCAAAAGATCAGGTTGTTTTTCACAATATAAAGTGCTGTTGAAAATGTTGATCCATTTTGTAGGCACTAGGAAGGACTTCTGTCGGGTCTTCCTTCTCCCTCCTTCCTCCTTCTCCCTCCTCTACCTCTTCCTCCTCCTTCATTTTTTTTAAACTTTTATTTAATAAATACAAAAAGTACAACTTTTGGATAATAGCGGCTTTTCTCCCCATAACCTCTTTCAACCCGCAACTGTCCCATCTCTCACTCCCTCTCCCATCCCATTCTTCATCAAGATTTATTTTCAATTATCTTTATATATATAAGATCAACTTAGTATATACTAAGTAAAGATTTCAACAGTTTGTACCCACACAGATAACACAAAGTATGAAGAACTGTTTGAGTACTAATTTTACCATTAATTCACTTAGTACAACACATCAAGGGCAGAGATCCTACATTAGGAATAAGTGCACAGTGACTCCTATTGTTGATGTAACTATTGACATTATTATTTATGACGTCAGTAATCACCCGTGGCTCTTGTCATGAGCTGCCAGGGCTATGGAAGCCTCTGGGGTTCACCAACTCCGACCTTATTTAGACAAGGTCATAGTCAAAGTGGAAGTGCTCTCCTCCCTTCAGAGAAAGGTACCTCCTTCTTTGATGGCCCGTTCTTTCCGCTGGGATTTCACTCACAGAGATTTTTCATTTAGGTCATTTTTTTTTTTCCACAGTGTCTAGGCTTTCCATGCCTGAAACACTCTCATGGCTTTTTAGCCAGATCTGAATGCCTTAAAGGCTGATTCTGAGGCCAGAGTGCTGTTTAGGGCATCTGTCATTCTATGAGTCTGCGAATCACATTACATTTCAAAAGAAACCCTAAACTTGTGACACTTAATATTTCAGGTAAATGAAACGAAGTTGATATTTTAATTCAACTGAATACAAGTTCTCAGAGAAAAGCAGTCCTTTTCTTCATTCTGGATAATGCTTTGAAACTGAACATTCAGCCAACACTAAATCAATCTGTAAAGGGTTGAAAGAGGCCAGTTTTTTCAACTCAAATTTGGTTGCATTCTCAGGTACACAAAGTAATCACAGCCAATTTCATTGTAATAAATGGTGAAGTTGATATCTTGTATTCTCATCTGGTGAGCCTGAGAATTGTGTGTGTATTTGAGTGCAGAAGAGAAAAACTGTTTGTCTTTATGCAAAGGCTTTTTATGGGAATTTCCTCATGCTTAATAATCACTGTCTTGGTCATGAATGCCCAGGATGGTATGGAATTGGCCTTTGTGTTTTACCTGCTTTGTGTCTGGGAAAACTAAGGAAAGAAAAATCTTAAGAGAGATTTGTCCTTGTTTTTATTATTAGACCATCTTGTTCAGCAGTGCTGACAGGCAGGACAACTTTTTCTTTCTAACGTTGCCAGTAATAGCTGCTAAAAAGAACAAGTAAACAAGATTGTAAGAAATTAAAGGTGAAAAGTGTGCTGGACCTAATTTAGTTCTCCACATATAGATTTGATGATAATGAAGTAATTTCATTTGGGAGCGATTACCCCTGCCCCATGTAAATTTAAATTCTAGAATCTACAAGAAGGCTGCCTTTAAGGTTGGCATATCACATGAGCCATTTAGCAGGGGCAAATGAAATTAAGTACTGAATTAGTTTGGTTAGTGTTTACTGGTCTGTTGTACAATGTCGTGTTAGAGATGTTGACAACTTGCCACTCAAAAGCTTTCGTAAAGGCTTTAACAGTGAAATCTGTGGAAGTGCCAGACAAGCATGAGATACCACTTGGACAGATACACTTATGCCGGTCCCAGAGGATCTTTCTGGTGGCTTCAAGCAGGAGGAGGGGGTACTCTGGAATTCATAGGAGAACACTGAATACTGTGGGAATCTTGGAGATGAGAAGTATGATGAAATTTGGAGAATTAATATAATCAATCATCTAAAAATATGAAGTGAAGGAAAAAATATCCCTCGTTCTGATTTGCTAATAGATTAATCTGCCACAAAGCTATTGTCATAATCTTTGGCCTCAATATTTCACTTAATGAGGTTTTGAAATGCAGTGAAAGGTTGCTATGGTGGAAGTAAAATACTGGAAAATTCCTTATTTATCAAAAGGTTCTGGGAAAAAGTAAGAGTGGAAGAAATTTGGCTGTTGTGTCCAGTATGTTGTGTTCGTGTAACATGTTTATGATTCTCCATAGGAAAATTGTTAAGAAATGGGAAAGTACTAAAGAAGGAAAAGGCATTTCAGTTGTTTAAGGAAGAATAAAACCTTGATTAATTGATATAATTTATTTTTCATTTATCTTTTATATAACATAAGGGTACAGGTTTATACAATATTAATGTATGAATATATATACAGAAGTACTAAGGATGGGTATTTAACTGTTTTTTTATTAATGTGTTAAAGGTTCTATAAAATTAAAGAAATCCCAGATCTCGCTGTGTTTCTTCCAATAACTCAACCAAATCTCTCCAAAGAACCCCATGAACCCTAGGAACCAGTTTGTTTGCATAACATAGGACCCATGCATCTTGTAAATTATTGTTTTAACTTAAGAATTAATCTTGGCCCTGTCTTATATCCAGATGTTTATTTTTCACAGAGCATATTTCCTCATTTCTTTAGTCCCATTGCTCTGGATGCTTTGCTGAATATCACCTTGAGATTTTTGGTGGAACAAGGTGGGGAATGTTTAAGTAAAGTTGGAAGTGGATTAGATAATACATTATTCACCTATTCAGCTATTAGAACTTTCCAAAGCAACTTCAGAGTTGCTAAATGGATATTTCTATTGTGGGATCTCTAAGTAGCTGGAAATAGTCAACTTATTAAAGTACTATTTGTCTTGATAATCATATTTTTCTTTTTAATCTTTCTATTTTTCTATTGGCTTCACATATTACAAAAAGTCAGAATCACAAGAATGGTTCCTAAAATAGGATGTAATTCTTTTTCCATAATAAGATCAGCTTTAATTTAGTTTCAATGCAATGAAAATATAATGAAACTCCCAACTTCAGAACATAGAATCTAGAGAAATTGGTTGTCAGTGGCAAAAAGCCATTCATAACCTTCTCAGGATAGAACAAAATATTTCATGTCTCATTGAAATTATTTGTGGGGCTTTAGAAATATTCTCTGATAATAGAACGTGTCACAAAGTTAACTTAGTGGGATGATTTTATTGCATCTCATAGTCATAGGAATAATTTAGTTTGTTATTCAGGATGTGAGAAAGCATATTCCACAATATTTAATCACTGAACCCAGGAAAGATACATTCAACACACTTGTATTATGTCTCATCTTCACTTCAACAGAACAGAAAATGTATCAGCTGGAACTTCTGCCTACCTTAGATTCACTTACAAAAACTAAACATCACAGAGTTTATTTAGAAGACTGGCTTCTGTATTGTGTAAACTATGACTTTCCACCCCATCTAGTTCATTCCTGAATAACACAAAGGGGAAAACATGTGGAAGAATACGATTTAAGGAAAATGAATTTTGGTTTAGTAGTCCCTCACCCTGTTGATTGTCATAAGAATGTTTTCTGCTAAGGTTTCTTTATTCTCTTCAAGAAGTTGTCCCTGGTATTTTAAGGTGGAGTTCATAAATATCATATTGATCAGTTTTATCAGTCAGTGTACTGTGGTCTATGTTGTAATAACAAGCAACATCAAAATCTCAATAGCTTAACAATGACCATGTTTGTGTCTTGCTCACTCTACGTGTCTATTGCAAGCTAGCATCATAATTAGAAACCCAGGTGTTGAGGTATCATCTGCACCTGTGATTTCACAGTTGCTAAGGCAGGAAAAAAAGACATGGAGAATTATGTGCCTTTTCTAAAAACTTCTGCTGGAAGTGAAATTTTCATTTCCATATATGGCCACATTACATTCAAACAAGCAGACAATTCTAAATACTACCACTTACCCAGACAGGAGATCCAGCAATTGTAAATAGCACCAACGACAATCACAGAGGTCAGTGATTAAAAGATGTACCATTGGTCTAATGATATTGTTTTTAGAGATACAAGAGAAGAAACACTCTATTATGTACTGTGTTTATAAAATATGCTTTAGGGCTGTATATTAAAAATAACCATTATTTATACTCCTAAATAGCTTACATTCTGAAAGGGGAGGTAAATATATTATTATATAAGGCCAGATAATGATATCTGATTATAGAGAAGATATCTTTAATTATAAGGATCAACAACACCAAACAAGTAAGGAAAAACATTTAGTTTAGCACTAGGCTTGAGCTTGCACCTGCTCCTTCCTCCTTCGTTGATTGCTGTATGACTTAATCTCTGTCTGCAAACCAGGAATAGTATCTGTATCACTGTGTTATTATAAATATTAATAGATGGCAAGTAGTAGGCACATGATCAATGTTCACAATCATCAGAACATATTAACCTACAAAGAATTATGGTTCTACATAGTATAGATGAAGATGGGTATTTACTAAATGAGTTTGACCACTTATAGTGAGTTTTCATTGCTTGTGAATATAAATCGGGGTGTATAAATGATGTGATTTTAAAAATAAATTCAATGATATTCTATTTAAAAAATGATTTACAAACTGTCCTTCTACCCCTTTATGGAGCACACTTACCTTCCTGTTGTGCTTGTTATTTTGCAGGGGCTGATACTAGTTATCATCTAGGCTTGTCCTGAACATTCAGAAATCTCAAGTAGTAGGGCATACTCAATAAGATATGGTCACTTTCACAAGGAAAAGAGAAGCTTAAAAATATTCAGTCAGAAAGTATGAAATGGAAATATGAATGGGTAAATGAATCATAATAATAGTAAGCTTTCGTGAAATATGACATAATTCTATACCATTTTGCCAGCTTGAATTGAGGACATTTAGTAAGAGACAATATTATAGTATGCATTAACTCATTTAATCCTCAAGACAACTGCTCTTTTAAAAAAATTATTTGTTTATTTGAAAGGAAGTGGAGACTGAGAAGAGAGAGTTCTTCCATCCACTGGTTTCACTCCCCAAATGCCTGCAATAGACAGGGCGGAGCTGAAGCCAGGAACCAGTAACGCCTTCCAAGTCTCCCATACGGGTGGGAGTAGGGACTTGAACCAGCACTCTGGTTTGAGATGTGGGCATCCCTAGCAGTGGCTTAGGCTGTTGTACCCCAGCCCTCACCCCAGGAAGTGCTTCTCTTTTCTACATTCTATAGATGTGGAAATTGAGGCTTAGAGAAATTAGATAGCTTATTTATGATTGCCCAGAGATTAAGAGTTAGAGTCAGGGTTGAAACCACACAGCATGGTCCTAAAGCCCAACCTCAGTCTTTATAGCCCCAATACTCATTTGTTCATCTTCCTTTGCTTTCTCTCTCTCTTGAGAAATCTTTGTGTCTCAGAATTCCAAATATACTGTGACGCCTCTTGATAAACTTATCGACAGTTTCAGGCCAAGTGACACTTACTGAATGGATAGTCATTAGTAGTCCCAACTGCCTCCCTTCCTAAGGAGAACATAAAAGGGAGCAAAATGGACCTTCTATTCCCCAGAGAGGCTGGAGGCCACCATCATGACTGGAAATTGCTTTTTACATGCATCAATTGAAATGGCCTCTGCATAGCAATTAGATTTAATGAAGGGAAGCTGCTGATAACCAAGACAGGCTGCCAGACTTTCTGTTGGTTATTTTTAGAGGAAATAGATTGTACAACCTGTTTGGCCCCAATTCCTGTCCATCTAGAATTGCTTTTTCTTGATGGATTTTGTCTCCTTTTCTGAATTAGAAAATAAGAATGAACTCCCAAGATTGTTTACCTGATATCTTCAAACAAACACTATTATTGAAAACTGGACACATGATAATTTTCCTAAGAATAATATAGATATACATTTTACATACATATATGTTGCATTTATGTGTATATGTTTGATAGCCTTTTAGGTGTTCTTTTTTAACTATACATATGACTTGAGCACTTTCTCCATGGTTTAAACAATAGTTAAACTGAAGGTTTTCCCACATTCCACTCAACATTTAATTTTTTCTTATTTTTTTATAAGAGACTAGAAGTAAAGAAGTTATATATACAACATTCAGAGTGCTTTTTGTTGACTAGTCCTCCCACAAAGGATTAAGTATCTACAGAATCTGTCATTTGGGGATGGTACACAACTTCAATTAAAAGACTTTTAATGTTACAATAAAGCAAGTCTGTTGACAGTGCAGACATAGCGTTGATTGGTTGTTACTTTTCTGAGATCACATATTCTCAAAATGAGCTCCAAAAGAAAGAGATTTAAATGAGATTATAAAATGCTTTCCTTTACATCCATTTTAAGTTATTTCTCTGACAAAATGCTAAACCAAGGACACAAAGCTGAGTAAAATAAAATACCCTTTAAAGAAATAGTAGTAGAGGTTGTGAAGTTTTAAGATCTTTTTCAATTTTCTAATAAAATCAGAATGGGGGTGTGTGTGCATTGTGGAGCATCAGGTTAAGCTGCTAGTTGGGATGCCTGTATCCCATATTGGAGTGCCTAGGATCTAGTCCCGCCTTCATTTCTGATCCATCCTCCTACTATGCCTGAGATGCAGCACATGATGATTCAAGTAATTGAGTCCCTGCCATCTGCATTGAAGACCCAGATGGAGTTCCAGGCTCCTGGCTTTTGCCTTTGTTGGCTTCTTTTAGAGTTGTGTGCATTTGAAGTATGAACCAGCAAGTGGAAGACCTCTTTCACTTTCTCTGTCTCTCCTGCTCTCTCTGTCACAGTGCCTTTCAAATGTATACTTACATACTTAAAAAAAATCAGAATGAGAGTTTTGAGTTCATGAAAATAAAAGATTTAAAATTAAACACAGTAGTCATATACACGGTGTTCTTATTTTAATTAAGGAAGAAGTTAACTGCTCATGGTATTTGAACAATTGGATAACAATTAAAAATGAAAAGCTACCAACTCCTAAAGTTGGTATTTTTTTTTTTTTGACAGGCAGAGTTAGACAGTGAGAGAGAGAGACAGAGAGAAAGGTCTTCCCTCCGTTGGTTCACCCCAAAATGGCTGCTACGTCAGAGCTACGCTGATCCAAAGCCAGCAACCAGGTGCTTCCTCCTGGTCTCCCAAGCGCATGCAGGGCCCACTGCACTCCCGGGCCACAGCAGAGAGCTGGACTGGAAGAGGAGCAACCAAGACTAGAACCCGGCATCCCATATGGGATGCCGGTGCCACAGGCGGAGGATTAACCTAGTGAGCCAAGGCGCTGGCCCCTAAAGTTTGTATTTTAAAATTAAATAAGAAGAGTTAGGACAAGATTTTGTTTTTAGTTGTGAATATTTGTTTTTCAGAAAGCATTTTATTTATCTCCCTATGCAGAGATTTTCGTCATGTTAATTTATTGGCACTCAAGAAATTGGGAAATATTTTTGCATCACAGCCTGACATAGTGGATGGCAAGTTTTGGGCAGCATACCCACAATAGCCATCACACTTTTTATTACATTTTACAAGTTGTCCAGGTTTCCCATGTGTTTGGGTAACTGGCTGCTGAAAAAGTACATTGTATAGGTGACAAAGGAGCCAATTAAAATCAGATGGGAGCAAACCAAGCGCTGACTTTGATGGACCCCTGAATGCATAGTGAACTTCACTCTTAGGAAGTCAGACTTCCTTGGATTCTTCCAGTGAGCTAGGATGTTCAGAAATTTCAAGCCTAGTTTTCTATGAATAATAAAGAGCCAAAATTTGGAACGTATCTTCTGTGAACTTTGCTTAACAGCCCTGAGGAATTTAGCACTTTGTATATTATATTACCTGCATATTGGCTATCTGTGGTCATGAGTTTATTCTCTTTCTGTTAAGGGCTACTGTCTGGTATTTATGTTCAGCCTCCTCAGTCTTGTGTACTTATTGGCTACTTCATATAGATGGGTAGAATTACCCAGCACACCAAAAACCAATATAAGCTAAATTTCCTCTCTCCCGTAGATGGGTTAGGAAATATAATCAGATAGCTAATCTAGATAATTTGGGATGGTAGTGTTGAGAAAGATCAACACAAATACCTGAATTGACTGGATTAACTGTTGGGAAAAATCTTAAATTATTGTGTGTTCTTCCACTAGAGGTTGATAATCAGGTACACAGGGATGGAAGTAAAATCCTGCACCTTCAGTGTCTACTTAGTACTGAATCTATTAATGGGACCACATGGAACTTCCCAGGTTAGCAGAATAGGAAAAAATTCTGCTTTTGCATATTGTAGTGCAGGATTGTAAACTAAGAGCAGGAATTCATATTCCAGGAAACTAACCTGCTTCCTGCAAAAGCTAAAAGATTCTCAAAGATTGACAGAGTTCAATTAAATTTAATATGATTCTGTATAGTTTTTTCCTCAACTGATTTTGTGGTGGTTAATAGACTTACACTGCATTGTGTTGCCTATGTCAGGTATTACAACAGAAAAGACTCTGAATATGAAATAGAAAATTATAAAAAGAAAAATGTTGCTACTGAAGAAATGATTGAACTGGTACCTTATAGAAAGATTTACATAAAACTGGCTGAAAATTTCAGCTAATTACATTTAATGGAATTTTATTATACAATGCAGATTAATTTCATAAAAATCAGATAATGATCTATCATCATAGAATGACTTAGATTTGTAAAATTATGATGTTGATTTGAGATATTCATTTTTGCATAATTTCAAGTAGATAAACCATTACTTGTGTAACTGAAGAATATTTTTTTTCTTGAATATAATTTTAGAGCTTTATTCAAAGATTTTATTTGCAGTCTAAAATAAAACATTTATATTTAGTTATGGGGTTTTTTTTGTTTAATTTTCTAGAGTGGTGGTTACCAAAGCATGATCCTTAGGACATATCAAAAATGATAATCTGGGCCAGCACCGCAGCTCACTAGGCTAATCCTCCATCTGCGGCGCCGGCATCCCAGGTTCTAGTCCCCGTCAGGGCACCAGATTCTTTCCCGGTTGCTTCTCTTCCAGTCCAGCTCTCTGCTGTGGCCCAGGAGTGCAGTGGAGGATGGCCCAAGTGCTTGGGCCCTGCACCAGCATGGAAGACCAGGATAAGTACCTGGCTCCTGGCTTTGGATCAGCGCGGTGTGCCAGCCGCAACGTGCTGGCCTCAGTGGCCATTGGGGGGTGAACCAACAGAAAATGAAGTCATTTCTCTCTGTCTCTCTCTCTCACTGTCCACTCTGCCTGTCAAAGAAAAAAAAATGATGATCTGCATCACAAATTTGGGGGAAGGATAGCTTTACAAGTGCACCTTGTGCTTGTTACTGAATGCCTTAGACAATGAAATAATATTTTTATCTAACTTTCAGAAATATTTTTATAGCATTGAGATTTATTTTTAATATTTAAGTCATATAACTACTATTGCAGTCACTTGAAATATCATCATACTCAGTCTTCAGAAAAGCAAGTGTTCATTATATGATATCAACAAAACATCTAAGAGAAGGGAGAACGTTTCCTCTTTGTCACTGCTTTGAAAATAAGTGGCAAGGAACTTCAGGTCACCTCTAGGACATGAGAGCAAGCTGCAGCCTACATCAGTTAGAAGCTATGGTTCTCAGTCATATAGTACCTAATATACAAAGGAAATGAACGCTGCCAACAGCATGAATGAGCTTAGGAGTAGATTTATCCCTAGCTCCAGCTGAGAACGCAGCCTGGCCAACACCTTTGCTGCAGTGTTGACACTTTGTAAGTGGAGAGTTAGCTAAGCCATTCCTGGTACCTTGGCCCACATAAACTAAGATAATGTGTTATTTTAAGTCTCTAAATTGGTAGTAATTTGTTTAGCAGCAATGGAGTAATACAAAAGTAGGGAATAGTGTTTAGGTCAACAGTGAAAACTGATTTAAAGCAATCACTTTTTTTTTGTTTAATTTATTTTTATTTGAAAGGCAGAGAAACCAACACAGATTTTCCATCTGCTTGTTTACTCCCCAAAGGGCTGCAATGGCCGGAGCTAGGCCAGGCCAAAGGCTCGAAATCAATCTGAGTTTCCAATATGGGTAGCACAGGGTCAAGTACTTGAGCCATCACTACTGTCTCCCTGGAAGAGCATTAGCAGAGGTGGAGCTGGGCCTAAAAGACCAGACACTACAATATGGAATGGGGGAGTCCCAAGTGGAGTTTTACTGCTACAATGGATATAGCAGTTAAAACAATCGTTAGTTAGTAAGTACATGTTGTGTATGAAGCATTTTCTGTTTACTATCTTTTCCAAACTCCATAACCACCTTGGGTGGCTCATCTTGATTGCAAGCATAATTTTTCCATTTTATACTATAGAGTTCACAAAGGAGTGATGTAAATACCACTAAGTAGAAAACTATCTCATTATTGTATTTTAGAACAAGACCTCAAGCTAATATTTGATTAAAGTACATCAATTAAAAGAAAAATGTTTCATTAACAATAGATGTATAATATATACCAAAAACCATAGATATATTGGAATCATTGAAGTTTGTAAATATTTAAGAAATGATTTTGACTCCCTGAATCAGACTGAGATAGTTAAGAGATGATTTTAAGTGATTTTCCTTTAACAGAGGTGATAGTCATGATTTCAAATACCACCAGCATGAAATATTTACCACAGTAAATATTTGTGATCACTTATCATTTACTTTAGGCTACTTAATACTTATGAACATTAATTAATCCTCTCATCTGTATAATACACAACTCTTCCTTTGATCCACTAATTTTGTTTTTGGCAGCTTTTCCATCATATCAAGGTAACACTAAATTCTCTCTGCAGGACAGATCAAATCTGAAGTCTTCACATCACCTTCAAAGCCCATTTTAGGGATGATCAAGGACATCGTGAAAGGTTTTATACTCTTCTAATGTAAAGACAAGTTTTTCCTGTAATATGAAAGAGACAGAAGCAGAAATCTAATATTTTATTTAGTATCTTTCTTTCCAGGCTCTTTCCCACTGGAATATGTCTAGGTGCAGGCCCTATGAGATAAGATGATCTACTAAAATTCCCTAGGCTACTAAGAGTTATTTTCTTGAAGCTTGTACTTGCCACTCAATTTTGACAATTTTATGAAACACATATAAAAATAAAGTAAAAGATTTTCATAGCAATAATTAGCAAGCCTCATTGTTGGCTTCTCTGGCTAATTTTTAGCTATTAAACTGTCCTTAATAGCAGGAGTAATTTTACTTACTTACTGGTTCTGAATATTGAAAAAGTTCAGTTTACTCAATGTAAAGCATTTAAACATGAAGCCTATCCATTCTGTGTCTGAAAGAACAGAGATTCTCAATACATAGCTACTTACACTAAATGAGATCATTTGTACAATAATTTTTACTTAATTAAGGATAACTTAATTGATCCTTAATGTATTATGCAGTGAAGGCTAAGGAAATCTAAGTAAGGGTGAGTAAGCAAACCGCTTCATTCTTCTACCTTCAGGTAGAGGAAAACCCACATTGCAGAGAAACAGCAACCTACACTAAATCTTAACATGTGAGTTTTATTTCCAACTGGCATTTATATTTCTTCTGCGGCACAGGAGATGTGAGAACATAAATCTTGCATCAAGAAGCTGAAGTCTACTCTAAACAATGAGAGTAAATTCTATGCTATGGAATTCAAGTTAAACAAAGCAGCTATACAAGTCCCATGGGTAGAATTATGCAAATACACATACATACACATGTACATATTTAATAGTTGTATGCTATCAAATTTTCATGATTCCTTTTGCATGACATCCCACTATACCATCACCCAACTTGAGTGGTAAGTGGAAGCTTGGAAAAAATAACTCTTGCTAGCCTGAGGAATTTTAGTAGAATGTCTTATCTCTTTGGGACTGATCCCAGAAAATTTCAGGGGGAAAGAGCCTGGCAAAAGAAGATACTAAATAAGATCTCAGATTCCTCTCTATCTCTGTGTCTTTCTTATTATTTTCCAGTTACTTTATTTTTAAACAGCTCTAGCTATCTCTTCTGCTGCTTACTATTTCTAAATAATATTTCTTTCTTGCTATTTTCTTTTTTTAAAAAATGTAGAAGTCATCTACTAACCTCTTGTTATGATAGATGAAGATTGATTTTCTACTCTAGACCAGCTTCCATCTCCCAACCAGCCAATGTATGTGTATGTATTTTTTTATTTTTTAATTTTTAAAATTTTTTTTATTTTTACTTATTTATTTGACAGGTAGAGTTATAGACAATGAGAGAGAGAGAGAGAGAGACAGAGAGAAAGGTTTTCCTTCTGTTGGTTCACTCCCCAAATGGCTGCTACAGCCGGCACTGCACTGATCTGAAGCCAGGAGCCAGGTGCTTCCTCCTGGTCTCCCATGCTGGTGCAGGGGCCCAAGCACTTGGGCCATCCTCCACTGCCCTCCCCGGCCACAGCAGAGAGCTGGACTAGAAGAAGAGCAACCAGGACTAAAACCCAGTGCCCATATGGGATGCCAGCGCTGCAGGTGGAGGATTAACCAAGTGAGCCACAGCACCGGCCCCCTGTATGTATTTTTTTAAAGATTTTGTTTAATTTATTTGAAAGTCCCAGTTACACAGAGAGAAGGAGAGGCAGCAAGAGAGAGAGAGAGAGGGAGGGAGAGAGAGAGAGAGAGGTCTTCCATCCACTAGTTCACTCCCCAGTTGGCCGCAACAGCTGGAGCTGCACCAGTCTGAAGCCAGGAGCCAGGAACTTCCTCCAGGTCTCCCATGTGGGTGCAGGGACCCAAGGACTTGGGCTATATTCTACTGCTTTCCCAGGCCATAAAAGAGAGCTAGATCAGAAGTGGAGCAGCAGGGACACAAACCAGTGCCCATATGGGATGCTGGCACTGCAGGTAGCAGCTTTACCTACTAAGCCACAGCGCTGACCCCTGTGTATGTATTTTTAAAATTGCTCATCACTGCCTACACTATTGCCATAAATGTTCATGCAGTAAGATAGTATGATAATATTTCCTGCTATATACAGCCTTTTGTTTTTCCTGGAGTTTCTAATTGCTTTTCTTTATTTCTTATCTTGTTTTCTCATTATCATACCCACCTGATTTTCAAAACCTTCATCATAGTACATACTCTGCCAAGAGTCTCTTTTCCTTTCCTGTGTCCTGTCATCTTTCAGCCTCAGTCACAGTTTTTCCTTTCTGTGCACTGCTACACAACATCCCTAGCAATTCCTTTCACCTTCTTCTGGGTTGGATCTAGGAACCAGTATCTTCTTCCCCTTCTGTGGTTTACTATCTATATTTCCTGGGGCACTTCTTCAAACAAGACATTTCCAGAACTTGTCCCAAGCCTGAAAATCTCCTTTTCCTCACAACTGATGAGTTTGACTCCACATAGGATTATGTGGTAACAGTCACTTTTTCTCATGATTAAGAGTATCTCCATGTCTTTAAGCACCAGCTGATGTGAAGAGTAAAATTGTCTAATTCTAATTCTACTTTTGTAACCTGCCTCTTCTCCATCTCCCCACCAAAAGTGTCTTGAATCCCTCCTTTGACCTGAGATTCTGGAATTTCACAATAATGCTACTTCTTATTATCCCTCTCTTCGTTCTTTGTGCTGGATACCTGGTGGAAATTTCATTCTATAGGCTCATTTATTTCAGTTCTGTGATATGTTTTACATATTTTTGTTAATTTGTTACTTGTTTTCTTCTTACATTTATTTCTGAAATTAATATTCAAAAATTGAACATATTGGACTAATTATTTATATGCTTATATTTTGCTTTTTTCTATCTTTTTATTATAAGAAACTTCCTTGACTCTGTCTCCTATGCTTTTATTTTTAAAAAATTTGGAATATGCACATTTAATGTTTAATTTCCAACAGATCTTTCTTGGTTTTTTGTTTCTTTTAGCAATATCATACCTTTTCAAATCCTTCTGAGCATACAAACAAGATATTCTTTAATGACTTTTTCATTCATTTTTATAGAAACAGATTTCATGTTTTCAGTTCTAAGAAGATAAGCATACTTCCATCCCCTCCATTTCTCTTTCCCTTAATATCCTTCCCCTTCTTTTCTTCTTTTCTCTTTAATGTTTGTAATAACATATTTTCAATTTACTTTATAATCACAGGCTTAATGCACCACTAACTATAATGTAAAATGTAGAAAGACCGCTGCTCCACAGGAATATAGACAAGGGTTTAAACAACTGAACAAAATAAGATATCAGTTTCATTCTTATACATTTTTTCTTTATTAACTACTACATATCAGAGAAAACACAAGGCATTAGGAAGCTAACTGGCAATTCTGTATGTAGGTTGAGTATATTGATAGGAGGGTTTTAAAAATTTTATTCATTTTTTATTTATTTGAAAGAGAGAGAGAGAGAGAGAGAGAGTCTTCCACCTACTGGTATACTCCTTGAATGTCCACAACAGCCTGGGATGGGCCAAGACAAAGCTGGAAGGCCAGGACTCCTTCAGGATCTCCCACATGGGTAGCAGAGACAGAAGCACTTGAGCCATCATCTGCTTACTCACAGTATGCCATAGCAGGAATGCTGGACCAGAAATGGATTAACTGGGATTCTAAGCAAGTACTCAGATATGGGATGTGGCCATCCCAAGTGGTAGCTTAACCGCTGTTCCCCATGCCTGCCCATGACTGGAGTGGTTTTATTTTGGGCTTTTAAATTCAGAGTTCACTATTTCGTTGAAAACCCAGAATTCCCAATTATTATTTCTTTCTCCCCTTCTGTGAGTATTCAGTTTTCTGTTAAGATAAATCTCACCTGGGGTGTGTAGATGCATAGCTATCAGGAATCTTTTGCACAGAGATGGAGGAAAGATGGAGCCCCCTGTCACCTGTGTGCTAAAACCTCCTCTGACCTGTTATAATAATAACTACTGCTCCATACAGTTTATGTCTTCCAGAAATTTGTTCACATCTCTTGTCCCTTGATGACCTCTCTTCTTGTTTGCTCGCTTACGGCTTTGTACATTTTTAATTCATTTTCCAGCATGTAAGCGAGGACTCTGGAGGGAGAAAAGACAGATACATTTTGTCAGGATTTAACCTAAAGTTATGGACTGTTTTTAATAAAGTTCTCAGGAGGATTTTTCATACTAACATCTTGAACCACTGAACAAAGTTGTGGGAGCACATTAATAGTGGCTTCGGGAGGAGAGATGCAAAATGGGAGCCTGCTTCTGCTGTGGAAGACTTAAATACTTAAATGCACCTGTGAGTTTTATCCTCTATGGAAAAGACTAAAATATACCCTGGCATTTAAGAGATCTGGCTTTATGACAGCCCAGATTTGAATCCTAGATTTGTTATGAGTAGAATAGCATTTGGAAGTTGCTGAAACTCACCACTTTTCATTTACTCATTTGGGCATACTTTCCTAACTAATTCATAGGGTTGTGTTGATAATGTTTGCAAAGAGATTTCTACAGACATTTCTTACTTTAAGATGAGGTTGTGTCCCAATAAACCTACCATAACTGTAATTCTAACTTATAACCCATATTCTAATTCTTAAATTCATGTAATCCATTTAACCTACAAAATATCATAGCTTAGCAATACTATACCCTATAGAGTTTCAGTTGTTCACATGTTTTGAGCACATGGCTCACTGGGAGCTGGATTCACTGAATTTCCCAGCATCACAAGAGAGTATCATGCTGCAAACCACTAACATAATAAAGATCCAAATTCTAAATTCAAAGTCAGTTTCAACTGATTATATATCAGTCATACCCTCATCATGTCAAAAAATTGTTAAGTCAAACCATTGTAAGTCGAGGACCATCTATGTCTGGCACATGATATGCCCTTCATAAGTATTCACTGTCGGGCCGGCACTGTGGCTCACTAGGCTAATCCTCCACCTGCGGCGCTGGCACCCCAAGTTCTAGTCCCGGTTGGGGCGCTGGTTCTGTCCTGGCTGCTCCTCTTCCAGTCCAGCTCTCTGCTGTGGCCCGGGAATGCAGTGGAGGATGGCTCAGGTCCTTGGGCCCTGCATCCGCATGGGAGACCAGGAGAAGCACCTGGCTCCTGGTTTCGGATGGGCGCAGCACGCCAGCCATAGCAGCCACTTGGGGGGGTGAACCAACAGAAAAGAAAGACTTTTCTCTCTCTCTCTCTTCTCTCTCTCTTTCACTGTCTGACTCTGCCTATCAAAAAAAAAAATAAGTATTCACTGTCATTCATTATTATTAAGTAGCTATCCCTTAAAGATCAAATAAAATGCTGTCTATACATTTAGATAAAACATGAGTAAATCAGTTCTAAAATCCAACATGTTTAGTTATAACCTGAAATCAAAATGACATTTAAAGACATTTTATAGCATAATTGAACAAATACATATTACTGTTATTTTCATTATTTTTAAGATTTCCTTATTTGAAAGGCAGAACAATAGAGAGGGAGAGAGAGATATGTTTCATCTGCTGGTTAATTTCTCAAATGTCTGCAACAGCCAGGGCTGGACCAGACCAAAGCTGGGAGTCTGGAGTTCCCTCCTGGTCCCCCACATGAGTGGCAGGGACTCAAGTAGTTGAGCTTTCACTGCCATCCCAGGTGCTCCTTAGTAGGAAGCTAGATTGGAAGCAGAGTAGACAGGATATAAACCGGCACTCTGATATGGGATGCCAGTATTGCAAGCAATGGCTTAACCTACTGTGTCACAATGCCAGTATCTATTATTTTCAGTATCAGTATTTGAAAAGAATTTCCTGTCAATAGTATTTAAATAGTGAGCAATATATTACAGTGTGTACTCTCATGATGTGTTTTTAAAATACAATTTACCACCTAATGATTTATCTAACAGAAGACAAATTAATCCTTTGTTTTTTTTAAAATTGGTTCACACATTTTAAATTGATTTATAATATAAGTGACTTGAAAATCATTTATCATATTAAGATTTAGAGAAAGAAATGTGACCCATTTTTTATTGTTCTGATGTTAACAAATCCAGGGAAATCTGCTTGTCAAAATTGAAAAATGTTTTCAGTTCATTATATAAATCCAAAAAAGCTAAATTATTTTAGCTTTTCCCCATAGACTGTTTTTTTTCATTTATTATAGCATGTTTTTATCATTATGCCCTAAAACTGAGAAAATTGACTTCTAGTCCCACCTCAGCTGCAGACTACTAGTGTGTCTTTTCTGTTGTCTTAATCATATCAAGCTATATATACAGGTGAAGCAGTGGTGCCTCTTTCAGAATTCACCACAATCTGAAGTTGTTGCATGGACAACAATACTATTTCTGCATTTATGGAGCAAGTGGGTAATCCAAGTTTTGTCACCAAGTGCTATGGTGTTCCCAGAATGGAGTATTAGGTCTTCTTGGTAAAAAGCTCTTTGCCTCCTCAAAAGAATATCATAGACTTGGCTCACCTGGGATTATTTGCTTCAGCAATTGTAAGGATATCCAACATTCTTCCATACTCATGTTAGGATCTTCTTGAGGATAGAAATGTAGATTTGTAGTTATAGTGAATCAGTAAAGTACAAGGTAAAGTGATCTGGTAATTGTCCAGTTACTTGGAGACATATAGATTTTAAAAGTTGATATTTGGGGGCAGGTGTTTGTCCTAGTGGTTAAGATTCCTCTAACCCACAACAGAATTCTCAGGGTTTAATTCCTGACTCTGGTCCCTGATTCCAACCTCCCGTCAATGCTGGCCGAGGGAGACATTAGTAGTGGCTCAAGAAATTGGGTCACTGAAATCCATGGGGGAGACCTGGATTGTGTTGTTGGCTCCTGGCTCAGGTTCTAACCCAGCACTGGACATTGCAGGCATTTGGGGAATGAACCAATGATTGGGAGTTTTTGGGAGTTTGTTCTCTCTGTCTCTCTGCCACACACACACACACACACACACACACACACATCTGAGGGGCTGTGTACTTCACCTTTGTTACTTATGTGCCAGTGTTTATTTCCAATGCATTGTTTATGCAGCCCTATTCTACATGTGTGGTCTGAATGAATGACAATGGAGCCAGGTTCTGTTGTGAAACATGGTGCTTGTTTATTAAGAATTTTGTGTCTTCAAAAGAATTTGGTTAAATTAGTCAGTTGAATTCTTGAATCTGAAGTCAAGTTCTCATTTATACTGGTCAGATGATGAATGGTACTCAAACATTTCTCAATTCTAATTATAGTTCAGAGGATTTTTAGTTTCTGCAGTGGTTTTGCATTAATTGTATAATACATTAATAGCAATGCAATAACAGCTTAAATCTGCATGATAAATGGAAACTGGTGCTATTTCTAAAAGAAAATCTGCTATTAAGTTTATATTGGCATCCTTTTAGCACTAATAAACAGTCCATCAGATTTTGTGGTCACACATCTAATTTTTTTCTTCCAGAAACATTTTATAACTGTAAATTAAGATGCACTGGGAGCTTAATGCAAAGATTAAGATGACAAATATTATAATTAGATGCATAAACAGCAGGAAAGCACTGACTAACATAATATTTAAAGCCATGTTTGTATTTTTGTTTGCATATTAGTCTCTGAGTTACAGGATATACTGTTATACAAATGCAGTATTTTTGATCTGTTATTGCTTTATTTTTAGAAACCATCTAATTGCTCTTTGGAGATGATTGTGGTGTTTGATGGATATAAATTTTCCATGCTTTTGACTTTTTGACACTCAAAAGAATAACATTTATATTATCAAATCCATATATATTTTCCTTCATGGACAAATGATATCAAATGTTTTTCTTTGCCTCATTTAGTGTTGTTGTTTTTAATTTAATCTATCAATTAAAATTAGCTTTTACTGGACAGTTTGAAAGATCTGGCAATGCCAAGTCTCTTGTTTCATATACAGCTTCGCCTGTACTTACCAGAAGGTACTTACCGGGTCTCCACAGGGCCACTCCTAATCAATGTTGAGACTGTCACCTTCACTACCATGAACTTATCATAATTGTGCTGGAAAGCCAGTATTCTTTCATCTAGTGTGATCATTAATCTTATATAGTATGTGTTTGGCTCATGTACTTAATAGAATTTTACATTTCTGTCTTTTAGTATTCACTTGTTTTATGCTTAGAAAACATTTCCCACTTCAGATTATACAAATAGCTTTCAGTAGTTCCTGATGTTACTTTTATGCTTAATGCTTACATTGAAATATTTTTAATGCAAGAATTTACCTTTTTATTTTCATGTTGTATCAATATAAAGAGAACAGATTTTATGCATTCTGTGGCTACAGTTAGAACACAACCACACTTTGCTAACTCTCCCTGTTCCCTTCCCCCACAATGTCCTTTATCTCTCTCATCTCTTCATCAGTTACTGCAGAGAAATAATTTTACTTTATAATCACAGGATTAATTTGCCAATAATCATAATATTCAACAAGTAAAAAGTAGGAAGACCACAGTTCCATGGGCATATAAAAATGAGCTAAAAGTGACAATCATATCCCAAAGTGAGCATATCAATCCTATATATTTTTTGTGTTCTGTATTAGCTGCCACATGTCAGAGAAAATATATGATATTTGTCTTTTTGAGACTGGCTTATTTTTTTAAGCATAATGGTTTCCAGTCGCATCTATTTTATCACAAAAGACAGGATTTCATTCATGGCTGAGTATTAATATATAGTACATATACACTACATTTTCTTTATTCATTCATCAGTTGATGGACATCTGGGTTGATTCCATGCCTTAGTTATTGTGCTATGAGCTGCAATAAACATGGGGATACCAATAACTTTAATGTGCTGATTTCATTTCCTTTGAGTAAATTCCAACGAGTAGGATGACTGGGTATATGGTAGATCAATTTTCAGATCCCTGAGGAAACTCCATAATGTCTTCCATAATGGTTGTACTAGTTTACATTCCCATCAACAGTGGATTAGGGTACCTTTTCCCCCCAATCCTCACCAGCAGTAAGGTGAAATTTCATTGTGGTTTTGGCTTGCATTTCCCTGATGGCTAGTGATCCTAAGCAATTCTTCATCTATCTATTGGCCATTTGAATTTCACCCATTGAAAAATGCCTGTTCATGTTCTTTGTCAGTTTCTTGACTGGATTGTTTGTTTTTATATTGTTGAGTTTCTTGAGCTCTTTGTGGATTCTGGATCTTGACCCTTTATCAGTTGCATGGTTTGAAAATATTTTCTCCCATTCTGTCAGTGGCCTCTTTATTTAGTGTTTCCTTTGCAATGCAGAAACTTGTCAACTTGATATAATCTCAGTTGTCTGTTTTGCCTTTGATTTCCTTTGCTCCTGGGATCTTTCCCAAGAAGTCATTGCCTATGCCAATGTCTTGTGGAGTTTCCCCCAATGTTCTTCTCTAGTAATTTGATAGTATCAGGTTGTAAATTGTGATCTTCAATCCAATTATAGTTGATTTTTGTATCAGGTATAAGGTAGGGGTCTTGTTTCGTTCTTTGACATGCAGAGATCCAATTTTTCCCAGCACTGTTTGTTGAAGTGATGGACTTATCTCCAGTGATTGATTATCTTGTTTGTCAAGGATTAGTTGGTTGTAGATGGGTAGATTGATTTCTGTGGTTTCCTTTCTGTTCCATTGGTCTACATGTCTATTTTTGTGCCAGTACCAGGCTGTTTTTATTGTAACTGCCCTGAAGTATGTCTTCAATCTGGTAATGTGATACTTCTAGCTTTGTTTTTGTTGTTTAAGATTTCTTTAGCTATTTAGGGTCTTCTGAGTTTCTCTATGAATTTAGCATCACTTTATCTAGATCTGAATTTTGAATTTCCTGTTTTGTCTTGGATGACACTGATTATGTAAATTGTTTTTAGTAGTATGAGTAATTTATGAACATGGAAGATTTTTCCTTTTTATGATTTTTTCTATTTTTTTCTTTAATGTTTTGTAATTTTCATAGTAGAGCTCCTTCTCCTTGGTCAAATTTATTCCAACATATTTAAATTTTTTGTAGCTATTGTGAATGGGATTGATCCTGTAGGTTCTTTCTCCTCCATGACATTGGCTGTCTATACAAAGTCTTTTGATTTTGTATGTTATTTTATATCCTACAACTTTAACAAACTATCTTATAAGTTTCTTCTTCTTTTTTTTTTTTTTAGATTTTTATTTACTTATTTGACAGGTAGAGTTACAGACAGTGAGAGAGAGAGAGAGAGAAAGGTCTTCCTTCCATTGGTTCACTCCCCAAATGGCCACAATGGCCAGCGCTGCATCAATCCGAAGCCAGGAGCCAGGTGCCTCTTCCTGGTCTCCCATGCGGGTGCAAAAACCCAAGCACCTGGGCCATCCTCCACTGCCTTCCCGGGCCACAGCAGAGAGCTGGACTGGAAGAGGAGCAACCGGGACTAGAACCCCGTGCCCATATGGGAAACCGACGCCGCAGGCGGAGGATTAGCCAAGTGAGCCATGGCGCCGGCCCCAATCTTATGAGTTTCAACAGTCTCTTAGTGGAGTCTTTTGGTTCCCCTATATATAGAATCATGTCATCTGCAAGCAGGGATGATTTGACTTTCTGCTTTTCAGTTTGTATCTCCTTGATTTCTTTTTCATGCCTAATTGCTCTGGATAAAACTTCCAGGACTATTTTGAATAGTAATAGTGAAAATGAGCATTCTTGTCTATTGATGATTTTTGCATCTGTGTTCATTAGGAATATTGGTCTATGGTTCTCTTTCTGTGTTGTATCTTTTTTGCAATTTGGAATTAAGGTAATGCTTGTCTCACAGAAGGATGTTTGGAGTATCCCCTCCTTTTCAATTGTTTTAAATATTTTGATAAGATTTGGAATTAGTTCTTTTTAAAAAGTCTGGTAGAATTCTACACTAAAGCAATCCAGTCCCGAGTTTTCCTTTGTTGGGAGGATCTTTATTACTGATTCAGTCTGTGTTATTGTTCTGTTTAGGATTTCTATGCCTTCTTGATTCAGTATCAGTAGATTGTATGTGTCTAGGAATCGTATCCATTTGTTCTAAATTTTCCAGTTTTTTTGCATATAGCTGCTTGTATTTTATTTCTGGGGCATCCATTGTTATATCTCCTTTTTCATCTCTGGTTTTATTGATTTGGGTCTTCTTCTTTTTTTGGTTAGTTGGGTCAATAGTGTATCAGTTTTGTATTTTTTTTAAATAGCTCTTAATTTCACTTATTGCTTTTTTGGGAGGGGTTGTATTTTTTGTTTCAATTTTGTTTATTCTCTAATTTTAATTTCTTAATTTTAAATTTAATTTCTTAATTTTAAATTATTTAGTCTGTTGAAGCTTTCCACTGTTTGTTCTATTTGACATGTTTAATTTTTTTCTAATATTTCAGTTTGATTTCTCTTCAATATATCAATCTCTCGCAAAATTTTTTATCCATGTTATGTATGGATTTCTTTGTATTATGAATTTATTTGTGTTTCTGAGTAATTTTATGCTCATTCTTTTGAATTCCTTTTCAAGCATTTCATCAATCTCTTCGTTTTCACCTTCTAATGTTGAAGTATTGTGTTCTTTTTAAGGAGTGATGTTGTCTTCCCTGTTCTCATTTCTTGTATTTCTGTGTTTTCTTTAGGAATTTGTGGAAACATTTGTTGGGTTTCTCCTTTGATAAATTTTTTCTTTGAACTATGCCTCCATGGCTTAGTGTCTTATCTTGCAAGGGATATCGAAAATTATGTGCTGGATGCGGCCTGGGAGCTCTGGTCAGTGCTCAAGGATAGGGTGAGAATACAGGGTGACACCCAAGTTTGGCTTGGTAGATCTCTGTCACCTGCAGGGGAGAGGTTATAAACATGGCATAATCACCCCCTCACCACCTCTCTTCCAAGGTAATCAGCGTCTTGGGTTCCTCACAGTGAATATATTTACTATCCACATAGGCTCATGAACTGCCAAAGTAACTGTGTGATCTTCAGTGTGAGCATGGAACACTCTGCAGTGATCTACCCCAGGTAGTCAGGGTGCTCTGAGCCTCTGAAACCAGACCTGGTGATTGTCCAGAGACCCAGGTACAGCTCATGCCCTGTCATGCATTCACAGAATTTCCAAAGTCGCAGCAAAAAAGCTGTCACATTCATAGGGTGCAGAGGATCCACTCTCAGCCTCGCAAGCCTGCCCTGTCCATGGAGAGAATACAGATGTTCCCACTGCCAGCTGCCTGTGGATGCTCCGCCTCAGCAGTTTGAACCTCAGAGCTTGTGATCAGGTAAGAAGATGGTAGCATGTTACAGTCCCAAGTAGGTCCCCAGACTCCTACCCACCCTCCTGGCCAGACTCAAAATCAGTGGTGAAGGCAGATTTTTCCCTCTGGTAAAATCCCCTGGCTGCACACACACAAGAGCTACTGCAGCCTCCACTGGTGTTAAGATGGTTCTTTCTCCCTGATGGTTGCCTGTCACCCTTGTGTGGTGATGGGGAGAAAGAAAGGTGCTTTTGCTTCATTGGATTAGGTGGGTACCCTGCCCCGCCCCTGCTGGGGATCCAGACTGGACTCAAAGTCACTGTTGTCTGCAAAGTTCTCCTTCAGTCAGTATTACCAGTGGCAGGGTTGTCATAGTCTGCTCTCAGAAGCTGATGTCTCCTCCAGTCTCTGGCTACAGGAGTCATAGGTGGTATTCCTCCTTGTTGCTGCATTTCTGCCTTTTCCACCCAGCTCCATGGCATCTCTCCTCTTTCCGTAGAATTTCTATTGCAAACTTCTCTTCAACTCTCCACTGGAAATGCACGTCCTCTTCTTTTCTTCTGTTATTTTCCTCTGATCAAAATCAGCCATCTTTTTCCTATTCAGCCATCTTGGGTTACACCAAGAATTAAAAATTCAGGTGGGGAGGATTTTTCTAATTGATTCAAATATTCTTTATTAAGTAATTCATACTCTCACCCTGAACTGAGAATATTCAACTGAAAATATGTACCAAATTATTACTTTAAATTATTTGTTTGCCCTTTTATAGGAAGAAGTGATTCTTTCATTGCATTAAAGCATGTCAATTATTGTAGGCTTATAAGCTTCACCATATTTATTATACATAGGTCCAGCTCTTCTCTTATACTTGAAACTTTACCTGTTTTCTTTATCTATATTTTCAATTTACTTTAAAATGAGTTTTCAAGCCTCCTTCCACTCCTAAATTATCACTATTCCTAGATACTATGTTTTTTTTTTATTAAAAATTGAAATTTAATGAGCTATAGAATTAGGTTTGGAGAACTTACATTTTGTAATTTTTTCTATTTGTAAGTAAAGCATTGACATGGCCTTTGTTGTAATCAGACAGGAATACTGAAAAGAGGAGCACTCAAAAGTGTGGGGAATCAAAGTTCACAGGGATAGAGGAGAGCCCAGCTGAGTCAGGGCTTCTGTGGAGAGGCTCAGCAAAGAGGTTCTCATAGTAGTGGTTTACGTTTGGATGGGCGCAGGCAGTGGGAGATCCATAGATCCATGTAGAACCCTTGAACTCTGTTGTTGTGTCACATCGTTCCAATATATCACCCCATGAAATACAGAAATGGGCATAACCATTTTATTATATAAGAGGAACAAGAATATATCCTTTGAGAAGCTAAGCTGAAAATTTTGTAAGTTCAGTGGCTGGAATTAAATGGGTAAAATTTTATCAAAATATTTAAGACACATTTCTGTGTAATGCTTCTTATAAATAAAGCATTTGGATATATAAGTTTACTTGTGATAAACATAGAAAGTGCTAACTATTGGTAAACTTCAACTAAGCAATATGTGATCTAAAAATGTTGGACTGCAAAATGAGAATTGAAAATAGTTTTATTTGGAAGCTTTGTCAGCATATTGAAGGCAGTGCAGAGCATACAGCTGCCCCTGGAGGTTCCTAACCCAGGCACAGTCAGCAGAGTGGAGAAATAAATTAACTGCACTCAGTAGTAGAGGAAAAGAATTCCCAGAAAACTCTGAAACAGCAAGAAATCAGTTTGAAGACCTTCCCATCCAACCATAAAAGTATTACTAAAGCCATTTTTCACCTAGTCTGACTGTGTTTTAATTTTCTAGCTCACTAAGTTTATCTCAGTAGAGGGTTAGCCTTGCCTTGGTAGTCAATTTAAGTTCTGCCTCTTGGGATTGAAAAAAATTAGAAGGCAAGTGTCACTTTTTAATTGATGTCCTGCAAAGACTGAAGCAATGGATTTTTTTTTATGGCTTCTCATTTTACTGATAGTACCTTGAAAGCATGACACAGTAGATGGAGTACTTTTTATTATTTAAAAATTAATATAGGGCTGACACTGTGGAATAGAAGGTTAATCCTCTGCTTGTGCTGCTAGCATCCCATATGGACACCACATCCAGCTCCCTGCTAATGCACCTACGAAAGCAGTAGAAGATGGCCCATGTGCTTGAGCCTCTGCATATACTTGCAAGACCCAAAAGAAGTTCTTCGTTCCTGGCTTTGGCCTGTTCCAATATTGGCCATTTCAGCCATTTGAGGAGTGAACCAGTGGATGGATGATTTCTGTCTGTCTCTGTCTCCTCTCTCTGTATCTCTGCATTTTAAATAAATAAATAAATCTTTTAAAAATCAATGTGGTGAGAGAAAGCTCTTTCTGAATTTGTATTCAAAGTTTATAAACAGAATAAAGTAAAAAGTATTTCCCCACATTGAGCCAGCTCAATTTGAATTTAATTTAATCAAATAGATGGAAAACCCTTATAAGGTCACTAATTAAAAAAAGAATAGTTGGAATTTGGGGACAGTAATTTGGAAAGAGTGGCAAATTCTCCTGTTCTCTTTTGTTTAATATTGTGAAGATTCTTCAAACAAATACATAAATTGGAAATGATGGGAAGGGGGGAGGGAAACTGTATCAACCATATAACCCTGCAGTATTGAGGAACAAAACTTTTATGGTCACAAACCAATTCTTTAGGAGATGGGAGTATTTATTTATTCATTTTCTTATGTAAAACAAAAGGCTTAGACAATTGATCCAATCCTGCCCGGTGAACAGTCATTCCCATGGCAATATATTGAACATAGAGTTTTAGCATTACAGTCTCAAGTAAAACTTCGTCACTTGGAGGTAGTTAGGCAATTCAGAGTTTAGTCTCTCCTCAGGATTCTTTTTGTCCTTCTCTTGGGATCTCCTTCATTACTTTTCCTCCAAGATGTGTCAGGGTGCAGAAAGAAGCTTGTGTATCCGTTTAGCATTGGTACAGCATGGTAGAGAGAAAGCTGACGCCTCCTTGGCGGTGGTACTGTCTTTGGACCCTCAGTAGTCCTCAGCCTAATTGACACTGGGGATCCTGAGCCATGGATAATTGAGACTTATTTTATTTTATTTTATTTTACTTTATTTTATTTTATTTGGTATGTTTCCTGAGCACACACTTCTGAAGTTTGTTGTCTTTCCCATGGCATTTTGAACACTGGGTGATCTTCTGGTCCTTTTACTGGACAACTGGGAGTCCACTCTTTAAAAAATCGCAGTAAAATATACATAACAAAATTTGTTATGTAACCACTTTACGTGTACATTTTAATGGCATTAATTGCTTTAAATATTGTACAACATTCACTATTATTGATTTCTAAAATTTTATCAATGTTCCCAACAAAAATGCTACATCCTTCAAACAATAAATTCGCATTCTTTCTTCCCAGCTCGTGGTGGCCTCTATTCTATTTTCCACTCCTAAGAATTTTAGTATTCTGGGTACCTCATATAAATATACTCATACAACATTTGTCCTTTTTTTTTTCATTTTACTGAGCGTAATATCTTCAATATTTATGTAGCATGTATAGAATTTACTTCCTTTTGATGACTGCATCATGTTCCATTGTATGTATGTAGCACATTTTTGTCCATAAAGTTTGGGTCGTTTCCACCTTTAGGCTACCGTGAATGATGCTGCTGTGTGTTTTGATGTGCAAGTATCTGAGTCCTTGTTTTCAATTTTTGTTTTTTTGATGATGTATGTAGTTGTGGGCTTGCTGGGTATTTACTTGTTATCTGAATGGATTTTTTGTATCTGTTGGTACAAAAGAAGTTGAAGAGGACTCCATGTCCAGTTTCCTTGGTCTTGTCCAACAATACAGAAGGAATTTCTATGCCTTCTTCTTCTTGTCAGAAATTTTCCTTGTACCATATTCTTTGGGCCTTTTATATTCAGGCTTGTAAAAAAAAGTAGACCCATATCTCCAAACTCTGCTTTTTTTCACATGTAAGGTGACTGTAATATTGTGAAAGCCTATTATTTTCTACAGTCAGGCTTTCAAAATTTATATCTTATCTGAACATTAATAACAAATTAGCAGGGGTGGGCATTGTGGCAAAGCAGTTTAAGTTGCCACTTTGGATGCCTTCATCCCATATCAGAGTACCAGTTTCAGTCTTAACAGTCTGTTTCTTAACCAGCTTCCCGCTAATGTACCTGGGAAGCAGCAGATAATGGTTCAAGTGCTTGGGCCCCTGCCACCCACATGGAGACCTAGATTGAGTTCTGAGCTCCTGGCTTCAACCTGGCTCAACCCAGCTGTTGCAAGCATTTGGGGGAGTGAACCAGTAAATAGAAAAATAGAAGATTCTCTCTCTCTCTCTCTCTCTCTCTCTCTCTGTGTGTGTGTGTATATGATTGTGTCTTTCTGTCTCTTTTACATTGCCTTTCAAGTACACAAAAATAAATTAAAAAAAAAAACACTTAAAAATTAGCTTGAGGCTCAAATTTGCAGGTCTAATATCTTTCTTCCTAGATGGACTCCACCGTAAGAGCTGATGAAATAGTGCCCTCAATTCAGTGAGTGAGGAATTGTAGGGAATGAAAAGATATACCAGTGTATCATACTACTATCCTCATTAATTCAGCAGTGCAAGTTCATTGCTCAGTTCTGGACAGCTTATGTTATTTGCGCTCATCATGTACCTCACTGCCTCAGCTCTGCTTTGGGTGAAACCGCACTACTGTGGAGGGTACTGGGATCACATTTGGCTCGACAGATTCTTGAAAGAGGCTTTAAGTGCCCTCCTATTGGCAGATATACATAGGGTCTGTTTTCAGATTTTGCGATAATTATAATATCAGAACTCACTGTGAGTAAAGCTTTGATACATGTCTTAAAATCGTATGATAAAGGTGAGGAATGATAAATTGGCTGCATGGTAACAAGAATTGCAAAAATGCATACTGCTATTTTGTATAATTATTGATTTCTAATGGCTTTGCTCTGACCTTAATTGAGCTATTAGAGGCTAAGCCAAGTTTGAAATAAAATGAAAGCACTTGTAGCATATGCAGGAGCTCTTCTAGTTTGATTGAAATAGTGATTGGGAAGACAGTGGGAGTCCCTGCTGATGTGCTTGAGTTCCTACTGGTGACAGAGCTAAAATGCCTCATCACCTTGCCCAAAAACAGTGAACTCATCTGAACAGTATTTCTGCTGCCTTCAGCCTGGAGAGTTCGGCAGAAAAACTGATAACAGTCAGTGAAGAAAGAAAACACTAATGAAGAAGTCAGAAGTGTTCCTGACAACACGTCGATGCCCTTCTACTTATTTTGCCAATATTTGCCTGGAAACACTAACTCTCAGCATCTTTATCTCTTTATTGTATATATTGGTTTACTTTAAGGGCAGAACAATGTCTAAATCTGAGAAGTTGGTGATCCCAGATCCGCTGCTTCTGTTCATCAGAACTAATTTCCTAAGTTCAGAGCTCCAGATAGAATCTTCTCTTTATTCTTCTCTCCTCCTTCGCTGTCATTAATTTCCATTTTGTCCATAGGGTATTCACTAAAGTTTTCAATGATGGAAAGACAAATTCCTAAATGAAAAGGCATTTTATATTTAGGACAGACCTTGTAGAGATATTAACCAACAAGTGTATGTCCAAAGAGAAGCCCAGAATAATGAAACCTAGTAGTTGTAAATTCTTACTGCCTTTAACTTAATTTTTCCTTGAAAATAATGTGATCTGTTCTTGTTTTATGGATGGTATGACCTGGCCGATTTCTTCAGCCAGGTTTGTTTAGGCTCAATACATGGCACTTTGCAAGTGCTGGTTAGTTCCATGCCTTCCAAAATCTTAAGAATTTTTAGACCATGCCTTTTCTTTAGAGGATTTTTGCTCTAAGTCTACAAATTGTCTGAAAACATTTTGTTGAGAGTAGCTTGACCCCTCACTTAATCCAGTAGTTCTCACACTTTAGTGATCACCAGAATCACTTGGGGAGCCTTTGAGTCAAAATTTCCACATCTCAGGAATATATGTTTTTAAAGAACTCTCCTTGATTCTGATGATTTACCAGATTGGAGACCTTAATCCATTTTTGTACTTTAAAGAAGAAACCTGTATAAAACAAGTGATTCCTAAACTATAGGTTTAGCCTACAACGCTATAAAAAATACATGTCAGAGACTCAACCTGTGAACCACTAAAAGGTGGTTTAATCTGCCGTGGCACACAGCCTACCCCCAAACCTATTTTTAAAGATACTCAAAGATGTCTTGACCTAAACTATATATATTGCTTTAAAATATTGATAACTAGTGATGGAAGTGTTTGATATTTGAAGGGTCAAGTAGGCAATTTTGGCAAGTTACAGGAACAAACATGGTGTGGAGATTATCTCTGATAAGAGAATAAAATATAAGAAATTTAAGAAATTCAAGAAAACACTAATTGTTGGACAAAACTATAATACCTGTCTTTTCCTTAAAGAATTGTGATCAGGCTTCATTTACAGGAACTCAGCTGTAACAAGCCAAAAAAAATTTTTTAGCATAATGTTAAATACAACTAGATCCAGAAACTCAGAATGAGAGAGCTTGATCTCTTTGTCTTTTGGCTCTGTTTTCCTCTGTGTTGACTTCATTCTCAAGTAAGCTCTCTCTATAAGGCAAGAAAAAATGGTGGCCACTGACAAGCTTATACCTGTTCTCTTAGGTAACCCAAACAGAAGGAGCCCTTCTCTCCTACAGTATCCACAATCCAGATCTCAAGAAAAATGGCCTTGCCTGAATCAGCTGTCCATCCCTGAATTTGTCACAATGGCCTGGTGAATGAGGACTTGAATTATCAGCCTATGCCACACCCCCTTTGGTTCTTGGGGATACCAGGACCACTCAGAGGAAAGCTTCCCAAAGAGAGGAAGGAAAAATCTGTTGAGTGTGAAAAAACAACAGCTGTTCTCTAAAGAACAGATTAGATGATTTTGCTTTGTCTGTCCAAAATTCTAGTATTCATTAAATTTTGTAACCTATGGGGAGTCACACATCAGGCACTTCTGAGGCAAAGAGAATAAGTTTCTTATCTGGTTGTATATTTTTAATGGTCCATTGGAAAGAATGTGTGACTGAAATGAAAACTAAATCTTGCTGCATCTAATATTATGAAGCTGAATTTATGAAGTAAACAAATGTGTAGACAGATGCTTAAAACAGCATTTTCTAAAATACATGGATCCAAGAGGTAAAGTAGTAGGGATTATGCTATTCATATATAGTTTTATGCAAATATATTCCTGAGAAAAAATATGACCTTGAACTAGAGCCATCCACTGCATCCCAAAACCTGTATAGTGATGCTTACAAGAAAAGAAACAACAAGGAAACACTAAGGTAAAAATACGTGATTCAAAATTCATTAAAGTCATCCTTGAGTTCCTTCTTTCCCAGATATTCAATCCAAATAATTAAAGAAATCCTTTTTACTAAAATCCACTCCCATGAAACCATTATGAAGTCAAGGTCAAGAAGCAATTTCATACTTGGTTCTCTGCAGTGTGATGTGTCCCTGAAAAGTGTTCTGTGATGTATCTTGATTGTTATTGGGCAATGTATCTTACTCCTGGATACAGATGAGCAATTATTTGCAATTGAGCTCTCCCTAATTATCATCATTTAAGGGAGATCATTATTGTCATTTGAAGTTATGAAGGACACCTTCTCAGCTTCACAATGCAACCCCTCTCTGCTGGTCTCAATATTTCATTATTTATGCTGAGGCTATTTGAATAGAATTTTGAGCATTGGCTCCTCTTATGTCTTTTGCTATACAGACACAGAACAGTAACACATTTGAACATTGTGAGACATATTCTGAGCCCTTTACTTGCATATTTTGCTTAGTTTTCATAACAGTCAGATGAGACTTTTGAACAGTCAGATGCTTTGACTTGACCATTTTCCAGGCAGAGCTGAGTCTTAGAGCAATTAAATAACTTTCCCAGGGTCACACAGCAAATAAAGCTTGACACCAGGATTCTAGCTTCGTGCCATTCTGACTTCAAAGCCCAATTCCTTGACACCCCACCCCGGTCATTTCCTGTCTTCCTAACCCCTGACCCTGTAAAACCAAGAGTTTGAGGCTCTTAAATTATGTGAGGGAATCTAACGAGACAAATGACGTATATTCCCCCAGCTGATTGTTTTTCATATTAAATTGCAGTACTTTAAAGAGATCTAACAGGCCTCACTATGTTAGCTCTAGTTTTACAGACATCTTCGCAGACGTTTCTCAACAACACCAGGCAGACCTCTGAATTTCCAGTCTTTGCTTGTACACCACTGCGTTGAAAGAGATACAGAATAATTTAAACACAGAATTTGTCCGTGAATGATTTACCTTCTAGTGGCAGAGGGGAGGCAGGCCCAAGAATAACTACTGAAAAGTGCAGTCTGCTGTGTGCTTCAAAGTACACTAACAAATTAATACTTGCACGAACATAAGGTGCTTCAAAGGTGGGTGATGTTTGCTCCCGCCTCAGGTGACGAGACAAGGCCAGATGCAAGTCATTGTAAGGACAGGCAGACAAGTTTTCGGGGACCTGGGGAAACTTGTTTCTTTTCCCAGCTGTCACTGCACTGAGCTGATTCCCTGCAGCAAGGGAACTTGGCAGCCTGTCTGTCAGGGGCTTCAAGATCTCATCACTTCTTTTTTTTCGTTCTTTTTTTATTTACAACTAAAACTTTTTGTTCATACTAGAATTACTTAACAGAAAAATAAAGGCGGTAGGAGGTTGGTATACGTAGCACCTTATTCACATTGTGGTTTCAGCAAGCAGAGTTAATCCTACTGTGGTTTTCAACTTTGACAGTCATGTCATCCTCTCCTCCGTCCTAAATGATTTCTCTGCCAGCAGGCCCATGGACTTGGTACTCACTACTGTAGCATGTTCCTCCCCATGCCTGTTTCACTGTAGTGCCTTACACATTTAAAAGTATCTACATTCATCTATTCATTAATCCTCACAACACCCCTGTGAAGTAGGTAGGACAATTATTAGCAGTTTCCCATTTTGTAAATAAGGAACCTGAGTCAAAGAATGGCGAACAGACTCGTTTGTCTAAGGATACGCAGGTAGAAACGGCCGGGCCTACAGTGCAGGCAGGATTCCTAGGGCTTGCTTTAGCTCTCTCCTTGTGACAACTTCCCTCCACTTGACACTGTTTTTCTGTTTTCTTCTTCAAGGCCTTTCCCTCACTTTTTTCTCCCATTAAAATTACTTCAGCCATTAGAATTTCACAATCATCTTGAACATTAATTCCACTTGTGTTCTTCAGCATTTCTTGTATCTCAAATAAATCCCTATATACTTTGTTACCATTAAGAGATTTATATAGTATAGTTCTCAGTTTTCAATGAACTTCCCTGCTTTTCCAGAAAAATCTACCTATGTATGTATGTGTTATCTAGTTACAACCAATACCCATCCTTCCACAAAATGGCCACAAACAGTTGAGATACTGTGTACAATTTATATCAATTTCAATGCTATGTATGTTTAGTGTGATGCCCAAGTTAATGAGAATATTAATAAACATTAATATCATAGAATACATCATCAAAATACAATTGTTACCAGTTACATACATTAATATGCTGCTGTGACAAATATTACACTCAATTTTTTATGATACTATTTAAAACTTTTTAGAACTGGAAGGCACCAGGAAAAAAAGCATCTAGTACAATCCTTCAATTAAGAGATAAATTGAGGCAGAAAAAGGGCAAGTGATTTGCCTAATGAAAAAAAAATTGAAAATTAGAATCCAGGAGTTCTAACAAGATTCCACTGTATTCCACCACACCAGCTGCTTCATATGCCCATCACTCTCACCAGAGCAGCTTCCTTGTTTGCCATCTAGTCGTGGTTCCAAGCAGGGTCCCACTGCTCATTTGACCATTTCTCCACCTATTTGTGTGTCTAGCACTTAGGTAAGAACCCAAGCCTGCAAAATCCCTTCCCAACACACCCACTCTTTTTTACCCCAGCTTGTAAATCACAGGAAAGCTTTTTAAATAGCAAGGACTCCTATCTGTATCTCCTAGAAGTACTAAGTAACCCTCAAAAAGCTTGAAGTTAGTTCAATGACGGCCAGTAATGGCTTTCTTTCTAAAGTAAATTGAAAGTACAGCTTATCACTTTCATGTCCTCCAAAGACAGTCACTGTGTATGGATGAGTGGGTGAGGCAGGGGAGAAAGGAAAGTGGATATTCGATGAGGGCTTGCACTTACAAGTGTCTGTCCAAACCACCCTCTAGTGCTCCCAAAGTTAAAGGGGAAACGAAAGCTATTCTCTTTGATCATGTGCTGTTGACTAGATGAACTTTTGTCTCTGCTATCTGAGAAAAAGTGACCTTAGAAAGTTTTCTAAGACTTCTTCTGTATAACATATTAGACCAAAAATAGAATAAGCAAACAAAAACACCAAAAAACAGCTAGCAGAAAAAAATAAAATTTGTTGAAAGCAGATTGCAAACTGAAATAATGTGCATTGTTTCCAGTGTTCAAATGGCAACCAATATTTAAAGACATAATTTACTCACACTTCTTTATAAATAGCTAATATGAACCATAACAAACTATTGTTGTTTCCTGTTGGTCCTTAATCATATCCTTACATTGACAGGAGACTATGAACTAGTAACATGAAGGAGGGAGAGATGGTTTGACTACTCAGAGTGCTTACCCAGTGCTGTTCAAATAGCAGTGAAAATAGAATAGATAAAGGTACAAATATTTGTTGTGCCTATACTATCTAAAGAGCCACAGAGGGATTTAAAAAATGAAGCTCTCAAACTCTATGTAACAGTCAAGTAAACTAGTAATGAGTCATAGGACACAACCATGCTTCTCTATTGTATAAATTAATGTGCACACCCTGGTCTCGCCTCAGCCAAGGTCATTTGCATTAAAAAGTTACATGTGTGTAGTGCTTCTAAATTTTAAACCCTTTCCCATTTATTAGCCTTATGATCCTCACAACAACCCTGTGAGGTAGGCAGGCGAAGAGTTACTATCTATCCCTCATTTTACAGATGAGGAAACTTGTAGACAGGGTAAACGAAATCTCACATCAGTGACAAAGCCACAACAAACTAGCTCTTGGACATGGGCCCATGGTTTTCTATTAGGCTACCCCTCTCGTTTCTGACAGATCTTTCGATTTGTGGAGATTTCTGGGAAAAGAAACTAACAGGCATATTCCTATTCTGCACACTCATGGTTCATCTATTCTTTTCTGAGGAGACAGAAAAACAGCCAGAGTACAAAATGGCAAGTGTTGGACTGGGCTGCTCCCAGCTTAGCAAAGGCACCTTTTGTCATCATCAGTTCCTAGCTTTTGCTATTTGAAATCAACCTCTGAAGCAATTTTTCAAGCCTTAGCTGAAAAGTACCAGTTGCCTCTTCCACTGCTGTTGCCAAACATCGGACTGCAATGACAGCATCTCTGCAAAGCTCACTGGCAATGTCTTGCTGAGCACTGGCTTCCCCATTAATAGCAATAGCAATTCCCATGGCAATCTCCTGTTTTCTGCCAGGTCAGCTGCAATAGTCCTGGCCACTAACTGCCTTCTTCGCCTTGCCCACCTTGGAGGGGGCTCACTGGTCCAAGACCTATCCCCTCCAGAAACAAAAATCAACTCTGGAAGAGCAGACTGGATGCTGTGGTGTGGAGGCTACACCGGCAGGGCTGCGGCTGGTGCTGGTGCAGGGACTGGACTGGACACACCCATTCTGGCCATGGGGCTGCTCTGACACGGAGCAGATGCACCTCTGAAAAGGTTGTGGGAACTGCTGTAGTTGTGGTCCCTTGAAAGCACCCTGCACCCAAGGATTCATCCCAGGAGTCCTCAAGCTCACTGGTTTCTTGTATCCAGTTGCTCATTCTCAACTGACAATCCTCATCTGATCCCTGAACTGTTTTCAAGGCAGGCTGATGGTTGGCTGAGTTCTTTTTGCCTTCAGAATGCTGGTGCCCTCTTACCCTGGGTTGTCAGAGGCCACCAAGTTCTGATCACAGTTCTTGATCCAAGCAGCAGCTTCCAATACGTTATCTGGGTCAGTCACTGTCTGATTTTGGAGAAGCTGATGCAACGTATCATAAAATGGACAGTGGGGTGGATCACCCATATTCATGGCAAAGGGCAACGTGGGTCCTTAAATATAATGCCTTCAGAACTTTAAACTTGGAGCGGCACTGATGTTCCATATGACGGAAGCCTTCCTGTTGCGTTCACTTAGACACAGCCTGGTAGACATCTGCATTATGATGCACAGTTTGGAGGCATTGAGTGTAGTCTGCCTCCCCTAACATGTAGTTCATGTCCCCTGTCTGGACCTCCGGATGCTTGCACTACTATTGGCACCGGCCATAGTGAATAAGAAAGGAAGGCTACTGAAGCAAGCTCTCAGGCAGCAAGGTGCAAATTTGAAGGTGTGATTAAACTCAGTATGTTCTCAGTGTATTTCCAGAAGCCAGCCAATTCTTCCCTCTCAGGGCTAATTGCTGAGAAACCCGGTCCAAGGACCACATTTCTGCCTTCTGCCAAGGATCTGCTTTATTTTTATCCCTGTATTTGAAATATTTCTTGTTCTACTTTGTTTTGCTGGCAGTCCAACAACCTCTTCATTGTCTGAATAAGCAACAACAGCAGGAGTAACTCTGTCACCTGCATCGTTTGCAACCTCGCCTGCCAGCCTTCCTTATAGATGGCCACACAGGCTGAGGTACAGTCCAGGTGAACTCCGGTGGCCGCCATGAGGCATCAGAGTGAGCAACAGCAGAAACGAGGGGTCCCTCAGTTGCAACAGCTACCGGCCGCAGATCTCATCACTTTTATCCCTGATGCTGGCTAGTTTTGATCCAGGGTCTCATTTTTTTTCAATAATAATTTATGGAGCTGCACCCCTGCCCCAAGTTAGTAGTATGTTAAGATAATAAAAATCAGATCATAAGAGTAAGAAGAATCAGAAAAAGAAAATTCAAACTGAAACTGCAGTACTAGGAAAAAGAGTAAATAGCCTTCGTTGGTGGTGTCTTTTTCTGTCCTCAGCCATAGTCACATTATCCAGGAAACACTGATTAAGCATCTTTATTCTTTGATTTGTTTAACCCTCTTCCAGTTGTAAGCAGTGTGAGTGTGGCATGCAGGGAGCACAGATTGGACCAAGCAGTCAGAAACCAGCGAACACACTCCTTACTGCCATCAGGCCACGCCCACCCCAACTCATCTACTAGAGGCCACTGAGATTCTCCTAGAGTTGGCATCCACACCTAAGGAATCTTAAGTGATTTCTTCCCCTTGGGACTAAGAGACTGTCTCTAATTTGAGTGTGTCCTCAATAAGGCAGTTGCTAAAGTATCCACTTTCTGAAGAGTCAGCTGGTTCTGACACATTTATGATATGCTGTTTCCAGTTTGTACCAAATTTCCTGGAGTCTTCCTTTTCAAATTAAAATGAAAACATCCTTTTCATAGTGCATTTGTTATATTTTCACAAATGCATTTGTTATATTTGTTGTATAAAAGCTATTTGAGCCTGTTATAAATCTAGTGCAGTCATCCAGCCTGTAACTTTATGTCTTGTCTTCAGGACAGCCATGCTGAATAGTAGCACTTGGATTTTACAGCCTACCCTCAATGAATTCATATGATTATGTCTAATAAATGATTGCATGATTGGGGTAACTCTAAAGGCAATAAGTTTCAAACATAAGTTAGGTCACAAAAGTGTGGAAATAAGCATTTGATGGATTTAGGGGCTTCATTTACCCTGAATAAACTTTCTAATCCTGAGATTCTGTAATTCTCTATGTATTTTTTACAGTGCTTGTATGCTGACTTCTAGTCCTAGTTCCCTTTCTTAAATAGTCACAATTCACCCAGTTGGGAATTTTCCTTGGGATTTCTATCAAGCTGTCCATGCTGTAGTCTATAAAGTTCCCTTTCTTCCTTTTGGTGACCCAATGCCTATGACCTCTCCTGATGTGACTCCCTCTCCCGTTTTCTGTGCTTTCTCAGAGACTGGTGTTAGCAGCTCTTCTGCTCACTAACGAGTTCTGCAGTTTCCACCAGATGTGATTTATCAGTGTTAGGATACTTGAACTCGCTCAGTGTGGCCTTGTGCTCTTTTGTAACCCTCTGCATCTCCGCAAAGTCACTCCCTCTTAGCCAGGCCCATTCTTGTCTCTTCATTCCCAGTTACTTTCTCATTAACAGAGACGGAAGCCCAAGAAGAATGTGTGGTTCTGCTGGCCGCTAAGGTCTGGGAAAGTACAGTGTCTGTGCAGTCCAGGCTGCACCCTCCTCTGGACTTTGATCATCAGCTCTAATTTAAGAGAAGTTCTCACTCTTGACCCATGTAATTTTTAGGAGCCTTTAATCTTACTAAGGTTTCTAATCTGTGTTTGTCAAATATTTCCAGTATTTTCCCTGGTCTGTATGTCCTTCTGTACATATTTTGTGTATGCTCCTTAAAATACAGGCTCACTGTGAGTTTGCCCAAGCATCTCCTTCGGTGGTTACTTCCTTTCTTCCTCAGCAGGCTCACTCAGAGTTTTATGCTCTTCAAAAGTGCGTCGTGCCTGACTTTGCCTTGAACTTCCTGCTGTCTGCAAAAGCCAGCCTGTAAAACCCAGTCAACATACTGGTCCTACCTGTCTAATGACATAAAGGCACTTCAAGAAGTTCATGGAAAAATGGAATTATGATAAATTAATTTTTGTGCAAAAATTTTTTTTTGAAATTCAGGCATCATTGTTTCACAACATGCATTTTCCATGAACCCCTTGAAGTCCCCTCGTATTCTCCCTTCTGCCCTTTCCTGGAGCTCTGAATTGATGGGCTCTATATGCATTTGCTAGGGCTTCCATAGCCATGTAACACAGGCTGGGTGGCTTACCTGACAGAAATCTGTTTTCCCGTAATCCTGGAGGCACTAGTTATATTGGGTTAGAGCCAACCCTCATCACCTTGTTTAAACTTCATCACCCATTTCCAATTATACTCAAATTCTGGGGGTTAGGACTTCAGTGGAGTCATTTGCGGGGAGAGGCAACACTCAGCCCATGATAGGCCCTTTCCACATTAGCAGCTGGTCCTGACAGGTCAGAACCAGGTTCACAGAAACAGTTGTAGAGTGGTGCTTATTATTGTTGTTGTTTGGCCTCTTCTTTTTTCTTTTAGAGATGAAACTTCAATAAGCAGTTGAGTTTGTCTCTGATGATCTGCTCTTGCTAGGCTCAGCACAGGGTCTGACTCTCCCTACCTTTCTCTCTGAAAAGCATCCTAAGTACTTGCCTTCTATTTGTTTTTCCCAGCAACTTCTATCAAAATTCTCTCCATCTGGGGCAGGTAATTGCTGTAGTGGTTAAGGTATCACTGTTTGGAATGCCTACATTTTATATGGGAGAACCTAGCTTTGAATTCTGGGTCCATTCCCGATTCTAGCTTCTTGATAATGTGCATCCTGAGAGGCAGCATATAATGACCCAAGTTGTTGGATCCCTGCCACTCACGTTAGAGACTTAGATTGAGTTCCAGGCTCCTAGCTTCAGCTGGCCCCAGCCCAGACTATTGCAGATATTCTGGGAGTGAACCAGCAGACGGGAGGGTGATTCCACCCTCCCCCCCCCATTTCCCTGCTTTTCAAATAAATAAATTTTAAAATAAACTGTAAAATTTTTTAATCTTCCTCATCATTAAGTTCAATTCATGGCCCTGCCATTGTTTTCTTGGTTTTACTGCCATAGTACCCAGTCTATATAGTAACATTTATGTTTATTTAAAGTTTCTGTTGTGTTAATATTATTTGTCTGGCCTACCTTGTTTATGTAAGATAGTGAGCACCAGGCCGGTGCCGCGGCTCAATAGGCGCTGGCACACCAGGTTGTAGTCCCAGTCGGGGCTCCAGACTCTGTCCTGGTTGCTCCTCTTCTAGTCCAGCTCTCTGCTGTGGCCAGGGAGTGCAGTGGAGGATGGCCAAGTCCTTGGGCCCTGCACCCGTGTGGGAGACCAGGAGAAGTACCTGGCTCCTGGCTTCAGATCAGCGCACCGGCCGCAGTGGCCATTGCGGGGTGAACCAACGGAAAAGGAAGACCTTTCTCTCTGTCTCTCTCTCTCTCTCACTGTCCACTCTGCCTGTCAAAAAAATAAAAATAAAAATAATAAAATAAAGTAAAAAAAAGATAGTGAGCACCTTGTAGAAACATTTTATTATCATGTTCATCTTTAGTTACCTTCAAGCACCAAGCACTTGGTTGGCACATAGAAATCACTCCTTAGAAATATTGTGTTAAATCTTATCAAAAGACTGAGAATAGTGATCAAAATAGCAAACATCTAAATTGTCATTTTAGTGACACGTTTATTTTTATTTTTATTCTTGACAGGCAGAGTTAGACAGTGAGAGAGAGAGAGAGAAAGATCTTCCTTTTTCCATTGGTTCACCCCCAAGTGGCTGCTATGGCCCGCACACTGTGGCCGGTACACTGCGCCGATCCAAAGCCTGGAACCAAGTGCTTCCTCCTGGTTTCCCATGCGGGTACAGGACTCAAGGACCTGGGCCATCCTCTACTGCACTCCCGGGCCACAGCATAGAGCTGGACTGGAAGAGGAGCAACCAGGACAGAATCCAGCACCCCAACCAGGACTAGAACCTGGGGTGCTGGCACCTCAGGCGGAGGATTAGCCTAGTGAGCCGTGGCACCAGCCAATAGTGACACATATTCTTGAACGTGCTGTATGATAAATCATTGGTATGTCTAGGATGATCACTGTGTTATTTTAATAGTTTTAATGGTTACTTTAAGTATTTAGCCTAATTAAAATGTGTATCCTCCCACTGTAGGTGAGACCCGTGTGGAAAGAAGCAGCCACAAAAGAGAAGGATATACTTTTTTCTGAAAGGAGGAAAGAGCTTCCACTTTGCTTATGGCCTTGTAGAGTTAGTGGATCCAAAAGCCTTCCATAGCTGAGGCAGCTCATGTCAAGCACCTCAGGTGATCACTGATGTCATAAAAAAGAGTGTTAATTGTTAAATAAATAACAAGAGTAACTGTGCACTAACTTCCCATGCAGGACCTCTGTCCTCAAAGAGTTCTATCATCAGACTTAATAGTAAAGCTTGTTCTCAAGAATCATTCCCTTTTAGTGTACTGAGTGGAGGATATTCTTATGTCTTATAAGTTAAAGTTATGTCTAAGAGCTTGCAAAAGATGTATCATTCTCGTGTTCTTCTTGATAGATAGTTAAGTTTCTAAAATGAAAGAAGGGGGAGAAAAGAAGGGAAAAAGGGAAGGGAAAGGAAAAACAAAGAGAAATCACCTTGAGACACAGTGACTTTGAACAGCCCTTGTCGGACTGTTGAGGAACAGTTTTGTTTTTTTTTTTTTCCTTTCTTTTTTTCTTTCTCATACTACGCATTGAACTCTTTACCTAGAATACAGTTAATCCTCTGTATATAAAGTTACATGAAAATAGAATTTAGTGAAAAACAGGACAGGGAACAGGAGAGGGAAGTGGAAGAAGGGTGAGAGAATGGGTGGGAGGGTGGGTAGGGTGGGGAGAATTACTGTGTTCCTAATGTTGTATTTATGAAATACATGCAAATAAATAAAAAATGTGTATCCTCTCACATATTTTTCATAGTGATCTCACCCATAGCACTATTTATTCCTAGCAATTTATTATTCATGATAGAGTATCTTTTTTAAAAAAGATTTATTTGTTTATTTGAAAGGCAGAGTTACAGAGAGAGAAAGAGAGGAGAGACAGAGAAAAATTTCCACCTGCTGGTTCACTCTCCAAATGGCCTCAACAGCCACAGCAGGACCAGGCTGACGTCAGGAGCCAGGAGCTTCTTCCATGTCTCTGACATGGGGGGTAGGGGTCCAGGAACTTGGGCCATCTTCTACTGCTATGTCTTGCAAATATTCCCATCCTTGATACTGTAGAGTAAACAGTAGATAATGCAAGAGGATTGGTCTTACTTCATTGTGCAGGGATGACATCCGACCATGGCCACAATTGTAGTTTTCTAGAAAATGAAAATTTTGAGTCTAGCAACCAGGAAATGTTTTTCTTCATTTCTCTCTCAGCGTTTATCCCCATTATGCCTCGACCATGGAGTGGATATTGAACATTTATCCATTCCTTTCTTCACATTGGAGCTATTTAATGAGCTCTACTTATAATGAATCTTAACCTGGAAATAAATAATATATCTTGAAAAGAGATTAGTGGCAGTGGGCTGTGTAGGGGGGTGGGAAGACAAGGTACTCTGTTTGGTTGTGTAAGTTGTACAGTGAACAAGGTCATTCAGCCATAGGGTTGATTAGGCTGACTGAAAACTGATCAGACTTCATCAAGCCATGCACCCTGGCATGACCTTGTGTTGGCCCAGAACAAAGGGATAAAGACCTTTTTTCTAATCAATGTGACATCAGTCTGCATTCATCTATCCCTGCATGGTAGGTCTGCATCCACTTAGAAGGGGGCGCCTTTTTTTTTTTTTTTTTTTTTTGTAACTTAAGTAAAGTACCCTATGAACTAACAGAAGTTGTAGAGATTAAGACATAGCTTGCATGGCACAGTTGGGGGTCCAGAATGGAAGCAGAGAGATCATTTGACAAGCTGTTGCAGATACTGAGGGAAGAAATGATGGTGCTTAGATTATTCTTAGGTGCTGAAACTTAACTGAAAAGTGATCCCTGTTAAATATAAGAGTGTGAATAAGAGAGGGAAGAGATGTACAATTTGGGACATGCTCAATTGGACTTGCCCCAAATAGTAGAGTTAGAAAAGTGCCAGGGGATTCCAATTCAATCCCATCAAGGTGGCATGTGCCAATGCCATCTCACTAGTCCAAGTGATCAATTTCTGTTCACAGTTCATCATAATGATAGGACTAAGAGTCAAAGGGATCACATAAATAAGACTAGTGTCTGCAAATGCTAACTGATAGAATAAAAAAGGAGAGAATGATCCAACATGGGAAGCAGGATACACAGCAGACTCATAGAATGGCAGATGTCCTAAACAGCACTCTGACCTCAGAATCAGCCCTTAAGGCATGCGGATCCAGCTGAAAAGCCCATGAGAGTATTTCAGGCATGGAAAGCCAAGACACTCTGGCAAAAAAAAAAAAAAAAAAAAAAAAAAAAAAAATCTAAATGAAAGATCTCTGCGAGTGAGATCCCAGTGGAAAGAACTGGCCATCAAGGAAGGAGGTACCTTTCTCTGAAGGGAGGAGAGTACTTCCACTTTGACTATGACCTTGTCTAAATATGATCAGAGTTGGCGAACTCAATAGGCTTCCATAGCCTTAGCAACTCATGTATGACAAGAGCCTAGGGTGATTACTGATGCCATAAACAAGAGTGTCAATTTGTTTTAGTCAACAATAGGAGTCACTGTGCACTTACTCCTCATGTAGGATCTCTGTCCTTAATGTGCTGTACATTGTGATTTAATGCTATAACTAGTACTCAAACAGTATTTTACACTTTGTGTTTCTGTGTGGGTGCAAACTGTTGAAAGCTTTACTTAATATATGCTAAATTGATCTTATGTATTTAAAGATAATTGAAAATGAATCTTGATGTGCATGGAAGGGGAGAGGGAGCAGGAGATGGGAGGGTTGTGGGTGGGAGGGAAGTTATGGGTGGGGGGAGCCATTGTAATCCATAAGCTGTACTTTGGAAATTTATATTCATTAAATAAAAGTTAAAAAATGTAGTAAAAAAAAAAGAAATGATGGTGCTTAGAATAAAAACGGGTTTCAGTGGAGACAGAACTGATGGGCCTGCAGATGTAGTAAATACTGACAGTGTGGGAAGGAGAGGGCAGCATGGGAGGGGACCCCAGAACTCTGCCCTGAGAACCTAGTGACCATTATTATCATTTACTTAGATGAAAAATGTTGCATATGGGGACCAGAATGGTGAGGGAAAAATTTAAGGAGTGTCACTATAGGTATTGCTTGAGGATTTTCTACTTTCACATCTTTGAAACCCCAGAGCCTAAAAGAATTTGCCAAAGAATTAGGTACTGGTTACTTCTTTCCTTTCCTGTCTTAAAACACTACTGTTAATAATTTGTTTCATTTTGCTTATTTTTGTAATATTCTCTATACAAGATGCACAACTCAGGAAGGAAGGGAAGCATTGACAGCTAATATTAAATTAATACAGATTCTCCAAACTAAAAAACAAAATCAACAACATATACAAAGAGGCCTCAAGCTGCTACCTAACATATTTTTGCAATAGTGCTGGCTCAAAGATAGATACTTGGAAGACTTGTGGAGGATCTATTTTTGTGCCTATATTGCCAGTAAAATTTCTCTCTTCCATCATAGATTTGGATACTGGGGACATCTGTGGGTTATAGAATGTTCTCTTATCAGCTGTCTCCTAGAAAGCCGTCAACCTCCAATTTGATTTTGATAAAACTGAAAGGAAAGTCCTTCCTCCATAAGCCGATTTCATGAGACAAAAAACAATGCCTCAGTTTTTGACTCAAAGCCGAAAAACTATAATGATCCCATAAATGATTAAAACAGCAGCTGGTAATGTCTTGGAAACAGATTGATCAGTTGGAATGCCTTTAAATCTGTCTAGATTCTGTGTGCCTTTGAGCAGTATGAACTAATTCTGATATAAGACTGAGTAAGAGTGGGTGTTTAGAACACAAAAAGGTCAAGATAATGATAAGAATGCTGGCAGGTACTGCATCTCTTAGCTGTTAGTATGTTTTAACACCATAAATGAGGAATGAGTTTAAAAGAATTGGGCATATGAAAATGCATGATCACCATGATGTTCTATGTCAAATCTAGTATTGTCATATTCTTGGATTTTTGAGTACTTGGTATATATTTGTCATGGGGATGTAGAAGCAAATGAAGTAGAATTCCTGCCCCTTATTCATCTTGTGTCATGGTGGGAGAAAAAAAGACCATAAATTAGTAAATAAAGAATGTGTATAAATTCACTTAGCAAGAAAACTTGTGATGGAAAGGAAGTTGAAGTGGGGAGGTACTACTTTAAATTGAAATAGTAAAGAACATTCTCTAAATCAATGACATTTGAGCAGAGACTTCATTGATGAGAAAGAAGTAGCCTACAATGTAAGTACCTTGGGGAAAATTTTAAAGGACAGCTTGTTTAAAGGCCTTGAGGTGAGGATGGGCTTAGCATGCTTGGGGAACAATAAGAAGGCATAGGACTGGACTCTGGAGAGTGTTAGTAGGGAATAAGGTAAGAAAGATTGGAAGGGTCCAGATGAAGTTTTTTCTTCTAGATCATAAGGAATTGGATTTAATTCTCTTGGAAGTCAGTGGAAAGTTTAAACAATAATAAGATTGGTTGATTAATTGATAATAATTTTAGAAACATCCCTCTTGTTGCTATATGGAGAATGGACTTGGGGGCATTCATGGAAGAGAAAGACTAAACAGAATGTTATTGTAGTTGTCCAGGCAAAAGAAGATGGTGCACTTTGATTAGGGTAGCAGTGGGAATGCAAGTCAGAAGTGGCTAGAGATCGGATGGAGTTTGAAGACAGAGCTGACAGTACTTCTTGGTGGATTAGATTTTGGGGATGAGGAAAACAGAGAAATAAAATATGAGAGGATGACATTGAATTTCTTGCTCCCAAGTAGTTGGGCAAATTAGTCTTAACTGGATAAATAAAAGGAGTGTTAACTGAGAAACAATTTTGGATGGGATGAAAGAGGAATCTAGAATTTAAATTTGGTCTTTTTAAGTGAAATTCCTCTAGAAATCAGTGAGTTGTTAGTGTTCATTAGATGAGTTATCAAGAGAGTGAAATAGACACAGGAGAAGTCCAAGGGCCAATTTTAAGACACTTCACTTTCAAGGAATACAGAAAGAGTATCCAAAAAGGTAAGAGAAAACCAGGAGTTTGTAGTATCCTGGAAGCCAGGGGAAAGGAGTGCTAAGATGATGAGTAAGAAGAGGACTTTTTTATATTTGGTAAGAAAAGACCATGCCTATACTTGAAAAAAGCTCTGAAATAGAAGCATGGAACACAGATAAGTCTTTGAAGTTTTCCTATAGAGGACTGTAAATAAGTCAGGTGATAACATGGAGGGAATGGGGTTTTGTTGCACTTTGTTTTAAGGTTTAGGTGGCATTATATCATGACTATGTTGTTAAGAATTAACCCAGGAAAAAAAATCAAGGTGCAAAAGAGAGAGCCAGGATATTTTCAAGAGTAAGTCAGAGAAGATGATAACCAGGGCACAAAGGGAGGGCTAGCCATTGGTCAAAGGAAAGAGTGTTCTTCCATTGAAACATTAGGAAAGACAGAGTAAAATGGGACCAGATGAAGAAAGTTTTTAAAGTATATGATAAGTAAATGATACAGAATCCACAAAGTTACTTCTGTTTTCCATTGAAATGTGAAGCAAAGATAATTAGCTAAGAATGAATAAAGCAAAAGCAGTGCTGAATATTTAGGTATAAAAAGAGAAAGCAGGCCAGCGCCGCGGCTCAATAGGCTAATCCTCTGCCTTGTGGCGCCAGCACACCGGGTTCTAGTCCCGGTCGGGGCGCCATATTCTGTCCCGGTTGCCCCTTTTCCAGGCCAGCTCTCTGCTGTGGCCAGGGAGTGCAGTGGAGGATGGCCCAAGTGCTTGGTCCCTGCCCCCCATGGGAGACCAGGAGAAGCACCTGGCTCCTGCCATCGAATCAGTGCAATGCGCAGGCTGCAGCGCGCCGGCTGCGCCGGCCATTGGAGGGTGAACCAACGGCAAAAGGAAGACCTTTCTCTCTGTCTCTTTCTCTCTCACTGTCCACTCTGCCTGTCAAAAAAAAAAAAAAGTCATACTTCTATAATTAATCCTTCAGTGTGAAGAAGATGTTGTTCACCAACATATACCAAGATCTTCAGTGGAACCGTGATCTCACCTAAAGACCAAATTAAGGTGCTAGAAATCAATCATCTAAGAACTAAACTTTTCAAATACTCAGAAAAATAAAATATAGAAAAAAACTATATATGTTCCTCTTAAAAAACTAAAAATATAATTAGGTATGGTCCAGAAATTTTACTTCTGGGTATATATCCAATGGAAATAAAATCTGCCTGTTGAAGACAAATCAGAACTTCTATGTTTACTATAGTACTAATCACAAGAGTCAGGAAAAGGAAACAAACTAAGTTCTACTCACTAAGTTCCAGTATAAAGAAAATGTTGTGCATACACACAATGGAATATTTCTTAATCACCTGGCTCCTGGCTTCGGATCAGCACGGTGCGCTGGTTGCAGCAGCCATTGGAGGGTGAACCAATGGTAAAGGAAGACCTTTCTCTCTGTCTCTCTCTCACTGTCCACTCTGCCTGTCAAAAATAAATAAATAAATAAATAAATAAATAAATAAATAAAAGAGAAAGCAAATTTTCCAGGAAGAAAGGGTAGGATTACTGGTAAGTGTTCAAGAGGTCTATGGTCATTCCTCTGACTTTATGCTCTTCATTCTAAACAGGTGTCAGCACTGCCTATCTTATTGGAATGAGTGTAGTGCTGGGATAGGACACTGGGGAACAGGAAAGAGGCTGCTGCATGAAATTGGACAACTTATCCAGTTTTCAGATTCCCAGAATCCTTTTTTTAAGAACGTTTATTTTTATTTATTTGAAAAGCAGGCCGAGAGAGAGAGAGAGAGAGAAATGGCAGAAAGGGGAGAGAGAGAGATTTTATATCCATTGATTCACTGCACAAACACTACAAAACCAGGGCTTGACCAGGCCCAAGTCAGGAACCAGGAACTCCCTTGGGGTCTCCATGTGAGTGGCAGGGTTCTGAGTCCTTGAGCTGCCGTCTGCTGCCTCCCATGATGTGCATTAGCAGGAAGCTGTATTTGAAGCAGAGGAGCCATGGCTTGAAGTAGGCACTCTGATGTGGGATGCGGTCATCATAAGCAGTGGCTTGTCACCATAAAATTAACCTCCCCATTCTCCTTATCTATAAAATCCGGATTATATTTCTTACCAGGCAGGGTGATTGTGTGTACCAAATTATATAACATATTCAATAGATTTGGTTTTTTTTGCTCTACTATAAGAAACTTCCCATCAGTCTTCATAAGTCTTTTGGTCATTGCATAAACAGCTGTGGGAGTCACTTATTTTCTATGAATCCATTTGCCAAAGGAATTAAGCACTCATTACTTAATGTTTTGGTCCTATATGTGACTTAATTTAAAACCTGAAACTTTGATATCCATGAGAAATATCTGGGTGTTTGACCACATCCAGCACAGCCAATAGGGCACTCAGGACATAACCAGAAGTGGACCCCAAATTATTGCTGATGGAGGGCTGAGATCCTGGAAAAAGGAGATGAAGTCAGAGAGAAGCAACTAGAAGAGAGGAGAAAGTGGAAGCAGAAAAGGAGTTGAAGGAACAGGAGTGGTGGAAGATGGTTGTGGATTAGATGAAGATCACACTCACAGTTCAACAGTTCTGTTGAGGATTGTGATCATTCCCTTCATACAACCTTGTTACTAGCAATTGAGTGACAGGGCTAGACCTAGGTCTCTGACTTACAAAGTTTCCTTTGACAGAAGAAGTAATGTAAGAATGAAGGCCATGTGAGGGTCACAGTCTCTCAAACATGCAGGAAAAGAAAGAATTAGATCAATGAAAGACTGGAATATTGCTGCTAGGTCTTCTTTCTCTAAACATTCTCTGTTCCAATCTCAAACCTCTCTCTTCAATTAAACAAGTTGTTGATTCAGGACTGAATTTGCAATTAGCAAATATCGAATAAATAAAAATTAAGGAAATGCTACTACACTTAAGGAATATAGATGATGTTTTTAGGTAACCCTTGGAATAATTTGGCCTATAAAATTTGCACCCTATAGCTGAATCCACATGTCCTTCAGTTAAGGCACAGCAGAAGGCAGTGAAAGTGAGTTGTAAAGAATAAAAGCGCTTGTGAAACAAATCCCTGTGGACATTCTGTCTCTTTTAACAACCTCCAATCTTTTTTAGAAAAAAAATCCAGGTTACAAATAAATAATCATAGTTCTCTTGGTTGAGTTTCTGGTAATTGGGCATTCAGTTTTAGCTAGCAACACATTGAGTAGCCCCTGGTCATTGAAGCATTCATTGTGAAATGCCCTTCAAATGCACAGTAGATGAATCTTCTTTGAGAAAGACCATTGACTGCCAGGCATCACAGTTTACCTCTTGTTTTCTTCGTTCTACAGCTTTCCTATTGAGAAACTTTCAATGAGCTAAGGAAGATGCACCATTCACCTTCATTTTAGACCATTTATTTATTCAATGTTGAGCCATAGACTTGTGATAACTTTGTTGTAAGACACAGAGCCATTTTGGGAATCAGACTCTATTTCTATGATATCACTCCATTACTCCAGATCTGCTTTTCTCACTGTGTTGATGTACCTCGCCTTGACTCCAGCAATAGACTGACTTTCTCTTTTGTTCTGAACAGAGCTGATTAGGAAGCCCCATCAGTTCTGTCTCTTCACCATCGGTAGCACCTTTCCTTTCTGCACCTTCTGCATTTCATTGAGAGTCTCAGGAATCTCTCACTCTTGATTTTTAGCATCCCTCTTTTCTTCTTCTTTAGTCTTTTTTGAGGTTTCTTTGTAACCCACCTGATATTTGTAAAAGTTATCACACCCCTCTTTAAAATTCATACAATTGGCACCAATGTTATGGCACACTGGGTTAAGCGACCGCCTGTGGTGCCAGCATCCCATATAAGCACCTGTTCAAGTCCTGGTTACTCTACTTCTGATCCAGCTCCCTGTTAATGCACCAGGGGAAGTGGTGGCAGATGGCCAAAGTGCTTGGGTCCCTACCACCCTCATGGGAGAGCTGGATGGAATTCACTGGGCCTGACCCTACTCTGGCCCTTGCAGCCAGTGGGGGAGTGGACCAGTGGATGAAAAATCAATCTCTCTCTCTCCCTCTCCTTCCCCTTCTCCCTCTTTCACACACACACCTGCAATTGCACTCACACTCACACTTTCCCCTGCCCCTTCTCTCTGCAACTCTGTTTTTCAAATAAATGAAATAAATATTTCTGCTTCCTTGTGCCCCAGGATAAAACTGCACTTTGAAAGTGACTTATGGCCAGTGCCGGCTCACTAGGCTAATCCTCCGCCTAGCGGCGCCGGCACACCGGGTTCTAGTCCCAGTCGGGGCGCTGGATTCTGTCCCGGTTGCCCCTCTTCCAGGCCAGCTCTCTGCTGTGGCCAGGGAGTGCAGTGGAGGATGGCCCAAGTGCTTGGGCCCTGCCCCCCATGGGAGACCAGGAGAAGCACCTGGCTCCAGGCTTTGGATCAGCGCGGTGCGCCGGCCGCAGCGCACCAGCCGTGGCGGCCATTGGAGGGTGAACCAACGGCAAAAGGAAGACCTCTCTCTCTGTCTCTTTCTCTCTCACTGTCCACTCTGCCTGTCAAAAAATAAAAAAATAATAATAATAAATAAATAAATAAAAAAAAGAAAGTGACTTATAAAGTTCTCCTTGTGGGATTGCAGCCTCATTTCCAGCCTGCCTTACTGGTATCTTTCTACCTTCCTTTTGTCCTATGCCCAGGCTACACTGTACCACCTTTAGTACATATAAATGCTGTTGAGTGAATGAATGAATGTCTGCTTCCTGGGGGAAATGGAGTCCTGGCTAAGAGGATTTGCCTCTTCCTTTTAAAATACCTCTGTCCTATTTCCAGTTGTCCTGAGACTTTTTCCAATTCTTTTTAAGGGAGTTTCTAGCTATTTATTACTTGTAGATATGCATTTATCTCTGTCTCTTTTCCTCTTGGACCCGAGGGCAGTAGAAGTCATCAGTCTAAGTGTGAGCTGTCATGAATGGGCAGTTTGAGTACACGGGTAGAGCTGGCACTGGCACAGTTAGAGTGTTTTTGAAGATTGCTTTCTATAGAAGAGTATATTCAAATCACAAATCTCATTTAGAGAATTATTTGCTGCCAACATCAGCCACAACAGCTGATGATGCCACTGTGGTCATTCTTTGTACCCATTGAGCACCCCGGGCTCTAGTCCCGGTTGGGGTACCAGATTATGTCCCAGTTGCTCCTCTTCCAGTCCAGCTCTCTGCTGTAGCCCAGGAAGGCAGCGAAGGATGGCCCAAGTCCTTGGGCCCTGCACCCACATGGGAGACCAGGAGGAAGCACCTGGCTCCTGGCTTCGGCTCAGCACAGCGCGCCTGCCGTAGCACGCAGACCATAGCAGCCATTTAGGGAGTGAACCAATGGAAAAAGACCTTTCTCTCTGTCTCTCTCTCTCACTGTCTAACTCTGCCTGTCCAAAAAAAAAAAAAAAAAAATAGCATTGAGCTTATTCATCCAGGACAATTATAAGCTACTTAGTAATTATTCTGGAGTGAAATATTTAGTCTCAGTAAGTGAATAGGTGTGGTTTAGGTAGTTCTTAATCTTCTCACACCTAATTATAAATGTCTAAGCACAAGATGTCTTCTTTCTAAAAGTCTGCTTACAGTTGTATGTATGTATCTTCTTTGCACTATGCTCTGATACAGCATGAATAAAAAATTCACACTGGCGCCAGTATTCTTAAGTTACAACAAAATGACTTTAATACATTCAATAAATATTTATTGAGCATATAGTAAGTGCCACCACTGTTTGAGATAGTGAGGATACAAAGAGCAAATTGGTGGGCTTATGTTGTTACTTCACAACTATCTAGGTATTTGTGAGGCATGTATTATATTACATATAAATATTATATGTATATATAAAATACATAAAATCCATGCAAGAATTCTTGCCACCCTTCTCCAATTAAGAAAACCTAAGCTCACAATGTCCTGTTGGCTTAAACAAGAACACATAACCAGTAAGTGGTAGATCCAGGATCAGAATCAAGGTCTTCTGATGCTGCTGCAGATACAGTTTTCATCATTCCATTTCTCCAGTGGCAGTCATTCCTTGCATCAGCAGAGCCTCACGCTTTGTGCACTGGGAGTGAAGAGATAAAAGCAGCCCACTATGAGGGGAGCTACTGTTCTCCTATCAGTGTCCCTTTTGTTGCATGTCTGATGACCTTTTGCTTCTGCTTCTGACCTTTTATCTTAAATCCTTTTCTACATTTCCCTCTTTGTACCAGATAGCATCCTTGAATGGCTTTCCAATAAAGTCCCTGTTGCTTGTGTTCTCTCCAATGCATTGCTTATTTGATAACAAAGCTTATGTATTTAAGAATGTGCCCTAGGGTAAAATGAGTGGGTTTGTAATTCTACTTATTATGATGCAGAAAAAGAGTACCATTGTTATGACAAGCATCAAATAAGACTTTTAACAATGAGGTATAAGTTTTATTTTCTTAGTAACATACATGTAGAAAGGAGGAAGCAGTAACTCGTCCCTGTTCCGTGTGTCCCTTGCTCATTCCCTTCATTTCCTTGCCACTAGATTTGACTTTATAAGATACTTATCTTGCGCTTGAATGATGCCTATGTATACCCATGAATGATGGATGATTGGGCCACAGAACAAAGGGAAAACACGTATCAGGAAAGATAGCACTGCTAGGGAAGTTACACACTGGGGAGTTCAGGGGAAATCATACTCAAGGGACAGACCTGAGTTCCCCAGGGATTGGAGAGGCCTGTGAGATTTCGGCAGATAGTGGTGAGGATGGCAGTGCAAGGAAACCAGGTCAAGATTTCTGAGCTGAGGTCAAGCCCCAGTGGTTCTCAAACTGAAGCCCCCGAACCACCAGAACAGAAGGCTTTTTAAAATAGAGTGCCTGACCCCACCCAGAGTTTCTGATCAAGTGAATCTGAGGCTGCCAGTTGGGAGACCTTGATTTAAAAATCATTGAGTTAGATACTATGGCTGTCAATTCAGGGAAGTATATAACCAGGAAATGACATTCTTAGGTTTGTTTTCTCTCTCTCTCTCCCTCGCTTCTTCTCTTCTTCACCTTCTTGAATCCCTGTAGTCAGTGGTTACAGCTGAGTTCTTAAGAGCCTAACACTCAATCATGCTTTCTCTCATCTCAGTGGAGTCAGAGTGACAAGACAGCTGAAGAGATTGACTCCCACCCCTGGCTAAAAATGTCCTCGGAGCACATGTGAGGTCAGCCATGAATCAAGACTGCCAGTATCTCTGACATCTGAGTCCCATCTTGTACTAGGAGAAGGTGCTCTAAGAACAGCTGTGGTTCACACTCACACATAGGCAGATTGGGTAGGTGTTTATCCTTGCTCCTCTTTAAAAAAAATTTTATTTAATTGAAAGAAAGAAGTAAGAGAGGGAGAGGCAGAAAAAAGAGAGAGAGAGAGAGAGAGATCTACTGATTCATTCCCCCAAAAGGCTGCAATGGCCAAGGCCAGGCCAGGCCAACAGGAGTAAGGAGTTTTATCCAGGTCTCCTATGTGGGTGCAGGGCCCCAAGTACTTGGGACATCTTCTACTGCTTTTCCAGGCACATTAGCAGAAAGCTGGATCAGAAGTAGAGTAACTAGGACTTGAACTACTACCCATATGGGATTGTGGTGCTTCAGGCAGTGGCTTAACTTGCTGTACCACAGCACCAGCCCCATCTTTGTTCCTCTTATACACTAAAAAGGAGCAATGGAAATAACTTTTGGGTAAAGGTCAGAAAGTTGTGATTTGATCTTATAGTAAAGAAAAGATAAAATACATTGGTTGCCTCTTGTTTTTCAGTTATTTTTAATAGAAAAAAAGCCAATATATTGGTTTGAGTATAATAAATGATACTTATGATCACTTGAGAGCATTGTGCATGTATTACATATTCATCCTCACAATAACTAAAGTAGGTGTATTAGTCGGTTTGTCATTATCATAATGAAACACTTGAGGCAGGCTATTTTTTTAAAGAGGCATAATTTGACTCATGGTTATGGAAGCTCAGAGTCCAAGATTAAGAAGGCACCATTGGTTTAACCACTGGTGATGATGTGTTTGTTAACAGAGTCCCAGTGTAGTACAGAGCACTGTATGGCAAGAGACAGGGAGAATGCAATCTATCTTGATCCTATCTCTTTCTTTGTAAAGTCACCAGAATTCAGTCATGGGGGCTGTACCCTCATTCAGTCCAATCCAGCCACTTCCTGAACACCATGATTGGATTAATTTTTCCTTCTTCTAGGTGCCATTAATACAAACCTCTGCATAGGTTTAGAGGCCAAATCACATTCAAACCATAGCAGTAGATGTTATTGTTATTATTATGTTTTTTGATTAATTAAGAAACCAAAACATAGTTTAAATAAGTTGCCTGTGGTTACACAAGCTATAGACGATGGAGGCAAGATTTGAATAAAGCCAGTGTATGATGCCAAAGCCTAGGCTTGCAATTATCCATTTTGCTAGGTAGATTTGTGTTTTTCCCTGAGCAGAGATCTTTCATGTACTATAAGAAAGTGGTCCCTAAGTTTTGAGCCAAATAAGCATATGAGAAGTTTAAAATTGCTAGCCAGGCTTGAGGATAAGAGCATAGCTCTCCTAAAGACTGCACAGTGTCCAGTTGAGAAGCTTACAGATCCATCCTTTGCTTCAGACCAGCTGGCCACAAATTTGGAAGTCATTCAGGTTTGAGAATTCACTGGACCAATTCACAGAACTCAGGAAAGATAGTAGATAGTGTTTTTTAAAATCTTTTCTCTATTTTATTTTTATTTTTTCCTCTATTTTATTTGAGAGGTAGAAAGACAGTTGAGGGGTGGCTCTTACACATTGGTTCAGTTCCCAAATGCCTGGAAGGCAGGAAATTAATCCAGGTCTCTGCATGCTCATGGGTGGGAACTCAAGCCTTTGTGTGCTACCTCCCAGGGTGTGCATCAGCAGGAAGCTGGAATGGGGCATAGAGCAGAGACTTGAACTCAGGCACTGCTGTATGCCAAGTGGCAGCTTAACCACTGTCCTTAACTACCTATCCTAATAATAGTTTCATTATAGCAGAAGTATAAAAAGAAGAGGCACATAGAGTAGTTTCAAATGTGAAGCTTCTTTCACCCTCATAGATGACAGAAACAGAGGAACAGTACTCAGAGTATCCCCAACCAGGAGGATCACATGAGCTTTAGTGTATAGAGCCTTTAATTACTGGTGTTTCTTGTGTAGGCAAGATGGACTGAACCTGGTTGAACCCAGTATCCAGCCCCTTCCCCTCTTTGGAGGAGGGGCTGATACCATACAGTATCCTCTGATCACAAGGCTGGGCTTTCTGGTGTGGCCAGCACCCATCCTGAGTTGTCTCAGTAGCATAGACTATTGGGTATGGTCCAGAAGCCTACCAAGAATAACAAGACACTCCAGTCTCTTGGGAAAATTCCGCAGTTTTAGAGGTTACCTCCCAGGAACTTGGAACAAAAGTCCTCTGAATTCTTTGTTACACAAAACACAGCAGAAGGAAGAGGTGGAACTTTATGATGTCTTTTAGGTCAGCAGCTCTCCTATGCTGCTAGTCAGTTGTATCACTGTCATGAAACGGGGAATACTTTTCTTCTGGAATTTCTGAAAATACTCAAACATTGTCAGGAAAGATCATGTTGGACAGAGTCTAAATTGGAAAAAAGCTAGAGAACCCTGCATGGTGAGGCTGGTGAGCACAGCCAGGCAGTGATTTACAGTGGGCTCACATGCAGACAAACCAGACACAACGCAGTCCATACCACAGCGAGGATGTGAGTATCTGCCGTGTGAATTGAGAGCCGCAGCACTCTCTGCCTTGTGAGGCTTTTATGCACCCAACATGTAAATTGCAGAGCTCATGAATTGGGGTTGGTTCACATGTAAATGAGAAAATACTTGAGCTAACCAAGTCCGGCTCTGAAAAGAATAGATATCTAGGAACTAAAGACTCTACTGAGGTACTTTGAAATAATAGGGAGGGAGAAAGAGCTGTTCTAATTCCAAAGGACTTCTAGAATGAAAAATAATGAGGGGCGGGCTGGGGAAGGGGAGGGTAAAACATCAGAAGAAGCAATCTTCCATGAAAATCCGCCTGTGTGCCATTAATGCATGTCTTTCCAAATAAGGACAAGCAAATGAGAAAAGAGCAAGGAGGAGGTATAAATAACAGCTGGAGTGAGCTCTCAGGAAAGCATGCTATGCATGGACAGAGACTTTCATTTTAAAGGACTGGCTGTTATAAAAATATGCACATTACACACTTGTATTTATGACTCAGTCTAAATGTGGGTTTTCCGATTATGTTCAAGCTCTCTTTTCTCCGCAAATGAAGTCCCTCAAATCCAATGACTTTCATCAGGATTGCCAGGATAAAGAAGGAAGAGGTGAAGAAATGCTTAATTTGGCCTGACCATGCGTCTAAAAACCCTGCGGGTTTGCAAGGTTGATTGGCCTTGCTGTCTCTTGGGCATGCTTTTCTTTTGTTCTTCACTCACCCCACAGGTCTTTCAGAGATGAGATTTTGTGGCAGCTATGGCAGCTTTGGAATGATTGGAACCCTCTCTTCTTCCATTAGGTCTAATGCTGCCAACATAAGCAGCATGAACTAGTGGCACAATAACAATGCACAATAAAGATTTTTTCGTTTTTCCATTTTTTAAAGGAAAACAGAATGTGTTCATATTCAGAGGCAGCTATTAGCTCTGGTTGCCTTGTGACAGCCTGGGGTGAGAAGGAACTAAATCCATGGGCTTTGTGGCTTGATTTTCTCCTCTCCTCCCCTCTCCAGGTTCTGCCTTCATAGGTCTGTCCCCATTAGTCAGACAAAACCATTGGTTGATGGGAATGAAGATGTTTCATGGGAGGCATGATTCTCATTCTAAAAGAAAAGATGTAAAGGAAGCTCATGTTAAGACAGTTTGATCTCACGCCTGGGAGTTAGGAGAGTGGAAAGACCCAGAATTGGTTTTTAAAGAATATTTTATTTATTTGAAAGTCAGACTTAACAGAAAAATGGGGAGAGAGGGGTGCAGGGAGGCAGAGTGAGAGAAAGAAAGAGGGAGGACGGGGGGGAGGGAGGGAGAGAGGAAGGGAGGGAGGGAGGGGGAGAGAGAGAGGGGGAGGGAGGGAAGGAGAGAGGGAGTCAGGGAGGGAAGGAGAGAGGGAGGGAGGGAGGGAGGGAAGGAGAGAGGGAGGGAGGGAGGGAGGGAGACAGAGGGAGAGAGAGAATCAATCTTCCTTCCATCTGCTGGGTTCTCTTCCCAGATAGTTGCAATGTTCAGGGCTGAGCCAGGCTGAAGCCAGGAACTCTTGCTTTATCTAAGTCTCCCACTTGGGTGGCAGGGGCCCAAACATTTGGGAGCTGGATCAGAAAGGAGTATCTGGGGTGTGAACCAGTGCCCAAATGAGATGCCAGCATTGCAGGTGGTAGCTTTATCTGCTATGACACAACACCAGCCCTGGCCCAGAACTTTTGAATATGTTCACACCTGGGTTTGCACTCTTGCTTTGTGCTCAGTAGTCTTTGAAAAGTTATTTCACCTGAGTCTCCACTCACCCTACTGTAGAAGCAGGGCGATCCTTACAATGTAGAAGTGGGGTTACCTCACGGAGTTGTTTAGGTATTAATACATCTGTATTTCTATACTTACTGGAACATCATAGGTAACCCCCTCTCAAGAGTCATATATTGACTCTCAAGTATATATATTTCCAAGGCAAAATTGAAGCAAGCTGTCGTTTATCATGGACTTTAAGTATTGATGCCCAGTGTATCTTGCAAGGTGTCAAATTAGTGACCTACTGCTGTGGGAGTCATAAGAGCTAACAGAAAATTTATTTATTACTATGCAAAGTATCATTTCACTCTCCTGTCCCAATGCTTGCCTACACAATGGTGTGATTTGTGGTTTTGTGGAGGGGATGGAGCGGCCACACTCATCCAGGTTGTGTCCACTAAGCCAGTGCCTTTTGTGTCCAGGCCTGAGAAGCCTGAGGGAATGCTTTCAACCCACCTGCCAGACATATGGCCCCAGAAATGGTGTGGGGGGGCTGCCACATGATGCCAAGTGACCCAAGTGTGTTTGCTGATCTGTGAAAATGCCAGCTGGATCCCAGTAAGTGGCCTGCCTCTCTCCTCTTTCCTTTCACTTTACAGGAGAGTGAATCTGAAAGTACAGGCTACGACCTAATGGGTCTGGGTTTGCTTTGTTAATGGGTGTAGCTTGTCCACACTCAGATGATTGTTCTGGTGCCTGGAGATGGTGTTTTGGTTTAACATTTTAATTTCCACCACTGGATCCTGCCAGCAGTTAACACTAATGCCACTAGTACGTGGGTGGTGAGTTGTTTTGGAGCCCATTTATACTGAGTTTTCTGCATGCTGAAAACTATCAATCAACTGCTACCCATTAAATTGTTTTTTCTTATCAAAATGGAGATGGAATTAGTTTAGCTTCTTATGTTACAGTGATGTTTTATGAGTATATTATTTTCTCACACAAGGAAAATTAAACTTCTTGTGAGATTAAATTGAAATACTATTGCTTTTCTTTGTTTTGAATCATCCTAAAGTCTTTTGTGCTTGTGCTCCTTTGAAAGTGTTTCTTCTGGGTAAATTATAGCAGCTTCAAGCAGAAGAAACTAAGAATGTAAGTTAATGAAGAAGGGTATCCAAGGAACAGAGTAATTTAAAATGGAACTTCGCATGTAGGAACAACTTCCTCGTTATTAGAGAATAGTAATAGAGGGAAGATGAGATTGGAAGAAGCACATAAAAAAGTAAAGCAGAGCTTTATAATAAAAATTGAATGTTTGAAGGATACGGAGGTGAGAGACTTACCTTCTCAGAACTGAAATGGATCATCTAAATAGAAGTGTGGTATGTGCATAATGTAGCTGTCCTTAAGTGTGTGAGTGTACTGTCTTGGTCGCAGTGAACTCAGCCAGGAATGGAGTGTCTTTAGGAATGTGACTTCTCAGAATTCCAAAGCATTGACAAATATCTCTTCTAAGGGCTTTTCTGTAAGAAAATTGTCTTCTTCGCATACCAAAGATTCAAGGCTCACACATAAACGTCATTTAATAATTATTTAGAAAAGAAGGGACCATATTCTTCTATGTAGATACTGCTCAAATTCTACTTCAGTTCCATAAGATTATGTTAGGGCTGCAGCCTCCAGCAATTAGAATATAGAAACCTTTCTTGAGGAGAAATTAAAAACTAAATTTGACCCAGTTATCTTGACTGGAATATATGGTAGGAAGAGGAGTTATTTTAAGTTACTATAACTTACCATAAAAGTAACTCATATCAGCTAGAAAGACCCATAATCTATTTGCAAACAGAACAATAGTAATACACAATACTAAGCAATTAGTTGTTGAATGAGGGAAGGAAGTAATTCTGAAACATTAAAAACAAAACTTTGTTGAGACATAATAATGACAAGCTTTCACAGTCCATTTGAGGAGCTGCTCTAATGGGCAGGATGTCCTAGAGAGAAATGTACCAAAAGAACATGGATGGCCAGCGCTGCGGCTCACTAGGCTAATCCTCCGCCTTGCGGCGCCGGCACACTGGGTTCTAGTCCCGGTCGGGGCGCTGGATTCTGTCCCGGTTGCCCCTCTTCCAGGCCAGCTCTCTGCTGTGGCCAGGGAGTGCAGTGGAGGATGGCCCAAGTCCTTGGGCCCTGCATCCCATGGGAGACCAGGATAAGTACCTGGCTCCTGCCATCGGATCAGCGTGGTGTGCTGGCCGCAGCATGCTGGCCGCGGCGGCCATTGGAGGGTGAACCAACGGCAAAGGAAGACCTTTCTCTCTCTCTTTCTCTCTCTCTCACTCTCCACTCTGCCTGTCAAAAAAAAAAAAAAAAAAAAAAAAAGAACATGGAAAGGAACATTGGGAGTGCAGTAGATTCATCATCTCACTTTCTGACTCAGCAAATTAGAAACCATGCCAGGAGCCAGGCTGCCTTTAAAGGCACATAGGGAAGGAGATATTACAACTTACTTGGGGATCTACCCTGGGCTTGTTGACAGCCTTGAGAAAATCATTCTTTATAGCTGGCATTTCCCTTTAGCTTTAGTCCCATACTCAACACATAATTATTAAAGGTGTTTTGTCTTGAGGGATGATGTTAGTCACTGGAGAGCAAAGGAAATAAAGCTACTGCTCTCATGGACTTGTAATCTAATGTAGATGACCATGCAAACACCTGCAAAAACATATCATAAGTACTACAGAGAATACTCGGTGCTCTTAATGTTCCAAGCATGTGCAAACATCCAGCTTCCCATCTATGTGATGGATCCCTTGATGGTGTTTATAACAGTGCTGTAGAACTCCAGAACCTGGAACTGATTGTCCAGCATCCAGGCAGATAATCTCTGGTTTGGGGGTGGTGAAAGAAAGTATTGGTTTATTTATTTGAGAGGTATAGTTCAGACTGAGAGGAGAGACAGACAGAAAGGTCTTCTTTCTGCAGGTTCATACCCCAAATGGCTGCAATAGCCGGAGCTGGGCTGATCCAAAGCCAGAATCCAGGAGTGTCTTCCAGGTTTTCCATGTGGGTGCAGGGGCCCAAGCACTTGGGTCATCTTCCACTGCTTTCTCAGGCCATAAGCAGAGAGCTGGATTGCAAGAGGAGCAGCCGGGACATAAACTGGTGCCCATAAAAGATGCTGGTGATGAAGGTGGAGGGTTGGCCGGCGCCGCGACTCACTAGGCTAATCCTCCACCTGCGGCGCCGGCACACCGGGTTCTAGTCCCAGTTGGAGCGCCGGATTCTTACAGGCCCCTCTTACAGTCCAGCTCTCTGCTGTGGCCCTGGAAGGCAGTGGAGGATGGCCCAAGTCCTTGGGCCCTGCACCCCATGGGAGACCAGGAGAAGCACCTGGCTCCTGGCTTCGGATCGGCATGGTGCGCCAGCCGCAGTGCGCTGCCGGAGCGGCCATCGGGGGGTGAACCAACGGCAAAGGAAGACCTTTCTCTCTGTCTCTCTCCTCTCTCTCTCTCAATATCCACTCTGCCTGTCAAAAAACAAATATATATATATATATATATAGGAGGTGGGGGATTAGTTTACTTGGCCACAGCACAGCCCCAAGATATTTATTTAAAAATGGCAAAACAAGGAATACGGGAAGCTATTGTTTGATTCCCTGACTCCTCAAGGGCCTAAGGATAAGGAATCATATGTTGAAGTTGGTTCAACTCATGCACAAGTGTCTCGTTGGTCCTTAGTGCTCATTGCCATCCTCTGATTGTTCAGTGATCCGCTAGCCATGGCGTTCTTTTGGGAATTTTGTTAATGTCAGAGTGGGCTCCAAGCAGTCTCGGAGCTACTTATAAGGAGCTGTGCCTTTTTATTCAGGGCCTGGGGTTCCTGTAATAAAAAAGGAAAAGAAAAAGAAAAACCCTCAAGATCAGACTGAACATGAAGATGAAAATGTTATCTATAGAGGACATAAATGATCTCATGAGTCTTGGAATCTGGGACCCTGTGGCGCCAGCTGAACCTAATGCATTACTCCTTCAATTTAGTAAGTTAATCTTAGAGGAATGCTGATTTGCAGTCATTAAAACAGGGCAAGGAAACTTGGAGTTAAGGGAGGGAGACTGAGAGACTGGGAGACCAGGGCCTGACAATGTTTAATGTCCACATCAAAGGCACTGTATGAGAGCATAGTTTCTTTTTTTTTTTTTTTTAAGAAAGCTTTTATTTAATGAATGCAAATTTCATATGTACAACTTTAGGAATATAGTGATTCTTCCCCCACACCCAGCCTCCCACCCCCACTCTCACCCCAACTCCTACTCCCTCTCCCATCAGTTCCAGCTGTTGTGGCCAACTGGGGAGTGAACCAGCGGATGGAAGACCTCTCTCTCTTTCTCTCTCTCTCTCTCTGGCCCTCCTTCTCTCTGTGTGTATCTCTGACTTTCAAATAAATAAATAAATCTTTAAAAAAAAAAAAAAAAGAAGTCCATAGGACTGTGTGCATGCAGAACTGAAGAAGAGAAAAGAAAAAAAAAATAAGAAATGAAAATAAAAACTGTTCCTTGACAGTCAAGATGAGGGATGTTCAAGACCTTGTTTCTCAGAGTGTCAATTTCAGGTTTATAGCTTTTATTTTAGGTGCACTGTTAGTTCTCACAAATCAGAGAGAACACATAGTATTTGTCCCTTTGGGACTGGCTTATTTCACTCAGCATGATGTTTTCCAGATTCCTCCATTTTGTTGCAAATAACCAGATTTCATTTTTTTATTTACCACTGTGTAGGATTTCATAGTGTACATATCCCATAACTTCTTTATTCAGTCTTCGTTTGATGGGCATTTAGGTTGATTCCATGTCTTACCTATTGTGAATTGAGCTGTGATAAACATGGAGGTACAGATAGCTCTTTTGTTTACTAGTTTCATTTCCCTTGGGTAAATTCCCAGGAGTGGGATGGCTGGGTCATATGGTAGGTCTATAATCAGATTTTTGAGGTATCTCTCTACGTCTTCCACAGTGGTTTTACCAGTTTGCATTCCCACCAAAGGTGGATTAGTGTGCCTTTTTCCCCACATCCTCGCCAGCATCTGTTGTTAGTTGATTTCTGTATATAAGCCATTCCAACTGGGGTGAGGTGAAGCTTCATTGAGGTTTGTTTTGTTTTGTTTTTGTTTTTGTTTTAACTTTTATTTAGTAAATATAAATTTCCAATTTAATAATAAATTTATTTATTATTTATATTTATATATAAAAATAATATAAATTTCCAATTATGGATTACAATGGCTTCCCCCCCACCATAACTTCCCTCCCACCCACAACCCTCCCATCTCCCGCTCCCTCTCCCATTCCATTCACATCAAGATTCATTTTCAATTCCCTTTATATACAGAAGATCAATTTAGTATATATTAAGAAAAGATTTGAGTCCTGGCTGTTCTGTTTCTGATCCAGCTCCCAGCTAATGCATCTGGGAGGGCAGTGGAAGATGGCCCAAGTGCTTGGGCCCCTGCCATCCATGTGGGAGACCCAGATGAAGCTCCTGGCCCCTGGCTTTGGCTTGACTCAGCACTGGCCATTGTAACCACTTGTGGAGTGAACCAAGGGATGAAATATCCTCTCTCTCCATCTGTGTGTGTGTGTGTGTATATGTGACTTTCAAATAAATAAATTGTTTAAAATATTAAAACAAGAAAAGATTTCATCAGTTTGCACCCACACAAAACATCAAGTGTAAAATACTGTTTCAGTACTAGTTATAGAGTTAATTTACATTGGACAACACATTAAGGACAGAGATCCTACATGAGGAGTAAGTGCACAGTGACTCCTGTTGTTGACTTTACCAATTGACACTCCTGTCTATGGCATCAGTAATCTCCCTAGGCTCTAGTCATGAGTTGCCAAGGCTATGGAAGCCTTTTGAGTTCACCCACTTTGATCTTATTTAGACAAGGTCATAGTCAGAGAGGAAGTTCTCTCCTCCCTTCAGAGAAAGGTACCTCCTTCTTTGATGGCCCTGTTCTTTTCACTGGGATCTCACTCGCAGAGATCTTTCATTTAGGTTTTTTGTTTGTTTGTTTTGCCAGAGTGTCTTGGCTTTCCATGCCTAAAATACTCTCATGGGCTCTTCAGCCAGATCCGAATGCCTTAAGGGCTGATTCTGAGGCCAGAGTGCTGTTTAGGAAATCTGCCATTGTATGAGTCTGCTGTGTATCCCACTTCCCATGTTGGATCATTCTCTCCCTTTTTTATTCTCAGTTAGTATTAGGTTTCGATTTGCATTTCCCTGACAGCTAGTGATCCTGAACATTTTTTTCATTTGTCTATTGGCCATTTGGATTTCCTCTTTTGTAAAATGTCTGTTTAAGTCCTTTGCCCATCTCTTAAGTGGGTTGTTTGTTTTGTTGTTTTAGAGTTTCTTGATCTCTTTGTAGATTCTGGTTATTAATCCTTTATCAGTTGCATAGTTCATAAATAATTTCTCCCATTCTGTTAATTACCTCTTCATTTTCCTGTTTCTTTTGCCATACAGAAACTTCTCAATCTGATGCAATCCCATTTGTTAATTTGTTAAATTTGGGGTCTTTTCCAGGAATTCTTTGCCTGTGCCAGTGTCTTCTAGGTTTTCCCCAATGTTCTTAATTAATTTGATTGTGTTGGAGTAGATTTTTGTGTAAGGTGTAAGATAGGGGTCTTTCTTCATACTTCTGCATGTGGAAATCCAGTTTTCTCAGTACCATTTATTGAAAAGACTGCCCTTGCTCCAGGGATTGTTTTTAGCTCCTTGGTCAAATATAAGTTGATTGTAGATGCTTGGATTGATTTCTGGGATTTCTACTCTGATTCTTTGGTCTATCCATCTGTTTTTGTACCCATACCCAGGTGTTTTGATTATAACTGTGCTATAGTATGTCATTTTTTTTTTTTTTGACGGGCAGAGTGGACAGTGAGAGAGAGAGACAGAGAGAAAGGTCTTTTTCCGTTGGTTCACCCTCCAATGGCCACCACGGCTGGCGTACCATGCTGATCCGAAGCCAGGAGCCAGGTGTTTCTCCTGGTCTCCCATGCGTGTGCAAGGCCCAAGGATTTGGGCCATCCTCCACTGCCTTCTGGGGCCACAGCAGAGAGCTGGACTGTAAGAGGGGCAACCGGGACAGAATCTGGCACCCTGACTGGGACTAGAACCCTGGGTACCAGCACCACAGGCGGAGGATTAGCCTATTGAGCTGTGGCACCTGGCTATAGTATGTCTTGAAATCTGGTATTGTGATGCCTCCGGCTTTGTTTTTGTGGTATAAGATTGCTTTAGCTATTTGAAGTCACGTGTGCCTCCATATGAATTTCAGCATCATTTTCCCAGATCTGAGAAGAATGTCTTTTTTATTTTGATTGGTATCACATTGAATCTGTAAATTGCTTTTGGGAGAATGGACATTTTGATGATATTGATTCTTCCAATCTATGAACATGGCAGGCTTTACCATTTTTCTGTATCTTCTATTTCTTTCCTTAGTGTTTTGTAATTCTCATCATAGAGATCTTTGACATCTTTGGTTAAAATTGTTCCAAGGTATTTGATTGTTTTTGTAGCTATTGTGAATGAAATTGATCTTAGAAATTCTTTCTCAGCTGTAGCATTGTCTGTGTATACAAAGGCTGTTGATTTTTCTGTATTGACTTTATATCCTGCTAGTTTACCAAACCCTTCTATAAGTTCCAATAGTCTCTTAGTGAAGTTTTTTGGATCCCCTATATAATGAATCATGTCATTTGCAAATAGGGATTGTTTGTCTTCCTCCTTCTCAATTTGTATTACTTTGATTTCATTTTCTTGCCTAATGGCTCTGGCTAAAACTTCCAGGACTACATTGAATAGCAGTGGTGAGAGTGGGCATCCCTATATGGTACTGGATCTCAGTGGGAATGCTTCCAAATTTTCCCCATTCAATATGATGCTGTTCATGGGTTTGTCATATGTTGCCTTGATTGTGTTGAGAAATATTCCTTCTAAACCCAATTTGCTTAGAGTTTTCATCATGAAAGGATGTTGTATGTTGTCAGATGCTTTTTCTGCATCTATTATAATTATATAGTTTTTGTTCTTCAGTTTCTCAACTGATGTATCACCTTGATTGATTTGTGAATGTTGAAACATCCCTACATACCAGGGACAAAACCCAGTTGGTCTTGGTGAATGGTCTTTCTGATGTGTAGTTGGATTTGATTGGCCAGAATTTTTTTTGAAGATTTTTGCATCTATGTTCATCAGGGAAATTGGTCTGTAGTTCTCTTTCTCTGCTGCATCTTTTTCAGGTTTAGAAATTAAGACAATGCTGGCTTCATAGAAAGAATTTGGGAGAATTCCCTCCCTTTCAGTTATTTTGAATAGTTTGAGAAGAATTGGAGTTAGTTCTTCTTTAAATGTCTGGTAGAAGCCATCCAGTCCTGGACTTTTCTTTGTTGGGAGGGTCTTTATTACTGATTCAATTTCTGTCTTGGTTATGGGTCTGTTTAGGTTTTCTGGATCTTCATGGCTCAATTTAAGTAGGTTGTATGTGTCTAGGAAACTATCCGTTTCTTCTAGGTTCCCCAGTTTATTGGCATACAGCTCTTTGTAGTGGTTTCTGATGATTCTTCTTATTTCTGTGGTGTCTGTTGTTACATTTCATTTTTCATCTCTAATTTTTTTGATTTGGGTCTTCTCCTTTTTTTGGTTAGTTGGGCCAATGGTGTGTCAATTTTGTTTATTTTGTCAAAAAACTAGACCTTCATTTTGCTGATCTTTTGTAATTTTTTTATTCAATTTTGTCGATTTCTTCTCTAATTTTTTCTATTCTACTAGTTTTGGGTTTGGTTTGCTGTTGCTTTTCTAGATCCTCGAGGTCCATAGATATTTCATTTATTTGGTGCCTTTCCAGTTTCTTGATGTAGGCACCAGTTGCTATAAACTTTCCTCTTAACACTGAAGACATGGTTTCAATAGCTTCTGGTTTACATTTGACATGAAAAGATATTGGCAGTCATCACTCCCATTCTCACAACTGTAATAATAAAGCTGAACAAACAGAAGCTAACAACTTTTCCAGAGAATTGAAGTCACAGAGCAAAGTGCTGCCCTGAAAAATGGAAAATCACAGGTAGATAGAAAAATAACTAACAGGGAGCAGATGTCCCCAGCTGAAGGTAGTTTTGGAAAAACAATAAATTATGATATTTTCAAGGTTACAATATACATTTTTAAAGATTTATTTATTTATTTGAAAGTCAGAGTTACTCAGAGAGAGAAGGAGAGGCAGAGACAGAGAGAGAGACAGAGAGAGAGAGAGAGGTCTTCCATCCACTGGTTCACTCCCCACTTGGCCACAATGGCCAGTGCTGCGCAGATCCAAAGCCAGGACCTATGCACTTCCTCCAGGTCTCCCACACAGGTACAAAGGTGCAAGGACTTGTCCCATCTTCTACCCCTTTCCCAGGTCATAGCAGAGAGCTGGATTGGAAGTGGAACAGCTGGGACTAGAACTGGAACCCATATGGGATGCCAGCACTGAAGGCAGTGTCTTTACCCGCTACATCACAGCACCGGCCCCAGTAAACTGTAATTGACAATTTACTGCCAGTTTAGTGTGGACTAGTGTGAGAATTAGAGGATCCAAGAGGAGCCCAGTCTCAGAGGGGTGGGAACCTTGGATGTTTTGGCTCCATGAACCTTACTAGGTTCTCACTGTGAAGATATTATAGGAATATATATCTCACTTTTTATTGCATATTCTTGCCCCTACAGAGATTAGAATTTGGAGACATAAGCAAGGTACACAATTGACAGCAGGATTTATTAAAAAGTGAGATGGTGAATATTCATTCACATGTGAGTATTCAGAAACATGCACAGGGAAATACCTGTGGTCCAGAGAATTGTCTATGAGGAGAGAGTATGAGAGGAGGCCAGAGAAAGACCCAAAAGCAAAGTAAGAAGCCAAAAGGCAAAAAGGGCTTTTCACACATGTCCCTTTTGTGGGTAGGGTGTGGTGCTCTGATTGAATATAAAAAAGGGGAGGAGTCTAGATGGGGTTTCTTGTGTGTGAAACTTTCTGGGAGTTTCACTGTACCTCCACATGGAACTTAACTCCCACATGATTATAAAAGTGTCTCCTCCTTCCTGGTCCATGCACAGGTACATCATGGAAAACTGGATATACCAGATTAACATGTAAGGGGTGGAGTTATAATACAGGGCTGGCAGAAATTATTAGCATCGTCTTCTAGTTCACCTATTCCTACATAATTTTCCTGCCTATCTCTTCCATATCAAAGATGGGAGAAACATCCCTTCCTTCAGGGGAGGGGAAAAGTAATTATTCTGAAATACACCTAGATTTTTTTTTTGTTCTCTGTAATAAGGCCTACCCTGGAAGGAACCAATTGTACCAAAACCAATCTGTCATGGGGAACTCAACTGCTGGCTGTGTTTATGCCAAGTTCTTATCATCACACAAGGGAAGGATTTCAGAAGCAGATATAAAAGTGTACAGGAAAGCAAGATGTTTTGAAAGGGATAGTACATACTCGGTGAATTCAAGCAACCTCTCTTCACAAGGAAAAAAATGGCTGATGGCCCATCAAGTTTGAGATTGTCCCTTTATAGGGTAGGTCATAGGACCCTGGGCAGGGTCTAATTGAATATTCAGAGGAAGCAGAATTTAGGCAGGGCTTGATTACTGCTCGCTTCCATGTCCCTTTTATGGGAATCTCAGAAGTGTCATGGCATCTCTGCATAGGGCTGAAGGACTCACATGGTATTCTCTAGGAAGACTTCATGTATCTTGTGCATGAGTGAAAGTGCATGAAATGAAATCTCACGTGCATGTTAAGGAATGGGTGTGACAGTTAGACCTGCAATCATGTTGGATATTTCCAACCAGTGCACAAGGAAAGGGGTGGGGTTTGGAGTGCTTGAGGGTGTAGGAGATACTATCAGTCCTCAATTTCTTCTTATTCATTATTAGCTCCCTATCTGTCCACATCAAACCTACATGGGAGAGGGAAAAAAAAAACAACTCCAGCCCCTTCTAGACTTCCATAAAGGAGGCCCACAAAAGACTAAGACCTAATCATAGGACTATGGAATGCTTCCTCCCACATCTTGCCAGCATATCAATACAGTCCCTGTGTAATACTAAAAATTAATGCTGAAGGAACTGCAAGCCTCAGACATTATTTAAAGGTCTCTGGAGATACTCAGAGATAATACAGGAAATGAAAACAAGAACATCAAAGGAAATTTCAGCCTCTGACACCACAGCTATAGCAAATGGTAAATATAACTTAACTGCTAAACATAAAACTTCATCTAAAGGCCTCTCTAACTCATTTCCTTTCACTATCATAGACTTTGTCTAACAATCAACAAAGAATCACCAGACATGCTAAAAAGGCTGTCTGAAGAAACAAAGCAAGCATCATGGCCAGCCTCCGATAAGGCAAAGATTTTGGAATTATCTCCTGGAGTGGGTGTTGTGGTACAGCAGACTAAGCTGCCACTTGTGATGCCAGCATCCCATATATAAGTGCTGGTTCAAGTTCCAGCTGTTATGCTTCTGATCAGTTTACCTGCTAATGCCCCCTGAAAAAGCAACAGATGATGGCCCAAATATTGGTAAAATGCCATCCATGTGAAAGACTTGGATGGATTTCCTGGCTCCTGGTTTCAGCCTAGCCCAGAGCTGGCTGTTGCAACCATTTGGGGAATGAACCAGCAGATGGAAGATATCTCTCTCTCTCTTTCTCTCTCCCCCCACTCTGCCTTTCAAAGTAATTAATCAATAAAATTTTAAAAGTTAAGAAAACTGTGATTATCACACTAAAACTACAGTGGAAAAAAGTAGGCATTGTGTAAGAACAGAAGGGTAATGTAAACAGAGAAACAGAAACTCCAAGAAAGAGTGGAAAGGAAGTTCTAGAAAGTCCTATGATGCACAAAAAGAATACCTTTGGTGCTCTGCTCTGTGGACTGGACATGGCCAAAGAAAGAATCATGGACTTCATGATATGTCAGTAAGGATTTCAAGAACTGAAATGCAAAGACAAAAAAGAATGAAATGGACAGTACAGAATATCCAGTAACTGTGGGACAGTTATAACGGAGTGTCATATATCATGGGAGTACCAGAAAGAGAAGGAAGAGCAAAAGGAACAAAAAAAAAAAATTGAAATAATGATGGATGAGAATTTTCCAAAATTAGTGACAAAATCACAGATGAAAGGGGCTCAAAGAATGCCATGCAGTATAAATACCCATAGTGTACACTTAGGCATATCATATTCAAGCTGCAGAAAGTCAAGGAGAAAATCCTGAGCAAAATTGGAGTGAGAAGGGAAAACACCTTACCTACAGAAGAGCAAGGATATGTGGCCAGCATTGTGATGCAGAAGGTTAAGCTACCACTTACCATGCTGGCATCCATATCAGAATGCCAATCAAGTCCTTGCTGCTCTACTTCCAATCCAGCTCCCTACTACTGTGCCTGAGAAAGCAGCAAAAGATGACACAAGTACTTGGGCCACCCACATGAGACCTTGATGGATGGAGTTTGGCTCCTGGCTTTGGTCTGACCCAGACCTGGCCATTGCAGTCACTTCAGAAGTGAACTAGTGAATGGAAGTCTCTCTCTCTCTCTCTCTGTCCCTACCTTCCTACCTCCCTCCTTCCCTCTCTCTGTGTTACTCTACCTTTTAAATAAATGAATAAATCCTAAAAAAAAAAAAGACCAAGAGTATGTATTACGTTAGACTTCTCTTCAGAAGCACAGAGGCAAAAAGTGGAGTGAAGTACTTAAAAGTATTGGAAGAAAAACCCCCACCAACATAGAATTCTGTATCCAGAGAAATTCTCCTGCAAAGATGAAAGAGAAATAGACTTCCTCAGAGAAACAAAAACTGTTTCTAGTAGATCTACCTTGCATGAGGTGTTGAAAGAAATTCTTTGGAGAGAAAGAAATAATGTAGGTCAGAAACTCAGATCTATATAAAGAAAGGAGAGGATTGGAGAATGAGTAAGTGAAAGTCTAAAATCATCTCTTATTTTTCTTATTTTAATTAACCTAACAGATAACATTTTATTCAAAAGAATAAGAGAAACAATGCATTTGGTCATTATAGTTTATGACTAAGTGAAGTGAATGACAGCAATTTTATAAGACAGGAGAGAAAGGAATTAAGAATAATTGATTATAACTTGCACTACATAGAAAGCAATTTGGTTCATTTGACATTGGACTAGGATTAGTTGTAAATGTATATTGCAAACTTTAGAGCAATCACCAAGAAGTGTTTTAAAGAAATATAGTTGAGGGGCCGTCACTGTGTCATAGAAGGTAAAGCCACCGTCTACAGTCCTAGCATCCCACACAGGCACTGGTTCGAGTCCTGGCTGCTCAACTTCCGATCCAGATCTCTGATGTGGCCCAGGAAAACAGGAAAAGATGGCCCAAGTCCTTGAGCCCCTGCACCCGCGTCGGAGACCCAGAAGAAGCTCCTGGCTCCTGGCTTTGACCTGGCCCAGCTCTGGCCATTGCAACCATTTGAGGAGTGAACCAATGATGGAAGAGCGATCTCTCTCTCCCTCTCTCCCTCTCTCCCTCCCTCTCTCTCTCTCTCTCTCCCCTCCATTCTCCCCCCATCTCTCCCTCTCTCTTTCTCTGTCTCTCTCTGCCTTTCTATGTGTAACTCTTTCAAATAAATAAATAAATATTTTTTTAAAAAAAGAAATATAGTTAGTACACCAGCAAAGGGGAGAAAATGGAATCTTATAAAAGGGTTATTTAAAACAAAGAAGGCAGAAAAAGAGTGGAAGACAAAAAAAAAAGAGTAAGAAGCCAATTGGCACAGAAGGTATTTGTTTTAGGTACTTCTAATTTGGTATCTAGACTGTTCTTTCCAAGTATGTTGATGTATTAGTGACTTTTAAACTCAACAGTTCTCTTTTAGGAACTTTCTCAGCTATTGCCTCAAATAATGCTCAGCATCAACCAGCTGGTTTTATTGCCAGCAGAGTTCTGCGTTTTTATAGAACAGGAGCTAATACTCATGTTATTTACAATGTGCTACTTTTCCTGGCAGGTGCTTTGCTGATGCTTTCTAATCAAGCAGTGGTGTGTAACTAGAAGTATATTTCTGGATAATTGCAGCATGTACTGAGTTGCATTTTAAGGAATTAAATTTTTAATCACCAAAAGTGTAAAATAACAGTTCAGAGGAGTGTCATCTAGAATATCAGTGCTTTTGTGAAATTGAATTTCAGTGTATGTGCAATTATCCTGCCTTTGGATCAGCGTGGTGTGCCAGCCGCGGCGGCCATTGGAGGGTGAACCAACGGCAAAGGAAGACCTTTCTCTCTGTCTCTCTCTCTCACTGTCCACTCTGCCTGTCAAAAAAAAAAAAAAAAAAAAAAACATGGTAGCCTTGACCTCAAGCGAAACCATCAAGGTCGTTCTCTATTGTGTTCAGAGATACAACTTTAATTCAAACTTCGTGGCTGGCCTGACTGAGCTTCTCAGATGCAGCATTAACCATAATTTTTCATTGATGAGCTTGTCACAGGGCCTGAGGTAGAATGATTGACGGTTGGTATGTCACAGCTCACTATCACCAGTCTGCAGGGACAAGTGATAAAGAGACGATTTGTAGAGGAAGAGAGGGTCTTAATGCTGCTAGTGTGGAGGATGGTGTACTCACAGATAAGAGTTTTGCATTGAGCACGTGTTGGTTGAAGAAGCAAAGTATTAATACCAACAAGGAGTATAGAAGTGATGGGGGAATCTGGGGCACAGTAATGTTTTAATGATTTTTCAATTTATTCTAGAATAAAAATACTTATGTTCATATATTTTGCAGTCCACACCACATTTAACATCAGTTGTTTCTTTGGAACTTCAATGCCAGACCTCAGTTAAGATGGTGTGTTTTACACACACTGAAACTGACCTGAAGGGTGTAATCATTGTGCCATACCAATTTGAGCCCGAGACTGTATAGCCCTATTTGGGCAATTTGGTTACTTCTTAATCTTACCGGCGAAATTTTCCTCTTACATTTCTCTTTAACTACAACATAATTCTAATAGCCTGATATTAATGTTACAAATAGTACGAGTGAATAGATCTTTGTAAAAATTAAGAGTGGAAATAGGAGAAAGAGGAGGGAGAAGGGTGGGAGTGCAAGCAGGAAAGAGGTAAGATGGGAAGAATCACTATGTTCCTAAATTTCTATATATGAAATGCATTAATTTTGTATACCTTAAACAATAAATAAATTAGAAAAAGAATGAATAAATGACAAGAGAATTTGTGGGAAAAAATGACAGACTTGGGCCCGATGCTATGGTGCAGTGGGTTAATCCTCCACCTCTGGCGCCAACATCCCATATGGGCACCAGTTCTAGTTCCAGCTGCTCCTTTTCCAATCCAGCTCTCTGCTATGGCCTAGGAAAGCAGTAGAAGATGGCCCAAGTCCTTGGGCCCTTGCACCCATGTGGGAGACCTGAAAGAAGCTCTTGGCTCTTGGCTCCTGGTTTCGGATCGGCCCAGCTCAGGCCTTTGCAGCCATTTGGGGAGTGAACCAGCAAAAGGAAGACCTTTCTCTGTGTCTGTCCCTCTCATTGTCTGTAACTCTGCCTCTCAAATAAATAAATAAAATCTTTTTTTAAAAAAATGACAGACTTGCACCCATGTGAAAAAAATAAATATGAAATTTTCATCTCTAAAAAATATTTAGCTACAGTTAATAAAATTGTTTGTTAAAATATGTTTGAAAGTTAATATACTATTTCATATTCAAGCCTGAATAAAAAGAAAATATAAAACATTAACTCACACTTGATACCTCTTTTTTACTTGAAGATTTAATGACAATCTGTTAGAATTAAACATGGAAATGTTTACTTCCTCTTCAAAATAATGCAAATACACAACTGAGATACAGACTTGGTGCTTTGGTGAATGAAATATTTCAAAGTATTCTTTTGTATAGTTTCCCCAAGTACTTTTTACATTCTAGGCCTCTCTGCCTGCCATAGGGAGAGGCAGGGTGAGGAAGGGGACTGCCCTTCTTTTACAAAGTGGGAGAAGGGAGGTTGTCAAAGAGATGTGAGAGGTATGCCACTCACAGGTTCTGAGGAAGATCTGTTTCAGAAAGCATGCAGACAATCTGGAAATCAATGGCACTCAAACTGCCCATGCTTGCAAACCTTTGTGAAGTTTCCATGGGTATACCTGGCCCATTTTGAATGCTATCAAATTATAGAATGAATTAAGGGATAGTCAGCATTTTGCAACTTGGCAGTAAATAAAAATCTAGAGAGCATTTATAAAAATGATGTTCTGGGAACATTAAATATGTATTGATCGAATGCAATGACTCCAGCTTAAAGTCAAGCCACACTTGCTACCATCTAAGATGCACAGAATAAGCAATGAGAGAGGCTTGTAGATGTATACTACTTGATAGTACATTACCATTCACCTCATGCTGGATGCAAAAGATAAATATATATTATATTAATCCCTTCTGTGCTGTGGCTTTGCCATAAATCACATTAAAAAAGGCAAATTATTTTAAAAAATAGAATAGAGATACTTTAAGTTATATTAAATAGTGTATTCAAGGTGAAACAAAATTAGGTAGGCATTTACCTTAATGTTCAAGATACTACTTGAGACACATCTAATATCATAGTACCTGGATTTGAGTCCAGGCTCTGCTTCTGATTCTAGCTTCCAGTGCACCCTGAGAGGCAGCAGTTGATGCCTCAAGTACATGTGTCTCTGCCTCCCTTGTGCTGGGACCTGGATTGAGTCCTTGGCTTATGATATCCTTTTGGCCGAGGCCTGGTTCTTAAAGTGATTTGAGGAGAGAATCAGCAGGTGGAAAAATCTCTGTCTCTGCTGTCTTTCATTCAAATAAGTAAAAATCCTTTTTAAACTTCAGCAAAGACCAAAAACTGGAAGTGAAAAGCTAAGTGTATTATAATATGTTACATATGATAATTTATAATGCATTGTTTGTAATTTATTATACATTTTGAATTATGTATTATAGTATGTAGTATAAAGGAACAGAAACCTGAGGTGTTAATTTGATATTATTTTAGTGGATTTTTGGCGGTTTTGCAAAATAGCTTTCCTTCTACAGATAGTGCTACCACTCTTAATTTGTGTTATAATTAATGAGTGCCTGCTATAGGCTGGATAATATTGCTGGATGCTAAAGACCCATGGGGAGCAGTGTGATCTCTGTCACTGTTTCTGTTTCCCTTTCTCTCTCTCTCTCTCTCTCTCCTCCTTACACTGGAAACCAAACACAGAAGAGACACTAGTGGTAAAGGGAAGAAATAGGCTTGTCCAGTATCAGAGTACTTGGTTTGTATCCTATCCAAACCACAGGAGCCATGTTACTTGTTGGGATTCTGTCACTTTATCTAACCCTCAGTTTCCTAATCGGAGAAGTAGGTGATGATGCCTCACAGAGTTGCTGCAGCAGTTAAATACCATGAAAACCCTCAGAAGATGCCATCACAGGTTGGTTCTTGCTAAGATTGTCCTCCTCCTCCACCATGACCTCTGAGCAGCTGCCTCTTCATTAAGCCTTTCTAGCAGCACCGGATCCTCCAAGTTTACTCTTTAATGCTGCCCTTTTCCAGTGCTGGAACTCTCTTTGCTCTTGACATGAGCTGAGACTAAAATAAACCTTACTCTACCCGTGAACGCTTGCTGTCTGCTTTCTTTGTTTTGGAGCTGCCAGGGGAGACACAGAACACGTGATTAGCTGATCCAAGATGTTTAATTTTTATGTTGACATTTATATCTGTCCAAATATCCTCTCATTCTTCCAGTCTCTGCTGTGTTTCCTTAAACTCGCAGTCTTGTCATCTTCCCCTCCTCTTCAGAAGATTTTTCTTCCCACTTTACTGAAAAAGAAACCATTCAATGCCATTATTAATATATACAACCATCTACAGGATACTCTCATTTCCTTTCTGTCACATCAGCTCTCCCTTGTCAACATGCTTCTTTCCTGATGTGTGCAAAACAGGTTCTCATACAAACATGGGGAGGAGTTTTATTAGGCCCTGCTGAGGTCTTATGATACTCACCACTGCATTCTTATTTTTTTTCCATTTTGGGTGGGTGGGGGGGCTAAATTCTCAAACTTACTTGGATGAGACAGCTGTGACCTTTAGTTCATTCTTGTGCAGTCTGGGTTTTGACCCATGACATTTTGAAGCTGCCTGAGACAAGGTCATTAATGATTTAATCAAATAATAGGACCCCATTGTTGAGCGAGACCTTGGAGATCATGCAATCTCACTTCTTAGCTGATGGTGAGATAACATCTATGACATTTGTCCTAATGTGCATCCACTCACTGCTGCATTATTTTAAGGAAGGCAGACTATTTCACAAGACAGCCCGTTCTGATTTCAAACAGTTGTAGACTCAAGAGGGTTATTTCTGTACATATACAAGCTCTGTAAATTGAACAAATGACCCTCACTCTGCTATCTGAGGCCTCACGTAGGTCCCTTTTCTTTACTGAAATGATTTGTTCATTCTCAGACCTGCTGCAAATGAGTGACAGGTAATGATTTCTTCCTTGATGTACCAACAACTCTGTTTTCATGCATTTAATTCTAAATAATATCACCTTTATCAGTACAAACATTTTCCAAAGAGTCTTATGAAGAATTCTGACTGCATTCCAAAGTGAAGGGACATTCATTTTTGCAAAGCAGCTCACTCCTCCAAGGACACTGTGCTTATTACTTATGGCACAAAACAAAGAGAAATGGGAAAATAACCGAGATGAACCCTTGCAGAAACTGCATTCTGAACACAAAGGAAAACAAATGCTGTGCTTCATGGGAACAGTCATGGAGTGGTAGGTGCTTCTGAGATGCTCAAAGTTGATGTTCTTGGTAACTAAGATCAATAATTTTGTATCAACTTTATTTCTCTATAACAAGTAGAGAAAGTCAACACAACAGTTAAAATTAAAAGTGCTTAAATTAAAGCATGAATCACATACAATAAATTCATCAGCGTTAAGTATGCAGTTTGATGAATTTGGATGAATGTATACAATCACATAACCATTGCCAAAATCAAGATACAGACTATTTCCATCACCCTAAAGTAAATTTTTGTGTCTCTTTTCTGTAAATTTCTTGATACCCCTGATGAAGGCAGTTACTGGTCTGCCTTTGTTCTCTGTAGTTTCACCCTTCTAAAATTTCATGTAATGAAATCCCCTCCTACATTCTCCTTTGTGTCTGATGTCTTGCACTTCGCATGTTTTTGCAATTCAACAATGTTATTTTCTGCATTACTATTCCATACATTTTTGTTGCTGAATAGTGTTACTTGGTCTGATATACCACAATTTATTTATATGCTCACCAATTGAGGAAGTTGCTTCCAGGTTTTGACTGTTATGAATAATGCTGCAATGGAATTCATATATACAAATCTGTGTGGACATGTTTTCATTCCTGTGGAGTAAAATACATGTGCGTGGATATGGTTCACATGGGAAATACATGTTTAATAAGATTTTCCAAAGTTGGCATATGCTACTCCATTCCTGTCCTCAACATATGAGAGTTTTAGTTGTTCTGAATCCTCATTAACACTCACTGTCATCAATTTTTATAATGCAGGTTGGTCTAGTGGGAATACAGTGGTATCTCATTGTGGTTTTAATTTGCATTTTTCTGATGATTAGTATTGTAATATATCCTTTTGTTTCTTGTCCATTCATGTATCTTATGAGTTATGTATTCAAACACTTTGTCCATTATTAAATTGAAATATTTATCTTCAAAAGAGATGTTTAAAATAATTCAGAAGTTCCTGAGTTCTCGTGAACATTCTCATATGTGGAGGAAGTAAGAAATCTAGAGAGCAAATGGAGCAGAACTCATTTCAGGGAGCCAGGGAGCCTCTGCTCAAGACAGCTGAGTATACACTGCTTTGCAGGATGCACTACTAGTTAGTTTATTGATATCCATGGCAAGATGTAAATGAAAAGTACTGAGACGAAAATGGCAGGTTCTGGGGTTATTTATTTATTTATTATTTGCTACAGAATCCAGACACGGATTATTCTTGAACTAAATAAAAAAATTGGCCATTTTTTTGTCATAAGTTCCTCCAAAATAGCATAAGGTGACCTTCAGACTTGCGTTAGAGTGAGAAATGTTAGCAAGGCTGTATGACTATAGACCTTTTTTTAAAATTAGACAAATATTATTCATTAATTCTCATGTTAGGTGAAAAGGAATAGAGCATAATTCTGCTTTTTAAAAATTTAAAACTAGATGCTTATATTTAACATAATGTAAAATAACTCAGCAGTGACCATATTTTCTAATTATAGAGAGCACAAAGATTTACATATTGTTGGTTTATCTACAAAATGCTAACACATAATAATTTTGTGGCAAAAAGTCATTACCACATAATATGTATTCAACATCATTATGTAAGTACCATGAGATTTACCCAAAATAATCTTAATAACCCTGGCAGTTCACCTAAAATGTATGGGAAACATAATTTTATACTTGTTTTTACATAATGAATAACAGCTACATATTTTTGAGGGACATCCCGACCAGTGTGATTTCTCTTTTGTAGGTATCAAATTCAAATTATGTAAATAACTTGGATTTTGTACTATGGCAGCTTATTAAATTGAAAGTACAGCAGATGAAGACAAGAGATAAAATAAATTGGGAAATCAAACATGATGAGAGCCTTTGTGAAAACATAAGGTCACAAATTGAAAAGGATAATCTTTGAAATGGAAACCAGGTAGGGAAAAGAGGGCATAAAAATAGCAATTATGGCCATAGCACAAAGGACCCACTCAGGTTGGAGCATATGATTCCCCCAACTCAAAAGCATCTCTGTTTCTTCTACGTTGATTTGACCACTGATAATAAATACACAGATGGTTTCCCACAGTACCTGGTGCCTGGCATAGCATAGGCAGATTCTGCAACTTGGAGAACTACATGAAAATTCCTAAGAACCTAAAGAATTATATTCAGAGGAAATTTTTTTTAATCCTTTATATCTGATGAAAAGCAAGGATTCTTGAGACCAGACCAATGCAGCCTGAGCTATCTGGATAATTTCTGAAAATCCACTACTTATGTGAAAATATCATATTCTTAAGGGCCACCTTAGCCAACAACCCACTCATCACAGAGAATCACATCAAAGTCATTCTAATGATAGATGAGAATATATTTTCTTTTCAGAGATATATGCTGATGCATGCATCCAAGTGTATGCTGATACTTATAAATACTCATAAAGGTTGGGAATTCCCTTTATAACTATAAACATAGGAGTAAAATGAAATTGAAAGATAAATTTATTTTTGAGTGAAACAAAGTTCGAAATCCATGCATAGCTTTTCATAATGTACATTTCCGAGAACCTTTTGAAGACCCTTCATATGCATAGTTGATTTAAAAGCATCTGTATTCCCAGATTCTTTCATCTCATCTTTCCTTTTTTCAGAAAAAAACAAATGGAAATGCAGCAAAAACATAAAGTCCACTATTAGCTAGTATCATTGCTGCTCAGCTGTGGTGAACTTGAGACAACATCATGACTTCATTTCCAATGTCTGATTGCCCTGTGATTGCTGATATGAAAGAATTCTGTGCCAAGTAAAACTGCTCATTAAACAAGCTTTTACCAAGTCAGAGAAACTTTATTTTTTCCTGCCACAGTATAAGGTATCAAATGAAATTATTCCAGCTTCCAATTTAACCCCAACAAGGAGACACTGGGAGAGCTTGGAAAATAAGATATGCATGATTAAAGGAATTTTACTTTTATTGTGTACTTTAAATCCCTTACCTTGCCAAACTTTTAACCAGAGCATCCAACAAATGGACTTACTTGAGTCTCTAGGCTTTTATCCCTCCCTCAGCCCTGCCGCTGAATCCCTCATGAAGGAACTAATAAGCTGTGCTGTGCCCAAAAGGCAGGAAACCAGGAAAGGGAAAGAGAGAGGAAGGTGAAGGGGAGACAAGGGGAGGAAGAAGGAGAAGGAGAGTCTGGCTAATTGGCATCCCAATAATTAAGATCTAGCTTTACAATAACATGCCCAACACATGATAAAGGCACAGTGATGTCTAAGGCACAGGAAAGAGCATTAAAAATTTTGAAATATTTATCAAATAGTAGGAGTCCAATGTTATGGACTAAAAGCAGAAAGTTAGATAGAAGCAAAGATCCCTGTAGGAAACACAAAATTAGACAACTAGCTGGCACCAACAAGCTTATCTAATAGCTGTAAAAAGATCAGCTTTTATTTTCACTGATGAGATGGTGGGTAATTGATTGTTTGAATAGGATTTATTCTCAAAAGGTCTCCTCCCTTTTTAGCTTGTATTATGTTCCATTCATGTTGTATAACAAATATCTGTCTATAAACTAGAGATAAAATCCTGGGAGAAACACTTTTTGGACTAAGTCTCCAGGTTCAATTAAAATGGAAGGTGAAGTCAATTAGAAATTTTAATGGAAAAGGATCTCACTTTTACCTAAATCCACAGGCAAATTCAACCCAAAGCTTATACTGTGCATTAACTGCAGCGCTTAACTATTGTTGGATAGAACAGAATATCAAAAGTAATATATCTGGTTAATGTTAAAGACCAGTCTTCGAAATTCAATACCAAATGATATATATTTTTTTCCAGAAGTAACCATGGAGATGGGTTCTACACAAACAGCTAAGATATTTAATAAATAGCAATAAATGAAATTGCCTACATGCACTTTAAAGAGGTGACTCCCCTCTCTGTGTGTATTCTACATGTTAGTGCTTTGGAAAATGCCAATTTTAGATTCTACCAATCTCTGCAACCCAGACTCCCGGGTATAAAATGCAAAAAGCTTCTGAATTTTCATCTGATAGTCCAAAGTGAGTTCCTATCTCCTGTTAAAAACATCCTGCCGTTCTCTGGAACAACTTGCCTGAAATCAATGTCAACTTTTTTCGTCTTGGTGAGAGTTTCTGGAGGCTCTGAGGTGAAATGGTTATTCTGAAGGTGTTTACTTTTAGACTGACTAAGTAGACTCTAATAAAGAGAACCTTCAGGGACCTGTTTAGCTGGCTCAGGTTAAGCAAACTTGGGAAGTTCTGCCACTGTCTTTTGACAAGAGGAGTTGTCAAAAAATGTTGAATTTGGCACACAGCAAATTGGCAACAACAAGTGAATCTTGAGCAGAAACCCAATTCATGGATTTGAATAAAGCTACCTTATGAATGGAATCTATCTCTTGAGAAATTCATAGTCTTCAGGGTATTTCCTGTTTCTCAAGCACAAACAACTCCGAGACACTGTAAAGATGACAGCTGAACTAGGAATGAAGGTGTTTGGGTGTCACTATTACACCCATCACTATCAAATTTTGATCTTAGATTGTACAGGTAGCCTCTCTGAATTCTATTTTCCTCAACTCTAAAGTGAAGATTGGGCTATATGACTCCTTATTTTTTAAAGATTTATTTATTTATTTGAAAGGCAGAGTTATGGAGAGGCAGAGGCGGAGAGAGAGAGAGTGGTCTTTTCTTTTTAACTTTTATTTAATGAATATAAATTTCCAAAGTACGGCTTATGAATTACAATGGCTTCCCCCCCATAATGTCCCTCCCACCTGCAACCCTCCCCTTTCCCACTCCCTCTCCCCTTCCATTCACATGAGGATTCATTTTCAATTCTCTTTATATACAGAAGATCAGTTTAGCATACATTAAGTAAAGATTTCAACAGTTTGCTCCCACACAGAAACATAAAGTGAAAAATAATAGATGATTTTTTAAATGATGATGAAATCAGATCAGACCTATTGTCATGTTTAATCCCAGTGAAAGTCAAGTTGGGAATTGCTAATTTCTTCTTTTTTTTTTTTAACAGAAGATCAGTTTAGTATACATTAAGTAAAGATTTCAACAGTTTGCACCCCCATAGAAACACAAAGTGAAAGTGGTCTTTCATCAGCTGGTTTACTCCCCAAATAGCTGCAACGGCCGGAGCTGGGCCAATCTGAAACCGGGAGCCGGGAGCCAGGAGCTAGGAGCTTATACATTATTTTCCATAATGTATAAAACAGATGTGGACAAGATGAATGGACAATACATAATAATGAAGCAAAATTCAGTCAACCAAGAACCAAAGAAATGCTGGGAGTATATGATGTAGTTTAACTACTAATGTTTATTCCACATTCTGTAATCTTGACTATTTACATAAACTTCTGTGTCTTCAGATACACAGATATATGAGCATAAGTAAGTGCTTGCAAGCATCTGTATGTGTTAAGAGAAAAATCAAGAACCCATTTATTTTAAAAAAATGGTATTTTCAGAATTAAGCAATGAGTTTTTGCTTTCTGACTTCTGATTTAAAAATACCAGCTAAAGTTTATTGTTTCAGGGAATCATGTATCACTTTTCCTTCTGTGTCTACACAATTATTTGTGAAAAGATACCAATCATGTATCCAAAATTATAAACTCTAGTTTTTGCTCATACATAAATTTTTAGGTCACATGTTGTTGGGATAATATATTTACGTTATGATATATATCGCTCTTCATTGGAATTTTTCTGAAAGGTGAAATTGAACAAATTTTGCCTCTGAAAAGTTTTTTGGAGGAGTGAGAACTAGACTCAGATTAGCCTTGCCTATCTGTGAGCCTGTCCTGAGTCTTCTTGGGCTTACTTTGGTAGTATAAGTTAGATTTATACTCTTTTCTTCCAGAGTTTCTCCCTTTTATTATCATTTATAAAATATGAGATCACATAGGTAAGGCAGCCTCATGACTAAAACCCCAAGCTGTTTTCTCTGTGCTTCTGAGAGGTTTGACAAGGCACCAGAGATGGAACAAGTCAAGCCAGATGACATCTGTGAGTTGATGAGATTTTGGGAAAAGGGCATATTTAAAACATGACCTTGTTAATATCACTGCCTCCACCCTCAATCAGCCAGATCAGCAATGGAAGAGGCTGGCAGGTTCCAGTTGCCTGGAGAGGCTCTTGGGCCATTGCCTGTGCATAATCACTATTCTTTTTCTTTTTTTCAGTTTGGCTTCATTCCTAGAGCAAAAGCCATTTATGCTAGTAATTGGCCATGGAAACACGGAGTTAGAAATGATACCGGATTAGCTAGATAAGAGGAATAAGCTTGATTTTATTTTTTAAGATCAATTGCACAGTGTGCTGGATATAGATAATAATTGCACATTTCAATACTATGAGGAGTAAATTTCAGATGTTCTCATCACAAAAAATGTCAAATAATTGAAATTATGGGTATGTTAATTAGTTTGATTAAATAATTACACATAGATTCAAAAATCATAGTATTTTATACCCCATAGATCTATACAGCTATAATTAGGTGATATATAATTAAAATAAATCCAAGAAAGAAATGAGAGTGGACTAGAACATTCAAAAGAATTCAGATCATATGTAATAAGAGTTTTAGCTTGACAGATAGACGAGTTAATGGTTAAGCCTTCAAAGATGACAGCCCGGGAGCTCTCCTCTCTGGTGAGAGACTGCTGACTTTTGGGAGCCTAGTCAGTAAAAGAAAGATACAAATAGCACTCCCCTTAGAGGCTTTTGTTAGGATTCAATGAATTAATTTGCATCCCACATTTATAAAATAACATGCCACATAAGTGCTGCATTAGGCTACTTTTTAAAATTTTACCTTTGAGTTTCAGTGTTTTAGCTTATTCAGTGTTTTAACTCCCTTTTCTATTGCCATAACAAAATACCTAAGTTTTGGATGCTTTATAAATAAGTTTATGTGGCTCACAGTTCAGAACACTGAACACCTTCAATCACAGGCAGCACAGGAGTGACTAAGAACAATCATGTGGCAGAGGAGGAAGTCAGAGAGAGGCACAGGGGAGACTCTCAGTCTTTGATAACAGCCGACTCTTGTGACAACAAACTCACTCAGCAAGGCCAACATTCATCCCTTCTAAGAGCAGTGCATCAAGCGTCTCTGATTTGAGATGCAAGGTGCTAGGTAGGTCAGAGGCAGCAATGCCCAGGACATGCCCAACTCCTTTCTCACAGAGCTGTTTAATTGGGAAGACGTGGTAAATAAGTAAGCAAAGGAATGAATCTAATAATTATGCATTGCAGTTACTGTTGTAAAGGAACTCAATGGGGGAAGCAATGAAGAATGATGATAGCAGCCTTCATAAGATGGGAGAGGGGAAATGGCTGCCCCAAAGAGCTACTACTTGGACTGACAAAATGGAGAGCTGAGACTAGAGCACTCAGAGCAGTGGAATAGGAAAAGGCATAAAGGTCGGGGTGCAGAAAGCACCATGCAGGAGCAGAGTGTCTGAAGTAGAGTGAGAAACGGTGCAGGAATTTCAAGTGCCAGAGGGTTTCAGAGCCAAAATTCCTTTAGTTGCATTACAGAGAACAGAGTATGCAGGGGCGATTATGGGAGAAGTGGAGCCCACGTGCAGCCATGAGAATTTATATCTAGAGAGGACAGTGGCTTGGGCCAAAGTATTGATGGTTGTCGTCGGGGTAAAGCATGGATTTCAGAGGTGTTTTAGAAGTCAAGTCAGGGTGACTTGCTGTGAGAATATGGGATGAATCAAAAATGTAAATTGGAATTTACATGTAAATGGAATATTACCTTAATTTTTTATGATAAATATGACAAATTCTAAGTCAATGACTCCAAAGAAACAATCTTCATGTTTTTAAAGGATGACTAACATATAATGAAGTTTAATGTAGCATCCTGAACTGTTATGGAACAGAAGTTAATAGTTGAAAACTACATGGGATATTTTAGGAGTTTCTTCACTGACTATGAGAAAATCGGATAAGTTTTGTACATTTTTCTCTTTGCTAGGTTGGCTCTTGCCTCAGATGTATCACCATTCAGCTTCAAAGTTCTCTGTCTCCTTATATATCTCATAGGTCATGATTTCTAATCTATGTGTTTACAAAATGCTTTGTAACTCCAAGACTTTTAAAGCACCATGGTATAGGTAACTTAAGACATTAATCTTCCCAGCTTGAAACTTGTCTTTAGCTGTTTCCTCATCTGTAACCTAGAAATTTATAGGTACCATCCTTAGTGTGTTGTCATGAAGATTAAATGACTAAGCACCTGTAAAATGTTCTGGAAGAAGATACCAGCATGATTATTTCAGTACATTGTAGCTATTAATATTAATAGCCTAGGACGAGGTATGTGCTTCAGTTTCTTCATTTGCAAAACGAATGTAGTTTCACCCATATAAAGCAGTGAAATGAATTTGTTTTACTGTAGAATATTGCATCTCTCTGAGTAAGCAGTCATTAAAAAATAAGGCATTAGCAGTATAAGGTGTAGATCACACCAAGTACATCAGGCTTGGCCTATCACATTACACAGTGCAAAATGTTCAGAAATCTTTAATATGTCCCATAAGGCAGTTGTTTCTCAATGTTATCTAGATTTTGTATTCAGAGAACTGCCACTATTTTGTATGCATGAAACACTATTATTATTTCTTACCTGTTCATGCTATGCTATAGTCAGAAAGGATTTCAACTGGTCACAGTTAAGGGCTCAGAGATCAATAATTTAAATAAAAATAAGAAAACCAAAGAAAGAAAATGAAGGGAGAAGTATGTAAAGATTTTGTAAATATTTTATTTTTCCCATCACTAGGAATTATTTCCTACAATTACTTCATAATACTTTATAATCTTATGATAAATGTTCATAAAATGTCAGGCATGGAAACAGTAAGTTTTGTCCTCAAACCATAATATGAAATGTCATTGTTTGGCTGCCCTAGAAGGCTGGGGATAGCACTTCAACTGGTTGATGCAATGTCACACTTCTCGAGACACCCACAAAAAGTTTTCATCCATCATGTTTATTTCTGCAATCCCAAGTTACTCCATGATTAATTTAATAGAGAATAGATTCAAAGGCAATATTTATTGACCGCAAAAAGTTGTAACATACACATAGTACAAAAAAAAAGAAGAAAAAGCTTCAGTTACTATGAATCAAATAATTGTATGCGCTTACAGTCAAAACAGAAACAATTTTTATTATGATGTTTTTCACTCAGAATTATGTTTTAAGCATTTTCATACTTTACAGTTGCTTGATGATATGAAATTGCTGCTTGCTATTCAGTCAAGTTGAAGCACTATATCTTAATGAACCATTAAGTTCTAGTAACATTTAGGTCATTTCCAATTTTGTATTATCATAGATAACAGTCATGATGGAAGTCTAATTTTTCTGTCTTTTGAATGACTTCCTTAAATTTCCAAATAGGAGATGACCAAGAATATCAAAGAATGTGAATATTGTTTCTGAGTTTATACTGCTGTCAGCAATGCAGAAGAATGATAGTTTTTGTTCATCTTTTAAACATAGGTACTCTCTCATTTTCTGCTTTCATGAGTATAAATAGGTTGAAGCATATATTTGCTGACATGGCAACTCTAAATTTTGTTTTCTGGCATTCAAAGGTTATTTTTGCACAAATACACATATAAATATGTAAATATATACTGATATAAGAAATATATATCACTATGCTGATGAATCATTTCATCTCCATGCTAAGACTAATGATCCTTTTGCTTAGACTTTTCTAAAAACAATACCACACAAGGTTTTTAAAATTTAATTTTTGCTTTTGAGACAAATTTTTAAATTACATTATATACTTTTTTAAGTCTTTTATTAAGAAAACCCCATAAACTCTCAGGATGTTAGGCATTTGATCCATTCCTTAGACTACTGTTTTGTGAGGATGTCTAGAAGTGGATATAGAGATTTCATAAACAATTCAATGAGACCGTGCTTTAAGAAAGTATTATTTCAAGGAACACAGAAGAAAGATAGTGGTCTTTTAGAATGGATTACATCTCCTTTCTCCTTCCCTGGCCACCATTCTCTCTCTCATCATTTCTTGGCCCTTTGGATCAGAGTGTTGTAAAAATTTTAACAGTTGGAGTTGACATTTTTGAAGCAGCAAATTCAGCCGCTGCATGGGAGGCCTACATCCTGCACTGGAATACCGATTCGAGGCCTGGCTGCTTGCTTTAGATCCAGCTTCCCGCATACCTGCCTGGGAGGCAGTGTATATTGGTCCAAGTATGTATTTAGGTCCCTGCTACTTACCTAGGAGAACTAGGAGCTCCTGGCTCCTGGCTTCAGCCCATCCTCACCCAGCAGTTGGGGGGCATTTGACAAGTGAACCAGCAGATGGAAGACTGGAAGATTTCTCTCCCTCCCTCTCTCTCTCTCTCTCTCTCTTTTCTCTCCTCCTCCCACTTTCCTTCCTCCCCTCCCCCCTCTATGTCTCTCTGCCTTTCATATACATAAACAAATCTTTGAAAACTTGGTTAGGGCAAAATATATGTGAAACAATGCAGTAAAATAAAAGCATTGATGTAATGTGCAATGTATATTTGGCATGTGTGTGTGCTTGTGTGTGGTGTACAGGTCCGTGTTTGTGTGGCTAAGAACTCAGGTACTAGAATTATGAAATAGTCATTTTGTGCAGTGGTTTAAATCACCACTTGGGATGCCTACATCCCATATCATATCAGAGTGCCTGGATTCGAGTCCCAGACTCCTGGCTTTCATCTGGCCCAACCTTGGCACTTCAAGGTTTTAGGGAGTGACCTAGCAGATGGGAGATTTTCTCTCTCTCTCTCTCTCTTTCTCTCTCTCTCTCTCTCTCTCTTTCATTCTGCTTTTCAAGTAGATGAAAATAAGTAAACATTAAAAAAAAAAAAAGACCTCAGGTGCTAGGATTAAATTCTGTTTGAACTACATTTATATCACTTCCAGGTTGTGTGATCTTGGGCAGTTACTAAACCACTCCGTGCCTCAATTTCTTCATCTGTAGGATGGAGATAATTAATAATAAGTACCTTTTGGCATTTGGGAGGTTGTAGGTAAAGGCTTTAGGGTGTCTGGCACAAAGGAAGTACTTAGTGTTAATGTGATGATTGTTGTTGTCACTGAATAATAAGAAATTTCCAAAATTACTCATTTCTTTCACTCTGTGGCACCTCTTCTTAGATGCCCCAAGATATTTACCCATAGGGTATGACTTGATAAGTAGCTGGTAGATTCTATCTTCAAATATGCACTCCACTGATTCTTTAAGTTACATCATTGCAGCTATTTTTTCTATTTATTTATGTTTTAAGATTTATTTTATCTATTTGGAAGGCAGAGTGAGACAGAGAGAGAGAAAGAGAGATCTCCAGTATGACAATGCAATCCCTAAGTGACCGAATCTGCCAGGGATAGACCAGGCTGAAGTCAAGAGTATGAACTCCATCCAGGTCTCCCATGTACTTAGGCCACCTTCCACTGCTTTTCCAGGTGCATTAGCAGGAAGCTGGATCGGAAGCACAGCAGTCAGAATTGGAGCCAGTGCTCTGACATGGAACAACAGCATCACAGGCAGTGGCTTAACCCACAGAGCCATGATGCTGGCCCCAGCAACCATTTCTTCTTAGTGAGTTTTCGCCCTGCTCCCCGTGCCATTTTCTGAGTTGCAGACCAGGTGACATGTTACTTAATGTCTCCTCGGGATCAACAGGGTTGTCAGGAGTGATTCCAGTGATCCAGATGATACAGAAGCCCATGCTTTCTCTAGAAGGCAAGAGGATGGAGAAGCAGGACTGAGAATGACTCAAGCTGAAGGCGGTTCCTCTAGTGAAGGAAGGAAAGAGCTTGGCAGTGGCTTGCATAGGCCTCCCTTGGTATTCATGGCATCCACTTTCGAGATGTGCCTGGAATGAAGCTGACTCTCAGAGGAGCAACCCCAGTTTATCTGCACGAATGGTCCCAGCTTCACTCACTCTGATGTCTGCTGCCAATCAGTCATCTGTGCACTGCCTGCCCATGGGTGCAGGGAGAGGCAGAACCTATCTGATGTCAAAGAAAAAAGAGAAACGAATGGAAAATGAAACCCAACTGCAAAAGCATACGTTGCTAGTGCCGAGAATAAGCAGGAAATGGGTGTCTTCACTTAGGTACTTTGGCAGAACTATTTTTAGGTTCTAAAAATGTCATTTTTCCCACTAAAATTGTTTTTAGCTGTATAAGTGTCAACATTTCCAGATAGAAAAAAAATTCCAACCAGAGCAAGTTTATGGAAAGGTTAATCATATTGATAGAATAAAATAGGCCAATTTTCACTGCAAAGAAGTATTTCAATGTGCAGAATTACCAGAGGGAAGAATATTTTCTTCTGGATTTTCATTTTGAAGTTAAATTTTCAGGAAACGGCTTTCAATTCTCAACTTGGAACAGTTTTGATTTTTTTCTCTTCCCATCTTGTAATGCAGAGATCCAAGATATTATCTTGTATTTACAGATGTTTTAAATATAAAAAATAATGCATTCTTGGGCCAGCATTGTGACATAGCCGGTAAAACCACTGACTGTGATACCAGCATCCAAATGGGCACCGGTTCATGTCCTGGCTGTTCCATTTATGATCCAGGTCCCTACTACAGGCCTGGGAAAAGCAGCAGAAAATGGCACAAATGTTTGAGCCCCTGCCACCCATGTGGGAGATCCAGATGAAACTCCTGGCTCCTGCTTCAGATCTGCCCAGCTCTGGCCATTGAGGCCATCTGGGGAGTGAATCAGCAGATAGAAGACCTCTGTCTGTCTTTCCCTTTCTCTCTGTAACTCTGCCTTTTAATAAATAAATAAATCTTTTAAAAAGTACCTTCTGTAATTTATTGGTGGTTGGCCTGACTCCAGAGGTGATCATACCTGCTACATCTCTCTAGTCACAGTCTCAGCATATAGGACCTTGGGATTGTGGGTGCTGAAGGTACAGTGGCTGCCACAGTGTTGTATGAAATAATACAGTGTTCTGCTTCCTGGAGGCATTGGTCTTTCTCACCACTGAGAGCTTTCTTGGTGAATACTAGTCCTTGCTCATGTCTTGACTGCCTTCTTTCCTAAGTGGAACTGTCAGGGCAGTCTTCACATAAGTGCTGTGTGTGTGGGTGTGTGTTTGTGTCCGTGTGTCCTTCTGACTATCTCCTTTCTGGAAGATGAAGCAAAACTCATTTTGAAAGTTCAAATCCTTATGGAATCTTAAGTTAATAGAGATATGTCAGGATGAGCTTTGTGGTACACACACATCCCATATCAGGTATCAGAGTCCCTGTTTTGTGTACCAGCTTCTCCACTTCCAATCCAACTTCCCACTAATGCACTTTGGAAGTGATGGATAATGACCCAAGAACTTGAGTGCCTGTCACCCATGTGGGAAATTCAATGGAGTTCCCAGCTCCTAATTTCAGCCTGGCCTAGCTTTGACTGTTGTAGGCATTTAGGGAGTGAAGCACTGCATGGAAGGTCTCTCTCTCTCTCTCTCTCTCTCTCTCTCTCTCCCTCCCTCCCTCTCCCTCTCCCTCTCCTTCCCCCATCCCCTTCCCAACCCTCCCCCTCCGCCTCCCTCACCCCTCCCCCTTTCCTCTCCTAATCCCTCTCTCTTTCTTTCTACCTCTCCCTCCATCCCTCTCTCTCTCTCTCACTCTTCCTTTCAGATAAATAAATAAATGTTTTAAAATTTTTGAAAATATCTATCATCAGGAGAAGTACAATACAGTATCACCAAAGAAAGAAATTACCTGTGAAGAACAAGACTTGATCTCAAGTACAAAGGTGAACCGCTTACAGGGGGTGTTTGGCCTTAGAGAACTCCTTGCTAGACAGCTAAAGGTCTTGCTTCAAGAAGTCCTTTTGCTGTGCCTTACAGTCCTTTATCTTTTTTTTTTTTTTTTTTTTAAAGGCAGAGTTAGAAAGTGAGAGAAAGAGAGATAGAGAGAAAGGTCTTACTTTTCCGTTGGTTCACCCCCCAAGTGGCTGCTATGGCCGGCGTGCTGCACTGATCCGAAGGCAGGAGCCAGGTGCTTCCTCCTGGTCTCCCATGCAGGTACAGGGCCCAAGGACTTGGGCCATTCTCCACTGCACTCCCAGGCCACAGCTGAGAGCTGGACTGGAAGAGGAGCAACCGGGACAGAACCGGCGCCCCAACTGGGACTAGAACCAAGGGTGCTGGTGCCACAGGCAGAGGATTAGCCTATTGAGCTGCGGCGCTAGCCACAGTCCTTTATCTTATTACTTACTATGAAATTCTCCTCTTTGGAACACTTGCTTAATCACCTGTAAAGTCCAGTTTGTAACAGGGAATTAGAAATGCTGGCTGCCTCCAGCTCTGATTCACTTGATCCACAGACAACCTACTCACAGTAGCGGGTGTTTGATAAAGGTAGGTCAGTAAGCAGTTCTGAGTCCCAGAGCATTGCCATACAGTAGACAGAGTTGGATACATGCAATCTGAAGGTAAATTTGAGCCAAAGACCAGACCAAAGTGACTTGATGTGGTCAACAACACATAGGATGTCAGCTCTATGATTATCTCTGTTTTCTGAAAATCATTCTATGAGGCAAGCCTTGAAGTGTGGAACCAGGGATTAGAAAGTGAGAATACTTGAACAAAAATCCCTCATAGATGTGCATGATAGGCTAATGGCTCAGAAATGAACTGTGTGGTTCTCAAGACCTCCATAAAGGAGCAGAAATGAACATCAGGGTCTCTGCTAATGCCTCCTCCTCCTCTGTTGCTTCTTCTCTGTTAATTCTTCCTTCATATTTTCACTCCATAGAATAAAATGTAAATGTTTACTTCTCATTTGGTCAAAAGAAAGGGCAAAGTTGGAAAACTTCTCTTTTTTCAGTATAGCTTTTTTTGAAAGAGAGAGATATCTATAGAGAGATCTTCCATCTGCTGGTTCACTCCCCCAAATGTCTGCAATGACCAGTGCTAGGCCAGACTGAAGCCAGGAGCCAGGAGCTCCATCCAGATTTCCCACATCAGTACAGGAACCCAAACACTTGGGCCATCTTCTGCTGCTTTCCCAGGCACATCAGCAGGAAGCTGGATTGCAAATGAAGCAGCTGGGACTCAAACTGGTGCCCATATGTGACACCAGCATGGCAGGCAGAGGCTTAACCTTCCATGCCACAGTGCCAGCCCCTAGAAAGCTTACTTCTTCACAGGAGTTATACAAAGGCTAAGTCAGTAGGTGGAAAGTCAGGCAGGTAGAGATCATGAAAAACAACATCACCTCTCTCTGGACTAATGAGGACAATAACTCTCCTGTATTATGATCTATATTCCTTTTTAAAAAAATATGTATTTGAAAGTCAGAGTGATAGCTGAGGGGGTAGAGATGAGAGAGAGAGAGTGAATCTTACATCTGCTTGTTCACCTTCCAAATGATTTTAACAGCCAGGGCTGGGTCAGGCTGAAGGAGCCAGGAGCTTCTTCCTGTCTCCCACATGGGTGATAAGGGCCCAAGCGCTTGGATCATCTTCTGGGGCTTTCCCCAGGGTATTATTATCAGGGAGCTGGATCAGAAGTAAAGCAGCTGGGACAGGAACCATTGCACATATGAGATACCAGTGTCACAGGCAGTGACTTTACTCACTAAACCACTACACTGTTCCCATGATCTGTATTTCTTAAATAGCTATGGCATCATGATAGGCACTTTGAAAAGCATTCTACCACACACTCCCGTCTTTAGTGTATAAGTTTGCCAGAGAGTCATTGAAACTCAAAATGTCCAAATTTCATCTATATTTCTTTCATTACTGATGTGCTAAGAAACCAAGGCCTTAATAATTTTTCTTTCCTTCAAAATCATTCTCTAGCTTTTAAATCTTTGTTAAACATAAACTCTCCAAAATGCCATTCAAGAAACTTCAGTGTTACTTGAGCTCTGTATTATGTTTCTACACTAGAATCATTGTTTATGTTGTTTAACAAAATGATGCATATGGGGGAAAAGGCAAGGACTGAAGCGCTGTGAAATCTGCACCGTTGGAAGTGTTTAGATGTGGGGATGGGCCATCTGTGCTGATTGCTGTGGGGGATCCTGCCCAGACCCTTCATTTGGCTTGGCTGCTCTTCAGGCCAGCTGAACTTCCCAGTTGCTCCACAGTCCAGTTGCAGTTCAGCATTTGTCTCTGTGTGTACAGATTAAACACCTGCTGCTTTCTAAACACTCAGAAGACCTTTACTGCCCAAGGAATGAAGGGAGGTTAGAGCTTGCCCAGCACACTTTGGTGATTTCTGACACTCACTACAACAAAATACACTACACAAAAACCCAATTGTCTCCAGTATATTTATTTGCCTCATCAAATCCCTAAACATCTCTCAGAGGGAGAATGTCATTTGATGTCAATAACCTGTGTCACAAAGTTGGGGCAACTATCTCCCAGCAGGTATTTCTCATAGGTCCAGTAGCTGGACATTGACTTCTGCCAGAGATCCTGCAGAACACTGAGTTGCTTGGATACTACTCCATGTGCTGGGTCTCAGGAAAGATTGGGACACTTAGCGTCATTAACTATTAGGTTATCGCCATCTCATTGACTAAAGGGTTTGATGTTGATGAGCAAACAATATGGAGAGACGTGGTTTCACAGCCTCACCCCAGCATGCCTTGCTGTGAGCATATAGCATGTAAACTGTCCTTAGCTACTCTTTGTAGCTCTACTGATGTTAGCAATAGTCTGCATTTACCTTATTTTGCATGCACATTGTTCTTTTTCTATATAACTCTTTCATCTTTGAAGAGACATAGATAAAAAATTGTTCTGGTAGTGGTGAAGCATTTAATATAGTCCATTTAAAAATACCTTTGGGCTATTTAATTGTCTCCATTTCAGATTTTTAGTTATCTATGCTAGCATATGTTTACCTTGGTAGGAATAAATTTTTCTACAGTTTCCAATTTTATTATCATTGAACCAAAGTATTTATATCTTTAAGGAATTTTTATCCTAGTAGAGGACAGAGCCTTGTCTCTCATTAACCTATCCACCTCTACCCTTCCTTTTTAATTCTTAAAGACAACCAAACCAGTCAAAGCCTTGCTCTATATCCAGTCATATACTTTTGTTGTTGTTGTTGTTGTTGTTGTTGTTGGACAGGCGGAGTGGACAGTGAGAGAGAGAGAGACAGAGAGAAAGGTCTTCCTTTTGCCGTTGGTTCACCCTCCAATGGCTGCCGCAGCTGGCGCGCTGCGGCCGGCGCACTGCGCTGATCCGAAGGCAGGAGCCAGGTGCTTCTCCTGGTCTCCCATGGGGTGCAGGGCCCAAGCACTTGGGCCATCCTCCACTGCACTCCCGGGCCATAGCAGAGAGCTGGCCTGGAAGAGGGGCAACCGGGACAGATTCCGGCGCCCCGACCAGGACTAGAACCCAGGGTGCCGGCGCCGCAGGCGGAGGATTAGCCTATTGAGCCGCGGCGTCAGCGCCAGTCATATACTTTTAATAAATCTTTCAAAAAATGTTAGATGGGAAATTGCTTTCACATGCATTCTAGAAATTCCAACAAAACCAAATCTTTATGCACCAAACATGAAAGGACAAGTTAGTGAGAAAACTGGTGTCTCTCATGTCCCTCACTAGTGTAACTCAGACAGCATTGGAAATGTGCAAAAGAGCAAACTCTGTGAGAAAACATTCTATGAAATATGTATCACAGCAGCCGTCACATTCGGTTCTTCAAAGGGCCTCATTTCTCACCTTCCTTGGATTGGCTATGAAACTAGAATATATATTAGGCAATATCAATTTGTTCATGGCTAGGTAACTTATGTAGATCCTTAACCCACTGTCCTTTTATTTTACATGTTGTTTTAGAAAAATGAGTACTTGTCAAATTAATAGTTGTTTCTCCAGACATTGTTATACATAATCCCTTAGATATGCCTCATTCATCCTGTATCACATCGCTGAAGTATTTTTCAGCATTGTAAGTCTTTCTTTTCTGTCCCTTTCCCACCATCTCAGACTTTAATCTCCCAACTCCAATCCAAAGGGATGAAAAGAAACTAAATCTGACTCAAAGTTCTCTTGGTGCTAGACTCAGAGGAAATTCTCAGCCAGTTGAGGGTCACCCCAAACCTCCCCCCTTTCCTTCTCTTTTCAACTCTACCCATTTTCTAGGGGCATATAGTTGGCTCAGCATCTTATACACATTGAAACACACTGGATTTCCAGAATCTATATTTTCCAAGCCTTCAATGTCTCTGGAAATCCAGAAGTTTTGCAGGTTCTGTGCCAGGCTTGGCCACAGAAATCTATACAGATGGAAAGCCCTGAGTCTTGGATATGCCTTCCCTATATGGTCTTCTAAGCCATTCTTCCTTCCTGTCTATAACCCTACTTCCCCAGAGTGGAATGATGGGGTGGATCTGGGTCCCTGTCACCAGTAAAGCCCTCCCTACTCTTGAGAATTCTTCCTTCAACTTGGCTTCTGTGCTCTTCCCCTACATGCTTACAAATGTTAGCCTTCCCTACCCTTGACATAGTCTCCTCCATGGGATTCCAGAAACAAAAGGGAGGATGCACGAAGGATCCTATGTTTTAGTACCCTCTGTTTCCTTTTTCAGTAGAAACCATTCTGATGCCAAGGAATTCAAAATATTACAGAAAAAATATAAAGAGAAGTTCCTAAAACTGAGTCCCTTAATAAATTGTTTTACTATCAATATAAAGTAGGACCTAGCCTCTTTTTAGCCAATCTTTTCTGAAGTTAATGTAGTATCTGTTTCACTCAAGGAAAAAATGACTCAAGGTCAGCCTGACCTCTTCTTCACTCCAAGAGAATATAACAGCAATCAAGTCAGTAAACAAGACCCATGTTGCCTTTTTCATGCATAGAACTTCATTAGGTTTATCTGAAATGTGTTTGAAAAACAATCTAATTTATCTTGCTCCAAGTAATTTAATTAGAATTCAGTTAAAATTCAGCAGAATGCATGCATCATTTTATATGTTCACCTTGATTCATTTTATTTGCTATTTTTTACTTTAAAGATGCAGTGGAGTTATTTGACCCTACAGTACTCTTTCTAAAGCAATCCATTTGTGCATAAACTAACTGATGCTCAGGAGCAATAAGGAACACAAAATGTGTGCTCATCATTATGCATGTCATGCACAATTCATTTGAATTTAATCTATTTGGCAACGTGTGCACTGGTGAGATAGGTATTTCATATCAATTCACTTATACTTAAGAAAGGGATATTTTTTAGCCCTCTCTTGCTTTTCATCTCACACTCAAACACATCACACACAGCTACACACACACACACACAAGTGAAGGAAAGGAAATGATACAATGATGTTCAGATGCTATTTAATTGTTTTCACAGTTAACAATGAAAGATTTAGATTACCATGGGAACCAAGGGTATAGTCTGAAACTCTTTGAGTTATAATTCAAAATACTAAATTGTTTGCAAATTGTTTTTCTCTTATGGACTACACATACTGTACTGGAATCCAACTAGTATTCATGAACATGATCTTACAAGGCCTGGCACCAAATGGGTACATGAGTGCCATTGGAAAGATACTAGCATAATAGTTTTTTTTTTTTCAATAGAGGCATAGAGCTATCTTTTGGGTTGTTGTTGCCCATGTATCAGGTTAATGTAGCAGAAATCTTCCAAGGTGGTAGGCTTTTGAAAACAGAAGAAAATAACCTATCTTTTCCTTATATTTTCTCAATCCCAGTTTACTTGTGGATGAAGCAGTTATAAGTGGGAAGCAAGCACACTGCCCTCTTGGTTTTCAGAGTTCTGAAGCTTCCATGAAGCCTTGACACTGTTCTTAGGCACCAGGATGCATCATTGCCACTGTTATATCAAAGGAGCAATGAGTGGTTCCAAGAACTGGGACAGGAAAGGGGAAGGAGGGTTGGGTAGCAGTAGGGCAAGGAGAGATGTAGGTAGAAAATATACCTTTAGCAAAAGAAACAAAAATAATAATAACCTAAATTTTTAGTTAAATTGAAGTTTTTTAGGTATTGAAATTTTATTTTTCCTTTAACTTTTTTTTTAACCTGGGTGAGCCAACTCCGCTTTCTAATTTGAAAGACAAAATTGCAATATTCTTCTATTTTCTATGTTGCCATATAGTCATCAGATGCTCTCAGTGCTCTTGGACAGGTTAGAAACATTTTTACAGCCTTTACTAGGTAAGACAGGTGAACTAGATACAATATGTCAAAGATCTGAAATGACCTGAATTTTCCTGAGTCCCGACTTGGAAGAAAAAGAAGTAAAGGTGTGTCTGAGTCAGTTTGGACTAACATAGCAGAGTTCAAGAGACTGAGTTGTGTATAAACAACAACTGTATTTCTCACCATTCTGGAAGGTGGAAGACTATTATCAAGGTGTCAGCATGATCAGGTTCTGGTGAGGGCCTTTTTCCTGATTTCAAGTTCGGACTGTGTTCTCAAATGGCAAAAGAAAGCAAGCGAGCTCTCCAGGATCCCTTTTATAAGGATACTGATCCCATTACTAAAAGCTTTCCTGCATTATCTAATCACCTCCCCAAGGTCCCCACCTTCTAAAACCTTCACATGGGAAAGGGTAGGATTTGAAGAAATGAATTTGGTGGGGAGAGATAAACATTAAATTTGCTGAAAAGTGGTTTGTAAATGATTTCAGCTGGAAAACATGACTGCTTTCTCCACTGCCCACATTGCAAAAGGACTTTTGTGAAAAAGGCAGGCTAGACTGATGCCCTGAAGAAAGTTGGGAATGTACAATGACTTGTCCCTTTCCAACGGATTTTACAGAGCTAGGTATACCAGATCACACCTCATTCTGTCACCAGTTATTTCACAAGCAGCTCAAGTTGGAAAAAGGTTAGAATACAATTTATGTTTACAAACTGATCCTTCATGGCTGGCATTGTGGCTTAGTGAGTAAAGCCACAGCATGTGGAGCCAACATCCCATGTGGCTGCCACTTGGAGTCCCAGCTGCTCCACTTCTGATGTACCTGCAAAAGCAGCAGAGGATGGCCCAAGTGCTTGGGCCCCTGCAGCCACATGGGAGACCTAGAGGCTCCTGGCTTTGAATTGGCCCAGCTCTGGCCTTTGCGGCCATTTGGGGAGTGAACCAGCAGATGGAAGACCCATCTCTCTTTCTCTCTCTCTTTCAATCTCTCTCTCCTTTCTCTCTCTGTCTCTCTCTCTGTCTCTGTCTCTCCCTGCCCCCCTCTCTATCTCTCTAACTCTGCCTTCAAAAAAATAAATAAATCTTAAAAAAAAAAGGTGATCCTTTAATTTTTATCTTCTCGGTTCTTAATGAAAGTACCAGTGGTTCCCACAACCTAGGTCCTGAAATGGGTTTTCAGTTGTTGCCTTGCCAGCATCTCCTCATGTAAAAACAGATGCTGTGGTTGGGATGTGTTTCCCAAAAGTTCTTGTGTTAGAAACTTAATCCTCAAATTCATGTTGGTGGTATATGGAGCTGAGTCTTTGGGTGATTGGTAGTTAGGATGAGATAAGGTCATAAGAGTGAGGACCAGCTCTCTGCTATGGCCTGAGAAAGCAGTAAAAGATGGCGCAAGTCCTTGGGCCCCTGAACCTGCATGGGAGACACAGAGGAGGTCCCTGGCTCCTGGCTTCAGATCAGTGCAGCTCCAATTGTTGCAGGTAATTGGGGGTGAACAAGCAGATGCAAGACCTCTGCCCCTCTCTCTGCCTCTCCTTCTCCCTCTGTGTAACTCTTTCAAATAAATAAATTAATTTAAAAAAAGAGTGAGGACCACATGATAACTTTAGTGGCTTTCTAAGAAGGACAGATGAGCTGAACTAGCAGCTTGCTCAGTGTTGAAGTGTGATACCTTCCTCCATGTTATGATGCAGCAGGAAGGCCCTCACCAGATGCTGTGCAGATACTGGCATCACACTGGTGGAGTTCTCAACCTCAATTACCACTATTCTGTGTAAATTACTTAGTCTCTTTGTTATATTGACAGAAAGTGGACTAAGGCCAGCGCCGTGGCTCACTAGGCTAATCCTCCGCCTAGCGGTGACGGCACACCGGGTTCTAGTCCCGGTCGGGGCGCCGGATTCTGTCCCGGTTGCCCCTCTTCCAGGCCAGTTCTCTGCTGTGGCCAGGGAGTGCAGTGGAGGATGGCCCAAGTGCTTGGGCCCTGCACCTCATGGGAGACCAGGAAAAGCACCTGGCTCCTGGCTCCTGCCATCGGATCAGCGTGGTGCGCCGGCCGCAGCACGCCGTCCGCGGCGGCCACTGGAGGGTGAACCAATGGCAAAGGAAGACCTTTCCCTCTGTCTCTCTCTCTCACTGTCCACTCTGCCTGTCCAAAAAAAAAATAAAAAAAAAGTGGACTAAGACAACAGATGAATCTCTTTCATGCAGAACATAAATTCCAAGGGGAATGATCATTTTTTTTAAATAAAAATGATCATAGTATCTTGTGTTTATAATTTTCCTGTCAAATTTGTTGTTATTTTATTCCCTTATTTCCAATGTCAAAGTCTAAAATAATCCCCCCCATCTGATTACTAATTGATTCCTTCTGGATAAACTGTTCTACAAGTGGATTGTAATTAGTTCTTTAAACTTCTGGTAGTATTCAGCAGTAAATCCATCCAGTCCTGGGCTTTTCTTTGTTGCAAAGGTCTTTATTCAATCTCTAATTTTTTATTTGGGTCTCTTCCTTCCTTTTTTGGTTAGTTGTCCAATGATATATCAATTTTTTAAAAAACAGCTGTTCACTGCATTGATCTTTTGTATTTTTCTGTTTGATTGTTCTGATTTTGTGTATTTCTTCTCTACTTTTAATTATTTCTTTTCTCCTAATTTTGGGTTTGGTTTATTGTTGTTTTTCTAAGTCCTTAAGATGCATTGATAGCTCATTTATTTGATGCCTTTCCAATTTCTTAATGTAGGCTGTAATTGCTATAAATTTCCTTCTTAACACTGCTTTTGCTGTATCCCATAAGTTTTGATACATTCTATTATCTTCATTTGTTTCCAAGAATGTTTTGATTTCTCTTTTAATTTCTTCTATGATCCACTGTTCATTCAGGAACATGTTGTTCAGTCTTCATGTGTTTGCATATATTCTAGAGCTCTTAAGTTGTCAATTTCCAGCTTCATTCCATTGTGGTCAGAGCAGATACATGATATTATTTTGATTTTTTAAAATTTTATGAGACTTCCTTTATGGACTACAATATAGCATATCCTAGAGAAAATTCCATGGAGTTTGTGTCTCCCTTTAGATCCAGTAATATTTGTTTTAAATAGCCAGGCACCCTGCTGTTGGGTGCATGTGAGTTTATTATAGTCATATCCTCCTGTTGAATTGATTAGTTAATCATTGCCTAATACCACCCTTTGTCTCTTTCTACAATTTTTGTGTTAAAGTCTATTTTATCTGATATTAGAATAGCTATACCTGCTCGTTTTTGCTTTCCATTAGCATGGAATATCATTTTTCCATTTTTTCACCATCTTTGTTGGTGACATGTGTTTCTTGTAGGCAGCATATAGATGGGCCTTATTTTTTAATCCATTCAGCCAGTCTGTAACTTTTAATTTGATAATTTAGGCCATTTACATTCAGGTTTACTATTGATAAGTAATGATTTGGTGCTATCATTTTTCCTTACAAATTTCTATTGTTTGCTTTGGATTTCCTTTGTACTTTTATTAGGAAATTTTCTGCTTTCACATTATTTCTTTTTTTACAAAAATGATTTATTTATTTACTTGAAAGTCAGAGTTACAGAGAGACAGAAGAGAGAAAAGAGGGGCAGAGTGGTCTTCCATCAACTGGTTCACTCCAAAAATGGCCTGAATTGTTGGAACTGATCTAGTCTGAAGCCAGGAGCCAGGAATTTCTTCCAGGTCTCCCATATGGGTGCAAGGGCCCAAGCACTTGGGCCATCCTCTGCTGCTTTCCTAGGCGCATTAGCAGGGACTGGATTGGAAGTGGAGCAGCAGCCAGGACTTGAACTGGCACCTATATAGTATGCTGCTGCCATAGGCAATGGTTTTATCTGCTATGCCATAGCACCAGCCTCCACATTCTTTCATAATGACAACTATAGTTCTCTGTTTCTGTGTGTTGTACTTCCTTGAGAATCATTAGTAAGGCTGGACAAGTGGTAACAAATTCTGTCAATTTCCGTTTGTTTTGGAAGGTCTTTATTTCACCTTCATTTGCAAATGAAAGCCTTGCTGGGTATAGTATTCTGTCTGGGTTGACAGTTTCTTTTAGAACTTGTACTGTGTTTCTCCACTGTATCCTAGCCTATAGGATTTAAGGTAATCTGACATTTCTCTCATGCATATTTTAGAATCTTTATGTTTTACTGTTGAAAGTTTGACTATAATGTGTTGTGGTGAAGATCTTTTCAGATAATTTCTATTAGGAGTTTTATATACTTCCTGTATTTGGATGTCTGTTTCTTTCTACAAATTAGGGAAGTTTTCTGCTATTACTTCACTAAATAGGCCTTCTAATCCATTCTCTTTTCCCATGCCTTCTGCAACTCCTTAGACACATATGTTTAGTCATTTGATAGTATCACATAAGTCTCTAACACTATTTTCATTTTCCCTAATTTTTTCTTCTTTTTTTGTCTGAGTAAGATATTTCCAAGGATTTGTTTTCTATCTCGGATATTCTTTCTTCTGCCTCATGAAGTCTGTTACTTAGGCTTTCCACTATATTTTCTATTTGACATATTGAATTCTTCCTTTCTACTATTTCAGTTTGACTTCTCTTCAATATCTCAATTTTTTGACAGAATTTTCATTCATACTTTGTATTAATTTCTTATGTGATGAATTTATTTCTATTTCTAAGTATTTTTATGATCATCCTCTTCAAATCATTTTCAGGCATTCCATCAATTTCTTTGTCTTCACATTCTAATATAAAGTGTTGTTGTGTTCCTTTTGGGGAGTCATGTTGTCTTCCTTGTTCTTGTTTCTTCTATTTTTGCAGCATTTATTTTTAGGTGTTTGTGGAAACACTTGTTTGTTTTCTCTTCTGATGGATTTTATCTTTTAAATATGACTCTGGCTTAGTGGAGTTTCTGCTCCTTCAGTGAATTCCCAGAGGCATGAGCTGTATGGGGCCAAGGAGCTCTGGTCAATGTACAAGTGTGGGGTGAAAATCCAGGGTGACACCCAAGTTGGAGATGGTAGAGCTCCTCTGTTGTCAACAAGGAGATCATGTCTGTTGGTATAACCACAACCTCACCTGCTCTCTTCCAAGGTGATCAACATTAGCCCATAGTGGGTACAATTCCCACTTACACTGGTACATGAACCACACAAAGGATCTGTGTGATAGTCAGTGTAAGCATGGAACACTCTGCAGTGACCCACCCTAGGCAGTCAGGGAGTTTTTAGACTCATGCCAGACAACAGTTATTACCCAGACCCAGCTACACCCCACACACTATTCTGCAGTCAGTGAATTTCCATAACAGTGCACAAGGCTCCCACAGTCATGGGGGGAAGAAGATACACTCTCAGCTCCTTGAGCTTGCCCCATCCATGGAGAGAATACAGGGGTTCCCAGAGCCAGCTCTCTGTTGGTGCTCCACTTTGGCATTTTGAGCCCCAGAGCCTGTGATAGGTTTAGATAGGTGCTCCTCATAGTCCTAAGTGGGTGCCCAGCCCCCTGTCAAACCTCCCAGCCAAACTCAAAGTCTTTGGAGGCATGGGGATAAAGAAATGTGCTTTTCCTTCACTGGATTAGGTGGATACTCTGCCCATCCCCCAACCCCTGCTGGATTTCCAGGCTGGACTCAAAGTCAGTGTTGTCTGCAAGGTTCTTCCTCAGGCAATATTACCAGTAGCATGGGCTGCCACAGTCTGCTCTCAGCTCAGAAGTTGATGTCTCCTCCAAGCCCCCGCTGCAGTAGTTGTGAGTGACGTCCTCACTCACTGCTGTACGTTTTCACTGTTCGTGTTGCTCCACAGTGTCCCTCTCCTTTCTGTAGAATTTCCACTGCAAACATCTCTCTAACTCTCCCCTGGAAATACACTTCCCCCTCTTTTGTTCTGCTATTTCCATCTGGTGAAAATCAACACATTTTTCCTTATTTAGCCATCTTAGAATCCCTGCCTGATGTTTTACCACAATGCTTGGTCTTGGTAGCTTTTGAGACAGTGGAATATGTTATTCTCCTGGGCCAACTTAAGTCATCCTTTACAAGGTCATCAACTTCAATTTGTCATTTTGTCAGTCTCCTCCAGGTTCAGTTCTCCCTGCCCCATCAAGTCTTTCAGCATCTTTCTTTGAGTGCCCTGCCTCCAGAACTTTCTCCCATTGGTATATCCTTCTGTCCTTATCCATTATTAAGGTTGGTGAGAATGTTTTTGGGATTTCCTATTTTACAGCATAATTTTCTTCTAATTACATTTTCCTCTTTTAACCCTGAAGCAGGAGTGGCAGTAATAGAATTTTGTTATTGTTGATAAAATTATCACTATGGTAGACATTTCAACAAGTCAAATTTTGTTCCAGTTGTTGTAAGATATAATTATGGTAAATATCCACTTTTCATTCTTGCAAGAGGCCGTTTCTTCAAAAATAAATTTTGTTGAGTTCATGTAGCAAAAGTTGGATTTTGATATAATTTAGAGGTGTTTTTCAAGGCAGTCTGTCACAAGTACTGAGATAAAATTACTCCTTTATTGTCACATCCTTGAATGGCGCAATTGTAGTCATCTATAAGAAAAATGTCAGTTATCCTACACTAAGGGAATCTCTTGCCAGTTAAAAGTAAAAGCCAGGTATATTTATCTTCTAAAATGAGGCATGGCTTCCTTATTTATTTATCCTAAATTCCCTGCATGTTCTTCCAAGTAAAAGACATAATTAATGATCTCAGTTGATTGATTATACATTTTTCAAACAGGTTTTAACTGTGTGTGGAAAAGTTCAGCACTTAGTGCAGTCTAATTTTTCCAGTTTTTTCTACTTCAAATATACTATACTGTGTGCATAAAAATTTGTCGAATATGTGATAAAATAATGGAATTTGCTACTTTTTTAGTTTTAAAAGAAGATGAACTGCCAGTCCTCTGCATGCTTTGTTTTTATTTAGTTAATAGATTTTAAAGTTAAATGTTTGCCATTTGGTCTCAGGGTTCACTAACATAATTCAAAATGAAAAGCTAAAAGCAGTTTGTAATGAAAAATGTCAGTCATTTAAAAATGCATGAAGAAAACAGCAACACAGTCATCCTGGAAAGGTCACCACCTCTCTCCTACTCTCCAAGCAGAGATGTTAGCAAGTGTGAAAACTAGAGTCAGAAATTCCCATTTAAAACTTAGATCTGTCAGTTTCTTAACAGTCATGTCATGTAGGACTCCTTAAATATTTCTCATGTCTTTCTCCTTTCCTTCCCCAGTTTCTGAAGGTCAGAAATTCTTTAAACTTTGCAAATTGGGAATGCATTTATTAGTAAGAAAATAAACCTGAGATGCAGGTTAGCATTGTTTCCTTCTAAATGGATAGTAATGCAATCTTACATATATTCAAAATCAATGAGTAATGATATCCCAATTGAACTTAATGTTATAAGAGGTACTATTTTGTGTATCTACCTTGAGCCAGATACTGTAGGAGGCAATTTATATATACTTGCTTAATTTAATGTACTTTACCTCTCTCTCTCTCTCATTGTCTCCATTTTATACTTGGTGGCAAAGGCAATATCAAATCCAGATCTATTCCATTTCAAAACATGCACTTTTTACTTTTACAATACCTCTGGAAGAATATAACAAAGATTCTTACCTGCTGCAAATGATTAAAACTTTATCTTTTAAGTCAGTTTTCTCCCAAGTGGGATGTGTATACATCCCAGTGGAAATACAGATAATCTTTTAGGCTGTGGGAGGAAAATATTTTTGTTACTTTATCTGCAAAAAAAAAAAAAAACCTTTATTTTTATAAATGGGAAGAATAATAAAGTAATTAAAGTTGGGTAATGTGTAACATATAACTTGATCCTGTTGAAGTCACTCAATTTGTAATTCAGATGGTTCAGTCTTTTTTCTTTTATTTTTTCTCTTTTTTGAATAAATGTCTTGTGTAATCTAATTTTTCTTATCCTTTAAATTTTTCTCTTTTTTTCTTAGATATTCTTTCTCTTTCTTTCTTTTCTAGTTTTTTGAAAATTTATTTTCAAGGCTTAGAGATAGACAGAGATTTCCCATGCCTTGATTCATTCCACAAATGCCCACAACAGCCAGGAGTAGGCCAGATTGAAGCCAGGATCTTCTTCCAGGTCTCCTGTATGGGTTTCAGGGGCCCATACACTTGAGCTATCCTCTGCTGCTCTTCCCAGGCCATTAGCAGGGAGCTGGATCTGAAGGAATACAGCCATGACATGAACTGGCACTCATACAGGATGCCAGCATTGCAGGTGGCAGCTTTACTTGCTGTGCCACAATGCCAGCACTCTCTTTCTTTTAATAGCAAATTTATTGAGATATAATTCAACTCGCCATACAACTCACACATTTAAAGTGACAATTAAATGGTTTTTAACATATTAATATTTAGTACACAGATATGTGCACCAACATCACAGTCAGTTTTGGAACTGACTTAAAAAGAAATAGATAACTGTTCACTATCATCCCTTATTTCCCTGTCCCCTAGCCCTATGCATGTCTGATTCATGCATTTATTGATTCATGGAGATTCATATAAAGGAACTCATGCAATCTGTAGATTTTGTGACTGACTCCTTTACATGGCTGACCTTTAAAGCTATATGAGATTCTGTGACATAGGAGTAGATGTTCTGCTATCAAAAGGGATTCACAGTACCTAATTATATGTAACAAAAATATTAAACAAAGCTTGTAATTAAAACAAGATAGTTGTAAGTATGGATTTACCTCCACTTTTATCATAGGTGGATTTCCCTGTAAGTATACAACATACCTTAAGATATTGCCTGACACGGTGTTAACAAGCAACTTGTAAGCTTCAGTAGCCATAACAGTTGAGATGTAAAATCATGCAACACATTTTTAAACATTCTCATTAAATCTAATAAAAATTATTTAATCAGCCTCAATTAATACTTCTTAGTAATTCAGTGATTAAATTCCTTATCCTACTGGGATAAAAATTCTTCATGTGGTTGTTAAGATAATTTTAAGACCAGAGAAATCAAGATGGCAGGGTCTAAAATTCAGTCTTCTGTTAGCAGATAATGTTGAAAGATGCATGGAAAGTCACACTGAATATTTAAGAAACTACAGCTTTGCAATGTTGGGATAGTGGTGCAAATGTATCTAGCCTGTCTTACATTGTAAAGTTAATGGAGTTAGTGAGGATGTCTCACTTGCACAGAGATATCCAGTTCATCAATCTTTCCTCTTGTTGAAAAATTTTTTTCATCATAATGAAAGCAGGATTTGATTCTAATTGATGGAACCAGCAGAAAAATGTGAGGACATTATGGTTCATGCTGGCTTTATTTTTTCTGCTCAGAAATGCCAAGAAATGCACCCTGCTGAATTAAAACTCTGCCCTGCTCTTTAAATCCCTCTGCCATTTACCTCTCTTTACCCACCTCCTTTATGATTGTGATTTCTTCCTGGCCAGCCAAATGATTCTTTGTTGATCCCTGACTCCCAGACACCACAGCCTTCCCTTTCCTGCCATGATATGCCAACTTCTTAATGTCAAATTGAATTTTTCCAGTTAGTTTTATTTTTAAAGGATTCAAAATTACATTCTCCAAAAAACCTTTTCATATTTGCTTTGCCTAATTTTAAATGCTGAAATCTTCCAATAATAGATAGCAGCTTTATGTAGATATACTGGGGTACATAGTTTTTAGATGGTATCACTTATTTTTGTTCTATGCCCCTCTACAGCTGTTAGAGGCAAGATCAAGCATTTATTACTCTAGCCAGCAGGTCTTGGAATATGCTTCTTACTTTTCTATTTCTCTTTGGTGAATTCCTGAATCCACCAAATTTGCGTGTAAAAAATGAGCTATAACTCAGCTACCAAAGACTTTTATCAAATATACAAAGATAATAGACTTTAAGATCAAATATATACATTTCAAGAATTGATATGTACGCACCAATGTCTTCTGAAAGTCAGCGTTAGATAGTAGAAGGAAGCATAAATCTCATTATTTTAACCTGAGTTCCCCAGAAAGCGGACAAAGGCTTGCATGTTATTTCTTAACTAGGTGCAATATGTAGGAGCTAGATTGAGGAAGGAAAGAGGGAGAGATGATACCTAGGCACACAGTACACAACAGAGCATCTTGAGAGGCAGATTAAAATTCAAAGAATCTGCGTGAGTGATTGCTCCTCAGTACAACTTTCCTGGGGGAAGATGAAGGAAGAATTTGTCTATTTGCTAGAGTTCCCTATTGCTCAAGTGCAATAATTCCACTATACCTTGTAGTCACTCATGAGTGAGCCCCAAGTAGATTCCCACAAACTGATCCTCATCTTCACTTGGAATCCCCAGGACTTAAGGCATAAGGTACATGGTGTTAGCATGAGGCACGGGGCCCTTGAGTTGTGCCCATATAATTTTATTTTTAATCCGTGTAGTCAGTTACACTGACTATAGAAAATAACAAGAGATTCTGGAGATTGGGTGAGACCAAACAAATTTGAAACAGAGCACTGGAGGTGTCATGCATATAGACACCAGTCATAATATCCATACTTTACATGGAGAAATCCTCCCAGAGTGGGAAATATCCAAGATCATAGAGCTTTGAATTAGTAAAACCCATGTAACCAGTGGCATCTAACTCCCTATTTGATACCTTTTCACTCTTATGTTTTGCCTGTCGGGACTTAAAACATACAGCATCCATGAGTATTTATGAGTTACCCTTTCACACAACAGTTTCAAATATCTCTTACACTTAGTACCACATGGACCTGGTAAAACTGTCTGTTTAGGAGGGTTTCCTTGTAACTTACTGGGATTCTTCCATCTAATGAGAAAAACAAATGCAATAGCTACCACAGAGCCAAAGGATAGATTCAATTCCATGAATACAGAATCTCAGACAGAAAATCCCAATTGATGTTAAACTTTCAGAAGTGTATATTTACTTCTTGTTTAATAATCTTATTACAGAGAAGTCCAGTTAATGATTGAATCGATAAAACCTTTAGGCAAAGAACTGCTAGAAGTCAATGACCTAACTTCTACTAACAAGAATCTTGTCAAAGACCATAGTAGAACATGTTTCTGACACATTAGAATGGTACTGGTTTTGGTACAGGAAGTAAGTAGTAAATATATATGCACATCTGAATTCATATGCTGACTCAGATCTGCCATGAATTGCCTGGGAATAGGGGTCAGATGAAAGGTGGATTCACTCTAGTTCAAGATGATAGCATAATCAATTCACTCATACTGAAGAATTGCAAAGCAGTAAGATTATGTAACACTAGCTTGAAATTTCTCAATATTTCATACAATTCGTCATACCATTTGGAGGGATGTATTCTTAAAACTAAGAGAAGAAAACAATCTGATCTATATTTTAACTCTTATTATTTTGAATATATCTTTTGTAATACAAGTTTATTTGCAAAATCCTAAAGTCTGTTTCTTTAACAGAACAAAGTGCCAATGATAATGGTTATGTCAGACTTTATGAATACAAGCTCTATTATTACAGGTATTCAGCTTCCAGCAGCACTATTTCTACTGAGACTCATGCATTTTTCATTGTCTAGTCCTTCTGAATTTAAAATAGGTAGGATGTCCTTTTAAATGCATAAACAAATAAGATGAAAATGTGTATCATACCCTCCTCTCCATTTCTGCTACTAAAATTATAGGGACTGTGTATCTTATGGTAGAATGCATCTGTTGTGCTATTCTGTATACTATATGAATAACCAACAGCATGCTGTGCAAAATTCCACCCAGTACCATATTTAGCATCATTTTTTGAAAGATAACACCTTAACAGGCTTTTTCAGAAATGTACCACCAGAAAATGGCTTATTAATCTCAGTGTCTAACTGGCAGATGGAATACAGTAAAAACAAGATTGTTTTTGTCTTTTAGGGATAGTAATTTTTCAAGATAAGATAAGCAGCCATCTTTCAAATCTTCCCAAGACTATGCCCTTTTAATTTACAAATATTTGTTCACTCATAAATTTGTTCATTCATTGTTATTTATTGATCATCTATTTCCTTTCTGCCCAACAGTAATGGAAGTACTGGGAACATAATGAGTAAAATATATTCCCTCTGGTCATGGCAGGGTAAGTGCAAGTAGAGATGGGGACATACAAATGAGGACATCTGACTCAGCAATGGGAAGCTTGGGAAGCAGGTAGTGACTAAAGAGGATATCATGTAACAAGGACTTAGGCAAAAAGATCCCAATCAACTGTAGTGGTAGCCTGAGGAAGAATATAGTTAAGTGGGATAAGGTAAGAGCAAATGGACTACAGAGATCCTAAAAGAGAAGAGAGCATAAGGAGAAAATTTCTGTGTAATGCATCTTCAAATGAATTTTTCCTGGACCAATACAGAATAAAAAAGAATTCAGGGGCCAGCGCTGTGGCATAGTAGCATAAAGCTGCCACCTCCAGTGCCGGCATCCTGTATGGGCACTGGTTCGAGTCCCAGCTGCTCCAGCTCTCTGCTATGGCCTGGGAAAGCAATAGAAGATGGCCCCAGTACCTGTGTGGGAGACCCAGAAGAAGCTCCTGGTTCCTGGCTTCGGATTGGCACAGCTCCAGCAGTTGTAGCCATCTGGGGAGTGAACCAGCGGATGGAAGACCTCTCTCTCTCTCTCTCTCTCTGCCTCTCCTTCTCTCTCTGTGTTAACTCTGACTTTCAAATAAATAAATACGTAAATCTTACATAAAAAAGAATTCAATGGAGGCAAGATGATAGGACCGAAGAATGGTCAGTCCACTGTCACCATTAATGTATTTAAAGGTTATTAAAATTTTTATTTAGTTATTTATTTACTTATTTTTGTTTTATGATGCTAATAACTAGCTCAGATATGATGACTGCAAATAGCTACAACATCTAGTTGCATGCAGTTGAGAAAGTACTAATGAGCTAATCTGATCAAAAATTCCTTTTGCACATCTTGTTCATTAGCATAACCGATAAAATCATAATTTACATTCTCTATCCAATCACACCAGCGACAGCTGAATGGCATGCCACTAATTAAAAGCAAAAATTGAATACAGCAGATTTGCTATTTTGTTCAGCTAAAGAAACAAGAATAGGCTTTTATCAACCTCTTGTTGAAAGGCACACGTAACAGATAACCTTGGTGGAAGGGTTTTCACCAGAGACTCAGTCTGGCAAGATGTTTTATCTTTATCTTCTCCAGAATATTTCTGGAAACCAGCCACTTAGGTTTCTAGCACTATACTCTCTGCACTGTATGAGAGCAAGAGCCATTTTGGGGGTGGGGAAGCAGCATAATGGTAGAATAGCATATTAATTAAGAAGCTAGGATTTGGAATAGTATAACCTAATTTCCATCCAAACTCTTTCCTTATTTGCTTTGTAGCCTTGGTCTGGTTACTTAACCTCTGTAAGTATCTTTTTAATTATCTATAAAGTGGAACAAAATATCTGCCTGATAAGATTATTCTGAGATTAAATAAAATGGTACATTTAACTTAAGCCCAGGACTTGCCACATTGTAAGAACATATTAAGTAGGAATTATTATTGTTATGTCACCTCAACTGGCTCCATTTTGTACTAAGTTGTTTGGGAACCTTGCTCCAAAATCTTGGTTTGATAGATCCCTAGCAACAAAGACTGTACCTTATTCATCTTTGCATGTGGAGTGTATGGCTTAGAGAACACTAGTTTACAGAATATGGGCATATATACAAAAGAAAACTTATTTTTTGTAAACAATATCATTTTATGGCTTGATTTTGTTCAGGGAAAGCATAATATGTTGCCAAGGTTTTGAATACCATGTAGGAATCGACACATCACAGCATTAACTTTCACTTATTTTCCCAAAGGGATACACTGTACACAGCATTCTCCAAGAGATATCCTCTGTACCAGGAGCTACTCTCTGACATACTTGGCTTAACTCTGCCCATTTCTATTCCCCTTGGACTGTCCATTATTATGCAAATAATCATCAAGACTGACCCAGTGATAGGATAATCATGAATCTACTCTAAATGAATTTAAAAACCATTTGGACACTACTATTTAATTGGTTTTATTATTGTATTACATGGTGGCTAAACTTCAAAAGTTCTTTGGATTCTGAAGGAGGTACCTTTCTCCTAAGGGAGGAGAGAACTTCCACTTTGACTATGACCCTGTCGGAATAAGATCGAAGTCAGCGAAGTCAAAAGGCTTCCATAGCCTTGGCAACTCGTGACTAGAGCTTAGGGAGATTACTGACGCCATAAACAAGAGTGTCAAATTGTTAAGTCAACAACAGGAGTCAGTGTGTACTTACTCCTCATGTGGGATCTGTCCTTAATGTGTTGTCCAATGTGAAGTAATGCTATAACTAGCACTGAAACAGTATTTTACACTTTGTGTTTCTGTGTGGGTGCAGACTGATGGAATCTTAATATATACTAAATCGATCTTCTGTCTATAAAGAGAATTGAAAATGAATCTTGATGTGAATGGAATGGGAGAGGGAGCGGGAGATGGGAGGGGTGCGAGTGGGAGGGAAATTATGGGGGGGGGGGAGCCATTGTAATCCATAAACTGTACTTTGGAAACATATTTACTAAATAAAAGTTTTTAAAAAAGTTATTTGGATTCTTCAAAATTCTTCAAGCTCAACATCTTTTATTTTTCACCGATTCCTATCAGCTTATCACTATACACTATTCCCCAGTGAAATGCTCTGTTCTCTTGGTTTCCATGGCACCAATATTGCTCTGATATTCTCCTCTTAACCAACACTGGTCTTTTAAGGGCTGGTAATGACTATAAATCACCTCTTGTCAATCTTGCTTCCTCTGAATAACATTAAATAATAAAGGTGTTTCCTGGGGCTGGCACTGTGGTGTAGCGGGTAAAGCAGCCGCCTGCAGTGCCGGCATCCCACATGGGCACTGGTTGCTCCACTTCCAACCAGCTCTCTGTTATGGCCTGGGAAAGCCATGGAAGATAGCCCAAATCCTTGAGCCCCTGCACCTGTGTGGGAGACCAGGAGGAAGTTCCTGGCTCCTGGCTTAGGTCTGCATAGCTCCGGCCAATCTCTAACTCTGTGTCTCTGTAACTCTGCCTTTCAAATAAATAAATTTTTTAAAAAAATAAAATAAAGGTGTTTCCTTAAAAAGTGTATCTATTGTCTTGGTTTCTTTGACACAAACAACTACCCTGGACATCTTCACTCTCTAACCACTTCCGATTCCAGTCATCTGATTCTTTTTCCTCTCCCAACTGCAATCTTGGGATTCCCCAAGGATTATCCCCAAAGCCCTCTTTTTTTCTCTCCTACCCTAGATTCCTTGGTGATATTACACATTCCAGAACTTTAACCAACTCTTTCATGAGTACAGTTTCCACATAAGTATCTCCTTATTGCTGACTCTGCCCAACTCTGATCTTGTGTTCCTAATGCTGCTGGATCATTTGGAAGTTCATCTGGTGGCGCAAGTTCAATATACCTGAAGCATCAGCTTTCTTCTAAAATTAACTAATCATGACTTTGTCAGTTGATCACTTTTCTCTTGAGTAGCCTTGAGTTAGTCTCTTAACATCCTTGAGTTAGTTCTGGTGCTTGTCTCTACCTCTATGTTTTTTTTTTTTAATCACCCTTTTGTTACAAAAATCTGCCTACACCTACCTCTGTATTGTTTCAGAATCCTTCCACTCTCTATGTCTCCTGAATGATATTGCCCAACTGTAGATAGAATGCAGGACATTGTGCAGACTTCATAGCCTGGCAGAGGCAAAAGAGGCATAAAAGCAGCAATTACAATGCAGTGAAAGAGAAGTAATAAAGGTGATGTGTCCCAGGGAAGAGACAGTAGGGAACATATGAGCCAAATCTTGAAAGATGAATAGGAGTCAGCCTGACAAAGGAACAATGAACGTTCTAGAAATAATAACATGTGCAAAGGAATGCAGGAAAAGAAGACCGTGACTCGTTGTTGAAGTGCAAGTGGGTCTCTGCCTGCAGCTCTGGCTTCACAGAGGAATAACGGGGGGGGGGGGGGGGGGGGGTGAAGGTGCAGAGATGGTAAGAGTAGAGGGAGTGCATTCAGGAAATTATTTGCTCTATAGCTGTGTACCAAACTACTGTAAAACCTCAGGCCTTAAATGAACATCACTGATTGTTTTTCACAGTTCTCCAGTTGGGTTGCAATCTCAGTATGATTCTTCTGTGCTCCATGAGGCGTGGGTTGGCATAGCTTGACTTCGGCAGAAGGATCCAAAGTCCTCACTGACATGACTGGCACTTTAGCTCAGGCAATGACTAGACTTCTCTTTCTCTTTCCACACGATCTCTCAATATTCAACAGTCTGCTTCCAGTTTCTTTACATGGAAATTCTATCATAAGAGGTAAAAAATGAGAGCTGCACAGTTTCTTATGGCTTCAGCCCAGAGGTCACATGATGTTCCTTCCCTCACCTTCTGTTGGTCAAAACAAGCCCTCCTTGGCTTCCAGAGAACGAAAACTAGATCCCACCTCCCTTTAGGGGGAGCAGAATGAATGTTGAAAAGGCTGTTGTCTTTGCAGATGGTCTACCATGGGCCTTACAGATCACTGCATCCTGTTGTAGGAGTTCAGGCAGCAAACTGATATTTTAAACTTATGTTTAAAAATATGCCTTTGAGGGGCTGGTGCTGTGCCTTGGTGGGTGGGGCCAACTCTGCCTTTCAAATAAATAAAAAAATCTTTAAAAAAGTATGTCTTTGACTCTTGTATACAGGTTGAATTCAGTGGTCAGGGGAAAGAGATCAACCTTTGAAAAGTGTCCTCCATGATAGCATAAACCTTGCCATAAGTTTTCCTCCTCATGGAAATAGATGGACTTAATATATTGGGCCTGATAATTTTCTTTTTTCGAGGCAAAGTACCCCCAAAGTACTGTCCAGGGCTCTGTTCTGCTTCCAGAAAAATGGATTCATGTTAGCCATGGGGGAAGAAATGCTTATAACATTGCAAATCCTCTGCCTAAAATGTTTTGGTTTAAAAGTACTAAGTGCTTGCTTATTTTCTATTGCTATTTCTATAAATAAACCAGGAGAATCAGAAGAGACATTCAAGGCAGGTAGAAATCTGCTTTGTATTTCCAAGGGCTTCTCCTATGTCAAAATGTGTGTGTGTGTGTATGCGTGTGTATGTGTGAGACTGTACAGTGAGTGTAGACATTTTATTTCTATGAAAGATGAATGCCTTAATTCTTGCTTATAGCCTTCACTGCATGTTCTACAGGAGCAGTGGCTATGAAAAAGCCCCAGAAAATGCATAATCTGAAAGCTTTCATTACACCATCATAGTACTGAAGCCTCTTTCTGAGCACCAATTTTAATGTGTAGGCCAAGGCAATTATAACTTGGCCAAAAGAGAGGCCAGTGCTTAGAGATCTAATGCTTATTAAAACTTCCTGCAGCTAACTGAGTTCCAGGGTCTGGCAGGAGGCTGCCCTTTTTAGTTTTCAGGAGTTCCTAGAGCCCTTTCACCTGTATGATTCCAGCTCCAGGATTTCAATGTATTGGTACAAAATCCTGAAATATGGTCCCTCCTAGACAATGTTCAGCTACTCTCTGGGCATCACCAAACACCTGGTTAACGCTAAGTGAGCATCAAAATGATGGGTGTCAGTATGTTTATTTCCCCCTGACAGGTCCAGAGTGCAGTCCAGAAGCCAACTTTCTTTGGAGATATTTTGTCTCAAATTCCAGTTTTGCCACTTCCTAGTAATGTGACTATGATAATTACTTTAAGCACTGGTTCCCACCACTGTAAATTCTCAGTAATAATTGCATCCTCCTCGTAGGATTATTGTGATGGACTTAAAGGACATGTATTTAGAGCACTTACTCCAGTGTTCAGGAGGAGTGCTGAATACATTTTAACTATTATTGTTTTAATGACTTCCTGCTGATCTTTGCTGTGTTTCTCTCTATTTCTCAGGGAGATGTTAATCTCTGTGGCTCTGGGCCAGGTGTTATCCCTTCTTATTTGTGGAATTGGCTTGACCAGCAAGTACCTAGCAGAAGATTTCCATGCCAACACACCAGTCTTCCAGAGTTTCCTCAATTACATCCTTCTTTTCTTGGTGTATACTACCACACTGGCTGTCAGACAAGGTAAGCTTGCAAATGCATCAAGGATGATGAGTCGCAACTATATCATTTTTTTCACTTATGTCAGTAATACAATTCAAAACTCCAAATCTCACTTTTCTATTTTTCAGTAATACAGCAAACAATATGAATGAATAGATCACAAAGAAACATAAATTGTATAAATTCGGTGGAATGTAAGAAATGCAGGTATACACAGAAATGTACAGTTTCCCAATATTTGAATTCCTCTTAACATTCCTTGTACTTCTCAATGAATCTAAATACCAGCTGTCTTGGAACCTGGAACAGGTCCAATTGCAGCTATCCTACATAATACCAGTTCTGAGACATACAAGGGAATTGCAAACAAACATATGTTATTTGGGAAAGTGACAAAAAGAAAGATAAAATTGTAAACACAGTAATTCTGGTAACAACACATGGAAGGTTAAGAAGACTACCATAAGTGGTCAAGTGGAATATTAAATTATTTTAAGTAAAAATAAGGAGATAAAAAAAAAAAAAAGGCCTCTAAGTGTCAGTGTGAGCAAAACTTTTCTAAGGGGCTGTTGCAGTTGAAAGAACTCAGGAAAACCCCTGGAGGGCATGCTTTATATATGTGCTGCCGAAGCGAGCACTGGAGGGCATGCTTTATAACCTTGTAATTATATCACTGGTATAAAAGCTTTCATATGTGACTCAGAAGTAGCCAATAATTTTCCCCTAAACTAGCTGTTGACAATAAAATATGCATTGAAAAATAATCATTAATACATTGGAAGACTATTATACAACTTAATAACAAATAAGCTGTTTATATAAATGTTAATAGTGACACTTTTTTAAAGACCTTTTTAGCTGTAATTTTTATATTTCCTTATTTGGATTCTTTTTTTTTTTTTTCTTTTTCTTTTTTTTTTTTTATTTTTTTGACAGGCAGAGTGGACAGTGAGAGAGAGAGACAGAGAGAAAGGTCTTCCTTTGCCGTTGGTTCACCCTCCAATGGCCGCCGCGGCTGGCGCGCTGCGGCCGGCGCACCGCGCTGATCCGATGGCAGGAGCCAGGAGCCAGGTGCTTTTCCTGGTCTCCCATGGGGTGCAGGGTCCAAGCACTTGGGCCATCCTCCACTGCACTCCCGGGCCACAGCAGAGAGCTGGCCTGGAAGAGAGGCAACCGGGACAGAATCCGGCGCCCCGACCGGGACTAGAACCTGGTGTGCCGGCGCCGCTAGGCGGAGGATTAGCCTAGTGAGCCGCGGCGCCGGCCCCTTATTTGGATTCTAATCATTGAATCTTAGCTGTATAGACTCTGCATGATTTGGAAGCTAATAATTTTGAATTGTATGAATGTGTTATCTAACAGTTATCCCCACCATTTCATCCTTGGTGTCCCAAACCAACACAGGACTCCTCAAGAATGGAAATGGAAGTAGTATATAATGGGAAAAGTACTTATGATATACTGTTAACATGAAGAATGTTTAACTTGGCCATATCAGAAAGAGGGAACTGAATCAAGCTTAATAAGAGCTTGGATCAATATTAAAAGAATAAAACTATTCAGGAGTATAATTGATTAATAAGTTTAAGTTCAGAACACCTTTGCAATACCCTAATATTATTATAGAAATGTTATGTGAGAGTGATAAGTTTATCTGCCTTACTGGATTTTTAGATCCAAAAGGTCTACACTAAGTGAATTGTAGTGAGTCTTTGGTTTCTTGTCCAGCTTGCTTTCTAGAAGTCCTGAGATTTAATGAAACCTACATCAGAAAAAAAAAACTAAGCCATTCTGAAAGAGAACTTAAAAAATTTAAGGTAGAGACCAGAAAACATGGAACACTAAATGTAGAAAAAGAGCCAAAGTTAATGATAATGCTACCACATACCGAGCCTTCATAATGTGCCAGCCACTCTCTTTTATTCATTCAGTTCAAGGAAATAGTTATTGTTTTCCAAAATTTTATAAATGAGGAAAGCAAGGCTCAAATGGCCCCTAGAACCTACTCACAGATAGGATTAAGGAGTGATGAAAACACCTGGAGCCTAGGCTGTGAGGGCTGTGCACCTGCAGGGCCCACCCTTTGTCTCCATGTTCATTTCAAGGGAGATCACAGGAGGGCAGAGAGACTCTTTCAAACACAAGGAAAAAAATTTATCCTGAATTTCAAAACCCCCGAATAAAAAAACCAGCCCTGGAGTATTAAGTCTAAAGAGATACAGTAGTATAGTCAGGAGCCTGTCATACACAAATTAGGGAGAAGGTGAGTGAGTGGGCAGGAAGAAAAATGAAAAGTGACCCCAAACTAGGAGCAGCAAGATATTTGGAGGCTCATTGGAAAGGGAAGGCTAAAAAGCCTGAGGAAATTCTGTTGATCTCAGTTGCTGATAGAATTTCTAAAAGGCTCTATAGAGATGTTACCATTGCCTCAGATTATCACCAAATTTGCTGGCGTGTCTATAGTTGGATGTTTACTCAGAGTGTTTATTTGTTTTAAGCTTCATCTTTAGAGGTTTGAATAGGCTGGCATTAAGCTCACATCTGGAAATCAACATAATAATTACATCACTCTTGCATAGGCTAATTCAATCCTGTGATCTGGAAACATCCTCATCTTTTCATTTAGGCACCTCAAGATTTAGGGGGAATTGGACAACAGAAAAAGAGTCTTGTGTACACAGGGGAAGATCTTTTATGGCCACAATTTCACCTCCCTTCCCAGAGCACTACGAGGGGTGCATGTTCTGAAAGGCACTGGTCTTCCTACCTCTCTGAGCAGTCATCACCTACCCTGCTAGGCACCCAGATGAATTTCATGCCACCTTGGGACACATCACAGCAAGAAGTTAGACATCAGAATATATTTTTAAACAAATCTCTCTTTATAATTTCACTCATACAGTTTCTAAAAATTTATGATTGTCACACTTAAACACAATGTGATAAATGAAAGAAGCACTTTAAAAGCATTAGTGATGATGTTATTACAAAAACCCTGCCAAAATTTGACTTCAAAGTTAAACTGAATTCTCCTTATCAAATTTGCATTGGGCCAACGATCAAAGGCTGAAGGAACAGGTTCTAGTATAAGATCCAGTATGAACTGAAGCTTTGAACTTGCCCTTGAATATTGATTTGTACAAAAATTTGAGTATCATACTCTTAAATTTTTTTATCTATTGAACAAATTTTAAGTCTAGTTTTTTTCATGGTTGGAACTAGCTTTTCTTACAGATGGTTCTAAAATTCAAAAAATTGTTACTGTTCACAGAAAAGGCTTCAGTAATTCAACTTTGTAGAAAGAGGTGTATTTCAAAATGTAGTTGACATTATATTGTTTGAGAAATTAGATGCAATTTAGAAAGCTATTACTTCAATAGTTTAATTGTAACCCCTTTAAGAAGTTATTCAGGAGATTAAAATATACCCATTGAAATGCTTCTAAAACCCCAAACAATTTATTTAGTCCATACAAAGTATGACTTTAGGAATATCAAGAATATACAGTGAAGCTTCCAAAAACATATGGATTTTTCTAGGAAGTTCTACTCTTTACCTGCAATCCCCACTTTCCTCATCAATGAGTAATTTGTTGGTGGAAAATGAAAGAGTAGATGCAGAAAGTAAAAAGGAAAGGCTTTTAGTCCTTGTTTTCTTCCTCAAGTCATGAATGGAGTCACAAAGGACAGCCTGAAGAGGATCAGAAGTTTCTGCCTCTTTTCATATACAAGCCCTGGAAAAAATAAGTTGTCACCACCACTGAGCATTATTAGAGTAACAAACAACATTAGTATTCTTGGAGACTGGTTCTGCAGGTTTTGCTTTTTCACTGAGAAGTATTTTTATAAGCTCTTCCAATTTTGAATAAAAGACAAGCTCCCAGCTAAAAGCAACCTAATGAGTATGGCATGTATTTTGCTTCCAAGTGAATTCTTGAAACATAAACATGAAGTATTTATTGAATCATTTATATATTTCCTTATGTGAATGTAAAAATAAAACACATCTCTAACAGTATAAATGGAGCACTCAGAAATATCACCTTGTAGAATTATTTTCATTTTTTTCAAAAGCAGAATACCTAAAAGTGGATCGCGTGTCTTATGCTTCAAGAGAAGTGTTCTCATTTTGAACATTAAATTTCAGAAGATGGAAATCCTAGAGGTCCAAGTTCAAATTTCAGTTCTGAGTATGGAAGAAACGGAGTCAGTTGGGTTTTGTAAGGACTCACCACCTGCCAGTCCCTTCTTACCACCATCCTCCTCTTGCCACCTGCAGCTCTGAAGTAGTTCAAACGAAATGAGAGAAATATCTAAAAACAACAGCTTTGTCTATGCACAGTAGCTGGTTGTAACTCATGTCCAATGGTCCCCAGCCTTTTAAATGAATGTGTCACAGAAGGTGCCAAAAAGGATTTCTCCCTTTTTGTTTTTGTTTGAGAAAGCAAGGCGGGTCTGCAGATTAGTGGTGGCTAAGGAAGCGTTAATGGGAAGGTAATAATTGCCTCTTCCAAATCAGGGGCAGGCTTCATATTTGTTCTCTTTGGAAATATGACACTTCTTACATACAATTAGAGACTCTCTATTACCAATATGACAAGATTTAGAATATTTATGTAATGAGAAGAAATATAGGACTTCATACGAACTAAGTCTTGGAAACTTCACGGTCTGTCACATACTAAGAGTCACCTGCAGCTCTCCCCTCCCTGGTTCTGTGGTTACTGCTCTGCTTCTGTAAATCTTTGGCCTTGTCTTCATTTAATGCTTACTGTAGTCAGTGAAAATCACAGACTAGAACAGTAAACAAAATTATACCAGGATCTAGGATTTTCTGCTCTGCTCTCACAGCCCAGATCCAAATTCCCTGGATAACCTTGACTGAACCCCTGAAGAGCAAGGATTGTCCGTGGCTTGGCAGAATAAGAAAGCACTTGGTGAATATAAATACTGAATTATAACTCCTCTGGGAGCCGTGGAGGAAATATTGCTGTCAGTTACTGAAGTCTGGTGAGGTAGTATTCATTGGACACTCTTAAAAAAGTTCCCCTTGTGGGAATTACATGGCAAACCTCCATTTCTGTTCCTTGTCAGGTCACATTTATTTTTATTCTTAAATATGATTGGAGGGCTTTAGCCCCCATAGCATAGAAAGATTGTACCTCAGGGATTTCTGAAATGAAATGAATCCTTGGTAGCTGCTCCACAGGAGGAACATAAGCAGCAGTTCATGTTGTCAGGGAAAGAAGAGGAGCAGGTTTGGGGTTGGCGGTGTGTGTGTGTGTGTGTGTGTGTGTGTATACACACTGGAAATTTGGTGGAGAAACTCACAAGAGTAAATCAGAACACACTTTTAGCAAACTCTCTTCAAGTAGGTAGAGTAACCAGAAGTCTCATCAATTGCTGGTGGGAGTGCAAAATGGTAACACCACTTTGGAAAAGAGCTTAGCATTTTCTTACAAAGTTAAACCCACACTTGCAATACAATACAGCAACTGCAGTCCTCTCAGAGAAATGTAGACACGATGTCCACACAAAGAACTGTATGTAAATATCCTTTGCAGCTTTGTTCATAATTGCCAAAAACCCAAGTGTCTATCAGCTTATGAAAGGATAAACAAGTTGCACTAAATTCACATAATGGAGTACCACTCATTAATAAAACCGAATGAGCTCCTGAAACTTGCAATGATACAGATTAATCCCAAAATCTTCCATTAAGTGTAAGAAGCCAGACGCCAGACATAAGAACTTACACATCATTTAACTACATACTGCAGAGTTGTCTGATGTTCTGAAAAAGGCAACATTGTCAGGACAGAAAATGAATCAGTGGTTGCCACAGCCTGGTGCTGGGGAAGAAGACTAATTGCAAAAGGGCACAAAGGAACTTTTGGGACAATGGCAATATTTTGTGTATCTTAATTACTGTAGAGGTTATGTGTCTACATATATTTGCTGAAAGTCTTCAAACTACACACTTTTTTTTGAAGATTTATTTATTTGAAAATCAGAGTTAACAGAAAGTGGAGAGGCAGAAAGAGAGAGAGAGTGGTTTTCTATCCTCTGGTTCACTCCCCAATTGGCTGCAACGTCTGGAGCTGCACTGATCCGAAGCCAGGAGTCAGGAGCTTCTTCCAGGTCTCCCACGCCGGTGCAGGGGCCCAAGGACTTGGGCCATCTTCTACTGCTTTCCCAGCAGAGAGCTGGATCAGAAGTGGAGCAGCCGGGTCTCAAACCAGTGATCATATGGAATGCTGGCGCTTTAGGCCAGGGCATTAACCGGCTGCACCACAGCACTGGCCCCCAAACTGTACACTTAATAGTGGTGAGTTTAATTGTATCTAAAATATATTTCATTGTACCTGACCAAAAGGGAAAAAAAGAAAGAAAATTAATTAACTATCAACAGTAACAATATGCTTACCTTGATGGAATAATACAGTAGCTTTCCCCCTCAGCCAAGGATGGATATTAAGAAGCACAAGTACACCTTCCCACTTCATTGTCACTTCTTGTTAGACTACAACTGTAATTACACTTTCCTAAATTACGTATCTACACCAAGGAACTTGCTAGTGTTGCAAGATCTATCTGGTTTATAATCCATCAAACAATGCAAAATATGCACATTCTATACATATGTGATACTTACAGGTGAAACCACTCCAAATTGAGTCTCCCACAGTCTTAACCAAACTTATGGTATCCAAGAGTGCATATCCTGTGTGTGCTAAACTACAGGAATCTCGAATAGAGTGATAGCTTGCAGAGAACTCTCAGCATCACTTAGAGCGATACATGACTTTTAGATTGAAAGAAATTGACATGAATATGCAAGACCATGTTCTCCTCTTAATGAATCCTCATATAAACAAGCACACTTCCTCTCTCTTTATACAAGAGACGCTCCTTCCCTCATTCCCCCATGCTAAATACGTCACTAATGGATTCTCTTCTGGTTGTTTCATTCTAGACAGCCTATAAACTGGGGGAAAGGGATGGTCTTCCTGTTTAATCTGGAATCCATGTTGACTGTTAATTCCAGAAATCTTTAAGTATTCATCTGTCCATGCTGAGAGCTGGCATAGAACAATATGCATTCCTGGCATACAGCTCCAATGTTCATGTGGGAGATTGAAGGGTGGTTACAAGATGATAACTGTATTGCCTGAAGCAGATAAGTCCCCTTCTGCCAAAATGGTGCTTTGTATGTAATTAGTGTAAAAATTCAGAGGAATGGAGTTTATCCTTACAATCATCTTTCTCATTAAAAAAGAATCATAATGGAAGAACTGAGCAGTCCCTGCAGTGAATTGAATTGCTTTCCCTAAATTTTCATTAAATCAAAGACTCAGCAGTTAGCCGTCTTGCATTCTGCTGCATGAGATTTACACGGGGGGAAATGAACCAAATAATTTTTTTCTATAAAGATTGTACCTACGTTCTGATGGTCTTTAGATCATAATTGCCTACCCTTGATTTTTTTTTAATGTTTGTTGCATTGGTTTCCGTTTCTGAGATTTTAAGGACTAGGATGGAAAATCATGTAACTCACCAAATTAAATCAAATGTGTTTGTTATTTGCAAATAGATGTGTTCTATTGCAAGTTGGAGTGCCTGGGCCTCTTCAGTGACCTATACAAGGGAAAACATAAAGGAGACAACTTCCAAATGAAAAAAAAAAATGTGTCCGAGGCTCATATTTCTGCCATTTTTAAAACTTGTTTTACTGTTTTGTTTCTTCTTTCTAAGAAATAGTACAGGCCGGCGCCACGGCTCACCGGCACACCGGGTTCTAGTCCTGGCCGGGGTGCCAGATTCTGTCCCGGTTGCCCCTCTTCCAGGCCAGCTCTCTGCTGTGGCCCGGGAGTGCAGTGGAGGATGGCCCAGGTTCTTGGGCCCTGCACCCCATGGGAGACCAGGATAAGTACCTGGCTCCTGCCATCAGATCAGCGCAGTGCGCCGGCCGCGGTGGCCATTGGCGGGTGACCCAATGGCAAAGGAAGACCTTTCTCTCTCTCTCTCTCTCTCTCACTGTCCACTCTGCCTGTCAAAAAATAAAAAATAAATAAAAGAAAAAGAAAAAAAGAAAAAAAAGTTAGTAACTAAAAAAAAAAAGAAGAAAAGAAATAGTACAAATATCACTTCTCTTTACACCTAACTGCCTAGACATAGCTGGGAAAATGTCTGTCTTTCAAAATCACATTTAGGAGGGACCAGCGTTGTGGCGTAGCGGGTAAAGCCACTGCCTGCAGTGCCAGCATCCCACATGGGCCCGGTTCGAGTCCCGGCTGCTCCACTTCCAATCCAGCTCTCTGCTGTGGCCTGGGAAAGCAGTGGAAGATGGCCCCCAAGTCCTTGGGCCTCTGCACCTACATGGGAGACCCAGAAAAAGCTCCCAGCTCCTGGCTTCAGATGGGCCCAGCTCTAGCCGCTGTGACCAATTGGGGAGTGAACCGACCAGTTGGGGAGTGACCTCTCTCTCTCTCCGCCTCTCCTCTCTCTCTGTAATTCCGACTTTCAAATAAAATAAAAAAAAAAAAAAAAAAATCACATTTAGGAATTATCATGTAAGCCCGTTAAATTAAAATACAATTGTAAACAATTAGGGTCTAGACTTTTTCTGTGCTTCAATTCTATCAAAATTCAAGAGCCATTGAGTCATTGTGGTTGATTTCCATAATGTGTCCATGCTGGATTTCCTCATTTTATAGTTCAGGATAATAAAAGTAACTGCCTGTGGTTTGATGTGGACTGAAAGAGGTGATGTTGCAAAACTCTTAGCACAGTATCAGGCATACCAAAAATATCAATGAATACTATGTGCCATCACGAGCATTAGATTTGCTTAGTAAATATTGATTCTTTTCCACAGCCAGTAATTTTATGCATGTAACCCTTATTTTGAATAAATTCTGCCACAAGGCCTCTGAAATTCAATAGCTGTATTCCAACACTTATGTTCCTCTCCTTGTATCTCTGGATGTCAGAGTAAGCATTGGTGTTTCATAGAGAGATAAAAAATAAGAGACATTTTAGATATTTTACTGTAGTGGCCAAACTGAGAGAACTCACTGATAAAATTGTTATGCCAGCATATGACTACTTATAACATGCACAAACCCAAATCTTTTTTTCTGGGGTGAGAGTGAACTCTTTCTGCCTCAGAAACCCAAGGCCAAGGAAATAATAGGCCCAACAGAAGGAGCTGTCCTTAGTCTTTTTAGGCATAACTGCACCCAGGTGGTCCATGCTGTGAGAAATCAGGAAGTGGAAGGGAGGGGTGGCCAAAGGAAGGAATTGAAAAAACAAGTCCCCTGGGCCCCTGCTTGTCCCAGATAAGTGAGTATTTTATTTTAGAGCTTTGATTAGGACTGCAAAATGTTAAGGCAGAATTACTTTCTACCCTATGTCTTCCCCCAGTCTATGTGTCTGGGTGTTTACTATCTCTTCTGTTTCCTCTCTTCATCTCAGCCTTCTCCTTCCCACACAGACTTAACAGACAAAAAGGGGGAAAGGGAAAGAAAAACATCCCCATGCCCTTGGCTGAGGCAGGACCTTTAGAAATCTAGGCATTGCAGAGAAGATCCCGTCAGTTTAAGCTCTGACTGCAAATAACTACTCCAAGATACTAGTATTTATTCAAGAAAGGCTCAGAGCACAAGGATACCACTGAAAATAAAGCATGTTGTAAGCAACCTTGATCACTTTCTTTCTCTTCTGCCACACACACACACACACACACATAATGCATCTATAAACTGCAGCCAACTGTGTACACCTACAAAAAGCAAAGCAAATCCACAGCACCTGGGAAAACCAAAGTCCCATTTAGCCTACTGACTAAGACACATGCTTACTGGATAAGCTGAAAAGAAAGAAGTATCATTTTCCAAAGCCAGGATATAATGACATTTCTATCCCTAAAAATTTCTAACAAGGAATCAGTTCTTGGGACAAAGGCCATAGATGTTTTGGGAGTCCATGTTATTGCAACAGTGGAAAATCTTCAGACCCAAAAGAATTGGCTCACTATTTTATAATCAAAATCCCAAGTCACCATCAAGAATTTGAAACAATCAATGAGCAACACATCCCTCTAAAGGCTTTCTCAATGGAAACCACATTAAAAAAAATCCATTTGCATAGACTTAGCTTGACTAATGAACAACTCTGAGGACAGGAACTGTCCTTGGATGAGTTCATTCAGAGGAATCTTGCTCCCGTTTTTTGACAGGGTAAGAACGTTCTTTCTATCTCAATGTTAAGACAATCAATCCAGGGTGGGAGAGGAAAAATGTAAAATTTTCCAGAAAGAAAGAGTGCTGCAACGTTGGCTAAGAGAACACAAAGTTCTGGGGGCTGTGAAGGTGGGGAAGTGGCAGCCAATGTGCTGTGTATAGCTGAGCAGAGGGGAAGGCCATGCTGTCACAGATCATGGAGCCTTGCTCAGCCATTGTTGAGCAGGAGGGACGCACTGCAGACAGACTCAATGGACTACTGGGGACTTACCAAATTCAAAGCAGCAGGCTCTGTACCTCCAAGCACATTTCAACTTTTGGCTTCGTGGATGTCATTTGCTGAGGTCGAACTTTCCAGCTGTGCGGTGTTAAACTCAGGACCATTATAGCACAGCTTTAAGCAAGCTATTGATTTTAAACTTTTGTTAGGCCAAAAGAAACAAAGTTAGATCATTCAGAAGCGAGCGAAGAATTCAACTTCTAAAAATAAAGTTGAGAAACTTGGTAAGTAAGTTCTTTCAAACAGAGAAATGTGTGGGCATAGCTTATGTAAGTGACATAAATGTAGAAAAGTCTTTGCACTGTTGAAAATTTTAAGTTATTTACTACATGGAAACTTACTAGCTATATACCTTTGATTTCTATTGTTTTGCCTTCAGATATGTTGGATAATTGAGCTATCAGAGAGGAAAGACATGGTAAATGGATTCTTATTCGTTCTGAGCATGTTTGTTAAGTCTATCTGGTGCACAAGTATGCAGTACAGTTGCTCCACAGAGGAGTTACACAGTTTTACTTCTGCCCATGATTAATTTATGTAGAAACTTCCAAAAGGCTCTAGCCTGAGGGTATCTTATTCAGGTATCTCTCATGTAAATTCAGTTCTCTTGCCTTCCTCAGTCACTCATTTCTTCCCTCCTATATTCACTCATTCGACATTTAACTCATTCATTTTATTCAGCAAAGGCTTTCAGACTTTGTCAACCACTATCCTACTACTAGGTGTGAAGGATACACAACTGAGTCAAGTCAGCCTCCCTTCTCCTGTACCTTCCAACCTCACAGAGGACGAGAGTGGCAAGAAAAGAGACTCTGTAATTGCAGAAGTACCGACCTGAGGACTTCCTTTTATCTTGATGGCAAAAGCATTTCTTTCTTTTCCACCCTGTCATCCAGGTCACAACTCTTTTCTCCATCTAGCTCCCAGTCCTCCATTTCCCAGTTTTTCACAGTAAGAGAATTCCTTGCAAGCAGTTAAGAATCAATGAATTACTGTTTCTTCCCCACCCCCACCCCCAGGCCTTTCTTTGATGGTGCACTTGCCCTAGGCACCAGTACTGTGATTTGCCTTAAGAAGAACCTGCTCCTCAGGTTCCTGCATTCCCCACCCTACTGTCTCCCTGGAAGAATACTGCACAGACGTCATCTACCTCCTGTAATCCAACTAAGCTGCGCTGACTCTGGCTTTATTAGTGACTTCCAAGACCTTCAGAGTTCTCCTGTCCCCTTACTAGTGGTCACATTGGGATTGCAAGTCTACATTATTTTGCTTGACTTAATGGACCCCTCTGTGTAGTGGCAAATAGTTCTTTCCTTTCCTGTCTTTATTCTTTAAAAACCTTTACTTCTCCTGGTGATTAGAGATGTGCCTTTAGCACTTGCTGATCTACTAAACTTCAGTTCTTGCCTAGTTTCTAACAACCCCTATACAATATTGGAAACCACAGTCATTTTGTGTTATAAAATGAAAGTTACCAAATAAAAACACAATGGGGAATATAAGGGTTCATGAACTTTATGCCGGTACTTGCCAGTAGAAAGACTTCCAGCCACACTCACAGGGACCATTAGTATCTGCAGAGGAACCTGAAGGGAGAACAAGCACAGGCCTCTTGCTTTTGACCAACTTGCTCATCAGATTCTGTTAGTATGCAACATGCTCCATTCAGCAGATGGCCATCATATCTTTTCAAAGCATCAGGTCACCTGTGCATATATTCTAGAAGAGTTAAACTGATGGTGCCTTTGATACCAAGATCACAGTAGGCACCATTTCCAATAGTCTCAAGCAGCACCAGTACCCATCCAAATGTAGCAATGTTTATGAACATTGCTTGTTATTATCATTTATGTGTATTATTTATAAATGTGTCCTATGAATCTCCTGTGAAGATCTCTGATTGAAATCTAATCATGGCTTCACTTGAAAAGCACAAAAGGGTAACCTCTTCTAGTAATGATACATTCGAACACACCACAACCTCTCTTAGTTAACATTTAAACACACCCGACAAACTAACTTAGAAAACTCATGTCATCTCTGGGGTTTAAGTCTAATCTGATTGGAGACTATGCTGAGTAATACAAAGTTGTCTTTGGTTAACTTTCAGAGCCCATTGGGAGTCTAACACTGCAAGAGAGCCTTACAACTGCCCTTTCTCCCTGAGGCAAGCTCCCATCACCTCTGGCCTGGACTGCTATTGCCACCCCCAAATCTTTACCTCTGTTACCTGCTGCACTTTCATCACAGAAACCCCTCTTCTAAAACTTTATTGGCTCTAAGCCAAAGCTCCAGAATGTCATGTAATTCCTTCATTTCAGTCTTAGATTGAAATCAGGACTTAAGAGTAACAGCTGGGGGTGGAATTGTTAATAAAAAGTGATTATTTTCCATATGTGGTGAAATCAACATGTACTCCTTTGCTTCATTCTGTGAAATAAGATCTTTTAATAAGGATTCAAAGAAGCTCAAAAATCAAGGTACTAGGATTTTTTTTTATTCCTGCTTTCTAATTAGCCTGTCTGCTCAAGAAAAGGAGGCCAAAGATGAAATTACTAATTTAATTTTTTTCTCTGATCAAGGTCTCTTGTAAAGTGCAAGCAAGATGCCTATATTTCAGAACTTTAATCCTAATATAAAAATAAAACTTGCTACTAAATTTGTAAGAAATAACTTTGGTTGATATTGAAGTCTGTATGTGGCACTATTGCTAATAGAGTAGTATAGGATGCTATTCATCTCTTAATAGAAAAAATCAATTAAATTCAAGATTAAAATAAACTGAAAGACTTATTAATAATAAATCTTCTGATCAAATACTTTTATCTTTGTTGGATTGCTTCTAAGTCTGTGTTATAAAAACTACTAAATACTAGAAAGGAGCCAAGGAGAACTAAGAGACTCTAAGACAATATTTGAAATGATAATGTTATAATGCTTCTCAAATTTCTTTTTCTTTTTTTAAAGAAGGATTTATTGATTTGAAATACAGAGAGAGAGATTAAAAAAAGAGAGAGAGAGAGAGAATCTTCCATCCTCTGGTTCACTCCCCAAATGTCTACAATGGTTGGGAGTGCTCCGGACTGAAGCCAGGAGTCTGGAACTCCCTGAGTCTCCCATTAGGGTGGCAGGGGCCCAGGTACTTGGACCATCTTCTGCTGCTGGGGCTTTCCCAGGTGCTTTAACAGGAAGCTGCCTCTGAAGTGGAACAGGTGGCAGCTTAACCTGCTGTGCCACAGTACAGGTCCCTCTTTTTTTAACTTAATATTTTATTTATCATTTTTAAGATAACATATTTTTTAGTTTACATTATAATCAAAGCCTATATTCAACAAATAAAAAGTAAAAAGACCATGATTCAACTGGAATATAGGCAAGGGCTATAACCAATAATCAAATGAAAAGATGTTCAACTTCTTTACAGTAAATTTTAAAATACAGATCATTTAAACTATTATAGTATATCTTTCTTAATCACTTGTTTGACAAAGATTTAAAACAAAGCTGATAAAACAGTATATTGGTACCAAAAATGATTCTTTTTTATTTGTGTTTTGTTTTGTTTTTAGATTTTAGCTCCCACATAAAAGGGAGAACATAAGCTGTTCTTCTTTCTGTGTCTGGCTTATTTCACTTAATATAATGTCCTCCATTTGTAACCATTTTAATACAAATGATAGTGTATTCCTTTTTATAGCTGAATCATATTCCATTGTGTACATAGACCACATTTTCTTCATCCATTCATCTGATGATGGACATCTTGGTTGATTCCCTATTTTGGCTATTGTGAATAGTGCAGCCAAAAACATGGTTGTACAGGTATCTCTGATACAACATGTTCATATCTTTTGGATACATACCCAGTCATGGGATTGTTGGAGCACATGGAAAATATATTTTTAGTCTTTTAAGAAATCTCAGTGCTGTTTTCCACAGTGGCTGCAGTAATTTACTTTCCTAGCAACACTGTTTAATAGTTCCCTTTTTGCTACATCCTCGAGAACATTTGTTTCTGTCTGTCTTTTGGATTAATGGCCATCCTAACAGTGGTGATGTGGTACCTCACTGTGGTTTTTATTTGTATTTTCCTGATGGTTAATGATGTTGAGCATTTTTCATATATTTGTTGATCATTTGTATTTGTTGTTTTGAGAAATGTTTATTGAAGACCTTGCCCATTTTTTAACTGGTTTGGTTGTTTTTATATTATTGAGCTTTTTGAGTTGTTGATATATTCTGTATATTAATCCTCTGTTGGATAAGTAGCTTGCAGATACTTTTTCCATTCTGTCAGATATCTCTTCATTCTATTGATTATTTCTTTTGATGTTCAGAAGCTTCTAAGTTTGATGTAATCGCGTTTGTCTAGATTTGCTTTTGTTGCCTGTGCTTTGAGGGTCTTATCCAAGAAATCATAACCTACACCAATGTTTTGAAGTAGGAACACATTAAAATAAACCGTGTTTTTGTAAATAGAAACACTTCAAATCTAGACATAAATATGGTTTAAGAAGTGATAGTTCTTCCCATCTACCACATAAATGTCTCTTCTTCATAAGAAATCTTTGTTAAAACTTTGTTATTCATCTTCATGATATTATTTTTACACATTTACATTAATAGGTATAGTTATAATGTGTTTTTCATGTAAATTCTAGAAACAACAAATTGTTCTACCACTTGCTTTTTTTCATTTAATAATATAATCTGGAAGTTTTTCCATCTCCATAAGTAGATGAGGGATCTTCAAAAAAAAAAAACTATAAAAATGCATAATATGGAAAAACTATGCATGGATTTCAAACTTTTTGAACCAAAGTAAACTTATTTTATAATTTCATTTCCACAAATTTTTGATGTACCTTACATTTACCTTATCATATTAATTGCTGTAGTGCTATTCATAAGCCCGCAATTAGTGGTCATATAGATTATTTCTATTTTCAATTGTCCCTCCCATGTTATAAGAATCATCCTTCTAAATGTGTGTTGAGTACATATGAGAATATTATCCTGCGGTCTAGGCTTCTAAAAATTTAAATACTGAGTCCAAAGGCATTCTAAATATTGATAAATAACACCAAATTCCTCCGCTTACTTCTACCCCCCAAAAAAGCAATATCAATTCAAAAGCCTACTAACAGTATGTTATAGTCTCTGTTTCTCTACTTATTTGTCACTTTTGGATATCATCAGCAATTGTTTTGTCATTCTGAAAGGTGAAAAATATCTATTTTCTTAAATTTCCTTTCCATAATTACTAGTGGAGTGAGTATCATTTCCTTGTCTATTGGCAACATGAAGTAACACACAGTCTCTTCTTGGTGTAAGAGTATGTCCCAGTAGGCTCCTTTTTGTCTTTCTTTCACTCAGTCCTTGTTTTCATTTCCTCATGAGTTCATGCAAAGAAAAGGAAACAGATGAGTCCTGTGATACCTTCATCTGGAAGAACGCCACTGCAGAGCATTGGATAATAATATTGGAATTTATATCATCCATAAAGCTTTTATAGTAGAGTAATTAGTAGGGCTATTAATACCACCCAAGCCCAGCTTTCTTTACTGCTGTAAACACAGCTTGTGATCACATAAATGACATAAGTGATAATCCTTTAGGGCATCATGTAAACCAAAGCACTGCGCCAGTTTGGCTCAGTCTCCATTCAAAAAATAATAATAGTAATTCTTTTTTACTTAGAAAGCAGACTATGAGGAACAACCTCTGGATATTTTCCAAATCTGATTTTTGGATTCCAGGGAAAGTGTACTGGTATTTTGGGGAAGAATGCATTGTGACATTTTAGTTGAATTTTAGAGGAACTTTAGAGGAATTTTAGTAGCAGTACAGTGGTATGCCCTTCAGCCCAGATATACATATATGCTTCATATTCTTCATGTAGCTATAGCTTGATGTCACTTATATATGTGTTCTGCAGTCTTGTGGTATGTTTTTTGTTAAAGTTTAATCCAAAAATGGATTGCATTTAGTATATATGCTCCTTATCTCTTCTTCAAAAAATCATGAATGTGACATAGAAGTTTCCAGGAATCTAGACTGCTGTGGGAATCAGAACAGTAAAATTACATTCATAAATGATCTCCACTAGGGTTTATGTTCCTTCTTAACAGGTCACCTTAATATCTCAGTGATTCAGATATCCTGTATCTATCAAATAAAAATTGCTTATTAACAAAAGTTTATCATTTTATGTGCCCAGAGATACGAATTTTTTACTCAAATAATTTCATTAGAATGTTAATCTATTTGATGATACTTCAGAGTCAGTATTCAATTTTACGTGACTTTTTTAGTTTTGGCTATTAATTTACTTAAGCAGTAGCCTTTAAGAAAACCAGCATATTCTAGGATGAATGATATTTTCTGAACCAAGAGATTAAAAGTCAATTCATTCAATTTGATAAACCTTGACAGGAGAATACACATAAATGAAAGGAAAAGAAATACTGCACAGGGAGTTTGTTTGATGTTGTGACCACACTACGCACTATTCCAGGTACTGTACAAAGGAACAAACAAATGGCAATGAGAACATACAACACAGTTATATTATCTTTAAGTCCAACAAGTGTCTATAGGTCATTTTACAGAAAAGAAACTGAGGCTCAGAGAGGATACTTAACTTCTGAGAAACTATATAGTGGCTTCTGTTTGGGATACAATAAGTCATGAAAGACCATCACTCGCATTATAACAGCAAAACAAGCCTGCTAAGCTACAGACTCGTTTTTCTGAATCAATGAAACAAAACCTAAATGTACAGAACTCCAAAAAATGTTCTTTGTAAAAGAAAAAAAAAAAAGCCAAAACAAACAATACTTTCTCTCATCCCTGGAAGAAGTGAGAGAAGAAATTCCCCATAGAGAGAAGTAAGATGAAAACAGCAGAAACATTTGGCTTTAATGCCACATGTGGGCTTTGCATTTCTATACTACCCCAGCCAGCAAGCAGGTCTTCATAGACCTGCAAATTGTATCACATAGAGCTAGGCATGTTGCTCACCATAGGCTGAAGGGGTGGAGCAAGAGAGCTAAAGAGATCTCAGTTGAGGTGTGTGGAACTCCCCTGAGTACATGACAACCATCCTTTCAGGATGAAGGGTTGTAGTACAGGAGATGTGGGAGAAATGGATTTGAGGAATCCTAGCGTTCCAGCTACCAAAGCAGGATGAGAGAACTGAGAAAATAGATCAGAGACATTTTAGGCATGGAGAGATCAACCTAAGTGAAGAAAGCCTGGCACAGGCTGAGGGTCAAAGAAAATACCTCAGTAACCCAAACATCAGGCAACTGCTCTGGAAAGCAAAGATCCATATTTAATGGTTCAGAATTCTGATAACTTGACTGCTAAGTGCACAGAAATCTCCAAAACCTTGCCAATACTTAGAACTATGAGCCCTGAAGAATGAGTAAGTACTGAATATGCTAGCAAAATAGTTTAATATAATGGAGAATTAAATCAAACTAAAGTTGCAAGAAAGCCCAGTGCCATGGATCAGACTGATTCAGTTCCCAATCAAGAAGCCCAACAACAAGAAAAAGGATGTGCCCTTCTCTGGAAGTAAATATTATTTAGTTCAGTCCCTGCTATTCTCTTATACAAAATGTCCAGATATATAAAAAAAAAAAGCAAACAAACAAACAAAAACTACATATGTAAAGAAGAAAATGTGACTCATATTCAAGAGGGAAAATAATCAGTAGAAATAGGCCTGGTGGTGTCATATGTTAGAGTTATTAGAAAATAACCTGACTTAATAACATGATAAAAACATTAACTTTGGGGAAGGTATTTGGCATAGTGGGGTACCTGAGTTCAAATCCTGGCTCCATTCCTAACTCTTGAATACTTTTAATGTACACTTTGGGAGGCAGCAGGTAATGACTTAAATACTTGGATCCCCACCACCTACACGGGAGATCTGGATTGAGTTCCTATCCCCTGACTTCAGCCCAGCCCAGCTCTTGCTGTTTCAGGCATTTGCATTATGAACCAGTGGATGAGAGATCTCTGTCAGTCTGCCTTTTACTCTGTCTCTCTGCCTTTCAAATAAATAAAAGTAATAAAGTAGTTAAACTAACAAAAATGTAAGTTCTCGTGGAAAAGGTGAGTGACATTCATGAAGAAATGGGATTTCACTGCACAACAGGAAGCTACTTTAAAATAGACAAATGGGAATGATGGAAATATAAAACACAGTAAAAGGAGGAGGAGGAGGAGGAAGTGGAGAATAATGTAGGACTCAGCAGAGAAAGGAGTCTGGGAGGTAAAGGTGGATTCGTACAAAATACTCAACCAAAATACAGAAAATAAAGAAAGGGGGCAAACCACAAAGTAGAATATCCAAGATGTATACAACAATATAAAATTATCTGACATACATGCAATTGGGCATTCAGAATAAAAAGAGGAGACAGTGGAGCAGGATATATATTTGAAGTGATGATAAGTAAGAATTTTTCAAATTTATGGAAAGATGTCATTTAGATCCAAGAAGTTCAATATATCCCAAGCAGGAGAAATACACAGAAAAAAAGCCTGGGTATATCATAGAAAAACTGTTAAAAATAAAAACAAAAAGAAAACCTTGAAAATAACAAAAGAGAAAAGATACTGTATACCAAGAGAAAAAATATTTCTCACCAGAAATAATTGAGGTAAGAAGACAATATATCGTTCTTAGAGTACTAAAAAGAAAAAAGAAAACCTGTCATTGTATAATTGTACAAAGCATGAAGTATACTTTAAAAGAGAAAACAAGTAGAAAAAAGAAAAAACTAGTAAGATGTAGAGGCCTATGCTGTGGCATAGTGGGTGCGGTACTGGCATCCCATATGGGCACCAATTCATGTCCCAGCTGCTCCTCTTCCTCTCCAGCTCTCTGCTATGGCCTAGGAAAGCAATAGAGGATGGCCCAAATGCTTGGGCCCCTACACCTGTGTGGGAGACCCAGAAGAAGCTCCTGGCTCCTGGCTTCAGACTGGCCCAACTACAGCCATTGGGGCCATTTGAAGAGTGAACTAGCAGATAAAGACCTTTCTCTCTGCCTCTCCCTCTCTCTGTCTATAACTCTACCTCTCAAATAAATAGATAAATAAATAAATCTTTTTAAAAAATCTAGTAAGATGTGGAGCCAACATTTGGGTCAGAACTATATAAGATTGCTTTCCACTATATTTAGCCCTGCCTGTACCTCACTGCATTTATTGTACATTGTCACAAATCTTTGGTAATGCTAGCCTTTTAAATGCTTAATTCTTATAATTTATTTTTATTATAAAAATACTAAGTACTCCTTTTGTTTGTTCTTTTTTTCCTAGAAACCTTTTATTTAACATATACAAACTTCATGGATTTCATAAATACAACTTTAAGAACATAGTGATTCTTCCCACCATTCTTCCTCCTCCCTCTCCTATTTCCATTCTTATTTTTTACTAAGATCTATTTTCAGTTAACTTTACACACATAAGCTTAACTTTACACACATAAGCTTAACTCTATACTAAGTAAAGAGTTCAACAAATAGTATGAAAAAAAAAAAAAACTATTCCTCAACAGTTGAGACAAGGGCTGTTCAAAGTCACTGCATCTCAAAGTGTCAATTTCACTTCTGTAGATTACCTTTTAGGTGCTCTGTTAGTTATCACAGATCTTGGAGAACATATGGTATTTGTCCTTTTGGGACTGGCTTATCTCACTAATGATAATGTTTTCCAGTTTCATCCATTTTGTTGCAAATGACAGGATGTCATTCTTTTTTAATGCTGTATAGTATTCCATGGTGTGCATATCCCATAATCTCTATCCAGTCTTCAGTTGATGGACATTTGGGTTAATTCCATATGTTAGCTATTGTGAATTGAGCTACAGTAAACATGGGGGTACAGATAATGCTTTCATGTGCTGATTTCTTTTCCCTTGGGTAAATACCCAGGAGTGGGATGGCTGGGTCATTTAGTAGGTCTATATTCAGATTTCTGAGGTATCTCCATACTGTTTTCCACAGTGGCTGTACCAGTTTACATTCCTACCAATAGTGGATTAGGGTACTTTTTTCCCTACATCCTTGCCAGCAGTTATTGTTTTTCAATTTCTGTATAAAAACCATTCTAATGGGGATGAGGTTAAAGCTCATTGTAGTTTTGATTTGCATTTCCCTGATAGATAGGGATTCTGGGCATTTTTTAACTTATTAAAAGTTAAATCAGTAGAGAAATACAGAAAGTAAAATCAAAGCTCCCATTTCACACTTCCTACACACTTGAATTGGAAAATTAGAAATTAGAAACAAGCTCCATTTTTCTTGATATCATTTATTAAAATTAAAAGTCACAATAAGAATATTTGTTCAACCCTTCTCCATTTTATAGAAAATACTCCTTGACAATAAAAATAAGAAATTCAGTCTTTAAATATGCGAATTTAGGACATTCTCTTTCCTTGTTACTCAAACAAAAAAAACTATCAGAAGGAACAAAACTTTCTAATCAGTTTGCCACAATGACATAAGATAGTTGTTTGGTTTATAAAAGAAAGTAGAAAATGTTATGTGGTTTCCTGTTACCAAGGATATCTGATGTCCTATAAATCCATATGTCATCACTCAGATGTTCTCAAGTTTAGTTATGTTAATCAGCCTCGCTATCATTGTCAAAGGCATATGTATGTACCTTGCCAGCAAATAACATTGGCAACTTTAAAAGTTTGAAATATGCATTCACAGCACCATTTTGAATCAGAAGGTGGCAAGTCATACCCAAAAGTCTGGAGAGGAAGCTGAGTTGACCAAGTACTTTGGCTTTACTTCACTTGAAAAAGTTATCTGCACTCACTACATGATTCACAGTTTGCTAGTCTTACTTCAGAGAGAGATGAAAAGTGTTGGTGGAGACTTTGTCATCTGCCCCAACTGTAGGGGCTCCCCTTTAAAAATATCCAGGCCAAGAACTCGGAGTATTACTTAAGTATTTTGAATTCATCAGATTTCAGAAAAATCCATCCTATCTTTGGGTGCCTCTGATCATCATTATGATTCTTTCTTAAATTGAGCCAAAATGTGTTTCCCTTTACCTGAAATCCAGTATCCTAAATCTATTTCTGTACCCAGGGAGTGTTATGTTGCTCTTTAACAAGCTGGTCAAAGAGATATTTTGGAGGTAAATCTCATATGCACTTTTTCTTTCCAACCTAAAAATATCCAGCCCCTCAAAAGCCATCCCTTCTCCATTCTGATTACTGTTCTCTCAACATCTTCAATTTTGTCCATTTCCCCTCAAGAAACAGTACCTGTTTGCTGCTCAGAGTGGATCAGACGAATCACTTCCTTCTTCTTTCCAGTGCTACATTCTTACTTACAAAGTTTAACTGTGTACTTAACCTTTTCTCACTCACAGCTCTTTGTACCTAAGCAATCCCAAATTAAAAAGTGATTGATTTTCTTACTCCTATATCCTTATTGTAGGAAAGCATTTTCCCAAACAGCTAATTCTGTATCTTTTAACTTGTCATACAAGTTATTTTTTCTGATACCTGACCAGAATTTTTCCATAGTATTTTAAACTCACTTCCTTATAATAATGTTTTGTAACCTTCAAAGTCACCTTAAGTCATATTAAATCACCAAAACCTTCCCATCTTTCAGGTCTACTGAACACTTTTTATAAAGCTTTCTTGATAGGTCCTATTTTCTATGCCTATCACAGCTTTCCTTGCATACCTCTAGACTCTCTTTGATCTCTTCACACTCCCTAAACATATGACATTTTGTATTAGATACTGTTAAATACATTATAACCAACAGAACTTCATCTTTTCAGAGCAAGCCTTCCTTTCCTTTGGCTATCTTACACTGATTTTATTTTGTATTTCTTTTATCAAATAAAAACTGGAATGTTCAAGAAAGTAAAGGAAACATTTCCCCTATAGTTAAGTAATTATTATGGGAATTACCCTCCCCTTTACCCTGTAGTTAAATAATCCCCTTCCTGATCCATGGAAGTAGTATGTTTTACACAGAATCAAAAGAATGGATTAAATTCTTTCAGAATTTTCTTTTGACTTTAAGAGAAAAGGTAACAGTAATTTGGACTGTGATTGATCTCTGTTCCGGTCTGGTCCAGCTTCTGAATTGTCCCTTAATGTCTTTTTCTCATTGATTTGTGTCAACATGGTTACAAATTGAAGAGAATGCTTAGGCTTATTTATTGATTTGTGTGAGAGAGACACAGGTAGAAAGAGAGTTTCCATCTGCTGGCTCACTCCCTTATGCCCACAATGGTTCACTGCAGCTGAGGGCCCAAAACTCTTTCTAGGTCTCTCATATAAGTAGCAGAGACTCAACTGCTTGATCCATCACCACTGTCTCCCAAGGTGCTCGTTAGTAGGAAGCGAAAGCTGGGAACCAGAGCTGGTTGTCACACCTAGGTACTCCAATGTGGGACCCAGATGTCTTAGTTGGTGTCTTAAAGTAGGTTAAATGCCTGCCCCAGGTTTTTTAGTAGTCAGTATTTATAATTTAAACAGAATCTTCCTCAATTAGAGTTCTATTGATACAAGTAGTGATTTTATTTTAATTTGTTACTATTCCAAGTCCCTTTGGACTCTACCATGAGCTTTGAAAAAAAGGTCTCCTGCTACACAGAAATGTTTTTTCATTACCTCAATATGAGAGGGCAGTGCTTGCATTGATACCATGACCTTCTGCAGAAAGGAAGTGCCTAGGCATTAAGTGCTGCCTTTGAGGCCGTTCCACATTTCTCCTTACTTCTTTGCTGCCTATCTCACATATCAAACATCCTCTGTGTGTCAAATAATCTCATGCCCACTTGTGCACACTCCCACAACCATAGCTTTCTCAACCTCATAACTCAAGTACCCTCCAAACTGGACACCACAGGTAATCAGCTCTCCATCACTACTCCTTGTCCCTTTGGTTCGTATTCCTGGAATGCCTGTACCACTAATATCAACACTTTCTGGGTCTTGACATTTTGGATTTTTGTCCATTCTCCAAAGGAGGCCAACTCTTCTGCTCCCCTTATGTTTTTTCCTTCTGCATCTAGAATATATGGTCTCACTTCCTCCTCCACACCTCTCTTGTTAGAAGGCCATGTTTTTAGGGCACAGCTGTGTGCCCATGTGTGGGAAGACCTGCTTTTTAAAAAGTTCTTGTGTTCTTTTACTTTTTCATTCAATTCAGCTGACCATCTTTTTATAAGAATTTATTTTTGGTAGTTTTTTTTTAGCACTATAAGTGAGAACTTGTGGGTCCAGCACGGTGACGTAGCAGGTAAAGCCACTGCCTTTGGTGCTGGCATCCTGTATAGGTGCCAGTTCAAGACCTGGCTGCTCCATTTCCCATACAGCTCTCTGCTATGGCCTGGGAAAGCAGTGGAGAATGGCCCAAATCCTTGGGCCCCTGCACCCACATGGAAGACTGGAGGAAGCCCCAGGCTCCTGACTTTAGATCAACCCAGCTCCAGCTGTTACTGCCATTTGAGGAGTGAACCAGCAGATGAAAGATTCTCTCTCTCTCTCTCTCTCTCTTTCTCTCTCTCTCTATGCCTCTGCCTCTCTGTAACTCTGCCTTTCAAATAAATAGAAATAAATCTTTTTTAAAAAGTGGGAACTTGTATTTATTTGAAAGGATGGGTATCATAAGAAGTTTAAGGAGTATCATCATGTGAATGAAATCCAGTTGCCTTTTTTTATCCCCTAAAACTTGGATAGGAAGAAACTTCCTTCACTGAGCCTTGGGGATGAACCTGCTTGTAACCATGGTCAACTAGAGGAAACTGACAGAACTTATAAAGAAACCCAGACAGTCACTGTACAGATAGAAGGTTTACCTAAAGATAACTCTGTTATCATTTCCCCAGGAAATTTCAGCACCTCTGAGAGTAGATTTGAGCACTAAATACCCAAGTCTATGATTGACATATAATCAGATTCACCCATGGAGGTTTACAATTCAGTCTCCCAAAACTAAACTTAGATAACAGCAGAATAGTTTAAACATTCTCTTTAAAAATATTTTTATGGAGATCTATCATAAAAAAGCTATAGCCACATTATTAAAATTTAATGAGACCTTTTTACAAAATATACATAACTAATTCATTCATCTCTTTTCTTGGCAATGACTAAACTGGTTATTTCTTTAGCTGAATCTGTGTATATCCCTTCCATACAATGGAGACAAAGGTGGAAGCTGGCTGGAGGCAACTTTATCTTAGGAATTTGGCACCAGGGCCTTGCTGTCCTTCTCCTCTATCTACATAAGTGTTATCCAAAGAAACAGAATGAATGTGAGACATACACACACACACACATACACACACACACACACACACACACTTCAAGAATTTTTTCAAGAAATAGCTTAATTTTATTTTGATGCAAAAAAAATTTTTGATCCCATCCGCAGTTTTTTCATAATATGCATTTTCCATGAACTTTTTAAGGTGCATTATGTGCAAAATTCTTGCACCAAAATAAATGTATTTTTTAATTTAACATTCAGTGAACCTTCCAAAGGACTCCCTTGTATACATACGAATATCTAGTGAGGAATTGTTTCATGATTACGGAGGCTGGGGATTCTCAGGATCTGCTGTCTGCAAGCTGTAGAACCAGGAAATCCAATGCTATAATTTAGTCTGAATCTGAGGGCCTGAAAACCAAAAGAAGGGGGTGGAGTGTGGGGTGTATGGGTGCGGAAACTGTAACTCCCAGAGTTCAAAGGCCCAAGAACCAGCAACTTCAGTGTCCAATGGCAGGAGAGGGATGCGCAAACTTCAAAAGAAAGAGTGACTTTTCCCTTCCTCTGCCTTTTGTTCTGTTCCCACCTTCAGTGGATTTCATGGTCCCCACCCACGTTGGTAAAGACAGTCTCCTTTGTTCATCTACTGCTTTAAATGCTATCCTATTCTAGAAACACCTCACCGACACATCCAGAAATAATGTTTTGTCAGCTATCTGGATACCTCTTATCCTGGTAAAGGACTGAGACATAAAATTAACCATCACAGGGCTGGCACTGTGGCGTAGCAGGTAAAGCCACTGCATGCAGTGCTAGCATCCCATATGGCCACCAGTCCAATTTCTAGCTGCTCTCTACTTTTTTTTTAAAAGACTTACTTATTTATTTGAAAGTCAGAGTTACACAGAGAGAAGAGCAGCAGAGAGAGAGAGAGAGAGAGAGAGGTCTTCCCCAGTTGGCCACAACAGAACTCGAACCTGTGCCTATATAGGAAACAGGCACTGCAGGCTTAACACCACAGCGCCAGTCCCCTACTCCACTTCTGATCCAGCTCTCCGCTATGGCCTGGGAAAGCAAAGGAAGATGGCCCAAGTCCTTGGGCCCCTGCACCCACATGGGAGACTCGGAAGAAGCTCCTGGCTCCTGGCTTCAGATCAGCCCAGCTCCAGCAGCTGCGGCCATTTGGGGAGTGAACCAGCAGATGGAAGACCTCTCTCACTCTCTCTGCCTCTGTAACTCCATCTTTCAAATAAATAAATATATCTTTAAAAAAGTTAACCATCACAGAATTCCAATCTTTTGGTTTATAAATATAATAAATAATGATTGTTCTGAGAAATTCCTTCCAATGTAGCATCCCTAGGATTCTGGGATGAATATTTTCTAAAGTGCTTTTTAAAGTATAATTGGCCTCCTGGGAAAGTTATGGGAATCTATAGAGACCATACTGAGCTTATGAGGACAAATGAGTGCATCATCCAGATGGACATGCTCACACTTACTGTGGTTTACCCAGAGTCATGTGACAGCTGCTCCTAGTAGTCTAGAACTTGGATGGAAAGTCACCATTATAGTACCCTAAAGGGAAATCTTGGAGCACAACAGATATGGAGTGTAGGACCAGAGAACTAGCATTACCCAGGACTGCCACAGAGAAACTCCATCAGGGGAAGAACTTAGGTGAACTCTGTCTAGTAAGAGAGGAGATGGTGGTATGTACCTGTCTGAGCTTGATCTGGTAAGAGCAGAATCCATAGAAGAAACTTCTCCCTGCACATTTCCTTTTTTTTTTTTTAAGATATTATTTATTTATTTGAAAGACACAGTGACAGAAGGAGAGACAGAGAGAGGGGGATATTCCAACCACTGGTTCATTCATTCAAATGTCTGCAATAACCCGGGTTGGGCTAAGCTGAAGGAGGAGCCAGGAACTCCATCTTTGTCTCCCCCATAGGTGGCAGGGACCCAAGTACTTTGGCCATCTGCTGCTGCCTTCCCAGGTGCATTAGCAGGAAACTGGATCACAAGTGCAGTAGCAGGGACTCAAGCCAGTACTCTTAATACAGGATGCTGGTGTAGCAGGCAGCAGCTTCATTGGCTACACCACATGAGCCCATCCCCTGCTTATTTCTAATCATAACTTCACACATATGCCTATTTGAGGTCAGACATCATAGTATCTATATGAATTCAATTAGCCACAGGAAGGCTAAAATTTTTAAGCAAAGATTGGTGGTTTCCCTTGGTGGCTGGCATAAACAATTAAAGATCCTCCTGGAGGAATATGTCTCCAGATAAGATCTCAAAGACTCCCCACAGATCATTTTCTAAGGACTATAAACTGGTAATTTTCTTTATGTAAGCAAATAGAGGAAACAAGCCACCATGAGTAAGAGCCAGCATAGCAATAAATTACAGAAACAAACTTCAAAAGATTTCAGTTATTGGAATTACCAGATAAGTAATTTAAAGTAAATATTTTTAAAGAAAAAAAAAAAGAATAGGGTTTCTGTGTTATGACAAGGTGAAAAGAGTCCAACAAAATTCATCAGGTGAATCTAAAAATTATTTAAAATATCAAATAGGATGTCTGGAAATAAAATACATAATTAAAATTAGAAACCCAATGTAGAAATTAAACAACAGATGTAATTCCACTAAAGAGAGAATTGCTGAATTGTAAGTCTGTCCTTAGGAATTCATTAATATGAGCATAAAAAGACAAAGATAAAAAATATGTAACAGATATTAATTGACATAAAGGATGGGAATGTGCAACATAAACTCAGATTCTAGAAGGAGATTCTAAAGAGAAAGGGAAAGAGGCACTGAAGAGATAATGACAACACATTTTGCAGAATCAATAAAAACTCAACTCCCTTTGTTCTGAAAGTCCACATCTGGACACGTCAGAATAAAACTGCAGAACATCAAAGTAAAGAGAAGATCTTAAACACAACAAGAGAGGAGGTAGGACTACTCACAAAAGAATAGCAAAAAGATGAATGGTTACATTGACATCTAGAAAATAAGTGTAATAATGCCAACAAACAGAAAAAAAGAGGGGGCATGGGTGTTTAGCTTGGTGCAGGGGTGGGGGATGTCCAGCTTGTGGGCCACATAAGGCCGTGAAATCATTTGGTCTAGCCCTGCCAAGACAACTGCAGCTGGGACCCAAATTTCAATGAATCTATAGCAGGCTAATTTTTAAGTTGGTAATTTTTTATATGGCCTGTGAATGACATTATAAATATCCAAATGGCCTTGGTAGACAAAAGATTCCCAATCCCTGGTCTAGCAGTGAAAACACTGGTTAAAAAAGGTTGGACAATACCTAGTTCTAGCTGCTGACTCCAGCTTGCTGCTAATATGCACCTAGGAAGGCAGTGGTGATGGCTCAAGTAATTGAGTTCCTGCCATCCATTTGACAGATGTGTATTGAGGTCTCCCAGCTTTGGCCTGGCCCAGTGCTAGTCATAACAGGCATTTGAGGCATGAACCAGCAGATGGGAGCTCTATTTTTCTGTCCTTTTTCTCTGTCTCTCTTCCTCTCTAATAAATAAATTATTTTTTAAAGAGTGTATACTGAAGATATTTTCTGACACAAATGGTTTACTACTAACAGACTTTCAGTAAAGGAAAGTCAAAATATGCACTTTAAGGTCTAAAATTAAAGAAGGAATGGTAAGTAAAGAATATGGTAAATAGGAAGTCAAATCTGTACAAAATACTTATTGTGCAAAGACAGAATGATTTTTTTTGTGATGTTTTAATTTCAAAAATATTTAAACCACAAGCAACAATAGCTTATAAATCAGGATGTGATGGTTTGGATAAAAATGTTTCAAGCTCCTTGTATTGATTTTGGGGCAGGGTAAAATTAACTTTAGATACTGGAATATTGCATTTCTTAAGTAACCACTAAAATAATAAAAATAGAACACTTACTTCAAAACCTATTAGAGGGAAAACAAAGAAATGAAGTAGAGAAATACAATAAATCCAGAAAAACAGAAAATGTACAAGGTAAATGAACAATATGTGAGACAAATAAAAAGTCAAAAATGTCCCAAAAAATGTTAAAGTATCAATGTAAATGTAAATGCACAGAGCTTTCCAATTATAATGGTCATCAAATAAATTTATAAAATTTTAGCCTTATGGTGATTATAAAAGATCCATCTAAAAATGGAGAGATTTTCAAGAAACATTGAAAGTAAAAGAATAGAAGACAATGACCTGTTAAAGTGAAATGAACACTAGGAGAAACGGTGACTTGATCAGCACTCACCCTGACTGTTAATGAGCAACTTAATATGTTATCCCTCTTAGTATTTTTTTGTTTGTTTGTTCTACTTAATACTTTTGGTTGAATACTGTAATCAATACACAATTCTTCTTAAGTGCTGAAACTTAACTGAAAAGTGATCACTGTTAAATATAAGAGTGGTAATAAGAGAGGGAAGAGATGTGCAATTCGGGACATGCTCAAGCTGACTTACCTCAAACAGTAGAATTAGAAACATACCAGGGGATTCCAATTCAATCCCATCAAGGTGGCATGTACCAATGCCATCTCACTAGTCCCAATGATCAATTTCTGTTCACAATTGATCATAATGATAGGACTAAGAACCAAAGGGATCACATAAACAAGAATAGTGTCTGCAAATACTAGCTGATAGAATAAAAAAGGGAGAGAACGATCCAACATGGGAAGTGAGATACACAGCAGCCATAGAATGGCAGATGTCCTAAACAGCACTCTGGCCTCAGAATCAGCCCTTAAGGCATGCGGATCCGGCTGAAAAGCCCATGAGAGTACTTCAGGCATGGAAAGCCAAGACACTCTGGGGGGAAAACAAACAAACAAACAAACAAACAAACAAAAAACACCTAAATGAAAGATCTCTGCGAGTGAGATCCCAGTGGAAGGAACGGGTCATCAAAAAAGGAGGTACCTTTCTCTGAAGGGAGGAGAGAACTTCCACTTTGTCCATGGCCTTGTCTAAGTATGATCAGAGTCGATGAACTCAGGGGGCTTATAGCCTTGGAAGCTCATGACAAGAGCCTAGGGTGATTACTGAGGCCATAAACAAGAGTGTCAAATTGTTAAGTCAACAACAGGAGTCACTGTGCACTTACTCCTCATGTAGGATCTTTGTCCTTAGTGTGCTGTACATTGAGATTTAATGCTATAACTAGTACTCAAACAGTATTTTTCACTTTATGTTTCTGTGTGGGAGCAAACTGTTGAAATCTTTACTTAATGTATGCTAAACTGATCTTCTGTATATAAAGAGAATCGAAAATGAAAAAAAAAGACAATGAGTTGGGAATGAGTTGGGAAAACACTGACCAAAAAGAGAGCTACTGAGGGTTCCCAGATGACTGAATGGAGAAGCCCTTCCCTCCCCTCAGCTCTGCCGCTGAGACAAACCAGAGCAGCGAAGGAAGGACTGGAGGACAACGTCAAAATGTGGCTGGACTCTAAACAGCGCAGAGATGCAGAGAAAGGAGCAAAGCATGCCACGCTCCTATTCCCAGTTCCCTGGTCAGGGTTGTCCATTTTGCTGGGAAAAGGTAAGCAGAAAGCTCCACAACCACTGCCCTCACCACAGACTGGCAATCCTAACCCCAGGAGAATCCCACAGTCCTCCCTGGCTTTAAATTTAGGCTGGAAAGCTAGGTCCAAGTGACATCTTTGCCCCAAACAAGGAACTCACATTACCTCCATCCACCCCCAAATTTCCAGCTCCTAATTAATCTCTTAGGGGACAGCAAGAAATTCTCATCACTACCAGATGCCCCAGAGCCAGATAACAGGGTACTTCAGAGGCCAGAATGCAAACCCTGTAGGAATATTGGTCGCAAATCACAGGGCCACCCTTGCTTTGTGCAATCTAGGAAAGTTTCCCTCTGCTTCTTGGGACTTGAAACCAGCAGCAGCCAATATGTAAGCCCAAAGTAAGTCCTCTTCTGCTGGTACAGGGTGCTCGGTGGCCAGCACCAGCATCTCCCTTACATGTCTTGTGAGAGCTGGGGGCAGTCCCTTCTATGTTCTGCAGCTTTTGGACTGTGGCTACTCGTGTAACTCACATTCACCTGTGAGTCCCTGTAAGCCATCTTGCAGGACCTAGGGAAGACCATACATGCAAACCACTGTTCCTGGCCCTTGTCTGCCAGAACACAATCCTAATAAGCCAATATTCACCACCATGGGACCTACATAAGATCCCCATTCTCATTCCCCAGTGTTGGGACTAGAGTATTTTGTGGTATAAGCACCATCACCAACACAACACATCAGGACCTGGGGAAGGTCCCATCCATATCACAGAGTTCAAAAGCCACAGACATTGGTGCTAAAAGCTCCAGAATCATTCAGTCTTGCCTGTTGTCAATGAGACAGTCCCCTCTGGGTCCCACAGCACCAAGAACATGGCTAATATCATCATAAACCTAGTGTGATAGAAACCCAAGTCTCTGGGAACTGAAGACAAATACCTTTGGAAGCCAGCATCCACTTCAGTCATACTACAGCCTCCAAGAACTACTGAAGACTAGACAAACTGTGACACTCATGGAGACTGCTGACATTAAGGGTAGATGAAAAAATTACTCAGAGGTTACATTTTGGGTGTCACCCAGAACCAAAGCCAAAGCAACTACCCAACTGACATCCCACATTCCATCCGAACAAAATAGCCTTTTGCAACAAAAGCTATTCCATAAAGAAGGAACTGTTTCACCAGATGCATAGGTATCAACATAAGGACACAAGAAACATGAAGAAACAAGGAAGCCTGACACCTCCAAAAGAACACAATATTTCTACAGAAGTAGATCCTGATTTTAAGGAAATCCATGAAATGCCTGAAAAAGAATACAAAACAATGACCCTAAGAAAACTCAAAGAGACACAAGAGAATACAGATAGGTAATTCAAAGAAATGGGAAAAATAACACATGATATGAATGAGGAATTCAACAAAGAGGTTAAATATGAATTGTTCAGGATCATTAAAGAATCATTCAGAAATTTTGGAACTGAAAAACTTCAATCAATGACATTAAAAATACAATTGATAGTTTCAACACCAGAGTGGATCAAGTGCAAGAATTTCTGATCTTGAGGGCAAAACTTTTGAATAACCCAATCAAAAAAAAATAAAGAGAAAATAATTAAGAGTAAATGAAGAAAATCAGTAAAAGTTCAAAGGAAATTCAAGGTAAAAAATAGGAATTGTTTTGGAAAAATGGCAGAGCAAAGTTGTTACTTATCAGTAGTCACCTTGAATGTAAATAGCTTCAATTCCCCAGTTAAAAGACACAGAGTGGCTGAATGGACTAAAAAACAAAACCCATCTATTTGCTGCCTACAAGAAACACATCTCATCAACAAAGGTGCATGCAGACTGAAAGTGAAAGGTTGGAAAAAGATATTCCATGCCAGCAGAAACCAAAAAAGAGCTGAAGTAGCCATCTTAATATCAGACAAAATAGACTTTAACATAGAAACTGTTAAAAGAGAAAAAGAAGTGCAATATATAATGATTAAGGGATCAATCTAACAGGAAGAAATAACTATTATAAACATATATGCACCTAATTACAGGGCACCTGGCTATTTAAAATAAATGTTAAGGAACTTAAAGGGAGACTTAGACTGCAATACAATAGTACTAGGGGAATTCAGTACTCCACTTTCAGCAATTGACAAATCCACAAGACAGAAAATGAACAAGGAAACAGCAGATTTAATTAACACTATACACCCAAAGGACCTAACAGATATCTACAGAATACACATTCTTCTCAGCAGTGCATGGAACTTTCTCTAGGATTGACCACATACTAGTCCATAAAGCAAGCCTCAGCAAATACAAAAAAAAAATCAAAATCATAACCATGCATCCTCTCAGACCACAAGGGAATGAAGCTAGAATTCAGTAACTCAGGAATCTCTAGAGCATATGCAAGTACATGGAGACTGACTAACATGGTCCTGAATGAACAGTGGGTCATAGAAGAAATCAAAAGAGAAATCAAGAAATTTCTGGAAACAAATGAAGATGTCAACACATCAAAACTTATGGGATACAGCAAAAGCAGTGTGGCTCAATAGGCTAATCCTCCACCTAGCGGCGCCAGCACACCGGGTTCTAGTCCCGGTCGGGGCGCCGGATTCTGTCCCGGTTGCCCCTCTTCCAGGCCAGCTCTCTGCTATGGCCAGGGAGTGCAGTGGAGGATGGCCCAGGTGCTTGGGCCCTGCACCCCATGGGAGACCAGGAAAAGCACCTGGATCCTAGCTCCTGCCATCGGATCAGCGCGGTGCGCCGGCTGCAGTGGCGGCCATTGGAGAGTGAACCAACGGCAAAGGAAGACCTTTCTCTCTCTGTCTCTCTCTCTCACTGTCCACTCTGCCTATCAAAAAAAAAAAAAAAAGATGAAAGTTTATAGCAATAGGTGCCCACATCAAGAAATTGGGGAAAAACAACAAATAAACGACCTATCAATGCATCTCAAAGATCTAGAAAAACTACAGCAAACCAAACCCAAAACTAGGAGAATTAAAATAAATGAATAAAGCCTATGAAACAAATAGGATACCTATAAACAAATGAATATTTGTATTATATGTATACCCTGAAGTAGAAGAATTGAAAAACAAGTGAGAAGCTCTGTAATGAAGTAATATTTTAAAGCTTCCTAAGTCTTAAAAGATATATGAACATGCAGATCCAAAAAGCTCAAAAGAGCAGAATAGAAAATCCAGAAATTAGTCCATTTACATGAAGCTGACTAATTTTTGACAAAGATACCAAGAATATGTGTTACAGAAATATTAGTCTTTTTATTTATTTATTTGAAAGTCAGAGTTAGACAGAGAGGAGAGGCAGAGAGAGAGAGAGGTCTTCCATCCACTGGTTCATCTCCAGTTGACTACAACAGCCGGCGCTGCGCCGATCCAAAGCCAGGAGCTAGGAGGCTCCTCCGGACCTTCTCATGTGGGTGCAGGGGCCCAAGGTCTCGGGCCATCTTCTGCTGCTTTCTCAGGCCATAGCAGAGAGCTGGATCAGAAGTGGAGCAACTGGGACTCGAACTGGTGCCCGTATGGAATGCCAGCGGTGGCTTCACCCACTAAGCCATAGCACCAGCTCCAAAGAATATTCTTTTCAATAAGTGGTTCTGGAAAAACTGGATATACAAATTTTGAGGACTGAAAGTAGATTCCTACCTCCCACCATATCCCAAAATCAACTAAAAATCTAAAACTATGAAGAACACATAGAGGAAACACTTTGGTATAGGAAATTTTTACTTGAAAATGATACAAAAGCACAGGCAACAAAAACAAGATTGGAGAAATGGGACTGTATCAAACTCAGAAGCTTTTGAACAGTAAAGGAAATAGTCAATAGAGTAAAGAGATATTGGACAGAATGGGAGAAAATATTTGAAATCAAAAAAAGGTTTAATATCCAGAATATATCAGAAATTCAAAGAACTCAACAACAACCAAAAATCCAGTTAAGAAGTGGAGAAAGGGCCTGAATAGACAGTTCTCAAAAGAAAGAATACAAATGGCCAATAAATATATGAAAAAAATGCTCACTAGCAATACCCATTAGGGAAATGTAAATCAAAACCACAATGATAAATCACCTAAGATCTGTAAGAGTGGCTATTATCAAAAAGACACAAAATAACAAATGCTGGTGAAAATGCAAAGAAAGGAAAACTCTTACACACTGTTGGTATGAGGGTAAATTAGTGCAGCCACTATGGAAAACAGTATAGAGGTCTCTTATATATTGGGAAATAAAACTGACATATATGATACAGCAATCCTCCTACTGGGTATATTCCCAAAGGAGGTGAAATCATTGTATCAAAAAGATACCTGCTTCACTGTTCATAATAACCAAGATATGGAATCAACAAACTTGTCCATCATCAGATGAGTGGATAAAGAAAATGTAAGATATACACAATGGAATACTATTTGACCACAGAAGGGGGGATCCTGTTATTTGCAGCATAATGGGTGGAAGTGGAGGACATCATTTTAAGTGAAATAAACCAGACAGATAGATTTTGCAAAGGCCTAAAGTGTCAAATAGTTTTGATGGTATGTTTCATGACCAAATTTCTTTATTTATTTTTACTGTTTTTATTTTTTTTACCATGACCAAATTTAATCTTTCAAGACCATTACAGTGAAATTTAAGTAGTTCTCATGACTCCTCTATTCAGGTGAATAGACTCTGGCCTGAGCATTCATTTTTGGAAATGCTCAACCTAGAAGTATTGCTTTTTGGTCTGACCCTAAAACTCTGAAGCACCTCTTTAAAAATATGTTTCAAAGTAGGAAAAGCTGAATGATTCAGATTGTTTCAATCCATCATGGGAACACCAGAGATCTTAAGATACCAACCACAGTGAACATCTTTGTTGTCTGATGATTACTAGATGGCTTTGATATCCCTGACAGAGAGCAAATGATTGGATCACATGTTTGTATTTTGTTATCACAATTTAAGTTAAAAATTCTTTTTTTAAGGTAAGATTAGAGGTGAATTTCACTTGGATTGTTGAGAATGCCCTTATAGATAATAGAGGGCAAAGGTATCAGAGCATAGAGCTTAGACACATGTGGAAGAGAGAAATTACTTCTCAGAAAAAGCAAATAGATAGATAGATGATAGATAGATACATAGATAGATAGATAGATAGATAGATAGATAGATAGATAGATCAAAACCATGAAATGCAAAACAAAACTAGAGATCAATACCAACAGTGGTCATGAAGGGACACCCTGTTTAAAATATACCCCTTGAATTCCAAAGTATATACTTCCCAATGAGCTCTTGGTGCATAGAATCCCAAATTAGTTAATCTAAGAAGATCCACCATAGCTAGAGATGCCTCCCTGGATCCGTTTTCAGTAGACCTAAGGTCTACAACTGACTCTGTAATTAATTTAACATTAGCAGAACATTTTGCAAATTACTGTGAATACAAATTTCTTCCTGCCATAATCATCTACTGTTTTCTCCTTTTATGGGGATTTTTGTCACTTATTTGAGTTTGCATGCCTTCTTAAAAAGAAGAGAACAAATATTGCCTAATCTTTGACCTTTCATTCATTTCCCCAGTCTTTCTGTATAAGGGAGCAGATAAATTTCTTTCCCTCTCCACTTGTCTTAGAACAGTGAATTTTTCAGCAAAGACTTATTAAATTATTGGTGGACCAGCACACAGCTTACACTGAATACGGATCCAAATTATCTACATGATTTTGAAAACAGTAGTTTCTAGCTATTTGCTTAGATGTGGTGTTTTCCTGGCATACCATAATGGAATACCCTCACAGAGGGTTGGAAGGAGATAGGATGGCCATACATCCTGTCTTGCCTCTGACAATGCTGGTTTGTCCCTGTATCCTGGAGCAGTGATTAGCAGAATGACCTTTAAAAGTGTCTTTAAGTGATGGGGTACCTGCACTTACCATCGTGGATCAGAGTTCCTGAAAATCCATCCCAAAGGGTTTCCAAGCAGCATGGGATCCCTCCCACGTACTCTGTTCAGGTGAATAACAACCAAGTGAAGCCTTCTGTCACAGGCACCCAAAGACAATTTATGAGTAAACAACATGCCTATCTGCACCCCTTCTGTTTCTTCCTGTTAGTCTTCCAAAGAACAAAAATATCCTGTACTCAGATTTCTAGAGAGGGTGCAGCAGGAATTGTCTTTAAAAGATTCAGATCAGGACATAAAATTAATGAGAAAAAAGAAAAGTATGTATCATGCATACCTGTATTGGAAAGGACTAGAATGACTTTATGGAAGAACATGGGGGGGGGGGGCGGCGCCGCGGCTCACTAGGCTAATCCTCCACCTTGCAGCGCCGGCACGCCGGGTTCTAGTCCCGGTCGGGGCACCAGATTCTGTCCCGGTTGCCCCTCTTCCAGGCCAGCTCTCTGCTGTGGCCAGGGAGTGCAGTGGAGGATGGCCCAAGTGCTTGGGCCCTGCACCCCATGGGAGACCAGGATAAGTACCTGGCTCCTGCCATCGGATCAGCGCGGTGCACCGGCTGCAGTGCGCCAGCCACGGCGGCCATTGGAGAGTGAACCAACGGCAAAGGAAGACCTTTCTCTCTGTCTGTCTCTCTCTCTCTCTGTCCACTCTGCCTGTAAAAAAAAATAAATAAAAAAAAAAGAAATAAAAAAAAAAAAAGAACATGGGGCCAGCGCCGTGGCTCAATAGACTAATCCTCCACCTTGCGGTGCCAGCACACCGGGTTCTAGTCCCAGTCAGGGCTCCGGATTCTGTCCCGGTTGCCCCTCTTCCAGGCCAGTTCTCTGCTGTGGCCAGGGAGTGCAGTGGAGGATGGCCCAAGTGCTTGGGCCCTGCACCCCATGGGAGACCAGGAGAAGCACCTGGCTCCTGCCATTGGATTAGCGCGGTGCGCCAGCCGCAGCGCGCCAGCCGTGGCGGCCATTGGAGGGTGAACCAACGGCAAAGGAAGAGCTTTCTCTCTGTCTCTCTCTCTCACTGTCCACTCTGCCTGTCAAAAAAAAAAAAAAAAAAAAAAAAGAACATGGACATTTTAGTGTGTGGCATCTGGAAACCAAACTGTAGTGTCTTTCAGGGCACATCCTCAGATGTGGAAGTAATAACATACCTTTATATTTTCTGTAACTCAACCTGTATTAACTTTAGCCACCACTAAGAGGGGGAAGAAAACTTCAGATCAATCACATTTGGGGGTCTCCTCTTCCCTCAGGGCTGTGCCATGGCTCCAAGATTCTTTCCCATAGTGGAATGTAGCACAGTTTCTGTGACCATGGTCATGGTCATGGACAGCCAGGGGATTCAGGTACCACTGAGTGACCTGTTGCCCTGCCTGCATGGTGCATTCTGGTCCAATTGCTTTTGGTAACTTCTAAGCCATTCTTGGGGATCAAGTGTACTGTAGCTACCTACAGACATCTCCACCCAGATGTGCCAATAATGGCATTAGCAAGAACCAGAGCCAGAATCCTCACAGCTCTCAACCACATGATTCTTTTTTTCTGCCTCTCTTGGGAGTGTGGAGGAAGTCTGGGAGGAATTCCTTTATTGCCTAGGGCAGGAGGTACGTGCTGCTTGGACCCTGGGTTATCCAAGACTGCATATACTAGAAAATCCTTCTTTTAAATTTTCAGCAAATTACTGCTAAGGTTTCAAACTTTGAAAGCAATAAAAGTCGGAAAGATTTGTAGGCTAATTCTACATTGGCCCTGCCACATTTCTGCTGATGCAATAAAATAGAGTCAGTTACCAGCTTGATTAAGGACAGAGACGAAGAAAATAGAGCGAGAAAGAGGAGAAAACCTCCAAATAGCTATCTAGCAACATATGGACAGGAAAATAAAAATCAAACAATGTAAGTAGCTCTGTCCTTATCCGTATAGTCACTTTAATGTAGATGGAGTTTCTTCAGGGAAGCATTCCTCAATTAACACAGGAGCCCTTATTATGGCTTTAGGTAATGATTTGATTATTCATTTGGCTATAATGATTTATTAAAATTTGTTTAACACAGAAGTGGCTAACTGGTAGGCTGCAGGTCAAATCTAAACTGCAGATATGTTGACTCACACAATGTTTATAAAAATGTGCTAGTTGGAAACATTTTAAAGATTAGAGCATTTCATGTAAAAATATGGACTTCCAGATTCTATTGAAAATCAAACTTGGCAACAAGAGGTCTGATTGACACCAACAATCCCAGGATGTGAGCTGTGGCTCATCCTACACAAGACAAGTACTCTTCAGTTGTCCACAGTTTCTACATGGCACTTATCCAGTAGCAACTTCAGTTGTGAGTCCTGGCCTCAGTTGCTGTGTTTGAAGCTCTGTGATGCCGAGGATTGAGTCTTTCATGCTTATTACATATTAGGACACATTAGGACTAGAATTAATAGATTGAACCCAACTCACTGCCGAAACAAGCCTTAACCTTTTCTTTTTAATCTGTTCCGCTTTGTTACTTGCTCATGATCACCACCACCACCCCACAAAGGATCCCAGATATTTATTTAACAACTTCATCCTGACACGGAATGCAGTGGATAAACTCCAGAATCATAGGCTTTCGCATCAATGGCCTCCAGCCAAGAGGACACACTCACATAGCTTCCTTGGCCATGCTTCCTAGCTTGCATATCCATGGACTCACACAAGCACACACACCTTGACATATCCTCTGGCTGTAGCTGGAGTCACCTTTGTGGTATTTCTTTTGGCAATCTCCCCATCTGGAATGTGAGAACCAGAAGAGGAGAAAGAGAAATTCTGATTCCCTTTTACCCCCAAACCCACCACAGCAGTTCACTCAGAAATAGGCACTGTCTATGAATGTGAGTAGGAACAAGAAATGAAATAGCCCCTGTTACGTGAATCTCAGGTGATTCTCTGCAGTTCAGTTCAAGGTTACCGAAATACAACTGGCAGGGTGGACATTGTGGTACAGCGGGTTACGCTGCTACTAGGGATGCTCACATCCCATATCTAAGTGCATAGTTCAGATCCGGCTCTTCTGCTTCTGATCCTGGTTCTTGCAAAGGCTCACCATGTGAAGCAGCAGATGATAGCCCAAGTACTTGAGTACCTACAACCCAAGTGGAGTTTCAGATGAAGTTCCAGGCTCCTGACTTTGGCCTGGCCCCAGCTCTGGCTGTTATAGGCATTTGGGGAGTGAACAGGTGCATGAAACTCTCTCTGCTCTCTCTCAGATAAATAAAAATAAATCAATAAACACTTTTTTAAAAAATAATTTGCTTGGAAGTCTTTTACAAAATGCCTTAGCTCCATTGCAAAAGCATTTATGCCTTTTGGGCTCATCTAAATCACTGTTTTCCTAATCTCATTTTCTCTCTCTTTTTTGAACTCTTTCCTAAGTCAATAGAAGTATGCATTTTGACTAAATTTACTGGAAATGAGTCTGCTCGATTTCAAATAATAAATATGTGTTGGTTCACCGTTCTTGGCATCAATTCAACAAGCACTTGCTAGTCTGCTTTTATTTGCTAGCTACCAAGCTAGGTACTAGACATTCAAAGGTGAGTACTACAAGCAGCCCACATTGGTCCAGTGTTGCCACAAGAGATCCATCCCTGGGGAAATGTGAACTCAGAACTCTCCACATAACAAGTAAACGTACAGCCTTTCCTGTCTGGTGAACTGCTGAGGGCTTAAGACAAGTTCTCTAGACCACTTAACACAATGCCAGCTTCCCAGGTCTATAGGCTAGTTTCTAAACCTGGTATGCATAAATATTTTCTATATGTTTCCATTCCCTTAAGAGGCTTCCTCTTTTTTTCCTGTGTTAATCCCATTATTCCCAGCTCTTGCTCTCATTTCATCTCAATTAGATGTCTTCTGGAAAGATCTCATTTTCTTCTGATGTGCACAAGTTGAGATTTGTTCACTACCCTGGGCTCTCTGTCACTGAGTCAAAATTTGTGAAATGAGACAATTTATGAAACACCATCCAGCAGCAGGCAGGCACGTGTAACTTCTCCCTTCCCTGTGCTTCCTGAAATGCCAAAGTGGAAATTGCTTTTCTGTTGAAGGGAGCACTCACATTTTGAAGACAGGTTTTTATTTCCATTTCTTTGTCCTTCACCATCTTTCCCGAGACTGACAAGTGTTTCAATTAATGCCAAATTCCCTTCTCCCAGAAATAAGCAATAAGAGGCCAAAAAGTTGTAACTAACTCCTGAAAGCAATGCTCAGAGAATGGAAGTGAAACAGGAACAGCAACAAAAGGAAGCTGAAATATTTTTTTCTGCACTATTTCACCTATTGGCCATGAGAGACTTTCTTCACTAGCAGATCTTACACTTGGCTCTGTTTTGGGTTTTTCCTTGACAGCCCTTTAATCAGGTTTCCCCAAGTTGTGCGACGTGTGGGTGACTTGGAAGGACTTCTCCAGAAGCTTCAAGATAAAGCGAGCCTCTGAGAAATGTGCGAACCAAGCCTGCAGCCCACTCAAAGTACAGAACTTAATGAGTCATTTCAATTTTGGGAAGCATATTAATCTAAAAGCTGCCTGAGCCAGAAAACACAAGTCTCTCAAGTGAGAGAATAAAAATAGTCTTTGTTATAGGCAAGGGAGAAACTCTTTTCCTAGCAGAGAAATCATTCACCAGCCTCACACAGGGAAGATGCCAATTAGGCCACTATCTCTGGCCACTGCCACAGAGAGTTGTTCCATGAATGATGGCATACATTCCTATTGTCCGATTCCTCAGCCGCCACTGTATAACAGATCTAATTCATGTTCTGTCAAGTCATCAAGCAGTCAGCTCTTCTTAAAAAACAGATTAGATCTAATTGCTTCATTTTGTATAACACACCTTAACTTGAGCAATAATGCCTTAGTGTCACTGAGAACTTGACACAGATTCACAAGTTCAGAGGGAGTGTGCTGCTGTGGACAGCAACTAAGCTCCCTACAGAATTTTAAGTCTTTTGGGGAATGGCATTTCTGATTCCTAGAAAACTCCCTTTATATTTTTTCAAATATCTTTCAAACTGTTTTCATTTACTGAAGTCCAGCCAAAGAAAATTACAGTACAGGAAAAACTCGAGCACTCTGGTTGAAATCTCTTAACCTCATAAACTTATCAGAGCATTGGTAAGTCCGTAGCATGTAAACATTTTTTAAAACTTTGTTAAGACTGAATAATATTTCATTATGTATAAATACACCACATTTTCTTTATCCATTCATACACTGATGGACACTGAGGTTATTTCTACACCTCGTGATGTCAGCGTGGAAACATGCATACCGCCACGAGGTGCTGATTGCATTTCCTTTAGGTGTAAACCCAGAAGAGGCACTACTGGATCATATGGTAGTTTATTTCTAATGTTTTGAGGAACCCCCATGATGATTGCCCCAATTTCCATTCCTACCAAAAGCATGCAAGGGTCCCTTCTTCTTCACATCTTTGACAGCACTTATCATCTCTTCTTGTTTTTGATATTGGCCGTCCTACCAGCTCTGAGATGATATGTCATTGTGGTTTTGATTTGCATTTCCTTGATGATAAGTTCCGTGCAGCAACCTTTTCATATACATAGGTATATGTATGGGCCATTGTTTTGTCTTCATTGGAGAAATATCTGTTCAGGTCCCCTGCCAAGTTTTTGATCAATTATTGTTTTGTGTGTCAACCCCTTCTCAAATACATGATTTGCAAAAATTTTCATATTGCTGATTTTTGCATTTTCTGTGTGTAAGTTCCATTGTAGTCTCACTTTTTTTTGTTTGTTTGTTTGTTTTTTGTTTTTTAGCCTGAGCTTTTGGTGTGATATTCAAAAAGTCATTGCCAAAGCTAATGTCAGGGAACTTTTGGCTATGTATTCATCTAAGAACTTTATGCTTTCAGGCCTTACATTTGGGTTTTTATCCCATTTTGAGTTGATTTTTGTCCATGGTATAAGAGAAGGTCCTCATTGCATTCTTTTGGGTGTGGTCCATCAGTTTTCCTAACACCATTTTTTGAAGAGAATATCTTTTCCCCATCATATTTTCTGGGTACTCTTGTCAACAATTAGTTGACCATATATGCTTGGGTTTATTTCTAAGCTCTCTAGTCTCCATTTAGTTATGTGTCTATAGTATACCTATGCCGTTTTGCTTTAATTACTGTGCTTTGTAACATTATTTTGTCTTATTTTATTTTTTAAAGATTTATTTATTTATTTTGAATGTCAGAGTTAGAGAGAGAGATCTTCCATCTGCTGGATCATTCCCCAGATGGCCACAAGGACCAGTGCTGGTCCAGGTTGAAGCCAGGAGACAAGAGCTTCATCTAGGTCTCCCACATGGGAGGCAGGGGCCCAACCACTTGTACCATCTTCCACTGCTTTTTCCAGACCATTAGTAGGGAGCTGAATCAGAAGTGGATTAGCCAGGATACAAACCAGCAACCTTATTGGAACCTGTATTGCAGGCAACTGCTTAACCCACTATGCCAAAACACCAGCCCCTGTAATTTTAAATCATATATACATATATACACATATATATACATATATACACACATATGTACTTGTGAATATTATTCATAACCCAGATAAAGGAAAAATACTGCAAGTTCCACTTGTATGTGAGATCACAAATAAAAAAGAAGTGTAATAGATAGAAACAGACAAAGTATAGAATAGTTATTACCAGGGCAGCAAATGGACAGGAGAACTGGGAGATGTAAATCAAAGAGCATGCAGTTCTGTAGGATGAATAAGTGTAGGTATCTCATGTACAGCATCAGGACTGTAGTTAATAACATTTTATTATAGATTGGAAGTCTGCTTAAGGCAGAAGTTCCCAGGGTACTTACCTAGCATGTATCCCAATGGACACATGTACACATTGTTTGAACTGTAAGTAAAGGGGAATTTATTCAGGTTGGCTAGTGAGTATTTGGGTTGTCCAGTGACTAAAATCAGACCCCCCATGTGAAGGAAAGTTACAAGTTTTAGAGTCTCTTTTTTAGGAATCATACAAATTCACTAAGTTCATGGAAGGTTCCAGGGAAGGGTTATATATATATTCAGAAGGGCATGTATGCCCATTAAGTTCCCATGTGTGTTACACACATTCCATATTTTTTTTTGCATGAAAAGCCTTTTAATTATAGTACACTGGGAAGCTTGTGTGTAAACATTTTGATAAAATAAAAATAACAAATGGTCTCAATTTCAATTTTTTTTTTCTATTTCATTTTTTTTTTATTTAATGAGCATAAATTTCCAAAGTACAGCTTATGGACCACAATAGCCTCCTCCCCCCCCCCCCCCCCCGTATCTTCCCTCCCATCCACAATGCTCCCCTCTCCCACTCCCTCTCCCCTTCCCCTTTACATCACAATTAATTTTCAATTATCTTTATATACAGAAGATCAATTTAGTGTATGTTAAGTAAAGATTTCCACATTTTGCTCCCACACAGAAACACAAAGTGTAAAATACTATTTCAGTACTAGTTATAGCATTGATTAAACACCTAAGAGTAATTGTGTATTAATTACAGAGCTCAACCAATAGTTTTAAGTAAAATATAAAATGCATCTTTTGTATTGTTGTGGCTTCCCCCCGACCTCCCTCCCTCCCGTGGCCTTCCCCTCACCCACTTCCTCTCCCATCCTGCCCTTCATCATGTTTCATTTTCAATCACCTTCATATACTGAAGATCAACTTAGTATATACTAAGCAGGGATTTCAACAGGTTGCACTCACACAACCGAGCCAGGTATAGGGTATTGTTCGACTAGTAGTGTTGTTTTTGAGTTTCATAGATAAACATATTAAGGACAGAGATCCTGCGTGGGGAGCATGAACCCAGTGACTCCCGTTGTTGATTTAACAATTGGCACTCTTATTTATGATGTCAGCAATCACCCGAGACTCTTGCTATGAGCTGTCTAGGCTATGGAAGCCCCTTGAGTTCACCAACTCTGAATTTGTTTAGTCCAGGCCATATCACAGTGGAGGTTTCTTCCTCCCTTCAGAGAAAGGCGCCTCTCTCCTTAATGGCCTGATCCTTCTGCTGGGGTCTTGTTCACCAGGATCCTTCATTTAGATTGTTTTTTGCCACCGTGTCATGGCTTTCCATGCCTGCGAGACTCTCATGGACCTTTTAGTCAGATCCGAAACACACATTCCATATTAAGTTGGGGGTAGAGATTTCACATTATAATGGGGTGAGGGGGGTTGGGCTTTCTACCAAAAAGGTGAGGATGTAACTGCTGCTTATGTGTAGCTTATCCCAGCTTCAGCTCAGCTGGGACCCCAGTTTCTTACCAAGGACAGTTCATCACTGAAATGCATCTTCATCCACTCAGTTGTGACTCACATCCACCTGCAAGAATATCTAGTTGATTCTAACTAGGATTAGAACTAGATGGAGTTATTTTCTTTAGAAGGAGGGTTGTTATTACCACATCAAAAAGAAAAAAGCTAACTACATGAGATGATGATTATGTTAATGTGTTCCTCTATAGTAATCATTTCACTAAGTTTGTCTGTTAAAACAGTGTGTATACCTTAAATAGACACAACAAAAAAATTCTAAGTGTGCCTCATTTTGCCTAGGATTTGAATCAACTAATGCTCTTTTTTTCCTTTCATTTTATTGTTTTTTTCTCTCCTTTTTCCCTTACCTTTCTTTCTTCTTTCTTTTCTTCATTCCAACCTTTCAATTTTTTCTTTTTTTTAATTTAGGTAACCTAAGAGGTATCACTGCCTCTCCCAATGTCTGAAAACAGATGATGTAAGAAACCAGGAAAGTTAGAATTTTTTTCCTCAGAAAAGCTTAATGCTATCTTTGAGGTAAAATACATAAATAAAATAATTTTCCCTTATTATGGAGTATTTCCCCCATCTAACTTAGAAAGTACGGAGGACCAGAATAACTCCACTATTTCTGGGATTAAGTTAAAGTTTCCCTTTCTGATTCCGGGATAAAAAAAATAAAGGACTCTGAGCTTATAAAAATTGATCTCCTGCCTCCTGAGGCTTCGGCCTGAATAAAGACCATGGCCTGAGGCCCAAACTCTACCCAGCCCTTACAACTGCCCCTGTAACAATTCAGGGTTCAGTTTTTAAGACTTTTAAGTTGTCTGCTGTCAAAGGAATGAAGGCAGGGAAAAAACCCTACTTTACATTTGAAAAGCTCACTTTCTGAAACAGCTGGTTCCCCACTGGGAGAGCTCCAGACAGGGTTGGCAGTGGGTTGTAAAGGCATTTCTGTAATAAACTTGCAGACAGGATCAATGCTGCTTTCAATCAAAGATCTCGTCTTGGTCCTAAAATCTGTTCATTGTTTGTAGGTATGAAAAATTTACAGAAGAAAAGTAATTTTTTGTTTTATTAAAAGTGATTCTTATAGATACACTCTTTCTGGAATGTTTTTCCCTGAAATTTTCAGTTAACTTGTGGACTGTATAAGTGGACTTGTGGACTGTCAGTCCTGTGGTAAGTGTGAATGGTAAGAAATGCTGTGATCGTTTTTCCCACTTATTCAGACAATTAAGTTTGGACTTAAATCATGCAATCTGTGAAAACAAATATTCTTTGTTTCTGCAAGAATGTTTTTCTGGATTTTGAGCCAGCAAATTATAATATTGCTCACAGGTATTCTAGTGTCTTTGAACTGCTTACATCATGCACTTGTTATAGGGGACAGTCCCCAGCTGTATTTATTCCAGGTCCTTGCCTCTGCATGAGATAAGAATTCAAAGCAGAAGTATAGATAAAGTACAAGAATGGGAACAGGACTTATTCAAAGAGACTTATTCAAAGAGACACATTCAGACATGATGGTAGGCAGCTTTGTGAATGGATACACATGCTATGAGGAAAAATGCATCTCATGCCATTTTAGTGGTGATGTTGATATGAGTTAGGGGGTATTTTTATTCCAGACTCTTGTCATGCACAGAGGCAAGCATTCTAAGTGCTGACATATATAAGGTAAATGTAATTCAAAAGGCAAGAAACGCACACACACACACACACATACACACACATGCAATATGGGTTGCCCTACACAGAAATACCCATCATGAGTGGACAGTAGACCAGAAGATTTGCCCAAAAGAAGATGAGGTAGGGGAAGAGAGACAAAAGAACACCTGTCAGCCCCTTCAGCTGTGGTCTGAGACAGAAGAGAGACAACCCTCGCCCCCCAGTTGTTGGTCTCTGTGAGGTCAGGGCAGTGACCATCTAGGCGTTAGGTCACCTGGGAATTATATGGCTCCTCCAGAAATTCCATACGGAGCTCAATATCCATATTTTCCTGGCTTCCCCGCTTAGGTCCCAGATGAAGCAGATGTGAAATCGGAGATGACCCCCTAAAATTTATACATAAATGTGGCCCTTTAGAGTTCCCCAGAAATCCATCTGGGATGCCACATGTGCTACCGGAATTTGGGGTGCTCTACAATATCACCATATGCATATTAATAAATCTCCAATATTAATAAGCCCGAGAGGGTTCTTGCCTAATATTTAGAGAAGATTTCTAAATACCAGCACAGATAAACAAGGCAGCCTGGTACATTTTAATCTTTTATTTAGTGAGAAAGATGCATAGAAGAGTGAGAGCTTTATTTAAGAGAGAGAGATAAATCTGGGTTCATACTGAGCACCAAGAACCAGCCACGTGGAGGAGCATCTAGGCCAGGAAGCCTCGGGTGGGTGGTGGAGGCGCAGGGCTACAGCAAGTCCCCTCCTGGCAAGAGGCCAGAGAAGAAGAGAAGGGCTGGGACACACCCTGTCCCAGGCTTTTAACCCACTTCCAAAGGGGAGTGGTTAATTAACTTGATTGGCTGGTGGGCACCCAGGTGTGGCCAGGTAGGGGCATGAGGTCACACAGGGGAGTGGCGAAGGCGTGGTCTTCCAGCTCACAAACCTAATTGATTTTAACCTGTATGCCTGCCTACTTCAGATGCATCCCCAGAAAGAGGTTGTTTTGATTTATAAGTAGAAGGCTAGAATTACATAAGGGTGATGGCTCACAAATGGGAAGTCCTAAGTTAACTACCTATATATTTATCCCACATCATTCCCCATACCCCAGAGATCTCTGACCCTTAATCTTCAGTGGGTGCTTCGAGAGATGAAGTTCCATTTTCTGTACCTACTTCCTGTGATCAGGGTCATGGTCCCTAGCTATCCTGGATTTAGAAGCCTCTTCCTATCCTCATCTACTTGATCTGTCTCAGGAGCCTGAAGATTTTCACAGGTCATGGCCAATGACTGTGGCCCCTGCATTATCATCATTACTCTGAGAATCTGTTGAAATCTGCATCATATAATTGGAAAAAGATCCATTGCACGTGAGAGCTCTCTTAGTAAAGGAAAATAACATCCTATTGTTTCCCAAATAGTGGGAATTGATAGATTGTCTCTGCCCAGATTATAAAACTAGCTGGCCTGGGTATAAAGATTTGTAGGGTCTTTTTCGGTGAGCATACTGTTGTTAGAATAGGTGTGATGGATTCCGTTAATAACTGCATTATACTTCACCTTGCTTCATCAGTATGTATTCTAAGGATAGTTGGTTGTCCATGACTACTATGATAGAGTATTCATAGACTCGAGTACTTGCTGTAAAAGTTTACCTGAATTATGGACTAGATTGCCCCAGCTAGTAGACAGATTTTTTTAACTGGATTCATGAGGCATAGCAAGATCTCCTACTATTACAATAGAAGAACTCACTAGGGAGTTTTCTTCCAAAAGCAGCTTCCTGAGAAAATCAGTATAAGAGGCAGGCAAAACATGCCTGCCATAAATTCCAACAGTGTTAATATGACAAAAGCAACGACTTTACTTATCTTTTTGGTTTTTGTAGAGGTATTTGAGGTCTTCAGTTGGCTCACAACAGTAGGCAGACTTGTCCTGTGTGTGAATCTGTGACGTCTCAACAGGTAAAAGTTTAATCCTGAACAAAGGTACACAGCTTGGAATACTCTGTGTTTTTTATATATATATATTTATATATATTTATTATTTATTATTTATTTATATATAAGTATATATAACTTCCTATATGTATGTATATACATATAACTATATGTGTGTATATATATATGCAGTAGGTGTGCTCAGTAGCACCTGTATGGACCCTTCCATTTAGATTGCAGTTCGCCAGAGGGAGAGCCTTCTCTCCAAGTCTCTAGTAAAACTAGGACTCTGGGGGAAATAGGCTGTACGGGACTTTTGGGATCTGGCACTGGGAGAATTTTGTTGCAGTACTTCATCAGAGCCTTTTTTACCTGACCAAGAATAATAATACGCTCTATCTGATCTTGAGTTTCTGAATCAAAGAGGGGATCAGAGGTGAGGAAGAGCCTTCCAAATAGCATTTCAAGCAAAGTTTTAAAGCGGCCTTAAGTACTATTGTCATTCTGAGGAGGGCAGTAGTCAACAATTTAAGCCATGTTTTTGAGGTCTCTTGGCAAAGCTTTGCAAGAATTTCAAGACTAAGACCAGCTTTTTCAACTTTACCTTGATGACTGAGGTCTCCAAGATGCATAGAGATGATAAGAAATCCCTAGAACTGTGGCTATCTGCTGAGTTGTATTTTAGACACCTCTTTTGCCTTCTCTGTTTGAGTTGGAAAAGCTTCTATCCATCCTGTGAAAGTATCAGTAAAGATTGGTAGAGTTCTGTAATTATTTGTTGTTTTGGGAATATTCATGAAGTCTAATTGCCAGTCTTTGCCTGGATGATTCCTTTTCTTTGTGTAGGATTAAGGGTTTGATGTGACCACCAGGATTATCTTTGTAAAAAGAAGAGACAGAACTGGGTTACTTCTCTTTGACAGTATGCAGTCCTTTTCCTCGAAATACTCAAGAAACTATTTGCATTCAAGCTCCCCTTCCCAGATGGGTAGAGTCATGTATTATTTCTTTAACAACTTTCTACTGGGAGACACCTGGGAGAATGAATTTATGATTTAAAATCTGCCACCCATTGGCATCTTTAGTATAACCTAGTTGCTGAGCCCATTCTATCTCAAGCTCAGTACAGTAAGGGTTTTTAGTGACCTCTGCAGGCTGAGGTATTAAAGCCATTTCTGGAACATCCTGTGCAGCATCTGATCTGGCTGCCTTATCTACTAGTGCATTTGCTTTACTAACGTGACTATCTTTATTCTGGTGTCCCCTGCAATATATGGCAGTCACTTCCAGAGGTTTCTAACGCTGCCTGAAGGAGAACTAATACCTCTTTTCCATATTTACCAGGGGAGTTTTTGGCAGCCAGTAGACTTCTTTCTCTTCAAATTGCTGCATGTGCACAGAACACAAGGAAAGCATATTTAGAGTCCATATAAAGATTAACTCTTTGGCCTTTTCTTCATTGTAAGGCTATAGCCAAAATAGTAAGTTGAGGGTTTTAAGTGTTAGGTGGCAGTGCCATCTCTTACTTGAGTAAGATTCACTGTGGTATAACTTGCCTTTCTAAGTCCTTCATAGACATACTGCCTTAAGTAAACCATTTGACATATGGATTTTTCAGAGGTTCATCTTGTAGATCAAGCCTACTAGAATATACCTGCTACTGACACTAATGAGAAAGTGCATCCTTGTCTTGTCTTTTAAGAAGATTCTGACAGGCACAGCATGTGTAGCCTTTCCAAGTGCTCCCTGATCCCGTACTTGAGGACCTACTCTATCTTATATTTCAGTAGGAAGGCCGCCCAAACTGGGGTCTGCCTCAGTGCTCACTAATATTATAATAAATGCCTTAAACTTAGGAGCAGTTAACTGAGAGAAGCATACAGGACTGATAGCAGATCTTTTTCAAGCAAAGGAACTGGACATCCAGACATCACCAAAAACTGGTGAGAGATAAGAATATCCTCTAACACAATAAAGGCAATGTGAAGCTCTAAGAGTGAGATTTTCTGTCAACTCCCATAATACAACTTTTTGAAGTTGGAGTCCTGCGTGGAAGTTAGTACATAGTGACTTCTGTTGTCAATTTAAGAAATTAGCACTCTTACCTATGATGTCAGTAATCACCCAGGGCTTGTGGCATGAGAGGCCTGGGCTGTGGAGGACTCCTGAGCCCTCAGACCCCATCAGCCTTCAGACAAGGCTGTGAGCCAAGTAGAAGTTCTCTCCTCCCTCTTTGTAATGACCATTTTTTTCATATTTGGGAATGGAGCACAGGGATCCTTCATGGACACTCCTTGTACCGGTGTACACCTGAAACATTTTCCTGTGGGTATTACAGCCATATCAGAATACCTTCTAGGCTGATTCTGGTTTCACTGGTGCCACTTATGGTAATTGCTATTCTATGAGCATGCTGTCAACTGCTTAACATGCTGTAGTACTCCTTCCTCTTTAGCCCTATCTCAAAATGCTATTTTTTACCATATGGCTTACAGGAATTTGTGGTCCCTTGGCCAGTTTTTGAAACTGCACCCTTAAGAATGAGTCTGTTGGAATGAATCCAGAGTCAGCCATAGCTGAAAAGTGTCTGCATAACCTGAGAAGGTAAAACTAGATAGCAGTTAAGGTCAGGCATGTGACTTGAATCCCTTGCATTAGATGAAGTGTGGCATTCCCTCCTTTTTAGACTCCAATGTGTAGTTCCCTGTTCCAGTCCACTTTGGGGCCTCCCTGTAGGTTGATCTAGATCTGGGGTATTGCCATTACCCAGTCTTTTTTTAACCACTGCACCAAGGCTATCTGACCACCAGATACACCACCATCATTAAAGTTCCAGAACAACAGAGGACGCAATTGATTTGTCATTATCTGGGGTCTTTACCCTGGTGCCCCAAATATTTGGGGGTTGGTATCATTGCTGCTAGAGATTTTGATCTCTGTGGGGCATTGAACCTCACACCTGGAGTCCATGTTCCAGGGTGATAGAAGCCAGCAATAAGCTGAAGCCAGCTTTCAGAGTTTAGCTTAAATTCTGAAGCTCCTTTGCCCCAAATATTTTCAGGGGATTGCATCATGTATCTAGGGCCCTTGGCCCTAAGAGGCATTGAACCCTACACCTGGAGTCTGTGCTCCAGGTTGGTCCCAGTGTTGAGCTGAAAAAATACAGTCCTGTCTACTGGGCGTGTAGCACATGACGAGAATGGAGCCCATCATGATGTGGCAGGGTTTGCCCATCTTTTGGCAAAAGCAGAAGCATTACCCTCCATGGCCAGGTGTGGAACTTCCACCATGGTTGGAGGTTCTGTCGCTCCCCCTCTTCGCGGAGGAACGACACAGGACCCTGCGCTGTTCTTTTGTCTGCTCGGCCCTTCCCGGGTTTGCTGCTGGTTCTTCCCGGGTTGGCTGCCAATCCTTCCACCTCCGTGGAAGGGCGACTCCCCCTGCCACTTTCCCCACTTCCGCGGGGGAGCGGCACACCGCCGGCCGGCTCTCTCGGGGGCTGCTCAGATGTTATTCGGATGTTCCCCTTAGATGTTCCTGGTGCATGTTGTCTCTCTCCTCCTTTATAGTCCTCTTCCACCAATCTCAACTCTGCTACCCACATGCCGAGTACGCTGCTCTCCTCCAATCAGGAGCAGGATCAGCTCCTCCAGGTTATTGGTCGAACAGGAGGCAGCTGTGTAGAAGCTGTTTCCTCCTCTCCCAGTGCCATATTGTGGGAGAGCAGATGCATAGAATAAGTCTTAATTTCAGTAACTTAGTCTTAGTCCGAGTTGCTCCCCACAGGTTCTAGCTTCCAGGTGTGGTAACTAGGTAAAAGAACTGATTTTACCACTTCCTCCTGCTAGGTAAAGGGTAGAGTTAACAAGTAATGTAGATTAATTTTAAAAGGAGGCTGATGCCGCGCCTAAGTAGGCTAATCCTCCGCCTGCTGCGCCAGTACCCCGGGTTCTAGTTCCAGTTGGGGTGCCAGGTTCTGTCCTGGTCGCTCCTCTTCCAGTCCAGCTCTCTGCTGTGGCCCGGGAAGGCAGTGGAGGATGGCCCAAGTGCTTGGGCCCTGCACCTGCATAGGAGACCAGGAGGAGGCACCTGGCTCCTGGCTTCGGATTGGTGCAGCGTGCTGGCTGTGGCGGCCATTTGGGGGTTGAACCAATGGAGGGAAGACCTTTCTCTCTCTCTCTCTCTCTCTTTCTCTCTCTCTCTCACTGTCTAACTCTGCTTGTCAAAAACAAAAACAAAAACAAAAAAACTTTATCAAAAGAAAGACAATGCAGGTAAACCTAAACAAAACTGGGCAACCATGAGGAGCCCATCCATGAGAGATCAATGCTAAGAACTGCCCTGTGTCACAGTGAAAACTAATTCTAAAAACACACTATTGTCAGCCTGCAGATACTTGTAAATTATCAATGGATGACCATGAACCAGCTTGTTCCCTCCTCACCTTTCCGTCAGTATTCCCTTAAGGTTAAGAGCCTGATATTGTTCTCTTGCAACTTTTCACTTTAAAACAAAGGCACACAAATTTGCATTTTAATAGGCCTGCCTGAACTCCCAGTAGAGACAGTGAGAGCAGGGACAGAGATTTTAGAAGCAGGCAGAAGAAGAGTTTAGCATAAACTCTGAAGCTCCTTTGCCCCAAATATTTTCAAGGGATTGCATCGTCTATCGAGGGCTCTTGGCCCTAGGAGTGGGCAGTGGGAAAGATTTCCCCAAAACAAGAAGGAGGAGACAGAACACCTGGAAGCCCCTCCAGCCATGGTCTACAGTGGAAGAGAGCTCCCCTCCCAGTTGTTGGTCTCCTTTATGAGACTGGAGTGTTACCTCTGTAGGCATGGGGCCACCTGGGAATTATATATGGCACCTTCACAAGTACTACAAGTAGCCCAATATCCATGTGTTCATGGAATACTTGCGTAGGTCCTGGATGAAGCAGATGTATCTCAGGAAAGGGGGCAACTTTAATTGACAAGTAGGAGGATAAAATTAAATGGAGGCAGTGACTTGTAGGTCAACTAAGCTATTTTCTGCCTATACCCCACATCACCCATCGTTAGGTAGGGTGTGGTGCCCTAATCAAATATAAAATGGGGTGGAGTTTGGGCATGGTTTGGTGTACATGATGATGTCTGGCATTGATTCACAACATCTCCATGTGGAGCTCAGTGTCCATCATGGCATCTTCATAATGGAGGAGGCCTAGGGGCATCATAGTAAAGTGGGTGTCTTTAACTGGCAGATAAGAGGGTGGAGTTAGGGATGAATGGCTGCAAGACAGAAACTATTGGAAAATTCTCAGCTCCTTTGTTAGCTAACTCCCTGCCTAGCCCATATCAATTCCAGCGATAAAATTCAGGTGCATTCATAGCACAAGCCCCCAAAACTAGCTAGAGGGGTTGCCATCAAACTACCAAACCTGAGTCCATTCACCTGATGTGCAGAAAGCCAATCACTGATATTGGGGAAGTGAAAGAAATTATTTGCAAAGCAGCAAGTAGTTGGGCAGCTATTGCATAATTCCCATTAACCTCCCCAAGAGACAGGGGTAAAAGTTCTTATAGCTTAATGTTGGGGTCAAAAGGTGCATGTTCAGCTATGTCCAAGTTCCTAGTTGGCCAATGGTACTTGTGGCATTCCTTTGATTAGCCAGCAATGATATGTTCTTCAGGGAATTTTTATGATGGACCTGTGGGCTCCAGTCAGCTGAGTGCTACATGAAAGTGGCAGTTGTTTCTCACCCTGAGCCGGAATCCCCCTCAAGAACTACCTTCTGATAAGATACTAGCAATTTAAATGTTAATCACTGACGAATTTTTCTAAGCCATTTATAACACTCCATCTTGATGAGTGGATAATCCTAAAGTGAGGGCAAGGGCTCCTTCAGCCAAGGTTGAGCAGCTGTGTCCTTGTGATATCTCACCTCTGCTTTGAGGATACTCCTATAAGGGTTCAGTTCCAGCTTCTTTGATATCAAACTTGATGGAGGCTTCTTTGATATGAAACTTGGCTTTTTTTGGCTAGTGGCCATAAAAGTCCCTTCTTTTCTGGGGTCTGTTGTTCCTGCCATCTCCCTGAAGTTAGTTCCTGGAATTCTTGATTCACACATCTTGAACAAGCATTCTGATCAACCACAAGATTACCAGTTAGCTTTTGTTCATTACAATGAGAAAAGGAAAAAATGATGTACTTTTTTTTTACAGTTACAAGTATGTTAGCACTTGCTTAGTCAGAATGTGGAAAGGAAAATGAATGTTCAGTATAGTGACTGCAAAGCTGAGGGAGCCTGAAAGCATTTTGCTCTAGATTTTATACCCCAGAGACAATTTATATGTTGAGCCAGGACATTATAGGACATCCTGTTCTAGGAGGGAGGGACCCAAGGCCTAGCCTATTCCAGATATTTTTTCTTATCTCAGGAGACTGCATTTTCAGCACAATCTACAGTTATCCTGAGAACTACAAGCCAGAAGTGGAAGGGCTGGATTGTCCAAGGTTATCCAGGAATCTGTCCTCTTGCACATACTCATGATATATGGGTGGTCTCTGATTTATGATGATTCTGTTACCAAATGAGGTAGGTTTGCTGTCCAAGACACAAAGAAAACCAATCTAGGCCGGCGCCGCGGCTCAATAGGCTAATCCTCCACCTTGTGGCGCTGGCACACCAGGTTCTAGTACCAGTCGGGACGCCGGATTCTGTCCCGGTTGCCCCTCTTCCAGGCCAGCTCTCTGCTGTGGCCAGGGAGTGCAGTGGAGGATGGCCCAAGTGCTTGGGCCCTGCACCCCATGGGAGACCAGGATAAGTACCCAGCTCCTGCCATCGGATCAGCGTAGCGCGCCGCGCCTGCCACAGCACGCCGGCCGCGGCGGCCATTGGAGGGTGAACCAATGGCAAAGGAAGAGCTTTCTCTCTGTCTCTCTCTCTCACTGTCCACTCTGCCTGTAAAAAAAAAAAAAGAAAGAAAGAAAAGAAAACCAATCTGTAGCACGGGACTTTTGAGTAGAGAAAGGTTTTATTTGTCAGGGCTAGTAAAGGAAGCAGGAGGGTTTGACTCAAACCTGACTCCCCAGGCCCCATTGGTTCCGTCATCTGATGACTGTGGAAAGAGGAATTTAAATGATCTCCAGAGTGATCCAGTATCAAGAATAGGACTCTTACTAAGCTGTCTTATCATGAATTTTGCTAACATTGGGTAATGCAAAAATGGACTTGGAAGTCCAAAGGCCAAGGCCTAGTAGAGAAGATCCTTCAGAGAACTAAGGTTTAGTCATGGAGTCTGTCATTGCAAGTCATTTTATTACCATACATTGTTTTAATGTATCATGGTGACTGTGGAGTTGAAATGCTCCATAAATAAAGTATGTTCCTTTGGACTTCTTTATCTTTCTCATTTAATATCTCTCAGCACTCTGGAGCCATACCTTTGACAACCTCCTGTCCTGAATTCTCATGGTCAGTAGAAACTACAGAGTGGCAACAAAGGACTTAAGTTTGCTAGATTTGATCCTCTGTATTTTCTCCACCAATTTTGGTTTTAACCTAAGCTATTCCCTAAGGTTCTTTGGTGTTGATGGTTTCAATTCCTCAAAGCAGTCCTTTGACTCTTCTGAGTATTCAGCTCTTAGGGGCAAGTTTTGCACCCAGGGAGTCTTATCACTGTGCACACTGCTAAAATCTTAGTACCACATGCCTGACAACACTCTTCACCACATTCTTCCTTTTCTTCCTTTGACCCCGTGACATGGGTCTGAACACGCAGTGGCCTGTGAAAGGATAACACAATTCCTTTTGTTTACTCAATCTGCTCACTTCTTTCTGTGCCTTTGGAGAAATTGAGGGGTTGTAAATGAAAGAATTACAATGGAAAATGATACCCAATTTTTCACACAAAAGTAGGGACATGAGGGATACTGTCTATCTTTTTCCTTTCCATTAGGCTGTTTTTCTCATGCTTTATATTATTTTCATGGCAATTTGATCTTCTTAATAAGAGCCTATTCGAACAAATGTGAACATTTGCTTGCAACCTCTGATTTAGAATCTGTCCCAAAGTGACTTTCACCATCTAGTATGATAAATTGAATGGTGTCGGGTTTAAATGACTCTCAAAGGTAGTGTTAATGTTGTAATGAATGAAAGATAAAATGGGAATATAAATTAGGAAGGGAACAATGGGAGGGGTAGGTGGCATCAGTTTTGTTGGGGGGATTAACGCCAGTGTTTTCTTCTTAATTTAGATATGAACTCTGGGGTGTTTTGTTTCTTTTTATGCTTCATCATCACTTCCTCAATCCACTGTACTTATACTTAATCACCCTCTCTCCTGTCAACGTCCCTCTAGGTGCATGGCTGCTGAACTAGCAGTAGGGCTTACAGATTAGAAGGTATCAAACCATGATTACATGATTACATAGGTGATAACCTATGTCCAATCAAAAATTAACAAAGTGATTACTTTGTATGTAAAGAAAAACAATACTGTTAAGATTTTTAAGGGGTTGGGTGGCCTCATAGCCTACAAGATTTCTGTTTTTCTGTGATACCCAATGTGTTACTTAGGCTAACAACAAATTTGCAGAGGCTTATTTCCTCCTGGCAAAAGAGTGCAGTTATGAGTCCGTTTGGAAGGTTTGCTGTATGTAGTCATTTAGGAACCAGGATGATGAAGACATTGCCATTGTCAAAATGTGGCTTCCAAGAGCAGCATGTTCACTTCCATTCCATCGGTGGATGGGAGAAATGCATGGAGAAGCATGAAAAAGATTTTATGTGCCAGACTTGGAGGCATTGGTACATTACTTTTCCTTAGGAGCTGTTAGTGAAAGGTCAGTGACATGGACACCCAACTCCCAGGGAGCCTGGGAAATGTCACCTAGTTTTGTGTCCAAGAAGAATAGGAAAATGTTGATACTACTGAATAGGCATATCTTGTCATCAGATGTCTTCACATATGTGAAATAAATAGAATAGAGACTACAAACAATTCAATTGACTATTTGTTCTTTTATACAGAGACCATAGTTGGTGACCCATATATGCCCCCATTTACCACAGAGACTGTTAAGATCAGGCAAAGAATACATTTTAAAATATTGAATGAATGAATAATTTTAAGTATCATGCATGGTTGGATGACTGTTTTAGATAATCACTTTATTGAGATAATTTACATATCATACAATTAATTCATTTAATGTATACTATTCAGTGGTTGTTAGTATGTTCAGACTTATAGAGCCATAATAATAGTCAATTTCTTTTTTTAAAAAAATATTTATTTGTTTATTTGAAAGGTAGAGAGTTACAGAGAAGCAGAGTCAGAGAGAGATTTCTTCCTTCTGTTGTTTTTTTCCACAAATGACTACAACAGCCACAGCTGGGCCAATTCCAAGCCAGGAGCCAGGAGCTTCTTCTGGGTCTCCCAGGCAGAAGCACTTGGGCCATCTTCCACTGCTTTCTCAGACCATAGCAGAGAGCTGGATTGAAAGTAGAGCAGGCCGGCGCCATGGCTCAATAGACTAAACCTCCGCCTTGCGGTGCCGGCACACCGGGTTCTAGTCCCGGTCGGGGTGCCGGGTTCTGTCCCGGTTGCCCCTCTTCCAGGCCAGCTCTCTGCTGTGGCCAGGGAGTGCAGTGGAGGATGGCCCAAGTGCTTGGGCCCTGCACCAGCATAGGAGACCAGGAAAAGCACGTGGCTCCTGCCTTCGGATCAGTGCGGTGCGCTGGCCGCAGCGCGCCGGCCGCGGCGGCCATTGGAGGGTGAACCAACGGCAAAAAGGAGGACCTTTCTCTCTGTGTCTCTCTCACTGTCCACTCTACCTGTCAAAAAAAAAAAGTAGAGCAGCTGGGTCTTGAACCAGCACCCATGTGGGAAGCTGGCACTGCAGGTCATGCTTTACAACAGAGTGCTGGCCCCAGTAGTCAATTTCAGAACATTTTCATTACCCCTAAAAGAAATACTATTAGCCCTCACTGCCCATTTTTAGCCAGCCTCTTCAGTCCAAGGCAAACATTTACTTATTTTCTTCTCTGTAGATGTACCTATTCTGTAAGTTCCATAGAAATGGAATCATGTAATAGGTGGTCCTTATGAATGACTTTTTTTTTCTTGCCAGGCATGTTTTCAAGATTCATCCATTGTTTAGCATATATCAATAACTTCATTTCTTTTTATTATAAGATGATACTCTATTATATGAATATATCATATGATGTTTATCTGCTCCTTAGTTGATGGACATTTGGGTCATTTCCACATCTTGGAAATGATGTTTGTGTTCTATGTACAGCTTTTGTTTGGACATATGTTTTCAATTTGCGTTGGTATTTACCTGGAAGTGGTATTTCTGAGTCATGTGGCAACTATGTATAACCTTTGAAGGTCTGCAAGGCTGTTTTCCAAAGTCACTGCACCATTTTTCATCAGTGACTGACCTCTAGAATCTTCAGAACTCACACGATGCCTGGTGGTAAATACATTAATTTATTGAGTGTTTACAGCGGTGCCAGGTATTGTTCTAAATACCAGTTATGATGGTGAAGTTCTCATGCAGAGATGGACAACCATAAAAAGCAAATAAAATGGGTTATTTTATGAAGTGATAGATTTGATGACAACCATTAAACAGCCTTGTGTGGCAGAGAATGCCTGAGGTGAAGGTGGGCCTGCTCCTTTAAGTTGGGTCACAGGGAAGGCATCTCCAGGACATGACGTTTGACCTGAGACTCTCATAACATGAAGTTTTAGCTACATCAAGGTCGGGGTGACAAGTGTTCTAAGCAGAGGAAGTGGCAATGCAAAGGCCTCAAGGACTTACTTTTCTGTTATAAATTGTACAGAAGGACACAAGGAAGTAAAACCTTGAAGTATAATTTCTTTGAAGAAGAGAATAGATCATTTTACCTACCTGTGGCTAACTGATTTCTGGAAACTGCATTCAACAAAAGGCAGCCCCCGTGGCCCTCACACAGTTGTCAACATCTCACTACTGAGGTGGAAATTTGCATATTTGTTCCTCTTGTTACCTTTTAACCTAGGTTATGTCTCCACACACAATTCCACCCATTCATACAGAAGCCAGCTGAGCTGACAGCAGTCTGAGGGCCACAGGGCTCTGAGGAGAATAGTTGGTGGTGGTGGAGCAGGGGCCCCTTCAAGGAGCAATGTCCTACTGGGCATATCCCAGGGGTCATCTGTACCAATGACTGCTAAATGCACAAGATAACCCATCTTCAGGTCTGCTTCTCCAGAGTCAAGGCTGGAGCTTAGAAATAGAGGGACCATACAACCTGTTCTTTAAGTGTAAATTCTAACCTTTTTTCCTTATTCTGTTCTCCCACCTTTCAGAAAGGTCCCTCCAAATCCCACAGGGCTCTAAACTGCCTCCATCTGCTCTATCTGCTAAGCATTTGAGGCCACTGGAGTGAAGAAGCCTTGCTCTGTGAAGTGGAGGGAACCAAACTTTGGGGAGCATGTATCTGTTTCCTGCCATAAAGACCTGTCAATAGAGAGACACTAGAGGAGAAAAAGCTGCAAGCTCTGTTCCTCCTCACTCTGAAAATCCACGTAATCCAAACTGTGCTGTGGGAAGCATATTCTGGGAGACCATGCCTTTGCTATGGTACATTATGATCCAGTTTCTTTCTAATTAAATAGAGACATCCATGGTTTCATTCATTTATGTACAAAATAGGCTTTTGTGTAATACTAAATGCTTTGAACAGTGCAAGATTTGGACAATATAGCATGAGCAAGATTGACAAAATCCTTGCATTTACAAAGAATCATTTACTAGTGGGGAAGACAAGTGATAAATAAATTGTTGATAATAATCAGTGGCATAAAGATAACAAAGGGGATAATATAGGAGTAATAACAGGAATGGAGGGACTACCTTACTCATATACAGGATAGAGAAGAATTCATTGAGGAAGTGACATTTACAATGAGACTAAGGCATTAGAGATGAGAGAGAGAGAGGACTACTAGGGAAGAACAGTTCAGAGAGGGAAAAGTGGACGTAAAGACGATAGAAGATGATCTTAGTGGGGCTGGGGGAACAGAGGGGTGATCTATGTTACTAAGCACTGTAAGCACGAGAGAGTGGTACATGATAAAGATGTAAGGGTAGGGAGGCACCAGGTCATGTCAGCCATGGAAGGTTTCTTCATTAAGGAGGGATATGAAGAGATTTGTATCTTAAAAAATATCATTCTACCTTATGACAATAGAGCAAAGTAAGCATCCCTTCTCCTGATTTCTAATCACTAATACATTTCTATTTTAATTTTCTGAACTACTCCAAAACTGTCAGTCTATTGAATCTACTTGTGCTCTCAGAGGTCACTTACTTTGTGAATATAAATAGCATGAAGCTATTGTACCTATTGAGTAGACACAGTTTTTCTCTTTTCTTCTGATCTTTTATTGATGTATAATATACAGAGTATAGTGAATACATTATAGGAATTTTTCAAAATGAACAACCTCTGCAACCAGCATCCAGAACATGAAACATTACTCACTCCCCAGAACAGAAGTCCCCATCCGCATAAAATCTCTAGTCACTATCCCTTTCCCAACAGTAGCCACAATCCTAATTTTGAACAACATAAATTAGTCTTCTGTGGTTTTTTTGTTTGTTTGTTTGTTTTGTTTTGTTCTTTTTTTTTTTGGTTTTTTGTTTGTTTGTTTTTTGACAGGCAGAGTGGACAGTGAGAGAGAGAGACAGAGAGAAAGGTCTTCCTTTACCGTTGGTTCACCCTCCAATGGCTGCTGCAGCCAGTGTGCTGCGGCTGGCACACCGTGCTGATCCGATGGCAGGAGCCAGGTGCTTCTCCTGGTCTCCCATGCGGGTGCAGGGCCCAAGCACTTGGGCCATCCTCCACTGCACTCCCGAGTCATAGCAGAGAGCTGGACTGGAAGAGGGGCAACCAGGACAGATTCTGGCACCCCGACCGGGACTAGAACCCAGTGTGCCAGTGCCGCAGGCAGAGGATTAGCCTATTGAGCCGTGGCACCGGGCAATCTTCTGTGGTTTTTAACTTTGTATAAATGGAATCATTCACATTTGTACTCTTTTGTGTCTGGCTTGTTTCACTCAACACTTTGTAAGATTCATCCATGTTTGTTGCATGTAGTTGTAGTTCACTCATTCTTCATTGTTTTAAGTCCAAATGGCTATAATAGCCAGGGCTGGTCCAGCCAAAGCAGCAGCCTGGAACTCCATTTGGGTCTCCTACATGGATAGCAGGGTTCCAAACACTTGGGCCATCCTCTGCTGATTTCCCAGCACATTAGAAGGGAGCTGAATGGGAAATGGAGCAGCTAGGACTTATAATATATTATTCCAATGTGTGGATACTTTATAATTCATTTATTCCACTGTTCATGAGCATTTGAGTATTTTCTAGCCTTGGACTTTTACAAATGGTTCTGCTATGACTAGTCTAGTACTTATCTTTTGGTTAATACATACATACAGATGTATGTATTTTTATATATTCTATTTTGGCAAATCTCATATGTATAGGTTGAATATAGTCCCTCCTTACCCATTGTTTTATTTTCTGTGGTTTCAGTTATCTGTACTCAACTACATTCTGACAATATCAAGTGGAAAATTCCAGAAGCCAATAATTTATAACTTTTAAATTGTGTACCATTCTGAGTAGCATGATAAATTCTTGCACCACCCACTTTGTCCCACCCAGAAGAACATGAATCAGTCCTTGTCTAGTAAACCCATACTCTATATGCTCCCTGTCAGTCACTGAGCAGCATCTCAATGACCAGTTATCAGGTACATGGAGTTTGGTACTGTGCTCAGTACCAGTGTGGTATTGGAATGTTTCATCAAGGATAAGAGAGACTACTGCGTATATATCACGTTTTGTAGCAAGCATTTACCACCTCACAAAAGCCACTTGTGCACATATATTCCTATTGCATGCTCAGTGAGGCCAGATTATAGCTTAAAATCACATACAGTGGGAGTATTACACCAATCAAATGAACAAATGCTACAAATAAGGGCTTTTATTTTTGTTCTCAGAAAGACAGTAAAGCATTTAACTGATGGATGTAAACTCAGGAGAAATTTTGGAACGTTGGATATATATACATTCATCTTTAATAGACACAGTAAAACAGTTTGCACAAATGGCTGAACCATTTATACTCCCACCTGCAGACCAGCAATATATAGAATTTTGTTGCACACATCCTTACCTGCTTAATAATTTTTATCTTTTTAATTTGAACCATTCTGGTAGACATGTTATTATTTTAATGTATATTTCTTTAACACATAAAGAAGATAAGCACATTTTCATATTTTTGGGGTATTTAGATACCTTCTTTTGTGAAGTGCCTGTTCAAGATTTTTGTCCATTTTTTCTAAGCAATGAAAGTGGGATTAGAAAATTCAAGTAATTCCTGGAAGAATCTTCTCCCATTACTCAAATATGCATTTCTCTCTGGCTATCTCTTGGGATATACTCTGAACTAATCCCTTCCCTCACCAACTAATTCACATTCACTTGGTTAATACCTACAGCAAAACTTGTCATTGGTATTATTATTTAAATAATAATTTCTTGTAGCTATCAAAATTCTACAAGTATAATATTTAGTTGCCACACTTATTTTATTATTTAAAAATTTTAATTGGCAGATAAAATTTGTATTCATTGATGAAGTACAATGTGATTTTTTTTTTTTTTGACAGGCAGAGTTAGACAGTGAGAGAGAGACAGGCAGAAAGGTCTTCTTTCCGTTGGTTCACCTCCCAAATGGTTGCTACGGCTGGCACGCTGCACCGATCCGAAGCCAGGAGCCAGGTGCTTCCTCCTGGTCTCCCATGCGGGTGCAGGGCCCAAGCACTTGGGCCATCCTCTGCTGCCTTCCCGGGCCACAGCAGAGAGCTGGACTGGAAGAGGAGCAGCCAGGACAGAATCCAGTGCCCCATCCAGGACTAGAACCTGGGGTGCCAGCACCGCAGGCTGAGGATTAGCCTAGTGAGCCACAGTGCCGGCCCAATGTGATGTTTTGATGTATGTTTACAAGATAGAATTATTAAATCAGGCTAATTAACAAACCCATTACTTCATACATTTATCAATTTTATTTTTTTTTAGACTTTTATTTAATGCATATAAATTTCCAAAGTACGACTTATGGATTACAATGGCTTCCCCCCCATACTGTCCCTCCCACCCACAACCCTCCCCTTTCCCACTCCCTCTCCCCTTCCATTCACATCAAGATTCATTTTCGATTATCTTAATATACAGAAGATCAGCTTAGTATACATTAAGTATGGATTTCAACAGTTTGCTCCCACACAGAAACATAAAGTGAAAAATAATAGATGATTTTTTTAAATGATGATGAAATCAGATCAGACCTATTGTCATGTTTAATCCCAGTGAGAGTCAAGTTGGGAATTGATAATTTCTTTTTTTTTTTTTTTACAGAGGATCAGTTTAGTATGCATTAAGTAAGGATTTCAACAGTTTGCACCCCCATAGAAACACAAAGTGAAATATATTGTTTGAGTACTCGTTATAGCATTAAATCTCAATGTACAGCACATTAAGGATAGAGATCCTACATGAGGAGTAAGTGCACAGTGACTCCTGTTGTTGACTTTACCAATTGACACTCCTGTCTATGGCATCAGTAATCTCCCTATGCTCCAGTCATGAGTTTCCAAGGCTATGGAAGCCCTCTGAGTTCTCCGACTCTTATCTTGTTTAGACAAGGTCATAGTCAAAGTGGAGGTTCTCTCCTCCCTTCAGAGAAAGGTACCTCCTTTTTTGATGACCTGTTCTTTCCACTGGGATCTCACTCGCAGAGATCTTTTGCCAGAGTGTCTTGGCTTTCCATGCCTGAAATACTCTCATGAGCTTTTCAGCCAGCTCCGAATGCCTTTAGGGCTGATTCTGAGGCCAGAGTGCTATTTAGGACATCTGCCATTCTATGAGTCTGCTGAGTATCTCACTTCCCATGTTGGATCACTCTCCCCTTTATTTACTCCATCAGTTAGCGTTAGCAGGTACTAGACTTGTCTATGTGCTCCCTTTGACTCCCAGTCCCTTCACCATGACCAACTGTGAACTGAAACTGATCACCTGGAACAGTGAGATGGCATTGGTACATGCCACCTCAATGGGATTGAATTGGAATCCCCTGGTATGCTTCCAACTCCACCACTTGGGGAAGTCAGCCTGAGCATGTCCCAAATTATACATCTCTTCCCTCTCCCATTCCCACCACCATGTTCAACAGGGATCACATTTCAGTTAATTTTCAACACTTAAGAATAACTGTGCATCAATTACAGATCTAAACCAGTCATATTAAGTAGAACAGATAAAAAAACTACTAAGAGGGATAATGTATTTAGTTGTTCATTAACAGTCAGGGCTATGCTGATCAAGCCACCATTTCCCATAGTGTCCACCTCACTCCCACAGGTTTCCCTCTTGGTGTTCAGTCAGTCATCACCGATCAGGGAGAACATATGGTATTTGTCCCTTTGGGACTGGCTTATTTCACTCAGCATGATGTGTTCCAGATTCCTCCATTTTGTTGCAAATGACTGGATTTCGTTGTTTCTTACTGCGGTATAGTATTCTAAAGAGTACATATCCCATAATTTCTTTATCCAGTCTATCGTTGATGGGCATTTAGGTTGGTTCCAGGTCTTAGCTATTGTGAATTGAGCTGTAATAAACATTAGGGTGCAGACCTCTTTTTTGTTTGCCAATTTAAATTCCTTTGGGTAAATTCCAAGGAGTGGGATGGCTGGGTCGAACGGTAGGGTTATCTTCAGGTTTCTGAGGAATCTCCAGACTGACTTCCATAGTGGCTTGACCAGTTTGCATTCCCACCAACAGTGGGTTAGTGTCCCTTTTTCCCCACATCCTCGCCAGCATCTGTTGTTGGTAGATTTCTGAATGTGAGCCATTCTAACCGGGGTGAGGTGAAACCTCATTGTGGTTTTGATTTGCATTTCCCTGATTGCTAATGACCTTGAACATTTTTTCATGTGCCTGTTGGCCATTTGGATTTCCTCTTTGGAAAAATGTCTATTGAGGTCCTTGGCCCATCTCTTAAGTGGGTTGTTGGTTTTGTTTTTGTGGAGTTTCTTGATCTCTTTGTAGATTCTGGTTATTAACCCTTTGTCTGTTGCATAGTTTGCAAATATTTTTTCCCATTCTGTCGGTTGTCTCTTCACTCTCCTGACTGTTTCTTTTGCAGTACAGAAACTTCTCAATTTGATGCAATCCCAATAGTTGATTTTGGCTTTGACTGCCTGTGCCTCCCGGGTCTTTTCCAGAAATTCTTTGCCTGTGCCAATATCTTGAAGGGTTTCTCCAATGTTCTCTAGTAACTTGATGGTGTCAGGTCGTAGATTTAGGTCTTTAATCCATGTTGAGTGGATTTTTGTGTAAGGTGTAAGGTAGGGGTCTTGCTTCATGATTCTGCACGTGGAAATCCAATTTTCCCAGCACCATTTATTGAATAGACTGTCCTTGCTCCAGGAATTAGTTTTAGATCCTTGATCAAATATAAGTTGGCTGTAGATGTTTGGGTTGATTTCTGGTGTTTCAATTCTGTTCCATTGGTCTATCCATCTGTTTCTGTACCAGTACCATGCTGTTTTGATTACAACTGCCCTGTAGTATGTCCTGAAATCTGGTATTGTGATGCCTCCGGCTTTGTTTTTGTTGTACAAGATTGCTTTAGCTATTCGAGGTCTCTTGTGCCTCCATATAAATTTCAGCACCATTTTTTCCAGATCTGAGAAGAAGGTCTTCGGTATCTTGATTGGTATTGCATTGAATCTGTAAATTGCTTTTGGGAGAATGGACATTTTGATGATATTGATTCTTCCAATCCATGAGCATGGAAGATTTTTCCATTTCTTGGTATCCTCTTCTATTTCTTTCTTTAAGGTTTTGTAATTTTCATCATAGAGATCTTTAACATCTTTGGTTAAGTTTAATCCAAGGTATTTGATTGTTTTTGTAGCTATTGTGAATGGGATTGATCTTAGAAGTTCTTCCTCAGCCATGGCATTGTCTGTGTATACAAAGGCTGTTGATTTTTGTGCATTGATTTTATACCCTGCTACTTTGCCAAACTCTTCTATGAGTTCCAATAGTCTCTTAGTAGAGTTCTTTGGGTCCCCTAAATACAGAATCATGTCATCTGCAAAGAGGGATAGTTTGAGTTCTTCCTTCCCAATTTGTATTCCTTTAATTTCTTTTTCTTGCCTAATAGCTCTGGCTAGAACCTCCAGAACTATATTGAATAGCAGTGGTGAGAGTGGGCATCCCTGTCTGGTTCCAGATCTCAGTGGAAATGCTTCCAACTTTTCCCCATTCAATAGGATGTTGGCTGTGGGTTTTTCATAGATTGCTTTGATTGTATTGAGGAATGTTCCTTCCAAACCCAGTTTGCTTAGAGTTTTCATCATGAACGGGTGTTGTATTTTATCAAATGCTTTCTCGGCATCTATTGAGATAATCATATGGTTTTTCTTCTGCAGTCTGTTAATGTGGTGTATCACATTGATTGTCTTGCGCACATTAAACCATCCCTGCATACCAGGGATAAATCCCACTTGGTCTGGGTGGATGATCTTTCTGATGTGTTGTTGCATTCTATTGGCCAGAATTTTATTGAGGATTTTTGCATCTATGTTCATCAGGGATATTGGTCTGTAATTCTCTTTCAGTGCTGCATCTTTTTCCGGCTTAGGAATTAAGGTGATGCTGGCTTCATAGAAAGAATTTGGGAGGACTCCCTCTTTTTCGATTGTTCTGAATAGTTTGAGAAGAATTGGAGTTAGTTCTTCTTTAAACGTCTGGTAGAATTCAGCAGTGAATCCATCTGGTCCTGGGCTTTTCTTTGTTGGGAGGGCCTTTATTACTGTTTCAATTTCTGTCTCAGTTATGGGTCTGTTTAGGTTTTCGATGTCTTCCTGGTTCAATTTAGGCAGGTTGCATGTGTCCAGGAATCTATCCATTTCTGATAGGTTTCCCTGTTTGCTGGCATACAAGTCCTTGTAGTAATTTCTGATGATTCTTTTTATTTCTGTGGTGTCTGTTGTTACATTTCCTTTTTCATCTCTGATTTTATTGATTTGGGTCTTTTCTCTTCTTTTTTTAGTTAGTTGGGCCAATGGGGTGTCAATTTTGTTTATTTTTTCAAAAAACCAGCTCTTCGTTTGGCTGATTTTTTGTAATGTTTTTCTTGATTCAATCCTGTTGATTTCTTCTCTGATTTTAATTATTTCTCTTCTCCTACTAGATTTGGGTCTGATTTGCTGTAGGTTTTCTAGATCCTTGAGGTGAATTGAAAGCTCATCTATTTGGTGTCTTTCCAATTTCTTGATGTAGGCACCTATTGATATAAACTTTCCTCTTAACACTGCTTTTGCTGTGTCCCATAAGTTTTGGTATGTTGTGCTGTTATCCTCATTTACTTCCAGAAAGTTTTTGATTTCTCTTTTGATTTCTTCTATGACCCATTGTTCATTCAGGAGCATGTTGTTCAATCTCCATGTGTTTGCGTATGCTCTAGGGATTCCTGAGTTGCTAATTTCCAACTTCATTCCTTTATGGTCTGAGAAGCTGCATGGTATGATTCTAATTCTTTTGAATTTGCTGAGACTTGCTTTATGGCCTAGTATGTGGTCAATCCTAGAGAAGGTTCCATGTATTGCTGAGAAGAATGTAAAATCTTTAGCTGTAGGATTGAAAGTTCTGTATATATCTGTTAGATCCATTTGGGCTATAGTGTCGTTTAAATCTACTGTATCCTTGTTGATCTTCTGACCGGATGATCTGTCTATTTCTGAGAGTGGAGTATTGAAGTCTCCCAGTACTATTGTATTGGGGTCTAAGTCTCCCTTTAAGTCCGTTAATAAATCTTTTAGATAAACTGGTGCCCTGTAGTTAGGTGCATATACATTGATAATTGCTATATCTTCCTGTTGAATTGATCCCTTAATCATGATATAGTGATGTTTTGATGTTTTGATGTATGTTTACAAGATAGAATTATTAAATCAGGCTAATTAACAAACCCATTACTTCATACATTTATCAATTTTATGATGAAAACATTTAAAATCTGCTCTTTTAGCAACTCTGAAATATACAATGCGTATTACTATGCAGCCAGCACGCTGCGGCCGGCGCATTGCGCTGATCCAAAGCCAGGAGCCAGGTGCTTCTCCTGGTCTCCCATGCGGGTGCAGGACCCAAGCACTTGGGCCATCCTCCACTGCACTCCCCGGCCATAGCAGAGAGCTGGCCTGGAAGACGGGCAACCGGGACAGAATCTGGCACCCCAACCGGGACTAGAACCCAGTGTGCCGGCGCCGCAAGGCGGAGGATTAGCCTAGTGAGCCACAGCGCCGGCCCTAATTGAAACTTTTTACCCTTGAAACAACATTGCCTCTTTCCCTTTCCTTTATCTCTTCCATCCCCCATCCCCAGCCAACCTCAGCCTCTGATAACCATCGTTCTATTCTCTACTAGTTTGAGTTCAGCTCTCTGAGATTCCACATGAATGAGATCATGCAGAATTTGTCCTTCTGCATCTGGCTTATTTTACTTAGCCTAATTTCCTCCAGGTTCATCCATGTTATTCAAATTACAAGGTTTCTCCTTTCCTTAAAAGGCTAATAATATTCCAATGTGTATATTAGCTAATTTTCTTTATCCACTCACCTGAGCTTAAAGAAACACTATCTGTAAACTTCCCAAATCCTGGGAGGAATGTGGACACACAGATTCAGGAAACTCAAAATATCCCAAACAAGATCAATTCAAAAAAGAATCTTTGGGGACACATTGACCATTTTTGTATTAGGTTTATTATTATCTTCTTCTATTGTGTTTCTGTTGCATTTCTTACTTATATGTAGTTCCTTATATATTATGGATATAAGTCTGTATACAAGGCTTAATAAGAAGCTATCTCAAAAGTTAGTGACTTAAGGTAATAACTGTTGTATTAGGCCATGATTCTGCAGGCTAATTACTTAAGCTGGATTCACCTGTGTTTGCTACAGATTTCATAAGGCTTCACAGGAGCTGGTCGGTCTAAAATGGCATAATTCTTATGTCCGACTGTTGGCTAGGGCACCTCTGTTTTTCCCTATGATTTCTCCAGCGGGTTGCTTAGGCTATTCACATTACAAATTCAAGGTACTAGCCATGACTAAAAACAGTAAACCCTAATGCACAAATTTAAGCTGCTACTTATAACATGGTTACTAATGACCCATTGGCCACAGCAGTTCCCCTGGCAGTCCAGAGCTAATATGGAAAGGACTGTACAATGATGTGCTCCATAATTCTTTTGAGTCATTATTTTACTAATCTACTACAGAGTTCTTGATATGCTTTCAAAATCCAGAGTTAGAAGAATATTGAATTAATCACTCATTGACTACTTGATTAGGTACACTAAGCATTAAAGCTTGTCGAGAGTCAAGGAATAAGTCAAGAGGACCCGAAGAGCAATCTCAGGAATAACAAGAGGTAAGATGCCAGTTGATGGAAAGGTACACTGGAGTTCCATAGGACAGCAGAAAAGGAGTTGCCTCTTGCCTCCATTTATTTTATCAGGGTTTCTTGGGCTCCTGAAACATTCAGGGGGATCCAGAAGATGTTACTTTTCTCTCCTGATGCAGCCCTACCTGAACTCCCCATCTTCCACAAAGGCAGGACAGTGCTGGAAGGCAGCTCAGAGGACATTGCACACCTGTGCATAGGAATTCTAAAGCAGGGAACTCCTGGGCAACTTCTGAGCAAGGAAGGTGCCTGTACTGTTTGTTAGAGGTCAAACAGCACTCTAAAAAGCCACCACCCATTACAAAGAACAATCTAGTTCAAAATTGGGCACAAAAGTTTGAGTGAACATACTGTAAAAGACATACAAAATTGAACAGTAAGCATACAAAAAGATCAACATTGTTAGTCATTAGAGAAATGCTATTTAATCTGCAGTGATCCTTTATATCTACCAGGATGACAATAATAAAAACAGAAAACAGAAAATAAACACTGGTGAGAATATGGATAAATTAGAATCCTCATACATTGTTGTTGGAAATATGAATTAATGAAAAACAGTTATTCAGGAAGTTAAATACAGAACTATTGTATAATCCAGCAATTCTGCAGTTAGGAAAATACAAGAAAGTTGAGGGGCCGGCACTGTGGCACAGCGGGTTTAACACCCTGGCCTGAAGCACCAGCTTCCCATATGCACACTGGTTCGAGACCCAGTTGCTCCACTTTGGATCCAGCTCCCTGCTATGGCATGGGAAAGCAGTAGAAGATGGCCCAAGTCCTTGGACCCCTGTGCCCACGTGGGAGACCCAGAGGAGCTCCTGGCTCCTGGCTTCAGATCAGCACAGCTTCGGCTGTAGAGTTCATCTAGGGAGTGAACCAAAGGATGGAAGACCTCTCTTGCTCGCTCTCTTGCTCTCTTGCTATCTCTCTTTTTCTGTGTGTGTGTAACTCTGAATTTCAAATAAATAAATACATCTTTTTTAAAAAAGAGAGAGTTGAAAGCAGAGACTCAGCCAGTGTTTGCAACAGCATTATTCACAATAGCCAAAGGTGGAAATAAGTGTTCATGCACAGATGAATAGATAAACAAAATGTATGTATTGTGCATGCAGTAGCATATTATCCAGCCATTAAAAGCAGTGAAATTTTGATGTATGATACAACATGGATGGACCTTGAAAGCATTATTCTAAGTAAAATAAGCCCAACACAGGAGGACAAAGTACCTAGAATAGATTCAATTCCAGGAAATGGAAAAGTAGAATAGAGGTTACCAGGTTCTAGGGGCTGGGGGAAATAATGGATACAGAGTTTGTGCTGAGGATAGGGTTAAAGTTTTGGGTATGGATAGTGGTAATGGGCATTTATTGTGAATATATATGCATGCCAATATGTTATGTTATGCATATTTTACATAAAAAATTAAAGGAAAGAAAAAAGCCACTTACCTTTGAGTCCCTTCTCTACATTTCTGATGGTCTTTTATACTACTTTATCTAATATAACATATTTTTCATCTTATTAGCCATCTTGTTAAATGTACTTTCTTTACAAAATTGCTGGTAAGATGCAATTTTGGAGAAGATTCTTAGGGACTATAGTCATCTCTATTCTAGCTTTACTTCCTGATATCTGCGACTTACTTCAGGCAGATAGCATCACCTTAGAACTGTGCAGAACCTCAGCAAGCAGAACTCTCGACATGAAAACTGGAAGTTATGAAGTACAGTATATTTCTCATACTGAAAATAATGAGTGTATGCTGAGCAATGGTATAGAAAGTTTTTCTAAGTTTTTTTTTTTACCACATGGGAGAATGGTGAGATTCTTCCAACCTTATATTTGTATATATTTATAAAACAGAAAACAAAATGCCAACAAGCTTTGAGAATTCTGCAATGTACCATGCAGTTGGTCCACTTGAGAGGTGGGAATATTCCCACCTTTTGTATCACTGAGACCATCCTGTGAACACATAAAATATATTCTATCCGTCACAGAGCACCAGGAGGCAAACTGAACTAGCTCCTCTGTGAAATGGAAGCATCACAGCATTTGCACACAGATACTTATTTTCCCTGTTAATGCTCTGAGCATCAGAAAATTCAAGAAATACATTATTTGTTGCAGCTGAGTTGTTGATACTCTGAATAACTTTTCTTACTATCTTTAAATAATTAAAAATAACTTTTAAGTGATTTATATAGCAGATTCTGATAAGTGCAATTGATCAAGGCTTACCTACATATAACAAATCAGAATTTCTTCAATGGGAAAATTGAATGCGAAGTAGGAAGAAGTATTTGTAGGGAAAATAAATGGATAAAGTAAGAAAAATACTTGGATCTACATATACATTGAGGATAAGCCTAGAAAAAGGTGTTATAAATGTAAGAAAGACTATATGACCATGGTGCATAAGCACAGATTTCTAAGGGATCTTTGGGCAGAGGGAGTTGGGAGTGTTGTGGCACAGCAGGTTAAGCTACTGCTTGGGACACTTGCATCCCATATCACAGTGCTGGCTCAAGTCCTGGCTGCTCCACTTCTGATCCAGCTTCCTGCTAATGCACCTGGGAAATAGCAAGTGATGGTTCAAGTACTTGAGTCCCGTGGCAGACTTGGATCAAGATCCTGGCTATTGAGGTTATTTGGGAAATGGACAAGAGAATGGAAGATCGATCTCTCTCTCTCTCTCTCTCTCTCTCTCTCGGAAATGGACAAGAGAATGGAAGATCTCGCTCTCTCGCTCTCTCTCTCCCTCTCCCTCCCCCTCCCTCCCTCCCTCTGCCTCTGTTTCTCTCACTCAGCCTTTCAAACAAATAATCTATAAAACCAAAATAGGGGGCCGGAGCCGTGGCTCACTTGGCTAATCCTCTGCCTGCAGCGCCAGTACCTAGGGTTCTAGTCCCGGATGGGGCACCGGATTCTGTCCCAGTTGTTCCTCTTCCAGTCCAGCTCTCTGCTGTGGCCTGGGAGTGCAGTGGAGGATGGCCCAAGTGCTTGGGCCCTGCACCTGCATGGGAGACTAGGAGGAAGCACCTGGCTCCTGGCTTCAGATCAGTGCAGCGCACCGGCCGTAGCAGCCATTTGGGGGTTGAACCAATGGAAGGAAGACCTTTCTCTCTGTCTCTCTCTCTCTCACTGTCTAACTCTGCCTGTCAGAGAAAAAAATAGGGGTACTCTTCGTTTCCTTTAATAATAAATAATTGGCTCAATTAGTCGAAGTAATATCCCTAAGCTATATGTTAAAAAACATGTTTAAAATAAATCATTTAGAGTTAGTAAGAGTCAGAATTTTTGTTAGTTGGTTAGTCAACGGATTTTCAGGAAGAATTCCTTTGAGACTGGAATATACTGTTTTATTCAAAGCAATTTAGGACAAATGCCTACATCAGTATGGAAATGGGCTGCAGTGAAGGTCCATGGATGAGGAGGAAGGTGTGAAGTCCCATAACAGTTGTGAAAGCTGAAGGACAATGGCAGCAACCTTCCTAGGGACATCGTAACAACTGGAGCAGTTTTCTGGTTTTTCAAATAAGGGACCTAATTTGATTTCAGGGAAAAGTTTGTATTTCTCCAGCCCCCTCAAATTGCCTGCTTACAATCACCTAGAATTCCCTTAATTGAAAATAAAGGCTCTTCCCACTGTTAAGTATAAATGTCATTAATGTTTAAATATTTAATAGAAATAGCCACCTGGCATCAGTGGAATCCAGTTAAGCTTTAAAAGAGCACAGCAGATCACTCCCTGGTTTGACTGGATACATGATTCCTTCCTGGAATAGAAAGCTGGAAGGCACAAGGCTGCCAAAGAGGAGCCATGGTTCCATGGGTTCCTTAGAAGAGAATGGAAACATCAAGGGATGCACGCAATCCACACCTGCCCCCATCTCTGTTTCTCTTTCTCTGTCTCCATGTCTCTCCTCTCTTTCTACCCCCACCTACTCCACCTGTGATGGTGCCTCCTCTGACTCCACGTGGGATCCAGCTCCCTCCATTTGTGAAAGCAGGCACTGAAACACCCGGGTAAAGCATGTCCTGTATGACCTCCGGGCCCCTCCTCTTAGCCAGGCTGTGATGAGATCTCCAGTTCTTTATATTTCCACCCCCATGTGACCCAGGGGAGTCATTTTCTCTTTAATCCAGAAACACCTAGAAATGAAATGACAGCCTACCGTAGAGTGTGAACAGTGCTCATAAAATAATGACAAATGACTTTGCAATTTCCTTTGACCAAGACATTGTTTGGTATTATGGATTAAACCATTCACTAATTTCTTTATAAATCTTTTAAATTATGTGGATTCAAATTTATCTTGTGAGATTATTTTAAAATAACAATTTTATTATTTGGAGTGACATATTTTTATCTAATAATAAGTGCTTTTTGATTGCAAAAGCAATTCATGCTTGTTAAAGAAAGATGGGAAAATATATGTAATTACACAGAAAAAAATGCCATTTTGCTATCACCTAGTCATAAACATCTCTTAGTATTTTGAGAACATTTTTACAACTATTCTATTCTCAATTGTTTAAACTTTTATTTTAAATAATAGAAGTCATACTGTGTTTACAATTTTCATACCTGCTTTCTGTACCCCTTAATATTTCAACATATGAATTTTAATGTTTCTTTACAATGCCTTTAAAATATTTCTAAAATAACTATTAAATATTTAAACAAGATGTAATGAAATTCAACTCTATAATTAGGCAATTAAGTGTTTAAATCTATTATGCAATATAGGAGTCACAATCCATTTTTCCCCTTTTTGGTAACCATGACATTTCAGAAGTATTAATAATTGTTAAAAAAAAAAAAAAGGAACTGATCCCTGGCCAGCAGAGTCATAAAATTACCTTAAATAATCTCTAAAAAGTTTATGTGTTCCTGGTGCTTAGAGAGTCCAACAATGTCCTATCAAAGTTGTCATAAATATTCTGTTATTTTAAATATTATGCTAACTTTCCAAGACACCTCCAAATTCTACCCTGTCCAGGACAATCTTTATGAAACAAGAGAACAGACGTGATTTCTGATTCTATCTTTTGTAAAGGTTTGATCATCACCTTTGCTATTATAAACTAAGTAATGGCAAACATCATTTTGGTAGTCTGCTATAAAAAACTATATTTTATAATTCAGTGGAAGCAATAATAGTCTTAAGTCCTTCTAAATCATTGAGTTGGAGCAAGAAAAAGAATAAAAGAAACCTCTTTATGCAAATATGCATATGTACCTATTCACAGCTTTAAAGAGCCTGGCAAAAAGTGGGTGAAAGAGTGGGCTTTTGGTGCAGCTGTTGAAACACCACTAGGGACTCCTGCATCCCATATCAAAGTGCTTGGTTTGAGTCCCAGCTCCATTCCTATAACTTTAAAGCATTACGTGATGTGGCCACAGATTTAGAAGTTTGAATTCCATGGCAATAAAGGCCTGTCACAACACTAATTAAACATCAATTTATTAATAAAGAACAAAGTAAAGAATAGAAAAAGCTACATCAGACAGAACAGCAGCGACACCCAAAGAGAAGCGCTAGAGAATCCCTAAGAGAGCATTCTGGGTCCAACTGGGGAAGTTCCAATAAGAAGCACCCTCCTCTAGAGTAGGATTCCAATATGTATAGAATCAGGGGGAACTTAAGTACTAGTTTCATATCAAGGTAACATTTCTTTATTTCTTCCGTATGTGACTTGGCTTGGGTTATCTGTGTTGAAACTGGCCAGCTTCTGACAGAGGCCACACAGGCTAAAAACACTTTATCAACAACACACATTCACTGGGGAGAAGGGTCAGTTCTCTCAAGGGAAACTGCATGCCTCTCTCATTAATCTTTATCCTAAAGGCCAAACTGTGGACATAAACATAGAGGGTTCTTGAAAACTATTTTACTAAGCCTTTAACTCCTGGTCTAGCTTCTTGCTAATGTGTAATCTGGGAAAGATGGCAGATGATGGCTCAAGTAGTTGGGCCCTTGCCCATCATGTTGATTGAATTCCAGGCTTCTGGTCTAGGTTTGGTCCAACCCTGCGATTGTAGGCATTTGAAGAGTGAACCAGTTGATGGGAAGATATCTCTTCCTCTGCCTTTTCCGTCCCCTCCCCCATCTGTCTCCCTGCCATTTAAGTAAAATTAAAATAAATTGTCTAAAAAATTTTAAGTGGGAAAAAGTGGCAGGCTAATAGTTTTCTGCTTCTCTCAGTGATTAGCCCTCCTTATAATTAAAATTAGGCTTAAGTATTATTGTTACTATTATTCTTCAATGATTAAGAACTGTCTACCCAATAAATATTCAAATATTATTTTCTTCATTTTCTAATTTCTTCTAATGACACTTTTTTCTTCTAATATTTTACTACCTGATCTATGGAAACTTTTTGGTAGTACAAAGGGTCTTCAAAAACTTCATGAAAAATGTGTTTCATTTTTTAATTTGCCCACAAATATGTTGAAGTACCCTCATATTTATGAGTTGGGAATCTTGTGGTGGCAAGTGACAAAAAAAATTAAATTCTAATTTGATTGAATGAAACAAAACAAAACAAGAAAAAAAATACAGAAAAGAAGACTGCAGAAATTGAAAGTGAGGTTGACCTAATATCGCTTAACCGGCATACATGAGTCATTAGACCCTATTTCCAGATTTTGACATCTCTGTACTCCAGCCAGATCCATTCTCGGCCAACTTTTTCTCTCCTTGTGATTCTGGGAAACCTACCCTTGCTGCACCTTTTAAACTTCTAGGTTCAGACCTTTGGGGGAAGAACAAAGCTTCTTCCTGTCACTCAGGTGGACACCGGTTGTGTCTTGATGGTCCTGATTAGGTTCTGTATCCAACCCTACATCAGCCACTGTCAAGTTACTTGCTGATTATTCCACACCTCAGAGAAAATGGGGTCCCACCCAAAATGCTGGCCTCTGCCATGAATCTATTATTTACCATCTGTAATGGTTGTATTTTGTCTCCTCCCAAATTCATGTTGAAGCCTTAGCTCTCAGTACCTTACAAGGTGATATATTTGAAGACAGGGTTTTAAATGAGGTAATTGAGTTCTAAATGAGGTTGTAGGGTTGAACTCTGATCCAATATGAATGGTGTCATTAGAAAAAGAGATCAGGATGCCGAGGAGAATGCCATGTGGAAGCCACAGGGACAAAATGGCCATCTACAAGCCAAGAAAAGAGGTCTCGGGAGAAATCAATCTTACCAACACTTAGTCTTAGTATCTGGCCTCCATCCAGACATCCAGAACTATGAGGAAGTAACTTTCTGTTGTTTAAATCTCATGGCTCATGGTACTGTTATGGCAGCCTATAAGCTAATACAAAACCCTAGTCAGAAGTAAGTGCTTTTTCTCCAGAATTTCCATTTTTATTTTTTGGTTTGGACTTTCTTAATTTCTACTTTGTATTATAATTTTTTTTAAGATTTTATTTATTTATTTGAGAGGTAGAGTTACAGACAGTGAGAGGGAGAAACAGAGAGAAAGGCTTCTGTCCATTGGTTCACTCCCCATGGCTGCAATGGTCAGAGCTGCGCCAATCCAAAGCCAGGAGCCAAGTGCTTCTTCCCAGTCTCCTACGTGGGTACAGGGGCCCAAGGACTTGGGCCGTGTTCTGCTGCTTTCCCAGACCACAGCAGAGAGCTGGATTGGAAGAGGAGCAGCCGGGACTAGAACCAGCGCCCATATGGGATGCCAACACCAGAGGTGGAGGAGTAACCTACTGCGCCACAGTGCTGGCCCCTACAATTTTACATGTGTTTATGTCACATATCTCTCTTCCCAGACATAAGATGTTTGTTCTTAATACTTAAATCTACCTCATCTTCACACTGCCCACACTACACTTATTAATTCATAAAATGATTATTTCACCTGACTACTATAAGCCTTGTATATATGATAGTCTTACTAGGCTCAATAAATAATTTCTAATTGAATATATGTGAATTAAAATATGCAGGTAACTGACATAAATCATTATAGAATGTCAGTTCTTAAAGAATGTATGATCAGTTGGAGAATAACCACCAGGAACATATGGCTATAGTTTCAGAGGAGGAGCATTCATGCCAAGAACACCAAGAACATGTCATGCTGACTACAGCACTTTAATATTTTCATGTTGCTTATCTCTGTAGGTCAGAAGCTCAAGTGATGTTAGCAGGTCATTATTATAATAAATTTCTTGTCTGACCTTAGCCAGAACTGTGCACAGCTGAGTGGAACAGAGTTTGAGAATGTAATTGATGCATTCCTAAATAATTATCTTTCTTAGTTAAGAGTTTTAACTGTTCATTTTCTCAAAATAAATTTAAGAAATAGCTCTCCACAGATTTTTAAAAGGGAAACAGAACTACATTTAGTAAAACATTCTGAGGTGAACACTGTCATTTTTAATCAACCAGCTCTTATTTACTCACTTTGATCAAAAGATCAACTTGTGTCAGAAAAATCTACCCCATTCCCAGTCTCAGACTACAAGGCTCTCAGGGAGGCACCATTCTCATTCAAGAGGTAAATGTATGACCAAAATGAAGCCAGTGGGACAGTCCCTTCTGAGAACTTGAATCTTGAGATGTATTCTGAGAGGATGCAACACAAAGCAGACCAGAAAGAGTGAAAAGTCTTGCATTCTGTTTGCAGTACCCTAAAAAGAAATACTGAATATTTCCTGCTGCCTTGGTTCTTGACAGTCCCGATTATCCAGTAATCTACCAGTCCCAAGAAGTGGGTTACTAAAGGGGCAATGATCACAGAAGAATCCCCTTCCCCCCAGTGTTTCTATCTCGTATGTGGGCAATAGCACACAATGTTTAAGGAACCTTGTCCCTAAGAGAATAACTAGGAATCATGGAGGACAAGAGAAGTTGTCCCCAAGCAAGAAGCACAGTGAATTAGATTGATCAAAAGTAACTCAGCACCAGGGCAGAAAGTTCTCTGCCTTCTCAAATGAGAGTTTCAAGGTGATTTTCCTAGTGTGTCTCTCTACTGCACTGTGTAACTAACTCACTGTGTTGAGGGTGGGTAAGCTTATCATTCAGAGGATTACTAACGCAGAGTTCTCATGACATGAGGGTATTTTGCTTAGATCTAAATGTGTAACATTTAACACTAACAATAGTAATTTCAGCATTGAATTTTAAAGAAAACTTCAACCTGATAATTGGATGAGACATCTTGTTGTTTTCTCTATGTGAAGGGAAAATGAATGAACTTTATTTTTATGGAGTATTTGTGTAAATGTAAAAAGGGGAAGATGATTTGCAAAGATGTATGGGTATTAAGAAATCAAACAAGTAGATAACAATAGACATATGACTTTTCCATTTCTTACACGAAGTCTCCTTATCCCACCACAGTTATGCTTCTTCTTTCTTAGATAACATAGAATGAATAAGCTAACTCTAATACATATCATGGTCCAGTGTTTCAGAATTAGGCATAAAAAGATTAGCTAGGAGATAGCACAGTAGTTTAGGTGGGAAGAAGTGAAAGCCATAACTATAGTCAGCACAGCAAGATTATGGAAGTTATGATTAGGAAAGAGAAAAAGCTAGAGAGACAGAATGAGCAGGAATTCAAAATTAATTGACGAAGGATATGGATAAGTTAAAAGTGGCTTTGAGTTTTGAGACTTTGCTGATACAGTTAGCTAGAATTGAGAATAATGCAGAGTTTAGAAGAAATGTACTCACTTGTTTACAGGCATCCTTTAGGATCCTTAACTAAGCACAGTTGGATAAGTTAGGAGACATTCCAATTTGGTGAGAATCACATAGAACTACTCCAGTTAATTTGCAAACTCACGGCTGTGTCAACCCATTAGACCACAGTGACAATGGGTATGTCAATTGTCCCTGACATGAGGTTGACATTAAATATATATTTGTTCAACCCATGTGTAACAGATATTTGTTGTTTGGAGCCAATTAACATCTAGTCCCCTCAAATTTAGCTGGATTTTCCTCAAGGAGATAAATTCTTTTGCCTATATATGATTTATTTTTAGTATAAATTTATTCAAGGTACCTTGCTTCTCTGCCCAGTAGATGGGCACCAAGGGAGGCCAATATTCCTTTTTCTCCCAGGTCTTTAAATCATGAACAGAGTGAAGCAAACAGTAAGAACACTCAGTCATTCTTTAAAAAAAAAAAGTCAATCTTGATTTGTTGCAGCAGAGGCCCTATACAAAGGCTGCTTTTACTACAGAGATGTCCCAAAAATCTTGATTTCTGACTTTTTTTCAAACCCAGATCCTCAGCCTTCCAATATTTTCCTTTTTAAATTACAGCCAGCCCAGCTCATGTCTGTTGGCTTCAATTATAAAAATAATCATATAAGCAGCACCTGTCCACAGTTTCCCAGGTGCACTATTCTAAACAATTTGAGACAATAATTAATCCAGACTTGTCATAGATGTAGGTACTGCAACTGAATTTGGTAAATATCTCAGCATTTGGACATCATTGTTATTAGGAAGTAATTCATACTCATCCTGGTTTGTGTCTTTAAAAAGTTAAAACCATGAGTACTAAAGAAAGACCATTTTGAGTTGAGATATTTCATTGCGTTATTGTAAACATGCTTGTACAAGTTAAGGCAAGTTTGGATGAGCCTGGGCATTTTTCTTTTAATTCAGCAATGCATAAGAATTCACTCCAGGCTTGTTCAAGTAATCACGTTTCAACTCTAAACTCCTTTTCTCTCTTAGCTCTTAATTAAAATGCACTGTATTACTACCAAAGAGCTAAAAATCAATGAATTATAGCAAATTATAATTACTGGCACTGTACTGGCAATCATTTAAGGACTGTTGAGTTTCATTGTCTTGATCACAACACATAAAATTGATGAGAGGTTATCCTCCTTCTCTATTGTGAAATAAGCATGCAGGATGTGTCCAGTTCATATCGGCAAGGACAGGGAAAAGGAAATTCTTATACACTGCTTGTGGAGTGTAAATTTGCACACTTTGGGAGATATATGCTTGTAGCTAGGAATGGGAAAGCATGCATATTCTATGAATTATTTGAATAGAGTACAGGGGAGTTTTATAAAGGCCCAGAGACATGTTCATCAAAACATTATTTATCATAGCAAAAACTGAAAATAACCTGTGAATCCAGGGATGGGAATAATGGAAAAATAAAATGTAGCATGCTATTCTGCATATTTAAAAAATGAACCAAATTTATTTTTATGTAACATGAATAACTTGCAAACACAATGTTGAATGAAATAAAGCAAGTTGCAAAAATAATAGAGTAACTAGAGTGTAATACCAATGTTATAAATTTATAAAACTGTCATAAAATCATGTTAAATATGGATATGCATACATATGCATAATGCATGTATATAAATGTGTATAAAACAAAAAATGGTTTGCAATCATTCATAAATTTCCTAGTGTTGTTTCTGAAAATTGAATGTGAAGGAAAATGAAGACTACAATTCTCTACAGGATTTTTATTTCTATTTTAAAGGTTTATTTATTTATTTATTTGAATTCAAAGTGACAGAGAAAAAGCTATAGAGGGAGGTTTTATATCCACTGGTTTACTTCCCAAATGTCCACAAATACCATGGCTGGACCAGGCTGAAGCCAGGGGCCAGGGACTCCATCCAGGTCTCCCATGGGGGTGGCAGAGACTCAAGCACTTGGCCTATCATCCACTGCTTCCAAGGCTCATTAGTAGGGAGCTGGATGAGAAGCAGGGTAGCTAGGACTCCAGCTAGCATTGTGGGAGTCCCAAGGGACAGCTTAATCTGCTGCACCACATCTGTCCCCAGGATGTTTTATTCTTTATTTCACAATGTTCTTTAAAACAAATGTGAAGGTATTTCCAAAATTTAAAAAAAAAATCTCTGGTCTCTGTTGTGGCTACATTTTTGTAGCCAATTAGTTTTCTGTATTTTTTCATTCTGTTCAAAACCAAGTTTTCTCAGATCAATCACTATCCATGACACAAGTTGTTTAATTTATTCATTCATTCTTCAACAAATATGTATGTTACTTGCCTGCTGTGTTTATGACACTATGTTTTGGCCCCACAGGGAATAACAAAGATGTGTAAGACATGGTCCTACCCTCAAGGATCTTGTAGCTTTAGAATTTAAAAGTCCCTGTTGTGAAAAAGGATGTGGGTTCAGGCATGTGTCACTGTGGAAATATTTTCAGTAGGCTTATGATGTGGAATGATTACAGTTGTCATGAAATTACATGTGGGTGGGCTTCACTGTGAAAACGTAGCAAGGAAATCACCACTTAGAAAAGATAAAATTAGGGCATGATTGGCACTTTAAAAGGGAATTATTCTCTTTTTTTAAAAAAGTGATTCACTGTAGCCCTCTTCCCTGAATATGTAAAATGCTATAGCATATTCAAGAAAAAAGTCTATGCCAACCAACCTTTATGGGCAACAAATCCATCCTGTAAAGTAAGATATACCAATATAGAAGAAAGAAGAAAGCTTTTTTATTTTAACCTGGAAAGTGTTTTCATTGGTATACAATGAATAAGTCAAAACAAAATCTTTTTTTTAACTTTTATTTAATGAATATAAATTTCCAAAGTACAGCTTATGGATTACAATGGCCCCCCCCCCCATGACTTCCCTCCCACCCACAACCCTCCCCTTTCCCACTCCCTCCACCCTTCCATTCACATCAAGATTCATTTTCAATTCTCTTTATATACAGAAGATAAGTTTAGCATATATTAAGTAAAGATTTCAACAGTTTGCACCCACATAGAAATACAAAGTGAAAAATACTGTTTGAGTACTAGTTATAGCATTAAATCACAATGTACAGCACATTAAGGACAGAGATCCTACATGAGGAGTAAGTGCACAGTGACTCCTGTTGTTGACTTAACAAATTGACACTCTTGTTTATGGCATCAGTAATCACCCTAGGCTCTTGTCATGAGTTGCCAAGGCTATGGAAGCCTTTTGAGTTCACCAACTCTGATCATATTTAGACAAGGTCATAGTCAAAGTGGAAATTCTCTCCTCCCTTCAGAGAAAGGTACCTCCTTCTTTGATGACATGTTCTTTTCACTGGGATCTCACTCGCGGAGATCTTTCATTTAGGTTTTTTGTTTTTTGTTGTTGTTGTTGTTGTTGTCAAAACAAAATCTTATAACTGAGGTCTTCATATTAGCTCCATGGCCAGCTCTGGGATCCAAGTGGGTGAATTCAATCAAACATAGCCCACAAACTCAATTTGAAAGCACTCGCTAAGGTATCTCTCCATTGCAATGCTGCCACAGGAGCTACAGGCCAATATATACGGACAATGGATGGACATGATGCACATGATTGCAGATACCTACAGGAGGGAGGAAAAGTAAAGAATGTTGAGCCAAATACTGTCTTTAAGACATTGAAGGATCACACCCCTGTTCCAACTAGATGGATGGATCAACCTTGGAAGAAGGGTGGGGTGACAGAAATAGAAGCAGAAAATTAGTCCTTTCTATGAACATGTGACTCAAATTTTAGTTGTTGCTCCCTTCTGCCTCAACCCACTTACGAATGATTGACTGATGATTGACAGGCACAGAGTAGCTGTTTTTGTGAACACTTTGTGGCACAAGACCTTTCTCTGGGGACCTTGGCTTTACTGTTCTCCATCATATCCAGAGGCAATGGAGAATCCTAGCTTCTCTCCTGGGTCTGGCCACTGGTATCCTTGGCTGAGACAAAGTAGATTTTGAGGTGAGAGCCACTGAAAACCTGGGAAAGAACTGGTGATTACAGGGCTTTTGCATGTGTACCGACACTTGTCTGTATTTGGCTAGATGGCAAAATACTGAGGTGGATGAGACTGAGTGCCTCTCTCCTTGTGTTAGACCTCAAAGAAAAATGAGGAAATGAAAATCCATGTGAGAAAAGGGTGGTTTTGAAAGTTTTCAAAATAAAAACCAAGAAATGACCTTAATATATGTTAAAGTTTCTTTGCTTTCATAGATAAGGTGATCTTGTTGCTAGGCAACAGAGACACCCAGACAATGGATGGGCTGTGAAGGAAGATGACCCGTGAGTGTTTTAGTGTGAATTCCTGTCACAGTTGAAACCAACATAACAATCTTCTCTGATAACAGGGAATGGCAGAAATGCAGATATGATCGACTAAGAGAAGTAAGGCGTCTTGGTATGAATTGCCTGACATACCCAATTCTTGTGTGAGGGCAGGTAATATTTCTGTTAATGCAGAATGGTCTATTTTTCCTAGTATGAATTTTCCTGACTTTCTAGCTTGTATTTGAAGACCATGTGAATGGAAGGAGATATAGAATTTCACATAATAATTCTTATGTGCCTAGACAACACCATGTTTAGAGGCAAAGTTTGAATGATATATCCCAAATTAGAACCAAGGACTGAATCCATCACTCACAACTTAAAAGTGAAATTCACTTGATAGATGATGGCAGATGTTAAAGGGTGTTCGTATTTTTTTTTCATAAGATTATGAACACCATTCATTTCAGAAACACTAAAGATTTTGAGTGTTTGGCTTGCATGTTTCTATCTAGATCACCTTCATCTTTAGACTTTTTTTTTATTTCATCATTCCAACTATAAGAAGTTGTATGGAAGGCAAAAGGAAAAAATCCCTCTCATCTTCCCCTCTCCAAAAACTCTGTTAAAAGAAGTGAATAGAGCGCTTTTTAATTATTTTAAGGAAAAGCCGTAAAAGTAGTCAGAAAACAGCTTAAATTAATTTTATCAGAGGCCTCTATAGCAATTAATAAGAAATCCCACATTACTGGCACTGTGGCGTAGTAGCCTAAGCCTCTGTCTGCAGTGTCAGCATCCCATATGGGCAGCGATTCGGTCCTGGATGCTCCACTTCCAATCCAGCTCCCTGCTAATGCACCTGGGAAAGCAATAGAAGACAGCACAAGTGCTTGGGTCCCTGCACCCTGGTGGGAGACCTGGAAGAAGCTGTTGGCTCCTGGCTTCAGATTGGCTCAGCTCCAGCCATTGTGGTCATTTGGGTAGTGAGCCAGTGGATGGAAGACCTTTCTGTCTTTCCCCCTCTCTGTGGCTCTACCTCTCAAATAAATAAATAAATATATTTTTAAAGCAGAACACATACAAGAATTGATTATATTCCTTGCATGTCAATAATATACTTATTTTACAAGAATTATTTCTTTATTGTCTTTGAAAACCTCAAATACCTAAAATAGAGTAGTGCTTTAGTATAGTCATGATTTTTGAGGTTAAAAAACTATTAAAGTAACCCATTTTACACAGGGTGAAATAGCATATCAGTATACAAGGATATTTCAAAAAGTCCACAGAAATTGGAATTTAAAAATGTTTATTTTGGTGCAAAAAAAAAAAAAAAAAAGAAAGAAATCCATGCAGTTTTTCCCATGATACACATTTTCCATGAACATGTTGAAGATCTCTTCCCATATTTCTCAGTCTTAAAAAAAAATAAAATTCTGATACGTACTACAACATGGATAAACCTTAAAATGTTATCTTAAATGGAATAAGCCAGACACGAAAGAATAAATAATGTATGATTCCACTTACATGAGATACCTAGTATAAGAAATTAATAGCAACAGGGAGTGGAATAATGATTAGCAGTGGCTGAGGGAGGTGGATTGTGGAGTTATTTAATGGTTACAGTTTTAGAATTGTATGATGAGATGGGATCAGCGCTGTGGCATACTAGGTTAAGCCTCCACCTGCGGCTTCAGCATTCCATATGGGTGCTGGTTCATGTTTCAGCTATTCCACTTCCGATCCAGCTCTCTGCTATGGCCTGGGAACGCAGTGGAAGATGGTCCATGTGCTTGGGCCCCTGCGCCCACGTGGGAGACACAGAAGAGTCTCCTGACTCCCAGCTTCAGATTAGCTCAGTTCCGGCCATTGTGGCCATTTGGGGAGTGAACCAGCAGATGGAAGACCAGTCTGTCTATCTCTCCCTCTCTCTCTCTCTGTAACTCTACCTCTCAAATAAATAAATAAAACTTAAGAAAAAGAAACGAATTGCATGATGAGAAAGCTCTGAAGATAAATAATGGTGAGCTTTTCCCCAACATGTGAATGTACTTAATGCCACTGAACTGTACACTTAAAAGTGGTTAAAATGTCAACTTGTATGTAATATGTATTTTACCACATGTGAAAAATAATAATAATCATGAAAAATATATCAGTGCCTAACTCTAACTCATCACTTGAATAGCCCTTGTAGAAATTGTTCCTTTCTACTTTTTTTTTTTTTTTTTTGACCTCAGTTTAAAAATACAATGGTGAAGAAATCACAACAAGCTTTAATTTCAGCTCTAGTAAGATACTGCAAGGTCAGTTTAGTAATTTCCTCTCCTGGAAACATTACTTTCTGCTGCTTACTTGAAACATCATTTATTTATCTCTTTACTTGCTGAAGTCAGCCACATGCTTGATGTCAAAAGAGAAGCTAATTTTCCTTTCCCTGGTTAGAGCTTGCAGAACAGATGTTATGGTAGAGAAAGCAGGTGCACAGACAGGACAGATGACCCAATCTTCATTCTGAATAGAATGCAGTCCTGGGATGTGGGTCCTATTACACCAGACCATTGATGAGTCCCTGTTGCTGTTTTCAGCGTAAAAATGAGAGGCCTCTCAGGAAAAATAGTTAAGCATTAAGAATGGAGAAAGCATCAATGGTGTCCGTAGGCAGATACACCCAGACCTGTGGCAAAAAGCAATTCTGTCATTTGACACTGTATCTGTTCATGGTCAAGTTTCTCACTAAGGAATAGGCAATGTTAGCAGCTCCGTTTCTCAGCTAGATAAATACCCACAACCTTCAGGCACCCTTCAGGCTTCCAGCCATACCCTTTTCAAAGATCACTCTGTTTCCATTGAAGTCAGATGTAAAAATAGATTGGTTCCATGGTTGGGGGTGAGTAAGCACTGGGGGTTTGATCTTGAATTAGACCCAGCATGTAAGAAGTGATGACAGTGATGGGATTACGTTGGAGAATAACATCACTTGTTTTCTGGGTTGACATTAAGAATCGTAATTGTAGCCCCTAACTCCTTATTACTTCCTGCATTGACTACTAATTGGAAATATGAAGAATTTTCTTTTATTCACCTCTCACTTCCCATTGTTTCTGTGTCTTAAGAAATCCACATACAAAGGGAACATCATACTAATATCTGTAGTGTAGGTGTGAATTTAGTAATTAAGATACCCATATCCCAAATTGAATTTTTTTTTTTTTTGGTTTTTGTTTGTATGTTTTTTTTTTTTAAGATTTATTTGAAAAACAGAGAGGCAGAGAGGAGAAAGAGAGGTAGAGGTAGAGGTAGAGGTAGAGGTAGAGGTAGAGGTAGAAGTAGAGAGAGGTCTTCTATCCGCTGGTTCACTCTTCTCTCCAAATGGCCACAATTGCTGGAGCTGTGCCGATCCAAAGCCAGGAGCCAGGAGGTTCTTCCAGATCTCCCATGTGGGTGCAGAGGTTCAAGGACTTGGGCCATCTTCTACTGCTTTCCCAGGCCATAGAAGAGAACCGGATCAGAAGTAGAGCAGCCAAGCCTTGAACCGGCATCCAAATGGGATGCCAGTACTACAGGTGCTGGCTTTACCTATTGTGCCACAGTGTTGGCTCTACCACCCCCATATTAAATTTGATTTCTGGCTCTGGCTCCTGCTCCAGCTTCCATGAATCCATACTCTAAGGAGACAGTGGTGAATTGGTTTCCTGCCACCCACATGGGAGATCTAGATTGCATTCTCTGATTCCTGCTTTGGCCCCATCCCTGTCGTGACCACTGAGAGCATTTAGAGAGAAAACCAGTTGCTGGGAGCTCACTTTCTCTCTCTCTCTCTCCCTCCCATTTAAATGAAAAAATTTTAAAAACTTAAACAAACAAACAAAAATGCTGCAGTACAGCCAATGATTTCTGATCAATTATTTTTTCATAAAGGTTAGGCTCACATCAGTGGTGGTACAACCTTACTCAAAATCCTGGAAGTGGTTGGTAGACTGTTGCTCAACAGTACTTGTGTATTGTTACTTTACAAGACCATCCCCCTGTCATAGAGCCAAACACCCTTCAGAGACGCTTTCAATTCTCAGAGGCTTATATTCCTTCAATGGGCTCATAAACAGCAATAGAATCACTTTTCTTTTTTCTTGACTGGTAGAGTTATAGACAGTGAGAGAGACAGAGAGAAAGGTCTTCCTTCTGTTGGTTCACTCCCCTAATGACTGCTAGGGCTGGTGCTGCGCTGATCTGAAGGCAGGAGCTGGGTGCTTCCTCCTGGTCTCCAATGCAGGTGCAGGGACCCAAGCACTTGGGCCATCCTCCACTGCCCTCCCGGGCCACAGCGGAGAGCTGGACTGGAAGAGGAACAACTGGGACTAATACCCAGCGCCCCCAACCGGGACTAGAACCCGGGGTGCCGGCGCCACAGGCAGAGGATTAGCCAAGTGAGCTGCGGCGCCAGCCCAATATAATCACTTTCCAATAAAAACAATTAATGTAGACTATGGGCTTTTTATTTGTTATGGGTTTTTAAGACTATTATTGTATTGTAAAATGGAACTTTCTGGAGGACAAACGTTTTTATTATGTTTAATATGGGACATTAGGTTTTGTTGGACATTGGCTATGATAACTAAATCACTGGGGCCACAGATGGCACATAATAAATGAATGAATAAAAATTTGGAAAGTTGAAATGTTCTTAAATTGCAATAATGTAGATGTAGAGGAAGGTAATAAAAATAGAAACCTTAGATTTTATGCAATAGATCAATATTACGTATGTGTCATAACTTGTTAAATAGAAGGTCAGTAAGTTTTGAGCAGAAAATAATGTGTGTTCAAAGGAGAGTAACACAAATTTAATCCAGAGGCTTTACTTTTCCTGTATTTTCCTGTATTTCAAGACTACACAATGTAGTATTTTTAAAGTATCAGAAAAGTTATGGGTAAGGTCCCAAATCCATAGAGTAGTACATAAAGGTTATACGAATTAAGGGGGAAAAGTTGTATCAGTCAAATTGGGGAAATTTCTATGGAATGGAGATTGCAGTGGGATGCAATTGTGCATCAACAGCCCACATCGTTCCCCTGGGCTCTGACTGCATTAGAACAGGTATGAGTTATTCCTATACCTGAAGCTGTCCTCTCAGTTGATTGTAGTCACAAGCCAAACAGGTAGCAAGCCCTAGAGCAAAAATGCCTCCAAGAAAAACAGGGCCAACTTATATATTAGAGTGAATCAAAATGTAACCAGAAACGAGTAGCATCACAGTCTCTGAGAGGCTTTTCACATTTCTCGCACCTAGACCTACTGAGTGAAAATGTCTCAGGTGGAGCCCAGAAATCAGCAGTTTTTGTTTTTTTTTTACCCACTATGCAACAGTGCCAGACCCAGAAATCAGCAGTTTTAAGAGCCCTTTGAGGGCTGGCACTATGGCATAGCAGGTAAAGCCGCCCCCTGCCAGTTCAAGTCCTGGGTGCTCCACTTCCAATCCAGCTGCCTGCTACTGCACCTGAGAAAGCAGCAGCGGATGGCCCAAGTGTTTGGGTCACTACACCTACATGGAAGACTTGGGGAAAGAACCAGGATCATGGCTTCGGATCAGCTCAACTCTGGCCATTTGAGGAGTGAATCAGTGGATGGAAGATATTTCTCTCTTTCTCTCTCTCTCTCTCTCTCCCCCTCCCGCCTCTGTAACTCTACCTTTCAAATAAATAAATAAATATTTTTTAAAAAGTAAATAAACTTGTATATAATCATCTAGGCAACTAAATCAATGCTTAGTTTTGATTTTCTTGCATTCTTGTTTTAGTAATTTTGAATGCTTTGTTCAAGGTCTATGTGTGTGATTAAGGCAAGTAACCCACCCTGGAATTTTATTGAATTGAGGCCTCTGACACGTGTGGCTCCTGGTGTGTTTGCCACACAACACAAGAGCCTACATTTGGGATGTTAGCTTCCTACTTGGCATCTTTTTCTTTCCTTATTCTTGGCAGTCACAATTCAAATAATGTCATCTCGTGTAATTGTGCGAGGTGTAACTGTGATTGGCTAGCTCTGACTTAATAGTATCTACCTCTGTGAAAAATGCCTGGCTGAGTTTCTTCTGTTGGTGTAGAAGAACTTCTGTTGGTACAGATGCTACACTAAACCAACAAAAGATTTCTGTGAAAAGTTTTGTGGTTCAAACTGACTTTGTAAATGATCCAACAGGGGCAGAGGACAGTGTGATCATTAGCACAAGGGCAAGGCATCGCCACAAAAACAGCATGCCGGGAAATGAACAGGAGAGGTTCTTAGCTATTAAGCACTTATCAAAGCCTCTGCTGGAAGAATTGCCAAGTATTCCCCATGACCCCTAAGACTAAAATGAGGATGTGGAAATAATAAAACTCAAACTCCTGCATTCCCTGGCTGCTAAAAAGTATAATACCACCTACAACTGAAGAGTAAATACCACCTACAAATGATGAGTGTAACACCACCTGCTGCTGAAGAGCGTAATTGTACTACAACAAAGAGGGTCATACCACCTGCAGCTGAAGAGTATCATTCCACATACGACTAAAGAGTAAATTCCAATACAATTGAAGAATGTAATACCACCTACAGTTCAAGGACACAGTGAGTAGGAGTGAGGTCTACCAACATACAGACACACTATTGGCATTCACATGTCCTAGCCAATGCCTCTGTTAGCTACACCCTATCTTCATAATGGAATCTTCTTTTTGCAGCTTTCATGTTATGAAAATTTTCAACATGGAGAAAAGTAGACAGAACAGTTTAAAGGAAACCCTCGTAAAAATATACTATCTACTTCAAGAAATTTCAATCCATGGTCAAGCTTATTTTCTCCTTACCAACACCACTTCCACTTTTCTGTGTTAGTTTGCATTCAACCTCAGATGTTATAACATTTCATCCATAACTATTTCAATATGTATTTCTAGAAGATGAGAACTTTAACATGATATAACAAAAATACCATGATCACATTTAAAATTAGGAATTCCAAATATTCTATCAGTGTTGAAATTTCATTTGTCTAGTACACATATTTTATTTACAGCTTCTGTTATTTTTACAGGATACAAATATGACCTGGACATGGTTAGTGACTAATATTTTCCTCGATACTTTTAGTTTGCAGATTTCTATTTATTATTTATTGTAATCTTTGTTGAAGAAATCATTTAGCCTATATGACGAGTGCTTCTCAAACTGTAATAATGCACACACATCCCCTGGAGACTCTACCATATGCAGAGTCTGAGTTAGTGAGTGTCGGCAAGTCTCACATACTTCATTTCTTTCTTTTTTTTTTTTTTTTTTTTTTTTTGCCAGGCGGAGTTAGATAGTGAGAGAGAGTGTTACAGACAGTAAGAGAGAGACAGAGAAAGGTCTTCCTTCTGTTGGTTCACCCTCCAAACGGCCGCTACGGCCGTCGCGCTGCACTGATCCAAAGCCAGGAGCCAGGTGCTTCCTCCTGGTCTCCCATGCGGGTGCAAGGCCCAAGCACTTGGGCCATCCTCCATTGCCTTCCCGGGCCACAGCAGATAGCTGGCCTGGAAGAGGAGCAACTGGGACAGAATCCGATGCCCCAACCGGGACTAGAACCCGGGATGCCGGCGCCGCAGGCGGAGGATTAACCTAGTGAACCACGGTGCTGGCTACATACTTCATTTCTAACAAGTGCTCAGTCTCTGTCATTTGACATTGTTGCTGTCATTGGACAGACCACCCTTGAGTAGAGAGGCCATAGCATATCCTACCGTTTGGATTTTGCTGATTGACTCCTTTTGGGTAGTTTAGCCTGTCCCGCTGACCTCTAACTTTCTTACATTGGTAGTTGAGTACAGAGACTTGATCAAATTCAGACTTTTTGTTTTGTTTTGTGTTTGTTTTTTTCTTATATGGGTGGCATTTTGTTCCTCATCAGGAAGCACATGAAACTAATGTTTAGTTGTCTTTTTCTTGACACTATTGGTAACTTGACCTTTGAGGTCCATTAATTCATTAGCTGGTACAAAAAGATGGTATTCTAATTCCTTCTTTTCTTATTCATTTATTATTTAGCTATCACCATAAAGACCAATCTCTCCTCATCTACTATTTAGCTACTTAGTGATATAGTTCATATAAGAATCCCAGGGGATGGCAGGGCTTCTTCTTCATTTACCAGTTTTCAAAATAATGAGCTGATTTATTTATATCTTCCAGTGATCAGTGGTGACCAATTAGTTGTTTTTCTGATGATGTTTGTTGTGGTTGCTCTTGTTTTTAAATTAATTATGAGCTCATATACTTATAATATTCCATGCCCAATCCATTTCACCTAGTATCTTCATCTGAAAGGCTGCTCAAGTTGGACTTCAAATCCTTATGATACAACCTTGGTGGTCTTTGATTGCTTTTTTCCTTTCTTGTGTGGCAAGATGTTCTTGGCTCAACTTGTATATTAATTATATTTCCTGACCCAGATCTGAAATCAACCATTTCTCCCAAGACCTTTGTTTCTTTTAGTGGAAAGTGTATTGGGCATTATGGTGTTCACTGTCACTAGGTTGGCATAACAGGATCTTTTAATTCCATAAATTGATTCCTTAGTATTTTCAGTTGAAACATATATTATGTATTTATTATAATACAGTATTGCATACTGTATTGTATTTCTCATAAAATGCTGCCTTTTTTCCTACAGAACTTAACTTCAGAAAAGTAATATAAATAAAAATGTTTCTGACTTGTTTTATTAAATGTACCATATGAACAAAAAGCACCATTCTTAGAGTAGTGAGTAGTTTATAATAAAGTCAGTACAGGCCTTGAAAAATTATTTCACTTTTTCTAAATCCAATTTCATGATCTGAAAAATACCTTCCTCACAGGGCTATTCGTAACAAAGCTATCATTTACCCAGTATTTGCTGGAAGTCAGACACTTTACATAGATTTTTTTTCATTTAATCCTTATAGCAGCATTTTCAAGTAAATGTATTTTCCTCTTTTTATAAATGAGTAAACTTTCCCAAGGTGACACAGCCAGTTAAGCAGAGAGTTAATGCTTTCACACAGGTCTCTTTTGCTCCATGCTTTTAACCTAGAGTATGGGGTGGCAGTGAAGTCAGAGAATGAAACTATCATGCCACTAGCCCAAGACCTCACAAATGGTGCTCAATGGAGAATAAATGTTAGTTAACAGAAGTGGCTTTGGTGGAGTTGTGCTTGGCATTTGGGATGGAAGGTTGGAGGATGGATGGGGCGAGCAGGCCAGCCTGCTCCCTGCTTTACCAGGAGTCTGTCCCATTGACACTCCATCTTGCTAATTTCCCATGTTAGGTCTAACCTGTGTGTCCACCATGACAGATGCTCTCATGTCAGAGCTCAAGGTCAGCCCTCAAGAGTTCAGGCTGGCACCTTCTGTCATGTTGTCTTTTGAATATACTCAGCAAGTGGCAGGCATCCGGAGGCAAGCACGCTTTGGCCTCTTCCCCTTACATCGTGTGTCATTAGCTGCTACACAGCTCTTTGTTCAAAACAAAACTCACAAAACTGACAGATTCATCTGCTAATGTCAAGAGACATCAGAGCCAATTACAGGAAAGTTCCAAGAGGCAAATGCGGTCACTTTTCAGCAAATGCGATGAAGAAAACAAGAGTCTTGTCATTAAAAGAGGACAAACACATTTTCTTCTCAGCAGGCTTACTCCAGGAAAACAGATTTATATTAATACATAGTCTCATTATAAATGCTTTTAATAATTTCAAATCGAAGCATAAACCCCATGTCCAGCCAAGCTATTATTAACCATTTTGAGCTAGTGAGCAGGATTTCCATTGTAAGTGATATCTTCATAATAACAGAATATTTATGTAAAAAGCACAGAATTTTGAAACTTTCAACAAAGCAAGTTAACTTTTGTTTTACTTTTATTTGATAAATACAAATTTCCAAAGTACAACTTCTGGATTATAGCAGCTTTTCCCCCACAACCTCCCTCCTACTCAACAACCATCCCATCTCCCATTCCCTCTCCCATCCCATTCTTCATCAAGATTCATTTTCAATGATGTTTATATACAGAAGATCAACTTAGTATTTACTAAGTAAAGATTTCAACAGATTGCACCCACACAGACACACAAAGTATAAAGTACTGTTTGAGTAGTAATTTTACTGCTAATTTGCATAGTACAACACATTAAGGACAGAGATCCTACATGGAGAGAAGCTGCACAGTGACTCCCATTGTGGATTTAACAAATGACACTCTTATTTATGACGTCAGTAATCACCTGAGACTCTTGTCATGAGCTGCCAAGGCTATGGAAGGAAGCCTCTTGAGTCCACAAACTCTGATCTTGCAAATTAACTTATTTATTTATTTATTTATTTATTTATTTTTGACAGGCAGAGTGGACAATGAAAGAGAGAGAGACAGAGAGAAAGGTCTTCCTTTTGCCGTTGGTTTACCCTCTAATGGCCGCCGCGGCACTGTGTTGAGCCAGGCACTTTACACACCGCACTGATCTGATGGCAGGAGCCAGATACTTCTCCTGGTCTCCCATGGGGTGCAGGGCCCAAGCACTTGGGCCATCCTCCACTGCACTCCCTGGCCACAGCAGAGAGCTGGCCTGGAAGAGGGGCAACTGGGACAGAATCCGGAGCCCCAACCGGGACTAGAACCCGGTTTGCTGGTGCCGCAAGGCGGAGGATTAGCCTAGTGAGCCGCGGCGCCGGCCGCAAATTAACTCTTAAAACTACTCTGATGTCTGCGGGTTGGAGGGACGTTATGGGGGGGAAGCCATTGTAATCCATATTCTGTACTTTGGAAATTTATATTCATTAAATAAAAGTTTAAAAAAAAGAAAAAAAAACTACTCTGATGTCCAATAATTTGGTAGGCCTCACAAACTCACTGAAAGCTATTATAGCTGTGATTGTGGTTATCACAGGAAAGTAATAGATTAAAATCAACCTGGTAAGGAAGTGCATAGGGCAGAGTCCATGAGATATTGCAAACCCAGAGCTTCCATTGACCTCTTGCAGGTTAGAATGCATTACTTTCCCAGCTTTAACCATGTGTGCAAAATATTGCCAGTCAGGAAAACTCTGCATTTTTATATTAAGTGTTTTTATTGGAGCTCTATAGAAGGCATTTTTGATTGTTCACCTGGCTGATCTTAGACTCTAATCAGAAACTACTCCAGGCATAACCCAAAGCCCCTACTTTGAACCCCATTGTTGGGATTCAGATATACTATGACTGATATGTCAAAAATCAAGATAATAATACCAAGAGTTAATTGCCAAGGCACTGTGTTGAGCCAGGCACTTTACAAATATCTCATTTAATCCACACAAGAAGGAAGTCCACTTAGTAGCACTGATATGAATCAGAGAAAAATTGAGGCCTAAAGAGACTAAGCTCTACATCATACACTCAGTGCATGGAAGAACTTGGATGAGAGTCTAGTGTTGAATGGTTCTAGTGTCCTCCACAGCATGGCACTAAAAAAGGGAAAGCATGGCTTCCATGACAAATGACTCCCCAGGGCACCATTTTTGTTCATCTCCTCTAGAAAACCACCTTCTGGAATCAGTCAACCCAGCAGCCCACAGGGAAAGCCCAACAAACAGATGCACCATCCAAATCAAAGGAAGGGACTTTGAGGATTACCTTTCACTGCAAGATCCTGCACATACAGATGACTACAATAGAGGATGCAAAGTTAAAATGGCCCTGAAAGGGAATTTATCAACAAAAAGCATAAACTGGACAGGAGTGTGAGGTATGGAAATGTGCAGTTTTAATAGATTATGCTTTAGGAGTTGGGTAATATTTATAAAGAAATGTGTTTTTGTAAACTGAAAAGACGGGGCAGAATTTTTGGTTTGTGTTTCATCATGCAACAACATAATGTCTTTAAGGTTTTTGAGTTCTTCAGTTATTGATAGTGACAGGGCTTAGCCATTCAAGCAAGTTTCTTTTAATAGACTGGTTTTTCCAACAGTATAAAATAGATGCTCTGAACTTTGTACTCAGTTTTTGAATTCTGAGTGTGGTTTGTTTAGGAAAGTTTTTGATCTTTTATGCGATCTTGGTTAAGAAGCAGAACTTTCAACACATACATATTGCCATTTAACAACTGATATGTGGTTTTTTGAATGAGGCTTTAGATATCCTGAAATAGTTTATCTGTCCTTGCTTACTGTATGATAATATCTAAACAAGCTTACTATTACCTTTTATATTAATGTGAAAAAGAAAATAATAGTAATTTCATTTTCTTTACTAGGTCATATCAGGACCTTAGGAAGTTTGGATATTTTGCAAGGGTAGAAATGTGTTCCAGAAAGTCATATACTTTGGCATCATAGAAGATGGTCGCTACAAAAAACATAGGAAGAAAGCATTCTCAGATTTAAGGGATTTTGTTCATGTTAAAATCATTATAAAGTCAAGACTTTTCACTTTCATATAAGAATGTGTAAATTTTCATGCCTCAAAAAAAGCAATAGATTGAATTCATAATTAGAACTACAATAACATTTTAATTATCGGTGGCCAAAATGTAACTTTGAAAGGAATAAAATAAACTTGACATCAATAAATCTATGCCATATGCAATTATATCTATACATATATATATATGATTTTCCCCTCATATTTGGCTTAAAGCTCCCAAAACCTTATGAAATTAGGACTCATTGTTAGTTGCTTTGATTTACTTTTCCAAATTCACATTAAGAAGTTCTTGAAGAAAGCAAGATGACTAAGCAGATTTTTAAGCCCTTCTTCCATCATTTTATCTTTTTTAAAAAAAGATTTATTTTTATTTATTTGAAAGACAGAGTTACAGAAAGATGCAAAGACAGAGAGAGAGAGAGGTCTTCCATCCACTGGTTCACTCCCCAAATGGCTACAACAGCCAGAGTTGAGCCTATCCAAAGTCAGAAACCAGGAGCTTCTTCTAGGTCCCCCACGTGGATGCAGGACCCAAGGACTTGGGCCAATTTCTACTGCTTTCCCAGGCCATAGCAGAGAGCTGAAGTGGAAGTGGAGCAGCCAGGACTAGAACCTGCACCCATATGGGATGCCAGCGCTTCAGGCCAGGCTTTAACCTGCTGTGCCACAGGACTGGCCTTCAGTCATTTTCTCTTAATAACAAACTTACATTGAGTAATTAATTTGTTTCAGTCACCATGCTATCCAGTATTGGATACGAAATAAGTAAAGGAGCAAGCTGAGAGAGACTGTGGGAGGGTGCCAGAGGATCTGAGAAGGCTTTGCATGGAAATTAACATTTAGATTGGGTCTTGAAGAGTGTTAATGAAACTAGTGAAAGCATAGCAACATGTGAACTGAGACCAGGTCTCTTCTTGGCTTCCTTTCAACCTTTATGTGCAATTTCTTTGCCAATCATGTGCATCGTGTGTAGTGAGAGGGACCTTGGAAAGACCAGAAGATCTCCTGGTCAGGCCTAGTGGGATCAGAATCCCAGGGAGAAAAGCCAATTCTAGTGGCAGGCCTCAGGGTTCTTCAAAAGGCTTCTACTTGTAGATCAAATGGTAAGAGCGAAGGATCAAGACCAGGGTCTGGCTGAGAGGAGCAGTGTCCAGGATGATACCCTCAGTCTGCCTCTGGACTGGTCAAATGTCACATGCAGGCTCAGATGTAACCTAACACAACTCACCAGGGTGAAAGACAGACGGGAAGTGCAGCCAAATCCCTGGTGAGTAACAGGATTTCATTTTCCGAGGCCTCCACCACACAGTATCTATCACAGTGGTGAGCTGGTGTGTGGTGAAGAGCTGGCCAAGGATTGTATTAGGGAATCCTGGTGAACATAATCAACAGCATAGGAGAGGGAGCAAGGAAGGTAGATTTATCAGTAGGATTGACTCATGCAAAGGCTGAGGGGTCCCACAATCTGCTGTCTACAAGCCGGACACCCAGGGGAAGACAGTGGTGTCATTCTAGGTCAAGATCAAAGTCCTGAGCACCAGAGAAGCTGATGGTATAAGTCCCAGACCCAGGGCAGGGGAAAGGAGATGAGATGTCCCAGCTCATACAAACAGGCAGGATTGAACAAATGAATCTTCCCTTCCTCTGTTTTTTGTTCTATTCAGGTCCAAGTTAGGTTGAATGGTGGCCACCCATGTTAGGGAGGGTGCACTACTTACTGAACTTACTGATTCAAATCTCATCTGGGAACACCCTCACAGATAGACGCAGAGCACCCTTGGCCCATTCAAATTGATTATAGAATATTAACCATTAGAAGGATTTCAGAATTCTACCAGTTGCTAAAATAATGCATATACCTTGCATTATACTCATATCTCCTTTAATCTACAAGGCCCTATAAAATAGTTGTTATGGTCCCCATTTAACAGTGGATGGACTCAGGTTCGTTGGCATACTTACTTAACACCACACAGTAAGAGGCAGCCAATGTCCAAACAGGTCTGTTTTCTATAAAGCCAGTGCATTAAAGGGCTGCCTTTTGTGTTTTTCCTGTCCTGATTTAATAATAAGCAAAAATTATAAAATAAAATTTAACCTTTATTATTTAATCTGTGTATATTTCATCCTTTCATCAGATTCACATTGCAAAATGCAATTGCTTACAATCCTTTCCTTGAAAAATCCACATTTTCATTTTACTTACAATTAGCACATTCATGCTCTATTTTAGCTTTTTAGTAAGCATAACTATTCTTTTCAAATTCATTAGTTAGCACTTAAACATGTGCTTTGGGGGTTCTGGTAAAGAGAATGACATTATGACTTCAGACTATAAGCAGAGGAGGTGTCTGTTCAAGGAAGGGTCTTGCCTTCTGTGCGGGGGCCTTGCTTTTGCGTCATTTCTGCAATGTGTTCTGACTTCTCTTCCTGCATAAAACACCATGTGGGATCACACCACCCAAGAGACCCGTAAAATGTAGTCCTGAGAATAATACAGTTTCTTGTTCCCTTAGCTGAATTCACCTAGGGTGCTGTCTTGTACTTTTTTTCTCTACTCTGAGAACCCACTGGGAGTTGAACAAGAATACTATGAATCACACGACTCTTCTGTTTTGCAGTCACTGGGGTGAATGTGCACTGTGTTTCAGCCCTTGTACAACAGTTCCCTCTTCATTCATTCCACTTTTATCAGCCATCACCACACCTCGCCCCATAGCAATGTGTGACCATTGTTCTAATGCCCAAAGCTTCCACAAGTAGTACAGAATCTAATGGATTTTTCTAATTAGACTTTGTTAAAGCCATAAAATTGATGTACAGCCTTATTTCACATCTTGCAAGGGAAATTCTGTCATGGATTTAGATCAAGCAGAAAGACATCAAATCCTTGATACTGAACTGACAGTGATGGACACATCGTGACTACAGGCCGATTTGGGGTGGAGAGCACACAGCTGTTCAGTAGGACTCTGACAACTCCAGGGGGTGACATGCATAGGAGCTCCAATTACAGGCAGCCCTGGAGCTGGCATGGGGCACCCTGCAAGTGAGTTTGGACAGATTAGTCATGGAAGACCCTTTAAAGAGAAAGGCAGGACTTATGAGGACAATGCCACCATTACAAATCAGGGAGGCAAAAATAGTGCATTACTGAGCATAAAGCCTGGTGCCAGGTGGTCATGAGTTCAAATCTTGGTTTCCCTAAGTGACCCTGTGCAAGCTACTTAACTTCTTCAGGCTTTACTCTCCTCATCTTTAAAATGGGTTAATAGCAGTACCGATAGCTTTATTATGGGAATTCAGTAAGTTAATATTTGTAAAGCAGGTAGATAATACCTGACACATAGTAAATATCACATAAGTGTGTTTTAAAAAATCTTAAAGCATGTGTGAGTGCTCTTCCTGCCAATGCTTAATAAAATCAGATATGAATCATGTGACCAAGATTGTCAGTAGTTTCCCTTTATTCTCAATTACTGAGGTGGTTATTGTTGCTGCAACACAACTTTACTTCAAATTATAACAACTTCAGTTGTTTTATGCATTTGTGAATGCTTTTACACAGTCTACAGTTCTTTAAAATGGGAATAAAGTACTAACTATAGAGATATGACTGGATTCTTCAAAATATTTTCAAGAAAAAGACATTAAAACATGTTGAAATCCATGGAGAGTTTTTCACAATACGCATTTTCATAATTTTTGGAACCCATTCTTATGCATTTATTTCTAAATATTTTGCACCAAAATAACCTTGTCTTTTAATTCTATTTTCGGAAGTGCCCTACTAGTTGTACAAGGATACACTTGTTCTTTGTTGCACTGTTTGCAGCAGAGAAAAAAATTAGAAATAATTTAGCTGTCAGTCAGTGTAAGACTAGATAAATTGTGTCATATTAGTAAGACGTAATAATATAGATAGATAGATAATTTAAAATTGAATTAACTCTACCTGAAACAGCAGATATACATTTCTTCCTTTTTTTAAGATTTTATTTGTTTACTTGAAAGTCATAGTTACAGAGAGGCAGAGACAAAGAGAGAGGTCTTCCATCCTCTGTTCACTCCCCCGATGGCTGCCAACGGCCCGAGCTGCGCCGATCCGAAGCCAGGAGCCAGGAAGCAGGAGCTTCTTCTGGGTTTCCCTTGCAGGTGCAGGGACCCAGGGACTTGAGCCATCTTCCTCTGCTTTCTCAGGCCATAGCAGAGAGTTGAATTGGAAGTGGAGCAGCCAGGACTCAAACGAGCACCCATATGGGATGCTGGCACTGCAGGCAGAGGCTTTACCCGCTATGCCACAGTGCCAACCCCCAGATACACATTTCTAAGACAATGTTAAGCACAAAGAATATGTGCTATAAGAATAAGTACTATGTACAGTAATTTTTCACTTAAAGTTTAAAAATACAACATAAAAAGAATTATATTATTTTGGACACATACATATGTAGATAACATGTAACAAAAACAGGGACATGGAGGATGTACAACATTAAGAAGGTGATTTGAGGAAGGAGGGAGGGAAAGGGAATCCGGCAGGGGCAGAGAAGGGGCATTCAATTTCACTTCTATATTAAGTTTCTCAAAACAAGAAATGAGATCTGAAAAAAGCACTCTGAAATATTATTTATTAAATCAAGGTGGATAATACCTTATTCTCTACTTTTATTTATATATAAACATATTGATAATAAAAACAACCATAAACCAAACTGCATTTAAATGCCAAATCATAAATTTTTTTAAGTTTCCACCCTTGGATTTTATTACTTCCCTCGGCTAATTAAAAAATAAAATCAAGGGGGATTTCAGAACATTAACCTATCACCAACTGTGCCGGTGTTTTCTATGGATGGCCGTATTTTATGAAGTTTGGGGAGTACATTGGCACAGGGACTCCAAGGAATACATTTTCATTATTTGAGGAAGGATTGTAATGGCCTGTTGTACATCATTGTTAATGGGAGTCATGTACATAAATCCCTAAGCAGGCCTTTTAAAGGTTGCAGTTTTTGCTCAGCCAAAAATAAAAAGCACTCTCTCGCCTTCCTGGATAACTGTGCTCAGCAAGTGTGTTTTATATTTTCAAATGAAACAATATGGAAGCATTTATTTAGGGCATTTTGCCTTACAAACTTTTTCAGCAGGACAGAAGGGCAACTAATCATTCCTGTGAATCTATGGAATACTGTAGATATGTTACTAATTGCAGGAACAAATAGCACCACCATGTTCTCTTCTGGGGGCTACATATTAAGATGTGGCTGGTGTGCTCTGAATTCAGCACGCTTTTGTTCATTGTGTGTCAATTCACTGGGACAGTGACCTATGACTATAGAATGCAGCTTTGGGGTGAAATATGTGATCGACCTTTTAATGTTCTGTGGACAGCACATTATGTGTAAAATGTTCTCCAAATTAATTTTGTCAAATACTGCCTGCATTCTGACTAGAAAGAAATTTTATGGGCTGGAACATGAGAGTTTATAGTAGGTATATTTTAGGTATATTTTAGGTTCTCAATTTCAGTGTTATTTAATATTGCTCAGATTACTAAACCTGAAATTTATTCATACACTCTGTGATTTATTAACTTTCCATCATGCACTATTGGGCCCCAGAGATAAAATGATGACCAAAACAACACCACTGTCTTCAAATTGTTAATAATGCAGTGAGTGATAGAGTCAAAAGGACAGGAAGACAGGTACCACGTGTGTGGTAAGCAGAGAGTACTGAGGGAGCACTCAGAATTAAGGTCCAATGCAGTCTAGAGTGGTAGGAGTGCCAGGAAAGGTTTCATGGTCTCTATGTTGATGCTTCATTTGCACACAAGAGGAAGAAGACACTAAGCAGAAGACCTAGCACATGGAAAGGCCCAGCAACAAAAGAAAGCATATTTGGGGACTAATTTTCAGGTTACTTCTTTAGTATAACGACTGTTAATTGCAGTGGGAATTTGCCTAGTGGTTAAAGCCTCCAGTAAAGATGCCTGATTCCCATTTTGGAATGCCTGTGTTCAAATCCCAGCTCTGCTTTCTGATTCCAGCTTCCTGCTAACGCAGATCCTGGGAGGCAGCAGATGGTGGCTCGAGTTCCTGGGTGCACACAACCCTATTGGGAGACCCTGATTGAGTCCCTAGCTCCTGGCTTTGGCTCTAGCCTAGCCATGGCTGCTGGGAGCATTTGGGGAGTGAACCAGTAGATAGAAAGTCTCTGTCTTTCAAATAATAAAAACACATTAAATTAAAAATTTTAAACCAGACTGGAACACTAGCTTGACTACCAAAGGTCAAGAGAGACATTTTCTGTTGCCAACTAGCCACAGCCCCTGGGCTAAAAGTCTCTACACAGCTCGGAAGCTTTGTACTCAGAAGTCTCCATAACGTTGTGGAGATGCCTGTGTAGTGGTCACTGGAATATGGTTAAAGGCAAAAATCCCGAGTCCAAAGTTCTGGAAGTGGCGCAGGACAGGAGAGGATGCCAGATACTATTGAGGCTCTTGAGGACCAGCAACAGAATGAAAGCTGTGTGCTGTGATGTAGACAACCTCTAAGATGGTCTCCAATGATGTATGCCTTCTGGAGTCACACCCTATGAAATCCTGTATTCTTGATAGTGATATTTGCTTGTCAACTCTTCTAAAAAAACAGAGTGGGGTAGAAGTCACTTTTGAGATTAAGTTAGTAAAAACCTAGGCTTCTACCTTTGGTTCTCTGTCCCTCTCTCTCTCTTTCCCACTTTCTACCCCTCCCCACCCATTGTTCATCTAACATGGCAGATAATGGAAAGCCCCTTATGGTGGAAACCAAGACTCACCAGCAACCATATGAGTGAATTTGGAAGCAGATCTCTCCAGAGTCACTTCTTCAGATGAAGCCTCATCCTTTCCTGGAAGCTTAATCACAGCCAACTGGGAGATCTTGATCCAGAAACACTCAGCTGATCTGTACTCAGATTGTTGACACATAAACACTGTGGAATAACAAATATTTCTTGTTTTAAATAATTATGAGGAAAACTTATTGTGCAGCAGTAAATAACATACATAGCCACCATTCCCTCCAAATACCTACAATTCCACATTGTCAGGAAGACTGGTGGGTTGATTACAAAGAGTTATTATGATTGCCCACATTCAGAAACAAAGTTTGTTTCAGACCTGAAATATATGTGAAAATAATGATGACGAACTAGGGGATTCAAAGTCGTTTGTGATGCTACCAGATTAAGGCAGAATGTTGATGATTCAGTTGCTGGCAGGACTCAGGCCCCAATCCAATGGCATTCTCTTCTATGTGAGAGTGAATTCCACCTTTTTCTCTCTTCTGGTCACCCACACACTTCCCTGGTGATGCACAGCTCAAAGCTGAAAGATCACCCAGATGGCTTTTCAGTAATACTAAAGGTTTGTTGCTAAGCACAAGTCTTTTTCGATTGGCTGTATCTTCTCTCATTTGTGTCTGTTTTACTACAAACCTGAAATTTAGAATGATCTAGAATTTATGTACTTAGGCAGTGTTTCTGGGACACCTTTCCTTTTATTTTCACATGATGTAATCATGTTTCCTTCATTTGTTCACAAGAAAATGCTTTGGATGGTGAGCTCATGATCTGATCAGTCATATTCTGGCATAGAAACTAATTCAAAGAGCAAAAATCTACAGAGGGTTATTTGCCAAGTGAAAACATGTGAGTCACTGATACATTGATTCATTTGTTTAAATACTTGGGAAGGTTATGGTGAAAATATAATGCTACAGGATTTTAGAGTCCTTCTAAATAAATAGTTGATTGTGTGTCAAGAACCTAACCATTTTGTCTTTACTTTGTAATGCAGGAGAAGAAAACCTCCTGGCAATTTTGCGACGAAGATGGTGGAAGTATATGATCCTGGGACTCATAGACCTAGAAGCAAATTACCTGGTGGTCAAGGCTTATCAGTACACAACTCTGACCAGCATCCAGGTACCAGTGGTTCCTCTTCCCTTCTCAACCTCCCTAGTATCCAGATATAGTTTGCTTTCAGTTTAGTCTCTTGGGAATCTGAATACTACTAAGTTTTACAACAAGAGAGAATTGGTTATATAAAAATTAACTGGAACTTTACAGACCTTATTAATTTTTCAGTTGTAATTCGAATATAATTGTACATCTTTTTCCTCTTTGTTCAGAGTACACCACAATAATCATTAATAATACAGAAAAATAGCTCCAGCTTTGAATGCTACCAACTAACCTTATGTTAACATGAGAATTATTAATAAGTATAAAAACAAATCTATTTTAATGATAGCTTAGAACATTTTAGAATGTTAAACTTTGATTTTGCAATCAAACTGCTTTCTGCTTTTTTCTTTTAGCTTTCTCTAATGTATAGAATTTGCACCCTGAAGGGTAGTATTTTTTTCTAAAGGGTGAAGATTAATCTCCTACAATGTATTATGCATGAAGATTGTTACTGTATTGCTCTCTCTTTCATTCTCCCTCTTTCTTTCCACACATGTGCACCACACACAATTAAAAGTTGATCTTTGCTTTTCACAATTTTTGCCGCACCTTTACTCCTCTTTACACTATAAATGGTCAGCTTGAATCTGTTTTGCTGTTATTTTTACTGTACAGAAGTATTATGAATTTCATAACCATTCCAAATTCCAAGATAAAAACAAAACATTGTTCACATTACAGATAGCCTAGATGTGATACTTTAACAAGATTCCTGCCATCTTGTTAATTTGATAAAGAATAACAAAAAAATTGGAGAAACGAAGCACCAAAATAAATTTAAGTTATATAAAGTGATGGCAATCTAAGCCTGATTTAGCTTTCCTATGATTTTACTTCTAAATGAACTTCAAAGATCATGCCTTAATCTGTTTTTGCTACTGTAATAATATATTTAATACTAGGTAATTTATACTGAATGGAAATGTACTGGCTCACAATTCTGGAGGCTGGAAAAACCAAGATTAAGAGGCCAGCATCTTGTTACAGACTTCTGGCTGCATCATCCCATGGTGGAAGGGAGAAGGGGAAGAGGAAACAAGAGGGTGCCACACTGACTGCCTTCTGATGGCACCAATCTCACCCGTGAGGGTGCAGCCTTCCTAGCCTGATCATCCCTTAAAGAACCTACCTCTTAATGCTCTCAAAATGGAAATTAAATTTCAACATGAGTTTTGGAGGGAGCAACATTGAAATCACAGCACATGGCCTTGAAACAAAAGTGATGAATAGTAGTACTTTTCCAGTACCTCTCCATATGCATTTTGCATTCCAAGAGCATTTGTTGGATGGATTCCCTAATGAAGACACACTTAGAAGCAAGGAGTCAACTGATAAGAGAGACCTGAGTCTGCCTTCTCATTTTAATCCTTAAAATCCTGCAGCTTTTGGCCTAAGGTTGGAAAATACAAGGGAATAAAATCCGGTCATTTGCAACAAAATGGAGGAATCTGGAAAACATTATGCTGAGTGAAATAAGCCAGTCTCAAAGGGACAAATACCATATGTTTTCCCTGATCTGTGACAACTAACTGAGCACCTAAAAGAAAACCTGTTGAAGTGAAACTGACACTGTGAGAAACAATGACTTGATCAGCCCTTGTCCTGATTGTTGAGGAACAGCTTGCTATTTTATTTTTTTTAGTATTTTCTTGTTCTACTTAATACTATTGGTTGAACTCTTTAATTAACACACAGTTATTCTTAGGTGTTTAAATTTAACTGAAAATTGATCCCTGTTAAAAATAAGATTGGGGCCGGCACCGCAGCTCAATAGGCTAATCCTCTGCCTTGCGGCACCGGCACACCGGGTTCTAGTCCCAGTCAGGGCGCCGGATTCTGTCCCGGTTGCCCCTCTTCCAGGCCAGCTCTCTGCTGTGGCCCGGGAGTGCAGTGGAGGATGGCCCAAGTGCTTGGGCCCTGCACCCCATGGGAGACCAGGATAAGTACCTGGCTCCTGCCATCGGATCAGCGTGGTGCGCCGGCTGCGGCAGCCATTGGAGGGTGAACCAACGGCAAAGGAAGACATTTCTCTCTGTCTCTCTCTCTCACTGTCCACTCTGCCTGTCAAAAAAAAAAAAAAAAATCCACGTTTAAAAAAAAGAAAAAAAATAAGATTGGGAATAAGAGAGGGAAGAGATGTACAGTTTGGCACACACTGACTCAGACTTACCCCTAATGGTATAGCTAGAAACATGCCATGGGATTCCACATCCCATTAAGTTGGCATGTACCAATTCCATCTCACAAGTTAAAGTGATCAGTTTAATTGATCATAAAGATAGGATTAAGTGTCAAAGGGAACACATAAATAAGAACAGTGTCTGCTAATAATAACTGATAGAATTAAAAAGGAGAGAATTATCCAACATGGGAAGTGAGATACACAGCAGACTCAGAATGGCAGATGCCCTAAACAGCACTCTGGCCTCAGAATCACCCCTTAAGGCATTCGGATCTGGCTAAAAAGCCCATGAGAGTTTCTCAGGCATGGAAAGCCAAGACACTGTGGCAAAAAATGACCTAAATGAAAAATCTCTGTGAGTGAGATCCCAGCAGAAAGAACAGGCCGTCAAAGAAGGAGGTACGTTTCTCTGAAGGGAAGAGAGAACTTCCACTTTGATTATGGCCTTGTCTAAATAAGGTCAGAGTTTGTGAACTCAAGAAGCTTCCATAGCCTTGGCAGCTCATGACAAGAGCCTCAGGAGATTACTGATGTCATAAATAAGAGTGCCAATTGTTAAATCAACAACGGGAGTCACTGTGCATTTACTCTGCATGTAGGATGTCTGTCCTTAATTGTACTGTGTGAATTAACGGTAAAACTAGTATTCAAATAGTACTTTATACTTTGTGTTTCTGTGTGGGTGCAAACTGTTGAAATCTTTACTTAGTATATGCTAAGTTGATCTTCTGCATTTAAAGATAATTAAAAATGAATCTTAATGAAGAATGGGATGGGAGAGGGGTTAGCAGATGGGATGGTTTGCAGGTAGCAGGGTGGTTATGGGGGGAAAAGCCACTATAATCCAAAAGTTGTACATTGGAAATTTATATTTATTAAATAAAAGTTAAAAAAAAAAAAAAAACAAGGGAATAACCAGAAACATGATGTGGCCTCAGAAGCAACACACTCTGGTTTTTGGCACTGCTCTTTTAAAAATGTATTTGTATGAAATCCTGGTCTCCTTTTTTTGGAAATTCCTTTTCTTTAACCTTAAGGATCCTATTCACCTTGACATTTGCTTTCATATTTCTGAGTTTTTTCTCTTTTTCATTCTTTCCTCTATAGAGAAGAGACTCCTAAAATGCCACCATAACAGTCTTTTAACATTTCTTTTGGTTAAAAGCATATTAGACATGCTCATATGCTCTGTTCTCAATATATCATCATGTTCTTGGTAGGATTTGAGTATCTTTAAAACAAGGACTAAGATTTTTTAAGATTAATTTGTAAATCTTTCTGATAGAAACATCATGCTTAAACTAGCATGTAAATATAAATACACCAAATATACATAAATGTAACCCCTCTAGGACTCCCCTAGCTACAGGTCCTTTGTTTCACCTAACACCACACTGAATTCCAAGAAAACACACACAAAAAACAGTTGCTTCCAAGGGGAGAGTAAATTAACATATACCTTGTAACAGGGATAATTATGTTTTCTCCATACTCATCTTTCCCCACAATAAATTTTAAAATGTAAAATTCTCTTTAAATATCTCAGTTACCTTACAGTTTTTGTATACTGTACCTAAATGAAATGAAATGTACATAAATGAGTGAATTTGCCATAAATCCAGTGGGTTTTCTTTACTTATTTAACTTATTTTTATTGTTTAACTTGTTAAAGTGAACCAATTTTATTATCTCATATATACAGATTTAAGAGATAGTGATAATGCTCAACCTACCCTTCCTCCCCCCCTCCACGCTTTCACCCTTCCTCCTCCTTCCTTTTCCTTTATTTTTTTTTAAGATTTATTTATTTATTTGAAAGTCAGAATTACACAGAGAGAGAGGAGAGGCAGAGAGAGAGAGAGAGAGAGAGAGAGAAGTCTTCCATCCGATGGTTTACTCCCCAATTGGCCACAACGGCCAGAGCTGCACCTATCTGAAGCCAGGAGCCAGGAGCTTCTTCCGAAGCTCACACTCCAGTGCAGGGGCCCAAGGACTTGGGCCATCTTCTACTGCTTTCACAGGCCATAGCAGAGAGCTGGATGGGAAGCAGAGCAGCCAGGTCTCGAACCAGCACCCATATGGGATGCTGGCACTTCAGGCCAGGGTGTGAACCTGCTGTGCCACAGTGCCGGCCCCTCCTTTTTCTTTCTATTAATTTCTACAGTGATATACATTTGGCTTATTTTGTACTGATAGATTAACCCTACACTAAGTAAAGAATTCAACATAGTAAGAAGGAAAAAAAAAAAAAAAAAAACCAGTGTTCCACAACAGTAGAGACAAGGGCTATAAACAATCATCCAATCTCAAAATGTCAACTTTACTCCTATATATTACATTTTTTGGATACTCTATTAGTCACCACAGATCAGGGAAAACATATGGTATTTGTCTTTTAGTTTAAAAACTATTTATATACTTTCTTTGAAACATACTTACACATTGAAAAAAATCACACAAAGAAAAATCAGAGGCAGTGTTCTTGCTGTATGTACTAATATCAGTCATTTGGTACAGTTAATGATTTGAAGCTGTACTAGAAAAACGGTCTTCTACTTTTCTTTCCATCTCTCCTTTTCTCTCTTCTTCAGTTGGAAACAGCTTTTGGGATTGGGATGTCTCCAACTATAGATACCTCTCAAATTCCTTATACTTCTCTCCCCAACACCTGCCCAACACACACACAAATAAGCTACGTTTTTAAAATTCTTAGTGCCTTTGCTTAGGCCTTTTCTGTTATTTGGAATATCTTTCTCTCCTCCAACCCCTGCCTATTGAAATCCTACTCAATTCAAGACCCTCTCTACCATTCATGGTGGTTTCAACTCATAAATAGAAAGTGCAGCTGAAACTGTCTTTAAAAATAAGTAAATGTATTGATTTTCGTAACTGGACCATCTAGAGAAAGGATAGCCTTTAGGATGGTTGGTCAACTTTTAGTGATATCATGAAGAATTCAGTTTGTCTCTTTTGCTGGTTTTATCCCAAACCAAGGTGTTCTCATAGTCATAGATGGCTGCCAACACAAATTGGGCCTATTTGCTTCTTTCTTCAAGCCTGGGAAAGACAAAAAAGATGTCTGTACACACACTGAACAAAAGTATAGGGCTGTACGCTGATTGGACTACACTGATGGCCAGAGGAATTCTGTGCAGTAATTGGCTTAGACTTGAATTCCTTGAACCACTACAGAATGAGGTGTCTCCATTGGTTTAGACAAATGTGTTTCAATAGAAGTACTACTGGCACTCGATCCTAGAGTCAGGGTGTGATTAATCCCATCCAGTTATTTGTCTGTCACTCTTGAGGGAGAGACTAAGTGGATGGATGCATGAGGAACAACCATACCAGACAGTAACTTCCCTCTTCAGAAATACAGCTGACTTAAAAAAAAAAAAAAAAAAAAATTGGGACCGGCACACCGGGTTCTAGTCCCGGTCGGGGCGTCGGATTCTGTCCCGGTTGCCCCTCTTCCAGGCCAGCTCTCTGCTGTGGCCAGGGAGTGCAGTGGAGGATGGCCCAGGTGCTTGGGCCCTGCACCCCATGGGAGACCAGGAAAAGCACCTGGCTCCTGGCTCCTGCCATCGGATCAGCGTGGTGCGCCGGCCGCAGCGCGCTGGCCGCGGCGGCCATTGGAGGGTGAACCAACGGCAAAGGGAGACCTTTCTCTCTGTCTCTCTCTCTCACTGTCCACTCTGCCTGTCAAAAAATAAAAAAATAAATAAATAAAAAGAAAATCACGACCAATTATTGCTTTTTTAAGTTCTATAGGGTTTTTCAGAAAATTTTTGCAAGTCTGTGTGTTTGTGTGCCTCTGTGTGTGTGTCTGTGTGTGTGTGTTGTGAGAGAGAGGTGTGTGGGGAAGAGAGAGAGAGAGAGAGAGAGAGGAACAGCATCAATTTATTCTTAACAGCTGGTCTTCTGATCCACAGTTTTAGATCACTGTACCACTGTTCCACCAGTCACCTCACACACATTAGCTATTTGACAGCCTGCTTAATGTTGCATCCCTATCAAAAACTTTGTCTACAAACACAAAAAATTAACATTTCCAGTGAGATAGTCATTGGTCTTTGTTATAATTTACTGAGAAAGGGACATGAGCAAGTGAAAAAAAAAAAGGGTTGACTTTAACAGCTCTAGAGCTCTTGCCACCTATGGCAAACCAATGCATCAAATAATAATAAATGCGCAAAACAAAAGGCATTTGCTCTAAGAACCATGTCTTTATTACAGGATCTTTTTAAAGATTTATTTATTTGAAAAGTAGAGTTACAGAGAAGGAGAGACAGAGGCAGAGACAGAGAAGTCTTCCATCCACTGAAAGACTCCCAAATGATCCCAAAATGGTCCCAACAGCCAGGGTTGGGCCAGACTGAAGCCAGGAGCCAGGAGCTTCATCCAAGTCTCCCACATGGGTACAGGGGCCCAAGCACTTGGGGCATCTTCCACTGCTTTCCCAGGCACATTAGCAGGGAGCTGGATTGGAAGTGCAGCAGCCAGGACTCCAACTAGCAGCTTAATCTGCCACACCACAACTCCGGCCCCTGTATTACTGTTTAGTAATTTAATTCTGTTGACACAATGCAAGTTGGTGGAATTGACAGGGTTCTATAACGCTTCTCCCTTGTTCTAGAAACATTAACTGAACATATAATATGTGTTCTACTCATGTTAATCAATAAGGAAAATACATTCATTCAGCATCTTGCAAATGTGCTAGTTACTACAGGTGATATAAAGAAAAGTGAATCAAGCTTGCCCTCCAGGAGGCTGGTGAAAGGGGTAAGATCCAGAGTTTAATGATAGGAGCACCCAGTGTAGCTAGCCAGTGGAGAGTGGATGTCTACATGCTGTGGTATGCAAAGGAGGCAGAGATAATGGTTATTTGCCAAAGCAAGAAAGTTCCCATTCAGATGGGTCTATGAGCTTTGATAAAACATAGAGAGGATAAAATGTGGACATAGCTTTGCATGTGGAATGAACAGCCTAACGGAAGCTTGGGGCCAGAAAACCCCAGGATTATTATTAGAGAATGATTATTCCCATTCAATTGATAGCCGCTCTAAAATAATTACTGAATATTTCTGTGTTATGACACTATATTAGATGATAAACACACTTGTGAACAAAATTGGATACTGTTTGTATTCTCATGAAGCTTCTAGTCAAGTAGGAAAGTCAGCCCTTAATCAAATAACCAATTAAGTGGATGTATAACTGTAATCAAGGATAAGGGTTCTGAGAGAAGTCAATATAGCTCTCTGAGACATTTGTCAAAATAAACTGACCTAAACCTGGGAAAGACATTCCTGTGAACTGATGGTGGAGCTGAGATCTAACAGGAGTACAAGAGTAGGAGGGAGAGAGAGATCCAAGCAAAGAAGATATCATGACCACAGCCACATAGGGGTGTGGGCATAGCAAGGATGAGGGTCAGGCTGAGGTCATGTGACCAGCAAGAGACTAAAGAGATGAGTAGTGCAAGATGGGCTGTGGGAGGCAGGGCTTGGACCACACAGGGCTTGGTGGTCACCTTCAGGGATTGTGTCTTTAGGTATATGTCATAGGAAGGTACTAAAAAGTACACAGCAATGGGAGATAATGTGACAGATTTGAATTTCAAAGATTTTTCTGGCTATCATGAGGAGAACAAATTGAAGCATTAGATCCTCTTAAGGAATAGATGAAGAAAGAGACAAAAGTTAAGTTGAGACCCATGTTTAGTGCTAGGATGAAAAGTGTGACTTAATTTTGTAAGTAAAAGAGAGTCCCGAAGGTTTCTGGGGAAGCCATTGATAAGATGTGAGCCAAGCACATTTATTTTATTTTATTTTATTATTTTTTTAAGATTTATTTATTTGAAGACAGAGTTACAGAGAGAGGTAGAGACAGAGAGAGAGGTCTTCAATCTGCTGGTTCAGTGCCCAGAGGGCCACAACTGCCGGAGCTGTGCCAATCTGAAGCCAGGATCCAGGAACTTCTCCCGGGTCTCCCATGTGGGTGCAGGGGCCCAAGGACTTGGGCCATCTTCTATTGCTTTCCCAGGCCACACCAGAGAGATGGATGGGAAATGGAGCAGCCGGGACTAGAACTGGTACCCATATGGGATGCCTGCGCTTCAGGCGAGGGCTTTAACCTGCTGCACCACAGCACTGGCCCCAAGCACATTTATTTTAAAGGGAGTCCTCAATGGTGCTGATACTGTGGCATGGCTGGTAAATGAGCTGCCTGCAACACCAGCATCCCATATAGGTACTGGTTTGTGTCTCTGCTATTCCACTTCCTCTCCAGCTCCCTACTAATGGCCTGGGAAAAACAGAGGAAGAAGGGCCAAGTGTCTGGGCCCCTGCCACCATGTAAGAAATCTGGATGAAGCTCCTGGCTCCTGGCCTTGGCCTGGCCCAGCCCTGGCTGTTGCGGCCATCTGGGGAGTGAACCAGTGGATGGAAGATTCCTCTCTCTCTCTCTCTCTGCCTCTCTCACTCTCTCTATAACTCGGACTCTCTAATACATAAATAAATAAATCTTTTAAGGAGAGAGAATTTTCATTAACAATTACCAAAGAACCAAATAGTCCCTTTTGGATCACCTCAAAAACAGGGATGTCACACACAAAAATGTAAGGAGTTACTTCTCGCTTTATCCCCTCATCCTTTCAGTTTGTTCACCAAGCTTAGGGTTAAATGTCACAAACAATTGATGCATGAAGCTTGAAAAGAAAAATACAGTTTTGAAATGATTATAGACTCACAGGAAATTGCAAAAATATGTAGAGCCCTTTGAACCCCTCACACAGCTTTCCCCAATGGTGATGTTTTATGACTTTAATATAATGACAAAGTGGAATATTGATATTGATACAATATTGTCAAATAGACTGTAGGCTTTATTCCATTTTCATTCACAATTTATGCCTTTATGTTTGTGTGTGTGCATATGTATGTGTAGCTCTGTGCAACTGAATCCCATGTATAAGTTCAGATAACCACCACTACAGTCAGAACTGTGAGGAACTCCCTTGAGTTGCTCGTATGCAACCATGCTCATCTCACCCCCCCTGCCATTTCTGTCACCTGACAACCACTGATAAATCTATTTTGTCATCTGGAGAATGCTGTTTAAAGTGAACTAATATAGTGTTTAACTCTCTGATATAGATTTTTCTCATTGAGCATAATGTCCTTAAGTCCATGTATCGATAGTTTGTTGTTTTTTATTGCTGAATGTTATCCCAGGAGCTGGAATTTGTTTAACCATTCAGCTGTTGAAGGGCATTTGTGTTTTCAGCATTAGGCTTTTATAAGTAAAGCTGCTGTGAACAATCACGTACAAATTTTCATGTCATTTCTCAGGAGCAAATGTTCAAAAAAGCAGTTGCAAAGTCATATGGTAAGCATATAGTTAGTTTTAAAAACAGTCAAACTAATTTCCAGAATGGCTATACCATTTTAGATTCCTACCACTGGTATATGAGAGATCCAGTTATTCCAATCCTCACCAACATTTGTTTTAGGCATTATAGTATGTTCTAAAATGTATGTAATAATATCGCATTGCAATTTTGATTTTGATTTTCCAAATGGCCAATAATGTTCAACATCTTTTGGAAAAAAAAATCTTTTAATATTAGAAGCTCTAAAAAACATTAACAGTGGCAACAACAGCAAAAACAAAAATGTTAACATTTATTCAGGAAAAAGGTGAGAGAGAGACTGAAGTTAAGAAGCCCAGTTGTTTTCTTTATTAGCAAGTTAAAAATTCAATTATGGTGGATTTATGAGGATTTCATTCTAAAGACGCACTTATGGGTTTGTGTCTCTTGACTTGTAGAGAATGGAATAGGTTGTGCCTGAGAATTTGAGAGAGATTAGCAATGACATTTGGTTACATTTTAAAAGCTATGCTATTTTTATAACTGTGCTATATGAACCATTTTAGTAGAAATACCAACTTTGCTATTACTTGCCCAAAGATTATTCATCTTTTTTCAGCCATGTAGTATTAAAATACAAACAGATTAAATTAGAGCTTTTGTGTAAAAAAAGGAAGAAAGCAGTTCTCTTTAAACATGGTAGTTTGGTAATTAAAATGAACTCCCATTGGAATCAATTCCCAGTGCCCATGCTAAGGGCGCCAAGGGGCTCTGTTTCTCTGACACCAGATCTCTTACTTCTCACCATGCATGTTCCAGAGCTTTTCACACTCTGTAAGCAGTTTCCATCGGGTCACGAAAGTGATCCCCCCAGCTCTGATTCTTTTCCTGTTTGTATCACTGACTTAGATATGTTAATAGAAGTTAACACAGAACAAATGCCAAGTCCCAGTGTGCATTATGACATCCAACCCTGCCTGAGCCTGATTCTACAAAACCACATAAACATTCAATAGTTTGTCTCATCGCTTTCCATAATTCTTAGACTTTCTTGATCCACTCTTTCTGAATTTCAGCAGCCTAGGAATTAAATTGAATCAGATACAGGGAAAGATCAGGTTTCTACCTTGTCGTGTGTCTTAGGACTCTACAGTTGAAGCCAGATGAAGAGAATTGGTATGTATATCTAATAGTAATTTTAAAATGCCACAGCTAGATGCTAGTACACAGCTAGATCAGCTAGTACTAACCAGACCCAGGCCTTGCTGTGGGATGACAGACAGCTCCATTAATGAGAATATAAAATACTTAGTGTAATGATGAAAGAATGCATTCAGGTTTGTGCAAACACATGAGGAACATGCCTCCCAGCCTCAGGAATGTGACTCACTGATGAAAGAAAGTCACCAAGCAGACTTTTGGTTTGCAGACAACTTGATTTCCCTCGTCTGTGGATGCACGCGGAGAGGAAGCATGCCTGTGTCCATTAGACCAGGACCCACAGGCCAGGCGCTATGCTGTGCATTTCACTGCTGCCTGGGATGCCTGTACCCCGTATCAGAGTGTCTGGGACGGAGCACTGGCTCCGTATCTGATCTAGCCTCCTGAAAACGCAGCGGGGAGGCAGCCGATGGTGGCCCAAGTACGCGGGTTCCTGACGCCTATAGGTGAGGCCTGGATGTCGTTTCTGGCTCCTGCCTTCAGCATGGCCCAGCCTTAACCACTGTGGAAATGTAGGGAGTGAACCAACAGATAAAAGTACATACACTGTCTCTCTCTGTCTGCCTTTCAAATAAATAATTGTTCAAAAAAAAAAAAAAAAGAAGAAAGAAAAAATGGTACCCACAGGCCTAAGTTTGAGATTATAAGCTCAGCTTTTGTGACTCTATTCTTTTCTTTGCCCTTTGTGTCTCCCTGTCTCTGATGCAGGCTGTAGGCATTTAGGGACTTCTCAAGAGATCTTTTTTTTTTTATTTATTTTTTCAACTTTTATTTAATAGATATAAATTTCCGAAGTACAACTTTTGGATTATAGCGGCTTTTCCCCCTATAACCTCCCTCCCACCCACAACAATCCCATCTCTCACACCCTCTCCCATCCCATTCTTCATCATGATTCATTTTCAATTATCTTTATATACAGATCAACTTAGTATATACTAAGTAAAGATTTCAACAGACTGCACCCACACAGACACAAAAAGTATAAAGTACTGTTTGAGTACTTTATTGTAATTTTACTGTTAATTTGCATAGTACAACACATTAAAGACAGAGATCTTACATGGGGAGTAGGTGCACAGTGACTCCCGTTGTTGATTTAACAATTGACACTCTTATTTATGACGTCAGTAATCACCCTAGGCTCTTGTCATGAGCTGCCAAGGCTATGGAAGCCTCTTGAGTTCACCAACTCTGATCTTATTTAGACAAGGCCATAATCAAAGTGGAAGTTCTCTCCTCCCTTCAGAGAAAGGTACCTCCTTCTTCGATAGCCAGTTTCAAGAGATGTTTTAGGGGGCTAGTGCCATGGCTCAATTGGTTAATCCTCTGCCTGCGGCACTGGCATCCCATATGGGCGCCAGGTTCTAGTCCCAGCTGCTCCTCTTCCAGTCCAACTCTCTGCTGTGGCCCAGGAAGGCAGTGGAGGATGGCCCAAGTGCTTGGGCCCTGCACCCACATGGGAGACCAGGTGGAGGCATCTGGCTCCTGGCTTCGAAGGGCATAGCTCCGGCCATAGCAGGAATTTGGGGGGTGAACCAACGGAAGGAAGACCTTTCTCTCTGTCTCTCTCTCTCTCTCACTGTCTAACTCTATCTGACAAATAAATAAAAAAAAAAAAAAAGAGATTTTTTAAAAGTACATTTAAAGGCAAAGCTTTAAAAGCCAGAAGTTCTTCTGCTTAAAGGGAACATAACATTCTGAATCTCTTTAAAATTCTTTTAGGTCTAGACTTCCTATCCTTATGATTGATTGTGCAACTAACCTGAATATGTAGCAGTACAAATCTGAATATTTAACCAAGCACCACATATTCCATCAGGTGCCGCATAGTTTTCTGTCTTCCTTTTGTCCTGATACAGAGTGGAAATTCTTTTCTTGAAATTTGTATTTATTAGTTAAAAGTTTAAAAAAAAAAAAAAAAGGCAGGCAGGGGAGCATCCGCCTCCCTCCCCTTCTACTACGCTCTGTAACTGCCTTGCTGGCAGGGTAGGAAACCATGTGTTTGGTCCTGTCTGGAGAGACCCTTTATTCATGGCTTCATCTACATGTTCTTTTGGTAACTATCACTTTCTACTCAAATGAAAATTGTCTATTTACATATTTCCTTTCCTCTTCGAGTGTGTAAGATTCTTAAAGGTGGGGACCTATGTACCTGCCACACCGTAAGCAGTGGAATCCTAATGTTTAAATAAATACAGAGAGAATTCATTTGCCTCTGGCCAAATGTTTAGCCTCTCACATATAATACCACTCTGTACTCATTTCTGAGATGGCATCCGAGTCTTTAGGGCCTTTGTTGGATCTTGTGGCCTCAGGGTCCTGTGGCTAATGTGCACCTGGCTCATGTCTCCTCCATCCCTGATTCCCATTGATGGTATGGGCCTCTTGGGGTCTGGCTGTGAAGGTATTTGGTCTCCGGCTTGATGGTCCTTGCCACATGGACCCATCCACAGCCTGACACAAGTCAACCAGTTTACAGCCCTTGGCAGAGCAGTTGGACTTTTGGACATCTTCCAGCCACATAGGAGCTGAGGAGGATCCTAGGGGCTATTGTGCTCCATTAGCCACACTCTGCCTTCCGTGGTTCTCAGATACGGCCCAGTTCAGTTTGGAGGGTGTCGTCCCAAAAGGGAAGCCAGTGGTTTGCTTTGTTTCCCCTCAACCTCTGCAGCACTCTTTCTCCTCTCTGGGACTTCAGCCCAGCGAGGGCTCCTCAGGCACAAAGTGTTCAACACTCCTTTCTCCTCCTATTCCTTTCCTCTTCCTGAGATCCATAGGTGGGAGGGACAGGTGCTCCCCTCCCTCTTCTCTCTTTATTGGACTTCTTTGTCACCCATTTTCCTGCCAAGAATATCAGACTTCCTGACTCAGTCTCAAAGGATTAGGTGCAGTCTCCTATGTTAGGCAAGAAACTCAGAGAGTTGACAGCATCAATTCTTGGTATGCTGGAGGGAGAATTACAGAACTTAGAATCCCTCCCTAGCTAAAGAAGTTGAGAGAGTCAGATTTGTGTTTTAAAGGTCACTTGTGACCTCATTGTTCTGTCAAGTACCTGATCTCTTTTTTGTCATGTCCCAGTTTTGGAGGGCTGTGAGGAGCACAATTTAAGAATTGGAGTCAAATTTCCAAAATTTTGCTCCTATTTACTGTAAGGTCTGTGAACAAATCACAGTGCAACATGATTTAGTGGTAGTAAAATGGAGCTATAAGAAAATGCCATGGGATTACATAGGAGCACTGCCTGATTCTACCCGTAATGAGGAGGACTCCACTGATGACACTTGAGTGGGGTGTGGAAACCTACATTTCTCCCAAAACATGAATCTGACAGTAAAACAGGCCACTTAGTGCTCTGGTGATTTTCAGCTCCAGTGGAGCACTCAGGTTATAAATAAGTGAGATGCCCTTATGCCCTTACATGTTTGTTCTCTCTCTTTCTCTCTCTCTCTCTCTCTCTCTCTGTGAGCATCAGTCTTCCCACCTGTCAGTGAAAATAAAAAGCCTTCCCCACGGTGTGACCATACTATGCAAACATAGCATTGCATTCGACAATCTCCACTACCTCTAAGGCAAAAACAATGCAACCAACAATAATATGTTTTCCTGTTTTTATCCTGCAGCCAGCTCCAATACAGTCTGCCTCACCACTGGAGTTCCCTTGGCCGTCCTATAAACAGGCCTTCAACCATGGCCCATTGGCCTTCTAACCTTCTCGGGCTTGTCTGAGACCCACATGCAGTGAGTCAGACAAGCTGGGACACCCACGACATTTACCAATGCCTGTTGCACGTAGTAGGTGGTCAGTAAATTCCAGCTCCTCTCACTCAGATCATTCTCACTTCATGTCTTTGTTTCCACTGATACGATTTAAGAAAGAAAGAAAAAAAAAGGATGTTCTTTGTGTAACCACCTCATCCTCTCATACACTCTCACTCTTCCACAGCAAATTCAAGAGCAGTGATGAATTCCCTAAGTTGAATGCAAAGTTATCTAGGCGAAAGGAACTTGCCCGAATCACAGGAGGTTAGGAAACTCACATTCCAATTACTGTGGCCACTGATTGATTACTGTGTTACCTCAGGTGAGACAGTTTGCCAGTCAATAGAGGTGAAATCTCATAAAGATTAATGAGGTTGCTGCTAGGTACAAACAAAATTCTCCAAACCCACTCTGATCAAGGGCTAAACAAACCCTAATTCCCTGGACTTCTGTTGTTTGACCTATGAAAAAAAATTTCTTTTATGGTACAGGCGTACTATCTTATATGCAACAAACATGGTTCTGAAGTAAAATTTCCAAATTTTGTAAAGGATTTGTATATAACAAACTGGGAGAAAAGCAGAGTGTTAATCAGTAGAAACATCAGTTTACACTATGAGTAATAACTCTTTGTTTCCGTCAGTATTCCATGCACTGAGGGATGATTCAGTATTACAGTACAAAGTCTCATGTTGAAATTCTCCGAGCTAGTGGCCAGTTTGCCTCACCTGGTGTATTTGGTGGGTAAGGTAGAATAGGACAACATGAGGACATAGGAGACCAGGCCTTAGAGTTACCCGGCCGCCTGTTCTCTGACACAGGTGAATCCATCCCATTAAACACATTCGACCTCTGAACAGGAGTGCCCGCCACAAAACACAATTGGTGGAATTGTGGGTGGACAGAGGTACAAGTGGACAATTTCAGTCAGTGTTTCATTTATTTAAGTAAGGAATGACAAATAGACCATCTATAGGAAGTAGCATTTGTATGAAAGAAAGAGAGCCAGAGAGGCAATCGGAGAGGAAGCATGGTATTCCAGACATAAAGGCTTTCTAATGATCAAGTAAAAAACTTCTTTTAACTCAAATTTTTCTTTACTTTGGAAGCTTGTGAATTATAAGCCTTTATACTTGTAGAAGCTAATTTTAATTAAATAAGAAACATAGAGTGCTCCAATCAACCACATTTTAATGTCTTACAATTAAAGTATGCTTATTGGCTGAACTTAATAATTTGGCCTGTTAGTGATTTTTATAGACAGGAAATCCTTTGATAAAAATTAGGATCATGTTTTTATTCCAAGTCATCCTCTCTGCCTTGCTCCAATCAAGATTCCATAAATAACATCATTGACAATTTCTCACCATTTTCCCCAGGTAATTACTCCCTGGTTCCTGAAACATTAAAGATTACTGAGATGAAAAAGAAAAGTCAAAGATTTTCTGTGTTGAATACAAGATTTGAGGGTTTTTAAAATAAGTAATCTCGTTTTGGCTCATTTAAAAAAAAAAATCCTATAGTCAATAAAGGATTTAATTAGAGGACACAATATGAAAGATAATGGATTTGAAAAGAGATTGTGAATAGCTTCCATAATAGGCAATGCCATGTGAGAATTAAAAAATAAGCAATTTCCAAATGGTTTCATTAGAAACATCTTTCTCTATAAGAACTGCCTTTGTTTTTAAATAAAAATGTCCTCGAAGCAATAACAATATTTTACTAAAGAAGACAGAAACAAAGTTGTTTAATTAACATAGCAAAAGTTTAAATCCATATTATCCTTCAAATCATGTATATCTTTTAAGATTGTATGCTTATTCTAATATGGCTACCATTGTTCAAAATGTTGGAGAATTTTTTTTTTTTTTGGACAGGCAGAGTGGACAGTGAGAGAGACAGAGAGAAAGGTCTTCCTTTTTCTGTTGGTTCACCCCCTCAATGGCCCCTGCAGCTGGCATACTGCTGCCAGTGTACCGTGCTGTTCCAAAGCCAGAAGCCAGGTGCTTCCTCCTGGTCTCCCGTGCTGGTGCAGGGCCCAGGCACTTGGGCCATCCTCCACTGCACTCCAGGCCACAGCAGAGAGCTGGCCTGGAAGAGGAGCAACCAGGACAGAATCCGGTGCCCCGACCAGGACTAGAACCTGGTGTACCAGTGCCACAGGTGGAGGATTAGCCTAGTGAGCCGCGGTGCCGGCCTGTTGTTTTTTTTTTTTAACATTTTATTTCAGAACATTTTAAATTTAAAATTAAAAGTTGTGAGATAGTAATACAAAGAGTTCCCACAAAACCTTCATTCCTTTTTTCCCTAATAACATCTCATATTAGTCACAATTGATGAACCACACCCAATTTCCCCTCTTTTTAAATCCAAAACCCTTTTATCCTTTACACCCCTCTCAGTTTCTAGTCTCTAGTAATCAACATTCTATGGTCAGGTTTCTTTCTTTTTTTTTTTTTAATTTTAGCTTCCATCTGTAAGGGAGAACATGAGAGAATTTGGTTTTTGAAATCTCCTTTAAAGAAAATTTGAAGTCATGCAACTTTCTTCATACTCTCTCTCTCTTCCTCTCTCTCTCTCTCTTTCTCTGGACCCAGAAAGTATCTAGCTTAATCCAGCATTTTGGTTCTTCCCAAATAATACCTACCATCAAAGGAATAGTGATTGCTTCCAGTGAATATTCAGAAGGCAGTTTCAAAGAGCTTAAAATGGTTTTGAATGATGAGAGCTTCATTAAAATACACCCATGACCTTCCAGAGTGACTATCTTGAATGACAATGATGTTCAGATAAATGAATTCCAGTGCATTACAGAAGATTAGGTATGTAAACACCTGCAGACCCTGTTCAATAAGTGGCAATTTTCTTCTTCCCTTAAAAAAAAAAAAAAACTCATTATTTTCAAAGGCACGGCTTTCATTATGCATGAACATAGCTGGGGTAGTAGGCAGAATAATGGCTCTCCAAAGATGTCAATGTTCTAATCCCCATAATACTAAATATGTTACTTTAAATGTCAAGAAGGACTCTGCAGATGTGATTAAATTCATGATGTTGAGATGGTCCAGTTATCCTGAAGTATCTGGTGATAATGTAGTCCCAAAGGTCCTTTGGAGAGTTAGAGGCTGGAGTCAGAGTAGGAGATGTGAAGTTGGAAACAGAAGTTAGAGGGTCAGAGGGCAATTTGAAACCATTGCTGGCTTTTGAGGGGCCAAAGCCCAGAAATGCAGGAAGCCTGTAGAAGCTGAAAAAGGCAAGCAAAGGGACAGGTATTTGACCTTGAAGTTGAGACACTGGTTAAAATGCCCATGTCCCACATCAGAGTACGTGAGTTGGATCCCTGGCTCTAACTGCTGACTCCAGCTTCTTTCTAATACAGACCCTGGGAAGCAGCAGTAATGGTCCACGTATTGGTGTTCCTGCCATTTACACGGAAGACCTGGATTGCATTCCCAGCTCCGGGCTTTGGCCAACCTTGCCAATTGCAGACATGTGGGGAGTGAACCAAAAGAGAGGTGTTCTCTCCCTCTCTCTGCCTCTCAAATTAAAAATACAAGAAGGCAAGGAAAGGAGCCTACAGAAAGCATGCAGCCTACTAGCACCTTGATTTTATGACTCTGACCTTCAGAATTGTGAGATAATAAAGTACAATAAGGTTTTTCAGTTTAAGCCACTACATTTTTCATCATTTATTACAGCATCAATAGAAAACAGATACAGTAGGAGACAACATGTAATTCTTCACTACCTACCATCACTTTAATGTTTATACCTGCTTCTGTCCCCCAAATTTATACATTAACATACTTCCCCTCAGTGTGATAGCATTTGGAGGTGTGGCTTTTGAGAGCTGGTTAGGTTATGAGAGTGGGACCTCCATGAATGGGGGTAATGTCCTTGTAAGAGAGACTCCATTGACTTCCTTCCCCCATTCAATCATGTGAAGACACAGCAAAAAGATGGCCGTCTGTGAAACAGGAAAAGAGCCCCCACCAGACACTGAATCTGCTGGCAGCTTGATCATAAATCTTTGTGGCATAGAAGGTACCCAGTCCATGGCATTTTGCTATAGCAGCCTGAGTGGATGAAGACGCTACCGCTCAGGCAGGTTTAGAGCTACTGATCTTTTGAGAGCCTTCTCCAAAAAGAACTAGACACATAGTGCAATAGCAGATTTTCCTTGCCCATCTGTGCTTTTGTTTCCATTGTTTAAGAAAAGGATCCTGGGGACAGAGATGTGGCATAGTGGTAAAGTTGCCACCTGCAGTGCTGGCATTCCATATGGGCACCAGTTCAAGTCCCAGTTGCTCCACTTCTGATCCAGCTCACTGCTATGGCCTGGGACAGCAGTAGAAGATGCTCAAGTCCTTGGCTCCTGCACCCACGTGGGAGACTTAGAAGAGGCTCCAGGCTTCTAGCTTTGGATCAACCCATCTTTGGCAAATGGGGAGTGAACCAGCAGATGGAAGACTCACTCTCTCTCTCTCTCTCTCTCTGCCTCTCTGCCTCTCTGCCTCTCTGTAAGTCTGCCTTTCAAATAAATAAATATTTTAAGAAAGAAAGAAAAGGATCTGGCTCTTCCTTCTGTGACTGTGAAGATACCCATTTTCCCAACGCCACCAAGATGGGCTACTTGAAGGAGCATTTGTTGCTATCTGTCAAACATAGATGAGCATGAAAATACTTCCGTGACTTAACTGTTTCCATTAACAAAATGGATCAATTTGAGTTGACCACTACATAAAATTCACTTGTAAGGAATAAAATAGGAGAATGTCCTTATAGTTAAAAAAAAAAAAAAAAAAGACAAAGAAGAAAGCAACATATGTAGCCTGCTTTCCTTGGCAATGCATTTGAGGAGATGTGTTGGTTCATAAATCAGTAAAAGCTTGTGAGCTGCTTTAAGACTGAAAGCTTTAGCCTTAAAGCTGCTGAGACTTTTTAAGACTCGAACAATGAGAATTCATAGAAACACCAACAACTGAGAAAATAGCAGGAGTTATTTCTGTCCCTCTTCTTCCATTCTTTCCTCTTGTTTGTATCTTCTGAGTTGGGGCTATTTCAAATTCAGGAGCTCCTGGAACACAAAGAAAGAATGTGACTGGGCATTTTCTGGGGTCATTAAGTAGGGAGGGAGCTCTGTATGAGTGGCTAAGGAGCTGTGACAGCACTGGAGCCAGAGAATGACAACTGGATGCTCACCTTTAGTTCCTCATGCCAGAAATCATCTCACGAGGCAGCTTTCTGCAGTACCGGTTACTTCAGTGACAGCAGATCTCCAGCAGTGGTTCAGGGAAGCAGAAATTATTCATTGCTTCATTTATTATTCACTCATTCTGCCCCCGCAATCTGCCAGGCAGTACAATAAGCACCACAAGACTCTGTTCAGATGTCACCTGTTCAGAGAGCTCTTCCCTAATCACTCTATTAAAATCACAATTTCCTGGCCCATTTCCTGGTCCACTTTCACCCTTGTTCTATTTTTTCTCCATGATTTTGATCGGCATTGGCTTACTGTATGTTTTCCTTAATTCCTACCTGAGATTATGAACTCCATGAGAGCAGTGTTTATTATTATTATTATTATTATTTCCTGGATTTTCCATTTCCTAGAATAGTGCTAGCACATAGTAGGTGCCCCATAGATAAAATTTTGAATAAATTAATAAGTTATTCATAGGGGCCCTATTGTGTGCTGAGCAATACCCTAGCTACAGGATATAAAAACAAGAGCAAGGGAGAAAATGCCTGTCTTTAATGGAAGGAATTGTATTTCAGCATGATGACTGCAATTCAGAAATACAGAAATTGATGGGACCCCCAGGAAACACCTATTCTGGAATTACAGAGCCAAAGAGGGCTTCCTGGATGATGTAGTATCTAATCTGGACTCTCAAAAATAAGTCTTAGTGGGCCAGGCAAGGCATGGCAAATGACAGGGACATAAGAACTTGAGGAAGGGGGAAGATCATGTATCTGGAGTTCAGCAGCAAGATCAAACTGGAGTTACATGTTTGGATGTTGTTTTCATACAGATAGTGCTGAAGGTCATGGTCTGATGATGATGTAAGCATAAACAGAAAAGTGAAGAATATTGAAAACTGAGCCCTGGGACACTCCAATTTTTAGAGATCAGGGAAACATAGGCTGAGAAGGAAAGACCAATGCGGAAAGAGAACCAGTTAAGTGTACTGTGTCCTAGTAGCCAAGTTGAGAGAGAGAGAGAGGGAGAGAGAGAGAGAGACCCCTGGATGTCAGTCACTCAGTGTTCAGACCTGAGCATCTAAGTCACTAGTGGTCCCATTCAGGAGGGAAGGAATCAAGCAAAGACAAGAGTAACCATTGAGCCTTGCTGTAGGCATTTTAGATTAGTACATGCGAATGTGGCTCTGGAACTGGAGAGATGTGTGTAGATTTCAGTAGATTTTGAAGTCGTCAGCACAGAGGTGATTTTTAAAGCCAGAACAGTTGGTGAAATCATTAAGGGGTAAATTTAGAGCTAAAAAAGGGGGGTACTAAGGCAAAATTCTGAGGACATGACATTTGAGAGATAAGAGTAGAGTAGGAGCCCAGAAATCAGGGACCCATGGAATTGTCTGAGAAGGAGGCCTGAGGGATGGAATGGAAAGCAGGGGTGTGGAGATTTGGGTGGTCAGAGCTGTCAAAGGCGGAGCAAGTGTCAGCTCACTGAGGAAGGAGAGGGCTGAAATGAGTCTACTGGGCTCCAAAAGAGGGAATTTATTTCTGGGTAACTGATGGTCTTTGGGGAATAGAAACCAGATTGCACTGACTTGAGGTGTTGAGTGAATGTTGAAGAGATTGGGACAGTGGCTGAACACAACGCCTTTCAGCAAGTTTAGCAGGAAAGGAAGAGGGGGTGGTGAGATCCAAGGAGTGGCGTATGTGTAATGTGAAAATAAGGGAGCCAAGGCCTGAAGCCTCAGATACACCAGCTTTGAGAGACAAGATGAGTCCACAAAAGAGAAGGAAAAGCCAGTGAGGTAAGAAAGAAAATGATAGCTAAATCCAGAAAGGAGAGAATTCGAGGAGAGTGGAGTTGGTAATGCCAAACACTACAGACAGGTTCAGTAACTTGAGAAGTCAACTGCGGCCATGCAGCTTAGCACTGGACACCAGAGTGAGGGGAGCTGTCCCAGGAGGGACAGCTTGAGAGATGAATGTGGCCAAGAGAGAGGCAGTGACAGTAGATTAATCTTCATAGCCTGGCCAAGAAGAGGGAAAGAAATAGCTACAAAGCAATTGGGCATTAAGAATTAAATCAGGATGTGCCTCCATGATGAGAAAAACAGCCGGCGGAAAGGGATGAGGGTTGCGGGGTAGTAACTGGAGCAGAGTCCCAGAAGGAGCAGGAGGGGAGGGTTCCAGAGAACAGAGTCCAGAATCACCTCCAGTGCTAGGCATATCCGGCGGGAAAGGGAGGACATGAACTGGAGAAAGAAGCCAGTGTGCTCAATGGCAACTGTGTACTTGGACCAGGTGTCGAGGGGCTTGTTGCTCCTCATACCTTCTGCACCTACAGCAATGCTGGGCACGTAGTAGGCGTTCTATATGTTATCTGTTGAATGAATCAATAAATAATCAGTGTAAGGTGAGAGAAATCTGATTTTGCCTTTTTCTAACAAAATCTGGAATAATGAGTTAGACCTAAAAATAGACCCAAAAAGTACAAGATATTTCTTTCTGCTTTTGAAATTGTTTCTCCCTGCTGTTTTAATGCTGGGAGGAATCAGAAATAATGCAAAATTAATGTGGAGTTAATATTTTATCAGAAAACTTTCATTTCCTTCAATATGTGCTGTGAAATGTGTACTTGCTTTAATGTTATCGTTAATGTTCTTATGTTCATGAATTCTATAAATAAGAAATACAAGTTACAGCTTGGCTGACTTAAGGCAATCGCTTCTCCAAAAATACCCAAGATAGCCACACACTATCAGAGACCCATCACTAAAAGCAAATGATTCCTATTCTCATATTCTTTGTCTCATAACCGACACTGTCTTTAATGTAAAAAATACAGAGAAATACTCCCGGCCAGTGATCGCTTGTCAGGAGCCTCCAAACTTGCTGTTTCTCCTATGGAGCCCTCCATGTGTGAGATTACATAGCCTGCTAGATGGTGCAGCACTGGCCCAGCCTCGACAACTGGCATTATAACTGGACCCAATGTAATTTCCACTCTATGCAGACTGGTTATTTAAGATCATTTTGTGTAGAGACAATAGCAGAGCTTGGATCACAGCTCGACTCCCACACTTACTACTGTGTGACTTCAAGCAAGCTACCTGCTCTCTTTAGACCTCTGTGCATATCTGTAAAATGGGGAAAGCAAGAACTTACCATTGTGCCTGGCATACAGCAGACACTCGGTAAATGTGAATTCTTGTCTTCCTGGTTTTGGAGGGTGGTTTGCTGATAATCGGAACTTGCTGTTAAAGCTCCGAACATTCCCAGGGAGGCTCACCAGAAGGAACTTCAGTCCTCTGGAACAGCTCTGCTCTCACCTGAGGCGGATTTCCCCACAGCGGAGCTGGAGAGCTTGTGCCTAATTACCTGTGTCTTCCGGTCACCTAGATTTCTAGGTACTTGTCCCAGATTTTAAGTGCATGGCACTCTCTTTTTCTTTTGAGAGTTAAAACTAAAAAAGTAGACTGGATATGCTTGTACAACTAGGAAGCTGTAATAACTGGCACAAGGAGAAATATAAATTTCACATTGGTTAAATCCTTATCAGTAGAAAAAGGTTAGTTGGGTGAAAGTCTTTTTCTAAATCCCAAAAATAGGACATTTCCTGAAAAATGCTGTCATGTAGTCAGCACAGTGATACATACACTGGCTACATCCAGTATGGATACTGTAAGATAGCGAAATCTAAACATCAAAGGCCAAGGTGTGGATTGGGGGAGCATATGAACAATAGTAAGCCTGGGAAAGAAACAGATCTGGAGAGGAAGGGGGAGGAAGGGGCCGCAGTTGTCTACCAGAAAAGTCTCTTCCAGCAGGAAGATCCTGCTTTGTGGGATCGCACTCCCGGCTGGATTTCCAAATACCTCCAGTGCAGCCATACATCCAGGCCACGGAATTACAATGGTTACTGATAGCTAGTGAGTGTGTCTGCTAAATAATATTCCTGTCTCTTCAGCCGGACTGTCAGCCTAAAGAGAACTTGCGTTGTGTGTGTGTGTGTTGCTGAAGTTTGGCTTTTTAAAGATGCCTTCCTGTTAACACTTCAGGTTTACTCACCGGAGATGTATTTATAATAACTGTCACTTTTAGAAATAAGGGAACATTGCCAATTAGAAGGAGAGGAAAGAGAGTGGAGAACAGTTCTTTTCCTGGAATCACCTACCGGTTGCCTTGGGTTTAGCCTCTGACAGCAGAGCCACGAGGGAGCTCTCTCCCTGTGAACAGCCTGAGGGGAGCGTTAATGAGGAGCTGAGGGGTGGAGGAGGAGTCTTCCTTGGGCACAGAGTGTTTGACTTTGACGGAGGGATGAGCTCACCTCATTACGCTCCACTGGAATGGGAGCAGGTGGATTTTTTTTTTCTTATTTTAAAGACTATCAACTTCCCTTGAGAAAGACTGATCTGATTTTGTAGATTTTTACATTCTTATAACGTATGTTTTTTATTTATTTTTAAAGTAGAGTGTGCTCAAGAGAAAGCATTTGGAAGCCACAGAGAATTAGGGGCATGAGATTGCAAAGATTCAGTTATCCCATTCAAAGATAACCATTATTAAAGTTTTATTCTTATAGATTCTGATTTTCTCCTTCCAGATATTTTTGTGTGTGTAGATTTATTTATCTGAAGACAGAAAGAGGAGAGATAGACAGACAGAGAGAGAAACTACAATCTTCTGATTCATTCCACAAATGCCCACAGTAGCCCTCAGTAAGGGCTGAAACCAGGATCCAGGAGCTCAATCCAGGCCTCCCACATGGGTAGCATGGACCCAAGTATTTGAAATAACTGTTCTCCACCCCACCCTACCGTTTGCAAAAAAACTGGAATGAAGAGTGGAGCTAGGAATCAAAACCAGCATTCTGATATGGGCTGCAGGCATCCTAAGGAGTACCTTAACCACTAGACCATGTACCTGCCCCCCTACCTCCAGATAGCTATATTCCTAATACTACAATATAGAGACTCTTAGTCAATATAGAGACTATTAGCCTTTCAATGAACATATCTGTCACCTAAACCCAAGCATGGTAAAGAGGAAGATAGCTCCTGTTCTGCCCAAGATAACCCCAGGTCAGGGAAGACCTCCATTCCCTTCCAAAAGCTGAGAGAATGCAACAGGCTCTTTTTCCAGCTCTTCTTTTCTCCACCCCCATGGAGAAATGGGGAACTTAATCTAATCAGGGACTTCAGCACAGGGTGGTCTGGCGATGCCTTAAAACAAAAAGGAAGGCAAATCTCCAGAGTGCTTCACTCCTGCCAGCTCTGTGGGTTGGAAAGGGCTTTCTCTTGCTGGACACAACTCTGAGACAGGGTCTGTTGCTGTTAATTTCTCAACAATGTTGCAGTGGATTCGTTTCTGAGAGGAGCAGCATGGTGGGGGCAAGAGGTGCAGAGTCACCACACAGACCCCGGGAGTCGGGTGAAAGCAGGCTTGAGGCAAGCAGCCGGCAGACTCGTTTATTTCAGTTGGTACAACATCTTATATAGTCAAGACCAGCCAATCTGGTTAAGGGGTGGTCTGTGCCCCATCCAATCACAGCCTGTTGCCAGGCAGTTTCCAAAGCCATCCCTGACGCTCGCTTGCCAGTGGCCACCTTGGCATGGCCTTCTCATTCCACTACAAGGATCCAGGACCTGATGACCATTTCTCCAGTGTATCTTTCCAGGAAAGTCTAGGAAAGTGGAGTGGGAGATAGGGGGCAATACTGACTTCTCCAATGCAGCTGCTGTTTAATCTCCATTAGGTCCCTTGAGTCTCTTAGTTGAACCATGTGAAATTGGCAATAATCCATGAATTTTACCAACAAAAATAACCATTTCCAATGGATCAAGCTATTATTTTTCTGCCAGTCGTATCCTAGAGGGGATAGTATTATGGCACACTGGGGGTGAAGCTGCCTCTTGGGACACCTGGATCCCATACCAAAGTGCCTAGGATAGAATCCTGGGTACTCTGCTTCCAATCCAATTTCCTGCTAATGCACCTGGGAGGCGGCAGACAATGGCTGAAGTACTTGTGCCAGCCACATGGAAAACCCTGATGGAGTTCCTGGTTCTTGGCTTGTGCCTGTCTCAGCCCCAGCTGTTGCAGTTATTTGGGGAGTGAACCAGTGATAGAAGATTCTTTCTCTCTCTCTCCACACTACCCCTCCCCAGCACTCTGCCTTTCAAATGAATAAATAAATACATCTTTTAAAAGATAAATAAAAGGCTCCTAGAGGAGAGGGAAAGAAAGTGGTTAGAAACTACAAGCATCCATCATTGAAGATGAAAGTAGTGCTTGCAGCATTTTAGACCATCTCTAAATAGACATTTAGCCTGAATGCAAGCATAATGCTACACTCAGCTTTTCTGAAGTCAGTGAAGGGTCACAACTTGAATAAGCCATGCTGAGTTTTTAGGTTTGTGAGTACAAGAATGGGAATGCTGCAGAGATTTCTAAACTGCCTGTTCTTCATTTGCAAAGCAGTTCTCCCATCTTAGCTACCTAAATTTCATATTCATCCATGTTACAGAGCACGAAGTCAGGAAACATAAAATACCACAGTTACTTTATGATACTCTCTTTTGTTCATTTCAATTAAAGTAACTCTGAAAGAGGTAAAATCTATGTCACAAACTGGATCTTTTAGAAGATATCCCTTCCTGCTTTTATGTAAAGAAGTAGCCTGCAGTGGGCTTTTGGTATAGTGGTTGAAATGGAGCTTGGGATATCCTCATCCCTTAGTGAAGTGTCTGGGTCTGAACACCAGCTCTGCTTCCAATTCCAGTTTCCTGCTGGTATACACTCTGGGAGGCAGCAGGCGATGGCTCAAGGACTTGGATCCTGGTTGCCACGTGGGAGACTAATTGAGTTCTGGGCTCCTGGCTGTGGCAAACATTTAGGGAGTAGATTAGCAGATGGAAGATACCTCTCTCTACCTCTGTTTTTCTTTCTATTTCTCTGCCTTTCAAGTCAATAAAATACATACATATGTGTGTGTGTATATATATATTTATTTAAATAAGTAACCTACCTTTTCTTGAACCACTATGCAAATCTATTCATTCTTTTAAAAATAAAATGAATTTTGTTTATACTTTGAATTATTTGGTGAAATTTGCAAAATCATTTCAAAGAGAAAAGTTGAACATAAGCCAAAATATATTTAACTTAAGCACTATGTAGGACTGTCTGTACTCTTACTTTCTGTTTTCATGAAAACAAAACCCCTCTATTATGTATATCTGATATTAATATTATGCCCTTTTTGAAAAGTATGATTTATATTCTGCTGATATTTCCCAGCAACTATAATAAATACAAACTTTCACATTCAAAATTTAATTTGAGGTTCTATAAAGGTTTGGAGAAAGCTATAGATTTGCTCTGAAAGGCTTCATTTAGCATTTGACAATGAGAACATGAACACTGTAAAACGGGACTTTTGCTAAGGGAGATGATTTGAAGACTATAGAACATGATAATAAATTTCATCTGGAAGAACAGATGAGAAGAGCTAGGACAATTTTGAAAACAATTAACAATGAAAACCAGTTTACCTCAAAAGACATTAAGAATGCATGTAAAGCCTTAGCAATTTAAACAGCACCATATTATTAATAGTAAGGAATATACTATGGTCCTAAAACAGATCTTAATGTATATGAAATACACCCTGGAAAACATACCACAGACCAACACGAAAGGGACAGATTGTTCAATAATGCACTGAAAAAGTTAACTGAATAAAAATTCAAATTAGATATTAATTTCAGCTCCTGTGAGAAAATATTCCAGATGAGTTAAAATTTTAAATGTTAAAATAAGAACTATAACTAATAGAACATATAGGTGATTGCATAACTGATTTGGGGAGAGAGAAGAAAGTTCCAAAAATGAGCTTACAAAAACATATTTAAACACATCCATCTTAGGAAACATGGTAAATGAATTTTATAAAAAACTGTAAAGTATTTTATCAGATATCACTAAGATCTGGTAGTGTTAATATAAATTTATTTTATGTATAAATAATATTTCTCATCCATCAGCAAAAAGAAATTAACCTAGAGCATGCATAGATATTTCCACAAAGAAATAATCATAAAAATGTAGATTTTAAAAGTTTGCTTAATTAATAATCATATAACTTAAATGTAAAACAGTAAAGAAATGTCATATTTGATATAACATGGCAATTTTTGAAAAGGTAATGCATAAATTAGTAAAAGTATAGGAAGATTAGAACAATCAATCTCTGAAATTAGACAAGTTTATAATGACTAGTTTACTGGAAGAAAATTGACAGTATATATATATATATTTTTTTTTTTTTTGACAGGCAGAGTGGACAGTGAGAGAAAGAGACAGAGAGAAAGGTCTTCCTTTGCCGTTGGTTCACCCTCCAATGGCCACCGCGGCTGGTGCGCTGCAGCCAGCGCACGGTGCTGATCCCTGGTCTCCCATGGGGTGCAGGGCCCAAGCACTTGGGCCATCCTCCACTGCACTCCCGGGCCACAGCAGAGAGCTGGCCTGGAAGAGGGGCAACCGGGACAGAATCCGGAGCCCCAACCGGGACTAGAACCCGGTGTGCCGGCGCCGCAAGGCGGAGGATTAGCCTAGTGAGCCGCGGCGCCGGCCGACAGTATATATTAAAAGTTTTTAAAGGTTGATATTTTTAAGCCTATAGTAACATGGGTAGAAATCTATCCTAAGGAAATATGCCAGGATATGAGCAGAGATTTGTTGGTGTTTTTGAAGCATCATCTCTAACTAAGAAGAACTGAGAACAAAGGAAAGGTTTGAAAATAGGAAAATGATTTTAAATACTACTTTATAAAATATTGACAAATATTCTATTAAAAAATTGGCGAAGGATTTAAATAACCACTTTTTCAAAGGAGAAATAATAACCAATTAAAATATTGTCAGTTTCATTTATCACTGGGAATATGTAGGTCAAAATAATGGGATAACAATTTACACCACCAGGATGACTAAAATGTAAAGAAAAAACAAAAATCAATAATAACAAGTGTTGATGAGAATAGAGAGAAATTAGAACCCTCATACATCGTCACTGTGTGGTGTAGTCATTTTGAAAAGGAGTGTGACAGTTTCTCAAAACGTTAAATACCACAGTGCTTAAATGCTGATTAAGATGCTTGTATCCCTGTCTCCCGTATAGGAGTGCCTAAATTTGATTCCTAGCTCCAACTCCCAATGCAAGCTTACTGCTGGTTCAGCCCCTGGGAAACAATGTGGATGAATGAAATAACTGGATTCCTGCCACGATAAGGTTGTGATAGTTAAATGCAATTATGCTACATGATTCTCAGAATCAATATAAAGTATTAAATAGGTAAAATAATATAAATCCTTTTCCCATGATACATTTCATAAACCCAAATCCCAACAGCTCACTGGTAGTGTGGTGCCACAATAGCCCTGTCCATACCATGTTTGGCATTAGTTTCTCTTGCAAAGCATCTAAACCAGGAATGTCCTATGATACTAGTTGATGAAGAAATTTCATTTTATTACACTTAATCTTAGTCCATAACAATGTATTTACTGCAAAGTGGTCCATTGTCTCCCACATGTGTTCTTAGATTTGGGGCTTGGTAAAAATTCTTCAGTATATTGAAACTTCTTTATTCAGATTTCAATCTGGCCCAGCCTGGGGCTATAGGAGCCATTTGACGGGTAAACCAGTGGATGGAAGACCTCTGTCTCTCCCTCTAACACTATGTATGTATGTGCATATATACATATATATTATTAGCACATACAAGTGCTAATAGTCATCAGGTTTTCATTTTATAAAATTTAAAGCAGAAAGCACAGTGTCAGAGCAACAGGCCACAGCTGAGTGGCCTCACTGTAGAAGCATCCTGGCACAGGACTTACAGGGTCCTCTGGAGGAAAGAGCCAATGAAACAGAGAAGAGGGTGGCATTACATGGGTTGTGGGAACTTCCTTCCAGGGCCTGGGTGGTGGTGGTGAGAAGGAGCCTATTAGCTTGCCTGGGCAGCAGCAAGGCAGGAGCACTGCTGACCCAGCAGATTTCCTGTCTCCTTCTACCAGCCCTCACCTGCTCCCCCTGAAGGGGCTGGAGCATCTCTGCACTGAGGAAATTCCTAAGGCTCTTGCAGGATTACTGAGGGGAGCCAGGCCCCCACCACATGCCTGCCACTCCCACCCTATGCAGCTGCTCTAGGACCTGTGCCTATCCCTGCACCCCAAATGTAGATTTTGAACTCATGTGGATCAAAGACTTGGAAAACATTCTGCAAAACCAGGATACAACTGGAGATACCTACCAAGCCTAAGAGGTTTGGCAGTTTGCAAAAGCAGCTTTTGCTGATCCACAATGAGCCGTATCAATGAGACAGTCCATTACTGGGACAGCATTGTGACCAAGTTAGGGCGGGGGAGCAGAAGACTTTCAGAAGCCATGGTCTGAAGCCAGACTGAGATGGTCTGGGGATTGTTGGCAGATGGGGACAGCATCCAAAGGAAGGGAGAAGCGTCAGTGGATGTTGCAAGGGAGGGAGAGAGAGAGAGAGAGTGTGTGTGTGTGTGTGTAGGAGAGGGTATAACCAAGTGTAATTAAGGACTTCAAGGAAAGTTGCAGAGGTAAGACTATCACAGACTAGATGAAGGGAGGGAAGGGAAAGTGAGAGGGAAGTTAAATGATGCCACAATCCTCCAATATGCAGGTATGTATAAATTTTAATGCTATTTAACACTGACTGTCTTCTGTTGTCCTAACAGCAGTGTCAGCATGGACCTTTTTTATTTAAAGGACTTCTGACAGCTACACTTGAACTCTGATCTAGGGGTTCAGAGATTAGTATTTTAGTCTAACACTGACTTGTTTTACTCTTAAATCTAAGTTTCTTCATTTATAAAGTGAGTATGGTCATAGCTCCCTCAGAGGGCGATGATAAAGATTAAGTAGCTATTATTATTATAATTTTATAGACTATGCATGTAAACGTAACACAACCTTACTGTAAATGTTCTTTAAAGCTACAGGTTCAAATACTAATCCTGGTGCTATTACCATGATTTCAAAGAATTTGCCCCAGCAACTATGCATCACGTATCTCAATGTCTCTATCACTAATCTCAGAAAACAGGAGTTTAGACCTCTCTGACCTATGTGGTCTGAAGATTAATGACATAAAAACAGCAAAATTAGGTTAAATCCTTTGGGGGAAAAGAGATGCTATGTAAATCTAAAGGTAATGAACGTTTTGCTTTCTAAATTGTTCTTAATGTCCTTTGAGACATATGATGAAGAAATATTGTTCATTTTTTTGCTATCAATATTTTTTCAGATTGAGAAATGTATATAATAAAGTTAAATCTGCTACACAGATTAATGGCAGAATCAGATTTTTTCTTTTTTCTTTTTAACAATCTCAGTACTAGGCATCGAATGCAGTGCATTTCTTTGTTTTCACGCTAACAACCACTTGACTAAGAAGTTAAGCTACCAGAAAAACATTGGAAAATTATTTTGTCAGTGTGTTTTATGCTTCATGACCATAGGGGAAAGTCTAGAGGCAAAAATCACTAAAAAAATAATAGCCTATTTACTAACGCAGCTGTCAAACAGTTCCTTTTCTGTAGTTACAGATGCCATGGTGAGACCTCCAGCTGTAGCAATTAAATATCCCTGTCAGTGACTTTCATTAAAATATTGTTCATGAAAAGTCATTATGACACAACTACTGCTGATACCAACAATTTGTGTGACCTTGAACACGTCACTTCTCTTCTAGGAATTTGTGAGGCCCTGACTTTTAAATAAGGAGGTCTTGTCATGGCCTTGCATTGCAAGGACATACTGCCCTCCAGGGGCATTTGCAAATGTGTAGATTGTTTTAATGGCCAGAGCCCAACAATGCTAAATGCCCTGTAAAGATCATAAGGCAGTCTTGCAAAAGAAAGCATTGTTCCACACAGAATGCTACTAGCAACCTCGATGATCTCTAATGTTCTCTGACAGTGATGCCATGCGATTGTCCATTCATTAGTGCATCCAGCCACCAGTTACTGAGTCCTCATTGTATGCGGCGCACAGAGCCACCCTTGCTCTGATATTCCAGAAATCCTGGCTTGCCTATACCCTACATTCCCTTCTTTCTGAAAGTCTTCCCCTACTCCTGGACCACCAGACATTTACAAGTGAGGATTTTCCAATGCAAACCATGGAAGAGATAGATTCTAGGACTCAAGTGTTTTGGGGTTTTTAATGACACTGAGAACAAAAGGCTTCACTTCAGCCCTCCCCAAAGATTGGATGTTGGCCTAGTTTTTCCTCATTAACTCAGGAATGGAGGTCTTCAGTTCCACTAACTGAAGACTTCCAGCCAGATAATGAAATCCCAATTGCAGAGCATGTAGCTATGTATCTCAACTTGATTCCATCCTTCTTAAAAACAAAACACCAGCTGTTTTATGCCACTGCACAGTTTTCACTGGCAAACTGAACATTCCTAATGTACTGAAGTGACATCTGAGGACAATTATATAACTTAACTTCACGTGTACAAGGGGATTTCCGAAAGTTCGTGGAAAACTGGAATGAAAAGATTAACATTTGATGCCAAAGTTTGAAATCCATCCATAGTTTTTTTTTTTTCATAATACACATTTCCATGAATTTGTTGAAGACCCTTTGTATTACCACCTTAAGTAGGATTAGCTTACAATGCTAATTAAATGTGCATCGAGCTACATGTAGTACAATCCTACCTGCCATCATCCCTACACACACACACACACACACACACAGCCCCTCTAGGGCCATGTGGCCTCTGGACTCAGCCCTCAGCCACCACAGAGGTACTCGGCATTCACATGGTCCTATTCTGTGTTACCATTTCACAGCCACCAGGTACACGACTTACTTCTCCAAATGCTTGTTTCATTTTGCAAGGGAGAAGGCTAGAATGCAAAGAAACACAAGCCTCTGCCCAGGTCACCACCAGTTATGGGAATAGAGGAGATTCTGAGTTCTATTTACAATGCCAAGGAGCCACTCTTGCATTCAGGGGTGCTTTGCGAATACTCAGCTGTGAATGAATCTATTTTAAAAGCATCATTCTGATCATTAAAAATCTTTGTATGTGTCTCTTCAGTAACTTTGATTGTATATATCCCATGAGCCCAGCAGTATCTAAATAATGGGAATGAGGTCCTGCCCTCGTGGACCTCCTGACATGTGGGAGTCAGACATTAGGCCAATAATTCCATAATAAGTATGATTGCAGTTGGCACTACAAAAGGGAAGTGCAAGGTGACTTTGAAAAGTTCATGGAAAATGGAATTAAAAGATAAGTTTATTTTTGGTGCAAAAATTTTTTGTAAATATATGCTTGTTTTTTCATAACATGCATTTCCCAGAAGCTTGTTAAAGTACCATGATACTGGATGCAAGAAAAGCATGGAACAGGACTTGAACTATCCTGGTCCTAGTCCTGGTCCTGAACTAACCACAATGTTTTTCATGAGGAGACAACATGTAAGTGCAGGTCTGACAGAAAAGGAAGCAGAAGTTCTGGAACTTCCTGAGTATTGCAAAAGGAGGGGGATACATTAGTAAGAACTCTGAGGCAGGAAGGAAGGGCTCCTTCCAGGTAAGAGTGAATGCTAGCTCAGTCTAGGTGACAGAAGTGGAGGTAGCAGGCCGGCGCCGTGGCTCACTAGGCTAATCCTCCACCTTGCGGCGCCGGCACACCGGGTTCTAGTCCCGGTCGGGGCACCGGATTCTGTCCCGGTTGCCCCTCTTCCAGGCCAGCTCTCTGCTGTGGCCAGGGAGTGCAGTGGAGGATGGCCCAGGTGCTTGGGCCCTGCACCCCATGGGAGACCAGGAAAAGCACCTGGATCCTGGCTCCTGCCATCAGATCAGCGCGGTGCGCCGGCTGCAGCGGCGGCCATTGGAGGGTGAACCAACGGCAAAGGAAGACCTTTCTCTCTCTGTCTCTCTCTCTCACTGTCCACTCTGCCTGTCAAAAAAAAAAAAAAAAAAAAAAAAAAAAAAAAAAGAAGTGGAGGTAGCATAAGTAGGTTAGAGACACTTAGAAAGTGGGATTTGTAGAACTGGTTGACCAATGGGATGTTGGCTATGATGGTGAAGGAATATTTGGAATCACTGCCCTGTGCTCACTGCTGAGGGCTGGGGGTTGGGGGACAGGGTAGGGAGGAAGGTGGCACTGGCTTAGGATGCCATCAGTAACTGTACGGGGCAGTGAGACAGATCACAAGTTTCTCATTTGGTACAAGGAGTTGAGGTTTTGTGAGCACCAGTTGGTCTAGTTGAGACGCTACTTTTGATAGCACCTCCACGGGTCTTACCAGAGTTGGTTGGGACTAAACCAGCCCCATGGACCCAGAGCACAAGTTCAGAAGCAGATTTACATACCAGGACTGAGAACATCATAATTTACAAAATACATTCATGCACATTGTCTCTGAGTTTCACATTGATCCTTGGAAAAGATTTGTTGGTGGGGTTGCTATCCTTATACTACTCACAGGAAACTGAGGTTAAGGGTCAAATTCAAGTCTGCTGGCTTCCGGTACACAGGTCCTCATTTCACTGCATGATAAGGGTTAACTCTTCACCCTTCTGTGTCAGATGGGACTCCTATGTCAGATGGACTCTCAATATTTGTGCAAAATACATTTAAAAAAAGAAATCAAAGAGTTTTTTCCCTATACTCTGTTCAACCATCTCCTTTATACTCTTTTCTTATAACAGTACTTTTAAAGTATTTGTAAACTCTTGAAACTAATATTTGTATTTATATTTAGAACAATTGCTTTGTTTCTAAGAGTGAATGACAAGGATAGATGAAGTGCCATTTGCTAGTAGTGGAGAGCAACTGTCTGGGAGAAATTAAGTTGAACTTTTGTTAAATTCTAACAACCTTTAAAGCACTCGCGGTAAAGCACTCAAAGACTTCTGTCTCCTCCCTTCCCATTCCCAGGATTCCTGGAGAATTGGGACCACTGATATGGCTGGATGTGTTCTCCCCATGACTCCAGAGCTCACATGGATCCTGCCTGGGCTCTGCAGAAGACATAAGGCAGAATGCCTTCTCCTTCCTCTGAGATGTAGGGGATGTCTACAATTAAATGAAGAGAATAAAATGAATGTTTACTTATTTCAGAGTTTCTTTTGAATGTACCAGTTCTGAGACTGTGAAAAAGCTCAGACTCAGGGGAAATACTAGGGTACTTCAAAAAATGTGTAGAAAATAGGATTTAATCTATGAGTTTATTTTGGAGGCAAAAAAATTTGTAATGTGTGGAAAATGTGTATTATAGGGAGATTACACATGAAAGGGCCAGCACTGTGGCCCAGCAAGCTAAGTCACTGCCCGTGATGCTAGCAAACACTACTTCAAGTCCTGTGTTCAACCCAGCTCCCTGCTAATGCACCTGGGGGAGCAGCAGAAGATGGCCCAAGTGCCTGGATCCCTGCCACCCACGTAGGAGGCCTGAATGGAATTCCAGGCATTTGACTTCAGCCTGGCCCAACCCCAGTCATTGTAGCTATTTGGAAAGTGAACCAGTGAATGGAAGATCAATCTCTCCCTCTCTCTGTCATTCCCTCTCTCTGTTACTGTTTTTCAAACAAAATCATCAAGTCATTTCTTAAAAAAAAAAAAAAAAAAAAAACTATACATATATTTTTTTTTAATTTTTACCAAAGTAAGATGATTTTAAAGTTTACTTTTCAGTGAACTTTTTGAAGTACCTCATAGTTAACCCTTTCTGCAGAGCTAAGTTCCTTGTCTTTGTCACATGAATAGCTCCCTGCTGAACTGGCTGCTCTTGTTTCCCTCCCTACCTTTCCCCAGCTCCTGGACTGTTTCGTGATCCCAGTAGTGATTTTGCTGTCCTGGTTCTTCCTGCTGATCCGGTACAAGGCTGTGCATTTCATCGGCATTGTTGTCTGCATCTTGGGCATGGGCTGCATGGTGGGAGCAGATGTGCTTGTGGGAAGGCATCAGGGAGCAGGTGAGTACCTCTGTGGGTGAGGCCAAGGCATTCATAGTTGAGTGGACACAATGAGGGAAGGGTGCAAGATATAGCTTTTATGCCAGTTGAAAAACATCCAGTGTTTCAAACTTGAAGGATGTGACCAGCTGGTTGGTGGTGGTGGCAATGGGTTAGTCCACTTCCAAACCTCAAAGGCCTTCCCCAAACTTTGGACAGCAGTTCTTTCTCTGCCAAGCCAAAGAAAGAATGAGCTTTCAAGCTCCTGGGTGAATATTTAAAGTTTAAAGACTACATTAGGAACCCCAAGGGCTGTCTCACATGCAGCTCGGGGCAGCCACGGGACAGTCGGATGCCAGTTTCAGGAAGATTCATCATATATTCGTCTTTTTCCTCTCCTCTCTCTCTTCAAAAAGGAAATTGATTTATTGATTTCCACCCATGCATTAAACAGGAAGCAATAATAAGTGTGTAGAATTCATATTTTTAAAAGGGAACTTAAAAAACTGCTTCTACGTGTTATATACAAAATTGTTTTATTCCACATGAATTGAGAATCATAAGTTTGGTTTTGGTACTTTTTGTTCCTCTTTGTGTTCAGTTGTTTAGAACTTCCAGACTCAGAATGAAAAGAAACAATCTAAAAGAAACCATCTAAAGCAATAAATGTTATATTTAAAAAAAAAAAAAGAAAACAGCAAAAAAAGACTAAATGAGGAATGTCAACATTTTTGTGAGAGAATACTAAGTTCTGTCTCCTCATGCCTAGTTTTTTTTTATCTGTTAATTTGGTGCAGAAGGGTTGGAGAAGTAGGGGGAAAGGCAGTTTTTTGGTATCAGACTCTAAGGTAAAGTTTCATGACTAACTCATCAAATTGCTGTGAATCTGCTAGGGGAGACCTGGCCCAGGGAGGTTTCCAAAAGACCCATTTTAAAACATTACAGTCCTTTAAATCTACCAAAATCCTTGTGTTAGAGAAGGGTAATTGGAACAGAAGGGGGAAAAAAAACACATTTCTATAGTTCTTGGAATTCTTTCTTCTATGAAATTAGATGATAAAAGAGTCAAAAATGGGCCCTCTGTTTTTCGGAGAATAGGTCATATAAAGTCTGAAACAATGTCATTTATGTTACGCCATAAAAGTTTATGGCTGAAAGAGATCTTGTTTAGCTCTCCTATATTTCACATCTGAGAACAGCAGGATCCAGGGAAACCAAGTGGCTTACCATTGATTGCCACGCTGACGGAGCAGAGATGGGACCCAAGGGCCCTGATCTTCACATATTACTGGGAGCTGAAGACACAAACAGAATGAGAGACAGCCTCAGCCCCACAGACTCACAGACTACACAACTTTATCAGTCCCCCTCTCAACAGGTGCACTGAAAATAGACGCTGCAGTGTGTTCCAAATTCTCTTCTAGGAGCACCTGCCCTGCATTGTCTATGGAAAGGCCATTTTGTGCTCTCTTCATGTAGAGATCTCCATATGGACAATCTCCTTGGACCAGTCAGAGGTTTTTGTTTGAAATAATGCAGCCAGGTGTTCTAAAGCCACCATTACCCTTTCTTGGCTTCCCACATGCTGCGTAAACCCAAACAAAGGGGAACCATTGCCCTTGGCTCTGAACATTCTGTCTTAACTGAGCCCCAGTCATTCATCTTGGTTTTCATCTTACATTTCATAGTCTAGGAAGACAATTTCCCTGATAAATCTGTTTCTTTAAGCCTAAAAGTCTTAAGCTAACTTGAGTTGATTTCACTAGATTGTATTCACTAACCTTATTAAAAGAAAAAAGTTTTCTTTCTCTGAGATGAGTGTTAGGAAAGTAGTACTATTTAAGAATAAAATAAAATGAGCCCTCCTGAGGTTCTCTCTAAACTGGTCAGTTTTCTGAAACTATGTAGATGTGGCTAAAACATAATAGAGAGATGATTTATCTGCCTTTGTGAAATCTGTTTCAGACCCACTTTTGTGGGTGAGAAGCACTGGTGTGAATGGAATTAAATTGTTTCATCTGCAGTCTCTTCTGTGCTATTGAAATTGTGCCCAGACACATGACATGATGCTTTAAAGCTAGCCCAGATATAGGATCCATGGGCTCATTTTACAAAATCATGATTGGAAATGCTTTACCTCCCTAATTAAATTAGGCAGCAATTTAATCTATCATTAATTAAACAAAAAAGGAAAATAGCCACACTGGTGTTGAGATCAATGTCATCTTAAAATTGGTGTGCATGATTATTTTAAAATGTTGCATCTGTTTTCACCTTTACAGTAGAATTAGTTCAATTGGATTAATTAGCCAGGGACATGAAACTTTTATAAAATACTTCAGGCACTCACTGGAACTTTAATCAGTCTTTCAAGAGATATAAATGATCATCACCATATCAAGAGCTTTTTTCAGGAAAGAAAGAATGTCTGATAGATCCTTTTTATATCGCTTAATCCATGTTTCACCTTACCATGGGATTTTGACAATTCTGTTTCCAGATACATTGATTTTAATGCATTCAGAGTTACTTGGACTTCATTATAATTAAATTGCTTTAATTCCACTTTGATAGCATGTGTCTTCATCAGCTACCCAGAAGGTCCTCATTTTGATTTCAACCTTTCTAAAGGAGTGCTCCAGATACAAAATCCAAATGTCAGGGCACAGAATGATGCACCAAGAGTAGTGCTTTAGATGAAATTTGACCAGCAAATTCTCCCACTGGAGACAGGGTAGAGAGGAGATGTCCCAGGCCATAACATGAGAGGCACTGACTTGGAGCCTGTGCAGTGATGTAAACAGTAAGAAGGATGTGAAAAATACATTCTCACCCCCTGCATGTCACAGGTACAACCAAGCACCACAGAAGCTCCATGCCCTTGAGCTGACTTGAAAGGTGATGGCTTTTCCAAGTTTCTCAGTAAAATCCAGTGGGCCTAATACATGCCTTTTCTCTTTTGCACTGTAGCTCCCTATTTGCATTATTTGCCATCATCTGAAGGACCATCTCTGTGTTAACTGCTTTGGTTGAGCCGAACAGGGTGGGGAGGAGTGTGGAGCATGTAATAGGAGTAGCCCCTGAGACTGTTATAGAAGTCCGGGTGTATAACAACGACTTACTAAGGCCAAAGAGCTATATCTCCGTGACTTTTCTACTGTCCTTGGAAAACTTATGGATATAAAAGAGGAGATTCAAAAATAATGGTATTAAGATAAAAACCCCATTACAATAATACCTTATCATGAAATATGCTTCTTGCCCTTCAAAAATATCCTCTTTCAACCATAATACATTTACCACACCTTCTAGTTCATTTATTAAAGATGTTAGATACCCATAACAATCAATTTTTATTATTAGACATAATTTTATATTTATTTCAAGGAAAAGAAAATATTGTCAAGGACTAGATTATCAAATAAAGGGTTGTTTTTATTGAGTGCCCACTGTTGCCAGGCATTTTCTCATATAATATCTCAGTGACTCTTAATGTGCAAAGAATTTTTATTCTAAGCCTCAGAGAAAGTAAGAAACTTGTGTAAGGACATATCACTATTAAATTATGTGGCCTATATGTGAAATCTGCCTATATTCTTTCTGTTATAGCCCTGTGCCCCTACTTTTCCACATATAGTTATTTTATCATAGGAAATTAGGATTTTTAAAAGCTACTCTGAATTTCTCAGAATGGATAGATTTTCCCAGGTATGGGACTTGTGGTGCTAAAACCAAGAGATATCGTAGGAAAACTAAGTTGTTGGTCTCCCTTTTTGAGACACAAATGGATTCAATGGGATAAGTACATTTTCATGAATTGTACTAGTAATCTTTCAACACTCCAAATAGTATAACTCAACATTTATTTCTTTACCTAATGGTAAATAATTATTTTAAATAAAGTTCTCTCCTCTTCTACACAAATACACAAGTAATTTTGTTTGTATTTAAACAAAAATACAAATGTATGACTGTATTTATTAGATTCAAGGAAAAAATCCAAAGTAAAAAATAACCCAAAGAGACATGTGGTTTATTCAAAGGGAATGATTGATTAACTCTCTTTAAGCACCACTTAGTGAGCATTTGACATACAGCAGATACTATGGCAAGCATTTTGTGTATATTTCATAGTATTCTCACAGTAACTCCCACTTTAAAGTAATAAAACTAAAATTCAGAAAGACTATATAGTTTACCCACTGGAGAGATGTGATTCTACCCAACTCCAGCTGAACTGAAAGCTATTGCCACCCAAGACCTTTACCATATGATGAACTAAGATCTTTTCAGTCAACTCACATCATTTAGACATTTAGACATTTATTGAAAATTTACAATGCTCCAGGCTTTACATCAGGGACCACAAATGCAGCTGAGTGAGTCACGGTCCATGCCCTTTGACCCTGCTTTGTAAGAGAACGGGTGGAAGAAGAAATAAGACACACAAGTTAACAAGCAACAGACATGGACTAGGATATGGTCAGAACTATCCACAGATGTTAATGATGTGAAATTCATAGGGAGAGAAGTATCAGATTGGGTGGACATTTCACAATTTTAAATTGTCCACTTACCCAAAATTTTCAGCAACATTATTACATGTTGTGGTTTCACACACAAGTAAGTGACACATATTCCAAGCATAATTTTACCCATGAACATTGTGCAAAAACTGGTACCACAAGTCAGGTATCTGCTGCACTAACAGTGCACAAAATATGGAGTACTATGTTGTAATTTCCAGTTAAAGAGACAAATTTTAGATATAAAATATTGCATCATATATCAAATACTTCATTATATAAATGGCTATATAAAATTATATTCTGGTTAGCTTAATTACATTTAATCAGCTAAATTTTCATATATGCTAAATGCATATGTATCCACTTTAAAGTTATTTAAAAACTGACAACCATAATTACCAATGAAATTAGAATAAATGATAACTAATCATTTGATACAGTTAAGCTAGAAAACACTAACGAGCTTGCAGTTACACAAAGTTGTATTATTGCTATTAAAAATTAGTGCTGAATTAGTGAAGATGTTTAGTACTACTACTGGCACTTCTAGTGGAACCAGTTAGCAGAATAGGCATTAACTGAACAAATGTGGAGCTTGGAAAATATTAGTGAGACTACACACTAAAACGGTGTGTCCTCTTTTTAGATATTTAAAAAGATAGATTGATGTTCCTCTAATTCCTATTAAAATACTTCATGTAATTTAGCTTTCCTGAATTCATTCATATAAAATTAATTTTATTAACCAAGAATTCTATTAAGAAGCACTTTCACACCTCATGAGTACAGCAATAATTGATACAATAATGACCTCATGTCCTCACAGGGTTGTAAAATGTCTCCTGGTTGAAAAGAGACTGAATCATGTTCGATATGATTTAGTATATATATTCCTCTAATGAATTAAAATTAAAAATTTGTCAGTATTTTATGGTGGACAAATAAACGTTAGCCGATTTCCTGAAGATTTCACCCTCTGTCACAGCTACCTTAATTGTCCTAGAAGATGCTCCCAGAAACCTCCCACCAGGTCTGTTTCCCAGCAGGGCCTGATCAGGTTCTCAGCTCGGTTTCTGAGCAGGGCTGGCTCGTGCTTCGTGAGCTCCGGGAGCGTGCCCAGCCCTCTCAGAATCACGTTGTCAGCTCCATTCCCTCAAGGCTGCCTCTAGAGCAGCACATAAACAAACTTTGTTAAATCTCACTTGGAAATTGAAGGACTTTTTTTTTTTAAAAAAAAAAAAAAGCCAGAATAGAAGAGGTAAAGGAAGCTTGATTGACGGGTGCCAGGTTCTTGTTAAGATATATTTAATGAAACCATGTCTGTTTTTTGTTTTGCTTTTATTTTTGGTTTTGTTTTGTGTTTTGTTTCCCAGGGGAAAATAAGCTGGTAGGGGACCTTCTGGTCTTAGGAGGCGCCACACTCTATGGTATCTCTAATGTCTGGGAAGAGTACATCATCCGAACCCTGAGCCGAGTGGAATTCCTGGGGATGATTGGTCTCTTTGGTGCATTTTTCAGTGGAATTCAATTGTGAGTAAAACTAACAAGAAATTCAGACAGTGGAAACCATCAGGACTTACTCTCACCATTTTTGTCCTTGGGGTGTAACAGTCAAGGCTGATCACCACCTAGAGATCTTATGAAATCTGCAAGTTCAACATCCTGATTAGTGCATTTCTTCCAAAACAAACAAGTTTACTATAAATTATTCTAAAACATTTCATGGACTTTGAAGATAATTTTCAAGAAATCATTAGAAGCATATTGACTTTCCCAAACCAGTGAGTGGGCTATTACTTAGAGAAATGGAAAAGCCAAACACAAATACCACAATTTGATGCACTTCCAAAAAGGCATATTGTATTGATTAGTGACAGTGACTGCTGGAGAACTCACAGATTGAAATTGCCCTTTTAAAAGATTTATTTATGTATTTATTTGAAAGTCAAAGTCATAGAGTGGGGGGAGAGACAGAGAGAGATAGTCTGTCCACTGGTTCACTCCCCAGATGCCTGCAACGGCTAGTGCTGGGCCAAGCTGAAGCCATGGACAAGGAGTTTCATCCAGTCTCTCACTAGGGTAACAGGGGCCCAAACACTTGGACCATCCTCCGCTACTTTTCCCTGGCCTTTAGCATGGAGCTGGTTGGGAAATAGAGCAGCTAGGACATGAACCAGCACCCATGTAGGATACCGGTGTCACAGGCAGTAGCTTTGCCAGATACACCATAATGCTAGTACCTAAAATTGCCCTTTTATAAATTTGTTCTTTTATTGCCCTTAGATTTGTAAGAGTAAATCACATTTCAAATTTTCTCTTAGAATTCAGCATTTCCATTTTCCTTGTAAAGGTGAAGATATAACACAGACATTCACTAAATATCAAACAGTCAAAAGCACCAGTTTTGGCAATAATTCTGGAATTGGAACATATAAGTCCTCACTGGTGCTTCAGAAATTTTCGTGTCATACAAAACATACTTTTCTGTCTGTAAGGACCATGAATTTTAGCTTCTTACAAGAGGTAAAGAATGATAGTATAACCTCCAGTCTAATCTTACCAAACCACCTTCTCTACTAACAAATAATTCTGATTTCAATAAATATATTTCTACAAAGCAAGTAGTTTGTAATTGTATTGATTTAGTATCTGAAATTATTTATGGAAGATATTTTGGCATCACCTTAAACATGTTTTGCAAATAGGTTCTCCAAATTCTTCAAATGTTGGTACCCTGAGATACTGATGACAAACTCCATAGCAAACAAGACTGAAGGGGATTTATTTTTGGTTTATTTTGAAACTCTGATGGCATTTAAAACTTTAGCTTGGTGAGAGGAAATCATGTAATTCAACTATTCATAGCCAACATTTTGTACAAGAATGGCTCATTTTACATATTACTACTGTTGAGTCCAAAAAACATATCCAGAGATCCAGTGCTCATTTGTTTCACCTGTAGTCCACTAGAACTAAGTGCTCTGGAGACATCTGCTGTCAAAATAAGGGTGCGTGTAGCAGCTGGATACATCAAGAGTGCCCTGGAACCAAAGCAATGCTGGTGGAATGGCGGCAGCCTTACCTCCTGGTCTTCCTCCTGAGTAGTGCTTCTCAAAATGTGGCCCGTGGACCACCAGCACTGGTATCATATGAGAACTTGTTAGGAAAACACCTCGTGACCCTTCCCAGAGCTATGAATCAGGATCCCTAAGAACGGGTCCCAGAAAAGGTGTCTTAGCGAGCTAAGTAGCTTTGAGAGACATTTAACTCTGAGAATCCCTGCCCTGGAGAATGTGCAATCGAAAATCAATTAAACCTGCCAGTGCAGAAGTTTTCTGAATCATGTTATTTGCTCTTTTAGGAAGCATCTGAGCAAGAACAAGGGCTGAAGGTAGTCTGCTTGGATGAGGACAGTGGAAGGTTTGGGTTCCACCAAGCCCACTGGCATACTGCTGCCCACAGCCAGCAAGGCCATTCTGCCTAATCAGCCTTGCCCCTGTGTGACAGAAAGTTATTTTTAAGTTGATTTGGTTGTTTTGTTATTTGCATAGATCTAGTAAATGAAAAATAAGAAGATAGAACGGAGTATAATCTTGCTCATCGGATCCACTTTGTTTGAATTCACAGAGCTATCATGGAGCACAAGGAGCTGCTAAAGGTGCCCTGGGATTGGCAAATAGGTAAGGGGTTTGCTCACTTAGTGCTGTGTTTAGTAAGCCTGAGATATGTGTTTGAAAAGTGATATGGGCGGGGACATGAACAAGAAAGGGACTTAAAATGGCAGGGGACAAAGGAAGATGAAATTCTCTTATCATTTTAAGAATTCCTGCACACTGTAAGAGACTGAATTGTATGATTCGTGTTTCTTAATTGAGCTTCTTCCCATTATCATCATCAAGATGCCATTAGGGAAGGCACAGAAGTGTGTTATTAGGTTAAAGACCAACCAAAAAGAGAAAAAAATGCCCTGAGGCAGTGGTAGCACATAAATGACAGCGATTTGCTGCAGCCAAGAAACAGGCAACTGATGTGATCATTAAAAAGTAAAGGGAAGAAAACTGAACTTGACAAAAAGGGATGAAAGAAAACAGCGTAATGGGCATTCTGTGCCCATAAAAGCCTGTTCTGAAGGGAGCATTTGCACATAAGAAATGGTTAATTGATCTCCAAATGGACTTAGAAAAAAAAATCAAGCACAGTTCAAGCTAGTTCATACTTATCCAGGGCATCTTGGAGTGCACCTATTTCTAAAAAATCGCTTTCCCCTGAAACATTTAGGACAGGGATTTAAAATCCTAGGTAATGGTCAAATGATCGATCCGACAGCAAGCCCTAGATTGCCCTAGATTGCCATTTAATACCCTCAGAAGGCATTCCCTCACTGTCTATACTGAGACTCCCGGGTCCCAGCAGTGAGCACAGAGTTTGGCCTGTGGGGATGACTATAAAACACATGCAATCGGCCGGCGCCGCGGCTCATTAGGCTAATCCTCCGCCTTGCGGCGCCAGCACACCGGGTTCTAGTCCCGGTCAGGGCGCCGGATTTTGTCCCAGTTGCCCCTCTTCCAGGCCAGCTCTCTGCTGTGGCCAGGGAGTGCAGTGGAGGATGGCCCAGGTGCTTGGGCCCTGCACCCCATGGGAGACCCTGGCTCTTGCCATCGGATCAGCGTGGTGTGCCAGCCGCAGCGCGCTGGCCGCGGTGGCCATTGGAGGGTGAACCAACGGCAAAGGAAGACCTTTCTCTCTGTCTCTCTCTCTCACTGTCCACTCTGCCTGTCAAAAAATAAAAAAAATTAAAAAATTAAAAAAAAAACACATGCAAGATGAATGCAAATATCAGGTGAAGCACAATGCCTCCCCCCCACACTCCACCCCCCATTCTGAAGCTGAGTGAGCCATTTCCAGTTCATATGCGCTCTGATATAGCAGACAGCTTTTATCAGATTCTCTCACAAGGAAGGGAAACAATGCCATCAACTCCTGCGCACCCCTTTGCTTCCCCCAGCCTCTAAGCATCTGAGTCCATCTGGTTGGCAGCATACCTCCCTCTGAAGGCACCCTCTGAGCCACAGAATTACACATGACTCTCCCTGGGGGTTATCTCTAGTGACTTCAGGGGTCGACCGGCTCTTCTGTCTGTCACAGAGCCCTGCCATGTAATCTCCCTCGAGTTTTACTCCAGAGCGTTATAATTAAATGAAAATCAATAGAGAGGAGAGAATGGGGAGAGGAGAGGAGGGCAGCCAGGGAAGGAAACCAGCTGCAGGTTACAGAAGCACTTGCTTTTGTGACTCTCAAAGCCAGGAAACAAAATGTTACTGGTGGTTGGTAGCACTTCACATCACAGCGGTCTGTGAGTATAAATTAATTTGATATTGACGGTAATAGCAATCATCAAAAAGAATTGGTCTTCTAATTATGCGGATGTCATGTGCATGTCCATTGAGGTTCTATTATAATTCTATGTTCATTAAGTGTGTCATCCAAAGATAGTTTTGTTCTGAACTCTCATATTGGCATTAAAATGTCAGTCCCCTGTAGTCCAAGATGACAAAGAGTGGTGTGGAAGGAATGCACCACAGAGCTGTGGGTTTGATTCTTGATTGGAAATGAGGCCAAAATGGCCTGGATGGGGAATCAAATACTCATCCTTTTGTTTCTGAACCATTTGTGGGGTTCAGTTTGAGATTTCTTTTTTAACTCCAGGGCCAACTCTGTCTTCATTAGCTCACTCTGATTTGCTGTGTATTTCTGTTTAGCTCAGTTCTAGGCACGGAACATTCAAGGAACAAATAGTTATTGAATGAGCAAATGAATGAATGTCAGCCAAGAAAATGGGTCCTGTCCTGCTCTCTCTCATCTCACAAAATGTAGAAAAAAGTGAAGTGGACTGGAAGAAGGCTTGATGTTGCACTTTCTTTCTGGGAACTGGGGGATAGCAGAGCAACCACTTATACTTGTGGAGCAAAGGGAACACCAGAGGCAAATTAGCATCCTCTCCCCCTTCCCTGCACTCCCTGGGAAGTCACCCAGCAGTGTGCCATGCAATGCCAGGCGTGGACCACTGTGTCCTGGTGGAGAACGTCCATTGTTTTCAGTAGGACACCATCATCCAAGATGGTTTTCACTTCTTGTGATCTGTGAGAGAGTCCCCTTCCCTCTGCTAATCCATCTCATTCAATCTGGACAGCTCTAGTGCTTGCCACTTTATCAAAGTAAAAAAGAATGTTTTTCTCCCCTCTGGATTAAGTGGGATAATAAATGGGTCTTGTGTTTTCTGGGCTTGAAGACTTTTTTGTCTAGAAGATTTGTGTGATTTTCCTACAACATGGGCCAATTGCAAGGTACAGAAGAATTAAAACCAGGAAGATGGTAGTCATCGCTGTTTGGATTTTTCCTTTGTTTAACCTATTGAACAGAAGGACTCATTGTGATTATCTAAGCACTAAACTCAACTAAAATGTCTGCTACAGTGTCCTCCCGGAGAGCAGGAACGGTCAGAAATCCAGTGAATAACTTAAACCTTCCCTTCATCCCACTTGCCATATTGTGTTAAAGGATGGTGAGCAAATGCAAAATGATTTCACTGTCAGGTGTCACGGGGAAGGAAATGTACCAGGTCAGCTGGTTTGGGGTGTGTGGTATGCAGCAGGCTTCCTCATTTCTCATGTTATGATCAATGCTTATTTGGGTTTTTAGTTGTTTTTCTCCCCCTGAAGGCCAAAATAAGAGATTGGCTTTTCCCTGAAGATGAGATAATGGGACCATAGAGCAGGAAGGACCTTTAAGACCATTAAGAACAAAAAAATAAATAAAATAAAAACTGAAACAGAATGTAGCATTTCTTTTGGTAATACTGAATCTGAGGCCTAGAGAACTAATGGGCCTTGACCAGGATCTCGGCTGCCTATGGTGGGACTAATTTGTACTGGACCAACACAGCCAACTGGCACTCTTCACAAGTTTAGCTTAATTCATCTGTTCTGAGAAGACATTTCATCTGGGCATTATTTTTAAGACTTAAAATATTTTATAAATCTAGTATAGATGGAAAATGCATATTATAAAAATATGCATGGATTAAAGCATTTTGGGCACAAGAATGAGCTTATCAATCAGTTTCATTTTTCAGTGAACTTTTGGAAGTCCCCATCATATAGCATATCATCTATATTTCATATAAAGTAAGACTTTCATCACAGTCAAATAGGATGCTCTTTCAAAGCCTGATTTCTCTTCCTAATAAGCAATATAGATTAGTGATAATTATTCAGAATTCAAAGTCAGATTGTTCATGTGACTTGGGGGCAGGTTGCTCAAGCCCTGTGTGCTGGTCTTTGGTCTGATTACTCACAGGTCCATTTCTTACCCCTGTTCTGCTCTGCTCATGCCAGCCACACCACCCAGACTTCTGTCAGCAGGCTTCCAGCTAGGTTTGGAGAAGATGGGAGGTCGGGGAAGAGAGGGGAGGAAGAAAGAAGCCAGCATGTTTCTCCCTGATTCCCTCTTTTGTGTCAGGTCTCCATGATATCCTCCTTGCTGTATTTCTTCAACTCTTGGAGTGCAAGCAACTTAACTGTTACTGCTCATCTTTGAGTGGCCTCACTATTCCTGTTTCCCCATTACCCACTGAAACAAACGCCTTTACACATCATGCTCCATATTAAATTTTCCTCGTTTATACCTGGAATGCACTGTGTTTCTTGACTGATACACTCTACAAGCTGATTTCCTTGTCTAAAAAGGATAACCATAGTAAGGATATTATACTGCTGTGGGGATTAGTTAATGTATATACAGTATTTGAAGCATAATAAGCATCTGGTTCATTTTAGCTGATACGATTACTTCCAATTTCCTTAACTTAAACGTGTTTGGCACATGAGGACAAGAGCAACCAAATTTGATCTTTAGTGAAAGAGAAAACATTTCAAATAGATGGTTATATACCTCCTCTGTCCATGCAGTCATCACAGCTATTATGTAGATGTCTGCCAAAAGTAATTCATTATACATGTTTGATGATGTTGATCAACTGAAAACTCTAAATGGATAGCAAGTCGGACCTTTGAATGCATTGCTAGTGTCCACTAACTGGCTAATGTTCACCTAAGAACAGCAAATCACCAAAGTACAGCAATTCTGTATTTCAACTTTCAGTTCAATTGTGTGTTTATTTGACTGACCATGCTTTGCTTACAAATCAGTATAGATACTTGCACACAAAAGCATCGGTTAGCCTAGCAAAGTGATGAACTATGGTGATTTATCTATTCTACTCTTGTCCCCTACATCTAATTTCTGCAGCTTTGAAAATTACATTTAGAATGGTTAAGTGGAAGGCATCCAGAGGTGACCTGAGGAGCAAAGTGAAAGCCTCCTGTGTGTCTGTATTCCCAGTCTCCTTGGCTTCCTGGGTGTGCTTATAGACTCACACCTCTTCCTTGAGCACCCCCCGCCCATTGGACAGATATTCTTGGATGATACATAAGCGTCTTAAACTTAACACATTCAAGATGGAGCTTTTTATTTCCTCTGACAATTTGGCCTTCCCTTGGTTCTCTCCATCTCAGTAAGTGGCATCACAATCTACCTGGTCTCCACAGTAACTGGAACCCTGGCATCCTTGATATCGTCCTTTCTCTGTTTATGAACATCTGTCACCAGGGATGGTTGCGTCTTCACAGACCTGGCCACTTGCCTTCTCCAGTGCCCTTCACAGTGAAACCAAGCAAGCTGCCAGCCTCTCTTGCTTGAACTTGAACCCTGGTGTTCAAGCCCTGCTTTTGCCTTTCCAACCACTTTTCCTCAGAGTAGGCAAAGTCATATTTTGAAAATTGGATCAGATCATGTTAGTCAAGTATTACTAAGAGTGGCTTCATCTTGAAGCTGAAATAAGACAATAAATTTCTTTCCAATACCTGCAGGGCCCTGCATAATCCATCCCCTTCCTAATTTTCTAGCCTCATCTCTTCTCACTGCCCATTCTGTTCAATATCCTCATTCATTCTGGCTCTGGTAGCTCCTGGAACACTATAGGCCCTGGCCCTTCTCAGGGCAAATCTCCCTGCCTAAAGTATTCTTTCCCTGGCTTGTCCTGTGGCAATTTCTTTTTGGTCCTTCAGCGTTCAAGGTAAAGGCCACTTTCGTAAAGCAATCTTGCTTAACCAGCTGCCTAAAGCAGCCACCCTGCCCTTCTCTGTGGGAGCATTACGCTTGATCATAGCCAAAAGGCCGAGAAGCGATCTGTGGGAGCATTGATGCAGCTTTCAACTTCCTGTCTATCCTGTGTTCCATTGTATCATCAGAGCCCACAAGTCAGAGTCATGCAGAGTGTAGTGTGCTTTGTGAGAAGATGGAAGGGCAGGATTCTGGAACTTTCTAGTCAGTCATGGTATGATCTGAATTAGTGGTACCCTGGTGCCTGTTCTGTATTCTGATCAAGTCTGATTATTTTTCATGCATCTGTTTAAGGATATATCTTATCCCTAGTCTGCTAATCACAGATTTCTTTAAGGAGTACCACATCAATGTTTATGACATTTCATATTTTAGTAATAGTTACTCATAGATTATATAGTATTTGTTGCATTTTTAGTAACTTGGTTTAAAGAAAAATGTATTATAAGAAACCTGAAACCTAAATATAGAACTGTGGGGAGCAACTCGGACTAGACTAAGTTACTGGAATCAAGACTTATTCTATGCATCTGCTCTCCCACAATATGGCGCTGAGAAGGGAGAAACAGCTTCTACACAGCTGCCTCCAGTTCAACCAATAAACTGTAGGACCTGCTCCTGATTGGAGGAGAGCAGCGTACTCGGCGTGTGGGTAGCAGAGTTGGGATTGGTGGAAGAGGACTATAAAGGAGGAGAGAGACAACATGCACCGGGAACATCTATCTGAAGGAACACCTGTGCAGCCCCCGAGAGAGCCGGCCGGCGGTGTGCCGCTCCCCTGCTGAAGTGGGGAAAGTGGCCAGGGGGAACTGCCCTTCCACGGAGGTGGAAGGGACGGCAGCCAACCCGGGAAGAACCAGCAGCAAACCCGGGAAGGGCCGAGCAGACAAAAGAACAGCGCAGGGTCCTGTGTCGTTCCTCCACGAAGACGGGGAGCGACATAATGGTGCCGTGACTCGGATATGAAGCCTAGGCAGGGTTTAGTGTCGTTCCTCCACGAAGAGGGGGAGCGACATAGAACAACTGATGATTTTTAGGAGTAAAAACTTCTGGTGTAGAAACAAAATCCATCTGACATTACCTTGACTGCATAGACACTTAAGAAATTGAAGTGACTATTCCAGCCTCCTCCAAGGGCATGTATACCACACTAGAGGGGGCTGTTGTATTGAGTTCACTTACTTAATGTTCAGAAAAATGTTTTATATCGATCTGATCTGGCTTGTCTTAAATTTAGTATCAGAAACATAGAGAATGAGGATTTGTACCATTAAATACTTTCCATATTTCATACAGGCAAACAAAATTTCTCTGGGGGAATCCCTGGTCTTCCTACTCAGAAGGATTGGGTATCCAGTACCTACCACATCCCTCAAAACTCCCAGAATCCAGAGGAAGCAATCTGTCCATAGCCCATATCAGATACATTTAATCAAGTCTTCCTATTTAAAGAAGGATTTCTACTGTAATGCCCACTGATCCACTGAATTGTACCATTTACACTTGTTCTATGCCTTATTCTTTCAAGGTAGATACCAATATCATTTTTCTATATTTGCATTGTATCAACATCAGGGAAAAGATAAACTGCGGTCTAGATTTAGCTACAAACTCCTGTTTGGAACCCTACAAAGTTGAGATTTCATGGAATTATTAATAATTATTTATCTAGGCATCATTGCATATTAGAGAGAATTTAAGATAAGAGGCTGGTATACATCACCTTCAAGGCATCAAGCCCATGTGTAAGAGTCTGTGGTATGCTGGGAAAGGTGCTGGGAGGGTAGCGCTCAATGTGTCAGGGATAATGTGGAGCAGAATTCAAGAATGTGGAAGAAGCAGGAAGACCATCCTATGCTCAGAATAGAGAAATGGTCTGCCCAAGGTCACACAGTGAGGATTCCAATTCAGTCTTCCAAAGCCAGGTCTCATTGACATGTGAGCCCTTCAGTGTGAAAGACTATGCAGTTATTATGAGCAATACATAGTACCAAGCAGTTTTGTCCCTGTTTTATAAATAAAAAACTAGAATTTTCTAAAAAATTTAAAAACACATGGATGGCACGAGTGATTTGTAGACAGTTGGGCAGAGAATCCAGAAGCTTGGGAATGCAGCCACTAGGAGGCGCTCCTTCCCTGAAAAAGCAAGATGTCAGCTGTGTAAGAAGTAGAAAGTTCGTTTCACACTGGAATTTTGACTTTGCACATCTCTGCTTTGTATTACCCGACAGTCAACAACAGTTAACACAGTGAAATAACAACTGCTGTTGTGAGTGATAGGTGGTGTGCACTATCCCACTGTGTTCTCCCACTGTGGCTGCTGAGGAAGGCTTGAGTGAGACCCTGACATTGCCCTCTCTTCACACCCCACAGGACTGCTCTATGTTGGCTTTAGTGCCTGCATGTTTGGTCTCTACAGCTTTATGCCAGTCGTCATAAAGAAAACCAGTGCCACTTCGGTCAACCTCTCCCTGCTCACAGCAGATCTGTACAGCCTGTTCTGTGGATTGTTTCTCTTCCACTACAAGGTAAGTTGAGTCACTGCTCCCTGTGAGAATGACACTGTGCAGGATATAGTGCATACAGGTAAGAGCGCCCAGCTGTGGAACGCCTAATTCTGTGTAGGCACTGGGAATACAACCGTGTGCTAGCTCTCACGATTTGGGTATTCACATTTTGGCTCTAAGACAAAAGCAACATTTTGTCCTAACAGACCAGAAACTGTGGACAATTGAGAAGAAAAGATATGAAGTAGCCAAGAAGGAAAGGGAATTTGGAAGAACAGGGGTCAGTTTTTCTGACACCATTCAGCCCAGAATGGGCTGGGAAGCTGGGAAGATTTGTACAGTTCCCAACCCCAAAATATATTCTGCCAAAAGCACTGGTATATCCTGTTCCCTTTGTAGAGAAGACATAATTCCTAGAGGTTTTGCAAAGCAGCTCAAGTACATAATCAGAATTATTATTGAGAGAAGCCTCAGTCATAACCCTGAAACAGATTAAGAAGAGTATAACCAAGGCTTGTAGCCAGGGAGACCAGAAACAGATCTGGAAGCCTGGAGAGGCTGAGAAAGTGGCTATATCAGTAGACAAGAATAAAGTACTCAAGTTCCTATTTTCCCCACAATTAAAAATATTATTTATTTATTTATTGTTTGAAATAAAGGTAGAGACGGGAGAGAAAGAGAGAGAGAGAGAAATATCCTATTCACTGACTCACCAGCTACTCCCAGTGGCTGGCTCTGGCCATTCCAAAAGCAGGAGCCCAGAATTCAATCCAGATCTCTTTCTTGGGTAACAAGGCACCAACCAATGGATTCACTGCCTGCCGCCTCCCAGGATGCACATTACCAGGAAGGTGGAATCTGAAGTGGAGCCAGGACTCCAGGCTGGACACTCCAGCATGGATATGGGCATACCAAGCAGCATCTTAACTGCTGCCCCATACACCTGCTGCCTCAATTTTATTGAGGTATAGTTAGCAGATAAAAGTTATATGTAGGGCTGGCACCATGGCTCACTTGGTTAATCCTCCGCCTGCAGCACCAGCATCCCATATGGGCTCCAGGTTCCAGTCCCAGTTGCTCCTCTTCCAGTCCAGCTCTCTGCTATGGCCTGGGAAGGCAGTGGAGGATGGCCCAAGTGCTTGGGTCCCTGCCCCTGCATGGGAGACCAGGAGGAAGCACCTGGCTCCTGGCTTTGGATTGGCACAGCACCAGCCATAGCAGCCATTTGGGGGGTGAACCAACAGAAGGAAGACCTTCTGTTGTCTCTCTCTCACTGTCTATGACTCTGTCAAAAATTTTTTTAAAAAGTTATATGTAAATGTATTTCTCAGGTGTACAATGTGATGTTTTGATGTTTTGATATACATATCATTATGAAATGACTGTCATCAAGCTAATTAAGAGATATGTCACCTCATGTAATTTTATTTTTCACATGTTTGGGGAGACTACTTAAGATCTAACTTCTTGGCCGGCGCCACGGCTCACTAGGCTAATCCTCCGCCTTGTGGCGCCGGCACACCGGGTTCTAGTCCCGGTCGGGGCGCCGGATTCTGTCCCGGTTGCCCCTCTTCCAGGCCAGCTCTCTGCTGTGGCCAGGGAGTGCAGTGGAGGATGGCCCAGGTGCTTGGGCCCTGCACCCCATGGGAGACCAGGAGAAGTACCTGGCTCCTGCCATCGGATCAGTACGGTGCGCCGGCCGCAGCATGCTGGCCACGGCGGCCATTGGAGGGTGAACCAACGGCAAAGGAAGACCTTCCTCTCTGTCTCTCTCTCTCACTATCCACTCTGCCTGTCAAAAAAATAAAAAAAATAAAAAAATAAAAAGATCTAACTTCTTAGCAGATTTCAAGTCTGCAGTCCATTCTCATTAACTTCACTGTCTACACATTAAATCTCCAGAACTTACCCATCTTTTAACTGAAATCTTGTGCCTTTTGACCAGCTTTTGTCCCATGAGTTCCTTTTTGATATGGAGCCTTTTGCCCATGTGCTGGGAAAAAATGACAGCTTAAAGAAAATACCTAGAAAGCAGATGTTTGGCTTGCCTGTTAAAAATGCTTGCAATGCCTGCATTCCATATCTGAGTACCTGGGTCCAAGTTCCAACTTTACTCCCAATTCCAATTCCTACTAATGCATACTTTGAGAGGCAAAGGTGATGGCCCAACCCAAGTAGTTGGGTCCCTGTCACCCTTGTGGGAGACCCAGATAGAGTTCCTGGCTCTGAGCCTTGGCCAGGTACAATCCTGTTGTTGCAGATATTTGGAGGAATGAACTAGTGAATTGGAGATTTCTTCCCTACTTCCCTCCTCTTCAGTACCTACATCTCTCAAATAAATGACAAAAATGAAAGAAAAAGCAGCCACATGGGATTGGGCAATTTCTCTTGTGTGTAAGTTGCTTGGTCTATCTAGTGCAATCTCTGTACCAAGTCAAGTCATGACACAGGTCTCCCCCGGGGACGGCAGGGTCCCAAGCACAGGGGTCATCACCCACTTCTTCCAGGCTGCATTAACAGGAAGCTAAATAGGATAACGAGGAGCTAGGGATGCAAGCATCCTAAGTTGTGGCTTAGTCCACAGCACCACTATGTCTGCCCCTACAAGATGGTTTCTAGGTTGTTGTTGGTTTTGTTTTTGTTTTTGTTTTGTTTTGTTTTGTTTTAGATTTATTTATTTGGAAGTTGGAGTTAGAGAGAGGGAGAGACAGAGACAGAGATCTTGTATATACCGGTTCACTCCCCAAATGACCCCAATGGCTAGGGCTAGGCGAAGCTGAAGCCAGGAGCCAGGAGTTTCTTCCTCTGCTTTTCCCAGGCCATTAGCAGGGAGCTGGATCGGAAGTGGAGCACCCGTATGCATTGCAGGCATTGCAGGCAGAAGCTTAACCCGCTGTACCACTTGCCAGCCCCCAAGATTGTGTTTTTAATGACTGTATTTTATTCATGGAATTGGTTGTACTTTAGTTCTTTTAATCCAGGGTTTCTTACCCATGGCACTGTTGACATTTTAAGCCAGATGATTCTTTGCTATGTGGGGACTGTCCTCTGTGTTAGAAGCTATTTAGCAGCATCCCTGTTCTTGAGCCACTACATACAATAACAGTCACTGTCAAAAGCCTCCAACATGACCTGGAAGACGCTCCTGGCACCTGTCTTCAGATGGGCCCAGCTCCAGCTGTTGCGGCCATTTGGGGGGTGAACCAGCAGATGGAAGACCTCTCTCTCTCTCTCTGACTCTGTCTCTATGTAACTCTGCCTTTCAAATAAATAAATAAATCTTTAAAAAAAATTTTTTTTTAAAAGCCTCCACACACTACTGAATATTGAGAACCATGGTCTGTAGCTATTCACTGTGATGGCATCTCTTTTGGTCATTATAATGTGTAGAGCTAGCTTGTAGTAAGTTGTTGCTCACATTCTATGTTTCAGTATTTTTTTAAAAAATAAATTTTAAATAAATCTACATAATTATTTTCATTTTTAACCTGAAACAAAAGCCTTTAAAATAATTGGAGAATTCTATTGAGCCATCAAGAGCCTTACACGCAAAACTGAGTTTATATTAAGACAACCTATATGAGAACAGGCAACTGCTCATTTTCTCCTTCCTTTCATTATCATTGTACCTACAGTTGGTACTGAGTTCTTCAATAAACACTGCCTTGTATTACTTTCTAATTACTTTATGAACTATAGTATTTCATATCTGCAAAGAAATAAACCAAATATTTCATTAAGATAGAAAAATTAAAAAAAAAAACTCCTTAAACATTTCTAAAAGACACTTCCAGGCAATCCTTGTCTTTGCAATAAAATAGTCATTGTTTGGAAAATCCAGATTTTCTTTTTCCCTCAAGGCCCAGCTTGTCTGCCTTTGAGGTTGGCCTTGGGTTCTACCAATACACGGCCCAAGTTAGGAGAAGGGCAGGACAGAGTGGCCCCATCCCACCACAGTCAGATGTACCACATCAGAAAAATAATTTTTAAATAATGTATTATGTATTATGAAAAATTTCTGGCAAACTCAACAATGTTGGTAAATTTGTAGAATTCCATAGGTTTCATGGTATTGGGTTGTGTGTGTGTGTGATGAGAGAAACCTGGTTATATTTTTATAGCTCTTCTTTGGAAAAATGTCTATTTAAATTTTGTACATTTTTGATAAGATTATTTATCATTTTACCATTGACTTGTGATAATCCTCTATGCTAATATCCTAAACACTAGAATCTTATCAGATTTTTCTGAATATTTCTCCAATTCCATGGTTGTCCTTTATATTTCTTGCTGATGTCCTTTGAAGCACAAAAGTTTTTAACTTTGTGAAGTCCTGTTTATCTACTTGGTTATACTTTTAAAACATGAAAGAAAACAAGTAAATCCCACCACTGCCTTTGGGCTTCCAAGTCTTCCTTGGTTGCTTCCTGCTGCTTCTCCTCTCCAAGGTTGCCCATAGTAACTGCCAATCACCTTGCATTGTCTGCTCCCAGGGGATAGTTCAAAGTCACAGCCTAAGGAAGAGAAGATTAGACTCAGGTGAGGTCTCCTTAACTCACCAAAGAGTGCGCTGGAGAAGAGGCTTTAAGCCAGTAATGCTCCTTTGAGGATGAACAGCAGACTCATCTAAAGAGTTTTAGAACTTGGTTCTTGCTGTCTCGGAGTCCAACAGCCCAAGCAGCTGGTGTTCAAAGGCTCCCCAGGTGGATCTAGTGCCCAGGCAGGGTTAAGCCGCAGACTGAGTCACCATACCGACTTTCAAACCTTGGTGGGGAAATGGAATTAAAGGTTACGTTTATTTCGATGAGTCTTCAACAAGTTCATGGGGAAAAAATGCATGGATAGGATCCCTGCTGCAAGCAAGGGAACAAGGACTAAAGAGTAAAAATTACAGTTATTGATAAAAATAAAGAAACACTGTTAGCAAGTAGTCATCTCAAACTGGAAGTATCTGCCTTGGGAAACAGGAGTTCCTATCCTTGGAGCAAACAGGACAAGAATGTGAGGCGGAGAATGCATGTGGAGGAGCTCCCATTTCAGTGCTGGGGATTGGACCCAGTGACTTCTGAGATCGCATTGGGCTTTACTGTGATCTGCAGTTACAGTTTATTCTTTTGTTAATCATGATATCATCACCATCTGCCACTCTCTTGTCTGACTAAAATTTATAAATATCTGCAAGTTGAGATGGAGGGACTATTTTCTAACAGATGTTGCTTATCCAAACAGAGCCAAATGAAGCTCTCCTGCCCAACATTGACTATTTGCTTTTTGTCACTTTCCACCCTTGGAAAACAATCCATTCCTTTTCCCTCCCATCAGCCCACTGTCTGCAGCACCTCTGCTCCTTGTGTTGATTGCCATGTTGACTGGATAATAATGCCCCACATTGCTGGAAAGCAAAAGGCCTTATTCTGAACTAGACCATCTGGATAATGTAGTGCTTTTGCAAATCCTGATTTTATAAGACCTCTGAGAAGGAGCTATATATTTCTGTTCTTTATTACCTGACAACATTATTGAATCCAAAATAGTAAATATCTAGCAACCCACAGAAAGCACAGGAAGTGAGCTTTACTGGGCCTCAGAGACCCCCAAAACCAAACCCCAGAAGAGATTGGTATGGAGGCTTTTCACTTTGCTACTGTACTTAGCTTTGCAAGGTCAGAGGTTGATCTGTCACAAACTCCATCACCTTATATGTATTATACAAACAGGACACTTTTGCAATATAAAGGGTTTAGTTTCCCATTTCTCCTATAATAAATTACCACAAATTTATTGATTTAACCCAAACTTACTATCTTATAGTTACGGAAGTTAGAGTCTCTCTGGGCTAAAATCAAGTTTTAGCAAAGAGTTCTGGTGCTTCTAGAAGCATCTAGGGACCACCTGTGTTCCTTGGCTCGTGGTCCCCTTCCTTTGTCTTCAAAGCCAGCGGTACAGCATCGTCAAATCTGACTCTGTCTTTCCTGCTTCCTTTTCATAGACAGCAAAATGACAGTGGGAACACCTGCGTACTCCAGGATACTCTCCTCTTCTCCAATTCTCAACCACTTCTGCAAAGCTCCTTTTACCATGTAACTTATTCACGGTTCCAGGGATTAGGATGTGAATATCTTTGGGGACCCATTATTTTGCCTATCCCAGGGGGAATATTATAATTACTCCAGGATGATAGGGGTGCACTGGCTCCAAGCTGGCTGCCTAGAACATGTGGACTCACTGTTCAGAAGCCCTGTGTTGATGATAAGCACACATTGTCCACCTGCAGACCCTCTGTGCTCTGCTTATTGAATTTCTCAGCTGACTTTGGAATTAGTCATGGTTACCTGGTAATGTGATTTTAATAAAGAAAACACTAAGGTTTTTAGGTGGAGAATAAATTGTGGTGGTTGGGGGGGATCTCTTCAGTGTCAACCATGTGAGTATGAATTAAGTAGGATAGTGTACCAAAAATGAGCCACAATGTTATCGGCCACCTAAATTAAAATTAGTATTTCGGGTTTTTACCTTAAGTTTAGAGAAGCATTCTAAGCTCGGGCACAAACGAGATGGGCAACATGGTAAAGTTCAGGATTTAGTTGGGGAAGTGAGAGAAATACACAGGAATGTGAAAGCTTTATTAAGGGAGGGGGCCTAAGAAGGGTAAATTGGGAGTTCCACAACCAGGTTTTTCCAGAGAGCTGGCCAGAGCCGGCAAGCGAGAGAAGGCTTGCGGGCAGGATTCCAGTGGGCAGTGCGGGAGAGTGGCAAGCAGCGCCTGACAGCCAGTATGAGAAGAGAAAAGGCAAAAATGGCCGCACACAAGAGGTACATGGGAGAGCTGCAGGGGAGGGCTCAGAGCACTCCATGCCTCCCACTTCCAAAAGAGGAGCCTTTACGTAGTGTGACTGACAGGTGGGTTGATACAGGTAAAATCAGGTTGGGGGGTGGGGGGGGAGTGATCTCCAGCACGTAAGCCTAATTCAAATACCACATCTACATCAGAGCCAAGGGAGCCTAGATTCAAACATGGCTCCTTTTTAATCTGTAAGTCCTTTGGACCACTTACTTATCCTGTCTGAACTCCAAGGTGATTGAATTTGCTTTATGGAGTTTTTGAAGGTATGAAATTAAATAACAGATAAGCAGGCCCTAAACATAATGCATGCCTCTGGTTCAACATAGTGACTCAGGATTAGTAACCGCCATTTTGGAATTCTTCATCTTATTTTAAGATTTAGTAACAAAGTGCAGCTCCTAATGTGGTGTGAGTGCTAACTTATTACTTGTTTGAAATGGCAAACCTGGTGTCTCATGAAGAAGAATGCAGAAAATATTGTGCCTATTATTTTCATCTGCATTTTTTAATTCCTTCATTCCTTACAATAGAATTCTTGACGACCAGCAATACAAAATATTTGAGCGTTACTAAAATAAAACACCAATACATTCTTTCACTATGAGCCATTCTGTGCGGAACATTCTTCAGGAAAATAGCAGTCAGCAGTGAATATGCAGAATATTCTTTTTTGCCCCACATTTAAAATAGAAGATGACTTACTCCACACATTTTTGTTACCTTTTCAAGGCTTAATATTGCCATGGAATTGCTGTAATAATTAAAGTTGAGAGTAATTTCATAAGAAGATAATATTTTTGTAAGTTCTAATAAAATAAACTAGAAATTGATGGAGCAAAAATGAGCCTTGTATGTTCTCTTCAAGTCCCCTTCAAACATTCCACTTGGGTCATTAGCTCATCTGCTTCTCCAGCTGAACAGCCTGGAAACAGCAGTGATCCCATCTGTGGAGTAATAGCTTAGGGAAGTAAGGGCTACGTACATTTTTTTGCTCTTGTACAAGGAAAATGTGCTTATCGCCCAAATACTCATTACTAAAAAAAGGAGAGATGTCAAAATCATTCATCCAGGAAAGCTACTGTGATTATTCTGGGTAATGTGATTAATGTGAATTTTGTAGGATTTCATCTACATGTTTTCCGCTAGGAAACATTCTGCCTGCTTTTTTCTGCCTTTTATACCAGGTAATTTATTTTATAATTGCTGTGAAGTTTTAGATAATCATAAAGCTTTCTTAATGTTGACTGCCAGTGCTAGCAACCCAGGTCACACCCTGCAAGGACAGGTGGAGAGCTGCACCATCCACCCCTCCCCATCAGCCACTAAAATCATGCACCATGGGTACCACTATCTCCTCCTGTTTCGTTGTTGTTATAAAAGATAATTCTGCACATGGGGTCATTTTAACAATGTATTGTTTACATTAAGTTTTAAAGAATTTCATCCAGCAATTAGTTATTTATTCCATGCCTTCTCCTATGTGTCAGTGACTGTTTTGGTTCTCAACTCTTTATTTATAAATAAACATGGCAGGAACACCAAAAATCACCAGGGAGATGAATGCAAAGGATGAGATTCCAAACCAGTGATGCGTGAATAGACCAGCAATTTCAAGTATCCTTGACATCTGAACACTAACGCCAGAGAGCTTGCAGAGACTGGAAACTTTCATTAAGAGTGGAATCTTTGATTCACCATGGATCAGAATCTTGAGCCAAGCAACCCTGTTGATCCTTGGTGGCAGTGAGCCATTTCATTAATGTAACAGCACTTTAAAAGCCAGAGCAGGCAGCCTCACTCAGTGGCAGCTGATGAGCATAAAGCAACCCTTCACATCTTATTTATAGAAATGCCCTGATAAGAAACCTGCTATATTTCTTTTGGTAAGAATAGTATCTTAAAAGTCTATGAATTTTAAGCTCATAGTGGCCAAATGTAATTGTACATGGGAGGTTTTAAAATGAATACTTAGCCTTTTATGACTCTCTTCAATACTTTTTAAACTATCGTTGATGACTTAAGAATTGGGGAAGTGGCCATCAGTGAGGCCCAAAACCATTCCACATAAAATACTAAGGTGTTAGAGCAGGGAATGTCTGAACTTGGCTTTCCCCTACCCAGTAACTGGGAACAGCTGCTTCTGAGGCTTCTACTTGCTGAATTAGTTGGGGTAAGTGGTGCTGGTGTCCAGTGGTGGGGGAGGTGCAGTCATTCAAGAACCCAGCCTCCTTCCATCTTGTGGCTCTGCCATTCTCTAGGGCAGCTATGACCTTTGAGCCAGTGCCCTGTTTTTGTAAATAAAGTTCCACTGAAGCATAGCCATGCATATTTCTTTACACATTGTCCACAGCTGCTTCTGAGCTACAGTGTCAGTGTTGAGACATTGTGAAAGAGTGTGTCATCTGCAAGCCTAAAATATTTACTATCTAGCTCTGTAAGACAAAGTTTGACAATGACTAGGCCCTTGGAGTCCTCTGCAGGACTCCCATTGAGACAGCCTGAGGCATTTATGGTTGTGTCTAAAGTGGGGTGTCTACAACATCCTCCCTCTTCTATTGGCCAGATCTCAGTCTCCTGGTCATACCTACTTGCAAGGGAAGCTGGGAGATATAGTCAATCTGCTTGTGCTGGAAGGGGGAAAAAAAAAAAAGACAAGTTTAGTGAAGAAATAGCCAGTTTCTACCACATTAGAAATCTCCATTTGCCAGAAATATTGGAAGAATCAGAGATGTTGGGGATAAATTGTGAGGCAGGCCTGACATGATAGCCAGAAGTCAAAGTTCCTTTCATATGAATCTGCTTGTAAACTCTACATCACAAAACAGGTCTTCTGAACTTACCACATCAGGAGAAGCTGCAAGGGAGGATGGAACAAGTCAGAGGTGGTGCAGACCCTTCACACGGAAAGGCTGTGGCTGCACTGGGGTATAGCTGGAAATAATGGCTGTGTGTCTTTCAGGCGAAAGCATGGGATGTGTTTTTTTTTTTTTTGAGAAAGTCTCAGATGTCTTGTATACACTTGCATGTCAGCTTGGTCTGTGGTCTGTCCCATCCAGGGTTATGATCCTTTGTGCCTTGGTTACCACAGAACTCCAGATAATGGCCAGCTCCAGTGATCCCCTGCATCCCCAACTTTCTGCAGAGGTAGATGACAGCTTCTATTCCTCAGGATGTTTCTTAGCTCGCCCCTGAATTTGTCTAATTACCATTTCAATCCTCTCCAAAGTAGAGAGGTACTCTGGTGGGCCGCTCCACTTGTACCCTGTGAGTGCCTGCTGGTAGGCAATGCTGGCCTGCAACAGTGCTGAGTCATGTTGGAATTTTCAGACTCAGCCTTGGCTACCATCTTTTGGAATTTATGGTTGCTACCAAAAATTTGGCTAGTTTTGATTTTAGAGTTCCTGCCGTTAAACACTGGCAGGTTCTTCCCTCTGCCCTCTTTAATCAGAAATATTTTTATTGCCATATTCATATGTACAGGTATTCCTATTATAGGTATAAATGTTCAACCAAGCTGTAAGGATGTTCATAAAAATGTGAATTCGAGCACAGGGCAGATAGGATAGCAGTGTTGTCACACGCCTGAGACTGATTATGAATTCCAGTTCTATTATCTTAACAAGGGGTCCCATGAGTCCATTTAGCTGTCTGATGAAACCTACAGGTCTCTTTCCACAATGTTTTTAAATGTCTAAAATCAAATACCTGGGATTACAAATCCAATTATATTAAAATTATCAGAATATTTTAAAATGTGATGATATGGTAATATATGAATCACAAAAGCCAGACACGGATCTAATAACTGCTGTCAATTGAAAACTGAGAATAAGCAATATTTGGATAGCTCTGTAGCAATTGTATTGTGATATAAAATATATGTGATTTCTGCTAGTGAAAAGACTTGAGGTACCTTTGAGGTGCTGATAGTACTAATGGTACCATAGCTCATTGCTTTCATTTATAAATTCTAAATCTCAGCTGGAAGCCGGTGAAAATAAAGATCTAAGTTTCACATCCAGTTTCACAGACCTCCTGAATTCTATAGCGAGAACCCTGGTTAAGAATTTTGATCCAACCAGTTATACAGCCTTATACAAAAGTTACTTCTCTCATTCTTTGTTTATCAGTAAAATGAAGGTCACAATAGTAACCATTTCATAAGGTTAATTGTGAGAAGTAAATGAAAAACTACAGGCAAATCATTTACTGCAAAAATCACAGTGAACAATCAGTAAGTAATGTTACTATTGAAGATGGTAGAATTTTCAGTATTTTATATTTAATGTTCTTCCCACTTTTAAGTATTACAAAAACAGTATATGGACATTTATTATTATTGTATTCATACAATGAAGTTATTTTCAATTTGAAAATTAAAAACCCAGCAATCCCCTCAAATAAAAAGGAAGCCTAAATGCAAATTTCTGCCATTGAGAAAATGGAAACAATTGCAAAAGACACTGATTAGAAGGTTATTAAACTTCATAAAAGATTTATTTATTTGAAAGGCAGAGATACTGAGAGAAAGAGCTCTTCCATCTGCTGGCTTAATCACCAAATGCCCACAACGGCCAGATCTGGGCCAGGCTGAAGTCAAAAGCATGGAACTCCACTGTTGCCTGTCCTGTGGGTGGCAGGGGCCCAAGCACTTGAGCCATGCTCCACTAGTTTCCCAGACACACCAGGAGGTTTATGGGTTGGAAGTGGAGCAGCTGGAACTTGAACTGGTGCTCATATGAGATGTTGGTATCTCAGGCAGCAGCTTAACCCACTGCACCACAATGCTTGCCCAAGCACACCGTTTTTATAATAGAATTTTCCATAAACTTGTTGAAGACCACATGGACTGTTTCTACATTTCTTTATCTATGTTTGTGGATATACACTAAGGGTGAGTAAACTTTTCTGTAAAGGGCCAGGATGTAAATACTTTAAGATTTAAAAGCCATGTAGTTTTTGTCACAGCTACTTAATTCTGCCATGATATTGATGTGGTCCAATAAAACCTCACAAAACTGGGACGCTACCAGATTTGTTAATTAATCTTAAATGTAGACCTTTATTGTCCTTGTGAACTTTTCCTTTATCATTGGCACCAGGAAATAGCCATTTCCTCTGCACTTCAAATGTACAGATTTATCTTCAAAGCTAATTGTAATTATTGTCACTCAATTTTAAAATAAGTGAAAAATTTGTGTTCTTCATGAAATCTAAGGCCATATCTGTTTGATTTGTTTTAAAGAATGCCTGTGGGATGCACACAATGCGGTACAGTATCTTTAGTTTAGTGGTTTACTGTTTTTATTTCATGTATAGAATGAGTCGGATGAATGAAAACCAGCAGCCCTGAGCTAACTTGTGAGAGGGGAAAAATATTAAAGCAATAGCTCATGTAGTAGTCAGAATTCCGTTACTATTATAAAATACCAGAACTTGGATATTTTATAAAGAAACACAATCCCTTCTGGCTCCCAGTTCTGGTTGGAGGTGGCAGAGCCACATCTGAAGATGGACTTTTTGCTGGTAGAGTCCTGAGTTGGCACAAGAGATACCACGTGGCAAAAGATAGGAAGTGCACAAGGGTCCCAGTTTCTCTCCTTCCTCTTAAAAAGCTGCCAGGATTTAATCTTTGGGCTCCATTTCGATGCCTTACCTAATCCCAATCACTCCCGGAAGGCCCCATCTCTAATCCCTAAATGCCATCATCAGATGAGTTTCTACCCTATTAATACCTTACAATAGGAATCACATTTTTATTACATTTGTTGTTAATGTAAGATATTGAATTATAAGTTCATATAATTATTTTTTAAACACTGTATTTAAAACTGGCTCGCACAGCTCTTGGAAGTTGAACAGTTGCGCTCTTACTCTGTTATGCTCTGGCTCTAGCATGTGTTTTTTTATTTTAATTTCTCAAATTTATTTTTCATTTTTATTAATATAAACAGAACAAATTTTATGTATTTCACAGGTACAATTCTAAGAAGATAACCACACTTACCTCCCCCCTCTGTCCCTCCCTCAGTCCCCCTCCTTTCTTCCTTAATTTTAACATGAGTCTTTGGAACGGGCAAACTATGCTTAGACCATTGTGACTTACAAATAACTATGAATGATTTGGGAACAAAGACATCCAGAGCCAGAGAGAGCATTCTACATGGATTTCATTTATGTATGACACCTCAGAAGAAACAATGATATTGTCAAATTAACTTTTCCCAGAGTCACATGTGGCCAGAGAAAAGAAACCATTATATACTCAGGCTAATTTGACAGTAAAGCTTTTTTTCTAAGCACAGATCTCTTTACAGATTAGCAATGTCTCATCATTCCTTTAGTCTTCAAAGAGATTTAAACAGAAACATACAGGTAATTATAGGTATCAAAATTAGGGGACGCCTCTAGATTTTTAAGTTAAAATATGTTTATATAATAGCAGCATAAAGCCAAGTTCACTTGCTCTTTGAGTATTAAGGCATTAGACAGTTTTATTTTTATAATAATCATACAGCTTAATTTATTATTTTTTACCTAGAAACCTTTTATTTAAAGTATACAAACTTCATGCATTTCACATATACAAATTTAGGAACATAGTGATTTTTTCCACCCTACCCTCCCTCCACCTGCACCCCTACCCTTCTTCCTCCCTCTCCTTTTTAAAAGGGTAAAAAGAAACAAGAAGTGTTGCTGAATGTCTCATTCTCATGTTTATAGTACTCCATGGATTTCAAGGATTATATAACACTGTGAAAATTCAATAATAATGATATTGTAAGATTTTATTATGGAATAACTAAAAATTCTGGGCCCAATGCCAGTACTTTGCTATGATGTTCTGGAATTTAAAAGTGAACATTAGGACTATTTAGAAGGTGACAGCTACCTGTCAGAAACCAAACTGCTTATTTAGAAAAAATGATTAACTATTAAACCATAATATGATTTCTTTTATGACAGCTGCCACATCATAATACTCTTTATGAATAAATTACTCACCCGTTTATTTCATTTTTCTTTTTCGTGTCACTGCCAGGTACATGAAAGGAAGGAAATAAAGAGTTCCAGTATGGTTGCCAGGGAGCTCATTTTTCATTTTGTCAAGGAGTTTCCTTCTCCTGCAGCTGTGATGGTGTTTCTTGATGATCATTTATTTCTATGAATTGAGAAAGAACAGCTTCCAAGTTCATCAATAATCCATTAAGGTTGTTCCATGATATTTTGTACCAAAGTTGAGTTCTTCCCCTATGCAAAAGAAATACGAATTTCCTTTAGAAACATGGAATGGAAGAAACAAAAAGAATTACTTTGTCATGCAGTAGCCATGAAATTAGGAGAGTGGGAGGAAACTTGGGCCTAGGATCAATGCCTCAGGGCACCGTGTCAGCTGTCACAGTAGGACTGAGGACATTACTCAGCCTTGACCGTCTCCCATGTCCTTAGCATGAAGATATTCATCACGGTATCCCTTACTTTGCTCAGAGATCATTTCTTTGAAGATAGAAATAAATGATATGTACACGAAAACACTATGGGAGAAGTAGCAACAGCATCATTTGCCAACTAGATGGTCATCTCATTCAGAATCACTCACTGAGCTTTCCTGAGTATGATTCTCTTCTTAGAACCCTTTCCAGGCTGCAAGGAAGGTGACGAATGGAGTAATAGGAAGAAGTTTATCGATGAAATATTGGCAGGAGTTATACCCAGCACAACACACAGTTTATATGATTGCTGTAGAAGACAAATGTAAATCCCACCCATTAAAGAGATTCCATGTGAAAAAGAATAAATGCACCATGAGAAATTCTTAGTGAATGATCACGTGCCCTCAGAACAATCAACTTCAGTAACTGATTTTCAATCTCAATTTCCCTCTCCTTCATTCCCATATCTCATCTATCAGCAAAATCTGTTGATCCTCCTCTGAAATGGATGCCCTTCTATTTCTACCATGAGCACTAGACCCTTACAATGGTCTGTCTTCCTGCTTTCATTCCTTTCATTAGTTTCCTCTCCCCCACCAGCAGCCAGCGTGATCCTTTTAAAACACAAATCGGATGATGTTCCCCCCTGCTGAACATCCTTGGATGCTTCTTTCTCATTGTCTTTTCAGTGAACAGCATGTGCCCTGCTGACCTCTAAGGATCCAACCACTGTCCCTTCCTACCCCTCTACGTACACTCCTGACACTTACCCACCATTCAGTGCTTCAATGTCCTCTTCTTAGAAAGGGTTCAGAAAGTAACAATTATTTCTTCATGTATTATTAGGAGGGTGAACAATGTAAATCCCATCAAACAGCATTGTGTTCTGAGTGAGCACTTGACCATGATTCACTATTAAGTATTAGACATTAGGAACATGGGCTGTCCCTGGAGCCCTGGAATAGCCAAGCCCTTTATTCCCCAGGGCCTCTGCCCTTGCTGTTCCTCTACCTGTACTCTCTTCCCTCCGCTGCTACCACAGATGCTCCTTCTTTAGGTCACAACTTAAACGCCTCCTCTTCCAAGAGGACTCTCCTTAACCATGTAGGTGACCCCCACTTAAATGCTCTCACAGCATCCTGCCACCTGTTTACCTACTTTTTGACATTTCTCAAAACTATTACAGGTCAATTCTTTCAATTTGTTTTAGTCTATTATCATAGACTGGAAATTATGATTAAATCCATAAGCCATATCCCCAGCACATGACACAGAGTAGGAACTCAATGGTGTCTACTGAAGTGATGGATGGGTACGTGATACTTAGGGTCTGAGCTCACAGTTCAATTCAGTGACTGAATAATCAGCTAATGCATTTGCTACTTTCATGTGCTACAGGAATAGATTACCGTAAACTGGCTAGCTTAAAACAGTAGAAACTTATTCTCTCAAAACTCTGGAGGCCACAAGTCTGAAATTATTTTCATGTGATTGAAATAGACGTTCAGCAGAGCCATAATCCTTGCAGAGGCTCTTGAGGAAAATATGCTCCTTTTTTCTTTTTTTTTTTTTTAAGATTTATTTGTTTATTTGAAAGAGTTACACAGAGAGAAGGAGAGGCAGAGAGAGAGCAAGGGGTCTTTCATCCACTGGTTTACTCTCCAATTGTCTGGAAGCCGAAAGCCAGGAGTTTCTTCCGGGTCTCCCATGTGGGTGCAGGGACCCAAGGACTTGGGCCATCTTCTACTGCTTTTCCAGGCCACAGCAGAGAGCTGGATTGGAAGTGGAGCAGCCAGGACTTGAACCAGTGCCCATATAGGATGCCGGCACTGCAGGCGGCGGCTTTACCCACTGTGCCACACGCTGGCCCCAATGCTCCTTTTTTTCTTCCAGCATCTTTGGCTGCCAACATTCCACGCTTCAGGCAGCATCATTCCAATCTTTAAGGCCGACATCTTTGGACCTCTTTCTGCTCGATTTCCACATCCTCTTCTTTCCCGTGCATCTAAAAATCTTTTTCTGCCTTCCTCTTACAGCAGACATATGATAGCAATCAGGACCGACCTGAATAATCCATGTGTTAATATGTTTTCTGGGAATGCCATAACAGTATACCACAGGCTGGATGACTTAAACAACAGGAAGTTGTTCCTCATGGTTCTGGAGGCTGGAAGCCTCACATGAAGACCCAGCAGGGTTTGCTCTGTGGTTAGGGCTCTCTTCCTGCTTTGCTATCCTTATGATCTTATTTAATGTTAATTACTTCTTTAGAGTCTCCCTCCTCAAGCACAACTACACTGGGGGTTTAGGCTTAATATGAATTGTGGGAGGGTGGTGGGGAGAACCAGCCATCCATAGCACCCAGGGTAATCTCTCATCCCAAGATCATTCATGCAATCACATCTGAAAAATCCTTTTTTTCCAAATAATATAACTAATATTCACAGGTCCTGGGAATCATAACCAGGATGTTGCTGGTGGACTATTTTTCAGCCTACTGCATCAAGAGAGAAAAATGAATTGCTTCAATTATTCACTGTATGCATGGGTATTCAAACATGATTTATGCAAAATAAGATGTAGCTGCTCAAAATTAATAAACAAGGTAAAAAAAAAGGATGTTGTAATTCCTTTGACTTAAGTAATTATGCGTAGTTATAAAAAATTCAACATAAAAAAGTCCAAACCATTTCTGAAAACCAGAGATTGATTATTTGCATTGACAAAAAAAGCCTTTGGTTTAAGATGAATTGATTGTGTGCTCTTCTTTTAAATAGCTTATTCCATAAATATGTTAGCAAGTCCAATTTTTTTTTTAAACTTTTATTTAATGAATATAAATTTCCAGAGTACAGCTTATGGATTACAATGGCTTCCCCCCCATAACGTCCCTCCCACCCGCAACCCTCCCCTCTCCCACTCCCTCTCCCCTTCCATTCACATCAAGATTCATTTTCGATTCTCTTTATATACAGAAGATCAGTTTAGCATACATTAAGTAAAGATTTCAACAGTTTGCTCCCACACAGAAAGATAAAGTGTAAAATACTGTTTGAGTACTAGTTATAGCATTAAATCTCAATGTACAGCACACTAAGGACAAAGATCCTACATGAGGAGTAAGTGCACAGTGACTCCTGTTGTTGACTTAACAAATTGACACTCTTGTTTATGGCATCAGCAGTCACCCTAGGCTCTTGTCATGAGCTGCCAAGGCTATGGAAGCCCCCTGAGTTCACTGACTCTGATCATTTTTAGACAAGGCCATGGTCAAAGTAGAAGTTCTCTCCTCCCTTCAGAGAAAGGCACCTCCTTCTTTGATGACCCGTTCTTTCCATTGGGATCTCACTCGCGGAGATCTTTCATTTAGTTTTTTTTTTTTTTTTTTTTTTTTTTTTTGCCAGAGTGTCTTGGCTTTCCATGCCTGAAATACTCTCATGGGCTTTTCAGCCGGATCCGCATGCCTTAAGGGCTGATTCTGAGGCCAGAGTGCTGTTTAGGACATTTGCCATTCTATGGGTCTGCTGTGTATCTCACTTCCCATGTTGGATCATTCTCTCCCTTTTTGATTCTATGAGCTAGTATTTGCAGACACTATTCTTGTTTATGTGATCCCTTTGATTCTTAGTCCTATCATTATGATCAATTGTGAACAGAAATTGATCACTGGGACTAGTGAGATGGCATTGGTACATGCCACCTTGGCAAGTCCAATTGATTGGTGAACTTTTCAGAAAAGCTTTTGAGGAAACTTTTTTTTTAATTCCTCCAACTTTTTTTAACTTTTATTTAATAAATATAAATTTCCAAAGTACAACTTTTGGATTATAGTGGCATTTTCCCCCCATAACCTCCCTCCCACCCGCAACCATCCCATCTCCCGCTCCCTCTCACATCCCTTTCACATCAAGATTCATTTTCAATTATCTTTATATACAGAACATCAATTTAGTATATGCTAAGTAAAGATTTCAACAGTTTGCTCCCACACAGAAACACAAAGTATAAAGTACTGTTTGAGTACTAGTTATACCATTAATTCACATAGTACAACACATTAAGGACAGAGATCCTACATGGGGAGTAAGTGCACAGTGACTCCTGTTGTTGATTTAACAATTGATACTCTTATTTATGGTGTCAGTAATCACCCGAGGCTCTTGTCATGAGCTGCCAAGGCTATGGAAGCCTCTTGAGTTCACCAACTCTGTTCTTATTTAGACAAGGTCATAGTCAAAGTGGAAATTCTCTCCTCCCTTCAGAGAAAGGTACCTGCTTCTTTGTTGGCCCGTTCTTTCCACTGGGATCTCACTCACAGAGATATTTCATTTGGGTTATTTATTTATTTATTTATTTTGCCAGAGTATCTTGGCTTTCCATGCCTAAAATACTCTCATGGGCTTTTTAGCCAGATCCGAATGCCTTAAGGGCTGATTCTGAGGCCAGAGTGCTATTTAGGACATCTGCCATTCTATGAGTCTGCTGTGTATCTCACTTCCCATGTTGGATCGTTCTCTCCTTTTTAATTCTATCAGTTAGTATTTGCAGACACTAGTCTTGTTTATGTAATCCCTTTGACTCTTAGTCCTATCATTATGATCAATTGTGAACTGAAATTGATCACTTGGACTAGTGAGATGGCGTTGGTACATGCAACCTTGATGGGATTGAATTGGAATCCCCTGGTATGTTTCTAACTCTACTGTTAGGGGTAAGTCTGGCTGAGCATGTGCCGAACTGTACATCTCCTCCCTCTCTTATTGCCACTCTTATATTTAACAGGGATCACTTTGAGGAAAGTTTTTATAACTATTTTTGCTTTAGAATTTTTTCTGTGCTATAACAATATCAACAGTGTACTGCGGAAAGCACTGCAGGAAGTGTTTTACATGTATCAGCTCATTTAATACTCCTAATAGCCCCACATGGCAAGTGCTATTATTGTCCTTAGTTCACTAGTGAATGGCCTAAGGCTTGGAGAGGTGGGGACTTGCCTAAGACCCCAAAAGAAGAAATTGCTATACTGGAATGCAGACTACAGCATCTGACTTTAGATTCATATTGTGAAACACCACTTGGAGTTCCCTGAAAAATATCATTAAACACTCTTTTTATAAAACATTATATTGAGTCTAATCAATTAGTGTCACTGATTTTTATGTTACCAATTGTATTAGTCAGTGTCCTCCAGAGACAAAGAATCAGCAGGCTATGCACATATGTGCATATATGTTAGCATGTATGTATATAAAAAGAAGAGAACTTGATCTTAGGGAGTTAACTCATGCAACTATAAAGAGCAGGCAAGTCCAAAGTCTGCAAGGAAGTCCAGCAGGAGAAAGAGCTAGAGAAGACTTGATGGAGGCAGAATTCTCTCTTTTTTGAGGACTCTTAGTCTTTTTCCTAAGACCTTCCACTGATTGAATGAGGCCCACTCACGTTGTGGAGGGCAATTTGCTTTATTCAGAGTCCACTGATTTAAATGTTAATCTCATTGTTAAAATATCAGGTTTCTAGGTACTGTGGCCTAGTCAATTTGACTCATAAAATTAACCATGACTGGGGCCAGCACTGTAGTGTAGTGGGTAAAGCTGCCACCTGCAGTGCCGGCATACCATATGGGTACTGGTTCAAGTCCTGGGGCCTGTTCCACTTCTGACCCAGCTCTCTGCTATGACCTGGGAAAGCAGTAGAAGATGGCCCAAGTCTTTGGCCCCTGCACCCACATGGGAGACCCAGAAGAAGTTTCTGGCTCCTGGCTTTGGATCAGCCCAGCTCTGGCCATTGTAGCCATTTGGGGAGTGAACCAGTGGATGGAAGACTCTCTCTCTCTCTCTCTCTCTCTCTCTCTCTCTGCCTCTCTGTAACTCTGCCTTTCAAATAAGTAAATAAATGTTAAAAAAAGAAAATTTAACCATGACAAGCAGCCCATCCATTTTCAAGTTGGCAGCCGTATATATACAACTGTGCCATTATTTATTTTTAAAACTTTATTTGTTTTAAAGGCAGAGAGAGAGAGAGAGAGAACTTCCATCTGTTACATTCACTCCTCAAATCCCCAAAGACAGGACTAGTTAAGGCTGACACCCAGAGCCAGGAAGTCCATCTGGGTCTTCCACGTGGATGACAAGAACTCAAGCACTTGCGCTGTCACCTGACATTCCCAAGGCATATTACCAGGAACCTGAATCAAAAGCAGAAGAGCCAGGACTCAAACCAGCATTTTGACATGATATGCGGGTGTCCCAAACAATGGCTTAACCTGCTGCGCTACGATTCCCTCCCCGAAGTATATCTTTAAATAACATTTAATCTTCAAATAAAGACAATAATAGAGTCATACTTTTCTCTAGCATGCAACTGAAAACACACTAAGCACTTCCCTGGAGGAAATGCAAAGTCCAGGGATGATACATGTTCTTCTCTTTGATATCCTACAACTTAAACATGCAGAGTTAATATCTCTTAGATATCAGAAGGAGATGATAGAAGGAAGAAACCTTTGATGTATACCACATACACATACACACAAACATACTCATAACAAAATAAGGGAGAAATACTCATCACAATTACGTTCTCATTTCTGTCACAGGTCACATGGCCATAGCTAGGATTCATAATCACCTTCCACGATATCTCCTGTATTCTCTTTGCCCTCAGCAAGAAACATAGCTGGTCATGATTCTGTATTTCATGGGGTTACCCAAACCTTCATTACTAAAGGGTCAAGGCCATTAGTAATCCTTCCTGGATTGCATGATTGTAGTTTTTCATTGACTTTAATCACAGGGCTTGGCGTTACCAAGAGACATCTAAGGGGTCTCCTATATTCCAAACATGCTCTTTCTCCCTCCAAAGAGAAGTAGTAGCTTAGTTTTCCCTTCCTAGTCAGGATCAGTCACCCTGGGCCAGCCAGGACAGTAACTTCCTTCCTTGCCTGTTGATTCAGCAGTATTAGGAGCCCAAACAGACCAGATGGCAGTCTCAACTTTGAGTTTAATGGGATCATTATTCTGTCTCCTGGTGGAAGCATTCTTACCTTTGGAATAAAGACTTTCACATCAGCAGAGTGTAACTCACATTTAGGAAGTAAAATTTTGCTAGTGGATCACTAAGCCTCATAATGAATAGTGACATTTCCATTACTACCTTCTGATTTCCTTGTAATTGGGCAGGTGGGATGTGTTGGGCTGCAACACTACAACTTCTACGGACTAAATATCTTTCACTGGCTTTCAAATTGAGTCTCTTGCAAAAGTGCTCCAGCCTAGAGTGCATCTCCATGTAGTGCCAAGGAAAATAGATGCCTTATGATACAAGTGTCCAGAGTTAAGGCCACTGTTCAGTGTGCCTCCCAACAAAAGTATAATCGTTTTTCAGCTGCTTAGTGACAATGAGAACGATGCACTGAAAGGTAAAAATCGATGAACCTTAGTCAGCCTTTGTTGTAACTGAGCCTGTAATTAAACACTCCCACAGAGGAGGCCTCATTCTGTTCTACTGCTGGCGAGGCTACTGTGGTCTTTCTTTCTTTCTTTCTTTCTTTCTCTCTCTCTCTCTCTCTTTTTTTTTTTTTTTTTTTTTTTTTGCTAGACTGAAGAAAATAGAAATCTCTGTGAACAGGAAGAGCAGGAATTTCTATCAATTCATCAACCCAAGTGAAAATGTCTGTTTGTCATATAAAAGATAATGGCAGAAATCCATTTTTAGTTGCCTATTGCTGTACTCATGTGTGAAATTACCCACTGGGGAAGCTATTTGCCTGTAAAAGCAGCTTTATTGGCCTTAGATGTGATTGGCTGCACAAATTATACTGCCAAATGAATTGGTTTTGCAAACCAAACAGAAGGCCTCATAAACTGATGCGGAACTGCAGCTAAGGGTACAGTCTTGCCCTGGGTGACAGTGTCAGGCAGGGGCCCTGCTCACTGCTTCTCCTCCCTTTAAGAACACAATATTTGAAGACTAAATAATTTCATAAGTATTTAAATCTTAGCAATGCCTTGGTTTTCGGATATGAATAGAAAGACTACTTGGCATTCGGACCAAGGCACTCGTGTTTATTTTTTGTCTTGATTCAGTTAGCAAGGATTTGGGGTTCAATTTCCCAACTTGGAGAAAGAATGGGCAGTGAGGAGGTGGAGATCAGTATTTTTAGTCTCTTAAGACAACTAATCTTGGTGTTTGTCAGTAGATTTTTATACCAGGCCCACATTTGGTATTTTTCATGGTATGACCTAGAAGAAAGAAATATAATATTTACCTAGAAAGATTTAGCCTCTTATTTCACTAACAGAAATTAAAAAACAAAGAAATTAGAAAAGAGGAGCAGTAAGGAGGGGCCAAGAGCTGGTGAAAGAGCAGTAACTGGAGAGTTCACAAGTGTTTGACAAAGCCCCAGTCCTTCCAGGCAATAATTTGCCAGTTCATTGAAACCAGAAGTCAATTTTTTTCATTTTTCATACACTTAATAATGATAGCATTGATCGGGTTAGTTTAGTGCAAAGCCAAAATTAAGAAGGCCATCCTCAACCTGCCTGTGTTGATTTTCTGTGGAGCCAGGCCTGTCTAGTTTCCTTTCCTTGAATAGCAATTGGCTGCAAACCAGCAGCAATGGATCAAGCCAGGCAGCACCTTTTGTTGCAGGAGCCTAAGCAGGCCGCAGCTCACTGCACACTCCACACTGACCGACAACCTCTCCGCACCCAATACTTGGCGCTGGTGGACTTCACAAGTGCTCCTTACCCCCCCAACAGGCACACAGTGCTGAGACCTGTGCTGTCATTGCCATGCTGCCTTCTCCCTCCCACCTCAGCAGCAAATTGGCTGTTTCCCTTCCAAGACTGTTGACAAAGGGGCCCTCCTTCAATCTGCATGCAAAGTGGGGCCTGGAGAGACCAAGGGCTCCACTTCGAGTTTTCCTCAATGTAACAGCGTTGCGTTTAGTTACTGAGTCACTACTTTCGGACTCAGGACCAACAAAATGACAGTCTGCTTCCGTTGTAAACGAAATTGGGCTTATTTATTCTTCTTGAACTAGAAATTGGGCTTATTTATTCTTCTTGAACTAGAAATCACTGTTAGATATGCCAGCTTATTTCTATGTGCGCACTTTATATCACAGAGTAAGGGAAGAAGAGGGGGAGAAATACACTGCAAAGAATATTCAGGACCAATTTCATGAACTTAATTTAAAGTCTAATTTTCCCAGGCTTAACTTGCCTGCTGAAATGACCAAGTCAAGGGCCCTACATGGAGATTCTTCCCAGAAGAACTTGAACCCACACTTACCGACCTTGGCATTGTGTGGCTTAACCTTAAGATGACCAATTACTGCTATTCATGTTCTACTTACCCATGATTGCACTGATTCCTGAAGCAAGTGTTAAGTTTACAGATTCTCGAACTTTACACTCATAGATGTCTGCCAGAGTTAAAAATGTCATGCTAAATACCATAAATATATACAATTAGCATTAACACTTTTTAAAAAATATTTATTTATTTATTTATTTGAAAGAGTTACACAGAGAGAAAAGGAGAGGCAGAGAGAGAGACAGAGGTCTTCCATCTGCTGGTTCACTCCCCAGCTGGCTGCAACTGTGCCGATGTGAAGCCAGGAGCCAGGAGCCTCCTCTGTGTCTCTCACGCGGGTGCAGGGCCCAAGCACTTGGTCCATCTTCCACTGCTTTCCCAGGCCATAGCAGAGAGCTGGATTGGAAGTGGAGCAGCTGAGACTAGAACCGGCACCTATATGGGATGCTGGCACTGCTGGCAATGGCTTCACTCACTACGCCACAGCTCCAGCCCCAATAACACACTTTTAATATGGGAAGGTTTAACTGCATCAGTATCTTTTCAAAAGAATAAGCTGAATATCAATTAGAAAGGAAATCATTGTGGCCACTTGTCCTTCATGTTTGTGTAATGTCAAAATCTTCATCTAAGAACATTTAGAAATATTCTTGACTTTGTTTTTGTGCAGCCTCAATTTAGCATTCAAAAACCAGTTTCAACTCTTTTTGTTATCATGTTTCCAAATTGTATGCCTCTTGCAATGGCAGACCCATATCCAGTGGCATGCCAAAAGGCAACATATCTTTAAAGTTTAACAATAAGACCATCCTGAGCTATGGTGTGAAGTATTTGGTGTTTTCTTCCTCTGCTCATCATAGATCGCCTTGGAAACACATGAGGCCTTGAAAGCTTTGCCCGTTACTCATCTGTGGCACCTAGAAGCTACCCAGGGCAGTGTTCTTTCAGGCCACTCACCTCTCGAGAAAAACAAGCGTTCACTATAGGAACGCGGGTTCAGAAGGCAGATCACATCAGGTCAGTCTGAGGGGTCCACAAATACGTGTATTCGTGCAGAAAGAGAGAAACAGAAGCCGGAAAGGATACACACCGGTGCAGTTTAGACAAGAATTATTATTTTAAGGTCTGGTCCTGCAGTCCCCTTTCTTCCCAGTGACTGAGAAGTTTTCTTTATCTGTATGTTCTTTTTCTTTCCAGTTTCCCTGACGTTCCTCTTTCCCACTGTGTTTTCTTTAAGCTTCTTTGACTCTCCAAGTTAGAGCCAGACCTCTCCTTTTCCCTCAGATACCTCCCAGAACTTTCCCCTAAGGCTCATTCCCCTGAAACCCCCTTTTCCAAGAAAACATCTCCATTCCTTCCTCTGCCTCTCAGGAGTCACAGTTTCTTTCTTTCCATTGGCTTTTTTTTTTTTTTTTTTTTTTTTTTTTTTTTTGACAGGCAGAGTGGACAGTGAGAGAGAGAGACAGAGAGAAAGGTCTTCCTTTGCCGTTGGTTCACCCTCCAATGGCCGCCGCGGCCGGCGCGCTGCGGCCGGCGCACCGCGCTGATCCGATGGCAGGAGCCAGGAGCCAGGTGCTTTTCCTGGTCTCCCATGGGGTGCAGGGCCCAAGCACCTGGGCCATCCTCCACTGCACTCCCTGGCCACAGCAGAGGGCTGGCCTGGAAGAAGGGCAACCGGGACAGAATCCGGCGCCCCGACCGGGACTAGAACCCGGTGTGCCGGCGCCGCTAGGCGGAGGATTAGCCTAGTGAGCCGCGGCGCCGGCCTCCATTGGCTTTTTTTGGGGGGATAGAGGGGTATGGAAACTGTCATACATCTCTCTTTAGGAACTAAGAGAATCCTTTAAGTTTTCATTACCAATGGAATAACTATTAGTTTTCCTCACTAATAAACAAGAGCAGTCACTTAGCAAAAATGTCCAAAGTCCGCCAGAAGCATTATACAGAGGCCTGTGCCACAAATGGGCTCTTTTATGGTGAACTTCTGTATTGGTTCATTCTTCATTGCTCTAATGAAGTGCTTGATGTTGAGTGCTTTATAAAGCTCACAGACATGGAAGACGAAGAGCATGGTGCCAGTTTCTGCTTGGCTGATGGCATCACTATGGTGGGACAGGAAGACCAAGCAAGAATGAGGAGTCAGACTTTTTATAACTCACTCTTGCAGGGACTAGCCCAGGGTCCCAGGAGAACTACTTTAACCCCTTCTGAAGGCAGGGCCCACAATGACCTAACTGCTTCCCACTAGGCCCCACCTCTTAAAGGTCCACCACTTCAACACAGCCACACTGAAGACCAGGCCCCAACTCACAAACCTTTGGGAGCTAAACCACATCCAACCATAGCAGCTTTCTGGGACAGAAAGAAAAGCCAAGCCCACCACAGGGTTATGGACGATTCTGACGTTCAGTGAAAGTTGAGCTTAAACCAGGGTGCCTTCACGGCCCCTTGACACCTCCGTGAGTGTTGCTCACACTCTGCTCTGCTGACCCTACCCTCTTTAGAAAAAGGAAGTTGAAATATCACCTTCTTCCTTACAGATTCTAGTGGATATATTCCTAAATATGCTTCAAAATAATTTTGAGGCCATACTTTTTTTTCTACTTATATAGGACTAGGTCTATTGAAATCATTAGCTTATCAAAATTCTGCTTAGATATTTAATGCCAAAAATAAAATGAAAATTAGGTCTGTCCTTATCTGATGTGCTGAATACCACATTAGCTAAATAACAATCATGCTGATATGCCAACTGGCTAAGAATTAGGTTTCACCGCTAGGTGGAAGTTAAAGAGTTTTGTACAAGCTTGTTATCAATCTTCCAAGCCACCCCATTGCGTACGATGACTTATGTCTTGGTCTCATTGCTTTGAGCAACACACAGGGATTTTCGTTATGTACAGTGAGTGCTGTCTGACCCTTGTTTGCAAAGAGACTCATCAGAATGAAAGCACAGCAGAGTCGGCAGTGTGGTAGTGTTAATGCAAGGAACGTTCATTTTCCATTTCTCCAGGTATAGATATGGCAGAAGGAAGGCCAAAGTGAATGTGCAGCGTGGAACAGGCAGTCCATTCTCATGGGCTGCATTTGGCTACAGGGGTGATCACAAAGTCCACTTGAGACGGGAGCCCCTGTTCCTTAATGAAGATAACAAGCCCCTGGCTAAAATTTGCCTTACCTGTAACTGTCACAGAACTTTCGGTCTTTATCGACAGTTCCAGAGAAGTGCCAATTCTCTGCTTTGAAAACTAGAAAGAAACTATTCTTTGCAGTTATGTTAACCAGCCTGGTCTGTACAAGTTGTGTGATTGATTGGCTTTTGAGATGAATGCTCTACAGAACGAGTGTAGCATCCAGCACTGAAGTCACACTATCTGTACCCCTGATTAATTTTCTTCTTTTGTATTAAGCTAAAAAGAGGAAAGAAATGAAACCTTTTATTACTTCACAAAAAAAAAAAAATCAGACCTTCTTTTTACCACTTAAACATTCAGTATTTATCATGATTAATCATACTGCTTCCCTGACTGCTCCCATTTTAGGCTTGTGTATTTAATGAAAACGTTCTCTACCATCTATTAATAAAAGCCCTTGGGAGGCTTCCCAGATGCCCTGGTCATATAAACTTCCATGCTATCTTGTGAACAATTTTAGAGGAGATCCTGTATGAACTAAATAGAAATGCATTTGAAATCAAGTAAGTGTTGCCACTCTATTGCTATGTCCTAAGAAAACATGCGGAAGTGATTTGCCACTGAACCTGATGGCTCCACATCCCCAAAAAATAGAATCCCTTGAAGCGTTACATTTCTGTGTTATTTCCTACAATGGCAAAGGCATTAGCTTTACAAAATCCATACTTACATTTTTGTCACATTGATAAGTTAAGATACAGGGTCTAAAATTGGAAATCGAGAGGAATTTAAATTCTACCTGGATACCTGTATGAGGGCCTTGCCTGTCCTTACCTGTACCTTATTGCAACTATAAAGTCCTACCCACATCAGGTTTGTGAAACCTGCTACATCAGCCCACTGAGAAGCAGCCCTCAGTCTTACACCAGATTCTTGCCTCCTCCATTGTCCATCCCAGTTCATTGTCCTGTCACCCTTTTCTGACTGACCCCAGGTTTGAAGACGACTTTTGGAGTCAATGATTATGGACCTACGCTATGACTTCCTTTTCATCAGGTTTTTCTTTAGCATTTGATATATGAGAAATGGCATTGTATTGTCCAGTTTAAAGATTTAAAATTTGAAATGCACCACTGGTACAGTCTTTTCTTTAATTATGTTTCTGAGACTTTCCTGTAATTAAATGCATGCACTCATTCAAAATTAAAACCACTAGCAAATAATACCTAGTAGATGTCTGAGGAGATGGCACAGGGTTCTATGGCTGAAGCTGTATCACAGTATCACAATTATATGCACTATGATAATAGCAAACAAAAACAATAATAACAAGAGGCTAACATGAATTGAATGCTTGCTGCATGGTAGGCCCTATAAGTGTTATACATGTTTCATTTAATCTTTGTAACCAGCCTATTCTTTTATAGTAGAATTTCTGGGTAATTTTCCTGTTCTCCTTTCTTCCTGCTTCCAATGAATTTTTGCTTTTTTAAAATTAGTTTATAGTTCTTTCAGAATATAAACTTAAAAATAAAGTATAATGATAAAGTTAATCCCCCTTTTCCATGGATGCAGGACATGCTCAAGGCTAGGATAATAGCTGTTGACTAAAATGAGATTTGTATGCCATAAGTGCATTGTGTTGTTTTGGTCTTTCTGTATCTCTGTGCTTGAAGATTATTAAGGTCTTAAGGAGGATATTTAGGGACTGATCATATGTTTTGTCTCTCTTTCTTCAAGACATAGTTCAGTATTTTATATAGAGAAGGCATGCATTGAATAAAGAGAATGAATGAATGAATGAATGAAATAGTAGAAATGACTACTCATATTGTTACCTCACTCTCCCCCAGTAATTTCTCAATTACTTACTTCCAGTGTATCCACCCAAGTGGATACCAAAAGCTATAAAATGTGTGCTTTTTCAGTAGCATACATAAATTCTTCAAACTTTCATAAACCAATACCCCACCACCACCTCTATGAACTGGGCAGCAAGCAGTTTAGCAAGCAGAATGCTGTATATATAGCTCTGTTTGATTGTGTTTTTAGATGAGTTGGGACAGGAATAGACGGTTGTATGGTTTCTTTTGGTCCAAGGATAATCTAATTTGCAAAAATAATTAACAAAGCCAATAACTGTTCCTGCTGGGGAGACAAATAACGGGAGGGCCTGGATGCAGCTGTCAATGAGATGGTCCTTGTTTATGGCTACGTTACAACCTTAAATGGGATATCTGCATTTCTCCCGAGTTTAATGAAGCCACAAACAACCAGCTCTTTATTGAGTGATATTGGAGGCTTTTTTGCTTTTAACTTGATGTGTTTTAATTTGTGTTTAACTACATCTTTCAACATACCAGGTACTCAGTTTGGCACTTTAGAGACAATTAGCTAAACGTTCCTCTGTGTTAGCCACAGGGTCTAGAAAAAAGATAAGGAGAAATCGATAAGACCAACCCAGTTTAGGAAGAGAAAATTCACTCTCCATCGAGAGTATTGGCCAACTCTTCAAGCTGCCTGTTCTGACAGGAAACAGCTCTGCTCCTGCCTCTCCATGCCTCATTAATGTGTTCGTGGTTCTGTTCTGGCTGCTAAATGATTTTGCTGTTGTGTTTTTAGTTTTCAGGACTTTATCTCCTGTCCTTCTTCACCATCCTCATCGGGCTGGTGCTCTACTCCTCCACCTCCACGTACATAGCCCAGGACCCCCGAGTGTATAAGCAGTTTCGCAATCCTTCTGGACCTGTTGTGGACTTACCAACCACAGCTCAGGTGGAGCCTTCCGTCACCTACACCAGCCTGGGCCAGGAAACCGAAGAGGAGCCCCATGTCCGTGTGGCCTAGGATGAGGCCCACCCTGCCCACTGAGGACAACTCAGTGGCCATGTGTCTGCCCATCATCTCGTCTTGTACACAGAGAAAGGTATTTACGAGGTGCACTTTACACAGGTGGACTGCAAGGTAGCCAATCCTCTGAGAGCTTGTAAAGGGAACAAGCCAAACACCACAGGAGACATAGGCTCCACTCCGCCTGATTTGGAGAGATGCCTAGGTAGTGTGTATCCTGTTCACAACTCCCCCTGCATTAATTACTGTGAAAATTTTTGAATAAAAGCAACTACCGTTGTTATTATTATTATTTGTATTATTATTGTTACTGATATCACACAGACTTTCAGGAGGCTATTTCGTCCTCCTGATGAGACTTATTGCCAGACCTACGTGTAGTCAGCATCAATCCCACTTTTCTATGGCAAGTCACTTTTTAAGAATCACACTTTATTTTTTTTTTGCACAGACTGTATGAGTGATGCATGCCACAGGAGCTCCACCCCCTGAGAAGTTTCCTTATCCTAGGGACCTGGTGGCTAACGGTTTCCTCTGCTACCTGTTGGATTGCCTGCTCGCTAAGTATTTTGTGCTGTGACCCTTGTGGGGAGGGGCAACTGACCATATAATTCTCTATTCTAGGAATAGATTTAACACAAACATTTTAGCCTTTTTATATTTCAATCTCTGGTGACTCCAGGCCATTGCCTTTCTGTTGTGCCACGTGATTCCGCTAATAAAGTCCCCATAATAACAAGATAAGGACTGTTCCATTTCTGTGGCTTATGGGAAACCTCAGAAATAATACAATTTGTGCTTAGGGATATACATCTTTTAAGTCTTTCTGCCCCTCCCTATATCCTCTCTTCCAAGACTACTTTTTGGTTTTACTTTTTTCTTCCTTAGATGTCCTTGATGATAATATGGAAATTAACCAAGGCATTGGAAAAAGGCAGGATCCCCTAACTTGTTAATTGAGTGACACCATTTTTAAAATACACCAGCACAGAAATTCCCCTCATCATGAAGTATCATTGGTTCTGCGCCTCCTAGCAAAGTCAAGGTGCTGATGTGGAGCAGTCTCTGAAATATGCTCACTTGCTCTGGCCACTTTGTAAAGATGTCACCGTTGAAAAAGTCTGAGTCTGGCATTTTTGTCTTATTTGGCATCCATTCAATAGCAGAATTTATTGACACACATTCTTAAGGATAGATTCAAAGATATTGCAGAATCCTGTAAGACTTTGAGTGAAGTGTCGCTGGGAAAATCCATTGCCCTTGAAGAAGCCTTTTCTTCAAACACAGGAAATTAAGAAACACCCCAGACCTCTAAGGTTTAGAGCAGATTCTGTGTGTCAGTATGGGAAATACTTTTTAACTTTGGTTAACTTCAATATCATTCAAAAAGATCCTTGTTGGAGTTGCAGTGTTTATAAAGGAAAAATAGATAAATATGAGGGTTTGGATGAGTAAAATCAATATTCTTAATCCAGCAAGCAAAGCACCAATGAGATCTCTGTGAGGTAGGACAGACTGCAGGGCAGACCTTGGGTGATGCCTGCGCATGATGGGAACATACAACCCCCGCTGTCCATCAGCACCCGTGTGGCCTTTTGCCTGCCTTCCATATAGAGTAGGTAGTCTCGCCTTTGAAAATGGGGAAGAAAAATCTTCTATGATTTGTAGATTTCATGGCCCTGTCAATCCAGCCCTCTTCGAAACATGTTTCCTTTTCTGTGAGGGGGAAAAAAAAGATTAATGTCAAAGCTGGATCAAATCAAAACAAGTCAGCCAACATCTGCTCTCTGCTACCTTTTAAACCAATTAAATACCTTTCTCTGAATATTTTGTCCATTCAAATCTGAAGACCTTTAAAGACTGTGGTTTTATTTTTGTGTTTACATTCTTTTGGTTTGCATAATTTGCTTGACTTATTGCGTTTTTAGTATTTATTTTAAGCCAAATGTTTTTGTCTTTTTGATTCATTTTTATGACACGAATTTGTAGGCAGTTAGTAAAAAGTCTTATGAGAATCAAGTGGATGACATTAATTCTAAATCCACTCGCTGGACTGGTAATTTTTTTAAGAAAAAATTTAAATTCCCAAAAGGTTTGCAATCAACAGATGTCCAAGGTTGACATCTGAATTATTTCATAGAATATTTTAATTGACTCCATTGTATGGAAACCAAACATGAATGTTAAGAGGAATTCACTGTATAGCCCTGTCATCCAGTGTTCTTGTATTCAGATTTTCATGTCACTAGGTTGCCTCACTGTGTTGGTGTGTTTCCATATCGAAAGTCTGACAACATTGACTTGTCCAAGCCCAGAAATTCTAGACTGACCCTCCAGGGGAAAAAATAATAATAACTAAGAACAAATTCTTTCTCTGTGTAAAAACATTGATCCCTTGGGAATAGGATGGGAAATGGGAGTAGGACATCATTAACTCTAGTTGTTTTAGTTTCTGAGATTTCATAACCTCAGTAGACACCAGCAAAGACTTCAGCTTTTCAATCTACCACCACTATCTCTCCTCAACCAATAAGACTTAGCAGTTTGTAGAGAATTTGTCTGGATCAGAGCAAACCACAGCTCTCCTAAACCCTGCTACAAATCAGTGGCAGTTCTTACTTCCTCAATGAAACTGGCACTGGGGACAGAACTTGCCTTGGTCATACCTTCCCACAGCTCCCAACTCTGAAATACACAGCCAGGTAGACCAAGCAATGGAAAGATCTGCAGCACTGTGTCTCATGAATGTGTTTCAATGTTTAGTTTAGATAATGCTTACTTGTGCTATTAACCTTTTGACAGGCATGTAGTATTGTTTGTTTTGGGTTTGTTTTTGCCTTTTAACCATTTAGTAGTCCCCAGCTAGCTACCAGTGCAGATTTTACCCCATGGGTAGGATTCTATTGTTAAGCCACATAACAAAGCACACTAATACTGACACTGCAAATGGAAAATACGAACCAAAAACGAAATTGACACCGATAAGTTGAACAAACTGTCCATTTTTGATATTTTGCATGCTCCCCCATGGACTGGCTGTGGCAATGTAATGCCTGTATAATGTTTTCAAATAAAAATAAATGCTTTATGAAGCACTGAGTTCTTGATTTTCTTGTGTGTTTGCCTGCACTATGACAACCATGGAAGCAGCTCCCTTGGGATGCTAGAAATAGCAACAAAAGTAGATAGCTGGGTACATGTCAAAGTAAAAACCAGAAACAAAATATTTCCAAATTAGGAAGGGTGCTGTTGGTCACAGAGCTCCAGCTTCAAAAAGCCAAGTAAAACATGTTTGTAATTTGCAAAATTAATTATTCATCTCAGCACTTCCGAAGGCTCTGGAGCTAATACCTCCAAGCCCACATTTGAAACACACATAGGAGAATATTAATTTACCCCCACAAAATAGTTTCTCATAAAGGAAAGTTCTGGGGCCAGCACTGAGGCAAAGCAGGTAAAGCCACCATCTGCAAGGCAGGTATCCTAAATGGGTGCAGGTACAAGTCCAAGCTGCTCCACTTCTTTTTTTTTTTTTTTTTTTTTTTTTAAGATTTATTTATTTCACTTGAGAGTCAGAGTTACACAGACTGAAAGAGAAGGAGAGGCAGAGAGAGAGAAAGAGAGGTCTTCCATCCGCTGGTTCACTCCCCAATTGGCTGCAACAGCCAGAGCTGCGCTGATCCGAAGCCAGGAACCAGGAGCTTCTTCTGGGTCTTCCACGTGGGTACAGGGGCCAAGGACTTGGGCCATCTTCTACTACTTTCCCAGGCCATAGCAGAGAGCTGGATCGGAAATGGAGCAGCCGGGTCTTAAATCAGCACCCATACGGGATGCCAGCACTGCAGGCAATGGCTTTACCCACTACACCACAGCGCCGGCCCTGGCTGCTCCACTTCTAATCCATCTCACTGCTAATGCACCTAGGAAAGCAAGAGAGGCTGGCTCTAATACTTGGACCTCTGCTCCCATGTGGGAGACCCAGAAGAAAGTCCTAACTCCTGGCTTCAGCCTAGCCCAGCCCTGGCCGTTGTGGCCATTTGGGGAGTGAATCAGCAGATGGAGTATCTCTCTGTAACTCTGCTTTTCAAATAAATAAATCTTTAAAAAAAGGAAAGCCGTGTGTATGCTGTCCTTGGCACAAGAGCAGACCTACAATGTGCTCACTCTCCCAGGGCCTATTTATATAGCAGAGGCTGTTCCCATTTCTGCTCAGAATTTAGTGTCCTCTCATTGTCACTTGTCCATCAACCACGGTCACCTAGGTGTCTCTTAAGTACCTAAAGCAGAATGCATATGAATTTAATGTTCTTGTCATTTGTGTTCACAATAAGACCCCAAAAGCTAAATAAGCCAGACTGTGTATCTTAGTTATATATAAAGCATCGGTTTTTTTTTTTAACTTTTATTTAATGAATATAAATTTCCGAAGTACAGCTTATGGATTACAATGGCTTCCCCCCCCCCCATAACTTTCCTCCCACCTGCAACCCTCCCATCTCCCGCTCCCTCTCCCCTTCCATTCACATCAAGATTCATTTTCAATTATCTTTATATACAGAAGATCAATTTAGTATATACTAAATTTTAAATAAATTTAAAATACTAAAGCTTTCAACAGTTTGTACCCACACAGAAACACAAAGTGTAAAATACTGTTTGAGTACTGCTGCTCGTCACGGGGCAGCAGGTCCGATAGATCTCCTCAGGGCCAGCCTGGGGAGCTCAGGGGCAGAGCGGGATGAGGAGTTTTGGTGGCAGAGGAACCACACCAGAGTCGGGAGATCAGTCAACGCCCAGGGCGCAGCCGGGTTCTCGACTTTATTGGGAAGGGAAGAGCTTTTATAGACACAGAAAGGGGGCTGTCCAGGGCACAAGGGAACCAAGCCAACCAGCTGAAAGATCAGGCAGGACACAAGCCGGGCACGCCCTCAGGGCCTATCACAGCCGAGGACACGTACTGTTCACAAATACGGAAGTCTCCTGTCAGGCTAGGTACCTCCCCCGGGGGCCAACTTGGGTTGTTGGAAACGCTGTCACTGGGATGCAGAAGTGCGGCAAACTCAAGCAAAGGCTCAGCGGCCTTCTTGAGGGAAGGCTTAGCAACTTTGTTTCCTCTCCGATTGGAGCGCCCCCACCCCCCCGCAGAGTACTAGTTATAGCATTAAATCACAATGTACAGCACATTGAGGACAGAGAGCCTACATGAGGAGTAAGTGCACAGTGACTCCTGTTGTTGACTTAACAATTGAAACTCTTGTTTTTGGCATCAGTAATCACCCTAGGCTCTTGTCATGAGTTGCCAAGGCTATGGAAGCCTTTTGAGTTCACCAACTCTGATCTTATTTAGACAAGGTCATAGTCAAAGTGGAAATTCTCTCCTTCCTTCAGAGAAAGGTACCTCCTTCTTTGATGACCTGTTCTTTCCACTGGGATCTCACTCACAGAGATCTTTCATATAGGTTTTTTTTCTTTTCTTTTTTTTTTTTTTTTGCCTGAGTGTCTTGGCTTCCCATGCCTAAAATACTCTCATGGACTCTTCAGCCATATCTGAATGCCTTAAGGGCTAATTCTGAGGCCAGAGTGCTGTTTAGGACATCTGCCATTCTATGAGTCTGCTGTGTATCAAGTAAAGCATTGTTTTAAAAGAAAAGCTCATTCTTTAGAAAATAAACAGCAGCACACTAAGTGCTTTATAAAGTGCTCTTAAGATCCATCACAATCTGCTTTTTTTATTTTTAAAGAATTATTTATTTATTTATTTATTTGAAATCACATTTTACAGAGAGGTAGAGGCAGAGAGTGAGAGAGGTCTTCCTTTCACTGGTTCACTCCCCAGATAGCTGCAAGCCTGGAGCTTCTTCCAGGTCTCCCAGGTGGGTGCAGGGGCCCAAGAACTTGGGCCATCCTCCGCTGCTTTCCCAGGCCACAGTAGAGAGTTGGGTCAGAAGTGGAACAGCCAGGACTTGAACCAGCACCCATATGGGATGCCAGCTTTGCAGGTGGTGGCCTCACACACTATGCCATAGTGCCAGCTTCCACAACCTGCCTTTATAAAAAGGACAGCACAAACTTAAAAAAATATTGCATGAAAAAATAAGTTTTCACATTTTTCCCTGAAAAATGTTAATTCTTTCTCTGAGGTACTGTTTGCTTTTATTGAGTAAGCTGTTTGATCAAAGGAGAAATAAAGTTGAACTTCAGCCTGTATCCAGATGTCCAACAATTCCAAATGATTGGGGTCCAAACAGAATAGACAAGAAATGTACATGTCATGTTTCATGTGATTCCCCAGTGGATTCGAATTTTTTTGAAAGATTTATTTATGTATTTATTTATTTAGAAGTCACAGTTACAGTGAGAGAGGGATATACAGAGAGAGAAAGAGAGAGAGAGAGAGAGAGAGAGAGCAAGCTTCCATTTGCTGGTTCACTGGTTCACTCCTCAGATGGCCATAACCACCAGGGTTGGGCCATGCAGAAGCCAGGAGCTTCATCTGGGTCTCCCTCATGCATGCAGGGGCCCAAGTACTTGGACCATCCTCTGCTGCTTTTCCCAGGCCATTAGCAGGGAGCTGGATTGGAAGTAGAGCATCTGGGCATGAACTGGCCCCTCTATGGGATATCTGCATTACAGGTGGTGGCTGGGAACAGCGGAGGATGGCCCAAGTACTTGGGCTTTGCTACAATGCTGGCCCCTGTAGTTTTCTTTTCTTTTTTTTTTTTTTTTAAAGATTTATTTTATTTATTTGAAAGACAGAGTTACAGAGAGAGGTAGAGACACAGAGAGAGAGATCTTCCATCCGCTGGTTCACTCCCCAGATGACCGCAACAGCCAGAGCTGCGCTGATCTGAAGCCAGGAGCCAGGAGCTTCCTCTGTGTCTCCTATGTTGGTGCAGAGGCCCAAGTGCTTGGGCCATCTTCTACTGCTTTCCCAGGCCATAGCAGAGAGCTGGATCGGAAGAGGAGCAACCGGCGCCCATATGGGATACCGGTGCATCAGGCCAGGGCATTAACCCACTGCACCACAGCACACACCACCACCACCCCACCCCACCCCCGTAGTTTTCTTAAGAGAAAGAACTGGGCTTCCTAAATACTTGAAAGTTCTTGCAATGCTAAGGAGACAGTCCAATGAGTTTTGTCACTATTAGCATGAGAGAAACAAGTAAAATTCAGCAGGAGGGCTGTAATTTATCATATTGTCTTGGTGTTGCACAGGGAAACAAACTGTCATGTTTGAAATAACAGGAGCTGAAATTACATCCAGCTTATCTGTTTTCAGTGCCCTGCAAAACACCTTGCCCATGGAAAGCACTCGTACATCTTGTTGTAATAGAATCTAACTTCTAAACCATAAGTACAAAGTACAAGTGTAAGATATTCTATTACACAATGTTCTCTTTGTTCTCCTGGTTAATCTTAAGTTGTTTTATTTTTTTTTCTGGAAAATTCCTGTTCTTGGAAAGGAAGAAATCACCATGTCCATCTAAATGCACCCTTCTAGGGAATTTTTTTTTTAATGATTGCTTACAATGTTTGGGCCTTCAAGGTCAAGTATGAGATAGGAAACAACATGAAGTTGATACCATTGCTTCTTTATTGTAAACAATAGCCTTTCTTTTTTTTCTTGTTTTTTTTTTTTTTCTTTGACTTCATTTTCCCCTCTCTTTTTTCCTCTTTTCTTCTTTCTGCAAGTGCACACAAAGGGCTTGTTATGGGCCACCTTGGCAGAGTTTCTACCCTTTATTCTCCAAGTGGTCAAAAGGTTTAATTCAAAAATATTATGCTACAGTGTGCCAGATGACTGTCAGCAGTGCCTAAAAGGACAAGCTATTGTGCATCACACTTCAGACAGCCAGACAAGTCCCCTTGAAACGTTCCTGCAGCCTGAGTAAAACAATCAGAGGGAGGTGGTCTCTGGGACTAGGCTCTGAGATTAGGGCCTTCCACCTGGCTGGACAGAGGACTGGTGTGGATAAGACTAAAATTCGTGAAACCATGAAAATGAGCTTGTTCACCAAGCTGCAGCATGAGAGCTGGGACTGACCCCACATTGAATGAGGATCATTTCAGGGTAGAGAAGATAACTTACTTTACACAATGGAAAGTAATCTTCTGAATCCATTGCCCAAAGCTCATGGTACAGGCAAAAAAAAAAAAAAAAAAAAAAAAAAAAAGTAGGTATTCAGTAACCTTGTAGATGGGAGAGCTACACAAGGGCATCCATTTATTTTTTCACAAAGGCATCCATTAACGCCTTCAAGACTGAGCGCAGGGGGCTGGTGTTGTGGCACAGTGGCTTAAGCCACCACCTGCGAGACAGATTCTGGGGTTCCGCATGAGCACCCGTTTGAGTCCCACTCAGCTGCTGAGGCCATCTGGGGAGTGAACAAAGAGCGAAAGCAGGGACTTAATAGTTACATGCAGATGATGAGCATGGACTCAGTTCACACCAGGGGAACCTGGATGTGTGGTCACCCTGGCTTTAGGTGAAGGCTGGAAGCACAGCGGGTGGCCATTTCTTCTTACCACCAGATGTCGCTGTCTGAGGCAGAAGGGCAGGAGCAGGAAGCTGCTCCGAATTCTTACTCCTGCAGAGCTTCTCTCACTGTTCAGACCTCTTTCTTGGAGTCACTGGTAGCCAGGGATGTTGGAGAAGTGAGAGAAGTCCCAGGCGTAATATCTCAGGTATCTTCTCCATTGTTCATTGCTAAATGTGTACAAAAGTAAACAAGGAAGTAGCACATGAGCCCACTGGAGATGGTAGTACTGGAATTACCGAGAAATAAATTACTTAAAGAAAGACTGAAATGACCAGGTAATGTGTATGGAAGGGATATGTATTCCTCATGGGAGGAAGAAGTGAATTCCTAGGAGCTGAAAAGTAGTTGCCTTAGGGAAGTGGACTGAAACCATTCCTCACTCCACATTTTCCTAGCAATGTCCACAAATACCATTTCTAGGACTTTCAGCTAATGGGTTAAAAACATGTGGTGATAATGCATATTTTTGTGTGAAGTTGGAACTTATTAAATGCTTTTCTTTGGCCTTGTCTCTGTAGGAAAGGAGAATTACTTCCATAGTACCTGAAAGGGGTTTGATAAATTTTAAGTAATAGTAATAATTGCAGTTTCACAGATGGTTGGCTACTTGCCACTTTCACAGCAAACTAGAAAAGCAATAAAAAACTACTTGATCTTAAAATGACTACTGTTCTAAATGAAATTACTAAAGAGAGAGGAAATGGGCTAATCACTCGAATAATCAAAACAGTCTCATTATGGGACTCCCTGTGAGCTTTTGTCTGAATTCTCTAATGTAGTTTTTGGCATTAAATAGGATTTTAAAAGCTAAATAGGTCACACATGCATACAAATGGTTGAGTGAATCCCATAACTGCTTTATGTCTCCCAAGATTCTGCCTATCAGGCTGCGTTTAATTAAAAGGAAAATTGTCAGCAATAGAGGACAACTTAATGTGGAAAATTTGGTGTCCATGGTTGAAGACTCAGACTTTGCTTTGAATTCACTTTCAGTTCATAATCATGACTCCCAGACAACAGTGACATTGGTTAAGGCAGCTATGTAGATATCAGCCTGGGTGTGTAAGAGGGGCCCAAGAAAATGCGAAGTTTTAAGAAACTAAGTTTGTGTGAAATAGAATGAGGAAACAAGACCTGAAAGCAAGACCCAGCCTCATCTCTGTCTCCCCTAGCCCAAGGTGTCCCTGCCTGTCAGAAGGAGCTCACTGGCTTGATGGAGTGATGTAGCGGCCACCAAGGTACCAGTTACTGAACTGATGGAGTTGTTTGCTTCTCCAATAGGTCAGGACCTTGATGGCCAGTGTTGTCCAGAGGGGTTTGCATGGGGAAATTCCATATCCAGAAATACCCCTCCCAGACCTTCCCAGCAGAGGGGAGAGGGGAGAAGAAATGGAGGACCCATACTCATTCTGAATGCAGACTGGGCTCTCAGTCTTTTTCTGAGATGCCCATCTGGTCCATGAGGTGTAGGAGTTTCTGTCTCTACTTTTTAAATAAAACTGCTAAAATTGCCTTGTCTGCTCATTCATTGATCTCATACTTCCTTGTCATTGGAGCAAGTACCCAGGGTTCAAAGGTGAAGCAAAATTCATTTTCACTTTAGTCTCAATCTTAGACCCAGAACCAGAGAGCTGCAGGAAACAATGGAGATCATTTCACTGAAAATCTCAGGTTGGGATGGGCCTTGTCTCTGTAGGGAAGGAGAATTACTTGGGATGCCAACATCCCCTGTTAGAAGGCCTAGGAGTGAGTCTCTCCTCTACTTGCCAATCCAGCTTCCTGCTGATGCACACCCTGATGGTAGAAGATGATGGCTCAAGTACTTGGGTCCTTGCTGCCCATGTGGGAGACCTGGAAGAAGTGACTGGCTCCTAGCTTCATTTTGAATGTGAACCACCAAATAGAACTCTCTCTCTCTCTCTCTCTCTCTCTCTCTCTCTCTCTTCCTGTCAGCACTATACCATTCAAATGAATAAATAAACTTTAAAAGAAAATTTCAAGTCTAAGGTAGGTACAGTTAAGATGCAACCTGAGACATCTGCATCCTATATTGGAGTACATGGGTTCGAGTCTGGCTTTGGAAATAATTCCAGCTTCCTACAAATATACATTTTGTGTGGTTGGGTGCTTGCCACCCATGTAGGAGACCTGGTTTGAGTTATAGATTCCTGGATTCACTCTAGCCCCACCCTGATTCCTGCAAACATTTGGGTAGGGAACCAGCAGACAGAAAACAATCTCTCTCTCTCTCTCTCTCTCTCTCTCTCACTTTCAAATTAATAAAGTAACAAATAAAAATTTAAGAAAAAGAAAAATCCATTTTATGTCCTGAAAATATGAATATGGTTTAGCCTTAGTCACTACTCATTGAATGTTGCAGATAGCATTATCATGTGTAATTCATTAGGGAGGTGCTCTGTGATCCCTGGAAACCAGAGTCAGCTAAATGTAGATCCTTTCCATTAAGAGAGCCCAAGCAAATTTTATTTTTATTTTATAGTTGGTTTTTTTTTTTTTTTTTTTTTTTTTGGACAGGCAGAGTTAGACAGTGAGAGAGAGACAGAGAGGAGAAAGGTCTTCCTTCTGTTGGTTCACCTCCCAAATGGCTGCTACAGCCTGTGCGCTGTGCCGATCCAAAGCCAGGAGCCAGGTACTTCCTCCTGGTCTCCCATACGGGTGCAGGGCCCAAGCACTTGGGCCATCCTCCACTGCCTTCCCAGGCCACAGCAGAGAGCTGGCCTGGAAGAGGAGCAACCGGAACAGAACCAGTGCCCCAACCAGGACTAGAACCTGGGGTGCTGGCACCGCAGGTGGAGGATTAGCCTAGTGAGCCGCAGCGCCGGCCCCAAGCAACTTTTTAGGCAGTTTAGGTAAGTAGTCCTTAGGAGGACCTCTATTACCAACCAACTCCTTAAGTATAAAAATCCCAAAGAGAAAAGAAAGGAAAAGCACTTGGTACATGCCTGCAGTAAACTACTTCTGTCTTTCTGTATGGATCCTTCTGGGAAAATGGTCCTTCTGCTACTCCTACTCAACACACAAGTATGAGTGGCCTTCCGGACTGGCTTTGCCCATACTACTGCCTGAACCAGACGCTAGAGCATCAGTGGTCTCTTTGTAAGGGTTAAGAGCCTATTGCTTCTGCAGGGAGATTTCTCATCTCCAGATCTACACCAGCTGCCACTAACTATAATCTCAAATAACCTGTGTTGGGTCATGATTATCGGTGAAGTTGCTGCCATTAGTAAACAATTCAGCTGCCACCAGAGAACATCAAGCTTGACTGTAAGATGAAGGGGTAAGTGGCCCCTGTGATGTTAGGGCTTGTGGAAATCCACATCATTGAGCAAGGGGTCGCGATCACCAGAGCATTGAAATTTTAAAAGCAAAGCTATCCTGCCCATCTATAAGAGTGTTCCAGGATGTCACTCTCTTTTTTAAAGATTTATTTTATTTATTTGAAAGACACAGAGTTACAGAGTAGAGACAGAGAGAGAGGTCTTCTGTCTGTTGGTTCACTCCCCAGATGGCCACAATGGCCAGAACCAGCGCCCATATGGGATGCTGGTGCTTCAGGCCAGGGCTTTAACCTGCTGCGCCACGGCACCGGCCCCTCCAGAATCTCTTTAGGACCCCTAAAGTGGAGTACTTCAGCACCACCACCTGCTACTCCTGGACTCATGGGAGTTTTTCAGCGAAAAACCCTTCTACCATTTCTCCTGTGGCTGATTAAATGGGTTGCTTCAGTTTGAAAGGCAATCTCCTTTTTTTGAGTCTTGACATTATAAAGAAATAGACATTTCTGCACTAATGCAATTTTCATTATTTCCATTATCATGATAAAGTAGGATATCTTCTTCAGAGTACAGCATAAGTCCCATCCATTGCTAATGAGATTGCAACAGCGTCTGCGTTTGGAAGCATTGTATTATTTCTGTCTACTCCTCCTGAAATGATTGACCCAGCTGGTGCCACAGTGGCAGATATCTGAGCGTGGCCTTCTTACTTCATTAGTTCACTCTTGATGACAGCTTCTTCGAACATTTCAGGATTGTTTTCTATACATTACATCTTAAATGTAACTATATGTGATCTCTTGTCTTTAAAGTCGTTTAAGAAAAAGGAAAAATCTCTCCTGAGTACAAATGAGTGTATCTCGGATACTGCCTCTAAACTGTATGCACATTTGTTTTTAAAAAATGGAATAGATTTAAGTTTTTTTAATATCACACTGCATATTCATTAAATGAGACACTCTGGTTTCTAAATGCCAGTGATTTTAAAATCAAATCGTGACTTTACAAAATTGAAAATTACTATTTTTCCCAACGCCCTTACCTGTCAACACTACAAGATTCCTGCGTTAGTGAAACACTGTGAAATAGTTCCCTGCAGGTGGAACTGCTTCGTGCCATCTGTCCTGAGAATGAACCTATTTTCTTCAATAGGATCACTCGCCATCTTAATTTCCCTTGCATTATTACTTACAAGTTTCAAAAGAAATCTCCACATTATTCTTTAATTCAGCCAAGAAACATTCTTGAAGAGAAGCTATACCCAGGTAAAATAATATAGAGACAGTACTATATAGCAATAGTTAAACTTACATCCTATCTTGAATATAATAAACTGACATTTTTTCTCTGATATGCTTTATCCTTAGAAAAACAAAATATAAGTAAAATATTAATTTTAGAAATGAAGATATGAAGAATAAGATAATAAATTAGTTCATCCCTCCCCCAATCAACCTAAATAGATGTTTTGGTTACAGTCAGGTATTTGGCACCAACCTAGGCCCTGGTTATGACTGGCCCACTTGATGCAAACGAACAGGTGGAGACAGGGTTCCAGACAGACTTAGTTCCGCTAGGGCAGTGAGGCAGGTGTCAGCAAGCCATGTGCCCCCAGAAGACAAAGTCCAGGTGGTGGAAAGAGAGCCCAAGTAATTGCAACAATCCAGGACACCTTCCATTAGCGCATAGTTGCTCCTGATAATGCTTCTACTTGTGCTCACCCCATAGGAAGCCAAAACGCATCTCTAGGTGGGAATGTGAGGCCGCCTTCGGTCACCGGCTGTTTGAGTCAGGAACAGAGATGATGACTTCCTGCAGGGCGGGTGGTTTCTAAAGTCTATTTTTACCTTCAAGGAGAAAGGTGCTTCTCTTCATGTTCGTCACTTGAACATCTTATTCCAGCTGTCAGTCACCAGAAAAGGTGTCAACTCCGGGCTCCAGGATTTCTCTGAGAAGCATAAAACCAACTAATAATAAGACCAAAGGCATTGATTTTGCCTAGCATGCAGGTTCAGAATGAGATGAATGCCTGAGAACGAAGCAGTTAGGATACCTTCCTTCTTCCTGAGTGTACCCAGAACTGTGGCTATGATGAGGGAATGCCCTCTTCTGTTTAACACACGACATACCAAACCTGATTTTTCCATTTGCATCTCTCAGGATAACCCAGTTGCTCCATTTATTTTTTTTAAAGATTTATTTTATTTATTTGAAAGAGTTACACAGAGAGAAAAGAGAGAGAGAGAGAGAGAAAGAGAGAGAGAGAGAGAGAGAAAGGAGCCAGGAGCTTCTTCCTGGTCTCCCACGTGAGTGCAGGGGCCCAAGGACTTGGGCCATCTTCTACTGCTTTCAAAGGCCATAGCAGAGAGCTGGATTGGAAGAGGAGCAGCAGGGTCTCAAACCGGTGCCCATACTGGATGCTGGCACTGCAGGCAGCGGCTTTACCCGCTACGCCACAGCGCCGGCCCCACCCAGTTGCTCCATTTATAAACCAAGCCTTGGCCCTCTGGTATTGACAATTGACTGGGAGAAGGGGGAAGCTCCTGTCACTTGGGGAGCTGTGAAGCCGCAGTAATTAGAACAAGTTCTCCAGGGGAAGAGGAATCTCTCCCTCTGTGTCGAGTTTCAAGCTCTCTTCCTCAGACACTCTGCTTCTGCCAAGCTTGGAGCATCCTGATCCAATTTTTTTTTGGCCAATGCCTTTTTGAAATCTCCTATAGATTTCTGTGTAGTGACAACTACCTCCAGTATTATTTATTCTTCTATGTGCTAGACAATGGGATAAGCATTGTAAAAATTATTTTATTTTGTCCTCAAATCAATGCTGGAGGTGGGGAGTCATAGAATGTATCCCAGTTTTATTGCCGAGTTAATGGAGGGATAGATGGATTGTATAAAACGGCCAAGGACACACAGCTACAAGTGATAAGGCCAGGCCTGAAACTCTGGTGTGTCTAACTTCAAACACATCAGAGTACACCGTGACACAAAATGTCTCATGACAGCTCAAAAAGAGGCTTAGTTGACAAAACTATTGAGGAGCTATCTGCAAGAGTCCAGTGAAGAGATGTGTGTAGGAGAGGGAAAGCTGACTATACCCAGCATCAGGTGTGTAGCGTGGCGTAGCGAGTAAAGCCGCCACCTGCCACACTGGCATTCCATGTGGGCACCAGTGCATATCCCAGGTGCTCCACTTCCCCTCCAGCTCCCTGCTAATGGCCTGGGAAAAGCCGCGGAAGATGGCCCAAGTGTTTGGGTCCTGCCACTCACATGGGGGACCTGGATGAAGTTCCTAGCTCCTGGCTCCTGGCTTCAGCCTGGCCCAGCCCTGGCCATTGTGGCCATCTAGGGAGTGAACAAGCAGATGGAAAACTGAGATCTCTCTCTCTCTCTTTCTCTCTCTCTTCCCTCCCTCTCTTTGACTTTCAAATAAATAAATAAATCTTAAAAAAGAAAGCAACATATGCCAACCACATTCATGGCTCACTATTGATAGGGGAAGTTGGTTACAAATTCCTCTCTTGTAAGACCAATAGAAATGCAGGTTAGAAGAAAAGAACACTCCATATCAGCAGCAGCAGAATATTGACTCGCTTTGAGAGTTGGAAGATGTAGTCAGGGGCAGTGTCCTTCACTTCCTCCACAGACTCCATTGCCACCTGCTTAGGCAGCAAGTGATCCTCAGGGTGCCCTCCCGGAAGGCCTCCTCTCTGTGCCACAGCCTGGGGTCATTTCTTGACCTTTAGTCTCCTTAACATCCCAGCAGCATTTGGCACAGCTGATTGCATCGTCCCTCTTGAAGCAATTCTTCTGTAATTTGTGGGATCCACTTCTGCTGATGTTCCTGTGCTCCACGAGCCACTGCCACCCGTGGTCCTCCTCGGAGCTCCCCATGCTCTTGTCCTTGGTTTGCATCTCCTTTTTATTGAGTTTACTCTCACTGCATTAAACACCGGCTCCATGCTGATGACTCGCTCTTTGGCCTCCCCATCCCAGACCTCTCCCTGCCCATTCGATGTTTCCACTTGGACATGCAATAAGCCTCTCAAGCCTAATGTGTACAACACAGAACCTGTGACCACCTCCCCGCCTCCAGCCCCGCCAAAAACCTGTTTCTCCTGCACCTGTTTCTCCTGCAGTCCTCCATGTCTCATAAGCAGCCCATTGACTGCCTGCTTATTCTGGCCAAACACTCCAGATCTGTCCTTGATTTTGTATTTTCCATCCACATCTGCATCCCATCCCCCAGCAAGTGACCTTCATCCTGAATCAGACTCCTGGCCACAGCTGCTTCCACCACCCTGACTGGAGCCACCTTCCTCCGTCCTGAAGGACGGAAATCCCCTCCTAAGTGCTCGCCCACATCTGCCTCTTTAAAATCCATTCTCCACATAGTGAAAATAATTTTTTAAATGTCAATTACATCCTACCATTTCCCTGCCAACACCCTTCCAGTATCTCCCCATGGTTTTTAGAATGAATTTCAAATGCCTTACCACGGTTTCCTCCCCACTCCACCCCCGGCCCCTCTCACACGGACCCCTCTCTCCCTCTTCAACAGATCCAGCCATCAGCCTGAACCGCTCTTCCCTTAGGTTTGAGCTCGTCTGCTCCATCCCCAAGGGCCTTCTCCCATTAGCCTCATCCGGTTCCTTCTCTTTGCCATTACCCTGGTATACCTTCTTCATGACACTTCTGGCTATTTTAAATGATCTTATTTATCTATGAGCATAGGTAAATCTGTCTCTGGTTAGAACGATCCTGGAAGATTGTGTCTTGTTCACTCCTGCGTCCTCAGAACCTGACACATGGTAGTTCTGCAGCAATAGGTGTTTAATAAGTGGATGTCTAAACCACAGGGAAGCCGCTTAAAGGTCCTAGAATAATAAAGGCTTACATAAATAAAGGCTCTAGTCATGAAACAAACTTAGAATTTCAAGCAACAGCAAGCAATTGGGAGAGGTATTGGGGGACAAAAGATCTTATTACATGCAGATGGAATCGGGCTTGGGCATATATCAGGAGAGTGAAGATTTTTCTTTATTAAAATAAGAAGACATTACCACTTTTCATCAAATAGCCACTCAAATATAACTCTCAAAGTTTGATTACCAACAAAGAAATACAGGCCTGAGAGTAAGGGCTCCATGATTAAGGGCAGGCGATTTTTCTCCATGAAGATACGCACTTAGCAGCTCCACAGATGCTGACTCCCTCCCTCCCTCCCAGAGTGCTGTTCCGCATTCATGCTCTGATCACTTCTCCACTCCATGACAAGCTTCTCTCCAGGGACCAACCAGAGCACACTCTTTTAATTCTGTGTGCAATCAAGCCAAGCTCAACCAGCAGTCAAGCTGAAAAATCTCTACTCTCCACAAATGGCCACCTTGTCTTTTTGCCTGAAAATAAAGAAAGGACAGCTAAGTCCAAACTGACGGACAAATCATATCCAAGCAATTGTCCCCATGGGTTAAGAATCAGGTTGGGGGCCAGCGCCGCAGCTCAGTAGACTAATCCTCCGCCTTGCGGTGCCGGCACACTGGGTTCTAGTCCCGGTCAGGGCTCCGGATTCTGTCCCGGTTGCCCCTCTTCCAGGCCAGCTCTCTGCTGTGGCCAGGGAGTGCAGTGGAGGATGGCCCAAGTGCTTGGGCCCTGCACCCGCATGGGAGACCAGGATAAGCACCTGGCTCCTGCCATTGGATCAGCGTGGTGCGCAGGCCGCAGCGCGCCGGCGGCGGCGGCCATTGGAGGGTGAACCAATGGCAAAGGAAGACCTTTCTCTCTGTCTCTCTCTCTCACTGTCCACTCTGCCTGTCAAAAATAAAAAAAAAAAAAAAAAAAGAAAGAAAGAGAGAGAAAAGAAAAGAAAGAAAGAAAGAAAAAGAATCAGGTTGGGGGCAGGCATTTGGCACAGCAGTTAAGATGCCACATAGGAGATGCTTGCATCCCATATGAGAGTGCCTGGGATCTACGCCCAATCTACTACCAAGTCCAGCTCCCTGCAAGTGCGGAGCCTAGGAAGCTGCAGATGACGTCTCCAGCAGTTGGGTCCTCGCCACTCATGTGAGGAGATCCAGATCAAATCCCAGCTCCCGGCCGCAGCTATTGCAGGTATTTGGGATGTGAACCCGTGGATGGGAATGGGAGAGCTCTCTCTCTCTCTCTGCTTCTTCCTTCTCTGCCTTTCAAATAAATAAAATTTTTAAAAAAGAATCAGAAGAATCAGGTTGATTACAATAAATCAGGGTGATATGAAAAGTGCTCAGCAAGTATGCAGCTTCTTTAGATTTGGCCTTAGGGGAGGGCCTCTCTGAGGAGGTGATATTTTGTTTAACAAGCACCTGTTGATCAACCACTAAATTCCAGGCAAGATAATGATGATATAGCCTTAAGAAAGGGAGGGGCCGGCGCCGCGGCTCACTAGGCTAATCCTCCGCCTAGCGGCGCCGGCACACCGGGTTCTAGTCCCGGTCAGGGCGCCGGATTCTGTCCCGGTTGCCCCTCTTCCAGGCCAGCTCTCTGCTGTGGCCCGGGAGTGCAGTGGAGGATGGCCCAGGTGCTTGGGCCCTGCACCCCATGGGAGACCAGGAAAAGCACCTGGCTCCTGGCTCCTGCCATCGGATCAGCGCGGTGCGCCGGCCGCAGCGCGCCGGCCGCGGCGGCCATTGGAGGGTGAACCAATGGCAAAAGGAAGACCTTTCTCTCTGTCTCTCTCTCTCTGTCCACTCTGCCTGTCAAAAACAACAACAACAACAACAACAACAACAACAACAAAAAAAAAAAAAAAAAAAAAAAAAAAAAAAAGAAAGGGAGGAAAGGCCCTATGTCCTAGCAGGGAAAGTAAAAAAAAAATCATGTGAGCAAGTGAGAGAAGTTTGAGTAGTGATATTGCCATGAAGAATACAAACAGTAAGCAAGTGGACAGTGATGGGGTCTGGGCTGGGAAAAAGGTACTTTAACCTGTGTGATGACATGAGAAAGACAGAAGGACCAGATGGAGTAGACATGGAGGAAGAGCCTCTGAGTAGAGGGGACGGCGTGTGCCAAGAGATTTTAGGCAGACATCGGAGTGACTCAACAGCAGCAGCCCCCACCTGCAACACGGCCCCCACTGTACTATAGCAGAATTGAAAAGAATAACTTAGACACCAGCCTGTCTTTGGAATGAGTGAAAAAGGCTAGGAGTGTATCTCTATAGGCAGAAGATTTTGCTTCCTTGCTTATTTACTTATATGAGAGGCAGAAATACAGAGAGGCGGGAAGAGTGAGCTCCCATCGGATGGTTCACTCTACAAATGCCCACAACAGGCCCCGGCTGGGCTGAAAACCAGGAACCAGGAGCTAAATCCAGGTCTCCCAGGTGGGAGGTGGGAATCTAATCACTTGAGCCATCACCTGCTGCCTCCCAGGGATTGGCAAAAACCTGGAGTGTGGAGCAGAGCCAGAACTTGAACTGAGGCACTCTGATATGAGACCCAGGTATTTTAACTGCTAGGCCAAGTGCCAGCCTTCTCCCTACTTATTAATTAGGGACTTGGAGCTTGAGTTTCTTTTTTATAAAATATTATAGAATAAGAGTTTGGTGCAGTGGTTAAGATGTCGCTTGGGATACCCGCACTCTATATTACAGAGTTTCCGGTTTGATTACCAAGTCTACCCCCCAGTCTAATTCCTGCTAATAAACACCTTGAGAAGCAGCAGTTGATGCCTCTAGTGCATGGGTCCCTGCCACCCATGAGAGACCTGAATAGGGTTCCAGACTCCTGGATTCAGCTTGGAGCAGTCCTGGCTTTGCGGGCATTTGAAGAATAAACCAACAGGTGGCTCTCTCTCTCTCTCTCTCTCTCTCGCTCTCACTCTCGCTCTCTCACTCTTTCTCTCTCTTTCTCTCTCTGTCTCTCTCTTTCAAATAAAATGAAAATGATTAGATCACAATTTTAAATGTTGGGAACAGGGGCAGAAGTTTGGTGCAGGAGACAGCAGCTGCTTGGAATGCCTGCACCCCATATCCCAGTGCCCGCTCAAGCCCCAGCTGCTCAGCTTCCAGTCACTTCCCTGCTAATCATCCTTGGAGGCAGTAGATGAAGGCTCAAGTGCTTGAGGCCCTGCCATCAGCATGGGGGAGCTAGACTGCTCTTGGCTCCTGACTTTGACCTCACCCAGCCCTAGGTGTTGTGGGCATTTGGGAAGTGGACCAGCAGATGGAAGACCTCTCCTCGTTCTCCCTCTCCCTCTGCCTCTCTTTCTCTTTCTCTTGCTCCCTGTCTTTATCACTTTGCCTTTAAAGTAGATGAAAACAAATAAACATTAAAATATAAATAAAATACTGGTAATAATTTCTCTACAGGATTGCTCCAAGAACTAAAAGGCATGCATGTATAGCAGAGCGCAGTGTGTGATTGTAGCAAGAGCTCAGTGAATGGGACTACTGTAATCCTCTACTTGAGGAGGTTGTGATTTTCTTTCTTGTAAATAATGGAGCTCAAGTGCAACACAAATAATTTGAAGTAAGAGGATAGTTCACTGCAGACCAAAGACTGTGAGCTTCTGACTACTCAAGAAGTATTTGAGGGGTGGGCTTTAGCCTAATGGTTAAGATGCCTGCATCCCACATCAAAGTGCCTGGTTTGATACCTGGTCCAATCTCCTGACTCCAGCTTCCTGCTTTTATGGGCCCTGAAAGGCAGCAGTGATGGCTCAAGTAGTTGGGTTCCTGCGACTACTGTGACAGATCAAGATTGAGTTCTGGCTCCTGCTTCCACCTGGCCCAACCCCAGTTATTGTGGTCAACATTTGAGGGAGTGAATCAATGATCAATGGGCGGAAGTTCTTAGAACTCACCTTATTGCTAAGAATAATTGTGTGTTAATTACAGAGGTCAACCATTAGTATTAAGTAGAACAAAAAATACTAAAAGGGATAAAGTATTAAGTTGTACATCAACAGTCAAGACAAGGGCTGATCAAATAATTAACACACAATTATTCTTAGGTGTTTAAATTTAACTGAAAAGTGATCTCTGTTAAATATAAGAGGGGAATAAGAGAGGGAGGATATGTACAATTTGGGACATGCTCAAGCTGACTTGCCCCAAAAGGTGGAGTTAAAAATGTGCCAGGGGATTCCAATTCAATACCATCAAAGTGGCATGTACCAATGCCATCTCACTAGTCCAAGTGATCAATTTCAGTTCACAATTGATCATACTGAAGGTCTAAGAGTCAAAAGGATCACATAAATAAGACTAGAGTCTGCTAATACTAACTGATAGAATAAAAAATGGAGAGAACAATCCATCATGGGAAGTGGATACACAGCAGACTCATAGAATGGCAGATGTCCTAAACAGCACTCTGGCCTCAGAATCAGCCCTTAAGGTATGCGGATCCGGCTGAAGAGTCCATGAGTATTTTAGGCATGGAAAGCCAAGACACTCTGGCAAAAAAAAAGGGGGGGACCTAAATGAAAGATCTCTGTGAGGGAGATCCCAGTGGAAAGAACAGGTCATCAAAGAAGGAGGTACCTTTCTCTGAAGGGAGGAGAGAACTTCCACTTTGACTATGACCTTGTCTAAATAAGATCAGAGTCAGTGAACTCAAAAGGCTTCCATAGCCTTGGCAACTCATGACAAGAGCCTAGGGTGATTACTGATGCCATAAACAAGAGTGCCAATTTTTTAAGTCAACAACAGGAGTCACTGTGCACTTACTCCTCATGTAGGTTCTCTGTCCTCAATGTGCTGTACATTGTGATTTAATGCTATAACTAGTACTCAAACAGTATTTTTCACTTTGTGTTTCTATGTGGGTGCAAACTGTTGAAAGCTTGCTTAATATATGCTAAATTGATCTTCTGTATATAAAGAGAATTGAAAATGAATCTTGATGTGAATGGGATGGGAGAGGGAGTGGGAGATGGGAGGGTTGAGGGTGGGAGGGAAGTTATGAGAGGGAAAAAGCCAATGTAATCCATAAGCTGTACTTCGGAAATTTATATTCATTAAATAAAAGTTTAAAAAAATGAAAAAAAAAAAAAGAACTCACCTTATCGCAAGTCTAAATATTTTTTAAAAATTGAGAATTTTACAAAAGAAACATCTGAATTGTTGAATTAGCACTAAATGGCCCATTTCTGCTTTGGAACCACTATTTATTTATTTTTCACTTTAGAATGCTCAGATTAGTTTCTGTGTTTGTCCCCTGGCCCTGACCCCAAAGCTGCCCATTGACATGGCCCACAATTCCATCACCAGTACCATCATGGTACATATATCGTACAGAGTTTATGAGTGAGCCAAAAATAGAGTAAGAATAATTCTGTAGCACAAGTATTAACACTGAGTTTTTCTCAGCCACTTCCCCTGGGCAAATAAGATAACCATCTAGACCAGATTTAGAAGAATCTATCCATAAATGAGGACCTTGCCCTGGAAACTTCATTTTTATTTAAAGACTATATCTACATGAGGTCAGCAAAGCTGACTTTTATTAGGGATATATTTTGGTATTTATATACTTAACAGCAGCTATGAAAATAAATATTCACATACATAAATATTTTTATTCGGAGAAGAAGTTATTTTGGCTGTAGTCTCTTTCAAACATTCTACTGACATATGCAGGTCCTTTAAATAGGCAGCAATGTTTATTTCATGGTTTTCCAGATAGCAAAGAATATTTGCCTCTGAAAGTCACTAAATCTGTCCCCTTTTTCCCCATGGCCTGTTGGCATGAGCCTCATTTTAGCTCAATTTTCTTTTACCTGAGCAATTGCCCCCTCTTCATCATGTCATCTCCTTGCTTATTGGCTATCTCTGGCTCGCTGTGGTGGGTGCCATCTTACAGAACACCTCCAAAAAGCCATTCACATTCCCCTTCAGACACAAATCTCAACCCTCACCCTGCCATTCCTTTCCCAGCTTTATTGGTCTCTATATAATGTAACATTGTCTGGCACACTATACATTTCATTTATCTACTCTCTTTGTCCTCAAATGTGAATGTCAGTGCAAAGATTTTGTACATTCTGTTAATCCTTTTACCCCTAAAAGGGAACCCAGCACATAGAGAGATCTCTACAAAATCAGTTGAATGAGTGGAAGAATTAATTCATGAATGAACAAGTGAACAATGGGCAAAAAGCCTTGATATGCAGCAGGGGCTAGCATGACAGAATCCTTACCTTGTTTTCCAGCCTCATCTCCTTTGTCTCTCTACCTTGCTCTTATACCTCATTCAAATGGCTTCCTTTTAGTTCCTCAACTATGACATAAAAAGTACCTTATAGCTCTAAATAAGTCTCAAGCTTCTTAAGGGGAGGAGCTGTCTTCTCTCTGCAACCTACTTTATACACCATCAGAACCTAGAACAATGAAATGCACATGTCTGGCATTGGGTATGTTTCTTGCATTGAATTTTCAGTACACATAAGGAAATATTACATGTATGCAGTTGTTTATGTGTGAGATTTGGGGCTCCTAAAAATGTTCTAAGTGCAGGGCCAGCGCTGTGGCACAGCGGGTTAAACCCCTGGACTGAAGTGCTGGCATCCCATATGGGCGCCAGTTCTAGTCCTGGCTGCTCCTCTTCCGATCCAGCTCTCTGCTATGGCCTGGAAAAGCAGTAGAAGATGGCCCAAGTCCTTGGGCCCCTGCACCCACATGGGAGACCCAGAAGAAGCTCCTGGCTCCTGGCTTCAGATCAGCACAGCTCCGACCATTGTGGTCATCTGGGGAGTACACCAGCGGATGGAAGACCTCTCTCTCTGTCTCTACCTCTCTCAGTAACTCTGTCTTTCAAATAAATAAGTGCAAGTGAGTATTCCTCCTTCATTTGTAGTGAAATTCCTACCATTTCTTTGGATTAAACCCACACTACAGATAAGTATCTTGCCCTAAATGAGGAATATTTGTTGAATGCATTGAATTTTAATAGTGTTAGTTAGTTAGTTAGTTAGTTAGTTAGGAGACACACAAGGAGAAGGCTCCCATTTGCTGGTTCATTCTACAAATGCCTATTTTAGCTGAGGCTGAGCTGGGGCCAAAGACATGGCAGGGAACTTAACTGAGGTCTCCCACACGAGTGGCAGGACCCCAACTACTTGAGCCATCACTGCTTGCCTCCCAGGGTCTGCAATAACAAGAAGCTGGAATCGGAAGCTGGAGTCAGGAATTGACTTTAGGTACTCCCAGGGGTGTCTTAATGCTTATCTTACCTGTTAGGCCAAACACTTGCCCCTAATCCACAGATTTTAAGCTGTTTAACCTCAGATTATGGTTCAGGAATGGAGCTGTACAACAAGTGACTTTAGGTTGAAGTTAAGAGGAACAATAAACACATCATTGCACACAGGACACCCTTAGAACACAGCAAGCCTAGGAAGCCTGGTGAGAGGGAGATCCCTACACGTGAAGGAAATCCGGAGCTTCCATAGAGGCATGGTGAGTGCGCTTGGGACCTTTGGGGACAGGGGGTGCTGAAATTCTCGAAGATTTTCTCATGAAGATGAAGACTGAACTGCTTCGAATCATACTGAACACTAGATTGTGGAATTCAAAGCCTGGAAGGAATTGTAAATATCATCTAATTCCACATTCTTTTCTTGGAGCTGTAAAGAGAGAGACTGAGAGCGGCAGTAAATGACACGACCAAGAGAAGGCCCAGACCCTCCAGCCAGTGCTATGACTATTGTGTCCTCCTAACGTGTTTATATTGATAGGAAAAGATTTTATTTCCTAACTTGTGCCTGATTATTTGATTCTAGCAGCTGCTGCACCAGTGATTGCAAAGAGTAATGGCGTGCTTAATGCGCACCAGGCGATAAAGCTTAGGATACTGGGGGAGAATTCAAATTGCAGACTGCAGCAGGTGCAAATCCTACGCTGACCCAGGAATGACGTGTGTAATATTTCCCTGATGGAGGTGGATGATCTGTTTACATTTCAGGAGGTATTTGGCAGCCCTTACTGCCATTTGGCCAAGAAAAATCTCCTTCCAACACTATTTCCACTTTGGCATTAATTACTCCAGCTCCACAAGCTAAAAATATAAAGGCATCGCCAGAGAAGAGAGAAAGGAAAGGAAGCAGGCATAGGCCTTGCCCTGTGCTACCATCTCATGCATCTCATGGATGCGACTCCATCTTGCAGCAACCAAAATTGGTTTAAGCTGTTTCACCAAGCAGTTCCCTTGCCCAGCCACGGTGCCCCTCTTCATTCTTGATTCCCCTGTACCTTCACCTTTCCTGCTGCCTTAAGCCACTTTTCTTTGTCCAACCAGACACAGTGGCCTCTCTTTTTTTTTTTTCCACTCCCATGTTTGGGAAACACATGAAATATTAACCAATGAATCATAGACACTCTGCATGCTTTATTCACCATATTGACAGAATCTGAAACCAAATGAGGTAATTCAGAAACACTGTGGTATCGGTGAAAATGTTGCTGCTGTAAAGTTCTCCCAAAGATCAAAGGTGACAACAAGACAACGGAGGTCAACTCATAAGGAAATGAATTGGCATAGATGTTTTAACCTGTAGCTATTTATACAGTATTTACCATATATTCTAATAACCTTCCCTCTGCTTTTAGTTATTAATTCATTTTAGCCTGCTAGCAATCCTACAAGCTTGGCACTATCATTGTCACCATTTTTCAATGGAGGAAAGCATGGCAGAGAGATATATGGTGGTCAGTAATGAGCCAATAAACTCCGATAGATATAAACAAAAGCACTTTGCCTCCAAATCCATTCCGTTAACCCCTACCCTATGCTACCTTCATGCCTACGTTGGTAGCGTGAAAATGATGCCTTTTCTTCACCACATACCCAGCTTCACTTGCTCTAGCCACAGCTTTATCTTCAGGCCACACCTCCTTAAGGTGCAGACGGAGGAGTCAGGGTTCCCAGATGGGCTGTGCTCAGGGCAGGTAAATGGTACAGAGCCGCTCCCAGGGTGGACAGCGCTGCCTTCTTCCTGCCCTGCCAGGCCTGGCATTCCCTCTCTTCCCTTTCTCATCAGATTCTCTGTGTCCATCTTCAGCACTGGTCCCTTGAATTCGGAGCCTGAGAGGAAAGTTCCAATAACAGTTGGCAATTATTGAATGCTTAATATATGGCGGCCATTGTTCTGAGGTCATTGTGTCATTTTGCATCTAATTCTCAAAATAATCCTATGAGGCAAGTGTTTGTTATCCCCACTCTCCAGATGGGAAAATGGAAACAGTTAAAGGCTACGTGACTTGCCTGAGATGTCACTGCCAGCAAACACAGGAACTGGAGTGCGGCTTCAGGGCCTGGGCTCCTGTCCACCAGGCACCGCCTGTGGGCAGCTGCGGGAAATCCTACCTGCCCCTCCCACGGCGCACCTGTCAGAGAGCTTCTGTGCCCCAGCTTCTCCCCACAGTCATTCGATGAGTCCCTCTGGTTGCCTGCTGCGGGTCATCCACTGCGTGGGGTACTACAGTGTGAGGGCCCCTGGAGCAGGGCTGTGGGTATGAGACTGACCACGTGCTGTGGTCCTCTCTTGTGCCGCTCCCATGCCTCTGCATATCCTGGAGCCCCAGAGGTCTGTGATAAAAAAGATCCAGGCAGCAGTTTCCTCAGGGGTTATCCGAAATGCCAGCCCTCACTTTACCAGTTGAATGATGTCCTCTCTCCTTCTCTCTTGGTCTCCTCTTCTCCCTCTCTCTCTAGCTCTCTATCTTAATTTTTTTTTCTCATTTTTGACTATACGTTCCTTTCCTAAATAAATCCAAATATCCTAAACACATTTCCTTCTTTAGGGTAATGCTAACTACAGTCATCATAGAAGTGTACTATCTCACTCTGTCACTATGTAAGCAATAGAATTCATAAATTAACATTATGGGGATAATTTCAACAGAGTACTACATAGCCAATCCAGTTAATGCGGCACTGAGTCCTGCATGGGAAATGGACCTTCTGTGGGCCCAGGAGAAGGAAACTAGGAGGAGCTTGGGGGTGGATTACTCTGACATCCGGCTGCTCCATCTTGATATGCCCTGCCAAGAAAACAAAGTCTCAAGCTGCTCCCACGTGTTTTGATATTTTACTCTGGGCAAACTACCTAAATTGTACATGCTCCTTGAGAGAGAGAGAGAGAGAGCAAGCGAGTGAGAGATCTATCCCTGGAGCTTCTTCACTGATACAGTACATTAAGAAGATAATTGATATTGGGGAAAACTCTTCAGAGCCAGAAACCATCTGTTATCACCCGGATTGCTTTTCACAAACTGTGCATGTGGGAACAATCTCTGATCCCAAATCCACCACGTTAGCACCAACTACTCTTCAGAGGCAAACAAGCCCCAGGGCTAGCGAGAGCTCACCTGCATTGTGCTTCCTGCCTCTTCACAGAGCAGTGAGGAGCTGGGGGCCATAGATGTTTAGGATTTCATCAATGTGATAAGAAGACAACAAATTGATAACATACTGAATCAAAAAGTCAGTTGATAAGAATGACCAGGCTAAAGTTCAGTTTGAGGCCACCGTAGAGAAACAATTGCAATGAACATTCTGCCTGATGGGAAGTCACTGAACACAAAGTCATCTTAAGAAATCCTAAAAACACTGCTCACATAGGCTGGTGTTGTGCAGAGTAAAACTATCACACTGGTATGGAATCCCAACTCCTCTGACCCAGTTTTCTGCTAATGCACCTGGGAAGTCAGCAGAAGATGGCCAAATATAGGGGCTCCTATCACCCATGTGGGATACCAGGGTGAAGCTCCTGGCTTCTGTCTTCCCGACCTGGATGCGCTTGCTCTCTCTCTCGCTCGCTTTCTCTCTCCTGCTCTCTCTGATGCTCCAATAAATAATAGCAACTCAAAAAAAAAAAAAAAAGCCTAAAGTAGAGAGATAAAAACAGGCTTTCAGAGAATCCTGAATATCAATAGATACAGGCATTATCTAGATATAAGACAATGTCCCAAGATAGAAGGAGCTATCCTACTAATTATGATTGTCAAATGCATTAGCCGGGGCAGCACTACAACCAGGGGATGCCGAGTGAAAGCTCACATTGTATTTTCACTTTTTTCTCTCACTAAGCCAATATTTAGTTAATGAGAACTAATGAAAGACTGTTGTAGTGATTTTTTTTTAAATTTTGGAAGAATATACAGAACATAAAATTTACCATTTTAATTACTTTTTAGTGTACAATTCAATGTCATTAGTACATTCATAGTGTTACAGCAAGCATCAACTTCAAAAACTTTGTCATCATTCCATAGAGCAATGCTGTACCCCTAAATAATAAAATAGTAACTTCTCATTCTTCCACACCAACCACCAGTCAGCTCTGCTCTGCTTTGTCTCTATAAATATACCTTCTCTAGTTTCCTCAATTGAGGGCATTCAAAGATCCACTGAAGAATAGAACTACTTTTGTTGCAAACATTTTTTAAATCCGTGCGTAGTTTTTTTTCATAATTCATATGTCCCATGGACTTTTTGAAGATCCCTGATGTGCGTGGATTTTAAACACTTTTTGTGCCAAAACAAATTCTTTCAAAATTGCCCTCCTAAATGTGGACTCACACAATGTCCTTTCGTGCCTTACTTGATTAGCATGATTTCAAAGTTCATCCATGTTGCAGCACCTATTGGCACTGCATTCCTTTTCAAATCTGAATTGTATCAATGTGCCACATTTCATTTATCCATTCATAGATTGATGGACAACTGCAGAAAGCAGCTACCACTCCTAGTGCCAGGGAAGAGACTGGGACTGGGGGAAATAGAAGCCTGCAGAAGCAGCTCCATGGAGCTGACACTCAGAAGTTGGCCAGGTAGCACTGCTCAGCTGGTGCTAGTGTCTCTGAGCTCTGGGCTAGGACCCCACACTCTAAAGAGGCCGGCTTTGCTAGCTGGTGCTGGTGTCTCTGTGTGGGCATAAGCAGATGAGTTCTATAAGTGTTATGAGTGTAAAACTGCAAAGTAGGTGAAATTTCTGCTACCAGAATGAACTGGCGCTACTGGGTGAAAAAGTTAAGTGGGAGTAACACTTAGAAAAACAGGAAGGGGGCCGGTGCCACGGCTCAATAGGCTAATCCTCCACCTAGCGGCACTGGCACCCCAGGTTCTAGTCCGGGTCGGGGTGCCGGATTCTTTCCCGGTTGCCCCCCTTCCAGGCCAGCTCTCTGCTGTGGCCCGGGAAGGCAGTGGAGGATGGTCCAAGTGCTTGGGCCCTGCACCCCATGGGAGACCAGGAGAAGCACCTGGCTCCTGACATTGGATCAGTGCGGTGCGCTGGCCGCAGCGTGCCAGCCGTGGCGGCCATTGGAGGGTGAACCAACGGCAAAGGAAGACCTTTCTCTCTGTCTCTCTCTCTCTCACTATCCACTCTGCCTGTAAAAAAAAAAAAAAAAAAAAAAAAGAAAGAAAGAAAGAAAGAAAGAAAGAAAGAAAGAAAGAAAGAAAGAAAGAAAGAAAAGAAAAACAGGAAGGGGCCAGCACTGTGGCATAGTGGGTAAAGATGCCGCCTGCAGTGCCAGCATCCCATATGGATACCAGATCAAGTCCCAGCTGCTCCAATCCTGATCCAGCTCTTTGCTATGGCCTGGGAAAGCAGTGGAAGATAGCCCAAGTCCTTGGGCCCCTGCACCCATGTGGGAGACCCAGAAGAAGCTCCTGGCTCCTGGCTTCAGATTGGCACAGCTCCAGCCATTGCAGCCAACAGGGGAGTGAACCAGTGGATGGAAGACTTCTCTCTCTCTCTCTGCCTCTCTTTCTCTCTCTGTGTAATTCTGACTTCAAAGTAAATAAATAAATCTCTCTCTCTAAAAAAAAAAAGTAAAGTAAAACAGGAAACCAACAGGAAGGAAGGAAGGAAGGAAGGAAGGAAGGAAGGAAGGAAGGAAGAAAGAAAGAAAGAAAGAAAGAAAGAAAGAAAGAAAGAAAGAAAGAAAGAAAGAAAGAAAGAAAGAGAGAGAATAACATAAAATATGGAACTCATTAGAGCTGAGTCAAGTTAAGTCGATCTGCAGACACCTGCTGCTGAGGTCAGTGGAACTAAGCTGGCCCTTCCCTTCTCAGGCTCTTGAATGTTCAGTTCCAGCTATGATTCCATGAGGTAACCCAGAAACCTTCCAATAAATTCTTATGCTAAACAGAGCCACTTTATATTTTCTTTGACATCTCAGATCTTACATTCCAGAGAACTGAAGACTTTAGAAAAAATCAACACTTAACGGTTGCTAAGTGTTGCAGGAGAAGGAAGTAGAGTGAGTGGACAGAGCAGGGGCATCTAAGTTCATGAGTTGGGACAAAAAGTGGGGGAGAAGTAAGAATGGGACCATATGGAGGAGAGCCAAATAAACCAGACACAATCATCAGTTTGAAGGCTCAGAGCCAAAGAAGGCATGGAATGTTCAAGTAACTGAAAACAACTCAAAATAACTAACACTGAGAGAGATGTGATTGACAGATATGGTTCCCCATAACAGCTCAGCTATTACAGGTTTATGTACCAGGAACTATCCTAAGCCATTATAGGTAAGTAAATGACTTAGTCCTCACAACGAGCGAGTGAAGGAGGTAACTTTGAGAGACATCTTTTCTTGGCCCCTTGAATTTCTGCTCATCTTATAGCAAAGGATAGTTCTTGCTTTGGACTGTGTTTTCAAAGATGTCTGTATCGCCCAAAGTCTTGACAGAGAGTATGTCTTCTGCAGGGCTTGCTGACTATTGTAATAAAGACGATGTTTCCTGCTGGGCAAAAAGTCAGACAAATTTGCTCACATCCCATTTCAAAAGAGCTGTGGTAGCTGGCATTGTGGGACAGCAGGTTAAACTGTTGCCTACAACACCAGCATCCTATATCAGAGTGCCAGTTCAAGTCTCAGCTGTTCCACCTCTGATCCAGCTACCTGCTTGGGCCCCTGCACCTGCATAGGAAACTCAGGTAGATTTCCAGGATCCTGACTTTGGCCTAGATTAGCCCTGGTCTATGGCTACTTGAGAAGTAAACCAGCCGATGGATGATCTCTCTCCCTCTCCCTATCCATCTTCCTTTCATTTTCCCTCTCCTTCTACCTCCCCCTCCATCTTCCTCTCTCTGTCATTCTGCCTTTAAAATAAATGAATGAATGAATGAGTGAATGAATCTTTTTTTGAAAAACAGAAAAGAGTTGAGATTTTCATGAGCTCAGACTTTTATAGTTGTGATGTACCTGATGTACGCAGCATCTACCTGGATTTGCATCGCCCCGGGGATCTTGGTGGACAAGGGTAAGGTATTCAACCATGAAGCTCATGCAGTCTTCTGTGCTGTGAGTGACAGCTCTTCTTGTCCAATCCAGGAGTTCCATGTTTTCTGCCAGTTTGCAAGTAGGTGAAAACACTCAGATTCTTCCTAGTTCTTTATTTATTTATTTTATTTTATTTATTTATTTTTTTTTTTGACAGGCAGAGTGGACAGTGAGAGAGAGAGACAGAGAGAAAGGTCTTCCTTTTGCCGTTGGTTCACCCTCCAATGGCCGCCGCGGCCGGCGCGCTGCGGCCTGCGCACCACGCTGATCCGATGGCAGGAGCCAGGAGCCAGGTGCTTTTCCTGGTCTCCCATGGGGTGCAGGGCCCAAGCACCTGGGCCATCCTCCACTGCACTCCCTGGCCACAGCAGAGGGCTGGCCTGGAAGAGGGGCAACCGGGACAGAATCCGGCGCCCCGACCGGGACTAGAACCCGGTGTGCCGGCGCCGCTAGGCGGAGGATTAGCCTAGTGAGCCGCGGCGCCGGCAGATTCTTCCTAGTTCTTGAAAAGTATTATCTTCTTCCAAAGAGGAAATGGAGACACAGAAAGGTTAAGTATTTTATCTCAGGTCACACAGCTAGTAAGAGAGCCAGAATATGAACCCACATGAATGTGCTCCAGAACCCAAGACCTTAACTGAGATAGCAAGAAGGAAGTGAATCATACAAGACCGTGTAAGCCATGTTACAAAGTTAAAATGTTCTCCTAACAGTAATCAATCATCTATTAGTTTGAGTGAACTAGCTACTAAAACAATTAGATCTCATCATATGTATTGGTTCAAAATCAATATAAGATAATTTCTTGCTCATGTAATGGCTTGAAGCCAAATATTCTAGTCAATGGGCAGCTCACTTCTAAAATGGATCCGTGATACAGGCATGTGGTGCAGTGGGGAAGATGCCTCTTGGGATGCCTGCATCCTATAAGGGAGTGCTTGACTCAAGTCCTGGCTCTGCTCCCAATTCCAACTTCCTGCTAATGCGCACTATAGAAGGCAGCAGTTGATGGGTAAAGTACTTGGGTCCCTGAGACCCACATGGGAGAGCCAGGTTGAATTCCGGGCTCCTGCCTTCAGAGTAGTCCAGCATCAGCTGTTGCAAGCATTTGGGGAGTGAATCAGTGGCTGGAAGACCCTTCTGCCTCATTGTCTGTCTCTCTAGCTTTCAAATAAAAATTAAAACAAATAAGTAAACATTTTTTGAAAGCAGAGAGCTAAGACTTCTTCTATATTGTGACTTCTTCACTCTTAATGCCTGTCTGCTTCCAGGCAGAAGAGATGAGACAAAAGCAAAGAAAACCACATTCATTTCTTAAAATTCCTGATTTGGAGGTGAGCTCTTGCTAATATTCCATTGGTATAAACTAATCACATGATCATATTCAGAAACAAAGTTGTGGGCTATCAATTGTAGTTGATGCTTTGTAAAGACAACTGTGTCCTGTGAGTGGGAAACACAAATTTTGGAGGTCGGTTAGCCAGCTATCTGTGCCACATGGAGCCACTCAAAGACTTAAACAAGAGGTAAAACACATCAGATTTCTACTGAAGAAAACAGGCTACCACACAGAAGCTTGTTGGGATGAAATAAGACAGGAGATAGGAAATAAATCAGGTTCTGTTGGGGTAACTTAGGTAAGACTGGAGTGCCGACCCAGGCAAGAGAAAATGAAGAGGAAGGAGGCAAGTGGACGAAGTCAAGATAGACTTAGAAGGTAAAAGCTACAGGATGCTCTCTCTGGCAAAGTACATCCAGCTTCCTACCTAACCAGGGGTATTTGGGCCCTGCTCCTAACTTTATCCCTTCATAACTTTATATTGGCACAATAATGATTTTTCATGGAGGTAAAAATAAAGATTGTTTATTTGAAAGGCAGAGTTACACAGAAAGAGGCAGAGGCTGAGAGAGAAAAGTCTTCCATCTGCTGGTTCACTCCTGAAATGGCCGCCACAGCCAGGTCTGGGCCAGACAGAAGACAGGAGGCAGGAGCTTCATCCGGGTCTCCCACACGGGTGCAGAGACCCAAGACTTGGGCCATCTTCAGCTGCTTTTGCAGGCCATTAGCAGGGAGCTGGATTGGAAGTAGAGCAGCTGGGACTCCAACCGGTGCCCATATGGGATGCTGGCACTGCAGGTGGTGGTTTAACCCACTATGCCACAGCACCAGCCCCTATAACTGATATTTTTTTAAAAGAAAATTCAGAGGCCGGCACTGTGGCACAGCAGGTTAATGCCCTGGCCTGAAGCGCTGGCATCCCATATGGGTGCCAGTTTGGGTCCTGGCTGCTCCACTTCTGATCCAGCTCTCTGCTATGGCCTGGGAAAGCAGTGGAAGATGGTCCAAGTTCTTGGGCCCCTGCACCCGCATGGGAGACCCTGAGGAGGCTCCTGGCTCCTGGCTTCGGATCGGCGCAGCTCCAACCCTTGTGGCCAGTTGGGGAATGAACCAAGAGCTGGAAGATCTCTCTCTCTCTCTTTCTCTCTCTCTCTCTCTTCCTCTCTTCTCTCTGTGTAACTCTTTCAAATAAATAAATAAATAAATATTTAAAAAAGACAATGCAAAATGATAAGTTTTATGCAGATCTACATCCTTACTCTTTGTTTGCTTGCAGTTTATTTATATAAAGGGAACAAATTTCATGTATTTCATATATACAGTTTTCACAGCATATTTCCCACCCTGCCTCCCGCCCTCATTCACTCATTCACTCAAACCCTCCATCCCCTTCTTTTTTTCTTATTTTTATTTTAATTTTTACAATGACCTACATTTGATTTTCTTTATAAACACAAGCTTAACTCTCCGCTGAATAAAGAAGTCAACAAGTCGTAATGCTTAGAGACCCAAATCCAGCATTCTCCTCTCTGTATGGCCAGATACAGAATGAGTAGAGGAGTGGAGTGTGATAAATAATGCATTCGTGTGTGTGTGTGTGTGTGTGTGTGTGTTCTGGGTTCTAGCCCTTATAAAAAAAAAATGCAGGCCATGACAACTGCCCACGGCATAAAGTGAGATTTGGATTCCTCAGGAAGTCAAGTCTGAGACGGATATTGGCGCGCAGAGGGCACTGCAATCCGAATCATTGCCTACAAAGGCACTGAAGGCAGCAGTGTTGCGCAGAGGGAGGAGCCACGTGAGACAGCAGCAATGAGAGCTTCAGCTGATGCGACAGGCAGGTCTAGAGTCTGTACGTGCTCATTTGTACCTGTTGCATCAGTTAGGCAGGCTAGGTATGGGCTGCACCCAAGAAGGGGGCATGCCTGTGGGCAAGACAGCTCTATGTAGCTGAGGATAAGTTGTGGAGAGGAATTGAGCTAAAAACTGTCAGGTGCCAACATTCCCAAAGGCTGGAGGAATGAATACCTGAGCTCTAGAAAGGGGAGATCAGGATAGTATGTCCCGTATGTATGCCTGACAAGTAGTTGCCCACTGACTCTGGCTTTGACTTCCATGGTCCTCAACATACATGTAGGATTAAATACCACACACACACACACACACCATGCAAGTACACACACGAACACACACACAAGCAAGAATGCACACATTTTGGCAAAATGAAAGCATTTCTAGAAATAAGAGAATAGACTGTCACACAAAATTTATTTAACCAATATACTACTGGAAAATGCATTTCTAATCTCTCATAGAGTAATACAGTATCCTTAGGGCGGATTTTAGCTTATCTCAAAATTAGTAATGTGATTTCCTCTCAGGAGTCTCTAACGTCCTATATGCAGTCAGGCACTAGAGTGAAGCAGAACTAGGGGAAAATCCAGATTCTGCAACAATTATTTCTGTGGTGATCTGCAAATCGTTTAACCTCTGTCAATCTTAATTTCCTCATCTGTAATAAAGGGAAAATTAAAGTACCGTAGTGTTGTGAGGATGAGATACTGGAACTAAGGCATTTAACATGATGCCCGATGCTTAGAAAGCTTATCACAAGTGATGTTTGGTTAAGATAGGATGCAGAGGATGCAGTTCAATATACATTGGCCAAGTCATGACTGCTAGAAAACAGTGATGAAGCAAGGTTCTCCAAGAACAGCCATAGTGAACATATTCCTGGAAGCTGCATATATCTGAAGTCTGATAGAGACTGTTGTGTTTGCCTCTACAAATTCTTTCTCCAAATGAATCTTTAATAGCCTCTGTGTGGGTGAAAAGAGGGGAGATTCTGAAACAAGATTGCATTTATTCTTACTCTTCAAAATTCCCACTCTAAACCCTGACTAATGTTGTGCTAAAAATTCAGCAACTGCTCTCCACATGCTTTTTTTTAAAGATTTTATTTATTTATTTGAGAGGTAGAGCTACAGACAGTGAGAGGGAGAGACAGAAAGGTCTTCCTTCCATTGGTTCACTCCCCAAATGGCCACAATGGTTGGAGCTGTGCCAATCTGAAGCTAGGAGCCAGGAGCTTCCTCAGGGTCTTCCATGCGGGTGCAGGGGCCCAAGCACTTGGACCATCTTCTACTGCTTTCCCAGGCCATGGCAGAGAGCTGAATTGAAAGAGGAGTAGCCAGGACTAGAACCAGCACCCATATGGGATGCCAGCACCAGAGGTGGAGGATTAACCTAGTGTGCTACAGCACCGGTCCCTCTCCACGTTAATAATCACCAACAAAGGCTTTGTTCAGGCATTACTTTCTTGTCTGGATCTTATCTCAGCCCTCTGTGTCTATTTCCTCCTGTTAGCCAGTTTTTAGGCCCATCAGGGTCAGTGTGTACAGCTATAGGAAATGCTCACTTATGCTCTGAACAGAGAGCTTGCTGAGAAGCTGAGGCTGCTCCATGGGCACAGAGGGAGCCCACATCTAGCCAAAGACTATGAGTAGAGATGAAGTATGCCACATCCACAGAGGGAACCAGGTGTCTCACTTTGCTCAGCACTGAGGGTGTCCAGGATATGGATTTTCTGTTGTAAATGACGTATAATTCAAGGAAAATTGAGTCACCTTGGTCACCTTATATGTCCTGGCCTGCCCCAGTCAAATACCATGCTCATGCCTCCATGCTGTTTGCTTCTTCTAGCTTTTTAGATGAAGAGACATCACAGTCAGGAAGCCTGGACACTGTGTTTTGAAGACAGCAAAGTCAAACTTCAACTTGAGAAACTACAAGGTCCGTGAATAGCTGAAGAAGACGCCATCATACTGTCACCTCATTCATGTGCAGCATCTTCCACAACACCTACATGAATGAAAAGCACCTGTCTCATTTATTTGACTCATTATTTATCGGGGTCTAATTTAATAACCTTTAAGCCTATCTTGACTGATACAGAGGCAGTCTGCAATCAGAATTAAAATAGATACAGTCCTTACAAACTTGTATAACACAAAGGCAGGCACACTTCAAGTACACATGTCAACTCTCTGTGCAAGGTTTTACAAGGAAGAGAGAATTTCAGAAGAAATGAGAGGTAAGGGAGAAAATAAATGTGTCGACTCTCATAAAATAAATAAATCCAGTCTAAGTCCATCATGAAACCCCCCCAATTTTTCTCAGTGACAAATATTACTATAAAATAGATCATACACTCTGACATTTCAGAGTGCCACAGGGGACTAGAAACCAGAATACATTCACTTGCATTCACAACAGGTGTACCAGACAGCAGCTGAATGGTGTTGCTAAGTCCACAACTTCTTTGGATCTCAGTCTCCTCATCTGGGATATAAAGATCTGTTTTTACCCTCTGATCAAGCACATTCTATGAACTTGCCCAATGCCAGGCACTGGAGATACAAAAATCAGTTATGATAAAGTATCTCAAATAGATAATAGGCCAGAAATTTTTTAAAAATGGAGTGTCACCTAAGACTAAAGCAAGAAGGAAAGAGAAGGCAGAGTCTGAAAGATTTCCTAAGGGAGACCATGGGAATGAAGGACGTTGCCAAGTGCTGAGATCTGTAGCGTGAAGAATGGGGAAGTAGAGTCTAAGAAATAAAGAGTCTAATGAGCAGCAAAAAGTGAGATTTCCTTGGTTAGTAAGCATTCATTTAGTCAGTGCCCACCATAGGCCAGGCTTGTGTTAGTGCTATGATTCGATATGGCTTGTCCCCACCAAAACCCTAGCTGAGGCTTTGTCCCTAATGGAACAGTGTTGACAGGTGTTAGGGCTCAAAAGTGCTGTTGCTCTTGTGGGACTGGATTGGCTACCATGAGAGTGGCATTTTACAAAGCAAGCCTGGAACCTCCCCTTGCTGTCACATGCTCTTCCACACTGCTGGCTTTCCCTTCCACTTTTCTACCACGAGTGCAGCTGCCATGAGGCCCTCACCAGAAGCTGAGCAGATAGCAGTGCCATGCTCTTGGACACCCCAGAGCCGTGACCTAAATAAACCTCTTTTTATAAATCCCCCAACCTCAGGTATTTTGTTGTAGCAACCCAAAATTGACCAAGACAGTTATCCTCTGGATGCAAGAATGAGGAAGACACTGCCTCCTGGTTCTTCATCGCCCAGCAAGGCAGCAGGTAAATAATAATGCAGACTGAACAATGGACGTGATGGCTAAAAGGACACAGAGATGGGGCTCCCCATGCAGAATCGTGGGGCTTTTGCAAGACTTCCCAAGGAGCCGGTGCTGAGCCTCACCACGAAGTATGTCTGTGTTAGCTGACGGTGGAAAAGAGAGGCAACAACTGACATCGCTGCTGACTGGCCTTGAGTGCGGACAGGATAGAGACAGCATTCGTGCAAATGCAGGGAAGAAAACACCTGTCTTCCTTCTGTTCTCCCTCTCTCTCTTCCTCCTCCTTTGTACCTCTCCCACTTTGTACCTAATGTCCTTTCTTTCATTCCGTCCTCCCTCCATTCCTTCCTTCCTAACTTCCTTCCCTTCCTCCTTTCCACGTTAAGGAGTTCATTCTTTATCCTCAAAGCTATAAAAAGCCATGAAAGGTGCTTCAGAAGAAGCCTGACATGAAGGGATGCCCTGGCAGCAGTGAGCAACAGTAGTCGGAGAGGGAGGAAGAGGACCATTTAGCAGCTTCTGTGATCATCCATCCAGGTGAGAAGTGACACAGCCTGAACGAGGCAGCAAAAAGTGAAAAGAGAAGATTACAAACATGAACACGGGTCAGGAGGCAGAATTTGCAGGAGCCAGGGACTGTTTGCCTCGGAGGGCGCACTCTACAAAGGCTCCGAGGCACGAGGTTCAGCTTATCCGGGAAGGCAGAAGGTAAATAGCAAACTGCAGACATCAAAGGGCAGAGTTAGATTGAAAAGTGAGTGGAAATTGACTCTGTCCACAGCTGTGAAGACATAAGGGACGATTTAATAAAATCCTTTAGTCCGGGCAATAGACAGGCCTGGCTGACTTTCGGGAGGGGGAGGGGACTGGAAGGAAAATCCTCTGCGAGAGGGAAGCTTGCAGAGCTCAGGCACGAATTGCAAAGCCCGGCAGTGTTTTAGCTGTTGCAAAACGATGAAATAGCCCTTGCTCTCCCAGATACACAGGCCCTGTTCCAGGTAGTAACCGCTTCCTTGTGAGGCTTGATTTGATTAAGTAGTTTAAAAGATAGTTTATGTAATTTGGAGTCCTTTAGCCTTCAGAGTCTAATGAAATTGAAACTGTGCTGTTTCTTGTCAAATCTCACAGCATTTCTAACTGTTTACAATTGGAGATTAAAATTAAAAAAAAAAAAACTGGAAAGAAAGAGAAGGAATCCATTTAACTAAAAGGAAAGAAAAACAAAAGGCATGCTGTGTCCTCAGCACTTGCCTTCCCTGAGGATTAAGCTGCCACCCTTTCATTTTCCTAATGTTCAGAAAATTGGGTGGGAGTGGCCTGCAGTGGAAATTTGAGAAAGCAATTGAATTAGAGAATTTAACTTGTCACTTATGGTTATCAAAAACCAAAGTATATATTTTTCCATGAAACCTGTCCTGGGGTTGTGTCTGTTTTACAGAAACATGCTTTTTGGAAAGTCAAAGAAAAGCCTTAGAGACATAAGTCAAATTATTATTTAACAGGACCAAGAGCTGAAGCACTCTGTCAGCATGCCCTGGGGTCAAATGAGTAGCTGACGGGCATCCCTAGGGGGATCCCTAGGCAACGGCTGCCCTAGGGCTAGCACAACCCTTCTGAGAACTACATGGTGAGCTCCAGCAGTAGAGATCCAGGGAGGAAGGAGGACAGGTGAGAGCAAGGCAGATTCTGTATCCACTTCTGCCATTTACAAACCTGGCCCCTGACCATGTTCTCCAACCTCCCTTGGGTTCAGTGGGACTACTCTTTGTCCCATCCAAATGGATCTCATACTTCCTTATTGTGAGAAAGGCTGACCTATACCTTCCCCCAACAGGCTCACCCAATCCAAGTGATCCTTTCTCTTTCTCTTTCAGGTTAGAAGCAATTAGACTTAGATATAGCTACTGTTTGCAGGAAGCACTTTATGTAACAAAATCTACAGAAGAAAAGATTTTTATCTTCCAACACGTGAGAAGCAGTTGGGTATTTTAATCCTAGTTCACGTACACTCTGCTCTCACATTAAAACATCACTGAAGGATGGCGGATGTCCTAAATAGCACTCTGGCCTCAGAATCAGCCCTAAAGGCACTCGGATCTGGCTGAAAAGCCCATGAGAGTATTTCAGGCATGGAAAGCCAAGACACTCTGGCAAAAAAATCTCTGTGAGTGAGATCCCAGTGGAAAGAACAGGTCTTCAAAGAAGGAGGTACCTTTCTCTGAAGGGAGGAGAGAACCTCCACTTTGACTATGACCTTGTCTAAACAAGGTAAGAGTCGGAGAACTAAGGGGCTTCCATAGCCTTGGAAACTCATGACTGGTGCATAGGGAGATTACTGATGCCATAAACAGGAGTGTCAATTTGTAAAGTCAACAACAGGAGTCACTGTGCACTTACTCTTCATGTAGGATCTCTGTCCTTAATGTGCTGTACATTGAGGCTTAATGCTATAACGAGTACTCAAACAGTATATTTCACTTTGTGTTTCTATGGGGGTGCAAACTGTTGAAATCTTTACTTAATGTATACTAAACTGATCTTCTGTAAAAAAAAAATTATCAATTCCCAACTTGACTCTCACTGGGATTAAACATGACAATAGGTCTGATCTGATTTCATCATCATTTAAAAAATCATCTATTATTTTTCACTTTATGTTTCTGTGTGGGAGCAAACTGTTGAAATCTTTACTTAATGTATGCTAAACTGATCTTCTGTATATTAAGATAATCGAAAATGAATCTTGGTGTGAATGGAAGGGGAGAGGGAGTGGGAAAGGGGAGGGTTGTGGGTGGGAGGGACGGTATGGGGGGGAAGCCATTGTAATCCATAAGTCGTACTTTGGAAATTTATATTCATTAAATAAAAGATTAAAAAAAAAACATCACTGAAGGAATTGGAAAATCCACTGCTGTGTCCTCTTCAGAGCCAGGGGTAAAGGAAGGGGTCTAACTGCAGGGAGCTGAGAGGAGTACACTTTGAAAACTGTACGCAGCCTCTTGGTTACCATCACAGAGGGGTGGGTGGTTGCCGGAGAGAGTCTCGTGGGTTCTTTTCCTCAGCTTAGCATAGAAATAAAAAGCCGGGAAACAATTTGTAAAGAGGCAGAAACTTTTATTTGATTGGCAAGCGATAGAGAAAGCATCTGGTCCAAGAGGAGACCAGGCGCAGTGCCTGCGTGGGACATCGCCTTTGAGGAAGTGTCCCGGGTTTTTAAGGCATTACTCTCTGTTCATTGGGTTATCCGATTGGGGGTGCCCATTGGACAGGGGGTTTCACATACCTATGTTGATGGGCTTGGGGCTCATGGAGATAGTGGAAGTCTCCTGGAGACTGTCTATCTCCTTTGGGGCTCAGACCCTCTCCTCTGCTAGCTCTGGGTGAAAGGTTGCAGCCACCCTGAAAGTGTGATGTAAGACTCCAAGGTCATGCAAGATAGCCTGGATCTCCTGGAACCAGTCTGACTGTCCCCAGGGACTCAGCCCCTTCCCCAGCCAGCTCTGAGTGAAAGATTGCACCCACCCTGAAGGTGTGATTTAAGGCTGCAAGGTCACACATGCAGCACTAGAAGGTATTAGTTGGGGAGATGGCAGCTGGCCTGGAGACGGGCTTTCCAGCCACAGCTGACAGCTTGCTTGTGAAGGACATTCTGCCTAGGTCTGAAGGGGCCCGCAGACTCCCACGCCCACTGGCTGGTCTCACTCTTCAATACCAGCACAGTCACACTTCCCTCCCCAGCCACCACCCCAGGTGAAGGAGCATGAACAGCCATCCCAAACACAGGGTTTCAGGAATGCACAGGCTGGCATATTTACTTTAGCAAATTATAAGCAGATGAGTTTTGTTTAGCTGCATTTATAAAACTCATCCTGGCCCTGATACAAAAACTCATTAGGAATCTACAGTCTGCTCTAAGTTGGAAGTTCTGTTGCTTGGGTGCCAAAACAAAGGACAGATTTAATGACCATAAACAATCAACTAAACTCATTGTTTGACATCATAAAAAACTATACAGCATACCACATTCCAACAAAGGTAGAGCTGGCCAGCTTAAGCTTCCTTTTCTTACATGTTCAGGCATTGTCCAGATAGACATTCCTACAGCATACACCAGCAAGACAAAGTATTCAGGATTTAAAATTCAACATCCCACCATACTTTTGATGGGCTATGATCTAAGCAGTCTCTTCCTTTCTGGACCAGGTGCTGATCAGGGTTCTTGGTGGCACAGCACAGAATCTGCTCTAACTAGCTTGGGCAGAGGAGCAATTTCTTTGAGGTGTTAGGGAATTTTCTAGAATCTGTGTAAAGGTGAGGGAATGGGACCTGGTACTAAGCAGCTAGGGGGTGGTGACTGCACTCACAGTCCCGGGCAGAGGACCCAAATGCTAAGACCACTGGTACTGATGCCTCTAAAAGCTTCTGTCTGTCCATTCCGCCCAGCCACCCTCAACAGGAAGCAGTTCTACACCACAGCTACTTTAAACAACAGGCTTGTGTGGGTAGGCTCGTTGGCAGAGACTGAGGCTCATGCCATCATCCTAGGCTGAGAAAGGCTGGAAACGGAATTCTTAGACCAGGCAAGCTGGATTCAAGTAGGGATGTCCCTAAAAACAGAGGGCAGGAGCCTGCTGAAATATATGTATCTAAACACTATAAAGTATGTCTTCTACTTCACCTCTCTTGGAAGCCAGGTGGTCCTTAAAAAGATCCAAGTTTACAAGGATAAATAGAGCAAGGTATCTACTGACTTTGGGCTGACTTATGGCTAACAGCATGAATTCTAAGTTCAGAAAAGTGCACATTCCATTAATAACCATTTTCCTAATTGACCTCTCAAAATAGATATGATCACCAGAGTGAGTGTGCGGTGCAGTGCTGTTAAATAAGCAGCCTCAAAATGGAAAAAAAATCTTATTCTTTAGCCTGAGTAATTTTTCCCCTGGCTACAACACTTGGGAATTTCTCTCATATAAAGCATAAAGCTTCTTTTTCCTAGTAGTTTCTGCTTCATAAATATATGCTTCCGTATTTATATATCCTCATTCCCCATCGAAAAATAATGCTTTTCAAAATTATGCTCAAAAAATAGACCAGTATAAATCAGGAAAGAACCTCTCTATACATTTGAGTTCATCAGGTTTCTGGATTACACTGGCAGTGAACAATTTACAGCTGAGCCAGCATCCCATTAAAATGCCCATGAATTAAAATACGGTTACGCAGCCCATAGTCATCATCAAGGAAAATATCTAGGAAAACACTAGAAGCACTCCCCATCAGTCAAGGAGAAAGGGATATCAACTATCATCACTATTGTTTAATATTGCTCTGGAAGTTGAGATCTAATGGAGTTAGAGTAAAAAATAGATCATAGTGAGGTAAAAGGGAGAGAGAGAAATAAAGATGAAAAAGAATCAGTCTTTGCTGATGACAAGATTATAACACAAAAAAAAATCTAACAGAAGAATCAACATGAAAGTAGTAAAGGAATTCAGTAATATGACTAATACTAAGTACATGACTAATAAGTCAATGGTAACATATACAAGAAAATTGGTTAAGAGAGTTAATGGAGGCAAAAATGTTTACTTAAACTATCATAAAAGAGGGAACAAAAAAGAAAAACGGAATAAATTAAAAGGATACATATCAAATCTTCAAGAAGGAAATTTTAAAACACTTCTAATGGGGGGGCCAGCACTGTGGCTTAGTGGGTAAAGCTGCCGCCTGCAGTACCGGCATCCCATATGTGTGCTGGTTCGAGTCCCAGCTGCTGTACTTCCGATCCAGCTTCTGATCCAGCTCTCTGCTATGGCCTAGGAAAGCAGTAGAAGATGGCCCAAGTCCTTGGGCTCCTGCACCTGCATGGGAGACCCAGAAGAGCATTTTGGCTCCTGGCTTCAGATAGGCCCAGCTCTGGCCATTGTGGCCATTTGCGGAATGAACCAGTGGATGGAAGATCTCTCTCTCTCTCTCTCTCTCTATCTCTTTCTCTTTCTCTCTCTCTGCCTATGCCTCTCGGTAACTCCACCTTTCAAATAAATAAATAAATCTTAAAAAAAAAAAAAGCTTCTGAGGAACAAATGAAAACTTTGCGAAGATCATCTATTGCTCTTTGTAAAAATTCTGCATGAATAAATAAAAACCATGGCTTTTGGCTACAAATATCAAGTCTCCATAAGTTGATCCACATTTTTAAAGTGATCTGAACAAAATAATGCCAGGGTTTGGTTTTCTTTAACTAGAGAAGGTAATTTTTAAAAAAATTCACAAGTCAAAGAATCTTGAGAACTTTCTGAAATTATGATTAGTGGTGGGAAGGGAGAACGAATTGGGCTAGAATGGAAAAATAAGAATAATAGATAAAAAATAAGTAAAATTGAAATCAGAAATACAGTTGTAAATATGACTTGATTTTTAAAAATTAAATAAATATAGAGTGAGCTTTTCCCTTTTGCTTACAAAAGAAGCAACACATAAAAATAATATTGAGTATGGTATTTTGCAATTATAAGCACACACTGTGCCTAATCATATGCTAGTAATTTTAATATCTTAATGAAATGGAGTACTTCATCAAAAATATAAAGCATGAATATTGGTTCCAGAAATAAGAAAATTGAACTGACCAACGATAAAGAGAGAAAAGTCTTTCAAGAATTTATCACCCCAAAATCTCTACACTATGGTTGTTTTATATGGAACTTCTTTCAAGTTTTCAGAGAATCATGAAATTCCATGCCACATCCAGTACAGGGAAAGCAAACAGATGAAAATCTACCCAAAGCACATTATGTAACTGGCATAATCTCAATTCTAAAGCCTGGGATTAATCTAGAATTCTTTTTTATGTGTAGGATTCTTCACATTTTTTAACATAAGTAACAAAATCTTTAATAAACTGCTAGAAAAATTTCAAAAATAAGCACTTATATTACTCATATAGTTTTATTCCAGAAATGTGAGAAAAGATAAATGCTTAAGAAATTAATATATCACATCAGTAAATTATATAAGGTACTTGTTTTAATTAATTTATCTTAAGCATTCAAACTTCAGTACTTTCCTGATTTGTGAAAGAGCTTCTATAAAGTAACAATAAAAATAACACTTTAACATCAGATAAATAAACAATCAACATTTTTAAATGATACTGAACCACCAGAGGTAAGGCATTAAAAAGCAGAAACAAAACAAGAATGCTCCCTTGGCCTGTTTTGTAGGATTTAGTCCACACAAATAAAACAGGAAACAGAAATAAGAGGTAGCTATTAGGACCACTGCTGTGTTCTAGCCGGTAAAGCCGCCACCTACAGTGCCAGCATCCCACATGGGCACTGATTCGAGTCCCAGCTGCTCCACTTCTCATCCAGCTCTCTGCTAGGGCCTGGGAAAGCAGTGGAAGATGGCCCAGGTTCTTAAGCCCTTGCACCCACGTGGGAGACTCAGAAGAAGCTCCTGGCTCCTGGCTTCGGGTTGGCATAGCTGCGGCCACTGTGGCCATCTGGGGAGTGAACCAGCAGATGGAAGACCTCTCTCTCTCTCTCTGCCTCTACATAGCTCTGCCTTTCAAATAAATAAATAAATATTTTATTTAAAAAGAGGTAACTGGGGGCGGTGCTGTGGCATAGCAAGTAAAGCCACCGCCTCCAGTGCTGGCATGGCATATAGGCGCCGGTTCAGATCCCGACTGCTCTTTTCTTTGGCCTGGGAAAGCAGTGGAAGATGGCCCACTGGGCCCCTGCACCCACGTGGGAGACCTGGAAGAAGCTCCTGGCTCCTGGGTTCAGATTGGCACAGCTCCGGTCATTGCAGCCAATTGGGAGTGAACCAGTGGGTGGAAGACCTCTCTCTCTTTCTCTGCCTCTCCTACTCTCTCTGTGTAACTCTTTCAAATAAACAAATAAATCTTTAAAAAAAGAAGTAGCTATTAAATATGATATTACAATTATTTACAAATTACATGAGTAGATTATTATTGTTACGTTTTAGAAAATTAACAATAAAAGACTATCTGAACTTATTAAAAGATTCAATAAAGCAACTAAAGGCAAAAATTAAAGCTTTCCCTGATAACAGTAAAAATGAAATATACTTACACAAATGGAAAAAGGACTCCATTCATAATACCTGTGCACTGTTTAAAGTACCACAGATGGGAGTGAGCTTTTGGTGGACAGCCACATCCTGCATCACAGGGACTGACTGAAGTCTGGATCCTCCACTTGCAGCGGGTGCAGGCGTTTGGGAGGGAAGCAGTAGATGGCAGGTCTTTCTCTGTCTCTCAGCAATAATATGCTAGACTATAGCACAAGAGCAGAAAACCAGATGACAATGGAAGATGCAGGAGAGCGAACCGCTAAGCAAAATGAGCCAGCTCGGTGGAATCTACGCATATCTATCTGGGAGGTATTTGAAGGGTGGGAGAGCGGTGCTGATAGCCCTGATGTAGCTATTGATTCCCACCAATGTCAAAAGAATTGATTTTGGCTTTCCCATAAACACTGTCTCAATAGTCCACTGCAGATCTCCATAGGCATAGCATACAGTTTACAAATTGAAAGCATATGAAACTAATCAGCACTGTGGCTCATTAGGCTAATCCTCTGCCTGCGGCTCTGGCACACTGGGTTCTAGTCCCAGTTGGGGCACCGGTTCTGTCCCGGTTGCTCCTCTTCCAGTCCAGCTCTCTGCTGTGGCCCAGGAAGGCAGTGGAGGATGGACAAACTGCTTGGGCCCTGCACCCACATGGGAGACAAGGAGGAAGCACCTGGCTCCTGGCTTCGGATCTGCGCAGCGCGCCGGCTGTAGCGGCCATTTTGGGGGTGAACCAACGGAAGGAAGACCTTTCTCTCTGTCTCTCTCTCTCATTGTCTAACTCTGCCTGTCCAAAAAAAAAAAAAAAAAAAGCATATGAAACTTTCAACCTGGTACCTTTCTGTGTACATCTTAATAATAGATGTCACAAAGTCTGAACTTTGGATTGTTACATGCAATAAGAAATAAAGCCCATGGGCTGATGCTGTGGCTTGGTCGGTTAAATCTCCGCTTGTGGCACTGGCACCAGTTCGAGTCCCACCAGCTCCCTGCTGGTGGTCTGGGAAAGCAGTGGAGGATGGCCCAAGTGCTTGGGCTCCTGCACCTATGTGGGAAATTTGGAAGAAACTCCTGGATCCTGGCTTCAGATCGATCCAGCTCGGGACGTTTCGGCCATCTGGGAAGTGAACCAGAGGATGGAAGATTCTGTCTGTCTGTCTCTCTCTCTCTCTCTCTCTCTAACTCTGCCTCTCAAATAAATAAATAAATCTTTAAAAAAGAAAGAAAGCCCAGTTGCCACATCACCAGAGGCTTTGAAAAGCCAATAACCCAGATGAGGGTTGAGATAAAGCCATAAAAGACTTATTGACGGGGCCAGCATTGTGATGAAGTGGGTAGCTGCCTTCAGTGCCGGTTCGAGTCCTGGTTGCTCCACTTCTGACCCAGCTCTCTGCTATGGCTTGGGAAAGCAGTAGAAGATGGCCCAAGGTCTTTGGACCCCTACACCCTCATAGACCCAGAGGAAGCTCCTAGCTCCTAGCTCCTGGCTCCTGGCTCCTGGCTTCAGATAGGCCCATCCCCTGCTGTTGCAGCCAGCAGATGGAATTCTCTCTCTCTCTCTCTCTTCTCACTGTAACTCTGCATTTCAAATAAATTTTAAAAATTTAAAAAAGACTTGTCGACTTAAGAGTCTTTATTGGACATCATGATATAATTTCTCTGTCCATGTTCAATTAGACTATCTGAAATCATGTATCTGAACCAATCACATCCTTGCTACCATCCCTGTTGGCAAATCAGGTTTTTTCTAATTCAGTAAAATAGAATATGAGAGGAAAAAATTGGCTATGCATGGAAACCCCAAGCTTAGAAGATCTCTCACTGAGCAAAATAAAAAAAAAGTTATGAAAACAAACATACTCTACCGTAATTAATTTGAAATTCTTCTAGCACTTGTGACAATTTTTTTTTATTTGACAGAGTTAGACAGTGAGAGAGAGAGAGACAGAGAGAAAGGTCTTCCTTCTGTTGGTTCACTCCTCAAGTGGCCGCTACGGCCAGCGCTGCGCAGATCCGAAGCCAGGAGCCAGGTGCCTCTTCCTGGTCTCCCATGAGGGTGCAGGGGCCCAAGCACTTGGGCCATCCTCCACTGCCCTCCCAGGCCACAGCAGAGAGCTGGACTGGAAGAGGAGCAACCGGGACTAGAACCCGGTGCCCATATGGGATGCCAGTGCTGCAGGCGGAGGATTAGCCAAGTGAGCCACTGTGCCAGCTGACAGATTTTTAACATACCTAAAATTGAGACCCATGTATACCAAGTACCTATAAATGATGTATGGATGCAGGTGTACATGGTTTGGCTTTGGCTCCGTCTCGTGTCATTCTCTAGCTTAATCACTCCTCAGTTAACAGTGCCTGTTTCTGTTCCTCAGATACACCAAGGGTATCCCTTCCCTGGTGTTTCTATGCCTCCAAGAGTGCTGTTCCCTAGAATCTGGGATTCTGGTCTCAGACTAAATGAGAACTTTCTTGACATCGAAGCTGTCCTCAACTACTCTCTGCGTGTTTAATCAGTTCTCAACCTTGGCTGAACATTGGAATCATCTGGGAATGCCAGGGTCCCAAACCTGGAAATTCTGTTAATTTGCCTGAGGGTATAGCCTTTGTATTTGGGATTTTTTTTTTAAAGCCTCTAAGTGATTCTAAATTGTTTATAATTTTAGAACCACTGGCTTGGATCTCTTCGTCATGTTTGTTTCCTTTGTAGTATGTTGCAAGCCGGTAGCAATTTATGCACTTGTTTATTTATGCATGGCTGTTGACTATAAAATCAGGATCTGTGTCCATTTTATTTATTACCAAAAGCATCTGATGAGTGAATACATAATAGAAAAGACAACCAGTGAGAACTTCATACGCTACATCAAAAGATTACAGCAGCCCAAGCCAGTGTCACTCCAATGTCCCTGTTACTTTAATGTTCCTGTGATTACCTCAGGTGCTGTTAAAATGTCCAATTCACATTCCGTATCACTGGAGAGAAGTCTGCCTGCGATTCTACAGCCCTACAAACTCCCACATTTTAGCAGAAAGGGTCTAAGGTGATGTTTGCCTGAAAATAAGAATCACCCAGAGCCTCTCTAAAAGAATATCCTACCGATTCCCAATTTAGAATTACTAAATCAGAATTTCCACAGGGGGACAGCTGAGATGTGCATGTACGCAAAGCATCCTGGTGGGTTACGATCTTCAGGGAGGCTTGGCAAAGCAAGGACCTACTCAGATAGTGTCACTTATTATCTCTCTGTTCAAAAGTCAGCCAAGGGAATTGCCAAACAAGTTTCTATCAGACTGACCCTACCACATATAACTACAACTCTGGGCAAAATAGAATTTGAAACTATCTGAAAATTCTGGAGAATAACAAAAGCAAGTCAATTCTGGAGGGAAGCTGATACCTGAAAGGCAGAACCAGTAAGTATTGGCTTTTCCATTACATGGTATTTAATCGTGAATCAGTCACATGCTAAAATTTGAACTATACAGGGAAACTTAAATAACATTAAAAATAAACAGAAATCCCAGAGGATATTTACCCACTATTAAGGGTGAATGGTAGAAAGTAGAGACTCAGAGAGAAAGAGCCACAAATTCTGTGTACAAACTTTTGTGTGTCAGCAAGCAAACCAGCTAGGAACAAAAAAGACTCCGGGGAGATTCAAGTACAGTTTGAAGGCAGAGTTTGAAGTTTAAGTCCAAGCAACTTAACTAGGAACTAAAACAACAATGTCAACATTCCCTAGAGGACCATAATAGAATCTAAAATCTCCACAACAAACATTCACAATATCTAAGAAAGAATCCAAAGTTATTCAGATAACAAAAGGCCAGATCTTCTAGTATTCAACTTATATGAGGGACTTAGTCTGGGCAAATTCATAGAGACAGAAAATAGGATACCAGGGACTGGGAGAAAGAGAGAATTGGGAGTTTTTGTCTAACGGAGAGAGTTTCTGTTAGGATGATGAAACAGGTGTGGAAATGGATAACGATCACACAACATTGTCAGTGTACTTAGAACCACAGCAGTGGACACTTAGCAAGTAGCTAGAATGTTAATTTTATTTTTTGTATATGAGGAGACTTCAAAATTTCATGGAAAATGGAATTTTAAAATAAAAATGTAAACTTTTTTCTCTACAGAAACTCCATTGGATTTGACACTTTGTTAGTGCAAGTATCAGCCATTTAGTCCATCTCTGCAGAACTGAATGAATTCAGTTTTCTTTGTTGTTGTTGTTTGTTTAGTTTTGTTTTTTAACTTACTGATGGAAGAAATTTGGTGCTTTTTAAAGATTTTTTTTAGATTAGGAAACAAAAAGAAATCAGAAATTGAGAAGGATTCTATGGTGAAGCTCTCTGGGCATTTTTCTGCTATATCTTTAGCTAACTTTATCAAAACTGTCTTCTAAGGAGCAGATGTTGTCATTCTTTGGACATCCAGGAAGTCGACAAGAAAAGTGCCTTGAGCATCCTGAAAACCTGTGGGCATGATGGTTGCTCCTGACCAGTCCACTTTTGGTTTGATTAGATTACTTCCACCTCAGTAGCCATTGCTTTGGTTGTCCTTTGTTTTCAGGATTGTACTTGTAAAGCCATGTTTCATCTAGGTGACAGACTTAGGAAGAAGTACTTTAGGATCTTGATTCACTTTGTTTAATGTTTCCATTAAAAACTCCACCCTTGTCTGCAACTGATCTGGGCACAATGGGTTTGGCACCCATTAAACAGAGTTTCCTCCACTTTATTTTCAGTCAGAATTATGTAGGATGAACTAATTGAGATCCAGATGATACTGATTAGTGTTTCTGCTGTTAATCATAGGTTCTCTTTAGGACATGAACAAGAGTATATTTTTTCCATGTAAATTGATGCATACGATCTGTCACTACAAGTTTCATCTTCAATGTTGTCTTGTCTCTTTTTGAGTTATCCATTTGTGAGCTGTTGATTTCTTTGGGACATTGCACCCATGAACTTTTGATTAAGCATCAATGATTTCACCATTCTTCCATTCAAGCTTCTCCATCAATTTGATATTTGTTCTTGCTTCAGTTTGAGCAGAATTCTTACTGCTCTGACAGAGGATCTTTTCAAATTGATGATGTCATAGCCTTCTTAGTGGTTGAAACTAGATCTTGTTTAGACATATTACAAGAAGTTTGTATGAGTTTATTTCAGTATAAAAAATTTTTGAAATCATGCACTTTTTTCATAATATCTATTCATTTTCCTTGAACTTTTTCAAGATCACTCATATTTTGCTACAAAGAAATAAATTAGAAACTAAACCCACTGTAATGTAGATGAAGCCTGCCTTCAATGGGATCATCAGTAAACTGGACACAGGTGAGAAAAGAATCAGACAGCTTAAACATATGTCTATAGAATCTTCCCAAGTTGAACAGTAAGGAGAAAAAGGGAGAAAAACTGAATAGAAAAGACAAGAATTATGTGTGTGTGGTATACATGCAATTGGAATACCAGAAAAAAGAAAGAGATAAAGGAACAGAGAAATATCTGAAGTAATAAGGACTGAGAGGTTCTCGAAATCAATGTCAAACACCAAACCATAGAACCGGGTTGCTCAGAGAGTACCAACTACTATAAATGTCTAGGGGCCGACACTGTGGTGCAGCGGGTAAAGCCACCGCCTGCAGTGATGGCATCCATAAGGGCGCCAGTTTGGGTCCCGGCTGCTCCACTTCTGATCCAGCTCTCTGCTGTGGCCTGGGAAAGCAGTAGAAGATGGCTGAAGTCCTTGGACCCCTGTACCCGCATGGGAGACCTGGAAGAAGCTCCTGGCTCCTGGCTTTGGATCGGCGCAGCTCCAGCCATTGTGGCCAGTTGGGGAGTGAACCTGCGGATGGAAGACCTCTCTCTCTGTCTCTCCATCTCTCTCTGTGTAGCTCTGACTTTCAAATAAATAAATAAATCTTAAAAAAAAAAATCTATACCAGGGCCAGTGCTTTGGTGTGGTAGGTTAAGCCACCGCCTCCAGTGCTGGCATTCCATATGGGTTCCACTTATGATCCAGCTCTCTGCTATGGCCTGGGAAAGCAGTAAAAGGTGGTCCAGGTCCTTGGGCCCCTGAGCCCATGTGGGAGACCTGGAAGAAGCTCCTGGCTTCTGGCTTCGGATCAGTGTGGCTCTGGCCATTGTGGCCAATTGGGGAGTGAACCAGCAGGTGGAAGACCTCTCTCTCTCTCTGCTTCTCCTCTCTCTGTGTAACTCTAACTTTCAAATAAATAAAGAAAGAATATTTAGGGGCCAGCGCCATGGCACACTAGGCCAGCTCTCTGCTGTGGCCTGGGAAAGCAGTGGAGGACAGCCCAAGTGCTTGGGCCCCTGCACCTGCATGGGAGCCCGGAGGAAGCACTTGGCTCCTGGCTTCAGATCGGCTCAGCTCTGGCTGTTGCAGCCACTTGGGGAGTGAACCAGCGGAAGGAAGACCTTTCTCTCTCTCTCTCTCTCTCTCTCTCTCACTGTCTGTAACTTTGCCTGCCAAATAAATAAATAAATAAAATCTTTTTAAAAAAATATTTCAAAAATCTATACTTAGGAATATAATGTTAAAGCTGCAGACAATCAGGGGCCAGCATAGTGGTGTAGTGGGTAAACCACTGCCTGTGACACCGATATCCCATATAGGTGCCATTTCAAGTCTCAGCTGCTCCATCCAATCCAGCTCCCTGCTAATGGCTTGGAAAAAGCAGCAGAAGATGGCCCAAGTGTTTGAGCCCCTGCTACCCACATGGGTGACCTGGAGGAAGCTCCTGGCTCCCAGCTTAGGCCTGACCCAGCCTGAGCTGTTGCAACCATCTGGGGAGTGAACCAGCGGATGGAAGATCTTTCTCTCTGTCACTCTGACTTTCAAATATAAACAAATCTTTAAAAAAAAAACTGCAGAAAATCAAGTACAAAGAGACAATTTTGAAGAAAAAGTGAAATAATAAAAATACATTTTCTGTAGAGGAATAAGGCTAAGAATAACATCGTACTTACCTACAGAAATCACAGAAGCTATGAGAATATGGAAGGGAACGTTTAAAATGTTGAAAGAAAAAAGCCTCTCTACCAACCTAGAATTCTCTTTGTACTGAAATTATCCTTAAAAGTGAAGTAGAAATTAAGTCTTTGTCAAACAAAAACTGAGGGAATTTGTTTCCAGTTGGCCTGCCTTACAAGAAATGTTAAAAGAATAACTATGGAGAGACAGAAAATGATATAGAACAGAAACTCAGATCTACCTAAAGAAAAGAAATGTGAAAGAAGGAATACATTAAAGTAAAATGAGACTGATGCCGCAGCTCACTAGGCTAATCCTCCACCTGCGGTGCTGGCACACCAGATCTGTCCCGGTTGCCCCTCTTCCAGGCCAGCTCTCTGCTGTGGCCTGGGAAGGCAGTGGAGGATGGCCCAAGTGCTTGGGCCTTGCACCCGCATGGGAGACCAGGAGGAAGCACCTGGCTCCTGGCTTCGAATCAGCATAGCGTGCCGGCGTAGTGGCCATTTGGGGGGTGAACCAACAGAAGGAAGACCTTTCTCTCTGTCTCTCTCACTGTCTAACTCTGCCTATCAAAAAAAAATTAGAAAGTAAAATGAAATACTTTATTTTTCTTGATCTTAATGATTTAACAGATAAGTGTTTGTTCAAACTAATTGAAAAGTAATATGTTGAGCTAGTATAGATTATGGAGAAATGAAATGAGTGATAGCCTTCTAATAAAGTGCATGCAGGAGGAATTAGAAATAGTTTATTACAACATAGCTACACTAGCTGTCAAATGGTATAGTACTATTTGAAAGCAGACTTGGATTAATTATAAATATGGACTGCAAATTCTAGGACTGCCACTTTTAAACTTTTTTAAAATGAGAGTTTGTATGGTAATAACAGAGAAAAATGGAATCATTCAAAATTCCTAATTAAAACCAGCAAAGTCAGTAAGACCATGAAGAAGAAAAAAGGAAAGAAAGAAACAAGGACAATAAGTAAAAGATAGATATAAATATTGATGTTAATCTAACTACATCAGCAATATTGATGTGACAGTTCAAAATATACAAATTAAATGACAGAAGCCATCAGTGTGGATAAAATAAGCAAAAAAAAGCTCAACTGTATTTTGTCTATAAGAAATCCACTTTATATAAAAAGGTAGATTAAAAGAAAAAGGGTGGAGAAAGATATACTATGCTGACATTAATCAAAAGTAGTAGCTATATAATTTCAGACACAGCAGACTTCAGAGCAAGATTTATGAGGGATAAAGAGCAAAGTCTTTATTTAATGATAAAGGGATCAATTCTCTAAGTAAAAAACTCAACACATTGTGTCTAGCAACAGTGTCAAAATACATGAGGCAAAAACTGAACTGCAAGGAAAAATAGACAAATCCACTATTATAGTTGGAGATATCAGCATCTATCTATCAGTAACTGACAGCTCTAACAGGCAGAAAATCAATAACCATATAGTTGAGCTGAATGGCACCATAGGCTAACTGGATCTAAGTAATATTTATAGAATGTTCAGTAGGTAACACAGAAAACACATTGTTCTCAAGTTCACATGCAACATCACCAACATATATCACATTCTGGGCCATAAAACACACCTAACCAAATTGTAAAAAATGGAAATTATACAAAGTATGCTCTAAGATCACAATGGATTTAAATAAAAAATCAATAATGGAGGGATATCTGGAAAATCTCAGCTTTATTTGAGATTAAACAACATACTTCTAAATAGCACGTAGTTCAAAGAACTATCAAGAAAGCTTTAAAAATATTTTTAACTAAAGGATAACAAAAACATAATTTATCACAAATAGTGAAAGTAGTACTTACTGGGGAATTTGTAGCCTTGAATGCATACATTAGAAAAGAAAAAAAGATCTAAAATCAGTAACCTAAGCTTCTACTTTAGCAAAGTAGACAAAGAAGCTTAACACAAGCAAGAAAAGAAAAATAATAAAAATTTAGATTAAAGTAGAAATCATTGAAATTCTGTCTCACTCTCTCTGTCTTCCCTCTCCCCATCTTTTTCTGCCCCTAAATAATTTTTTTTAATTTTTAAAAATATTTATTTTATTATTTATTTGATAGAGTTACAGAGAGAAGTAGAGACAGAGAAAGGTCTCCAATCCACTGGTTCACTCCCCAAATAGCTGCAAAAGCTGGAGCTGAGCTGACCCGAAGCCAGGAGCTTTTTCCACATCTCCCACAGGGGTTCAGGGGCCCAAGGATTTGGGCCATCCTCTGCTGCTTTTCCAAGCACATTATCAGGCAGCTAGATTGGAAGTAAAGCAGCTGGGACATGAACCAGGTACAAGGAATGGAAGAATGTCTGTACTAGCCAAGGCAATATACAGATTCAATGTGATCCCAATCAAAACACCAAGGGCAGTCTTCTCAGGCCTAGAATAAATAACCCTAAAATTCATATGGATACACAACAGACCCTGAATAACCAAAGCAATCTTAAATAATAAAAACAAAACCAGAGGCATCACAACACCACATTTCAAGACATACTACAGATATGTTATAATCAAAACAGATTGGTACTGGTACAGAAAAGGACATATGGACCAACAGAATAGAATAGAAATCCTAAAAATTAATACATACAGCTACAACTAACTAATCTTTTACAAATGAGTTGAAAGCAGAAACTCAAATATTTAAGCCATCATTTCTGTCCCCTGGTGTCTGCTGGAATCAGGGGGGCTGGAACTGGATATCAAATCCTGGTACTCAGATATGGGACACAGGTGTCTTAACCAGTATCTTAGCTGCCAGATCAAATGCCTGGTCCACTTCCACTAACTTATCTTAAAATGTTTTTGAAAGGCAGAGTTATAGAGAGAGAGAGAAAGACACACAGAGAGAGGTTTTCCGTCTGTTCATTCACTCCCCAAATGGCCACAATGGTCAGAGCCAGACCAGGCTGAAGCCAGGAACCAGGAGCTTAATCCAGGTCTCCCATGTGGTTGCAGGGGCCCAAGGACCCAGGCCATCCTACACTGCCCTCCCAGGCTCATTAGTGGGAGCTGGATCAGAAGTGGAGCAGCAGGGATTCCAGGCAGCACCCATTCGGGATGCCAGCCGCACAGGCAGCAGCCCAACCCTCTATGCCACAGTGCTGCTTCCACCAGTAACTTTTGAGATATGCTTGTATATATAAGTAAATGTTTTTTGTGTGATGTGCTATAAGGCAAAGATTTCATAGGGAAACTCCAGTGCTCCATTCCTCTGCATTCCCAGTGGCTGCTCCTTTGCCCCTTGGCACAAGGAGAAATAGAGTCTGAGTGTCCACATTGCCAGACAGGAGGAAAGGTCACCTTCAAATACTGCTTTAATATCTCTCATCACGTGCTTTGTTCATGAGCAGAAAGCTAGAAGCCAGCATTCCAAATAGGATGGCCTGGTCCTGTCTTGTGCCAAGCAGTCTGTCCCATGCTCTGAAGCAGATAAGAATGGCACATGCCTGTGGCTATTTCAGAATCTTGAAGAGGTGCAGGTGGCTATCCCTTGGAGAAAACAGAGCAACAATCATGCATGTATCTGAGCTCCCAGGAAGAAGATCTAAGCAATGGCATTCAGGGACTCTGTGGGAACTTATTTCCCATCAATATTAAGTAGTTTTTCCTTTCCGAAGCCTAGGAGGAAAGAACCTGAGGTTCACAGACATCTCCAATCACCAGTGGTTAATCTAGCATCTTTTTAAAACTGAGTTAATAAGGCTTTTGCGTGGCTTCAAACTTTGTTGGGAGTAGTCACATTTTGTTGAATGAAGGCAAAGTCCACAGCTGTGTTCTGCAGGTCCAAGGCACAGGTCGATCTAGAGTGGACTTAGTGTTAACACCAAAGCGAGTGGGCATCAGCTCCAGGAGCATCTCAGCTCCCTGCCCCTACCGCAGGTCCTGAAATCCAGTTCCAGTCTGGCTCCTCGGGGCTCTATCAATTCCTAGCAACTCCAAGATACCCACCCCTGAAGTCCTTCTGGGTAAGAGGTGGAGTTTCCCAAACACCAGAGAAGTTCTTGGGAGCCAGAGAAGTTAGTGACCTCCTCCAACCCCATCCCCAAATGTTCCTAATGCAGGAATCAGCCACCAGCATGGCCCAGGAGCAGTACAATCTCTCACAGCATTCTCCAGATTGCACTTGGGCTTCTCAACCTTCTTGGAGTAGAAGACTCCTGGATTTTCTGAGTCCTCATCCAAATTTCCAGGACTAATAATTTTTTTGAGATAATCTAAAAAAAAAGAGGTCATATGAGCATGAGGTTTTCTGTAGCTGTTGAATCTGCCATCAGTGATAATTTTGCAGTTGAAGTTATCTGGAATCCTTAGAATGAGCACAAGGCCTCATAGCCCCGGCCTGGAATCACCATAATCAGACCAGAGGAAATGATTATACATCCTGCTGTTCAAGCAAGACTCTGCCCTGTAAAGGCATATTTAGGAAGAATATGAAGACAGATTAAATAGGGTGTTTTCTTGATCAGGCATTTGCTGCACCCTCTGAGTACCCACACTAAATGAGTCAGAAAAAAACCAGGTGCTGTTCTGGTTTGATAGAAGTTATCACATGCTATTTAGAGAGTGTGTGGAAGGGTTTCTTGGCTCCTATTGAATCCTGGAATTCTGTTTCCAACAGGCTTTCAGCAGCCATGGCTCTGAGTCATCTGCCTGGTGACCAGAAGCTGGATCCAGCATCATGCGCCTCCTCAGATAATGAGGTCAAATGTGCCAGACCCGCCAGGGACCTGATAACCAGCTTATTAACATGCCCAAATGATAGCACTTTTGATTAAACCTCACATGTCTGCCTGTTCTCCCTCTTGTCCCTTTTAAAATTAGAGCTGGTGTTTTGCTAACCATGCCCTTGCTTGAACTTTAGGACGTTTCAAGGATAGTGGAAAATTATGATGTCCTTTGAGTATTATTCCCAAGGACAAAGGGTTTTCCGGGTCTCAAAATTTTAGATTTTGAGATCAACCTTGTTGATTTTTTTCTTTTGGAGTACACTTAGATTTCCTTAAGACAAAAAGGTACAGAATAAATCATAAAGTTGAGAGTCAGGAATCCTGTGCTCCGGCAAGTTTCTACCCCTGAATTGGATATGTAAACCAATAGAAGTCACTTTATATCACCGTGCCTCAGCTTCCCATCCACAAAAAGAAGAGTGCTACTTCTAGAATTAGTTTTAGGATCAGATAAGAAATAAATATAAGTCTCTTTGTGAATAATAAAAGCAGTACATGTATAACTATGAGGTATTATTATAGATATTATTTCTTCATTTGCAAACTGCAATTGCCAAAGTCAGTGTCTCCCATTTTGATTTGAAAGTTTAAGACCTAAAATACGATAATTTGGAAATACCTTCTAAAGTGACCCTGGATTTGGAAAATGAGAATGCCTGGGATGGCAGACAGTTCTACAGGCCCATGACAGTAATAAGAAAGCCAAGGCAGACTGCTGGGAAACAGAGGGACAAGTAGAGTGAAACCAGGGAGAGTGGCGGTGACAACAGGAGAGTCTTCAGTCACGTGGAAGATGGGAAAGGAAAAGGCGCGGCTTGCCTGCCATGGAATACAGTGTCTATGGCATCCTGGGGAAGCTGGTCAGAGTGAGAGGAAAAATGGAGAAAAATTAGAAGGGGGCAGCTCTTCTTGAAGAAAAAGCAGTTCAGGTGGTGGATTTTGGAAATGAATCTGAGCCCAGACTGAGGGAGAAGAGGATAAGGATGGGACAGAAGGTAAAGCATGGATCTAAACACAGACTCTGTGGACTAAGAAGGGGAATTGACCTCAGAAGGCTGAGGTATAGGCTCTGGGAATGGGATGTCCATGGGAAGAGCTTGATGTAGTTGCAAATAGGTGGGAATGAAGGAGAAAGAGAGGAAATAAACACTGGGTGAGATGTGAGAGGAGAAGCACGGGTCCACAGGGCTATGTTTGTGGGTTTGGATGGATGATGGACAGGGAAGAGAAGCGCTGATGCTCCCTGAAGTTGACTACATCAAGAGACCATAGGGTCAGACCGTGTACCCACATTATACATAAAGTCTTTCAAGATGAAGGCGGTACTAATGATGCACACAAGAGCTAAAATTTGGTCAAGGAGTGACCAAAGTGTACAGGTGACAGTGACAAGGAAAGGAGGGGAATGCTATAGCCCAAATAACAGGGACTCATCCATAATGGAATAGAATATTATCTGGAATGCCAGCTCTCCTCTCTTTAGATCCGTTCTTCCTCATCTCATTCTCAGACCCACTCCCAGAAATATATGAAAATGAAAAAGAACGAGCAGAGTCCACGTGGTCTTTGGAAAATGGAAAGATTGATGACGCTTTCTTCAAATAGTCAGATGCTGCCACAGAAAGAGGAAGTAGAGGAATTACCTTGCAACAAGGCGGAGTGCATAGTGGATGCTGAATCCTACTCATATGAGCTCAAGAGGGCCCATGGAAAATGGCTAGGTGGGAAGGATGGCTGTGGAAAGATGGAAGGCGAGGCAGAACACAAAGACTGGATGGGAAGATGAGCTTGCGTCTGTGGCTGTGTGAGTGACAAGGTGAGAGGCATGGCTACAATGAATGCTGTGAGTGGGTCTCTAGGCAGGCTGAGACCTCGGCATATTCCGAGATCCAGGAGCATCAGGATTCTTAACAGAATAGTAAGGTTCAAGGTGACTGGCCCAGGGGCCTGCCCACCTGTCAGCTCAGAAATAAGGTGTTTCATGTGTGTTTGTGGAGACGATGGGTTCGGAGGTGCCATGACTGAGTTCTGCTTCTGAACACCCACAAGGCAGTGCTCTTCAGCTTGCAAGGGGGCCTGCCAGCAGGCCATCAGAATGCAGTAGCCTGAGGTCACCTCTCACTTATCAGAGTCTTGGCAAAACATAATTCTGCTGTTTTCACATTGAGCCCCTTGATTATATAATGCAAAGGTTGACTCTGTTTGCTGCTTCACCTTCACCCCTGCTTTCTTCCTCCCTTCTTCCCACGTTGCAACGTAACTGGTAACCTTGAAGAAGTGGTGACAACCTAAATGCCCAACAATAGGAAAACAGTTATACTTCAGAATACCAATAAACAATTTTTTTCTTAAAGTTTTATTTATTTATATGAAAGTCACACATACATATACACAGAGAGAGAGAGAGAGAGAGAGAGAGAGAGAGAGTGAGAGAGAGAGAGGTCTTCCATCTGTTGGTTCACTCCCCAACTGGCCGCAATGGCCAGAGCTGCTCCGATCTGAAGCCAGGAGTCAGGAGCTTCCTCCAGGCCTCCCACGTGGGTGCAGGGGCCCAAGCACTTGGGCCATTTCCATTGCTTTCCCAGGCCATAGCAGAGAGCTGGATCGGAAGTGGGGCAGCCGAGTCTTGAACCAGTGCCCATATGGCATGCCAGCTCTTCGGGCCAGGGCATTAACCCACTTCGCCACAGCGCTTGCCCCAACAATTTTTTAAATGAAACAAACTTATATGCACTATTGTGAAGGATCTCTATGATGTTTTGGGGTGAAAAAAGATGATTTGGCAACAGAATGAGTAGAATTCCACGTGGGAGTAGAGAGGAAGCAAAGAGAGGAGGGAGGAATGAAGGAGAAATTCATCTTATGAGTATGTGTGTTTATGTGTCTATAAATAGAGAATATTTTTTTTTAAATGCCAAACTGATAACTGAAAAACTTTCATTGCTTACAGATTTCTGAAATTATTGAGGTTTTACAAAAAAATGTACATTATAGATTACACCAGCAATTAAAGGCAAGCAATTCTATAAATGGCTCTATATAGCTCTGGTGTTGCCAAGCTCTGGTGCACCCTCAGGTTTTATGAACTCTGGACTGGGGCATGATCTAAGCAGGCAGTGAATGCTTGTTTACTCATGGCAGACACATTGTTTGGAGGAACTTGGAGCAGGGATGATGGAAGCAATTTGCAGAATCACTCAGCAGAAACTGAAGAATGTTGTCAACGACTTGGAAAATTGTTCTAACAATACGTGATGACGGTTAGTGCCTGGGCTGAAGCTGAGGAATTGGAACTGCTTGCTTTTGTATGCCGTTTGCCATCTTCTGACTAGGAGCTAGGACTGAAATTATTAAAGTTTAAAAGTACATAAGCAGGCAATTTTCCCATTCTTAAATGAAGAATTTAAAAGTCACACACAAATAATTGCAGGTTATAAAGTGTTGCTTTTGAAAGCTATACTATAAATATTTTGAAAAGTGAATTCAATTAGACTTTAAAATCTTGAAAGGTTAAGTTTTTACAATTTTCCTATCTGATTTGTTTTTATAATTTTCCACCCAAAGGCTGGGTGAAGTAACCTTTCCACCCAAATACTCAAACACCAGTTAGAGTTGACACCCATGACTTCATCTAATATTAGCTTGGCTTCTTGTCTAAATACACTTCTGAGAAATCACTGTAGACAACTTTAGCGTTAAAGCAGCTTTTTGTACAAACACAATCTCTGAAACAGTGTGAATGAGCTGCACTTGGAGACTCATTCCTACACATTATTTCCAAAGTCAAGGACACTTTCACTAAGCCCCCTTGGCCCAGGGCTCAATGGAACAAAGGACAAAGCTTGGCAGAGTATGGGGTTTGTCCTCACAGCCTGTTTCCCATTGGGCCTAGGTCACTGATTCGGCCTCTCCAGGGGCTGCTAGCTCACCCCACCCTGCCAGGCCTGGATTCTTTCCGCAGGGTTTCTGCAGGTTTGTTTTGTAAAATTAACCAGTACATTTTAAAGCCCATAGCCAATGAAATGGCTATTCAGGAAGAGAAAAATCCAGTCTATGTTCTGAGAAAGGCAAGAGTGGAAGCTTGCCCCCCACCTTCCCCAACATGCACACACAAAGTTACAGACATTTCAAATTGCAAGATACTGTAAAAATCTTCTAATTCAACTCCTCCCTCTGAAAGCTCAAAAAATGCAGCTCCCTAAGAGCTATGTGACCAGCCAGGACCAAATGGTGATTCTGTGGTCAACTTACTGTTAGACAGAGCTTATCTATTGGAGGGTAAACCAACGGCAAAGGAAGACCTTTCTCTCTGTCTCTCTCTCTCTCTCACTGTCCACTCTGCCTATCAAAAAATAAAAAAATAAATAAATAAAAATAAAAAAAAGATATTTCCAGAGCACTTTGGTGATATCATATACATGGCACGTTCATAGTACCTGCCTTATTAGGAGACCAAACAATATTATAGATTGTAGTTTCTTCTTGGGATCTGTTTTTCATGCTAAGCCTTGACTATTTTTTTATTCATTCAACAAATATGGAATGCCTGTGATATACCAGGCACTGTTCAGGTGCTGAGGAAGAGCAAGTAACAGGTCGCTGGAGAGTTTTGAGTGGAGAAGTGATATGATCTGACCTGTAATGTGAATGGGAACGCCAGTTCCTATGCTGAATACAGACCCCGAAGCGGGCGAGAGGCAGGTGAGGGTGGAAGCAGGGCAGCCAGGTAGGAGGCTGCTGTTAAGTGGAAGCAGGCATGGCGGTGCAGACCAGGGAAGGAAACAGGCAGGGGTAGTTCCAGAATATTTGGCTTCAGCAACTGCAAGAGTGTAGTTGCTGTTAACAAAAATGGCAGAAAATGAGAAAGATAAGGATTGGAGGATAAAATCTGGAATTCAGTTTGAGGCGTATTGTTTGAAAATACAATAAAATGTTCAGGCATGATAGTCACAGCACAGTTAGCCGGAGATAGGTGGAGTTCAGTGAAAATACTTGATTGGATGTTTTCTAACGGATTTTGAAGTGAAGGAGTTAATTCTAGAGAGTCACGTGCAAAGCCTACAAAAGCATTTCTCACCAGCGTTAGTGACTGTTAGATTTTCTTGATTCATCCAGTTACTGCGCTGGGCACTACGACAGGTTCTGGGAGTATAAAGATGATTGTGGTCCTTGTTCTATTACCAAATTTAGAGGAGAAGACAGAAAATAAACCAGAAAACCTTGACAATACTACAGATGCTACTTGTCTGTGCAGGTGCTAATGAAAACACAGACGCAGACGGAATCACATATCTGCTCGTGGTAACCACAGTCATGTGTAATTAACTACCGTTCAGAAGGCCAGCAACAGGGGTTGAGAGGTGTCTTCAGGGTTAAATAAGAGTTCTACAGACATCCGAGGGCGGGACGGGCATTGCAGGCAAAGAAAATGCGCACAGATGCCCCGAGACAGGAAGGAGCCGGCTCGTGCTGAGACTCTCAGAGCACATTCTGGCCGAAGGCCAGGCCGCGTATATGCGAGGATGGCTGCTAAGAGCTGGGATGAGGGGAACAGCGTGGGTGTGGTGTGTGCAAGGCAAGCTGTGCCGGGTTGCTACGCTACCTCATAAAGGAAGAGGGAACAAACACGGGCCAGCCCAGGGAAGGCACACACGGACGTGCTGCTGGGAGGCACTTAATCTCCTGGCGGCAGAGGAGGCGGCCCTGCTGTCCAGAGGGAGGGGCAGCTGTCAGGAGGTGACATTGGCCTGACAGTGCGCTCTTCAGTGGTTCTTGCACCGCCTGAAGCATTGGGCCAGCTGCTCCCGGGGCCAGGGAAGGCCTTTGCCGCCCTCTGAGGGGACAGAGGGCCACTGCTCAGTGTGCAGGGGACATATGGAGCTTCTCTGAGGGGGGGCTCCTCCACAGGAGCTTTTGACAGGGAGCAATGCTTTGGCTCAGAGAAACTCATCTCATTTGATGGAAATCCACACACACGGCTCACACCCGGGCAGAGAACACTGAGCAGTTCTTCAGGGGTCAGTCGGAGTAAGGATACATCCCGGACCCATCACGGGAAGGGCCCACTGCTACTCTTTCAGTAATGCCTCGTCTGCAGATGGTCACTTCCAGCCAACCTCAGTCACTGAGCACCCCAAGAGAAATGCTTTTCGTTAGAATGTTTCAGAAATGCAGAATTCTGCAAATGCTCATCAAATCTGAACAACACGTTAAAATTTAAACCTCTATAAGGGGGCCGGCGCCGTGGCTCACTAGGCTAATCCTCCGCCTAGCGGCCCCGGCACACCAGGTTCTAGTCCCGGTCGGGGCGCCGGATTCTGTCCCGGTTGCCCCTCTTCCAGGCCAGCTCTCTGCTGTGGCCAGGGAGTGCAGTGGAGGATGGCCCATAAGGGATCATCCATTAAAGCTATGGTGCTTTTTCACCAAATAACATGTTGTACACAATATGCATATTTAATTCAGATTTGTCCATTAAAAATAAATTAAGGGGAGGGTGCTGTGGCACACGTGGCTGAGCCATCATTTGGGACACTCACATCCCATATCAGAGTGCCTGACTCAAGTCCAGGTCACCGTATGCTTCCAATCCAGCTTCCTGGTCATGCGCCTGGGAGGCAGCAGGTGATGATTCCAGGCCATGTGGGAGACTGTTATAGGGTTCCTGGCCCTTGGATTTGACCTGGCCTAACTGGGGCTGTTGCAGGTCATTTGAAGACTCTCATTCTGTGTGTATGTGTGTGTGATCCTGACTTTCAAATAAATAAATAAACAAATATTTTAAATGAATTAATTAATTTAAAAACTGTGCTCATTGTGAGTTTGTTTTTTTTTGGTTTTTTTTTGTTTTTTTTTTTTTTTTTTTTTTTTTTTTTTTACAGGCAGAGTGGACAGTGAGAGAGAGAGACAGAGAGAAAGGTCTTCCTTTGCCGTTGGTTCACCCTCCAATGGCTGTCACGGCCGGCGCGCTGCGCTGATCCGATGGCAGGAGCCAGGTACTTATCCTGGTCTCCCATGGGGTGCAGGGCCCAAGCACTTGGGCCATCCTCCACTGCACTCCCTGGCCACAGCAGAGAGCTGGCCTGGAAGAGGGGCAACCGGGACAGAATCCGGCGCCCCAACCGGGACTAGAACCCGGTGTGCCGGTGCCGCAAGGCGGAGGATTAGCCTAGTGAGCCGCAGCGCCGACTCATTGTGAGTTATGTTTGTGGTGTGTCAGTGAGAGTGTTGGCACTGAGGGAAAAAGGAAAATCCTAGGGTTATGAAAGAGGCTATATTGGAAATCCATATAATTGAGAGAAAACTGACTTTAGGGCAATTCCTACACAGGCTTAAAAACAGAAACTAGGATCAAGAGGGTACTGGTTGTTGCAAAGTATGAAACAGGAACCAGAGTGAGTTCCCATGTGTACCGGGGGACCCCACGCGGAACAAGGTTCCCCAGAGGACAGAGACCCCCCCCCCCCCCAAGAAGCTCACTACCTAACACTGCGAGGGATTTGCTGCATCCAGGGCTGTGCTTACAAGGAAAGGAGGAGAACCACGATTTTTCTGAAAGAGGAGCAAACTTGCATCCTTTACAACTGCCTTCCTGCCTCTTGTCAGTGCTCTAATGAGTCCAGTGGTTAATGTCGCGCTCACAGTGGTAGAGCAGTGGGAAGGAGGGGCTGATGGGTCCCTCACAGAAGCCACTCAGAAGCCTCTTGGAGGATGGCTTCAGGCACAGCCAGCAACAACCTTTCGCTCTCCATTACTGACCTTCTGAGTAAAAGCAGTGGTTGCAGCGTAGCATCAGCTTTTTGTTGAAACATATGTTCTAGCTTTTCTTTTGCTTTTATGCTATTTGTGCAAGCATCCACACGTGTATGTAAATGTCTTATATCCACAAACAACCTTTTTACCTTCACTAATGCAATCAGGAGAGACCGATATAGAATGCGGGTGGTACTGTGCCCAGGAGACTGCCTTCTTGCGCTGACACACAGTTCTGGTGGCCAGAGAAGCCACAGCTGCTCTCAGCAGTTGATGTGCCTCTTGGGGCATCCTGAGGACGAAACAACTGCTCAGTCTGAAGGAAAATGCATTGAAGCAGCACAAGCAATGCAGTTCACAGGGAAGGAAGATGGAGGACATAAGTAGAAGGACAGTTATGCTCCGCTTCCAGTAGAGTCACAAACCCTGCTCCATAGTTCCACCTTAAGACAATCAGCTGGGGCCAGTGATGTGGAGCAGTGGGTTAAGCCACCATCTAAAATGCCAGCATCCCATATGGGCACTGGTTTGAGTCCTGGCTGCTCCACTTCCAATCCAGCTCCCTGCCAATGCACGAGAATGCAGCAGAGGGTGGCTCAAGTCCTTGGGCCCTTGCACCCACATGGAAGATCAGGAAGAAGCTCCTGGCTCCTGGCTTCAGCTTGGCCCAGGGATTGAGGCCATTATGGGAGTGAATCAGCAAATGGAAGATCTTTCCCTCTCTTTCTTTTTGTCTCCTTCTTGTCTCTGTAACTCTGTCTTTCAAATAAATAAGTAAAATATTTCAAAACAAAAGGACATTCAGCTGATGGTCAGGTCTAGAAAGAGATATAGCTCACTCTCTTTGATCTCTGCTGTTCCCCATTGCTTCCCCTGAGGAGTCTTACAAAAGTGATTTGCACTGGTAGTTCGTCTATTGGCCGATATCCACATGGTGTTAACAGGAAAAAACTATGTCTCTTTTAGAAACTGAAGAATATTAGTGTAGCTTGCTTGTTTCTAGATTTATAATGAGCTCTGGAAACTGAAGATTACTTTAGATAGTTTTTATTTAAAGATTTTATTTATTTAAAGATTTAGGTTGATTACTGATGCCATAAACAAGAGTGTCAATTTGTTAAGTCAACAACAGGAGTCACTGTGCACTTACTCCTCATGTAGGATCTTTGTCCTTAGTGTGCTGTACATTGAGATTTAATGCTATAACTAGTACTCAAACAGTATTTTTCACTATGTTTCTGTGTGGGAGCAAACTGTTGAAATCTTTACTTAATGTATGCTAAACTGATCTTCTGTATATATAGAAAATTGAAAATGAATCTTGATGTGAATGGAAGGGGAGAGGGAGTGGGAAAGGGGAGGGTTGTGGGTGGGAAGGACGTTATTGGGGGGAAGCCATTGTAATCCATAAACTGTACTTTGGAAATTTATATTCATTAAATAAAAGTTTAAAAAAAAGATTTTATTTATTTATTTGAGAAGTAGTGTTACAGACAGAGGGAGAGTACAAAGAGAAAGGTCTTCCATCCTCTGGTTTTCTCCCCAAATGGCCGCAATGGCCAGAGCTGCGTCGACCCAAAGCCAGGAGCCAAGAACTTCTTCCAGGTCTCCCACGTGAGTGCAGGGCCCCAAGCACTTGGGCCGTCTTGTACTGCTTTCCCAGGCCATAGAAGAGAGCTGGACCAGAAGAGGAGTAGCCAGGGCTTGAACAGGCACCGCAGGCAGAGGCTTAGCTCACTATACCACAGCTCCAGTCATTGAAGGTTGCTTTAAATTTTAATATATAAAGAACCTAAAATCATCTTTGTGCTTCAGTAACCCTTTCAGAGTAGGCATCAGGTAGGTGAAACTACCCCTAAGTGGACTAGACCAGTCAGGGAACATATCTGAATCAGAGCGCAGTAAAGGATGTTTAACTGAAGCGTTTAAGACTACAAGAGGTAAGTGTTTGGCACAGCAACCAGGATGCTGCTTGGGATGCTTACATTCCCATATCAGAGAGCCTGGGTTCGAGTCCCAGAGTCCTTCAAAGTCCAGTTTCCTGCTGAAGCAAATCCTGGGAGGCAGTAGGTGAGGAACCAGGTTCTTGGGCCCCTGCCAATCACATGGGAGACCCAGACTGAGTTCTAGGCTTCTGGCTTCAGCTTGGTTCATCGCTGGCTTTTGTGGGCTATTGGGGAGTGAATCAGCAGATAGAAGGGCTCTCTCTCTCTCTCTTTCTCCCTTTTAAACAATATACATTTAAAACTTTGGGAAAATGAGCAATTAGTCAAATCTTGACCAGTCATATTTTGAGGGGTATTCCACAACTTGGAAACCTGGGAAACTCATAGTTAGTAGTTATTTGGCAAAAGGAAAAGGGAAAAGTGATTCTGCTAGGCAAAAAGCAAAGGCCTTGCTGAGGGGCATGGCCCTCCCATGGTGCTACTGAAGGAGTGGCACAAGGCAATTTACCTAAATGCCTTCAGAAAAAGAAGAACTTTCTAGAGCTTTCTCAGTTGTTGCCTTTTCAGTCCCACACTCCTCCCTCCTAAGAGATTTTCATAAAACTCTCATTTTCTTCGTTAGCTCCCAGGATGGATGTGCTTAACCTCTCTGGCTCAGTTCCTCTTTCTCTGTCTTGGAGGGTGCATTAGTAATAATAAAGACAGCTTAGACCTGTGGCCCACAAATTCCTCCACTGTAGCAGACTGCTCTGAGTCAGTCTGCACAGAAAAGTTAAACTGGGGACAAGACTGAACCAAACTTCTGTTAAGAGAACTTCTACCGTGTCTCTGGTTCCCCAACGTTAAGAGAAAGAAATAAAATTTCTTAAAAATAAGAAAATAGTGATAGCAGACAATGTCCATACAATGTAACACATTATAGGATAGAAGTGGCTTCTAGCTTTAGTGATTATTTTGTGTTTAGAAAACACAAACACACGCAAGCTCTGACGTAAGGAAGACTTCGTTGCCCCTAACTTCAAACATTTGAAGATTTCTTCTGAAGAACAATGTTGAATTTATGACTCCAAAGGTAAGAATTTTAACCTAATGTATAATTTATAGGAAAAACATTTTGCTCAGGATAGAAAAAAAATGAGTTAATTGTATTTCTTTGAAAAGCTGTGAACTTCCCAGTGTTGAAAATTTTCTATCAAAATGGCAAATCGAAGTTGTACTAGTCAAGGAAATTTAAGCTAAAATAGTAAGTACACTGAAAAGATTTAATGGTTCAAAGAGTGACTAGTTGGGTTGTTTTCTCTCATGAAACAGCCCAGGGCAGTTATTCAAAGCAGTGAGTGGCTGTCCCTCCACACTCTTGCTACCACACAGTCGTTTGGGGAACCCAGGCTGATGGCTACCCTGGTGTGTCAAAGTCATCCTGGACATCACTGTCCCAGTGCCCTGGAATGAGGAAAGAGCTTGAAACCCACACAGGAAAGTTGTTATGGGCTAGGCCGGGAAGCAGCTCTTCCCTGCCTATCTCCCCCATTACACTCCTTGCATTGCTTAGAAGTAAGTCTAACATCAAGAGGCTGGGAAACATGGTCAGCCTCAAATCTTGGACAAGCTACTTATCACCTCAGTGGCTTTTTTTCCTCAACTCTAAAGCTGAAGATGCTTCAAAGGGCACTAGTAAGTGAAAAAATAACCCACAATCTGGCCAAAAATGCAAGTCATATATCTGATAAGGGTCTACCTCCATAATAAAGAACTATTGCAACTCAACAATAAATAAGGTAAAGGATTTGAAAAAAACACTTATCCAAAGAAATGAACAAATGAACAAAGGAAGGAAAGTTAAATATCATTAGTCATCAGGGAAATGCAAATTATAAATGACAATTAAATGCTACATTACACCCATTAGATGGCTAGAATAAAAAAGACAATAAGAAGTGTTGACAAAGATATGAAAATATTGGAACTCTCACATCACAGGTAGAAATGTCAAATGTTGCTACTTTTTTTGTTGAACATATTGACAAGTTCCTCAAAAAGTTAAATATAGAGTCACTATTTAATCCAATAATTCCACTCTCAGAAATAGACCCAGGAGAAATGAAACTTATATTCATACAAAAATTTGAACATAAATTTTTCACAGCTGAATTATTCATAATATCCAAATGTGGAAACATCTCATTAGCACCAGGTCCAAAGCAGATGAAGTAATCAGCCACTGCATTATAAACAACTCAAATCCCAAGTAATGATCAACTGACAAGTAGATAAACAATATGTGCTATAATCATACAGCAGACTATTATTCCACATAAACGAGAACAAAGTACTGATGGATGTAGTGGGTGGATGGATGTTGAAAACACTATGCTAAGTGAAAGAAGCCAGAACTGAAGGCCATATATTGTATGATTCCATTAAATAAAATGTCCAGATAGACACATCCATCAAAAGAAAAAGTGGTTTCCAAGTTTTGGGGAGACAGAGACATGGAAGTGACTGGTAAAAGGTTTAGGATGAAAAGTTTCTGTAATAAGTGGTAATCGTTGCATAACTTTCGGGAGCATACTAAAAACCACTGAACTCTGTAGTTTATAGGTGAATTTTGTAGTATGTGAACTTAAATGATGAATCTATCCATCAAAAATAGCACCCATCTGTGCAAAGACTGCTCTCATATCATTTCCCCCCCTTAACACATGGCTGCCCAGGCAGGGAAGACATTTCCCAAACTCCATTGAACAAATTAAGGCAGCCATGAGATGAGGTCCTACCAATGAAACATGCTGGATTGCCAATGACTAAAAAAAACATCATGGGAGTCACACCTTGCTGAAAACAGAGCCACTACCAGCACAGGGGTATGGATGACATCACAGAGCAGATACTGACACACTCAACTCCAAACTGGCACAGGAGAAACACACTTCTGGGGTTTCATACCAGTCTAATTTGGGATTATCTTTGTTTTAAAAGTTAGTGTTGGTCTATCTGTGCAGAAGCAGGTAAACAAAGCAGGATGAGGTCTTAACAAAATTCTAATATGCATGGCATTGGCTTAGCTGTCAGGCAGTGAGTGGTAAGGAAATAAATATTATAGGTTGGGAAGTTGGAAGTGTTTTTATTCTGTGCAAAACATTTGTCTGCATTAACATACCTACTGAGTCAGGGAAAGTGTTTGAATAAAACTGAACATTTGTGAATGCCGCCTTCTCCTTGCTATTTTAGCATGCCTGTATAAAAAACAGAACTCAGTAAAAAACAAAAAGTTTAGTTTGCAACCAAAATTAGAAGGAAATATAAAAAAAAATAGAAATGTATGTTTTTATGTCCATTCATTTATTCACTCAATTAGCAAATGTATTCCTAGCACTGTACTACATCAATGGACAAAGCATACAAAGAGGGTTTATTCCAGTTTGAGAGACATACAACAAGTAATGCATATGATAAATTAATTATATGTTACAAATAAACTATGAAAAACAAAATTATGGAGTATAGTCAGCACAGGAGTCGGGGAACAGTTTGTGATTTTGAGCAGGCTGGTCCGGGTAGTCCTTACAGAGAAGGCTGTACGTGAGCGAAGGGAGTTAGATGCATAGAGGTCAAGGGAAAGCACATTCAAGCACAGCCATCAAGAACAGGGCTGGAAAAGAAGGAGGCCCTTGTGGCTGGAGCTGGGTTAGCAAAAGTTAACAGTAAGTGATGAGTCACAGAGGACAGGGGCAGATAGTGTGACTTTGGCTCTACTGTGGTGAAAAGAGGAGGCGTTCCAGGGTATTGAGTAGAGGAACAACTGCCGTGAGGCTCTGAGCCTCGCTGTTGCCATGGGGGCAATGCAGAAACAGAATTAAGTCAGGAGGTCAAAGGGCTAATCATGCCCAGTCCAGAGCTATTTCCCTGGAGGTCAAGATAAGAGATGGATTCAGGTTAACTTCGGCAGAAATGTCTTTTTTTCTGGAAGATTGGAGGTGGTTTGAGAAAGAGAGTGAAGGATAAAGGACGCCAAAGCTATTATAAGAAGAAAGTGTGATGATCAAGTGTAAACACCAAAACCAAAGCCAAGCGAGGCTCTAACTGTCAAGCTGTGACATCAAGGCAGCATTTCATAAATTCATCAGAAACAGCTTAGGCCTAAGGCCAAAGCAGAACTGCCTGCACCCCACAAGTGACAGCTCTCACCAGTTAATGAAGTGCCCCTCCTTGAAGCTGGGGCACTTGCCTGTGAGCTCCCTTCCACAGGCCTCGCTTCATGAAGGGTCCTCAGGGAGGACTGCTTAGCCATGGAGACTGCAAGAGGAGTGAATGCCCACTGAGCAGGGAGAAATGGCCAAGGCCCATTAACCTTCCAAAGCGGCCACCACCCAAGCAGCCCACCAGCACAGTACCCTGAGCAGTCTCCCAGTGGCCATCTTCTCCCTGGGGGGAAATGGAAACAAGGAGAGGGGAAGGGACTGGCAGTTTCCCCCTGGAAACATAAAGAATGAGACTAAGCATCCCCCTACCCTAACGATCAGTATTATTAAGCTAATGGAAATATATTTAATTTTAGAGCAGACTAATACTGTTGGACAAGCTTTTAGAGATCTCAAGTAAGGCCTCCACGACTGAAGCTGACACAGAGTAATAGGCTGAGGCCTGGGGGGCACAGAGCCACAGCTGGGCAAGTGGGATTCCTGGGGAGGCCAGCGAGAGCAGAGTACCAAGCACTGCAGGCCTCCTGGCCTGGCTGGCTGAGATTAGCACTGTATGCAAAAAAAGCACCTGGCAGGAAAAGAAACAAAGGCACAGCTAATGAGGGAGCATACAATGGAAGAGGCCCGTATGCAAGGCACTGCTGACTCCAAGTACCATATTCTCACCTTCCTGCCTGTCTAGCTCCCTGAGCAGCCCCAGGGAGTTGTCAGCACTTACATCCTGTTCCTTCTCATTTTTCAATTGATTCCACAGCTCTCCTCCTTGTCCTGGTTCACCACCATTTGGTTCTTGTCCCCATCATAACAGCTGTTAAAGATGCCACTGATGACCATGTCCAACATGTGAATAACCGGTCATCTCAGGTACAGACCAAGGGACTCCTCCAGCGAGAGCAGTGAGTGAATGTCTATACTGGCAATGTTATCAAGCTGGAGAATTACAGTTTGTGGCAGTGGGTCTCCTCCTCCTTTCCAGCAGTGAGCCCCATGGGCTGCGTTGCACAGATGCAGCAGAACTTGAGAGAGAGACCAATGTGAAGGTGCACCAAGCAATTCCAGGCTTTTTGAAATTGCAAAGTTTGGTGGCAAAATGAGCTGCAAAGTTCCCAACTGGACAAGTTCAGTGAAACCCCCAGACATCCCCCGAGCAACCAAGACATGCTGCTGAAGAACTGTGTGCTACAAGATGCTGCCAAGTGGTACTTCTGGCTGGTCATCTGTGCAGGTGCTGGCACTAAGCTGACGCAGAAAAGGGGCAGGACAAAATTTAAAAGGACAAGTATTGATGGCTTAACGTGCACACTGGTCCTCTGGATTTTGGGGTTCCTGCTCTGCAGGGCGGTGATCCGAGCCATTGGCAATGCCATCTGAAAACACAGTCTACCTACTCTGGGATGAAGCAGTGGCCAGTCCTTTTTCTACACGCTCCTCCTCAACACCATTGTGCCCATTTCACTCCATGTCAGTGTAGCCGTCATCCCTCTGAGCCACGGCTACCTCATCCACTGGGACAAGGTGTTCTACACGCATAAGCAGACACCTGCACCGTGGCCTATGCCGCCACCCTGAAGGAGGAACTGGGCCAGGTGGAGTACATCTTCTTTAACAAGAAAGGCACCCCCACCTGGAACAGCATGTTCTTCAACAAGTGCTCCTTCAGTGGCCACAGCTAGCGACATATTTGACATCCTGCAACACAAAGCTGAACTGGGAAACAGACTTCTTTAATCCTTTAGCTGACAGTAGTGCTTGTTCCAGGACCTCAGCCTTTTGGAATTCTCAAGATGCACGTGTGTGTGTGTGCACATGCATGCACACACACACACACACACACGAGTCCTACCACCTTTCCCTGTGTCGCACTGTGATGGCAGAAGAAAAGAATGAAGGACAGCTGTACTACAAAGCACGGTCCCCAGATGACGGGGTCCTGGTCGCTAGAGTCAAGAACCTTAGTTTTGTGTTCACTCTCACATCCCCAAAACATTCACCATCTGTGAGATGGGCATAGCCATCACTTACCAGCTAATGGCCACCCTGGACTTCAACATCATTTGCAAGAAGATGTCAATCACAGTGCAGCATCCAGAGGGGAAGATCAGACTCTACTGCAAAACAGCCAGCACCATCCAGCTTGACAGACTTTGCCACTGCACCCAGGAGCTGCTCAGCCCCACCAGTGACCACCTGAATGGACAAGCAGGTAAAGGGCTAAGGACACTGTTTCTGGCCTCCAAGGATCTGCATGAAGAGTACCATGAGGCTTGGACCAACATACAGCTCCAAGCCGGCCTGGTGCAGGACAGCTGGGAGGACAGGATAGCTGGCATCTACCAGGAGGCTGAGAGCGACATGGTGCGCTGGATGCAATGGCCACTGAGGAGAAACATCAGCAAGGGGTCCCAGAGACTTTCACCCTCCTGCCACGGCCACCAGTGAGATATGGGTGCTAACCAGAGAGAAACGAGAGATGGCCGTGTGCACTGGCTATTCCTGAAAGATGCTGACAGATAACATGAAGGAGATGTTCATAGTCACTGACCACGCCCTCCTGGAGGTGTGGGAGGAGCTCAGGAAAGCCCAGGAAAAGATGGTAGACTCATCTCACACTGCAGGTGATGGCTTTATCCGCCAAGAAAAACTTTCTTCTTCCAACCTCACTTCTGTCCTGGAAGCATTCGCTGAGAAGCAAGCCCTAGTCATAAATGGCCACAGCCTGGCCCACACGTCGGAGCAGACATGGAGATGGAATCTTGGAGACAGCGTGTGCCTGCAAAGCTGTCATCCAGTGCTGGGTGACCCCCTTGCAGAGAGCGCAATATTAAAAGCACAATAGACTGTGACACTTGGCATTGGTGATGGAGCCAATGATGTCAGCATAATCAAAACGGCTCATGCTGGTGTGGGCATCCGCAGGCAGGAAGGGATCCAGGCTGTCCTGACCTCCAATTACTCGCTCTCCTCCTGCTGGTGCATGGACAATAGTGCCGCCTACACGTGTGCAAGTTCCTCTGTTATTTCCTCTGTAAGAACTCTGCTTCACTACAGTCCATTTTTCTGTGGCTTCTTAGTTCAGACCATCTGTGACCTGTATTGCATCCCACACGTAGCATCTTGTGTAGCTCCCTTTCAGGCCTGGTTTTGGGGTCTCTGATCAGGATGTCTCAGAGCGATAGAACATGCAGTTCTCTAAGCTGTGTGAGCCAGGCAGCCGAACCTTCTCCTCACCAAGCAGTTCTTACTCTGCATCACCTGGACCATCTAGACTTCCACGCTCATGTTCTTTATCCACAAGGGGTGTTTACAGAACCACCCAGCATGATGGAGCCCAGCTGACCTACTCCCAGCCTTTTTGCAGTCACAGTGGCCGTGTCACTGGTCATTATGGCCAGCGTGCCAACTGGGCTGCATACAGGCTGCTGAACAGCCATCACCATATCTTCATCTGGGGCCACCTAGCTGCCTACTTTGCCATCCTCTTTACCAGGCACACCAATGGGCTCTCTGACATGTTGCTAAACCAGTTCTGGTTCACGGAGAATGCTAGAACACTGTGGTCCAGCCCATAAGGCAGCTCACACTTGTGCTCACCACTGTCATCTCCCCAAGTTTATGCTTGTTTTTGCATTTCTTAGACTTAACCCAAAGCTGGATTTCTCCAGCCTGGTCCACTACATCCTGCAGGTAAATAAACAGCAAACCCAGCATCACTGCAGGCAGCAGGTTGGCCATAGGAGGTCCCAATGCTCTGGCCATCCCTCCTCCCACTAGTAGAGCTTCATCCTGTCTGGCAAGAACACACAGCTCAGCTCCCTGATGCTGTCCAGTTTCACAACCTGCCCAGTTCCACCTAGATCGAGGGCCAGCACAGGAAGAAAAGCGACAGCCCCAGCAATCCCAGCAGTAAGACTAACAAACTTCCCAAGGGATCAAGGCTGAGACTGCAATGCCCTGTGCTGGAGACCACAGCAAGCAGGCCTGGCTGGTCTCCAAGTGGACAGTGACTCAGAACTGTTGGTCCTCACTGCTTGTCCGCCATGGCAGAGTGTCCTGCTGCTCCCATCAGTTTCTAGGACATCCCTGGCTGGAGAATTGGGGCACGTGGGCCTCAAGGGCAGAGCAGGATCTGAGGTGTGGGGATCAGTTTAGTGGGAGACAACATGTGGAACTGAAACTCTAGTCTGCCCCTGCTTTGCCTAGGAACCTACAGGGAAACTATCATTACCATATACATGTGTGTGTGCATGTATATATATATATATGTGTGTGTGTGTGTGTGTGTGTGTATGTATATATATATATGTGTGTGTGTGTGTGTGTGTATGTTTTTCTACTGCCCATAGGAGTCTTAGTGACCTGGCCCTGAATTGCGTAAGAATGTGTCCTGTCAGGTAGCCAGAGGCCTGCTGGGTTCTTTGGGTCTCTCTCATCATATGTGTCTCTCCTTGATTTGTGTTTGTACCCAGTTTGGTTTTATCTTTTTAACTTGGCAAGAGAAGAATGCCCCTAGTAAATTTTATATTGTGGTTGGTGTTTTACCTCTTGTGAGAAGAGGGGCTGGCAACTATTGGGATGTACCAAGCTGGTTGAACGGTTTGGAAGGAGCCAGATCTCCCAGGTGGCCCTCCAGTGGCTAGAGCTGTCCTGAGACAGGGCTTGATGAGGGAGTCGGAGGGTGTTGGGAGAGAAGAAAGGAAGGTTTGGTTCTGTCTCCTTCCTCAGAATAAAGTGCTACCCTCTCCACCAACACACACATGTATCAAATTCCTGGAGTCTACAAGTCCTGCTGGTACTGAACTGGAAAGTGGCCCCGTTGTTCTCAGTGAGCTAAAGCCGGGTGTGAAATGTGGTCCTAGGGGACAAATAAGAGGGTGGCTTTCTTTCATTTTAAATTTAGATCCAAGTTCATTCGCAGATGCCTTTCTGTCTTCCCTTCTCCCTCATCTGGCACTTTCTTGGACTTAGAACCCCAGACCCCCAGGTGGGGCTGGAAGGGAAACTGGCCATTGTTCCCTTTTCCCAGTAAACAAGTGGTAGAGCCCATGAGTCCATGGCAGTAGGGGAGGGGCAACTCTGACCCAGGCCAGGAGACTGCCTGCTCACTGCCGGGCATGGCCTGTCCTCTCCTTCCATCATCCACCCCTGGGAACCTATCCCCCAAATGAGTGAGGCCTTCCCCTAGTTGCTACCTAATCAGCCTTGGGAGGAATGCTGTCTTTTTTTTTTTTTTTTTTTTTTTTTTTTGTAGGAGGGGGACTGCTTTAGGAACTATGTGGAGCTTGGAGTAGAATCCTGAGATCTTAAACATCTGATGGGGAGTCCCAAAGGAACTGGACGTGGCTGCTGTGAGGTGAGGGTGGGGTGGGCCGGGAATGGGGGAAGGGGAAGTCTTGACCAGGAAATTTTTTTTGTCTACTGTTTACAAACTCTGTATCAAGCCTGTTTAGGCAGCTCTCAAGGTCACAGCAATTTTCATATCAAAGAGGAAATGACTTTTTAAAATGTGTGTGTGTGTGTATGATTATACATATGTATTTTTTGCTATTCTTCTGTCTCTTGTTTTCTAAGGGAGGAAGAGAAATATCAAATTGCACTGAGCTATAATTAAACATCCTGTATAATTTATGAGATATTTCTATACTTATAAAAATTTTATCATCTATTTAATAGATATGAGCAAGATACCTGTTTATAAAATTCCAATTTCTGAGGGAAAAATCTTATTTAAAAGTACATTATAAAGTCAAAATTGTGGCATGGCGGATTAAGCTGCCACTTGTAACATCTACAGCCCATATTGGAGTGCCTGATTCAAGTCCTAGCTACTCCTCTCCTGATCCGGGTTCCTGCTAATATGCCTGGGCAGACAGCAGGTAATGATCCAAGCACTTAGCTCCCTGCTACCCACAGCAGAGACCTAGATGGAGTTCCTGGTTCCTGGTTATAGCTTGATCCAGCCCTGGCTGTTGTAGGAATTTGGGTAGTAAACCAGTGAACTGCATTATAGAGAAATAAGTCATTATTATGGTCACAATATTTGTCCTTGCTTAGCCAACGAATGTTTCTGGGAAGCAGCAGTGTTAGAACAGCAGCCCAACTTTGGGAGGTTAGATTTAAATTAGTTCTAATCTTGACCCTTCCACCCACTAGCTTTACACAAGTTACATAACGGCTCTGAGCTTCACTTTCCTGGCTCTAGGAGAGGAGCGATGGTACCAGGTGCATGAGAATGCGTGTGGGAGGGAAATACCATCACGTACACCCCCCACATTCAATACCAGCAAAGCTGAGTTTCTCCTTAATGCAGGAAGCTAGTGGTGATGAGGAATATGGGCATTCTGCTGCACTTGAAAAAGGACTCTCCTTGCTAAAACAGGGGCTTTATATATGAAGTGAAGGTGGCCAAAGGCAGAAGAGAAAACTTTGCTTTTCATTAGCTTGCTCTTGGCTCCAGCTGTGGTGTTCCTCTGAAGGCTTGTTGATCCCAAGATGGAGACCTGTGTGTGAAAACTTGGTACAAGGACGAGAAGCACCCGGGTTCTCATGAAAGACACTATTCTTGTGATGTCCTCAAACCTACCTCAAAGTCCTGTGGTTGGGGCATGCTCGGGCTGACTTGCCCCAATTGGTAGAGTTGGAAACATACCAGGGGATTCCAATTCAATCCCATCAAGGTGGCATGTGCCAATGCCATCTCACTATTCCAAGTGATCAATTTCAGTTCACAATTGATCATAATGAAAGGACTAAGAGTCAAAGGGAGCACATAAACAAGTCTAGTATCTGCTAACACTAACCGATAGAATAAATAAAGGGGAGAGTGATCCAACATGGGAAGTGAGATACTCAGCAGACTCATAGAATGGCGGATGTCCTAAATAGCACTCTGGCCTCAGAATCAGCCCTAAAGGCATTCGGATCTGGCTGAAAAGCCCATGAGAGTATTTCAGGCATGGAAAGCCAAGACACTCTGGCAAAAAGATCTCTGTGAGTGAGATCCCAGTGGAAAGAACAGGTCTTCAAAGAGGGAGGTACCTTTCTCTGAAGGGAGGAGAGAACCTCCACTTTGACTATGACCGTGTCTAAACAAGATAAGAGTCGGAGAACTCAAGGGGCTTCCATAGCCTTGGAAACTCATGACTGGTGCATAGGGAGATTACTGATGCCATAAACAGGAGTGTCAATTTGTAAAGTCAACAACAGGAGTCACTGTGCACTTACTCCTCATGTAGGATCTCTGTCCTTAATGTGCTGTACACTGAGGCTTAATGCTATAACGAGTACTCAAACAGTATATTTCACTTTGTGTTTCTATGGGGGTGCAAACGATTGAAATCTTTACTTAATGTACACTAAACTAATCTTCTGTAAAAAAAAAAAAAAAAGAAATTATCAATTCCCAACTTGACTCTCACTGGGATTAAACATGACAATAGATCTGCTCTGATTTCATCATCATTTAAAAAAAATCATCTATTATTTTTCACTTTATGTTTCTGTGTGGGAGCAAACTGTTGAAATCCTTACTTAAGGTATACTAAGCTGATCTTCTGTATATTAAGATAATCAAAAATGAATCTTGATGTGAATGGAAGGGGAGAGGGAGTGGGAAAGGGGAGGGTTGTGGGTGGGAGGGACAGTATGGGGGGGGAAGCCATTGTAACCCATGAGTCGTACTTTGGAAATTTATATTCATTAAATAAAAGATAAAAAATAAATAAATAACAAGAATAAGAAAAAAAAGAGCAAATAAACAAAGGCTGGGTAAAAATGAAACCTCCACTGAGAACTGAGATCTGCTCATTTTTTTTTAAAAAAAAGATTTATTTATTTATTTGAAAGGCAGAGTTACAGAGCAAAGGCAGAGACAGAGATAGAGGTCTGGCATCCTCTGGTTCACTCCCCAGATGGCTGCAACGGTAGGAGCTGGGCTGATCTGAAGCCAGGAACCAAGAGTCTTCCAGGTCTCCTACGCGGGTACAGAGGTCCAAGGTCATGGGCCATTGTCTACTGTTTTCCCAGGCCATAGCAGAGAGCTGGATTGGAAGAGGAGCAGCCAGGATTCCAACGGGCACCCATATGGGATGCTGGCACTGCCAGCAGCAGCTTTACCCACTATGTCACAGTGCAGGCCCCTGAGGTCTCTTCATTGAAGTTGACTTGCTAGAAGGCTGCATGTCTCAGTAACTTTATAGTCTGATATTTTTATTGATGACATTTCAGCTACATGCCGTTGATTGCAAATTTTTGTAACACCACAGTGTTGGCTCAGAACTCTTACTAATTAGGAGAGATGCTGTGAAGAATCATGATAAGGGAATTTCAAATGCTTTGATTAAAATGACATTCACAGAAATGACATTTAAATGACTAATTTTGTTCTTTTTCCGTGTTGTAAGTTAATCCATAGTTAGTGTTGTATATGAAAGGAAATTTGGAGAATTCCAGGAGCAAACTACCAGCAGCAGCAGCAAGAGTCTAATTATAAAATAAAGTCTTTGGTGTTCAAAGAAAAAGAGTCCTGTTGCTATATAGAGACCTTTATTTTTAAATGGTATGAACACATTACTGGATAACAGAAAATTGCATCTTAACATTCTGTGAAATTGTTCAACATTTCCCTGCAGTAATGTATACCTTTGTGCAAGGTTGTACAGCAGAAGTAAACTTGGGAGTTTAAAAAGTTCTTGCTTTGTCTTCTCAGTTCAGTCGGGTTTTTTATTTTTCGGGAAAAACAAAAACAAAAACAAAAACAAAACCCTTCAGTTCTTTCAAATGTAATATAGGTGTAAGTCATAAGATTGTTTTACAGATCTAGCAAAAGATTTATAAAACATCTAGTATTGAGACTAGCATCTAGCAGGCAGTCAATAAAGGGTAGTATTGTTTATGCAAATAGCTGTCATGGTTCTTTTAATACTATTTTGAAGATCATTTCAAGGAGAATGCTATGTGAAACCTGAGTCAATTAACATACAAACTGGAGGGAGATATTTATGGCCATGGAGAAAGTGAAACAAAAAAAAAAACGGATCAGTATTTTGAAACTTATGGACTATTTGTATGTGGTTATTATGTGTCAGGCTATATGAGCTGTCTCATTCAATATTCACAATAATATTTTTTCATAATAACTTTTCCTTTTATAATTAGCATACCATAATTATAATTAACATACCATAAAACGACTCCAGTGGTTTTTAATACATTTACAAGTTTGTCCAACAATCACCACCATGTAATTCCATTCCCATGGGCAGTCATTCTCCAATCGCCCTTCTTCCCAACCCTGGTAACCACTTCTCTGAGTCTGTGTAGCTATCACAAAATCCTACAAACTGGGAAATTTATTAACAAAAGAAACTTATTCCTTACAGTTCTGGAAGCATGGAAATCCCAGATCAAGGCACCACCAGCTGGCGTCTGGCGAGGGCCTCCTTGCTGCAGCCTCACATGGCAGAAGTGACAGAAGACAAAATGGGCTTTTATAAGGCACTAATCCATTCATCAGGGCTCTGCATCACTTCCCCAAAGACCCCACTTCTCAATCCCCCAAATAGGCCTTATGTTTCAAAACAGCTTTTGGAGGGAACACATTCAAACCGTAGCAATCATGAATCTACTTTTTGGCTATGGATTTGCCTTTTATGTGCAATTTGCTAAATCAAATCGTGCTCGTGCAATAAACAGCCTTTTTTGCCTGGATTCTTTTTTTTTTTTTTTTTTTTTTGACAGGCAGAGTGGACAGTGAGAGAGAGAGACAGAGAAAAAGGTCTTCCTTTTAGCCGTTGGTTCACCCTCCAGGCGCACTGCGGCTGGCACACTGTGCTGATCTGAAGCCAGGAGCCAGGTGCTTCTCCTAGTCTCCCATGCGGGTGCAGGGCCCAAGCACTTGGGCCATCCTCCACTGCACTCCCTGGCCACAGCAAAGAGCTGGCCTGGAAGAGGGGCAACCGGGACAGAATCCGGCGCCCCGACCAGGACTAGAACCCGGTGTGTGGGTGCCACAAGGCGGAGGATTAGCCTAGTGAGCCGCAGCGCCGGCTGGATTCTGTCATTTAGCATAATGCTTCTAAGGTTCATGCATGTTGTAGCACGTTTCAGTACTTCATCCATTTCTATGTCTGAATAAAATTCCACTGCATGACTATACTACATTGTGTTTATCTACTCAGCATTAAAAGTATAGTAACACTTTATCACTGAGAACATTGAAGCTGAAGAAGCTTAAGCAAACTTGCAAGAGGTTAAACAATAAGGGAATCAAGGACTTTTTTAAATTCAAAACTCACACATTTAGAAAATAGCACTAATTTATTTGAACAGCGGAGAGACAGAGAGAACTAACTACTAGTTCACCTACTAAATGCCAACAACCATATAAGCTGGACTTGGCTGAAACTGGAATCTGGGAATTTGATCCAGATTGCCAACACGGTGGAAACATGGCCTGACACTGCGGCCTCCCAGGGTCCACACAAGCAAAAAGCTGGACTGAACCAGGAACTGAACCCAGGCACAGAATGTAGGATATGGGCATGTTAACCACTAGGCCCAGTCCCCAAAATTTGCATTTCTAATCAATTTACCTAACTGTATCTGATTTGTGAAATAGATTGGTATATAATAAAATATTAAAATACACATCTCCCTGATTTTTGCTTATTTTTCTATTGGAATTTTCATGTCTTTCTTCATAGTTAAGAGGTGTTCTTAATATGAATATGACAGATACCAATCTTTTGTTGCCACTATGTATTGTAAATATTTTCTCCCAGTCTATAATTTGTATTTTCACCACCCTGATTGTATCTTTTGATGAATAAAACTTCTCAATTTTAGTGAGGCTAGATGAAGTAATGTATCATAGGGACAGTTTTTGTGTTTTGTTTAGGAAATGCAGGCATTTGGGGAGTGAACTGCAGCTGGGTGCTCTCTCTCTCTCTCTCTCTCTAAGTAAACTTTTTAAAAATAACTTAAAATTTTTCTAAAAAGGGAAATAAGGCCATGATGAACACCAATGCAGATGGAGGTTACCCTAAATCTGGGTGAGGGTACCAAGGGGCGATAGCAGAGGGAGACCAAAAATGAAAAAAGGCACACACAGGTTATTGTCTTGGTTCAGAATTGCCTTAACTGAGTGGTAGATATATTATTGAAGGAACCAATAAAGAAATAAAAGAAGCAACATACGGTGCAATATTAAGTGTATCTTAAAGAAGAAAGATGATTAATCTATTTCTAAGTAGCTGTTGTTCAATATGAAAATAAAAATAAGGGAAAATTGCTAAAAATAACCTTGTTTAAAAGAGCATGAGTTTTACAGAAAATATTCTCTGCTACAACTATTCATAGTAATAATAATCATATAAATCTAAAATTATATATAAAGATGTAGGCCCTCATTTGAAAGTCCAGGAGCAGACTGATGAATTTTCCTAACAAAAGGAAGATGAAAGTGGCATGATCAAAGCCACTTAGCTTTAGCTTGTTTGTAGGAACATCCTTGTATCTACCTCATGTAGTACTTTGTATATTTCAAGCAAGAATTCAGAGAACAGGTGGTAAAAAACAAAAGTGCCCAGGACAGGACACCCCACCCTAAGCCTCCTATCACAACTACTCCAGCAGGAGAGTGCTTCACAGAGACAGGGTACTTCATCGTGGTATCATGGGCCCTGTTTTAAGGTGATTGTGCCACCCACTCCCCAGTTCATTAGACCTGACGAGAAGAGGAAGAGACATAAAGCGTGAGCACTCTCTTCCTCCCCACTCCTTGTAGAGGAAAGGCCATGTGAGGAGGCAGCAAGACCCAGGAAAGGAGCCTTCACTGGGGAACTGGCCAGCACCTAAATGCGAGATGTGCAGACTCCAAACAGCTAAGCAAATAGGTTGCTGTTGTTTAAACCATCCAGTCTGCAGGATTTGTCATGGCTGCATAAGGTGATGAGTATAGGCAGAAGTTGGAAGACTGGAATATTCCAAGATATTAGTCTACTCTGAACTCACACACATATATACACACAAATAGCCTCATCAGGTTCATTTCTACCAATGACCAAAACCCAATCACGGTCTCTCTTGGATGAGGAGGTGTTAAGCAAGCACCAGATAGAACAGAAATGCTTCGGGGCTGGGGGAGGCGACCAAGGGCTGACCTCTGCCTGAGTGAGCTTGGGTGTGGCCTCCCATACAGGTCTACAGTTGCTTTCATTCCATCTGCTACCAAACCAGCTATTTTATGCTCAGTGTTCTCTTTGCGCGTCTCTATGGTTTTACCACATGCACATGTGTTCCCGAACAGAAGGGTTCTACTTGTTTATTGTTGAACTAGACTAATTTATTTTATTTGTTTCACTTCCTCCTGCCAGATATGAGCTATTATAGGGCAGAGAGTTATGCCTGTTCTGCTTACTACTGTATTCCTGGCGCCTAAAATGGCACCTTGCACACAGTAGGTGTGCATTTTTATTGAATAAGTAAGTTACCAGCCGAAGATTTGTGTGAACTTGAGCGTCTCTGAAGAAAAGAATTCATCAGATCACAAGAACTCAGCCCTGTATGCTGACGGTGTCCATGGGCTCACTCTGTGAACTCATGGGAACTCTGTGTTCAATGTTGCATACATTCCTTTGCTGCCCATTTATAGCCATGTTGTCAAGAGTGCCTCAGACCTGGCCACACTCAAATTGCTCATCCCCCAGTGGTTACTATTCAGCACTTGACTGTGACAAAATGATTACATCTAGGTCCGCCCATTCCAAAACCTCTCCATGTAGCTGCATTCTGACTTCTTTCCTAAGGCAGAGTCAGACTCTATTCCTGTACAAATGGCCTATGTTCATTGTGTAATTCGAGAGACCTGGCATTCCAGAGGCCTCAGGTAAGAGAACTCCATAAAGTTGCCTCCTTAAGCAAGCCTGAGCAAGAAAGAAGGAAACAATCTCATTTGGCCATTATCTCCATGACCCATGCGAATGGAAAAAGAGATTACCCATCTTGGGTCACCTCCCAGTATTCTCTCTTCCAGCTTGATGTCTCTCCTACCCCCTCCACTCTTGGAGTCCCAATGTATGAAGATCCCTCTTCAAATGAGAACCCTGTACTCTTTTCCCACCTGGTCCTGCTTCCCTTGCTTTGTCCTGGCTGTATCCTTTTGAAGCTCGGAGACCAGAAAGTTGAGTTTTAAGGTTATCATTAGAGTATAAAGCTCCCACCTAAAGTTGCAAGAGTTTCCTCAACCTCACAGTGTTTCCAGAGCTGACATCTGCTGACCATGGAATCTTGTCCAACATTGCATCACCCAGGGCTCAGAAATAAAAAATAACTTCCACCTATAATCATTTCTCTGAATAAGGATGCCCTGGGATGTTTATGGATGAATTTTTAGTCTTATAAACAGTCACATTTACTTTTTCACAGTGCTCTTGTTTCCCACAGATTTCTTATAGCCCAGAATAAACACCTAATAAACCATGGAGATTTTTCATAAATATTGAGGAAGTTTCTGAGATAAGGAGCATTTATACACACACACATCAAGCCAATTGCCCCTTTGTGAGAAACTCTATAGCTTAACATGCCAATGTTACTCATTCCTTAAAAGGGCACCTGCATTTAAAAAGGATTTGCTAATTTCTGAGCCACCTCTCTGGTTCCGTCTGTCTTAGTTGAAGTCACTGAGCTATCTTTATAACTTCATCAGCATTTTCCAAGCAACATACTGAGTGGCTATAAACAGAACATTAGGAAAGCCAACCCATACAACTTGTAAGGAAATTGGATTAAACACTGGTTTACAATCAAAAGTGACCTCGGTGAAAATTAATTAAAGAAAAATATTTCTGTTGCCTTTGGCATTGTTCTCCTACTCAGAGAACAAATGTTCCAGATAATAGCTCTTGACTCCAAAATGAGCTGGTGATTTATAAATATTCTCTCTAAAGAAATTACTGGTTATGGACAGAGAGAAACCCCGTGCTTTCTAGTTTGCCTGTGACAATGATTTGGCACGACTTGCAACTTGTGTAGAAGCCACCAACAGGTCCAAGAGAAGAATTCCCTTCTAGAACAGAGTGATCTCTCATCCTTGCTTTGGTTTCCCTGCACACCCTTTATCCCAACACATATTAAAAATAACTCACTTGACGCACAAGCTCCTCTTTGAGTGCTTTCAGCCTGTCTACTTGGGCTGGAAAAATGTGCAGAACATGTTATCTCAGAGGTAGATCAAAACACAAAATCTTTCTGACCTCCTTCTGGCCTTCTCCCTGGGAAAAGAATAAGAGCTTGCTAGTTAGCAAGACTTTGAACTTTTTTATGTTCTTTGCTTGAATTCTTAAGAATAATTCTGCAGCAAGATGCTTTGATTTTTATTTTATTGACTATCTATATGAAGTTCTTGGTTTTAACTGGTGAAGTGACTTTATTATTATTTTTGTTTCTCGAAGGCTTTCTTTTGTTCATTTAATGTGATGTAGTTGTGTTTCATCTACTCTCCATGGGAATATGTTTTATATGGATTTTTAACAGTTTATCTAAAACAAAAAAATGAACACAGTTCTCTCCTATTTCAATGTAATTAAACTTACTAGTAGTAAAGAAATGAGTTGTTATGTGTTAAGGAAATTTCTCTCTTTACTTCATACTTAAAAATGGAAAAACACTTTGTCCTATCAAGAATAGAACTTGGACAATCAAAAAGTTCATGAGCACATTTTGCATCCAGACAGGTTAATAGGTAAACTATCTAAACTAGGGAGGTTCTGAAGAGTGTGAGTTTGCACTCAAAGGAGCTAGGCAGTGAGAACAGTGTTATTAAAACCAGTGTTAAAAGACTACATGCTATAAATTTGCAAGTAAATACATTCATGAAAAAAGTGCAGCACATACTCTGATCTCATCTCTTCCTAGTTAGGTTACCACATTAGAGCCTTATGTGTGCTCCTGAGGGGATTCACATGCACTGTGTCTGGGGTGGGGGTGCCACACGGTGGTGTGCGGCCTACTGTGCATCTCTCCAGCTTCGAGGGCGGCTCTGTGAGGTTGGCAGCGTGAAATGGTCCATGTTGGACTATTTACACCTGGGACTTCGGCAGATAGTACAGATTGGGGTTTTAACCTCTAAGCTTTCACTTGTTAACGACATTTACCAGCCTATGATTGTCTAATAGTGAGAATTGTGCTATATCAAATTGCAAATAGATTGGAAACGTGTATTCCAGAGAGTTGATTGTCCTGAGCAATTTTGCTTTTGCCTTCCAGTGCTCTTTCCACCTTCATCTTCTATCATCATTCCTTCCACTGGGCAAGGGTGGGGATCCACACGTCCCAGCCCTCCCTTGCCTCAGGGTTGGGTTCGTGACTTCAGCTTGGCTGCTCATAGTCCTCTGTAGAGCAGGCCATAGTCATGGGTTCTGGAACACACATAGGAGACAGACTTGGATAAAGTCCTCCTCAAAACTTTACAGATGAGGGCAGGCTTTTGGCATAGTAGTTACAAAGCTGCTCACATCTCATGTCAGAGTGCCTGGATTCAAGTCCTAGCTCCACTCTCATTCCAGTTTCGTGTGAGTGGGCAACCCGAGAGGCAGCAGGTGACGGCTAAAGTACTTGGGTTGCTACCACCTATGTGGGAGATCTGGATTGAGTTCTAGGTTTCTGGTTTCTGCTTGGCTCAGCCTGGGCACTTGGGATATGGACCCGCAGAAGGGAGCTCTCTGTTTCTCTGTTTCTCTCTCTCTCTCTCTCAATCTGCCTTTCAAACAAATAAAAGCAATTTTTAAAACCAAAATATAAAACTATACATTAAAAAGGGACCAGATGGTGGCTGGGGTGAGGAGCTACAAATGCACGCTTGAGGCTACCACTGGCCATCTTCCTGCACATGGTGATGCTTGGGGTGAAACAGGGCCCTGATGACAGTATCCGAAACATGCTGAGTTCAGTTGCTGCTTGGATTTCTTGGTTAGCTGAGCCAATGTATTTATTCCTTGCTTTGCATGACTTATAACAACCCTTTCATGTTGAGTAAATCTGGTAAGTGCCATGTGATAAGACATGTCCATGTGGAGAGCATTGCTGGTTCCTGAGTGAGAGTGACTCTGAAGGAAAAACCAATCATTTTCCCTTCCTCAACCCTGACCACAATCAACAGGAAAATATTGTGTGATTCTAACAGGTGTGGGGATTTCTCGCCACCAGCAGGCAGGCCATGCAGCAGAGGTGGACACCAGCTTGAATTCAGTTCTGTTGGGATCTACCTGGGGATAATATCAGGTCTCACAAGTTGGGGGTTCAGTTATCAAGACCTTTTAAATGCCAGTTGCAAGCCCCAAGTCATTTTACTTGTGCAGCTGACCAACTGATTAGAAATCAGGGTTCCCACAACCGCCTCCTCATGTTTCAGTAATATGCTCACAGAACTTGAGGAGACTCTTACAGTTACTGCTTTAGGATAAAGGATACCACAAAGGATGCAGATGAAGAACTGACAGGGTGATGGACGAGGGAAGGGCTGTGGAACTTCTTGCCTTCTCCAGGCTCTACCAAGAACATCCAGGTCTCCAGCTATTCTAAAGCTCTCCAAACCTGTCCTTCTAGGTTGTTCTGAAGACTTTACTGCATAGGCATGATTGCTTATGAACTGCGTGGGGAAACCCAGCAAGGCTGGTCTAGATTCTTCCTGAGGGTATAGGGCAGGATCTCTGTGGCATGAGTAAGGTCATATGACCTACTGTCTGACTCCTGCCATGGTGAAGGTGTTCTGAACCAAGAACTGCAGAGCAGAAACTGAACTATATGTATCATAACACCACAGTGATAGAGCTATGTGGGGAGGGTGTGTGCAAATTGATCTATATTGAGACTCGATCTGGAGACTCACAAGGTGTTCATTGGTAGAGTCTTTTTGTTGTGTCAACCAGAATTTTGTGTAAATTTATCAGGTTGTATTTAAGACTAAATATTGTATTCACCTGATAGATTGAAGTTTATGAAAGCTGAGGACAATGCCATACCTATCAGTATAGCTCCGTGATCGTTCCAGCATCATGTGGAAGATAGTAAGAAATCACTCAGGAAATATCAATAAAAGAGCTCTCTCCTGAAAACTGGACATTCTCTATACCATGACAATGACTCAGCAATTTTATGCAGCACCCACAGCTTTCTTTGTGAGGAAGGCACATGGACAATGCTATTTGACGTGAGGTAGAGTAAGCAGCTTCAAGAAATAAAGATATTGCAGCTCATCATTATGCTTTGACCTTGAGAACTGAACTTGGTTTTATGTAAACCAGATTTCCCATTTCTAAGACTGTGAGCTCAAGGGAATCATAAAAAGATTAATCCATTGATTATTTTGCAAAGTAATTTAACAGTTAAAACTGGGATTTCAAAATTTAAAAAATCTTTTCCCAATCTCTCTCACACCCACCGATTGCAACATCTAACAAATATGCTTTTGTCCTTCTCTTGGTTGGCATCTGTTGGAGTCTCAGCTGGAAAAAACTGGAAAACACTTGCCTCCCTTTTCACATTTCATAAAGATGAACAACAGCATTGAAGTGACTACTTCTGGATCTCCTCTCTGTCCCTTTATGCATTATTCCTTATTGGAACAAGAACACACCCATCTGGGATAACAGAAAAACCTGACACATATTTGCCATGCTGATCAGGGTGGCACGAGGCCCAGCACTGCTAGCTGCCTTCTCTGCTCTGCCAGACATCAGGTTACCAAACAGCCACTATTCTCTGTATGACCAGCATGGACTTTGCAGGGGCTAGAAGTACTTTTTTTTTCTTTTCTTGGATGGGAAGCATGGAGGTAAGGTATACACAAGCATAACTTTTAAATTGATCATTGAACTGTACATTTACAACTTACATAGTTTTTCTATTGCTAAGTCAAATTTTATGTTTAAAAATGTTCTTAAATGTTTTAAGGAGATTCAAGATGGCTGAAGAGTGAGAAGCCATGCTGACAGCCACAGATGAACAGAGGAAGGACCAAGTCCCACTGATTGAGACATTTTCAGTGGGGAAGTGACAGAACAGAACAGAACAAAGACTCTGCAGGGTAGTGAGGATAAAGAATACACCTGCCGCTGGGCCACAAAGCCAGCCACACCTGCATCTACAACCCTGGCTCCGCACACTCCCAGCTCCCAGCTTGGAAATGCCATCTTGCCAACACAAGGTAAGAAGAAGGTGCTATGGTTCCCTGCCACCAGCAGCTTTAACTGCTGGAGAATTCACAGTCCCCACTGACTGCAAGCCCATCCTGGGAAGCTGACTGGGTTCTGAGCGGGAACTTTGCTCTGAAAAGGGAAGCCACATTGTTCCCCACCCCTCCTCTGCCCCATCAAAGTGCCAGACTCAATTTACTGCGGGAGAGTCACTGCTGAAATCTGTTGTGATTCAGTGGAAACAAGCAGTCCTGCTGCTACCAGAAGCCACTAGAGCCAGAGACAAGGCAGCAGACAGGGTGGAAAGCAAACGCCCTGAACCTTGCAAGTGTGGGAGTTCTGGGCATAAACCCTCCAACTGCAGTCACTCATTCTGTATGATCCAGAGGTATCCCCTCCGCTTCTTGGGGCTAACACCAACAGTGACCCATGCAAAATCCAGAGATGACCTGAGAACATGTCCTCTGTCCTAGCTCACAGAGCTGGAAGCCCGGGGCACAATTCCAAGCATCACCTTTTAATGCTGCATGGGAACTGGGGCTGTTCAAATCTATGCCTTGCAAAGCTAGAACTGTTGACATTGGTATCAGATTCTTTGGCCTAATTCACACTTGCAGTATCTGAGAAGTTCTTGCACAGTCCTCTGATTCAGGCAGGTGGCTACCACCATCCTGGATACCTGGTTCTCACCCTGAGAGCCCTGGGTAATGATCCCACTGCATCCTACCAACAGTAAGACTGCGACTATCAATACTAATTTCCTCAAACTCACTGGAATCCAGGGGAGAATCTAGCTGCATGTCTCCTCTCCAGACTCAGCACAAAACCTCCGGTATATTTTGTGGTCATCCTGTAGGACCAGAGTGAGGTCCAGTTCACATTCCCTAGTTCTGTGACTAGGGCTTTTTGCTATAAGCCCCAGCATCCATGACACTCTTCCAGCAGGACCTGGGGAAGGTTCCATCCGCATCACACAGCCCTAAAGTCTCAGCTATTGGGGCCACAAGCCACAGCACCACTGAGATGTGTCATGTGGGATGAGGGGACAGCCCTCCTTGGTGTCTCTCAGCACGAATAAAGAGGCTCTGGCCATTACAAGTCCTGGTGTGACTGACAACAAGCTCTCCAGGGACTGAAGATACATACACACCTTATGAAGACCACATTCATCTCATAGTTACATTTCTCCCCCAACAAACTGCTGCAGACAAGGCCACTGTGCCACCAACATTGATTAAATCAAAAGAAGTCACTCCAAAGTTACACTTCTGGGCTCACCTACAACCAAAACAAAGCAAAATTCAAGGGATACTCTGAATTCCATCTAAATAATAAACTCTTCTCCAATAAAACCCACTCCATAAAAAAGGAAGTATTACACCAGATGCACAGACATCAATCTAGGGACACAGAAAATATGAAGAAGCAAGAAAGCATGACACCTCTAAAAGAACACAACAGTTCTCTAGAGATAGATTGTGATCTTAAGAAAATCTATGAAATGCCACAAATAGGATTCAAAATAATAGTTGTAAGGAAACTAAATGCAATGGAAGGGAATACAGATAGACAGCTTAAACAGTAGATGACAATAATGACAAATTCACTAAGCAGATAAAAACTATTAAAAAGAACCAAACAATTTTTGGAGATGAAAACTTCAATCAATGAAATAAAATATACAATTAAAAGCATGAACAGCAGACTATACCAAGTGGAGGAATTTCTGATCTGGAGGGTAAGAGTTCTGAAATAACCCTCTCAGACAAAAATAAAGAGAAAGGAATGAAAAAAACTATGCAAAATATGGGATATCATTAAGTGACCAAATGTTCATATTACACGGATCTCTGAAGTGGAAGAGAAGGAAAATGGTGTCGAAAACCTACTAAATGAAATAAGAGTTGAAAATTCTCAAGTCTTGAAAGAGACGTGAACATACAGAAACAGGAACCTCAAAGGACCCCAAGCAGACTCAGCCACAAAAGATCTTCTCCAAGACATATGATGATCAAACTGTCAAAAGCTAAGCACAAGGAGAGAATCTCAATGGCAAGAAGAGAAAAGAATAAAGTTACATATAAAGGAAAACCAATTATATAACAACGGCCTTCTCAGCAGAAACCCTACAGGTAAGAAGAGAGTAGGATTAAATATTCAAGGTCTTAAAAAACTTCCAATCAAGAAAATTCTATCAAGTGAAGCTATCCTTTAGAAGTGAGAGACTGGCTTATTTCACTAAGTAGAAGCCAGTCCCAAAAAGACAGATATCATGTATTCCCTGATTTGTGGTACATAAAATGTGATGTATTGGAGTAAAACCGACACTTTGAGATTTGATGATTGTTTACAGCCCTTGTCTCTGCTGTTGAGGAAGAGCATTCTTTTTTCATACTATTTGTTGAACTCTTTACATAGTGTAGGGTTAATCTTATGAGTATAAAGTTTACTGAAAATAGGTCTTTGTAAAAATGAAGTGTAGGAAAAGGAGAGGGAGGAGGAAGCAGGGTGAGCGCATGGATGGGAAGGATGGTAGGGTGGGAAGTAACACTATGTTTCTAAATCTGTATATCTGAAATACATGAAATTTGCATACCTTAAATAAAATTAAAAAATTAATACCAAGTGAAACCAGAATTGTGAGACAATAAATTTTTGTTTTTTAAATTAAGCAAACCAAAAAAGAAGTTAAGGAGAAATATTTCCCAGCTAAATAAAAACAGAGAATTCATCACCACAAAACAAGCATTACAAAAAATTTTAAAGGGAGTACTACATTAGAAGTAGATAGCATGAAATCAGTGATACTACCAAACTCACTAAAAGAGTGGTTATGATCAGTAACCAATCAACATAATGATAGGTATTAGCTTTATCTATCAATACTAAACTTGAAGATGAATGGGTTAAATTCCACAGCCAAAAGATTTAGTTTGGCTGAATGGATAAAAAGCCAAGACCCAACTATATGCTGCCAACAGAAATTCAATTCACAAATAAGATATATATAGACTGAAAGTGAAGGGCTGGAAAAAGATTTTCCAAGCAAATGGAAACCAAAAATGAACAGGAGTAGAGATATATTCATATAAGATAAAACAGACCTTAAATCAGATATTTGAAAAAGAGACAAAGGACAATATATTTTGATAAAAGGATTGGTTCAGCAAAAAGACCTAACAATCATAAATATATATGCACCTAACACAAGACCACCCAGATATATATGGCAAATACTATTAGACCTAAAGGGAGAGATAGATTCCAATAAAATAGTAGTGAGGGAGTTCAACACCCCACTGTCATCAATGGACAGATCATTCAGACAGAGAATCAATGAAGACACATCTGAGTTGAACCATACTATTGAGCAAATACCTGGCAAACATTTACAGGACATTTCACCCAATAGCTATAGAATACACAATCTCCTCATCGGCATATGGAACATTTTCTAGGAGAAAGCATATATTAGACAACACAGCAAGTCTTAGTAAATTTAAAAAGATTGAAATCATATCATGTATCCTCTCAGACCACAAAGAAATAAAAATAGAAATCAACAGTAAGAACAATAGAACATTTATAAATACATGGTAATTAAACAACGTGCTATTGAATGACCAATGAGTCACTGAGGAAATTAAAATGGAAATAAAAAAAACTTTCTTGAAATAAATGAAAAAAATATCAGAATGTATGGGATACAACAATAAAAATAGCAGTATTAAGAGGGAACTTTATAACATCAAGAGCTTACAGTAGAAAAATAGAAGGCTCTCAAATAAATGATCTAACAATGCATCTAAGGTACTTAGGAAAACAAGAAAAAACCAAATTGAGAATTAGCAGGAAGCGAGAAATAATAAGGATCAGAGTAAAAATAAATGACATTAAAACAAAAGATACAAAAGATCAGCAAAACAAAAAGCTGGTTTTTTGAAAAGGTAAATAGACAAATCTCTAGCCAGACTAACAGAGGAAAAAAGAGAAAAAATTCAAATAAGTAAAATTAGTGATGAAAAAGAAGACCTTACAACTGATACCAATGAAACACAAAGGATCATAAGAAAACCACTATGAAAAACCATATGCCAACAAATTGGAAAACCTTGAAGAAATAGATAAATTCCTGAGTACATATAACCAACAAAGATTAAAGGAAAAAGATACAGAAAATCTAAACAGACCCATAATAAGTGACGAGATTGAAGTAGTAATTAAAAATCTCCCATCAAGGAAAAGTCCAAGACCTGATGCCGTTAGTGCTGAATTCTATAAAATATTTAAAGAGGAACTAACTCTAATACTTTTCAAACTATTCCAAAATATTGAACAGGATAAAACTTTGTCAAACTCTTTTTAGAGGCTACCATCGTTTTGATACCAAAACTGAATAGATACAACATCAAAAGAAAACTAGAGTTGTATTTCCTTGATGAACACAGATTCAAAAATTCTCAACAAAATACTTGCAAAACTAAATCCAACATTACATCAAAAAGATTAAATATTGTAACCAAGTGGATTTCTCATAGAGATACAAGGGCAGTTCAACATTCACAAATCAATAAATGTCAAAAATCACTTCAACAGAATGAAGAAAAAAACCTATATGATCATTTCAATAGATGTGGAGAAAGCATTTGATAAGATTCAACATCCATTCGTGATGAAAAAAAATTCTCAATAAAATAGGCATAGAAGGAACATATCTTAAAATTATAGAACTATATATGATATACCAATAGTCAATATCATTCTGAATGGGGAAAAGCTGAAAGTATTTCCCATCAGATCTGGAATAAAACCAAGATACCCACTTCTACCACTCTTACTCAATATAATATTGGCAGTATTAGCAAGAGCACTTAGGGAGGAAAAAGAATAAATGGTTCCAAAATTGAAAAGGAAGAGGTCAAAATATCTGTGTTTGCAGATGACATGTGTACATGAGGAAACCTAAATATGCCACCAAAAAACTGTTAGAAATGATAAACCAATTCAGCTAAGTTGTATGTTACAAAATCAACATACAAAAAAGAGTAGATTTTTATATGCTAATGATGAACTCATCAAAAGAGAAATTAAGAAAGCAATTCCATTCACAATAGCCATACACACACAAAATCAAATATTTAGGAATAAATTCAACCAAAAGAGTGAAAGATACCTACAATGAATATTATAAAACATTGATGAAATAAATCATCAAAGACACAAAAAATGAAAAATATTTCTTGCACATAGATTGGAAGGATTAATATAATTAAAATATCTTTACTATCCAAAGCAATCTATAGATTCGATGCAATTCTTATAAAAATACCAATAACGTTCTTTACAGAATTAGAAAAAAATGCTAAATTTGTATGGAATTACAAAAGACCAACAATAGCTAAAGTAATCTTGAGGGGAAAAAAATCAAGCTGGAGGCATCACAATAGCGGACTTCAAAGCATGCTATAAAGCTATAGTAATTAAAACAGCACAGTATTGGCATAAAAACTGACACACAGCTCAATGGAACAGAATTCAGAGCCCAGAAATTAATCCACATATACACAGCCAATTGATTTTTGACAAAAGTGCCTAAACCATACACTGGAGAAAGGATAATTTCTTCAGTAAATGGTGTTGAAAAAACTGGATGTACATATGTACAAAAATGAAATTAGATTCTTACCTCTCCCCATACACAAACATTAGTTCAAGATCGAAGACTTAATTTACGACCTGACACTATGAAGTTGCTAGAAGAAAATGTAGGGTGAGGGTGGGGTTGTGGTGTATTTTTTGTAAATGTGAAATTTCTCCCCTAATCATCATGTTTTGGTGGAGAGGAAAGGACTGATCAGGTCTACAAAAGCCAGAACCACTGAAGCCCCCTCAGAGGGGACACCTCTGGTCTCCTTCTGATGCCTCACTTGATGCTCCCCTGAGAGGTGCTTGCCCCAACTGGTCCGTCAATGCCAACGGGCACTGCAAAACCAAGACGCAGGTTACTCTGTCTCCCTTGGCCTCTTGAACTACTTTTGACCAGGCATGGCAGGTGTGTGTACTTGTAGACCCCAGACAGCAGGCCCTGAGTTGAGACCTCACTCTCCCTTAGAAAGGGTGGTCATTCTTTGGTTTCTCAGATTATAACAGAGGTATAAGGCAAAGTTCTCCCTCTATCGGTCTGTCTTGAATTTAGGAGGAAAACATAGGAAACTCCACCCCCCAGCAGGCTTAGGTTCAAACCTTGTTCTCTAAGCTATCTTAACCACTGTTAAAGCTGACATTTCGGTATTCATTTGGATCCATTCCTGTGTGGAGAATCTACCAAGCAGAACTCTAACATCTCTGTCAGATGAGAATCTGTGGATCTGACATCAGAACCAGGGAAAGACGTCTCCAAGTGGTGGGGTCCCTCTGAATCAGGCAGTGACAGGACTGCAGTACCAAATCAGCCACCGGGAACAAATGGGACCTGTAGGCAGGATAGAGTCCTGATGAACAACCGGGGGCACGGCCCTAAGACTCCTAATGTCCTCCCTCTGAGCACCTGGTCAACAGAGCACACCCAAGTATCACGAGAGTATATACTCAAAGATCACAAGGTGAATAGGAAATAAATATCACTTTGTTTTGTTTTGTTTTCAAATCTGTGAAAGTTCCCTACAAACTCCAGGGCTGGGCTCTCTGATAGAAGCTGGATGGGCACACATCAGATCCAGAAGGGTCTTCTAGAGCTATCCTGAATGCAGTCATTAGAATCCACACACTCTTGGAACTGCCTGAAGATAATAGGGTGTATTTGAAGAGTACATTTGGAACTCTCTCATCCCGGTCACTGAAGGAGGAAGTAAGGCCGTTTGTCACAGACCTTGGTTGCCTCCAGGGAGCTCACTGCTTGAGGACAGAAAGCATAAAGGCAACCTCCGTCCCTGGACCCACAAACGCAGGGGAAGAAGTCAAAGGGAATGAGTGTGTGCTGCGTGCATCTTGCTTCTGAGGTTCAGGCATTCTCTCACAGCAGACTAGCTTCAGACTCAGCAGAAGGAAACACAAACTCATCAGGAACAGGCTTCAGAAGGCGCAGAGATGCACCACCAGAACATAGCATTTAGGGGAACAGAAGCCATGCCAAAGAGACCCCCAGCCAAAAAATTGATCATTCTTTTTTTTAAGATTTATTTAATTATTTGAAAGTCAGAGTTAGAGAGAGAGATGGAAGGGCGGGGGGAGAGAATCTTCCATCCACTGGTTCTCTCTTTGGGGAGCTGTAAGAGTAGCAGCTGGGCCAGGCTGAGGACAGGAGCCAGGACCTTCATCCAGGTCTCCCACTTGGACCATCTTCTGCCAATATTCCCAGCCATGAGCAGGGAGCTGGATCAGAAGTGGAGCAGCTGGGACACAAATCGGTGCCTCTATGAGATACGAGCTTTGTAGGTAGTGGCTTAACCTGCTACACCACGATGCCAGCCCCAGAACATTGATTGTTCTTTACAAAGTTAACATGCATCTTCAGGAATTGTTCATGTGACATTAAAATCAGTGAAGAGGGGCAGGCAATTGGCACTGCAGTTAACTTACTGCCTTCCATATGGGAGTGCCTGGCTCAAATTCTAACTCCTCTGCATCTGATCCAGGTTCCCGCTAATGCATCCTGGGAGGGAGTAGATAATGGCTCAAGTACACGGTTCCCTTCCACCCATGTAAGAGATCTGGTTTGCATTCTAGGCTCTTGGTTTTTGCATGGCTCAGCCCTGATTAGTGCCAGCATTTGGGGAAATGAATCAATGGATGGCAAGTCTCTCTCCATTTTTCTCTCACTTCCTTTCAAATAAAATGAAGAAATATCAGTGAAAATTTTAGAGTTTTATATGCATTTCATTTTTATATTTCCCAAAAAGGGGATGGGTGTGTTGGGGTGGAAAACATTTCTTGGTATCAAACCACAAATTCCAATTCAGTTCAAGAAACTAAAAGACCAGGACCCCTGCCTTCTGACTGATGCAAAAACTAGCAGGGGCTCAGCTAAGAATAAAGCAGGCGTGGAAAATGATAGTTCTGGGCAGGAAAGAAATCAGCCAAACTCTTGCCAAAAATTATTCTATTAAATGCTAAATCCTTCTTTGAGGTGGCAACCACAGTATAGCTTTTCCAATCCATCTTTTTGCAAATGGAGCCTCCTGCTATTTTATGAGAGGTGGGAGTACTTCTGTTCACAAGGTGATTGATTATTTTTGACAGGAGCCAGCATTTAAAACTGGCATCAAAACCTGACAACCTGAAGCCAGAAAAAAAGGAAGTAACACTGCCTATTTTATATAGAGTTGAGCCAATCAAGTTTTGAGTATATTGATGCCATGTTTGCCTAAGAACAAATTTAGGAAGTCTGATCGTATAATATGCTCTATCTTATAACTTCTCACCTTCCCCTGTAGGCATATGATTGGATGGTACTGACACTTATTTGGAGCAGTCGCCAGGAGCTGATTCCACTAGCGCAGCCCAGGTCATTTCAGCAGCATGTCCCATCCATGTGTTCTTTCTCAGAGCGACCCATGGGCCGTCACCAACCATCCCAGAGCAGTGAGTTCTCTGGGAGAAGAGGTGTTCATGAGGTGCTCCACATAATTAGCCATGTGCAGGCAGAGACTTGCCAAGGAGAAGGTGGGGGACATCCTTGTCTGATGTGGGGAAGCTGGGGGTGTAGTTGGTGGGGGTGGGGAGCAGGATGTTAAGTTTTCAAAACATTCTAGAGATCAAAATAGGCATGTAGATTCCGAAGGTGGTTCAGGAATACCAAAAATAATGACACCTACTCTTCACTGTGGAATGCTTTGAAATGATGAAAAGATGAAAATAACTATCTTCCCTTTGACATATTTTCAAAGCCTTCAGTAATGAAAATAGTTACTTCTTTGGCAATTTTCCCTGCTTAAAAGAAAAATTTTAATTCCATTAGCATAAGAATTGTGAAATCTAAGCACTAAGCATTAAAAGCCTGTAAAAATGATATTTAATGTTGAGAGTTAATTTTGAATGGGTGCTCAGTCTTTTTGAAACGTGCTCTACTGATCAGGCATCCTGTACAGCAACTGTATCTTTGGAAAGATGGTGATGACCTTGTAGAGAGATCCACCTACAAGGTTTAAGCATTAGGAGAGAAAAGCAAATTATTAAGGAAAAGAAAGCTGAGATTTAGGATGGAAATTCAGCAAAAATATCTGCAACTGAAACCAATTGTAAGAAATGTTATGTTGGGGAAAATAGTTATGGCTGGAAGCCCAGTGTGTTTGTTTCCCAACTACCTTGTATTACAAAGCACCATATGCCCTAATTATACAACATTATCTTATTAAATGTTCTATCTTAACACCTTCCCCCATTTCTCCATTTATTCCTTTAGCAGAGAGCTTTGGAGAAAAACCTTTTAAATACTAAAGTGCTGGGGCCAGAGCTGTGGAGTAATAGGCTATGCCTCTGCCTGTGAAACCAGCAACCCATATGGGTGCTGCTTTGTGTCCGGGCTGCTCCTCTTCTGATCCAGCTCTCTCTGCTTATGGCCTGGGAAAGCAATGGAAGACGGCCCAAGTGCTTGTGTCCCTGCACCCACGTGGGAGACCCAGAAGAAACTCCTGGCTCCTGGCTTCAGAAAGGCCCAGCTTCAGCAATTGTGGCCATTTGAGGAGTAAACCAGCAAATGGAAGACCTCTCTCTCTCTCTCTCTCTCTCTGCTTCTGCCTCTCTGTGATTCTGCCTTTCAAATAAAGAAATAAATCTTTAAAAAAATAAAGATCAACTACCTTGCTGGTGGATGAATCCCAGCAGATGCATAGTGAGAGTAAGGGCTTGTGAGGCAGAACAGTTCTTTAAGCTGGACACCATTCAGTGCGAATATTTGCTCCATCTCAGCAGATGCCCTTCCCCAAAGCATAGAAAGAAGGTGCAGCTCTAGCCAGTCTCTGGGGAAGGCTGGAGAACTCATCGACCAGCCCCATCCTGCACTGGTTTCTCTTGCATTTCTGAGTTATGCATGCATGGGGGCTGCACAGGAACCCCCAGGGTGTCACCGGTCAGCAGAAAAACAGCGAGCAGCTTGGGGTGGGCTAGTTGTACCAGGGGGCAGTCGGAAAGAGCCCACACGAAGACAGGCAAGGAGGAGAGGAACTGACGTGGGTCAGAAGAGGACTCAGAGAAGAGCTCAACAAATATTTGCAGAAAGAGCATTGTTGTATTACATACTCTCACTGCTTAAGGAGTCATAAGTCGGAGGTACTTCATCATCATAATCTGTAGTGAGGAAAAGACACAGGTTCTGCTTTAAAAGAGTTTTTCACAGAAGAATTTTAATATTTGTTGATTTTTAAAATCTTTTTCCACTGTCAGTATAGTATAACTAGAATTGATAAGCAATAATAATAAAAAAAAAAAACACACAGATGATGTACCCGCCTCTCGATTGGACTAGAGAAGAATTGTTCAGAAAAGCATAGAGCAAATCAGATTTTTCCCATGAGCGTCACTGGTTACCAATTCTGCCAGGTTAGCTTTTGTGCTTCTTAAAATTAGCTGCTCGCTCTCTAGCTCGCTCGCTCTCTCTCTCTCTCTGCCATGTACTGATCCTCCTCCTGTCCATTCAAAGCTAAAATGAGAAGTCACTGCTAACAAATAACCTTCACTTTCTCACTCCGCCTGTCTCTCTTCCCGTTTGTGCTAGGTGATTTCAAGTGATTTGGTTTCGCTACTATTGCTGAGTCTCTCAAATTCTATTTTAACTACGACTGTCCATCTCCCCTGCTAGGTCGTCAGCCCCTTCAGGACTGGAAGAAGATATTTATCTTCCCAGGACCTGACAAGAAGCAGGCACCCAGTGAGTTTCAGCCGAATAAAAGAATGACTAAATTCCTGAATTGAGTGGCTGAGAAAACCGCAAAGCATTTTAGGAAGAGACCAGTAGCTGTTGGAGACAGTCTGCCACGTCAGGGAAATGCTGGAGCGGCTGGCTCAGTGCAGAAGGAAAATGAGACTCTGGGCCACGGGGAGAAGGGGAACTGCATTCCAGCTGGGCTCCTGGCCGTGAGGCAGAAATGCCTTAACTGATCAGACAGCTGTGCTGACTGGAGCAGGCAGATGTAGAGCAGGTCATAGGGAAAGCTGGAGAGGAAGGTCTGCGCAGATTTCAAAGGACACCAACTGCCCGGCTAAGCGGCTTTGCCTTTTCCATCAATTGTTATCTTCTTAGAATTTTTGAGCAGTAGGCTCATCTATGAACAGGTGCTTGTAGATGTGTGGAGTAGTTGGAAGGGAGAAACCCATGACTCTTGGAAGCAAAAAAGCAATTCTCCTTGTCAAGCTCTGAACCTAAGAAGTAGACAGACTTTAGAAAAAAGCATTTGAGAAGGATTTAAAGATAATTTACAAATTCAGTTATTTCCTACCTTAGAGTCAACATTTTCTAAGAAGTGATCTGAACTCCACAATTTAGTCTAATTTCTTCACCTCCTGCCAAACTGAACTCCTAGCTGTCATCATGCACAGCCTCTATTGCTCATCTTTGGGAAAACTTTGGTGCCTGGAACCTCTCCCTTCCATTCATTTCCTCCCATCAAAATCTGACCCGTACTTCAATGCTCTCTCCTATTGTGACTTCATCTGTAACAAAAGGTGCGTGTAAGATGATTGCTTGCAAGTGACACATGCCACCTCTACCAGGGACCTCTGGAGACAAGCTCTCCCCACTCACATGTCTGATCCATATGTATAGGGGTCAAACCAATGGCATCTCTATCAGGTGTTATAAATGGAGAAAGAAGAAAATGTCACGAAACTGAAGGTGTTAGGACGTGTGCTTTCAAACATAATCTGTATATTGATTATTTTAGGCTGAAATGACCTGAGGGAACTATAACTACAGAAAAAGTCATTTGGTCTGTCTTTTCCTACAAGGGGAAAGCCATAAAGATTCTTGGGGATGCGGTGTTCCTCCATGAGGGAGGAAATAGGAAAAAATCGGAAATGAGGGAAAATAGCCTTAATTACTAGATTCTGCTATAATGAATCCAAATAAACTTGTTGGAATAATATTTATCTTCTACTAGCTTTTCCATCCTATCTGATATATCTTTAGTGATATCCTTAGAGTCTACCCTGGACCAGAGATCCATTTGTACTGCCATTCATTCACAAATTTCTCTTAAAAGCATCTTGCTTTAGTCATTTCTTCGGACTTTGCTCTGTTGTGAAGATCCCCATGAACACATAAAATTGATAAACACTTTTCTCTTTATAATCAGCCTTCTATTAACTTGGTTCCTAGACCCAGCTGAAGACCCCATGTAAGAACTAATGGCAGATGGTAGGGATGTCGACCTTCCCCCTTCAGAATAGAGTATACTTGAGAATACCTGTATTAGTGCCCTGTTTTGTTCGTCTTGGGATATAATCAACCTTAGCTTCTTCAGAGGCAAAATGAAGACGTTGGACAAGGTTATCTAGAAGTCACAGCCCGATAGATCTTTGTAAGTACATGGAGAGAGGGTTAAAGTCATGGCACCTATAGATGGGTGCCAAGGAAATGTCCACTAAACATTTCTCACCTGATGGACTACCTGTTGGGCCCATTCTAATCACTTAAAGATCTACACTTGCCTTCATAAGGTGCTGCAGTTACGAGAGCAATGACTTCAGCACTTAAACAGCTTCTCAAACTACGATATGCACATGCATCACCTGGGGATCTTGTTGAAATGCGGATTCTGATTTAGTAGGTCTGAGTAGCACCCGAGACCTGCATTTCTCACAAATTCCTGGTGATGTGGACATTGATAATTCCTGGGACACACTTTGAGTTGCAAGTCTTTAAAACACAGTTGCAGGCTGTAGAATTCAGATCTGTGATTTTCAAAGTAGAGCTCACAGCCAGACATTAGTAGTGAGGGCCCTTTGATCTGCTGAGAGTTAACTTCACAGGGGAAATAACATGTATTTCCATAGACTTTAATTTTAATGCACTAATAAATGTTTAGTAGTGGGAGTTCCTACTGAAAAGGTCTATTTTGCAACGTTTGGTAATCATATAAAGTGCATTCATTCACTCAGCAATTACTGTGAAACACTGTGCCAGACAATAATCCAAGCACTGGGTGAACAGGGGAATAAAGCTAACGAAACCGCCTGCTATCATGGAACTTACAAGTTAGCAGGAGAAAATAAACAAAATAAGTGGGATTCTTATACTTTTTTGGAAAATATATTTTTACTATGTATCATAAGGTTATCTTTAACCAGTTGTTATTGTTTTCAACGCTGCAAATCTGACTTTCAAATTAAACTGACATTAATTTGGCTACTATTGGTTAATTGAACGGCAGCCTGTTTGCTGAACCCAATGGTGAGTTACAAATGCTCACACCAGTGTCCTACGCATGTCCATTAGCTACACAGACATGCACACACTTGAGGTTCAAATATGGTTCTTCCCGCCAGTTACTGAAGCCAGGGTACCTGCTCTCTTGTTGAATCTGCTTGCCCAGTGACATCTAACGGTGATCATAAAATCCTTATGCAGAAGAATAAATGGATAAGGTTAAAGGGATGTGATTTTGCCTGTTCATTGAATGACCATCAGCAGAAACTTTTGGAGGTTGAAAATGATGACACTAGCCACAGTAAAGATGTATACATACCACTTACACCTTCAACTGTTATCATATATGACTTTGCTCTTTGGTATGGGGACGGATTGGCCACGCACCTCTTGAGTTTCTGCTCTCTTCTCTCCTACCATCGGTGTAGGTCTTATTGGCTCCATTTCTGCCTTGCAAGCTAGAGCAGGGCTTCTTCTGATGGTTGGACATTTTTGACATTGGATGTTTCCCCTAATTTGCACTTGGTCCAAGTAGAAAAGAAAGACACATTGTCCTAGTAGTAATTTGGAAGTTGAACTGTGTCACCTGTATTTTTTTTCACTTACAAATAATACACGGTCTCTTTCAAATACTCTGTAGTAAGCATATGTGATTTTCACAATTTAAAATATTTAAAATTTTCACATTTAAAATAAAATGTTGAGAATGACTGAATAGATATTCTCAGTCTTTGTTATAAAATGAAGTAACAGCACAGTGACATTTTAAAATTAGTACTTGCTTCTTTTTGGCTAAGGGAGGAGATAAGAAGTCATCTTTTTTTTTTTTCTTTTTTTTTACTTCAGAAAACTGAAGTACCCAATACCCTGGAAAAAAGGTAAAACTGGGCCCTTCAGCTCCCTGTGGCTTAGAAATGATGTTCCCCATTCCTGGAGAGCTCTAGAAACAGCATGGTGAGAACTTCTGTACTTCTGGAAAGGGAAAGCCCAATTCTCACATCTTTCCTAAAAACTCTGACTGATAAAACAGCTCAGACCAGTCTGCTGCTCAGAGAGGACAACACGGATCCCAGATGAAAATTCCACATGCAAGGCAGTACAAGGAGCAGTGGCCATGACTCAGTGTCTCTCATGGGCCCTGGTCTGTGAGAGCAGCTGTCTTGCCAGCCATGTGCCAGCAACTGCAGATGCTTCCAGACCTGGCAGACTGGTCAGTGTCCTGCTTAGATAAAAGACAAAACTTACCCTCTCTAAACCCAACTAACTCCCATGCTTCTAGACCAATCCAGAGAAGGAGGTGCAAAAGATGCTATATTCCACTAAAAATAGGCCACAAATAGGGAAAATATGAGAGAGGAAACAAAACTTTGCCTCTACCAAAAGCTACCTTTGCTGCTTCCTATTGTCCCAAGACAAAAAGAGGATTTCTTACTATTGAATTACTAGACAGAAAGACTAGGGGTTTTCTTTTTTTTTTTTTAAGATTTATTTTATTTATATGAAAGAGTTACACAGAGAGAGAAGGACAGGCAGAGAGAGAGGTCTTCCATCCACTGGTTCACTCCCCAAACTGGCTGCAATGGCTGGAGCTGCACCAATGTGAAGCCAGAAGCCAGGAGCTTCTTCCAGGTCTCCCATGTGGGTGCAGGGGCCCAAGAAGTTGGGCTATCTTCTACTGCTTTCCCACGCCATAGCAGAGAGCTGGATCAGAAATGGAGCAGCCGAGACTAGAACCAGTGCCCGTATGGGATGCCGGCACTGGAATTGGCAGCTTTACCTGCTAAGCCACAGCACTGGCCCCAGGAGTTTTCTTTTCAATTTTTATTTATTTATTTGAGAGGGAGGGAGAGGGGAAAGAAGAAAGGTAAGCAAGCTCCCATCTGCTGGTTTACTCCCCAAATGCCCACAACATCTAGGTCTAGGGGACCTTGGCCAGGCTAAAAATGGGAGCTGGGAACTCAATCCGGATTTCCTATATGGGTGGCAGAAACCCAACTACTTGAGCCATCACTGTTCCTTCCCAAGATGTGCATTAGTTGGAAGCTGGATTCAGGAGGCAGGGCCAGGGATTGAAGCAGGTACTTTGATGTGGGATGTAGGCATCCTAACTAGTGTCTTAATCATTGGGCCACATGCCTACCCAAGACTAGGGATTTCTGATTTGTTACAAAATACGGATTTTCCCACTAGATGGGGACACTCAAGGTCAATGATTACCTGGATTTAGCTTGGAATCCACTCATGTTTCTTGTATGGGCTTCAAACCAGCTGCTCCTAGCATTCTTACACAGGCAAGGAAATAATTACAAACAGAGCTCTCCCCCAGATCTGTATCTGGAAGTTCCTGATAGCAAGTTCCTTTTAGAATATAAGGAACTGCACCTGCCTTACACCTTCAACCACAACCTCCTTCTTGTTAACAACTTCTGGGACTCGGGGAAAGAGAAAGAAGCAACTTCATGCAAAATTACTGCTGATCCTTTCCTGTGCTCTTTTGGTGAGAGGCTTTCTAAACATCTACATCTGTATGAAGAGTCCACAGAAAATAGTAAATACCAGTTGATATATTAATGATAGAAAGTATTACCCTGCCAAAGGTAATATTAAATTATCTAGTCATTATTAAGGTGAAAAATAAAGGAACCACGATCTCAAAATATGGAGAATAAAATCTAACAAGTGAAGTACAGTCTTAATCTTTGGCAAATAAATATATTTTACTATGGCATGTTTATGACTGCATTTTATAAATTTAGTCCCACTTGTTTCAGTCCTTTGTTATTTAATTTATAGTAGCCTACTGAGGAAGCATGATCTGGATTGGGTTCAGCAATTTATAAAAATTCTTATGGTCATAAGCTTTAATAACATTTAAAGTGATAAAATGCCCTATAATAATATATATTTATGTACAGAAATATTTGTAAGGAAATTTGGAGTAAGAAAAATTATTGGTATATTTTTTAAAAAATATATTTTATTTATTTGAAAGACAGAATTACAGAGAGGTAGAAATAGAGAGAAAGAGGTCTTCCATCTGCTGGTTCACTCCCCAGATGGGTGGACCAGGCCGAAGTCTGGAGCCAGGAGCTTCTTCCGGGTCTCCCACATGAGTGCAGGGCCCCGAGCACTTGGACCATCCTCTACTGCTTTGCCAGGTGTATCAGCAGGGAGCTGGATCAGAAGTGAAGCAGCTGGAACTTGAACCAGTGCCTACATGGGATGCCAGCAGGGCAGGCCACGGCTTTTACCTGCTGTGCCACAGCACCACCCCACTGGGTGTCTTCAATAGAAAACTATGCATTGTTTACAGCACACTCTTTCAAGTTACCTGATGTAAGCCTTTCATTGCTTTTGGACTATTTTCCAAATCTTCTAAGTTATAGGTGACTTGAAATGAGGCAAAAGAACTTTCTACTGACAATTCTTGTCTACAAAAATATAAATGAGTAGTCTAGTGGAGTTTCCATTAACTTTACTTTACCTATAATCAAAAGTTTATTTAAATAAAGAATATTGTCTATTTGTCAAAAATAGTATTATTTTTTCAATAAAGTCATAATATTACAATGAATTTGCAGCCACTGGAACATAAACTTCAAAATTCCTGATTTATGAACGTGTTTTTTCTTCAGATTCTCTTTTGAATCCATTGTAATAGCTTTCCCTCATTTAATGAGTGACATATGTTCACTTTATATGAGTCACAAATGGTATTTTTTGTTTCCTAATCTTAAAAACTATTAGCATCATTTTTTTTTTTGATAGGCAGAGTTAGATAGTGAGAGAGAGAGGCAGAGAGAAAGGTCTTCCTTCTCCGTTGGTTCACCCCCCAAATGGCTGCCATGGCCGGCATGCTGTGGCCGGCATGCTGCACCAATCTGAAGCCAGGAGCCAGGTGCTTCTTCCTGGTCTCCCATGTGGGTGCAGGGCCCAAGCACTAGGGCCATCCTCCACTGCCTTCCCAGGCCACAGCAGAGAGCTGGACTGGAAGAGGAGCAACCGGGACAGAACCCGGTGCCCCAACCAGGACTAGAACTGGGGGTGCCGGTGCCGCAGGCAGAGGACTAGCCAAGTGAGCCATGGTGCCGGCCAGCATCATTTTTTCTAATTGAGAAGAATGTCTTTGGTATTTTGATTGAGATTGCATTGAATCTATAAATTGCTTTCAGTAGTATGGACATTTTGATGATATTGATTCTTCCAATCCATGAACATGGAAGATTTTTCAATTTTTAAATGTCTTCTTCTACTTCTTTCTTAAGTATTTTATAATTTTCATTGTAGAGATATTTGACATCCTTGCTTAAATTTATTTCAGGGCATGAGCATGTCCCAAATTGCACATCTCTTTCCTCTCTTATTCCCACTCTTATATTTAACAGCGATCACATTTCAGTTAGGTTTCAGCACTTAAGAATAATTGTCTATTGATTACAGTATTCAACCAAAAGTATTAGGTAGAGCAAACAAAAAAATACTAAGAGGGATAACATATTAAGTTGCTCATCAACAGTCAGTGTGAGGGCTGATCAAGTCACCGTTTCTCCTAGTGTTCATTCGGGACATGCTCAAGCTGACTTACCTCAAACGGTAGAGTTAGAAACATACCAGGGGATTCCAATTCAATCCCATCAAGGATTCCAATTCAATCCCATCTCACTAGTCCCAGTGATCAATTTCTGTTCACAATTGATCATAATGATAGGACTAAGAGCCAAAGGGATCACATAAACAAGAATAGTGTCTGCAAATACTAGCTGATAGAATAAAAAAGGGAGAAAACAATCCATCATGGGAAGCGGGATACACAGCAGACCCATAGAATGGCAGATGTCCTAAATAGCACTCTGGCCTCAGAATCAGCCCTTAAGGCATGCGGATCCAGCTGAAAAGCCCATGAGAGTATTTCAGGCATGGAAAGCCAAGACACTCTGGGGGAAAAAAAAAAACCTAAATGAAAGATCTCCATGAGTGAGATCCCAGTGGATAGAACAGGTCATCAAAGAAGGAGGTACCTTTCTCTGAAGGGAGGAGAGAACTTCCACTTTGACCATGGCCTTGTCTAAAAATGATCAGAGTCGGTGAACTCAAAAGCCTTCCATAGCCTTGGCAGCTCATGACAAGAGCCTAGGGTGATTACTGATGCCATAAACAAGAGTGTCAATTTGTTAAGTCAACAACAGGAGTCACTGTGCACTTACTCCTCATGTAGGATCTCTGTCCTTAGTGTGCTGTACATTGAGATTTAATGCTATAACTAGTACTCAAACAGTATTTTACACTTTATCTTTCTGTGTGGGAGCAAACTGTTGAAATCTTTACTTAATGTATGCTCAACTGATCTTCTGTATATAAAGAGAATCGAAAATGAATCTTGATGTGAATGGAAGGGGAGAGGGAGTGGGAAAGGGGAGGGTTGTGGGTGGGAGGGACGGTATCGGGGGGAAGCCATTGTAATCCATAAGCTGTACTTTGGAAATTTATATTCATTAAATAAAAGTTAAAAAAAAGATATGAGAAAAAAATTTATTTCAGGGTATTTAATTCTTTGGTAGCTCTTGTGAATAGGATTGATCTTAAAAGTTTTTTCTCAGCCATGGCATTGTCTGTGTATACAAAGGCTATTGATTTTTTGCATTGATTTTATATCCCGCCAGTTTAACAAACTTTTTTTTATGAGTGCCAATAGCTTCTCAGTGGAGTCCTTTGGACCCCCTATACAGAGAATCATGTCATCAACAAATAGGGATAGTTTGATTTCCTCCTTTCCAATTTGTATCTCTTTGATTTCTTTTTCTTGCCTAATGGCTCTGGCTAAAACTTCCAGGACTATATTAAATAGCAATGGTCAGAGAAGGCATCTTTGTCTGGTTCATGGGGGAAAGCTTCCATATTTTCCCCATTCAAAAGGATGCTGGAAATGGTGTGTCATAAATTGTCTTGATCGTGTTGAGGAATGCTCCTTCTATACCCAATTTGCTTAAGGTTTTCATAATGAAAGGATCTTATATTTTATCAAATGCTTTCTCTATTGATGCGGTTTTGTTCTTCAATTTGTTAATATGGTCTATCACATTTATTGATTTCAAAATGTTGAACCATCCCTGCATACCAGGGGTAAATCTCACTTGTTCCAGGTGAACGATCTTTCTGATGTGTTATTGGATTTGATTAGCTAATATTTAGAAAAAAATGATGCTAAAATTCATATGGAAACATAGGAGACTCCAAATACCTAAAGCAATCTTCTACAACAAAAAAAAGCTGGAGGTATCAGAATACCAGATTTCAAGACAGACTACAGTGCAGTTATAATCAAAACAGCATGACACTGTCACAATAGCAGACATGCACACAAATGGGACAGAATAGAAACTCCAAGGATCAGTCCATGCATCCAAAATCAACTTATATTTGACAAAGGAACTAAAATCAATCCCTGGAGAAAGGACAGTCTCTCAACAAATGGTGCTGGGGAAACTGGATCTCCACATGCAGAAGTATGAAACTAGACCCCGACCTTACACCTTACACAAAAATCTACTTAAAATGGATCAAAGATCTAAATCTATGACCTGATACCATCAGATTACTAGAAAACATTGGGGAAATTCTGCAAGACATTGGCATAGGCAAAGATTTCTTGGGAAAGACCCCAGAAGCACAGGCAATCAAAGCCAAAATTGACAAATGGGATCACATCAAGCTCAGAAGCTTCCAAACTGCAGAAGAAACAATCAGCAAAGTGAACAGACAATTGACAGGATGGGAGAAAATATTTGCAAACTATGCAACTGATAAAGGGTTAATAACCAGAATCTGTAAAGAGCTCAAGAAATTCAATAACAATCAAACAATTAAGTTAAGAAATGCACAAAGGATTTAAACAGGCATTTTTTAATAGATGGGATTCAAATGGCCAACAGACACTTGAAAAAATGCTCAGGATCACTAGCCATCAGGGAAATGCAAATAAAAATCATAACGAGGTTTCATGTCACTCCAGTTAGAATGGCTCTCATACAGATATCAACAAACAACAAATGCTGGTGAGGATGTGGAGAATTCGGTACCCTGCTGCAATGCTTGATTCAGCTCTCTGCTAATGTACCTAGAAAAAGATGTTCCAAGTACGTGGGCTCCTGCCGCTCACACAGGACCTGGATGGAGCTCAAGGCTCTCGTCTTTGGCCTGGCCCAGTCCTCGCTTTTGTGGCCTTTTAGGGAGAAAACCAGCGGATAGAAGATCTCTCTCTCCCTCTCTCTCTCCTTCTCTGTCATTCTGTCTTTCACATAAGTAAAATATTTAAAGGGCACTCATTTTTGTTCAGCAAAAGCCTCTATAATCCAAAAGTTTTACTTTGGAAATTTATAATTATTAAATAAGAGTTAAAAAAAACCAGGATGAAATTGCAGCTGGTTTCAGCAAATATAGCTCTATGCTTTATCTCTGGGGATGCCTGGACCATAATGTTAATTCTTCACAAGAATTGAAATTAAATCTACTACCTAAAGATTAAAATACTTGGGAAAAAAATAATAAAAACTGGCAAGACTAATGCAAGATAGTTTGTTTCTTTTTACAGAAAGGTTGAGACATAATCAGTTATTTTAGAAACCAATTCTTATTTCCAGTGATAAACATATGTTTATTGAACTCACAATAGGTGTAAGCCACTCTGAGGCATACAAAGATTGGGATAATACAACCGGACATAATACCACCTGGGCTGAATCTGGGAATGTGAAAATCAAAAGAAGTTCACCGTGGAAAAGAAAGGCATGGAGTTGGCTAGAAATGATTTATTTTTTGAGCAGAGCTTAGTGCCCAATTTGACCAATGTATGTGTATTAGACTAATGCAAAAGAAAAACCCGTGCACCCTGGAAGGCAGCAAGTAGTTGGATCCCTACCATCTATGTGGGAGACCTGGATTGAATTTCCTGTTTAAGCCTGATCTAGCCTCAGACATTGTGTGCATTCTGGGAATGAGCAGTAGATGAGGGCTCTTTTTCTCACTCTCACAAATAAATAAAATTTAAGAAAGACTTTAAAGTAAGGTAAAGAAAACCCAAAACATGGACAATGAATGTCACATTAAAGCTTTATTTAATAGACAAGGGAGAATCAATGAAGGTTGTTGAGAGCTGGATTAGCGCTGCAATTTTGAAGATTATTCAGAAGCAGGGATGCAGGATGAAGTAGCAAAGGAAGGAGCTTAGTGAAATAAACACATTACTGAAATAGTATAGGAAGGAAGTCAATTTCGTGTGGTGGCAGTTCTTCAAAGTAAAAAACTAGGACCTGCAGCATGGTACTATGGGTTAAGCTGTTGTCCAGGATGCCAGCATCCCGTATCAGAGGGCCAGTTCAAGTCCTATCTGCTCTGCTTCCAATCTAACTCCATTAATGCACCTGGGAAAGCAGTAGATGATAGGCCACCCAAGTTGGAGACCTGAATGGAGTTCTAGGCTCTTGGCTTCAGCCTGGCCCAGCCTTAGCTATTGTGGCTATGGGGGAATGAATCAGCACATGGAAGATCTCTCTCTGTCTCTCTTTCTCTCTCTGTGTGTGTCTCTCTCTTTTTACCTTTCAAATAAGTAAATCTCTTTTTTTAAATACAAAAACCAGCTCTAGAATAACCACACCCTGTACCATAATAGCAAACTACTGGGAGACGTAGAGGGTCAAAAAGAGCAATGTCCTCAGAAAATCATATTTTGCCCAACACAAGGTGGGGTGGAGAATCCGTCATCAAGACAGATTTCTCTAAAAACTGGTTGTGAAAGTACATTAAATTCCAGATAAACATTTCAGCTTTTAAGAAATAGCATGCTAGAACACTCAGTTTAGCCTTCTCACAGAAAACAAGAAAATGCAGGGAAAAATCTATCTGAAGGTATCAGAGCTAATGATGCAGCAAAAATAATTATAGGTTTAAGACTCAGAAGAAGAAAGGAAACAAACAGTGGTTTCTCTGGGATTTGGAGCTTTGTTTTCCTTTAGGGCTGCTGTTTCTGGAAGGGAGAGCTCACAGGTGAGAGAAGCCAAGCAGAGCTTTCCCAATACTTATGCCACTTGGATAGGAATCAGCAAAATTTTACCACAAAGGGCCAGATAATAACATTACAGGCTCTGGAAGCAATATACTGTCTGTAACAAATATTCAATTCTGCTATAGCACAAAAGTGTCCTTAGATCAATAGGTATGAATATGATCTAGTAAAACTTTATTTACAAAACTAGTTGGTAGGCTAGGTTTAGCCTGTGGGTCACAGCTCAACCAATTCCTAGGTTAGAGGGCCAGTGCTGCGGCAAAGCAGGTACGCCTCTGACTGCGACACCAGCATCCCATATGGGCACTGGTTCATGTCTTGGCTGCTTCACTTTTGATCCAGGTCCCAAATGGCCTGGGGAAAGCAGTAGAATATGGCCCAACTGTCTGAGCTGCTGCATCCACATGGGAGACCCAGATGAAGCTCCTGGCTTCAGCCTAATCCAGTACTGGTTGTTGTGGCCATCTGGGGAGTGAACCAGCAGATGGATGATCTCTCATTCTTCCTTTTTCAAAATAAATAAATTTATCTTACAAAAATTCTTAGGTTAGAAGGTAAAAATTAGAATTCACATCCTTCTTGGAGGGCAAGTCTTGGTAAATGTCTGTGACTGAGAGTTGAGGCTATGCTAGGACAACTAGCTACAGACTGGCTCTCCTACTGACTCAAAACTAACGCCCTAAATCATCTGGATCTCTAACTCAATTAAGGCAACTTGGATTCTCAGTGCCCCTAGCTTTGCCAGAAAATAATTTCATCACCATGTGGAGAGCTGGTGTAATGGTGCAGCAGGTTAAGGTACCACCCACATCCTATATCAGAGTGCCTGTTTGAGTCCTGACTGCTCTGTGGCCCATCGACCTTCCTGCTAATATGCCTGGGAGAGCAGTGGAAGATGGCCCAAGTGCTTGGGGCCCTGCTACCTCAGTGGGCGATTTAGATGGGGAGTGCCAGTTTTCTGTCTTCAGCTTGGACCAGCCCAGGTTTGTCATTATGGCCACCTGGGGAGTGAACCAGCAGATCAAAGATCTCTGTCTCTCCCCCTCTCTCTTTAACTCTTTCAAAGAAATGGAGACGTTTTAAAAACTATATGTGAAGTAATAGGATATCCAGAAATTCAAATTATGCTTATAGTACTTTCATATACCATGATCAACTTTCAATAAAAAAAAAACAGGCATTTAAGAAGCAAGTTTGTAAAAAAAAAAAAAAAAAAACGGAAGAGAAACAATAGAAACAGACCAGCTAGGAGTACAGATTGTGGATTTTAAAATACTATGCTTTCACTGGGTGTTTGGTACAATGGTTAACAGACACCTCTTGGGACTCCTTCAACCCATATCAGAGTGCTTGCGTTTAAGTTCCAGCTCTACTTCTACTTCCAGCTTCCTGCTAATGTGCACACCAGGAGGCAGTAAATGATGGCCCAAGTACTTGGGTCACTATCACGCATGTGAGAGACTTGAATTGAGTTCCAGGCTCCTGCCTCAGCATAGCCCAGTCCTAGCTCTTGTGGGCATTTGGGAAGTGAACCAGCAGATGGAAGCTCTGTGATTGTTAAAGGGATAATATAAGTAAGATCAAATATCTGGTAATGATAATAGATAGAATTAAAAGGGAGAGAATGTTCCTACATGGGAAGCAGTCCACACATCAGGCTCATAGAATGACAACCGCTTTAAATAGCTCTCTGATCTCAGAATCAGCCCTTAAGGCATTCTGGGCTGGCTGAAAAGCCCATGAGAGCATTTCAGACATGGAAAGCCAAGACATTGTGGCAAAAAGAAAATGTCCTATGTGAAGAATCTCTGTGAGAGAAACCCCATTGGAAAGAAGTGGTCATCAAAGAAGGATGTACTTTATCTGAAGGGAGGAGAGAACTTCCACTTTGCTGATGGCCTTGTCTAAATATTGACGGAAATTGGGGATTCAAAAGTCTTCCATGGACTTGGCAGCTTATGTCAAGAGCATCAGGTGAACACTGAGATCATACGTAAGAATAACAGGAGTCACTGTGCACTTACTTCCCATGCAGAACTTCTGTCTTCAATGAGTCGTATTATGATAATTAACTGTAAAACTTGCTCTGTATTTTTCTGTGCATGTGTGTGTAAATTATTAAAATCTTTACTTCATATAGAGATGGTCTTCTGTGTATAAAGTTAATTGAACATGAATCTTGGGGCTGACGCTGTGGCTCACTTGGTTAATCCTCTGCCTGCGATGCCAGCATCCCATATGGGCGCCAGGTTCTAGTCCCGGTTGCTCCTCTTCCAGTCCAGCTCTCTGCTGTGGCCCGGGAGGGCAGTGGAGGATGGCCCAGGTGCTTGGGTCCCTGCACCCGCATGGGAGACCAGGAGGAAGCGCCTGGCTCCTGGCTTCAGATTGGCACAGTGCGCCGGCCGTACTGGCCATTTGGGGGTTAAACCAGTGGAAAGAAGACTTTTCTGTCTCTCTAACTGCCTGTCAAATACAAAAAAATGAATCTTAATGTAGAAGGGGGCTGGGAATCAGAGATTGAGGAGGAGGTGGAGTAGGAGTGGAGGTGCGAGGGTGGGTATACTAGCAAGAATCACTATATTCCTAAAGTTGTACTTATGAAATTTGCAGGGGGCTGGCATTGTGGCGCAGTGGGTAAAGCTGCCACCTGCAGTGCTGGCATCCCATATGGGCACTGGTTGGAGTCTCAACTGCTCTATTTCCAATCCAGCTCTCTACTATGGCCTGAGGAAGTAGTAGAAGATGGCCCAAGTCCTTGGGCCCCTGCACCCGCTTCGGAGACCCGGAAAAAGCTCCTGGCTCCTAGCTTCGGATTGGTACAACTCCAGCTGTTGTGGCCATTTGGGGAGTGAACCAGTGGATGGAAGACCTCTCTCTTTCTGCCTCTCTGAAACTCTGCCTTTCAACAACAACAAAAAATAAATCTTTAAAAAAATGTACTCATGGGGAGGAGGCAAGATGGCGGAATAGGAAGGGAGCACACTGATAGTCCGGGGAGAGATAGTTTAATAAAAGTGGAGATACTGCAGGTTCAAGGAAGAGTAGGGGAGGAAACAGCAGAAGAAACTCTTCTGGAACGCGTGATTCACAGCGGACCTGCGTGGAGAGCGTGGGAGCCCACAGTTTGGGGCACCAGCGGCAGACTCAACACACCAGCGCTGGAACGCGAGGTGAGCTGAACCTCAATAGCCCGAGACACCGGCAGGCAAGCGGAGAGAGGAGACTAGAGGGAACGACCCCCGGGGGGGGGGGGAGTTCACCAGGCTAACTAGAAGAGAGAGAGAGAGAGAGAAAAAAAAAGGTGACTGGTACGGACACGGGTTTCTCTCTCTCCGCTCACCTCTCAAGGGCGAGCAAGACAAAGAGCAGGCGCCATCTTGGACATACATCATAAGCAGAGCGACCTCAGGTCTGCACCGGCCCTGAGCCTAGCAGAAAAACCTGACTCTGGGCGGGGCGAATTAACAGGAGATTAGGACCTAGTAAATTTGTGGTGCTACTGAACTTAGACTGTGAAAAAAGAGGTGGGGGAGAGAACTCACGGAATTCACGTGAGCACTCTCCACAGACGCTACAATTCCATAACTTTGGCAACCCAGTGGGAGACTGAAGGAGAATTTGAGCCCACTCTGAGGGCCGAACAGATTCCCTGTGTGGTCCTTGGGAAAGAGCTTCCAATCTCTGGCTCCTGTGGGTATATCATTTGCCTGCTAACTACCTCCAACTTCGTTCAGCTGTGGGGAATTACTTCCCTTTTGAATCAAAAAAAAAAAAAGAAAGAGAGAGAGTGAGATTTACCACGCCTAACCTGGGAGTGTCACCTTTGGCACACCAAACAGAGCTCTCAGGCCACACCCATCTCAAGCCCTAAGGCTCCATCAAAAACAGACAGTCCACTTAATCTAGAGTCATAGTATAACAAGAAAAAGCACCACAGTGAAGAAACCAAATATCTCCAATATGCCAAATAACAAACGCAAAAACCGAGGTAATAAAAACAAGGAGGTCAACATGACGCCCTCCAATGAAAAAGACACCCCAATTCAAGATTATGAAGATGATGACATAGAAGAAATGCAAGAAGCAGATCTCAAAAAATTGATAAGAACATTAAGAAGTTCTCAAAAACAAATTCTGGAACTACACAAATCCTTAATGGACAAGATAGAAAATCTCTCTCGTGAAAATGAAATATTAAGGAGGAATCAAAATGAAACGAAACAACTAGTACAACAGGAAACTGTGATAGTGACTGAAGTGAAGAATTCAATAGATCAAATGAAAAACACAATAGAGAGCCTTACAAACAGAATGGGTGAAGCAGAAGAGAGAATATCGGACTTAGAAGACAGAGAACAGGAAAGGATACAGTCAGACCAAAGAAAAGAAGAGGAAATTAGAAATCTAAAACATATTGTTGGGAATCTTCAGGATACTATTAAAAAACCCAACATTCGGGTTCTAGGAGTTCCTGAAGGCATGGAGAGGGAGAAAGGATTAGAAGGCCTTTTTAGTGAGATATTAGCAGAAAATTTCCCAGGTTTGGAGAAGGACAGAGAAATCCTAGTACAGGAAGCTCACAGAACCCCTAATAAACACGACCAAAAGAGATCCTCACCACGACACGTTGTAATTAAACTCTCCACAGTGAAACATAAAGAAAAGATCCTAAAATGTGCAAGAGAGAAACGTCAGATTACTCTCAGAGGATCTCCAATCAGACTCACAGCTGACTTCTCATCAGAAACTCTACAAGCTAGGAGGGAATGGCGAGATATAGCCCAGGTACTAAGAGAGAACAACTGCCAGCCCAGAATATTATATCCTGCAAAGCTATCATTTGTGAATGAAGGTGAAATAAAGACTTTTCATAGCAAACAGAAATTGAAAGAATTTGTTGCCACTCGTCCAGCCCTGCAAAAGATGCTTAAAGATGTGTTACACACAGAAACACAGAAACACGGTCATCAATATGAAAGAAGGTAAAGGAAGGAAACCAAGGAAGGAAACCTCACAGCAAAAGATCACAGGGAATTCAAAGCATATATTAGAACTTCTCTTTGGCAAATGGCAGGGCAAAGTTACCACTTATCATTAGTCACATTGAACGTGAATGGCCTGAAATGTCCAGTTAAAAGACACCGATTGGCTGATTGGGTTAAGGAACAAAACCCATCTATTTGCTGCTTACAAGAAACACATCTTTCCAACAAAGATCCATACAGACTGAAAGTGAAAGGCTGGAAAAAGATATACCATGCCAACAGAAATGAAAAAAGAGCGGGCGTAGCCATCTTAATATCGGACAACATAAACTTTACCACAAAAACTGTTAAGAGAGACAAAGAGGGGCACTATATAATGATTAAGGGATCAATTCAACAAGAAGATATAACAATTATCAATGTATATGCACCTAACTACAGGGCACCAGTTTATCTAAAAGATTTATTAACAGACTTAAAGGGAGACTTAGACCCCAATACAATAGTACTGGGGGACTTCAATACTCCACTCTCAGAAATAGACAGATCATCCGGACAGAAGATCAACAAGGATACAGTAGATTTAAACGACACTATAGCCCAAATGGATCTAACAGATATATACAGAACTTTCAATCCTACAGCTAAAGATTTCACATTCTTCTCAGCAGTACATGGAACCTTCTCTAGGATTGACCACATACTAGGCCATAAAGCAAGTCTCAGCAAATTCAAAAGAATTAGAATCATACCATGCAGCTTCTCAGACCATAAAGGAATGAAGTTGGAAATTAGCAACTCAGGAATCCCTAGAGCATACGCAAACACATGGAGATTGAACAACATGCTCCTGAATGAACAATGGGTCATAGAAGAAATCAAAAGAGAAATCAAAAACTTTCTGGAAGTAAATGAGGATAACAGCACAACATACCAAAACTTATGGGACGCAGCAAAAGCAGTGTTAAGAGGAAAGTTTATATCAATAGGTGCCTACATCAAGAAATTGGAAAGGCACCAAACAGATGAGCTTTCAATTCACCTCAAGGATCTAGAAAACCTACAGCAAACCAGACCCAAATCTAGTACGAGAAGAGAAATAATTAAAATCAGAGAAGAAATCAACAGGATTGAATCAAGAAAAACATTACAAAAAATCAGCCAAGCGAGAAGCTGGTTTTTTGAAAAAATCAGCAAAATTGACACCCCATTGGCCCAACTAACTAAAAAAAGAAGAGAAAAGACCCAAATCAATAAAATCAGAGATGAAAAAGGAAACGTAACAACAGACACCACAGAAATAAAAAGAATCATCAGAAATTACTACAAGGACTTTTATGCCAGCAAACAGGGAAACCTATCAGAAATGGATAGATTCCTGGACACATGCAACCTACCTAAATTGAACCAGGAAGACATCGAAAACCTAAACAGACCCATAACTGAGACAGAAATTGAAACAGTAATAAAGGCCCTCCCAACAAAGAAAAGCCCAGGACCAGATGGATTCACTGCTGAATTATACCAGACATTTAAAGAAGAACTAACTCCAATTCTTCTCAAACTATTCAGAACAATCGAAGAGGGAATCCTCCCAAATTCTTTCTATGAAGCCAGCATCACCTTAATTCCTAAGCTGGAAAAAGATGCAGCACTGAAAGAGAATTACAGACCAATATCCCTGATGAACATAGATGCAAAAATCCTCAATAAAATTCTGGCCAATAGAATGCAACAACACATCAGAAAGATCATCCACCCAGACCAAGTGGGATTTATCCCTGGTATGCAGGGATGGTTTAATGTGCACAAAACAATCAATGTGATACACCACATTAACAGACTGCAGAAGAAAAACCATATGATTATCTCAATAGATGCCGAGAAAGCATTTGATAAAATACAACACCCGTTCATGATGAAAACTCTAAGCAAACTGGGTTTGGAAGGAACATTCCTCAATACAATCAAAGCAATCTATGAAAAACCCACAGCCAACATCCTATTGAATGGGGAAAAGTTGGAAGCATTTCCACTGAGATCTGGTACCAGACAGGGATGTCCACTCTCACCACTGCTATTCAATATAGTTCTGGAGGTTCTAGCCAGAGCTATTAGGCAAGAAAAAGAAATTAAAGGGATACAAATTGGGAAGGAATAACTCAAACTATCCCTCTTTGCAGATGACATGATTCTTTATTTAGGGGACCCAAAAAACTCTACTAAGAGACTATTGGAACTCATAGAAGAGTTTGGCAAAGTAGCAGGGTATAAAATCAATGCACAAAAATCAACAGCCTTTGTATACACAGACAATGCCATGGCTGAGGAAGAACTTCTAAGATCGATCCCATTCACAATAGCTACAAAAACAATCAAATACCTTGGAATAAACTTAACCAAGGACGTTAAAGATCTCTACGATGAAAATTACAAAACCTTAAAGAAAGAAATAGAAGAGGATACCAAGAAATGGAAAAATCTTCCATGCTCATGGATTGGAAGAATCAATATCATCAAAATGTCCATTCTCCCAAATGCAATTTATAAATTCAATGCAATACCAATCAAGATACCGAAGACCTTCTTCTCAGATCTGGAAAAAATGGTGCTGAAATTCATATGGAGGCACAAGAGACCTCGAATAGCTAAAGCAATCTTGTACAACAAAAACAAAGCCAGAGGCATCACAATACCAGATTTCAGGACATACTACAGGGCAGTTGTAATCAAAACAGCATGGTACTGGTACAGAAACAGATGGATAGACCAATGGAACAGAATTGAAATACCAGAAATCAACCCAAACATCTACAGCCAACTTATATTTGATCAAGGATCTAAAACTAATTCCTGGAGCAAGGACAGTCTATTCAATAAATGGTGCTGGGAAAATTGGATTTCCACGTGCAGAAGCATGAAGCAAGACCCCTACCTTACACCTTACACAAAAATCCACTCAACATGGATTAAAGACCTAAATCTACGACCTGACACCATCAAGTTACTAGAGAACATTGGAGAAACCCTTCAAGATATTGGCACAGGCAAAGAATTTCTCGAAAAGACCCGGGAGGCACAGGCAGTCAAAGCCAAAATCAACTATTGGGATTGCATCAAATTGAGAAGTTTCTGTGCTGCAAAAGAAACAGTCAGGAGAGTGAAGAGACAACCAACAGAATGGGAAAAAATATTTGCAAACTATGCAACAGATAAAGGGTTAATAACCAGAATCTACAAAGAGATTAAGAAACTCCACAAAAACAAAACCAACAACCCACTTAAGAGATGGGCCAAGGACCTCAATAGACATTTTTCAAAAGAGGAAATCCAAATGGCCAACAGGCACATGAAAAAATGTTCAAGGTCATTAGGAAACAGGGAAATGCAAATCGAAACCACAATGAGGTTTCACCTCACCCCTGTTAGAATGGCTCACATGCAGAAATCTACCAACAACAGATGCTGGTGAGGATGTGGGGAAAAAGGAACACTAACCCACTGTTGGTGGGAATGCAAACTGGTCAAGCCACTATGGAAGTCAGTCTGGAGATCCCTCAGAAACCTGAAGATAACCCTACCATTCGACCCAGCCATCCCACTCCTTGGAATTTACCCAAAGGAAATTAAATTGGCAAACAAAAAAGCGGTCTGCAGCCTAATGTTTATTGCAGCTCAATTCACAATAGCTAAGACCTGGAACCAACCTAAATGCCCATCAATGGTAGACTGGATAAAGAAATTATGGGATATGTACTCTTTAGAATACTATACCGCAGTAAGAAACAACGAAATCCAGTCATTTGCAACAAAATGGAGGAATCTGGAACACATCATGCTGAGTGAAATAAGCCAATCCCAAAGGGACAATTAACATATGTTCTCCCTGATCGGTGACAACTGACTGAACGCCAAAAAGGAAACCTGTTGAAGTGAAATGGACACTATGGGAAACGGTGACTTGATCAGCATAGCCCTGACTGTTAATGAACAACTTAATATATTATCCCTCTTAGTAGTTTTTTTGTCTGTTCTACTTAATATGACTGGTTTAATTCTGTAATTAATACACAGTTATTCTTAAGTGTTGAAAATTAACTGAAATGTGATCCCTGTTAAACATAAGAGTGGGAATTAGAGAGGGAAGAGATGTATAATTTGGGACATGCTCAAGCTGATTTGCCCCAAATGGTAGAGTTAGAAACATACCAGGGGATTCCAATTCAATCCCATCAAGGTGACATGTACCAATGCCATCTCACTATTCCAAGTGATCAATTTCAGTTCACAATTGATCATAATGAAAGGACTAAGAGTCAAAGGGAGCACATAAACAAGTCTAGTACCTGCTAACACTAACCAATAGAATAAATAAAGGGGAGAGTGATCCAACATGGGAAGTGAGATACTCAGCAGACTCATAGAATGGCAGATGTCCTAAATAGCACTCTGGCCTCAGAATCAGCCCTAAAGGCACTCGGATCTGGCTGAAAAGCCCATGAGAGTATTTCAGGCATGGAAAGCCAAGACACTCTGGCAAAAAGATCTCTGTGAGCGAGATCCCAGTGGAAAGAACAGGTCTTCAAAGAAGGAGGTACCTTTCTCTGAAGGGAGGAGAGAACCTCCACTTTGACTATGACCTTGTCTAAACAAGATAAGAGTCGGAGAACTCAGAGGGCTTCCATAGCCTTGGAAACTCATGACTGGAGCATAGGGAGACTACTGATGTCATAGACAGGAGTGTCAATTGGTAAAGTCAACAACAGGAGTCACTGTGCACTTACTCCTCATGTAGGATCTCTGTCCTTAATGTGCTGTGCATTGAGATTTAATGCTATAAGGAGTACTCAAACAGTATATTTCACTTTGTGTTTCTATGGGGGTGCAAACTGTTGAAATCTTTACTTAATGCATACTAAACTGATCTTCTGTAAAAAAAAAAAAAAAGAAATTATCAATTCCCAACTTGACTCTCACTGGGATTAAACATGACAATAGGTCTGATCTGATTTCATCATCATTTAAAAAAAATTATCTATTATTTTTCACTTTATGTTTCTGTGTGGGAGCAAACTGTTGAAATCCTTACTTAATGTATACTAAGCTGATCTTCTGTATATTAAGATAATCGAAAATGAATCTTGATGTGAATGGAAGGGGAGAGGGAGTGGGAAAGGGGAGGGTTGTTGGTGGGAGGGACGGTATGGGGGGGAAGCCATTGTAATCCATAAGTCGTACTTTGGAAATTTATATTCATTAAATAAAAGTTAAAAAAAAAGAAAAAAATGTACTCATTAAATAAAAGTTTTTTGGGAAAAAATAAAAATAAATAAATTTAAAAAAATAGTCAACTCACAGATTCAAATAGCTATATCCAATCTAAGTATGTAAAATTATAAACAAAACCATTCCTAGGTACATTATAGTAAAACCACTAACAAGTGAAGAAAAAAATTTTAAAAAGAGTTCAAAAAAGTCAACAAACACTTGACTCCCACATGTATTAGCATACTGTAATGATTATACATAGTGATTAATTGGGATCTATTCTGGAAGGCAAGGATAGTTCCACAGCCAAAATCAAACAATGTAATATACCATATTAATAAAATGAAGAAAAATTCCCATATGATCATCTCAATTGAAGTAGAACAAGCACTCAAAAAAATACCCTTTAGTGATAGAAACTTACTCAACACAACTGTGATACTATCATGTTTCATATTTTACAGGGTTTGTTTGCAAACTTTTTTGTTTACTGTTCCTTCTTGCTTCTCAATCCTTCTTTTGCATTTGTCTCTGCATTCAATTTGTCCATGGGGATTCCTTTAGTGAGGTCCACTGATGTCAAACTGCCATTTCTGTGGCTGCACTCACTGAAGGGCAGAAAGAGTTCAGCAGCAGGGGAGACTTAGAGGAGATACAAGAGATGAAGGGAAATGCAACTTGCTTAAGTAGTATTTGTCATGTAATGCATGGTAAGTTTAATGTTAACGTTGTCATGTTAAGTGGAGGTCTGTTTTCCAATTCTGATTCTTCACTGCCTTGTTGTATATTAAACTTTACTCCATTAAAGAAATTATGGGATATGTACTCTATGGAATTCTAAACAGCAATTTAAAAAATAAAATATGGTCATTTGCAACAAAATGGATGAATCTGGAAAACATCATACTTAGTGAAATAAGTCAGTCCCAAAGGGACAAATACCAGAGGTTCTCCCTAATCTATGATAACTAACAGAGCACCTCAAAGGAAACCTGTAGAAGTGAAATTGACACTTTGAGAAGCAATGACTTGAATAGCCCTTGTCTTGACTGTTGAGGAACAGTTTATTATTTTTATTTTTTTACTTAATACCATTGGTTGAAATCTTCACCTAACATAGAATTAATAAGTGTACAAAGTCAATTGAAAATAGACCCCAGTAAAAAATTAGAGTGGGAATATGAGAGGGAGGAGGTGTACAGTTATGCACACATTCTCATGGACTTACCCCAAGGGTAAAGCTAAAAACTTGCCATGGGACTTCAAATCCCATTAAGCCTGGTGGTAATAATACCATCTTACTTGTTAAAGTGATCATATTAAGTGTTTAATTGATCATATAGATAGGACTAAGTGTCAAAGGGATTATATAAATAACACCAAGTGTCTGGTAATAATAATAGATAGAATTAAAAGGAGGCTGGTGCCATGGCTCACTGGGCTGATCCTCCGCCTGCGGCGCTGGCACCCTGGGTTCTAGTCTTGGTTGGGGCACCAGGTTCTGTCTCAGTTGCTCCTCACCTATTCCAGCTCTCTGCCGTGGCCTGGGAAGGCAGTGGAGGATGGCCCAAGTGCTTGGGCCTCTGCACCCACATGGGAGACCAGGAGGAGGCACCTGGCTCCTGGCTTTGGATCAGTGTGGCGCACCGGCCATGGTGGCCATTTGGGGAGTGAACCAATGGAGGAAGGACCTTTCTCTCTGTCTCTAACTCTGCCTGTCAAAAAAAAAAAAAAAAAAAAAAAGAATTAAAAGGAGAGAATGTTCCAAAATGGGAAGCAGTCCACACAGCAGACTCATAGAATGACAAATGCCCTAAACAGCACTCTGACCTCAGAATCAGCCCTTAAGGCACTCTGGACTGGCTGATAAGTCCATGAAAGTATTTCACGCATGGAAATCTAAGACACAGCAGCAAAAAAAAAAAAAAAAAAAAAAAGAGTCCTACATGAAGGATCTGTGAGAGAGACCCCAGTGGAAAGAAGGTGCCATCAAACAAGGATGTACTTTTCTCTGAAGGAAGGGAACTTTCATTTTGCTTATGGCCCTTCCTAAATACTGATGGAGTTTGTGGACTCAAAAGGATTCCACAGCCTCGGCAGCTCACGGCAAGAGCCTTGGATGGTCACTGCGGTCATAAACGGGAGTGTTAATTGTTAAACTAACAACAGAATTCACTGTACACCTACCCCCCAAGTAGGACCTCTGTCCTTAATGAGTTGTACTATGAGAATTAACTGCAAAACTTGTTCTCAAACAGTACTTTATATGTGGTGTGTGTGTGTGGGTGCAAATTGTTCAAATCTTTACTTAATATAGAGTTGGTCTTCTGTATATAATTAAAAACGAATCTTAATGAGGAATGGGATGGGATAGGGAGTAGGAGGTGGGATGGGAGTTGGGAGGCAGGGCAGGAATGGGGGGAAGAACCACTATATTCCTAAAATTGTACCTATGAAATTTGTATTCATTAAATAAAAGCTTTACAAAAATAAATAAATAAACTTTACTCCATTTGCCAAAAAGTGTATACAATATAAGTGTCCCTCAATCAATTAGAACTCAACTTTATAAAAGGTCAACTCTGGGTCAAGAAAAAATACTGACAATTCTCTGAGCTGTTTCCAGTTTTTTGTTATTATGAATAAAGCTGCTATGAGCATTTATCTGCAAGTCCTTTTATCAGCAAGTATTTTTATTTATGTATGTCACGTAAACATCTTAAGAGCAGGATTTCTTGGTCACAGGGTAGGTGTATGTTTAGTTTAAAACTTCTACTAGAGGGGAATCAATAAAGATGAGCGAGAGTGTGTTTAAGTGAAAACAGGCTCGCTAAAATGAAAAGATTCTCCTTTTTAGGATTGCATCTTTTTTTTTTTTTTTGGTGAAAGACAGCACATTTATTTAAATACCTTAGAAACCTTTTATTGTGATTTTATTCCTCAAACCGAAACCTCATCTAAATCAAGGAGAATATCTTAACTGACATGATGTTAGAGTGATACTCTTGTAACCTACTGGCTTGACTGGATACACATTGTCATTTTGTGACATTACACACAGTATTTCTTATAACTGAGTCCTGCATTTTTTGACATATAGTTTGGGTGGCACAGAAAGTTGGCATAAAAAAAAAAAACCCTGAAATTACATTAGTACAATCACAGTATACATTCAAAATCCCCTTTAAAAAAGAAGATCAAAATGATATTATTTTTTTCTTTTCTGAAGGAGAAATTTCTTTAATGACCATCTTAGAAATACTCCAGTATTTTATCCATCTTCTCAGATTTCCAAGACACGTACTTGTAACATAAGTAGCCTTTGATGTAGTATTTCCAAAGTGACCCTTTTCCTGTTAACTATATTAGTAGATGACTCATTAAAAAGCTATGCAAAGTTAGATGCACTGGAAACAGATGCTGCTAAGCCAAGTATGTGGTCTTCAAAAAGTTCATGGAAGTCCAATCATTTGGACTAGTGCTTCCTGTCACTGATTAGCACACCTGTATCCCACTTTGAAGTAACTGGAGTCATTTCCTGATTTTGGCTCTTGATTCCAGCTTTCTGCTACTGTAGACTATGAAAGGCAACACTGATGGCTCAAGTAGTTAGGTTCCTGTCCCTACATGACTAAGTTCCTCTCTTTAGCTCCCACAGTCATTGCAGGCATCTGGGAAATTAACCAGCAATGGGAACTCTTTCTCTTTCTCTCTCTCTAAAAAAAAAAAAAAAAAAAAAAAAAAAAAAAAAAAAAAAAAAGCCAATGGATTTAAAAAATTGTACTAGAATAAACTTATGTTTTAATCCTGTTTTCCATGAACTTTTACAATTGTACTCACAGTAAGCCATTCCATGAAAAGATGATGCCTACAGCCCATACGTATTAAACAAGCACCTAGGCATACAGAGCATCTCTGGGCTTAGGCCAGCAAACCACAGAGCTAAGATGTAGTCACGCTAACCTTTTAATAAGGTGCTATTTGTACCTGTTTGTACCTGTTTTAGTAGGTTTCAATCCTTGATTAGAACGGGGAGAACAAAAAGATTTGGCTCACTAGCCTAACCATTCTGCATGTGGAAAACTGAAGCAAGATTTTGTATGTTGAGAAAACAGAAGACGACTGACTTAAACAGGAGTTTTAGAAATTCATAAGGGGGACACAGAACTATTAGCTGAAATAGACACAGTGGTAACTTTATAGTTATAGCACTGATTATCAGAAAAAGGGAAGAGTCTGAAGAAAGCTTTTTAAAGATTGCAAGGAAATTGTAACACAGACTTAGAAGCCAGAAGTCTCCATGTTCTAGTCAAACATTCTCCTGGATATTTATAAAAATTTTTTACTCAAGAGTCAAATCAGCACATTCTTGCCACTGAGAATTCAGGACAGAGAGTCTAGAATTTTAAATACATTCTTATATTAACATTTGACACTTGGAAGACATAAATCTTTTAATTAAAAAATTTATTTCTCTGTAAATACAAATTCCAACATCAACAAACAATAGTCCAGTGGAAAAATACTAGCCGTTAACAGTGAAAACTTTTTTCTTAATTTAATAAATAGAACTTTGGCATTCAAAATTCTAGCTGTAAACGCTATTAAAAACCAAGAACAAAAACAACCCCTTTATAAAAAAAAAGAGGCAAGAATGATAGATCCAAAGGCATGAGCCAACCAGTGGCTTCACATTCTTTTTTACAATAACTGTATTTCAGTTAAGTCATGAACACTGTATTTACACGAGGTATTCTGAGTGGTTCAATAACTGAACCTAGTTTACAATACCACCAGTCACAGGGACTGATTAAACACTCTGCTGTGCTTTTAATATAATCACCTAGCACCTTACTACTTCTTGTCATCACACCAATGTGATGCTGAATTTTGTCTCTATACTTAAATAACTACTCATAAATGTACATACACAAACACACAAATGAATACATTCTAAAGAAGTTTTTCACTCACTATACAGGGAAGGGTGGGCTCCAAAGACACAGCTGATAACTCCTCTGATGTTTACTAGGGTGCCCATTTAGTAATGAAAAACTGCTCCTTGCTTCAAAAAAAAAAGTCCTTAATTAAGTCTATTTGCAGAAGAACAAGATGCAATAATCATCAACATTCTAATAGCCATGTAAAACAGAAATGAATGCTTACTGCAGGCAAAAAGGCACAAAAGGTTCTTGCTGTATGCAGGTCCAAAAGTGTTGTTACTAACTTAATGATTTGAAACAATATTCTTATTATATTCAATATTTCTTATAAGCAAGAAAAATCCAAAATCTTCCCCCTTCATGATTAAACGTATGATATAATCACACAGCAATATACCACTCATGGCATTCTGGGGTAAGGATGGAAATTTACATCTTCATACCAAATGGGAAATTTCTTTTGCTTTGTAAATACTGAAAAGAACTGCCAACAATGGAAACAAATTAATTTTGGATCTGAGAGCCTCAGCTAATGGCAGTTTCATGGAGTCTGAATGAGCATGGTTATGAGAACTGTTTACTATTGTAATTACATATCTACAGTGATAGAAATCTACATAAGAGAATACCAATAATCCAAACTAAAAGTGTGCTTGATCTGAACCATGCCATGTAAAAATATGTCCAGGTTTGCAGCTATTTTGTCATTCAATGAACTAATACTGGTATTTAAAGTCTATTTCATTAATAAAGTAGTCCTCTAAAAATATTCTCTAGGAGACTGTTATTAAGTGCTGCACAATGATAGATTTATAAACTTATTAGTGAGTCAGAAATGTACAACATTCATTTTTAACAACTCTTTACAGCCCTTGAGATCTCTACCAAATTACTGAAATAAGTCTAGTTCAGTTTAATAAATTGTCACAAACAAAATATACTTCAGTCAAATATAATACTGCTAACAAGAAATATTGAATTCTATTTCACATAGAAAGAGGGCCCACACATATTTTAAAATAAATTCAGGTGTATCTTACCTAGCCCATATTTATGTTTTTTTTTTTTTTTTAAATTGGATGCAACTGAAAATTTACTAACAGTTTAACTCAAGTCACCCTATTTTTTCTGACATCAAATAAAGTTAATTTTTATCTGCACAGGTAATTTGGGTCTTTCATTGAGACAACTGGTATTTTATCTCTGCTGAAAAGTGACTGACGCAGAGTAAGATCAACTTCAAAGTGCAAAAGACTAATGATTAATGTTAATATTATATGAGATATCTCCTAAGAAGACATTTAATTCACAGAAGCATAATTAAAAAGAAGGTTCATTATCTACAGAAACTTTCAAATAGATTTACCTTAACATTTAAGTTAATCTTCATTTCAGGCATATGTCACTGTACTAACTTCCACGAACATCCTAGTTCAAACTGGGGTGAGACACTACAGTGCTGCTATTTGTCCATCTTGACCTAACAATAAAATCTGTTTTCAATGCACTATCTTCATCACACAAGAGAGTGTCTTGGGAAAAAGTACTTTTCAGAAAAATAAAAGTTAAAATTTGAATACTGTCAAGGTAGAACACTACTAGTTTCATTCCCCCAAATTCCCCCTGAGGCTATTTGTTAGCAAGGCCACTTTACAAAAATCCAAATTCTAAAAGATTAAATTTTGTAATTAGAAGTTAGACTATCACACCTCTACTCATTTTTAAATGAGAATACACATGTTGGACACTGAAATGCATCAAAAGTATTTAGTCTTCACTACATGAAAATTTTTTAGTATTCTAAGTTTTAGAAAATAACTTACTTAATACAAATAAAACTATTTTCCCCAACTATACCAAAAAACAAAAATGTTTCCACAACAGATTAAAACAAATGACTGTAGATTTGCTTATAACAACACTGGAGAGAATTAATTAAAGGATCTATGGATTCAAATGAGTGATTGTTGGCTCATCAGTTCTATTATTTTAGTGTGCTTTCATTGCAAATTCATGGTAAGGGGGCAGGGATTCTATTAAAAGACAATATAAAAATGGTGCCCTTTTGGCTGATCTGTAGATGTTATTAACTACTATACTGTAAAGGCTATTTTCACAGGAATTAATTTTGCAAGGCATAATTCTTTGCATCAGATTTTTGATACAAATTCATTATTCCTTGATTATTTTCAAATCACTAACATTAAAAATCAATGAACACATTAGAAAGTAGAGTTCTTACCAGTGACTACATCCCTAGGGACTTGGGGTGCAGAATCCCTACAAAGCACTGACTTAATCTTAGTGCCCAGAACCTAAGAAGTAAGAAGAGCAGGGAGGACTCAGGTAGTGCACAGAAGGGAAACCTGATGTCTCCACAAATGCATTACAACTGACTGCTCACATGTGACTATGAAATAACTTACTGAGAGCTGTATATAAGCCAAAAGTTTGAACTGTTTTTCTAGGCAGTCTCTTTGAAGGCTTTGTCCCACATTTATTTTAACTGTTGAAAATATTTAAGAAAAATATTTTCTAGGAACAGCCTTTATATCAATACAAAAGCCTGGCAAAAAGACGCATTTAACTTGCTCTTGACCACAACAGTATCACTGTGTTTGATTCATATCCTTTATCTCTCCATATCTTATTTAGTCTTGAACTAAATAAGACTCAGTTACATGAAGAAAGCAAACCAACTTATAGACGGAAATATTCTGGCATAACTAAGCATACCCAAAATAATGTAAATGTCCTGAAGGCCAAAAAATACATGGCCTTTCCAAAATATCAACTAAAACACGGACATTAGTCACTTGGAAGTGTCAAAAGAGTGTGTGTCTATTTAATGATCAGTTGCATTTCATAGTAATACCCTGTACTCCACATGAAGAACTAGCCTAGGCAATTTCATATTCTGTGAAGAACCCTGTTTTTAACATACCTTATCTAGTAACAGGAAATTAACATCACCTAAGTTTAGGTTGTTTATGTTAGCGTAAATTTAGTTACAAAGAATATGTGTTGGCTTTCTCTTAGTTTCAATTTTAAAACATACAGAAAACTGTCAAATGTAAACGTTGAGATTTGGATAAATAAGCTATTGTTCCAGAGTCACTGTGTTAATCTTTCTTTGACGTTAATTATATCACACCTAATGAGGCTTGCATTTAATTATATATGGCTTTATATATATTGACAGATATAATATGTAAATAAAAATTATAAATAGTAATGGATATGTTAAAATTAGTTCAGATGAACTTCCTTGTAATAAATTACAGTGCTAATGAAAAAGATTGTCATATCAAAATTTCCTACCTCTAAGGCAAACCACAATCACTCTGGAAAAACAGCTGACCTATCTACAGTACTAACATCAACCCAACTCCACAACCTCATCATCTCAGCAGAGTGATTGTTCAAACTACATACAGTTTTGCCTGCTGTACCACTGCTACTGGAACTCTTGTTCAGCCAACTGTTGAAAATCCCAAAGTACAATACAAGCTTCTACACAAAAGAAATATACAAATAAATAATGTGTGCCTTTCTCAGGAGTTTTGCTTTGACCTTAGATGAAATCCTTATAATTTTGTGAATAAAGTACACACACACACACACACATACATGCACTTACAAACACACAAAATTATAGGATTCAAAGAAATCTTACCCCTTTATCTGAAGGACATTCTTCACAGCTTGGTCCTACCAATCAGTAGTTTTGAGAATACAGATTTTTTTTCTTGTAGACTTTATCACAATTTTCAAATAATAATTTGATATTTTTGCCTAAGTAGACAAGCCCCCTCAAAACCTTACATCCTTTCCCCTTAATTAAACAAATCCATCCACAGGAAAAAAAAAATCTATAAGCAAGTCGTATGTCACTTGCAACATTCCACTGTAACTCCTAAATAGAAAGGTGAAGAACTGAAACACAGCAGCATTCACAATGGGTCATTATTGCTGTGGGACCAATACTTGATCACTGGGTAACGCAGTTGTCTCCCATATCCTGAGCATAGCGGTCTGATATTGTAGTCCTTAATTCATCAATATCCCTCCGTAACTGGCACACATCTGACAGCTTTTTAGTGAGTGTTTCTGGGCTGTGGTCATTCTCAGTCTCTTCAGCTGAACAGTTCATTGCTGTGAAAATAAAGCATGGAAAGAATGTCTCACATTATTTTGAACAAAGACATTTTAGGATTTTTACCGGCCGGCGCCGTGGCTCAATAGGCTAATCCTCCACCTTGCGGCGCCGGCACACCGGGTTCGAGTCCCGGTTGGGGCGCCGGATTCTGTCCCGGTTGCCCCTCTTCCAGGCCAGCTCTCTGCTATGGCCAGGGAGTGCAGTGGAGGATGGCCCAGGTGCTTGGGCCCTGCACCCCATGGGAGACCAGGAAAAGCACCTGGCTCCTGGCTCCTGCCAGGATCAGCGCGGTGCGCCGGCTGCAGCGGCGGCCATTGGAGGGTGAACCAACGGCAAAAAGGAAGACCTTTCTCTCTCTGTCTCTCTCTCTCACTGTCCACTCTGCCAGTCAAAAAAAAAAAAAAAAAAAAAAAGGATTTTTACCTTAATCATCATGGAAATATAGTGCTATACATTATATTTGCTATACATTACATATAATGCTATACATTATACTGATCAAGGAAGCTTAAGTTTAAATTAGGCATCATTCAAAATTTAATAGATTTTTATTTACCTGGTATTCTAAAAATATGGTAAGTAAAATTTATTTAGTTTATGTATTGATGCACACAAATTCAATATGCAGAATGGATGACAATATTCCAAAAACAAAAAGGGTCAAGCTCTAATGCCTCTTCAAGCTCAACTAAAGCATTCACTTCTTCCCATCTGACACAATCTGAGAATTTGTGTACTGAGAAGTTGTATCCTAAATTTTTATGACTGCAAAATAGGTTTTATTGGAATTATTTTTTTTTAAGAGGGAGAGGGAGAGAGAAAGAGAGAGCAAGAGTGCATCCCTATCTGTGGGTTCATTTTTCAAATGCTCACAAAGGTGGTGGTGTGGGGGTGAATGAAGCTGGTACCCAGGAATTCAATCCAGGTTTCCCATGTGTGTGGCAGGAACCCCATCAATCAAACCATCACTGTTACCTGCCAATGTCTGCATTTGTAGGATACTGGAGTCAGAAGACTGAGCTGGGTTTTTATCAACTCTAGATCTGATGTGGGATGTGAGCATGTACGATATGGGATTTGTTTCAACTGCTAGGTGAAATGTCCACCTTTGGCATGAAAATATTGATTTCTGAAATATATGGTATGTATGTACAAGTGTATGTATGTATATATATAATACATATGGAGAGAAAGACAGAGTGTGTGTGTGTTGGGATCTACAATCCCAAACAACTGAATCAGGCTGATGGTTGCCCAGTGGTTGAATAACTGGAAGCAAAGCTATGAGTCCGCTAGCTTTTACTTTTTGAAGGTTGGAAGAGTCAGCTAGCTTTTCATTACTTACTCCAGCTCCTCTCTTCACAAACATATCTCAATATAAAAGCAGGTGAAGCCAGTGATTGTGGAAAAAAAAAAAAAACTTTCTGGTACATTCATGGGCCCTGGTAATTTACTGGAGTGTAAGAGTCAGGTAACTGTTAATGTTCTATGGTAACTGAGCATCTGTCATGATCCAGCAACCATGCTGGATTTTGAGGTCAACAAAATAACGACATGGTAGCTTGCTCTCAAGGCTTTATGCACAGTATCATAAAAATTAGCAGAGCGAGGTGCTATAGGTGATCTACCACTACACACAGCTGCAGACGCACAAAATGAAGAAAACAACCAGTCCTAATTTGAGAATTTCAGAGGTGACAGATACTTATTCACTGGGTACATCAAGGAAGCAGAAATGAACAATGGTACACAGGCAGAAAACGAAACAGTGAGATAGAATTTGAGAAGCTTCAAAAAATAAGTATTCAGCTCTAAAATGGTAGAGCATAAATTATGAGAGGAAAGGGCCAAGAAATAAGGCTGGAGAGTAGTGGGTAGCTACCTATCGCTATCACAGGGTAGTGAAAAAATTCAGGGCGCCAGATTCAAGGTTTAGATGAATCACTCTGGTACCACGTGAAAAATGAGCTGGGGGTGGTGAGCGAGATGGTTGGTAGACCAGTCCAGGTGATGGGCTATGAAACCTCAAATTAAAGCAACAGTGCAATGGGATGTAATTGCAGGAATAAATATTAGATATAGTAAGGGGATAGAGTTCAATCATCATCAAGGGTCAGGGATTAGGCATGAGTCACACACAGATGAAGGGAAAAACTAGGGTGGAGGATAAAATCTGGGCTGGGGTAACAAGTGAATGGTGGTGTCACTAAGAGGAGGAGCAGGTTTAGGGAGGGAAGAAAAGTAGGTTGTGTTTAGAACATGGTGCTCTGTGATGTCAGTGAAACAGCCAGATCTGAATATAATTAGGATAACAGACACATTCCAGGAAGGGTAAGAGGTAAATGTCTAAATAGGGGAAAGGTATAAAAATAACAGAAAATAGAACATGGATAAGATTATTCAGAGGAAGTATGAATAAAAAATGAAATACAAATCACAACAAAAGGTTCCTGGGGACCCCAATAACTAAGTGGCAGGGAATTCTACACTGAAGACTGAGGCTGAGCAGTCACAAAGGCAGAAGCAGAACCTAGAGAATGACATCATGGAGACAAAGGCAGCAAGAAGAAGGTGGAGTGACACAGGGTCATCAGATAAGTCAACAGAGTCATGAGGAAAGGATTCAAAAGAACCCAGTGACTTTTGACAAATTAGCTAGCTGGCCTAATTTTCACAATGCCAGACATAAGGTAAGATTTCTGTGGTTGAATTTTGTTCTGTTAACTTTTTAAAACCTTCTATTTATTCAAAAGACAGTGAAATTGGCAGTGGCGGGTTGAGGGGGTGATAAAAAGTTCTCTACTGGTTCACTCTCCAAATGCCTGCACTGGACCAGAGCCAGAGCCAGGAGTTAGGAACGCAATCCACATCTCTCATATGGGTGGCAGGACCCAATTACCTGAATCATCACTGCTGCCTCCCAGAGTCTACATAAGCAGGAAGCCAGAGTCAGGACCCAGGCAGGAATACTCCAATATGAAATGTGCTCATCTTAACCACTAGGTTAATGGCCACTCCCCGTAGTTACACTTTAATGAATGGAAGGAGATGAGGTGTTGAGAGATGAGGAGTTTAAATTCTTCAATATTATATATATATATAATATCTATATCTATATCTATCTATCTATATATATATATATTAGGGTAGCTCTAATACCCTATTACTAACAATGTTAAAAAAATGCTGTATAGGGTAGTGAGCATGCAGGAGACTATAAATAATTAAAGGGCTGATCAACTCTAAATTGCTGGTGAAAATGAGTTGAATGTATGAGAGCTTTGGCTTCCTACTCCTCAGAGATCTAACGAAACCACCCTTGTTCTCCTGGCAAGGCTGTCCTCTAAGATCCACACCAAACATCAGCTACTTGATGGAGCCTTCACTGCCCACCCTAAATTGATTTAGTTGCTTTTTAACCCCCACATGCTCCCATTATCTTTTGTCCACTTTTAAATTATAGCATTTATTATCATGCTATATTATTTCTTTAACATATGGGCAAGGGTTCTGTTCATACTATCTGTGTTACCAGCACCTAACTTAGTACTAGGACCAGAGAGGGTATCTGAAAAATGTTTAATGATTGAGTAAATATACTTTAACATTGATTTTTTTTTACACTCTAACACTCATATATGTATATATGTATCTGTGAAGTAGAAGGGAAAATTCTCTGACATAGCTAAGTACAGCCATGTTTCATGCAAGTGATAAACTTTGATCAAGAACATTACTTCATCTACCAAAATACCTACTATGATGTAAGATGGAAGATTTCTGATGAAACTGCAAACATAACCAGTCCCACTCTACAATTTCACATGAACTATATTATTATTACGCTGTTACTCAATATAAAATGTTGATCCAAAAACTTATACCATTGTCTCCTCACTGAAATTCTTTTCTCTTTTAAAAAGAGACTAACATGTCAATGTTCTGCTAATGCGGAACTTTGAGAAATGAGCACTCCTACACTGTAGCACAGAAGGGAAAAGACACTAGGATATCACTGCGGCAGCCCTCACAATTACGTATAGAGGAAGAACTGGAGAGTGTGCAGGTGTCACACTGACGGGGTGAAGCCAGCAGGTGTGTACAACATGGGCAAATCTGCAGGCCATGAAAACTAGCTCAAGGTGATCACAATTGTACTCACACTAAGGAACTACCATTTCAAACTCAATGCAAAGGAAAGCACGTGAGTATCTTCCCACAAATAGTTTATCACAGGACATAGGGCCAGCTTATTGAGATACGTAACTACCACATGAAAGCAAATAGAATCATTACTTTTAGAAGAGTAATTGGGAATGCAGACTTAACTACCACTACTGTCACATGCACTTAGAGATCAGCACAGGAAACATCTCCAGACATTCTGTCATGTGGTAGTGCACATCAGCTATGACTCTGCTCACCACTCTAAGTTTAATGAGGTCAATTCTAGCAAGTAGTAACTGGTATATTTGGAAAGTTACAAATTAAGTAGGAAAGAATATCATAAAAATACACACGAAAAAGTCAAAAGTTCCTGATTCATGAAGACAGGTTTCTAATTCTTTTAGAGAATAAATAAAGACAAGTTGTCAGCCACTTACATCTGATTCCCAGTAATAATGAAAGATTAGGCTCCTTGCCCTGAGCACGCTGATTAAGAATACTACACAATGCTTTCAAGTCAAACAAACAATATGACATTTCCTTGAACAGCTGATCAATCACAGTCAAGTCAAACAGTGGCCGTTTGGAAAGCACTGTCTGCTGCCTAGACTGGTCTGTTTCCTGGCCCTGATCCAGTAAAGGGCACATCTCTTCTGTTTGTCTTTGGTTCTGCAATGGATAAAGAAAACAAAAACCAGATTGTTAGAACAGGAAAGGTACTCAAGAGCCATTTATAGGTTAATATTTCCTGCAAATCTGTCAACAAAACAATAGAGTAACACTAACTATATCCACACTAACAAAATTCAACTGTATAAAAACAATGAGGAAAATTCTAGAAAAAGAATAAATTTAAATCAAAGTAGTTTCTCTATGTCATCTAATGCTCTGGGTTAAACCTGATACGAAACAGCACAATTTATAGCATCCATTTCTAAGTGAATATCTCACATAATGACCAACTTGGTTGTGTGTACATTTTTCTATAACAAGATTTAATCCAAGGATAAAAGGACTACAAAGCAATTTGAAAACACTTCCTATAGTTTTACTGTCAGTAGCAATAGTGATTTAATTACTCTAAAACTATTTGTGTGTTGAGATTAAAAAAAAAACCGCATGTTGTTATGGTGAAAAGGAACCAAAAATTTCAGGAACCAAATAAAGTAGAAAATTAAAGAAAGAAAACAGAGCCAGCGCCGCGGCTCACTAGGCTAATCCTCCGCCTAGCGGCGCCGGCACACCGGGTTCTAGTCCTGGTCGGGGCGCCGGATTCTGTCCCGGTTGCCCCCTTCCAGGCCAGCCCTCTGCTGTGGCCAGGGAGTGCAGTGGAGGATGGCCCAGGTGCTTGGGCCCTGCACCCCATGGGAGACCAGGAAAAGCACCTGGCTCCTGGCTCCTGCCATCGGATCAGCGCGGTGCGCCGGCCGCAGCGCACTGGCCGCGGCGGCCATTGGAGGGTGAACCAACGGCAAAAGGAAGACCTTTCTCTCTGTCTCTCTCTCTCTCACTGTCCACTCTGCCTGTCAAAAAAAAAAAAAAAAAAACACAGAAAAAAAATCTGAATTATTAAATCTGAACTAGAAGTATCAATATGAAATCATGATTTATTACAGAGAAAACTCATTTCACCTCCACATGAAAATTGCTAATTAAACATAAGCTTAATTAGCTTTCCAGTTGAAAATGTATTTCAGAATAACCAAAAAGCCTGAAGTGATGAGGAAAATATTTCTTCTAGATGAATGCCAGCTAATAAATGTAAAAAGGAATGATGTAATTAGGAAAAAAGTCAGCAATAATTTAATGAGTTAGGCATTGATCATGTGTGGATGCTTAAAAATAAGAAGGGAGAGAAACAGTGCTGGCATATTGCATAAGTCTTCTAAGTTACTTGCTATTTGCAGGGGTTGTAACTTTACAATTAAAAGAATCAGGCAGGCTGTCATTACTTTAACCCTGTGAGATCACTTGTGTGTCACCTACAGAGGGATAATCAAATACTATATAATCTGATAAATAATATCTACAAAGTATTCATGCTGAAAAAGTTTGTTATCAACCTAATGATGGCTTTAGCTTTAACTTCTAATTTTCAAGACACATGGGATAAATCAGAGGATGACACTATGAGGTAGCAATTAGAAAAAGCCAAAAAGTGTGACAATCTACAAGTCAACAGGCCCAGATATTTTTCAACAAGTCAATATCCTGGGGTAGAAAGAGACTTTAGATTTATCAGATATAACAATGAAATGTATGTACGGTTCTTGACAGAACATTGGATTCTATTACCACTATGAAGGATTTTCAAAAAGTTTATGGAAAATGCATATTATGATAAAACTTTAAAGGAATCTCAATTTTCTCCCATAGAAATAAACTCATAATCCCATTTCCATAAATTTTTTGAAGTACTGCCACATATAAAATAAAATACTTAGTGAATAAATGGGGGAAATTTGAATATAAACAAAATACTATGAAGTGTTAAGGAATTCTTTTTGGATGTGTATATGGTATTATGTATATACAGGAAAATATCTTATATATTGTTTGTTTGTTAGTTTGTTTCTGACAGGCAGAGTGGACAGTGAGAGAGAGAGAGACAGAGAGAAAGGTCTTCCTTTGCCGTTGGTTCACCCTCCAATGGCCACCGCGGCCGGCTCACTGCGGCTGGCACACCGCGCTGATCCAATGGCAGGAGCCAGGTACTTATCCTGGTCTCCCATGGGGTGCAGGGCCCAAGCACTTGGGCCATCCTCCACTGCACTCCCTGGCCACAGCAGACAGCTGGCCTGGAAGAGGGGCAACCGGGACAGAATCCGGTGCCCCGACCAGAGTAGAACCCGGTGTGCTGGCGCCGCAAGGTGGAGGATTAACCTAGTGAGCCGCGGCGCCGGCCAGGAAAATATCTTATATTTTTGAAGAACATTCTTTTTCTTTTTTTGACAGGCAGAGTTAGACAGTGAGAGCGAGAGCGAGAGCGAGAGAGAAAGGTCTTCCCGCTGGTTCACCCCCCAAATGGCTGCTACGGCTGGCACGCTGCGCCAATCCGAAGCCAGGAGCTTCCTCCTGGTCTCCCATGTGGGTACAGGGCCCAAGCACTTGGGCCATCCTCCACTGCCTTTCCGGGCTACAGCAGAGAGCTGGACTGGAAGAGGAGCAACCAGGACTAGAACCCGGGGTGCTGGCACCACAGGCGGAGGATTAGCCTAGTGAGCCATGGCACCGGCCAAAGAACATTCTTAAGAACTTAGAAACAAAATGTTATGATGGCAGTTTAACCTAAAATATATATTTTTTTGTGTAACACATCCTTAAATACATGCCAGGTATGTCATCTCCTACTTAACTGAGAACACACGATCTGTTTTAATCATTAGGTGCCAACACTGCACCTTCCTTAAAGATTTTCAAATGTCATGTTGTTTAGCTTCAGTGTTTGCCTTATTTATTGACTTACAAAATATCTGACTTTGCTGTAGTCAAATCTGTGAAATTATGTTCTAAGACATAAGTAAGTTTATATTTCTATTATCATTTGGTAAGAAATCCAGTGGATTTAATAAGTTGGCACATCCAAATCAAATCCTCAACTTAAAAATGTTCTATTAATATTTACAAAATAAGCATTTACTTAAATAGGTAGTAAATTGTCCTTTGAAAATAAGTTGAATTTCTTCTACTCACTTCAAGCAGTGCTTTTGTTAATCTCTGGAGGTTTCTTTCTTTCCTTTCCAGATCTTCCATCATCTTTTGAGTTGTCAATTTCTCTTTAGAAAGTTTTCCTTGCATTGACTAGAGTAAGGAAAATTGGAAAGCATAGCATTTTAACACGACTCCAAAGAAAAGAAAAAACACCAACTTCACCAAAAAAGTTTTTAATCAGTATAAAACACATCGAATCCAAAGTTACTGCTTAATGCTAGATTACAAATAACTCTTATTTTATTGATTCTAAAATTATATTAGGAGTATATTGGCAACACATCTATTTATTTTTCTTCATATGCTTCATAAGATGTAAGATAATAAAGCTCGTAAGATCATCCTTGTTTTTTATCTGAAACACAGCTAAACCTCCTTTCTCCTGGTGTACAGTATTCCAAGTGAATACGATGCTGAATTCTGATCAAAGGTCTATTATAGCATTTTGATAAGCTCATCTTTTTTACTGCATCATAAAATTACAAATTATCTAGACATGATACTATTCTAAAAAATTCTGTGTACACACCAAAGCAGCATAAAAAGACATTTAAAGAGTATTTGGCTATTTATTCCGATTTTTTTAGCTATGCACTAAAGAAAAATTTACCTATGCTCTGTAGTTACTAGTGACATGTAGGGTTTTTATTTATTTTTTAAAGATTTATTTATGCCGGCGCCGCGGCTCACTGGGCTAATCTTCCACCTTGCGGTACTGGCACACCGGGTTCTAGTCCTGGTCGGGGCACTGGATTCTGTCCCGGTTGCCCCTCTTCCAGGCCAGTTCTCTGCTGTGGCCAGGGAGTGCAGTGGAGGATGGCCCAAGTACTTGGGCCCTGCACCCCATGGGAGACCAGGAGAAGCACCTGGCTCCTGCCATCGGATCAGCGTGGTGTGCCGGCCGCAGCGAGCCGGCCTCGGCGGCCACTGGAGGGTGAACCAACGGCAAAGGAAGACCTTTCTCTCTGCCTCTCTCTCTCAGTGTCTACTCTGCCTGTCAAAAAAAAAATAAATAAATAAATAAATAAGTAAAATTTATTTATTTATTTAAAAGGCAGAGTTACACAGAGAGAGGAGGAGAGGCAGAGAGAAAGAGAGAGGTATTCCATCCGCTGGTTCATTCCCTAGTTGGCTGCAACGGTCAGAGCTGAGCTGATCTGAAGCCAAAAGCCATGAGCTTCTTCCAGGTCTCCCACGCAGGTGCAGGGGCTCAAGGACCTGGGCCATCCTCTACTGCTTTCCCAGGCCATAGCAGAGAGCTCAATTAGAAGTGGAGCAGCTGGGACATGAACTGGCACCATGTTTTTTCTTTTCTTTTTTTTTTTTTAATCAACTTTTTCCTTTTGTTGGATTATAAAACCAATAAACTTGTGACCAGAGGAAGGATGTAATTTTTTCCTCCAGGTCTACATTTCAGTCTTGTTTCTGAAAATACTTCAGTATACTGAGCACCTAAACAGCACACGATCTACTATGAAGTCTTTTCCCCCATTATCTCTGAAGGAAAAGGAGGACAGAGCACCATCAGTTGAGAGAAGCCTGTAAATATAAAGCAGTTTTCTCAGCAAGAGACTCAGACTTGATTCTTTAAAAATTCTGTCTGCTAAACCATGAAAAATTTATATTAGTGAACTCAAAAGTTGAATACAAAGTAATCTAACTCTATAAACAATTATATTTGCTTCCAAGTAAAACTTGTTTTATAGTCCATAAAAACAAATGACACAGCACAAAGTTATACAGTTCTTTATTTTTTGATCAAATGATATGAAGATATTTATTTAGATTGCTGAAGATCTTTGCTTTCTGGCCTGATGAGATTATTTGTTTAGAATCCAGAATTCAACCTGAATTCTTCTGAGGTCTTAACTCTTTATTAGAATTACGAAACAAAGACATCATAAATAAACTATTCTAAAACTGCCATTTTAACAATAAAACTGAGTCCAAGAGATGTTTCAAAAATTCACGATATAATTTCTTAGGAGATTACAGTGGGTTATACGTTTATCAATTAATAGTCATGTTGAATGTCACTAATAATTGGCTAGTAATTCCGACTACATCTTCCTATGTAAGAGTAAATGAAAATAGAACATCTTTTCCATAAGAGTAACTCTGAAATCTTTGCCAGCAGTGTCATTTATGATAAGACAGAAAATCAAATTTGGGAAATTACACCAAGTTTAACATATCTTATTGATTGGATTGAAGGGAAGCTATCTAATATGGGAAAGAGCTCATGGATATTTTGATCCCAAAAGGACAAAATGCTGTACCACTTTCAAGATAACACTAAGTATGAGTGCTATAGCTTTCTAACAGCAATATTTTACCTAAAACATTAATTACATTTCCTAAGTTGTATGAAAAAAAGCACATGCTTAAAGGTTGAGGTTAAAAGGAAGCAAAAAGGAAAATTTCTACTAAGCTTAGAATGGGCTAACCAGATTAAAACTGAAACAAAACTTGATTATTAAGCTATGTCTATAAAACGAAGCATAATTCAGGCAGTATACCATACATTTCTTTCTCTCTCTCTCTTTTTTTTTAACCATTCTGGGGTGTGTGGCACAGCAGGCTAAGCTACTGCCTGAAACATCATCATCCCACGTGAGCGCATTCCATTTCTGATCCATCTCCCTGCTAATGCACCTGGGAACACAGCAGAGGACGACCCAAGTGCTTGACCCTGTGCAAGTAGTACCTTTTTGGCATTTTACTTAAAATTCATATAGGCTCTGAAAATGTACATTAGCACTTATAAATGTAAATGCACAATATGTTTATTGTGGTATATGACTCCATAAGTTATTAATTTTATCTGCATAAAGTATTTTTACCTATTAAGAACACTTGATAGAAATTTTTAATTTTTCCTATAAAATGAATAATGTATATTATTTTGCTAAGAACTTTTCATTTTGAAACTTCTAAGATTGCTCAAAACTGGAATGCTCTAGTATGCATATATGAATGACTCATTTTCTGAAATGTTAGGCTTTCTGAAATTTAGAATAATAATCTGTTTATGCCTCACTAAGCATGCAGAGGATCAGTAAAATTAAAAATTTGCATTAATTTTGTAATGTTTGTAATCTCTTAAATTCCTAATATTATTTTTAAAAATTCTGCTAAGTTACTAACTTACAGGTATTTATTGTGATCATTTATGAAGTTGAAAAGTGGTTTTAAGCACATCTGTTGCTTTGATATAGTGATCCAGAAACGCCCTTATGGAAAGAAAACCAGATGTGTCTTAGCTAACAGATTCTATATAAACTGCATACTCAACGTAAGAGGAAATACTCTGAAAGAAAACTTACATTAGCAGTTCACACATACATAAATTATATATACACATGCCATACAAGCATATTACAAATGCATTATTTTATGCATAGAGCAAAAACCATTGCCAAAAACTGTTCTGTGTACTAAGTCACACAAAGTGAATAATGAAACTGTCTACTTCCCACTTTATATACACTACTTAAAAGTACTGAAAATCAAAACTAAAAGAAGTGAAAAATGTTCCTGTCTCCTCAAAAACATTCTAAAGTTAGTTTTTCTTGTGTGTATGTTATTTTATTTGGTTTGATTTTACTATGAGAGTAAAGTTATAAATTCATCTAGTCTAGTACATCATTTTGGTGCAATTGTCTTGATCTGTGCTAGTTGTACTCTGTAAATTCAGGGCAAATGTGAACTCAGTGAAAGAAGCAAATAACTTATTGGTATTTGGTATTTAAAAATGTATTGGAGTTCACAGGCATCTTGAAAGAATGATAGACCTTTGAGGGTATATGGAATGAACTCTGGAAACCTAATGCAGGAATCATAATGTATGGATTTATTGAACTTGATCAACTTGATTCTATTTACTGATTATATTGTTTTGATTTTTCTCTTAAATTTCTAATAGTTGTATAATGTATCTCAAAATTTAATTGCTAATGTTCCCTCCCTCCAACCTCTTTCCACACGCTCTAAGTACTTACCTATGATAAAAATAACATACAAAGTATAAAAAAAAAAAAAAACCAAATCCATAAAATTCTTGGCCTTTGTGGAACCTTTACAAGGGGGAAAAACAACAAAGGAAATAAAAACAAGGATGCAAATTACCTAGTACTGTATGTCAGAATTTGCTTACAGCCATACAGAACAAATATACAAAGTAAGGGGGAGGGAGTTGAAATTTTAAGTGAGGAAAGGGCTCAGGAAAAAGTGACGTATGAGGGAAGACAGGAAGGACATGAGGGACTGTGTCCCCAGCCGGCCAGAGCATGCTTCCGTCAGTACAAAGGCAGATGGTGTCTTCTGTGTTGGGAAAACAGCAAGAGAGCCAGGGTGGATAAGAATAGTAGGAGATGGAGTCAGAGAAGGCAGGCAGCACGGGGAACAGATTGTTTAGGGCCTGTAAGTCAGTGTAAGAATTGTGATGTTTACTTTGGAAAAAACGAAAAAATATTCAAGAGTTCTGAGCAGAAACATGATGTAACCTGATTTATGTTCAGCAAGATCACTCAGGCTGATGAGAATAGAGTGGGAAGGCAAAAGTAGAAGTTGGAAGAAATAACACAGATAAGAAAGATGGCTTAGATCAGGGTGGCAACAGAGGAGGGGGAGAGAAGAGGTCAGATTCTAGATATATTTAGAAGGAAATGGAATTTGCTGACAAATATGACTTAAGAGAGAAGTCAAGTGTAAGTCAAAGGTTTCTGGATTGGGCAAATGGAAGGGCAAACTTGTGCTAATAGGAAATCTGGAAAGTGGAGCAGGGTGTGCTTATTTTGGTGGTAAAGGAGTAAGAAATTCAGTTGGTGGTGAATAGGTAATTGGATATACAAGTCAGGAGTTCAGGGGAGAAATTTTTAGCTGGAAAAAAAACTTAGGGATTAGGGAGTACACAAGTTCAAGCTACAAAACAGTTAAGATCACCAGGAGAAACGGATGAATTCTAGGGAAAAAAATTCTATTTTTTCTTTTATTTAAGACATACAGCTTTATGTATTTCATATATTCAGACTCAGGAACATAGTGATACTTCCCACCCTGCCCTCCCTTCTTCCTCCTCCCTCTCCTATTCCCATTCTTAATTTTTACAAAGATCTGTTTTCAGTTTACTTAATGATCGTAAGGTTAACCCTTCACTAAATAGATTCCAACAAATAGTATGAAGGAAAAAAAACACTGTTCTTCAACAGAAGAGGCAACAGCTGTAAATAATCACTGAATCTCAAAAATGTCCATTTTGCCTCAATACATTATATTTTAGGTACTCTGTTATGTTAGATCAGAGAAAACACATGGTATCACTTTTTGGGACTGGCTTATTTCAGTACACATTATGGATTCCAGTTGTATCCATTTTGTTACAAAACACAGGATTTCATTTTTTACAGCTGAATAGTACTCCACAGTGTATAAATACCATAATTTCTTTATCCAGTCATCAGTTTGTGGACATCTGGGTTGATCCTATATCTTAGCTATTGTGAATTGAGCTGCAGTGAACATTGAAGGTACAGAAAACTCTTTCATATGCTTATTTCTTTTGGTTTGGGTAAATTCCCAGCAGTGGATGGCTGGATCATATGGTAGGTCTATATTCAGATTTCTGAAATATCTCCATACTATCTTCCACAGTGGCTGTACCAGTTTACATTCCCATCAACAGTGGATTAAGGTACATTTTTCCTCACATCCTCAACAGGATTTGTTGTTTGTTGATTTCTGTATGAGAGCCATTCTAACAGGGGTGATGTGAAACCTTATTGTGGTTTTGATTTGCATTTCCCTGATGGCCAGTTTTAAAACAGTATAAAATATTATTAAAAATACTTTAGGGGCTGGCGCTGCGGCATAATGGGCAAAGCCACCGCCTGCAGTGCCAACATCCCATATGGGTGCTGGTTCGTGTCCGGGCTGCTCCACTTCTGACTCTGCTCTCTGCTATGGCCTGGGAAAGTGGTAGATGATGGCCCAAGTGTTTGGGCTCCTGCACCAACATGAGAGACCCAGAAGAAACTCCCAGCTCTTGGCTTCAGATCAGCGTAGCTCTGGCCGTTGCAGCCAACTGGGAAGTGAACCAGTGGACAGAAGACCTCTCTCTCTCTCTCTCTCTCTCTCTCTCTCTCTCTCTGCCTCTCCTACTCTCTCTGTGCAACTTTGACTTTCAAATAAATAAATTTTTTCAAAAAATAGTAATATATGTCTTCAAAACAAAACTTTTTTTTAAAAAAGATTTATTTATTTGAAGGACAGAGTTACAGAGAGAGGTAGAGACAGAGAGTCAGTCTTCCATCCACCGGTTCACTCCCAAAATGGCTGCAACACTGAGAGCTGAGACAATCCAAAGCCAGGAGCCAGCTTCTTTTGGGTCTCCTCACGGGTACAGGGGCCCAAGGACTTGGGCCATCCTCTGTTGCTTTCCCAGGTGCATTAGCAGGAAGCTGGTCAGAAGAGGAGCAGCAGGGATTCAAACTGGACCCCATAGAGGATGCTGGCCCTGTAGACCAGTGCTTTTAATCACCAGTGCCACAGTGCTAGCTGCCAAAACAAATCTTATTAATATCACAAATGAAACTAAATTTACAGACATCAGCATTGTGGTATAGTAGGGAAAGCTGCCACCTGTGATGTTGCCATCCCATATGCACACTGGTTCATGTCCTGGCTGCTTCATTTCTCATTCAGCTCCCTGCTAATGTGCTTGGGAAAAGCAATGGAAAATGGCCAGTGTTTGAGCCCCTGCCACAAATGTGGAAGATCCTGGCTCTTGGCTTTGGCCTGGCCCACCCCTGGCCATTGCAGTCATCTGGGGAGTGACCCAGAGGATAGAAGATGCCTCTCTCTATCTCCTTCTCTTGGTAACTCTGACTTTCAAACAAGTAATTATGCAAATAAATAAATAAATTAGCATAAGTTACATTAATCTATTAACATGCTTCTCTAGTATGACAGGATTTATGCTACAGGTCTTAAGTTTATTGTGTCTAGTTCAACAACAACAAAACCTTAAAAGCAACTTCCTCTGAGATTTATTTTTATTGACATTTTATTGTGTGTATTTCAATAATCTAGAAACAAGGTACAAGTCATTTTAAATTTATTACTGAGAACAGCCGAAAGATCTCATGCTGAAATGATTCTATTAATGCTGCCATAATTTTCTGGTAACAACTTATTTGTAATTATACTTACAAGGTAAGACGATACTGCTAGTACTACAACAAATAACTATAAGGAGCTTGCATACTAAAAGAAAATGTCATCCATAAAGCATTAATAAAGGGAATTGCATTCTTTGAATGAAATTTCATATGTTTCCTTTGTACAGGTTTACAAATTAGTTATGAGAAAATACGTTAATGGCAACAGCATAAAATTTTGGAATGAAGACAATTTTGAATCCAATCTGAGCTTCTTGTGAGGAGCAATCATAGGTTAAGTCATTCAATCCTTCTGAACCCCACAAATTCATCAGGAAGAGTTTCCAGGCATAGAGGGTATTGTGAAACTTGGGCAGTGTATGTGCAGGTTTGTTTATCCATAAAGGCAGTCATGTTTGCACTGCAGTTATACTCTCCTGGGTCACAATTCACTGTATTACACTGAGTGAACACTTGTCAAGCCTCAGGAAATGGGACCTAGAATCTAAAAGTTAGTCTCAACAGGTAGCAACCAGAGAACTTCAGGGCTGTGAGGCAGGCATATTCTGCCATGTGAACTAGAGAAAGTTTGTTTGCAGAGAAAGAAAAGAAGAAAACACTCCAATGAGAGAGGCAACAAAACCTCTCCCTTCCTGAAGGCCAGCTTCATTCCTATCCATGGGTCCTGCAGCTACCTCTGTATTTCTGTATTATAGCAGATTCTACTATTTTTGCTCAGGCTAATCTGAGTTGGTTCTGTGGCTCAGAACCACAAAATCTAAATGGCTTTTACCTGGTATAAAATAGTTATGCAAAAAAACCTGAATTCTTTATATTTTAAAGAGTCCAGTCCACACTCAGTATAATGGATCAACTTCCTTGTGGGTCTAAGCTCCTGTCTGTTTTGTTTGAGAGTTATCTCTCTTGAAGAGAGTGTCTTAATTATGGTAGAAATTCAGCAAACAACTGATTTATGAATTAAATGAATGAATTCATGAAAACATCTGGAAAAGTAAACATTCAAAATTCAGTTTTTGTTTAAGTAAAAGGCTATATTTACTCATTCAGAAAATAGTTACTGAGCATCACTTATGTGCAAGGTACTGAGCTAAGTGCCAAATTGGGCAAGGACTGTTCAAAGACCCTAGAGTACCAGAAATGTAAGCTCCAGAAGTAAGTGTAACAGAAAATACAGTCAGGTATTTCACTTGACTTTAAGGAGCTAATATCACCACCACAGTTTGGAGTGTAATATACTAAAAAAATACACCTCAGTTTGGAGACAATTCACTTGAGAAATTTCCCAATTCTACTTCTAGGCAACTGAACATAAGGTGTTTTCCAGAGAAGATTCTGTTTTCCAAAATGCTCCAGCTTAAAAATCCTTCATTCCCGGAAAAGACCTTTTACAAATTTCCTCCTTAAGGTCTACACAGGAAGGAATCAGACCAACACTTTTCTGTGCATTTTTGCCTCTTCACTTTGAAGCAGTCAAGATTAATGCCAAGAACACAAACTGAAGTCGAACAGAATTAAAATCTAAGCTGTAACCTTGAACGCACCTCTCTAAATCTCAGTTACCTCTCAAGTATAAAATCAAGATGCTCTTCCTTACTTTGTAACATTACCACTGGAGGTTAGAGATTACAATTATCAACCAGAAGGCACTCAGTTCCTGTCACACATAGTATCGTCACTGTTTCACTGGCATCTTAGCAAACACTGCACTTGGCACCAGAGACTCCCTTTCTCACTTTGGCTCAAGTGTGGACAAATATTAAATTCTTTTCCTCATTTCTCTGGACTGATAAAAGGAAGAATTATCAAAATATCTGTAAAAACTAAAAGAAATAAGTGTGCAAACACCATCATACAGCCATCTTTTGGAATTCTGTTTCTAAGATGATCTGGTATAGCTCAAATTTCTTTCCTAAGTGAGCTATCCTCTTACAACCTGATATAACTGTAAAAATAAGCTGAGAGTTCTGCTTCCAACAAGACAGCATGAGGAACTCTGCAGACCTGCTCCCCAATGAAGTGGTGAATACTGTGAAAGAAAATATGTTTCTGGAAATGGTCCTAAGTGTATACAGCAAATGAAGAAACATTTATTTAAGAAAATTTCCTAAAACTCAGTAGAAACAGAGATCGTGGTATGTGTTGGTGAAATGGTGCCGCCTTATCTGAGGTGCCAACTTAAGCCTCAGATGCCATCTTGGGCTCTGGTCCAGTTGCCATCTTGTACAATAAATTTGGCCTCTCCAGAATCCAGCCTAGCTTACTAGGAGTCAGGTGACCAAATGACCCAACCACAAGCGTCAACTCCACCCCTACTCTAACGGGAACTGCTGCTCCCACTTCCTTATCCCTGCAAGGTTACAGCAAGGCCTGCTTTCCCACTCAGGCCTTCTCTCTTTTTGCTCTCTCTCGCCTTTTCCCTCCAGCCTGTCATGTTTCTCCCCACCCAACAATAACTTTTCCCCTTAGTCTGGTGTTTGGTGTGTTTTGTGATGGCCTTTCAGTGAGTGAAACAAAACTCATTCCATCCCTACCCCCTCACAGCTCACTGGGATGGAAATTCCACTCCAGATTAGAGTAATAAGATTAGAGTAACAGGCCCCTCCCCATCCATCTCCCAGTTGACGGTAATCTTTCCAGAAAAGACAGGGTATCATCCTAGCCCTAGGTATCTGTAGGTGAGGCTAAGTATTAGGATGGAGTTGCCAACTAGTGAACATAAAGCTGAATGGGCCAGAGAAAAAGCCACAGAAAAGAACTGTCCACAATAGGCCGATCTATGCAGAAGCAAAGTGGATTACTGGTTGCTTAGGGTTGGCAAAGGCATGATGGGTCAAGGGAGCAACAAAAAAATGGTATGGGGCTTCTTTTTGAGGCGATAAAAATGTTTTAAAATTGACTGTGGTCTTGGTTCCACAGATCTGTGACCATACTAAAAACTATAGAATTATACAATTTAAATGGGTGAATTTTACATATATGACAAAACTGTTACTAAAAAATTAGCACACTATAAAGAAAAAACAATGTGCTTGGGTTCTTCCAGTTTCTGGGTTTTTTGCTGATTTACAAGCAGGATCTACCAAAGCAGTTTAAATGTTTCATATGACACACTCTGTTGTCTTAGATACCAAATCATTTTTTGGAAGAAAACAGTCTTCCAACTCAGTTGCTCTCTTTGTCCAATGAGCACAATGAGGAACTTAACAACACTTCCTAAAGACTCTTAAGACTGGAACTATTGTCAGGACTATTGGTAAGGACTGCTTGGGGAACTTGTTCATAATACACAGGTAACTTAAACTTCATGCCAGAAAGACTCAATCATAAGTTCACAACAGGGCCCAGAAAAATATAGGTTCACAACAGGGCCCAGAAAAATACAGAAGTAATTTTAAAAGTATCCCAAATCATATGAATATCCATTCAGATTTGGTGACCACTCACAGCACAAACAGGCCCACATATATCCCCTTATGATTTACTTGAGCTGCCTTCCTTTCTACAACTCTGAGGAATCAGGGGGGTTAATAGACAGTCAATGGAAATTGGGGTGCATTTCCTTAGGAACCTCCTAATTTTACCAAGAGAATAGCAAGGGAGTGGTGATTCCATCCTTCTGAGCTCACAGGTTACCTATCCCACCCTTCTGGGTGGCTTTTTTGTTTTATCATGAGCAAGCCACACAGGATGAAAGATTACAAATCAGGTATGTTGATGGGTTTTGTCCCCACCTTGTAAATGAGTCAATCTGATTGTCAGGTTTTTTTTTTTCCTTTTTTTCCCCCAAAAATTGTGCTTAAAAACCCCACTGCCACCTACTATTTAGGGTTTCTTCCTCTCCTGGAAGCCTCCCACCCAAGCCACTCTGGCTGGAGGTCTCTGACTCTAATGAATCATGCTTTTAAATCTCTGAAAGAACCGAGGCAATAATATTCTCTCTGCTGATGTTTCACCTGTAACATCTCTAGCCCAGACACTAGTGATTTTTCAAAAATCAAATTGACCTTTTACACATTTTTTTTCTGAACATATCTTAATTATGCAATAATTATAATACATTCACAATAGATACACACACTATTCCTCCTATACCAAAAAGTACAAAGACTGTGGACAGGGCTTGTTTTTTTAAAAAGCTTCTTTTCCTCTGGTAGAAGACACTGTTTGGCTGGTAGGTTTTTTTAAAAAATGCTGATTTCTCAGATGACTTTTTAGTTTTTCATGCGTTAAAGCGTTTTCCTATAGGCAAAGTTTTAAAAATTAAGCTATTAAGCTAAGAAAGAAATTCACTTTGGGACACATTACAAATGTAAGGTAAATAAAAATAGAAGATTATCATCACAATAATAATGGGAAGATACTAAATCAATTGATATAGACTTAGGTTAAACAAGTTATAGTCTACCCATAAGGCATTCCATTGGCTTATAATCAGTTTTCTTGTTTCTAATAAGAAAATCTTCTTTGTATGACAGATTTATTAAAAACTGGGATAGAATCTTCTGAGGATGTAGAAACATCTTCTCTTCACATATTATAAAAAGTCAGAGTGTCAGTTTGAGATGGCTGGTTCCAATCATGCCTATAATAGTAAAACGTCTTAATGACCTTTTACATATCATTCTTTCTTTTGTGTGTTATGATCATTCAATGATAGTTGTTAACTCAGAACAACCATTTGAATGTGTAAGAACTTCAATTAGGAAACACTTTAATGTTTAAAAAAATGGGCAAACACAACTGAAATTTTTTACTCTATACATCTGCCATCAAAGGAGAATAGTGTACAATGGTTAACAGCTCACTGGAAACAAGCTTATGGTGGTGAACTGTGATTTTGAGAGGCAAACAGGAAGGAAGATAATGCCCAACAAAGAACTCAATCATACCCTGACTGCATCCATAACATTTATGGAAATGGTGGGAAATGTTCTACTGTAAAATGTCTTTTTGTATTGTATAGAAACAGAAGAGAGACCTGTAGGAGAAGAAGCCAGTTTAGTTATGGTGATTTCATGGATATAAAAAAAGGCAACAATTCTAAAAAAATCAACAAGTAAACAGGCACTTATACCAATCAACAACGATTATCATCTTGACAGCTGAAAAAAATAGTATCTAAATATGCATGTTTACAGCACTTGATTCAATTTCCAAATCAGCACGTACTTTTAGGTGAAGAATTATTTTTTTCTATATTCAAGAACAAATACAATAGAAGTAATAGAACATTGATTTCTCAACTTCTAAAGCTGTGAATCTATAAAGTTGCCAGCGGGCTATACTTGGTAAGATTTTATTTAACTTCTGGTGTGAGGTGGTAAAAACCATAGCTATATTTCATTCATGGCATATAATTAGAAAATAATACCTTACTTTTAATTGCCTATAAACTAGACATCAAAAGCACCTAGTGTAGGGTTTTATTTTTCCCTTTTGGGATTAAATTTAAACAGAATAGCTTGCTTGTATCCATGACAATGTAGTACTCCAATCAACCAAAGAAACTATGAACAAATTTGATCAACTCAACAGTTTGCAAAGATATAAAGAGGCAGTGGGACCTGAAATTCTAATACTAAGTTACCTCTGCCTACTAAATACTGGAAAATGGAACAACGTCCCAGCATTGTAGAGGAAAAAAAGCATCCAAACTATACAATAGCAGTGAAATTTATAATAAATTTAATACTGTGGTGATATGTTGTTTTCATATTCTTTACCACTAAGGCACCCACATATAATGGGAAGAGGAGAGGGATTTAGATTTAGATCTGAAATGAAATTCCAATTCTGACAATTACTACCTACATAATTTTGAAAAAACTTTCTCCAAGCCTGAATTTCAGCATGTGTAAATGGGATTAGCTACACTTATCTGATAAAGTGCTAAGAACTGAGTAAGATGGCATGAAAACTGATCAATGAATGTTAGTCCCTCACCTATGGCAAACAAGGCTATGAGCTTTCTATATGTTTTGTCATATTATCTAATTTATCTTTTCTCTTCCTCTCTCTCTCAGGCAGCAAACTAAATATAAATATATCTAATCAATGTTTGATGAACAAATTAGCCCAAGTTTAGTTCAAAATAAAAAAAATAATAAAAAAAACCTCTGCTGACTCTGATTATATAGTATTTTTGTGATATCTGGCTTAAATTTGAAAACGGTGCTATATCATATGGAAAGCACAACATAAGTTACATTGGTATAAGTTTGGCCAACCTTTCTGTGCAAATAAGGAAATACATGGCTGCTTTAAAGTATTAGTAACTGAAGGAAACTGCTCTCTTATTAGGTTGCTCAGCTTGACATTATGTCCACTAATTATTCCAATTAACTGGGTTGCAAAGTAACAATATTTTTTCAACCCAAAGTGTTCTTTTTAGGGGCTAGCATTGTAGCGTAACAGGTAAGCCACTGCCTGGCATCCCACATGGGCACTGATTCAAGTCCTGGCTGCTCCACTTTCAGTTCAGTTCTCTGCTAATACAAGTGGGAAAGCAGAGGAAGACTTGGGCCCTGCACCTGCATGGGAAACCTGGATGAAGCTTCTGGCTCCTGGCTTTGGCTTGGCCACTCTAGGTCACTGCAGCCACTTGGGGAATGAACCAACGGATGGAGGATATCTCTATTTTTCTGTCTGTAATACTCCAATTCAAATAAATAAAATAAATCATTTAAAAAAATGTTCTTTTTAGAATTTTCAGGGCTAGGCAAATAATTAGTGTTCAGTTTTAAAATCAGGAAATATTTTTAGGTTTTTCAAAAAAGTCATCATAAACCACTAAATACAAACAAAACCTAAGTTTTCAATTGTGAGGGGCTAATAAATGAGTTTATACAAATTGAGGAAAAACTTTCTCATTATGTAAGTCACTCAACTCCATCTTTGCAATATCTCCATTTATCTCTGTGCCTCCTACTGAGTTTCTTGAGAAGACTATGGAAGCTCTTCTACAGATCTGGAGTATAGCAAAGTGGTTGACACATTATATACCCTACAAAATTTGTGGAACAAAAATATTTTCATTCTTTTATTCATTTATCAGATTTTTACTGAGCCTCCATGTATGTGTGAGCCACTGTTTGTGGTACTGGTGACTCACCAGGGAATAAACCCTTGTCCATTCCGGAAGAGTTGGAGAAAATGGAAAACCAATATAACGTCAGATGCTGTTTTACAAATTGTTGTTGGAGTGGATGTTTGGTAGATTGTCTGATGTGAGTCCTGGCTTTTCCACTTCCAATGCAGCTTCCTGCCAGTGCATTCCCCAAGATACAGTAAATGCTTGCACAAGAACTTGGGCCCTTTCCATCCACATGGGACACCTAGACTGAATTCTGGGTTCCTGGACATGGTTTGGCAAAGCCCTGGTTGTTTTGGGCATTTGGAGAATGAATCAGAAAATGGAGGACTTTTCCTGCTCTATCTCTCTTTCAAATAAAATGAACATAATTTTAAAAATATTTTAAATTGCTACTTATAAAGTGATATTAAAGAAGCTAAGAGTGTGGTCATGGAGTTTTCCTACAGGAGGAGTTGGAGAAGAACATTCTAGGCAAAAGTATTATTAAGTGCCTCAAGGTATATGCTGTGCTCCAACACCACAAGAATGCAGCTAGCCTACAAGTTAGTAAGGCAGAGACATGAGAGGTGATGTTGAAAATAACCTGAGATGGATCATACAGGGATATTTGTCTTTGTAGTTTATTCTTTTTTAGTGTTAATCATATTTTTTATTTAAAAAAAGTTTTAAGGTAAACAAATTTCATGTACTTCATATATACAGATATAGGAGCATAGTAATACTTCTTATCCTATCCTCCCTCCCCATACTCTCACCCCTCCTCCTCCTTCCTTTCCCATTGCTGCATTTAATTTTCACATTGATCTACTCTATTTTATACTCCTAAGAGTAACTCTATACTAAGTAAAGAATTCAACAACTAGTAAGAGAAAAACACTGTTCATCAATGGTACAGACAAGGGTTGTAAACAATCATTGAGTCTCAAAATGTCAATTTTACTCCTATACATTACATTTTTTGATACTCTATTAGTTACCATAGATCAGGGAAAACATATAGTATTTGTCTTCTGGGACCGGCTTATTTCACTAAGTACAATGGTTTACAGTTGCCATTTTTTTTCCAATGGCTGAGTAATATTCCTACACACACACACACACACACACACACACACACACATATATTAATCTCATAATTTCTTTATCCAGTCATCAGTTGATGGATATCTAAGTTGATTCCATATCTTAGCTATTGTGAATAGAGCTGCAATAAACATACGGGGGTAATTTCATATGTGATTTCATTTCATTTGGATAAATTCGCAGGAGTGGGATGGCTGGGTCATATGGTAAGTCTATTTTCAGCTTTCTGAGGTATCTCCACAATGTCTATACTAGTTTGCATTCCCACCAACAGTGGATTAGGGTACCTCTTCCCCCATATCCTCACCAGCATTTACTGTTTATTGAATTCTGTATTAGAGCCATTCTAACTGGGGTGAGATGAAACCTCATTATGGTTTTTATTTGCATTTCCCTGATGGCTAGTGATGCTGAGTATTTGTTCATGTGTCTTTTGGCCACTTTAATTTCTTCTTTTGAAAAATGCCTATTCAAGTCCTTTGCCTATTTCTTAACTGGATTGTTTGTTTTGTTGTAGCTGAGTTTCTTGAGCTCTTTATAGATTCTGGATATTAATCTTTTACCGGTTGCACAGTTTCTAAGCATTTTCTCCCATTCTATTGGCTGGCTCCTTCATTTTGCTGAGCATTTCCTTTGCAGTGCAGAAGCTTCTTTGCTTGATAAAACCCCATCTTTCTATTTTTGCTTTGATTGCCCGTGCTAGAGTGATGGGAAACCTCTGGAAAAATTTGGCTGATAAACTTTCAGTTTCTTTATATCCTAATTCTAATGTTACTTTTGAAATAAAAACAAAAAAATGGTGAATGATTTGCATGTCCTAAGTATAAACAGTCCAGTTTGATTGTCCTTTGGCTATATTAAGTGACTAGTTTAATCAAAGGCCAGTCTGTTTCAACAAATGTGCGGGCCTGATGGATTGATTTCATAAGTTGCAACCTTTATTTTGTGTTTGCTGACAAAACTTCAGTTGTTCTACAAGTACATTATAATGAGTAGATTATTGGGTTCTGTCAGTCATTATTATCTGACTTATCATAGACCATGACAAAAGGAATTTCTATTTCATTTGGTAACATTGTCCAACAAGAAAACATAATAAAATTAACTCAGTTCAAATTAAGAACAATCAACAATTAACTCTGGCACAGAAACTTTGGTAATAAGACTTGTAATATTTTTATCACTTATGAAGGTAGTTCAAAAGGTTCATGGAAAATGTAACTAAAATGTAATCTTATGTTGATGCACAAAAATTCATGAATAGTTTTTTAATTTGAATTTTGCATGAAATTTTTGAAACCCCTTTTACAATTTTTTGCACCAAGATAAACATCTTTTATTTCATTTTCCAAGATACTTTTGAATTACCCTTGTACTACTGCTCATAGTAGTTTGTATTTTTAGATATCTGTATTAGTTGAAATGTGTTTTTTTCTACTACTTGTGGAGGAATCTTAATGCAATTTACTGTCATACATTAACAAGTATACAGTCATATGTAAATATGTCATGACTATATAAATGAACATGTATTAGAGAATGTAGTTATATGCCATCTGATTCTCTGAGGTAAAAACAAATATTTAATTAAAATGTTAGTCTTATAATACAGAAGAAAGTAACATACAGAGTTATTAGTAAGGGGAGTAAAGTTAAAGGGATAGTGATCAATTCCACCTACAATTAGAGATCTTTCTAGATTTCATAGTAATAATGCTTCTGTAGAATCTGGAAACTGATTGTCAGATGGGTATTCCAAGAACACAGGAACATTTTGGGAAGCTACAAACACTGAAACTTACTGAAGTAATACATATGCATATACATACATCCTTACTTATGAATGGTGTATATGTCAAGAGAGTAGGAAGGAACTATAAAATCAACTGATGGGAATGCCAGGGTTTTAATTTACAGATAATAAAGAGGTAACAGATTATTTCTATATTTTAGGAGCTTCACCTCTGCACAATGGGTGCAGAGGACGCCTAATTGGAAGATAGAGAAAAACAGTTAGGTTAGGCAGTATCAGTGGGGATACACCAGGGGGGGGACAAAGAAATGCTTGCTGGAAACCAATATTTATGAGATGTGGAAGAGAAATGGGGTTTATTATATAACTCTAAAGAGAATTGTATAGCAGAATGGAGTGAGTAGAAGAAGAACAGAATAGGGCTTTGAGTATGTTTCCAAATGGAAATAATATATAAAGATCAAATAATGTGTGAACTACAATCAGTCCACTATTTCTTACTAAATCACTGATGATCTTAACCAAATGTACATTCAATTAAACAGAGTGAAAGACAAGGCAAAGAGAACAATTTTCATAATTGCTTGAAGAAATGATTTACCAAATAGCATTTATTGATCTTGTCATACAAATACATACATACTTCAGTATTTATGGGTTATGTCATATTAAGAATAAATCAGCATATATCTAAATCAAAATTAATATATAAAATATTCCTCACCTGAATTTCTACAATCATTCTGTCAATCTCATCTTGTTGGCTGTCTATTATCTAAAAGCAGGAAATAAATTGGTCTGAATCAATTCATTTTTCCAGTGCTTTTTAAAAGCATCATTATTTTAAGAAAACAAAGAGAAGTACAAGTGATTATAAATTTATTTATTAAAAAAAGGTTTGGTTCCTTTTCTTCTACAAATGTATTCATTTCAAGTATTCCTTATATAGAAATATGATTTGAATTACACATACACAAAACTATACAAGATTTCTCCATGCAATTTAAAAAAATACACTTTGAGACTGAATAATATACAGAGAAAAAAGATATCCTTTGCTTTGGCTTTTATTGAAATTATTTTAAATTGTTTAAATTGCTATTTTCTATTCAGATAAAAACATTCAAAAACTCCATAAGCTATTAAACAGCAAAAATATAAATCAGATGAATTTCTATCTATACACACTTATCCAGACAGTGCAAATTTCATTTTTATTATCAAAGATATCTACTGACCTTACTAGCAGTCTCATTTTGTTCTCTGAGATTATCATTTTCACTCTGAAGCTGCTTTGCATCTAGCATGGGAAGGCGGATTCCATCTTCAAGGCATCTTTCTACTTTTTGCTGTAAACTGTTTCAGAAAGAAACAAGCATATGAATAAAATAAGCTGTATTCGCTGATTTTGGTAGATGATTTTGACATAACCAATATTCTTTAAAGTCTATAATATTTTTTAATCAGGCAATAATCAAGACCCACAGAGTATATGAATAAATGTATCTATATTTTACAGGAGTTAGAAGGACCTATAATTAGATACAGACCCATCATGTTTTCAAAAACAGCAAATCTGAGACCAGAGTCCAGATCTGCTGAGTCTGTGACATGCTTGAGTTTCAGTGGAGTTCTTCATATCCCAAATCTGAGGTTATCTATAACCTAACTTCTACTCTTTTTCTCTCTAAGATGACTGTGGTAGGAAGCCCGAGATTATGGATACATGCCTTTTGCTCTTTATTCTAAACTCAGCAAATGTTGGTTTGTAAGGACCAGCAGAGTTACATTTCTCCCATAAGAGCAGCAATCTACTATGTTTATAACTTGGCCTAACAGTTTCTTATGCTAATCAAGGCAAAAAATTGAACTTTAGAAGAAGGAACAACAAAAGGAAGCCCTTCTGGTACATTGAAAATAAAAAGGTTAAGGGGAGAAAAAAGACTTGAGAAAAGAATACGTAACATCTGTGTTAAGAGAAACATCATTAGAACAGGAACATCACTAAAATCTTCTTTTTTTTTTAATTTTTTAAACTTTTATTTAGTAAATATAGTTTTCCAAGTACAGTTTATGGATTACAATGGCTCCCCCCCCCATAACTTCCCTCCCACCCGCAACCCTCCCATCTCCCGCTCCCTCTCAATTATCTTTATATACAGAAGATCGATTTAGTATATATTAAGTAAAGATTTCATCAGTTTGCACCCACACAGAACATAAAGTGTAAAATACTGTTTCAGTACTAGTTGTAGCATTACTTCACACTGGACAACACATTAAGGACAGAGATCCCACATGAGGTGTAAGTACACAGTGACTCCTGTTGTTGACTTAACAATTTGACACTCTTGTTTACGGTGTCAGAAATCTCCCTAGGCTCTAGTCATGAGTTTCCAAGGCTATGGAAGCCTTTTGAGTTCGCCGACTTCGATCTTATTTAGACAAGGTCATAGTCAAAGTGGAAGTTCTCTCCTCCCTTCAGAGAAAGGTACCTCCTTCTTTGATGGCCTGTTCTTTCTACTGGGATCTCACTTGCAGAGATCTTTCATATAGGTGTTTGGTTTTGTTTTTTGTTTTTTGTTTTTGTTTGTTTGTTTGTTTGTTTTGCCAGAGTGTCTTGGCTTTCCACGCCTAAAATACTCTCATGGGCTCTTCAGCCAGATCCGAGTGCCTTAAGGGTTGATTCTGAGGCCAGAGTGCTGTTTAGGACATCTACCATTCTATGAGTCTTCTGTGTATCCCACTTCCCATGTTGCATTGTTCTTTAGAACAGTTCTGTCACTGATAAAAACTATACTTTGAGAACAGCAGAGTACTAAGTGATAGACTTATAATTTGGCTTGTGATATTTTCATTGTTTTTCTTCAAGTATTATGGCTCTTCTACACTTTCTCTCTTCCAAAAAAAAAAAAAAAGGAGAAATGTCATATGTAAATTAAAGACAAAGAAGTGACAATCCTAGATGTGCAGTAAGGACTTCAAATGTGTTTATGAGAATGACACCAGAGACCTGTTATGTAATACCCACCCATTCCCGGCCATTATGGCTATTTGGGGAGTGAATCAGCAGATGGAAGATCTCTCTCTCTCTTTCTCTTTCTCTCTCTCTCTCTCGTGTGTGTGTGTGTGTGTGTGTGTCCTCTCTCTGTAAAAGTCCACATTCCATATCAGAGTGACTGGGTTCAATTCTCAGCTCTGGCTCCTGACTCCAGCCTCCTGCCAGTGCAAGCCCTGGATGGCAGTAATGATGGCCCAAGTAACTGGGTTCCTGTTACCCATAAGGGAGAACTAGATTGGGTTCCTAGCTACCCATTTCAGCCCTGGCCATCCTGGGTATCTGGGGAGTGAATCAATGAATATGAGCTCTTTCTCAATTTATCTGTCTCTTTCTCTGTCTCTCAAATATGAAAACATAAAAAATTACTAAAGTATATTAACTTAAGAAGAAAAGCAAGCCATTTACAAAGAGACGAAAATGTACTCTCTCATGGGAAAACAACAAATGAGTTTTCTTTCATGTCTAAGTCTTCAGATTATGTAGCAATAAATCTCTTGAATAGCAGAAGTAGCTACTATTACAATACTAGGGATCCTACCCACATATTTCACTTTAATTTTTACTTCTAATGGAAAGTTGTATAAATTCCCAATAATCCTAAATATTCACAAAACAGGAAGCCTAGAAATATTATACAAAACAGATAAATGTAATGATAGAATTCATAGCCACATACACATCTTAAGTTCTTTTGGGACTCAAGGGATATAGAGCTGAGGTAATTAAGATAACATCCCCATCACCTAAGATTAAGTGACAACAGGGCCAAACAAGTTCTGAAGAATTATAACTCCTTTGGTCTTTAATACCTATCTGAAATCAAAAGAAATTTACTAGGGTATATCACCTTGGAAAGCATCAATGCAAAGTTTAAAAACAGAAATTTTGGGGCCGGCGCCGCGGCTCACTAGGCTAATCCTCCGCCTAGCGGCGCCGGCACACCGGGTTCTAGTCCCGGTTGGGGCGCCGGATTCTGTCCTGGTTGCCCCTCTTCCAGGCCAGCTCTCTGCTGTGGCCCGGGAGTGCAGTGGAGGATGGCCCAGGTGCTTGGGCCCTGCACCTGCATGGGAGACCAGGAGAAGCACCTGGCTCCTGCCATTGGATCAGCGCGGTGCGGCCGCAGCGCGCCGGCCGTGGCGGCCATTGGAGGGTGAACCAATGGCAAAGGAAGACCTTTCTCTCTGTCTCTCACTGTCCACTCTGCCTGTCCAAAAAAAAAAAAAAAAAAAGTTTAAAAAAAAAAAAAAAACAGAAATTTTGGAAGGCCAGCATTGTGGTGCAGAGGGTTAAGCCACAGCCATTAACAATACTTGTACCTATATGAGTGCTAGTTCAGGTCCTGGCTGCTCCACTTCCAGTGAAGCTCCCTGCTAATGTGCCTGAGAAAGCACAGAACACAGCCCATTTATCTGGGTCCCTGTCACTCTTGTGGGAGACCCAGATCTGGTTCTGGGCTCCTGGATTTGGCCTGGCCAGCTTAGCCCCAGCAATTACAGACATTTAGGGAGTGAACCAGATATAAGATCTGTCTCTTCAACTCTCTTTAACTCTGGCTTTCAATTAAATAAAATGAGTCTTTTAAAAAAAATGGAATTGTTTTTTTGAAATGCACTATACTAAATTTTTCCAAATCAAGATTACTCAGTGTTCTTGAAAAACCATGTAAGAGAAAAATCTAATAAAAGAGAAGGTATTGCCAATTCTGTTCTTACAACACAGATTAAATTTACTATCATAATGCTATGGTTTCATCTTATCAATAAAGATGAAAGAAAAAGCTGTATGTCCAATTAGTGAGGATCAGGAATCTTTTTTGAGGCTAAAGAATAAGTATAATGGGGTAGGCTTGGAATGCCCATATCCCATATCAAAGTTCCTGCATTCAAGTTTTGGCTTCACTTCCAATTTCAGCTTCTTGCTGATGCACACTCTGGAAGGCAGCAGATGACAGCTAAAGCTGGGTCCTTGCTACCCACATGGGAGACCCAGATGGGTCTGGGCTCCTGGCTTTCACTTGGCTCCTGGCTATTGTGGGCATTTGGATAATCAACCAGCAGATGAAAGATTAAAGATCTTTGTGTTCGGGACGGCGCTGTGGCACAGCGGGTTAACACCCTGGCCTGAAGCGCCGCATGGGCTCCGGTTCTAGTCCCGGCTGCTCCTCCTCCGATCCAGCTCTCTACTATGGCCTGGGATAGCAGTAGAAGATGACCTTTCTGTCTGCCTCTCTGTCTCTCTCCTCTGTTTTTTTTCCACCCCCAGTCCCAATCAAAAAAAAAAAAAAAAAAAAAAAGATAGGTAAAACATGTGGAGTTATAAAAAAAATTAAAGTGCAGGAAAGCAGAATAAAGGAGAAAAATATAGAATGACAAGTGCACAATTTTTTTAGAGCTGAAATTAGGAGCATTAAAGACTGAGCTGTCCCAGAAATCAGATATTTTTTGCATTGAAATCCAAGAAAAAAAAAAAAAACAGATCAGGCATATTTAGACTTCGACAGTACAACTAAAGCAATATTAACACTGGTTTTTATCTAAAAGCTGAATATACAATGAGTTATTTCTTATATTTAGATTTTTGTTGCCAAATTCTTCAAGATAGTTTCATCTATTTATAGAAACTAAGGTTTAAGTTTTACAAAAGACAGAATATGTTTATGCATACTTCATATAATAGAGCTCTCTAGGTGTTTCATGAATCCAGTATTAATTTCCAAGCCTAAATACACAAACTGAATATACTAACAAACGACATTAACTGTAATTCTAACTGGTTAAATTTAAAAAGGCATCCCATGAAGCAAAATATGTAATTAAGTTTAGAAGAGCAGAGCTGCCATAGCTGTTACTTACAGTAAGATGAAATGGGAGCCAATTACTCATTTTGATGTATCATATTAGGGAGTGCAGTTTGAGTATTTTGCTGGCTTCATTTTTGTTATTTAGAATTTTACTTCCTTTTTGACAAAGCCCATCAGATAAAGGGTTTATGTTAACATTTTTAGTCTTCAATTATTATATATATTTTTTACTCTTCTCATCTAAACCTTTGTCAGTATGTTACTTTGAAATGTTAAATCACAACTGGGACAATCTGTTTCAATGAAATTATATGTTTGGTTAATAATACCGTTTTAAGATAAGATTAAAAACTAACATTTTAAGTGAAATGCTTTATGAAAAATATAACTGAAAAAAATGGAAAAGGATTCTGAAAGTTTTCTTACCTCTGAACAGTAGTTACTAACTCCTTTTCTTTCTTTTTCTGGCATATTAACTGTGCCTCTTTATCCTGACATTGTTTTTGGATCTCTTCAAGCTTTTTTTCTGTCTCGATCAAAGTCTCTTGCAAATTCTTATTTTTTTCTTCTAGAACCTGCAGCTAAGAGGGAATTTTTTATAGTTCATAACACATGGAATATTACTATGTTTCTATTAGAAATTGTTATCATTTTCAAGGATTAACAGTCTAATAGCTAAAATAACAATGTCTCCTTTTCCTCTAGAGTCCATAACACTGTACCTCCTTTATGTGGTACAGATTTGGGGGAATGGAATTAAAAAGAAGACAATCGGGTTAAAAATTTCTAAAAGACAGAAAGAGGTTAGTGGGCTCCTTTTAAATTTTTCAAAGGATATTTTAACTGTGCTTATATAAATATATATATATATATATGTATCAAATAAAATTTATCATTTTAACCATTCTAAGTATACAATTCACCAGTGTTAAGCACATTCACATTAATGTGTAACCAATCTCCAGAACTCTTCATCTTGCATAATCCAATATATACCCACTAAACACTTCTCACTCCATCCCCTGGCAAATATCTTGTAATTTCTGTCTCTATAATTTGACTACTTTCAGTATCTCATATAAGTGGAGTCATACTTATTTGTCTTTTTGTGACTGGCTTATTTTACTTAGTGAAATATCCTTCAGGTTAATTTAAGTAGTAGCATATGTCAAAATTTTCTTCCATTTAAGGGTAAATAACATTTCATTGTATGTATATCCACCTTTTGTTGACCCATGCATTCATCTATAGAAACTTGGACTGCTTACTCCTTTTGGCTGTTGTGAATAATGACATTATAAACATGGTTGTAAAAACATTTGTTAAAGATCCTTAATGCTAGATATTCCAATGAGTATAAGGAGGTATGATGTCATTTTTTAAAAGACTTATTTATTTAAAAGGCAGAGTGAAAGAGAGAGAAGGACAGAGAGTACAAGAAAGATTAATCTACCATTTTGCTGGTTCACTCTAGATAGCCACGATAGCCAGGGCTGGGCTAGCGTGAAACCAGGAGTCAGAAACTCCATCTTGGTCTCCCAATAAGGGTGGCAGGGACCCAAGTACTTGGGCCATCTGCTGCTGCCTTCCCAGGTACACTAGCAGGAAGCTGTATCAGAAGCACAGTAGCTGGCGCTTGAATCAGGACTCCAATATGGGACGCTGGCATCAAAGGAAGCAAATTAACCTGCTATGTTGCAACACTGGCCACTGATGTCATGTTTTAAAATCTACACTGTTCTCTGGTCTGCTCACGCAAATTTTTGTGGTCTTTAAATTTCTTTCTGATTTTAACTTCCATTACTTTCATGTCTTATAAATTAATATAAAGTAATCAAAAATGTTATGTAGGTCTTAGAGTATGCTGAATAATGATACTACATGGATTAAACCAATAATTCTCAACTAAAAGTGATTTCTCCACATGGGGCATTTGGAAATGTCTATCAACATTTTTGGTTTGGGAGAGAGATGGGGCGGTGCCATTGGTTTCTAGTATGTACAGGCCAGAAACGCTGATGTGAAATTGATGTATATCAATCAATGCATAGAGCAGAACTCAAGCAAAAAAATTTCTACCCCTTTCTACCCCCAGGGCCACTGTTGTGGCATGGTGGGTAAAGCCACCACCTGCAATGCCGGCATCCCACGTGGGCACTGGTTCATGTCTCAGCTGCTCCACTTGCAATCACCTCTCTACTGATGGCCTGGAAAAAACAGTGTAGGATGGCCCAAGTGTCTGTACCTCTACCACCCACATGGGAGATTGAGAAAAGGCTACTGGCTCCTGATTTTGGCCTGGCCCAGCACCGGCCCTTGCAGCCTTCTGGGAAGTAAACCAGTAGATAGAAAATCTCTCTATATTTCTCTCCTTCTCTTGCTGTAACTTTGACTTTCAAGTAAATAAATAAATCTTTAAAAAACAAAATTTTCTTCTCCCCAAAATGTCAATAGTGCTGATACTGGGAATTTGGGGATAATAAATAGGGGCCAGAGCTGTGGAGTAGGAAGGGAAGCCGCTGCTTGCAGTGCCAGCATCCCATATAGGCACTGGTTCATGTCCTGGCTGCTTCACTTCCAATCCAGCTCTCTGCTAAGGCCTGGGAAAGCAGTGGAAGATGGCCCAAATCCTTGGGCACCTGTACCCGCATGGGAGACCCTGAAGAAGCTCCTGGCTCCTGACTTCGGATCGGCATAGCTCTGGCTGTTATGGCCATCTGGGGAGTGAACCAGTGGATGGAGGATGTCTCCCTCTCTCTTTCTCTCCTTCTCTCTCTCTTTCTGCTTCTGCCTTTCTGTAAGTCTACCTTCAAACAAATAAATAAATAAATCTTAAAAAAAAGACTGAAAAGTAGATTTAATGGATTTATAAATAAGGTTCCAAGAGGGGATACCTCACCAGAGTTTGTAGAAATACTTTGCATTAGATATTGCTAAGAAAGGGAAGCAGTCCTAAGAAGAAGTCAGAAGAGTACATGAAGGTCACAATCAGGGTATGAGAAATAATTTACAGCAAAATTAAGAAGAATGAAGAAATCAAGTATCTAGAAAGATAGCCAAGAAAAGGTCTTACAGAGCTTTGGTGAATCCAATGAATCTTGAGGAAAGTAGGAGAACATGTGTGGTATGAGGGGCGTGGTTTATCAGACTGGTTTAGAAACTACTTTCAGAGTAGAATACAAAGCAAGAGACTCACCACATAGGTTCATTAGAAAAGTAACCACATATTAACTGACAACAAGAAAGATCTGGTCATACTTAGATGAACAAAATTTCTGATTAATGTTAAATTTTTAAAATGGCAATAACATATATACTTCATAATGAGCCAAATTCAAAAGGACTATCATGTCAAAATGAGCATTTTTATTTCATGTTACCTGTAGACTTTGACTCTGTACATCATCCAGAGTTGGAAGATCAGCCAGATATTTTTCCAACGTCTCAATTCTTCTCTGTTTTTCTTTGTTTTGTTCAGCTTCCTTCTGACACTTCTTTTTCAGGCTACTGATGTATCTGTCTCTGGTTTTAAGCTAAAGAAAAAGACTATGAATCTTCAGTAGTCTTGAGTCATTTAATAAAAATGACAAAACGAACATTTCAATCATAGGCTTAACTGAATTTACCTACAGTTCCAGGTTACAGTGAAGACCAGCAACACGTTAATTATGGTTTACCTTATTTAATTCTAAGATTCACATGTTTTCAAATTTTCATATCAAGAGCTCTGGGTTGGCTGGCACCACGGCTCACTAGGCTAATTCTCTGCCTTGTGGTGCTGGCACACCGGGTTCTAGTCCCGGTTGCCCCTCTTCCAGGTCAGCTCTCTGCTGTGGCCAGGGAGTGCAGTGGAGGATGGCCCAAGTGCTTGGGCCCTGCACCCCATGGGAGACCAGGAGAAGTACCTGGCTCCTGCCTTCGGATCAGCGTGGTGTGCCAGCCGCAGCGCGACGGCTGTGGCGGCCATTGGAGGGTGAACCAACAGCAAAGGAAGACCTTTCTCTCTCTCTCTCTCTCTCTCACTGTCCACTCTGCCTGTCAAAAAAAAAAAAAAAAAAAGAGCTTTGGGTCTATATTATTATTGCTACATTACTGTTGCCTTCACATGCGCAAATTTGGTCAAGGCTGCTCATATTCAACAGTCATTTCAATAGTGTTATATACATGTTGAAACTCTGTGTTAGATTTAAAATGGTGCTTAAAATAACTGCAAAAATATCACATTATAACCTGGCATAGAAAATACTATTGGGTACCCACAAAGGTACAGAAGGTATATCCAAATAATTTATATGAACTAAAAAAGATAGATATTTACAAGTAAATAAAGCTGTTGTGTTACTAAAATACTTGCAAAATAATTGTTTAGACTTGTACTAAGTAAACAATGCAACAAAAGCCAGAACTTACCAAATATTTAACAACAGACTAAAGACAGGTACAATCAATTCATACCTCGAGAAGGACTACAGTTAAGGTACTGTGTCATACTGGAATTTATTTTCTTTCTAAAAATCATCAAACTAAGGAACCTGGCCATTTATGCCATTTTAACATCAATGAATTAGGCTAATGGAACATCTACTACAGAACATTAATGGCACATGACATTAGTAAATCTCAATTGGTATAGGCTAAATCTCCAAATTTTATGTACGAATGTTCTTCACCTTACCAGCTGAAATATACCATCTTTAAATGTCACATCCCATTTTCCAAGTTCTTTCACACTTATCATCTTTATTATCAGTTAAAAATAAAGTATATAAAAATAGCTGCTTAAAATATAAACCCTAGATTCATATTTACCTTAAATTACCTATCTGCCAAACATTTACTTTTTAAGAAACTTAAAGGTTCTAAAACGTCTTTACAACCTTTCCCCTTGCTCACCAGGGAAATTAAACGGCAGTAATTAATGGCATAATGGATTACTCTTTCAAATTTTATTAACGTTAACACTTGTCCACAGTCTAGTTTCTTTCATACCTTATCTAATTTATTTCAGGTCTAATGCATAACAAATGTTATTAAACCAACTTCAATTGGAAAAATTAGTCACATTTCATCTATGACACTAAGATCCATTTGTTTCTTTAGGTAAAAAGCAAGCCTGGTAAAACTGACAAATCATATTATTTACTGGAGCTTTCTTAGGATTAAAGGTGAGTATGCTTGTGCGACAGCTTAATCTGTGACCTACCAGAATGGATAAACACAGAAGGCTGGCACCGGTATTGTCCTGAAAGACCATATAATACAATTCCTTTTTAAAATACGAGACCCAGAGATCTTATGTGACTTAAGAGTCACAGGATCAGACTTGGGATTTTTTTTTTATTTTTTTTTAACTTTTATTTAATGAATATAAATTTCCAAAGTACAGCTTATGGATTACAATGGCTTCCCTCCCCCCATAACTTCCCTCCAATCCGCAACCCTCCCGTCTCCCACTCCCTCTCCCATTCCATTCACATCAAGATTCATTTTCAATTATCTTTATATACAGAAGATCAATTTAGCGTATATTAAGTAAAGATTTCAACAGTTTGCTCCCACACAGAACATAAAGTGTAAAATACTGTTTCAGTACTCGTTATAGCATTACTTCACACTGGACAACACATTAAGGACAGAGATCCCACATAAAGAGTAAGTACACAGTGACTCCTGTTGTTGACTTAACAATTTGACACTCTTGTTTATGGCATCAGTAATCTCCCTAGGCTCTTGTCATGAGTTGCCAAGGCTATGGAGGCCTTTTGAGTTCGCCAACTCCGATCTTATTAGACAAGGTCATAGTCAAAGTGGAAGTTCTCTCCTCCCTTCAGAGAAAGGTACCTCCTTCTTTGATGACCCGTTCTTTCCACTGGGATTCTCACTCGCAGAGATCTTTCATATAGGGTGGTGGTTTGTTTGTTTGTTTGTTTGTTTGTTTTTGCCAGAGTGTCTTGGCTTTCCATGCCTAAAATACTCTCATGGGCTCTTCAGTCAGATCCAAATGCTTTAAGGGCTGATTCTGAGGCCAGAGTGTTGTTTAGGACATCTGCCATTCTATGAGTCTGCTGTGTATCCTGCTTCCCATGTTGGATAGTTCTCTCCATTTTTTATTCTGTCAGTTAGTATTTGCAGACACTAGTCTTGTTTATGTGATCCCTTTGACTCTTAGTCCTATCATTATGATCAATTGTGAACAGAAATTGATCACTTGGACTAGTGAGATGACATTGGTACATTCCACCTTAACGGGATTGAATTGGAATCCCCTGGCACATTTCTAACTCTACCATTTGGGGCAAGTCCGATTGAGCATGTGCCAAATTGTACATCTCCTCCCTCTCTTATTCCCACTCTTACATTTAACAGGGATCACTTTTCAGTTAAATTTCAACACTTAAGAATAATTGTGTATTAATTACAGAGTTCAACCAATAGTATTAAGTAGAACAAAAAAAATACTAAAAGGGATAAAGTATTAAGTTGTTCATTAACAGTCAGGACAAGGGCTGATCAAGTCACTGTTTCTCATAGTGTCCATTTCACTTCAACAGGTTTCCTTTTTGGTGCTCGGTTAGCTGTCACCGATCAGGGAGAACATATGATATTTGTCCCTTTGGGACTGGCTTATTTAACTCAGCATAATGTTTTCCAGATTCTTCCATTTTGTTGCAAATGACCGGATTTCATTGTTTTTTACTGCTGTATTCTATAGAGTACAGACTTGGGATTTAAATCTAGATCATGTGACTAAAGTCCATGTTCTTCTGATTCATTACCAAATCTTTATAAATTTTCTAGCAACCAATTGCCCTTGCTTCAGCAAATGACTCTGTTAAGTGGCAGAAGCAAACATAATTAGTCTAATTTTACTAGCTCTCTAGTTTTTAAGTGTCTTAAATGTGACACACAGATGCCTTAAAAACCAGGAACTAGAATAAGCCAGCCATACTGTCTAACATGCAAAGATATCCCAGTTTCTTTCTTTTTCTTTTGGATAGTCAACTGAGCTCTTGGCTATCATGTTAATATCACTATCTTTTTTTTTTTTTATCTTTTATTTAATGAATATAAATTTCCAAAGTACGACTCATGGGTTACAATGGCTTCCCCCCCCATATCGTCCCTCCCACCAACAACCCTCCCCTTTCCCACTCCCTCTCCCCTTCCATTCACATCAAGATTCATTTTCGATTATCTTAATATACAGAAGATCAGCTTAGTATACCTTAAGTAAGTATTTCAACAGTTTGCTCCCACACAGAAACATAAAGTGAAAAATAATAGATGATTTTTTTAAAATGATGATGAAATCAGATCAGACCTATTGTCATGTTTAATCCCAGTGAGAGTCAAGTTGGGAATTGAAAATTTTTTTTTTTTTTTTTTTTTTTTTTTTACAGAAGATCAGTTTAGTGTACATTAAGTAAAGATTTCAGTCGTTTGCACCCCCATAGAAACACAAAGTGAAATATACTGTTTGAGTACTCGTTATAGCATTAAGCCTCAGTGTACAGCACGTTAAGGACAGAGATCCTACATGAGGAGTAAGTGCACAGTGACTCCTGTTGTTGACTTTACCAATTGACGCTCCTGTTTATGGCATCAGTAATCTCCCTATGCACCAGTTATGAGTTTCCAAGGCTATGGAAGCCCCTTGAGTTCTCCGACTCTTATCTTGTTTAGACACGGTCATAGTCAAAGTGGAGGTTCTCTCCTCCCTTCAGAGAAAGGCACCTCCCTCTTTGAAGACCTGTTCTTTCCACTGGGATCTCACTCACAGAGATCTTTTTGCCAGAGTGTCTTGGCTTTCCATGCCTGAAATACTCTCATGGGCTTTTCAGCCAGATCCGAGTGCCTTTAGGGCTGATTCTGAGGCCAGAGTGCTATTTAGGACATCCACCATTCTATGAGTCTGCTGAGTATCTCACTTCCCATGTTGGATCACTCTCCCCTTTATTTATTCTATCGGTTGGTGTTAGCAGATACTAGACTTGTTTATGTGCTCCCTTTGACTCTTAGTCCTTTCATTATGATCAATTGTGAACTGAAATTGATCACTTGGAATAGTGAGATGGCATTGGCACATGCCACCTTGATGGGATTGAATTGGAATCCCCTGGTATGTTTCCAACTCTACCAATTGGGGCAAGTCAGCCCGAGCATGTCCCAAATTATACATCTCTTCCCTCTCTTATTCCCACTCTTATGTTTAACAGGGATCACATTTCGGTTAATTTTCAACACTTAAGAATAACTGTGTGATAATTACAGAATTAAACCAGTCATATTAAGTAGAACAGACAAAAAAAAAATACTATGAGGGATAATGTATTAAGTTGTCCATTAGCAGTCAGAGCTATGCTGATCAAGTCACCATTTCTCATAGTGTCCATTTCACTTCAGGAGGTTTCCTTTTTGGTGTTGAGTCAGTTGTCACCGATCAGGGAGAACATATGGTATTTGTCCCTTTGGGACTGGCTTACTTCACTCAGCATGATGTGTTCCAGATTCCTCCATTTTGTTGCAAATGACTGGATTTCGTTGTTTCTTACTGCGGTATAGTACTCTAAAGAATACATATCCCATAATTTCTTTATCCAGTCTACCGTTGATGGGCATTTAGGTTGGTTCCAGGTCTTGGCTATTGTGAATTGTGCTGCAATAAACATTAGGGTGCAGACCGCTTTTTTGTTTATCAATTTAAACTCCTTTGGGTAAATTCCAAGGAGTGGGATGGCTGGGTCGAATGGTAGGGTTATATTCAGGTTTCTGAGGAATCTCCAGACTGATTTCCATAGTGGCTTGACCAGTTTGCATTCCCACCAACAGTGGGTTAGTGTCCCTTTTTCCCCACATCCTCGCCAGCATCTGTTGTTGGTAGATTTCTGTATGTGAGCCATTCTAACCGGGGTGAGGTGAAACCTCATTGTGGTTTTGATTTGCATTTCCCTGAATATCACTATCTTTGATCACAATTTCTGCCAACACTCTCTGACTACCATCCCTATTATTTGTTGATCACATATTGATGACACATACTCACTAAGTCACGTTTTTATAAGCTTACTGATGAGGTAGTCTTGTTTTTTCATTTCTCTCTCTGTCTCTCTCTGTCTCTGTCTCTCTCTGTCTCTCTCTCTCTCTCTCGCCAAGTTCTGTGTGTTTTCAGATTAACAGAAGTTAATGAAGTCTAAACTGCAGTAATTACCTACAGATGAGGTAAGACTTCTAAATCTTCCCTATTATATTCACAAAAGGTTAGATTTTTTTTTCTTTCAAAGAGGAATGATGCTAATATTGGGATCATTCCTAAAAGGTAAATGGGAGACTATGTTTAGAAGAGGTTTACAAATAGTTGTCTTTCTTTAAATATAATTTTTAGAATAAGACATGGGCATTCTGCACAGGTGGGGAATGTTTTCTCTGTCAAGGACCACTTGATATTTATTACATCATTCACAGGCCATAAAAAATTATCAACTTAAAAATTAGCCTGTTATAGATTTATTCAATTTTGAATCCATTCTGCAGTTGCCTCGGCAGGCCAGATCTAATGATTTTGCAAGTCTTATATGGCCTGCAGGCTGGACATTACCCACCCTTGGTAGTGGGAAAGACGCTACTTGGGATGCCAGCACCTCATATCAAAGTGCCTGGGTTCAAGTCCCAGCTCTGCTCCCAACTCCAGCTCTCTGCTAATGTGTACCAGGAAAGGAAGCAGGTGATGACTCAAATGGTTACACTCCTGCCACCTATTTGGGAGACCTGTATTGAACTCCCAGCTCCTGGCTTTGACCCTGGCTATTATGGACATTCGTGGAATGATCCAGCAGATGGGAGATCTGTTTTTCTTTCTTCCTGCCTTTCAAAAACATTTTTTTAAATTATTACAATAAAATAGGCAGTGAGAAAATGTTTTCCCTTTCGTTTTTCAAAAAACATCATTATTAGAAACAAAGCCCCAACTGTGAAATAATATTACATTGAATTTTACTCCCAGTTTCAAAAAAATTTCCAGCTTTATGTATCAGATATCTTACATTTTCAAAAATAAAGGTACAGTATACAGCTGACAGTTTCTATGAAGATTATAATTAAATCAGAAATTGCATTTGATCCACATTAATGTGACTGTGGGCTCATAAAGAGCTCATCAAGGGTAACTTCTATTATTAGTAGTAAATTAAACGTTTTTCTGTCAAAGAAATCAATCTCAGTCAAGATTATGGAGAGTAAGCGCAGAAGAAAACTTCGATCCAATCTCATGAGGGCCCAAAGTGTTTTACAGTTGATTTATCAGTGAGCCCACTTTGTAGCCTCTGTACTCCCTTCAAGAAGTTATCTATGCATCCTGACACAAATTCTACTCTCTACATTCATGCCTGTCCTTGAGTTTCCCTAGCACATACTTAAATATTTCTTTTTTTCTCTTTCTCCCCATATGCTCTCCCCTTTTTTTTTTGAGAGGCACAAAGAGACAATCAGAGAGCTCCCATTGCTGCTTCACTCCTCCAAATGCCCACAATGGCTGGGATTAGGCCAGGGCCAAAGCCAGAAGTTAGGAACCCAATCTAGGCCTCCCATGTGAGTGGCAGGAACCCAATGACTTGAGCTTTCACCACTACCTCCCACGGTCTACACTGACTGAAGGCTGAGTGAGCAGCCAGGATCGGGAACTGAATTCAGGCATTATGATCTAGGAAGTGGGCATCTTAATCATTAGGTTAAATTCTTGCTCCCATTTCCATTCTTTTTTTTTTTTTTTTTTTTTTTTTTTTTTTTAGATTTTAAAAAAGCAAGATTTACTAGAGTCTAATACCTCCAGCCAGAGCGGCATGGAGAGGGGCTTCCAAGAGAGGAAAAACCCCAAAGGGGATGGTGGTTGTGGGGGTTTTAAGTACTGTTTTAGGGAAGAAACTGTCAATCAATAAGGTGGGGACAAATCCAACAAAAGACCTGATGTACAATCTTTTATCCTGTCTGGCTTGCTCACAGTAAAACAAAAAACCATCCAGAAGGGTGGGATAGGTAACTTGTTTTCACAATAAACTGTGAGCTCAGGAAAATGAAATCACCATTGCTATTCTCATGGTATATTTGGAGATTCCTAAGGAAAGAGGGCAGATATTTTGTTCTTGTTAAAGATAACCTTTTAGGGGGAAGCAAGCATTCTACACCCCAAATTCCACTGGGACCACTCTGACTGCCTATTAAACCATCTGACGCCTCACATCCCCCTCAACAAGAATGGACCCTAACATCTGTTAGGGAGACTGGGCAATGATCACTCTGGCTGTTTCATGTTGTCTGCATGAGAAAATTTATTTATTTATTAAGAGCTCCATTTTAATTGGCTTATAGATAAAATATTGCTCAAAATTTTAAATGCTAAGTCAATCAAAGATACCTTTTTGGTTCATGTGATCTAAGTCTCTGTACCCATTCCCATTCTTAATTGTCCCGCTCACAGAGAAGCTACTACCCCTTTTCTTTTGCAAGATTAACCTGGCATTTGTCATTAACTTTTTTCCCATGTCTCTTAAGTATAGTTGCTCCACTGTATATGTGTTTTGACAATTTTGATCTCTCTTTCTCTTTCTCTCTATGGTTTTTTTTTTTAGGGGGGGGGAGTGCTTACCTCACTGTTACTTGGCAGTATTCATTTATTTAATATTCTAGGTACCATGACTGGTGCTTCATATGCTGAAGTGATATATTCATATATAATCCCTGCCTTCATGGAGCTTATAGAGAAACATGGAAAATTATCAGAGATTTTGCTAAGAACCAATGCTATAAGCATATAAAAGGCAAAGTTGAGAGAGAACACATTAAACTAAGACTTATAAAAATGATTGTGTGAATTGAAAGTAGGAGAAGACAGTCAAGTATTCATAAGGCAAAAAAGACCACTTTGTGTAAGAATCCTGCCAATGGAAAGCAATGTCTGACCTTGTCTGAGTAACAGCAGAACTCCGTATATCAATACATGTTATCAAAGGAAGACCGGCAGAGTCTCAGGCTATATAATTAAGAAGTCCCCCGTCCCCAGACCACAGGAAAGAATGACTCTGAAAGAAAATGGTGACATGAACAAGATGGAGCAAAAGTAGCCCTAGACTCTCCTCTCTCCAACAAACACATCAATTCAGCAATAACAACAAAAAAAGACATTTGTAAGAAATCTAGGAATTAGTTGAAAGGTTCTATACTGGGCAAATGCAAAAATCAGCCATATTAAATCAAGTGGAGAAGTTTGAAATGCCCAGTCACCAAAATCCGTTCCTCCAGCACAACATAATCCAATCAGGGGAAGCTTGCTGGGAAAGGAAATGGTTGGATTGTATGTCTAGTACCTCAACTTTGTTGGGGACTTTTCAGAAAAATGGCTTCTGTCTCAGAGCATTAAGTGGACCCATAATACACTAGCTAATTGGGGGAAAAAATGAGATCAGACCAATAAGATTAGAGATGGTGGGTTTAGGATTTCAGTCACCATAGCCTATCCCCACAGTCTAGCATACAGCAAATGGGTGAAAAACTCAAGATCTAAGCTTACTTAGAAAATTACTGGACAGAGCATTCAACAATCCAAATTTTTAGAAGGCTGTCCAAGGGACCAGCTTCAGTCTTGTTTGTCTCTGAGAACTGATAAAACCCAATAAACACTTGAAGCCTGGAGGATACTAAGTACAAAATTTTAGCAGGCTGAACTACTATGAAGACATAAATGGCCCAAAAAAATCTATGGCCAGACATAACAGTAGAGTCTCCTTTGCTAACAGGCTAGTTAATGAAACATAAGAGAGGTAGCTGTTTTATTTAACATACATATTCTGACTAAAAGAGTCAAGGAAAGTGAATAAGAAATATGCAAAACAATGAAATAAATCTAAAACAGTGAATACAGCTAATATAGCTAAGATATACAATTTACCTGATAGCAAATTCAACATAAGTGATAAGAAGAAACTTAACTAGGTTAGGAGAACAATGGATTAATAAATGCTTCAACAGCAGTCTAGTACAAGCAGAAGAAATGATAGAAAACTTAAAGGACAGATCTTTGGAAATTATTTAGTCAGAGGATACTCTAGCTACTTTTATCTTTTAAAAAGACAAAAGAATGAAAAAGTATAGAAAGCTTAAAAGATTAGTAGGACACAATATGCATTATGGGATTCTTACAGGGAGAACAAAGTATAAAAAAAAAGCTTAATGAAAGAAATAATGTCTGAAAATTCCCCCCAAATATAGGGAAAGATATGGGACAAGCAGAAACAGGAGGTCAAATGAACTCAATTAAGATGAACTCAAAGAAATCCACCCAAGAAAAACTATAATCAAAGTACCAAAATTCAAATACAGAATTTTGAAAGCAAGAGAAAAATGGCACACAAGATAACCCAGTAAGACTACCAACATTTTTTTTTTTCAGCAGAAAGCTTGCAGGCCAGGAGAAAAATGGAATGTCACATTCAAAGTACTGAAAGAAAAAAAAACTGCCAACTAAATAATATAACCAGCAAAACTATCTTTCAAAAAATAAAGGAGAAATAAAGATTTAACCACACAAGCAAAGATGAGAAGGTACAGTATCTGCCTTCTAAGAAATGTTAAAGGAATTTCTTCAAGTTTAAATTAAAGGATGCCAAACAGTTATAAAAAAGCATAAGAAAACTTAATGGTTAAGGTAAATATACAGACAAATATAAAATAACATAATAATATAATAGTGGTATGTAAATCACTTTTGACTCTTAAGAGAAATATTCAAAAGCAAGATGATTTAAGATTACTAGATATAATGGGGGCACAGTAGCACAGTAGCTGGCACTTGAATCAGGATAGATAGATATAATGGTGGCACAGTAGGCTAAGCCTCTGCCTGCAGCGCCAGTATCCCAGATGGGCACCAGTTCATGTCCCAGTTGCTTCTCTTCTGATCCAGCTCTCTGCTAATTACCTGAAAAAGCAGTAGATGATGGCAGGTTTGGCAGGTACAGCTACTCATGAAGAATAAAGCCCCCTACCTAGGCTTCATGACTCCCCTTTCTAACCCAATCACAGCTTTGGTGAGCACCCTAGACCACAACCCTGCAGTGGCCCAGTCCCACCTCAACTTTGGTGGGTACAGGTGTTAGTGGATGCAGGTCCTGACTTGGCACTGCCACAACCTGGCCATCACCACCAACAAGAGCTGGCACAACTATTGTGGGAATCAGAGGAATCCTCCATGCCCTTGCTGCCACTGCCAATATTAACAGTAGAGGAAAATGCAGAAAAACTATACTTCAGTGTTTAATGGAAACTAATACCAAGATAGCCTCCTAAACAGACACGCACAGACTCATCCTCAGGAAGAAGTCTTTAATCTATAAAAGCTACTTATTGCCTGATCCATCAGAGGTGCGAAGAAACCAGTAGAGATATAAGTAGTATGAAAAAGCAAAGCAGTATGACCACCAAAATGAACTGGTTAATGATTTACTATTCAAATTCACAAAAAGGGTGACTGATGAAATGACTGCTAAAGAATTTAAAACAATAATTAAGGAAATTCGAAGATACGTAAAAATATACAAATAGATAAAATAAATTAGGAAACCAATGCATGACATGAATGAAAACTTCAGCAAGGATATAGAAATCTTGAACAGAACAAATCTCAGAAATGAGTAACTCAGTGAAAATGACTGAAAGAATAACAGACTAGGCCGGCGCCACGGCTCAATAGGCTAATCCTCCACCTGCGGTGCCGGCACACCGGGTTCTAGTCCCGGTCGGGGCACCAGATTCTGTCCCGGTTCCCCCTCTTCCAGGCCAGCTCTCTGCTGTGGCCCGGGAGTGCAGTGGAGGATGGTCCAAGTGCTTGGGCCCTGCACCCCATGGGAGACCAGGAGAAGCACCTGGCTCCTGCCTTCGGATCAGCATGGTGTGCCGGCTGCAGTGCGCCGGCCGCGACGGCCATTGGAGGGTGAACCAATGGCAAAGGAAGACCTTTCTCTCTGTCTCTCTCTCTCACTGTCCACTCTGCCTGTCAAAAAAAAAAAAAAAAAAAAAGAATAACAGACTAGATCAAGCTGAAGAAAGTATATGTGAACTTGAAGACAGACATTCAAAATATTACAGTCAGACAAATAAAAAAATAAAAGAAAAAAAAAAGAATAAATGAAGACAGCCTGTGAGATATTTAGGACAAAATTAAATAAATATTTGAATATAGGAGTTCCTGAGGGCAAAGAGAGGAGTAAAGTCTTAGAAAACCTATCCATTGACTTAACAACTAAAAAGATCCTCAATCTGGGGAAAGATGTGCACATCCAAATATAGGAAGGACCAAGAAAGATCCTCAAGAGACAAAGTCAACTTCTCAAAACCATAACACATGGACAGAATTCTAAATTTGCAAGAGCAAACAGTCAAGTCACTTTAAAAAAAAAGATTTTATTTATTTGAGAGGTAGAGTTACAGACCATGAGAGCGTGAGAGGAAGAGAGTGAGAGAGGGAGAGACAGAGAGAAAGACCTTCTTTCTGTTGGTTCACCCCTCAAATGGTCGCAACAGCTGGAGCTGTGCCGATCCAAAGTCAGGAGCAAGGGACTTCTTCCTGGTCTCCCAAGCACTCAGGCCATCTTCTACTGCTTTCCCAGGCCACAGCAGAGAGCTGTATTGAAAGAGGAGCAGCTGGGACTAGAACCAGCACCCATATGGGATGCCGGCACTGCAGGTGGAGGATTAACCTACTGCGCCACGGTGCTGGACCCAGTGTCAGGTCACTTTTAAGGAAATCATCATTAGAGCACCAGATATTTTTAACAAGAGGGAACGATAATATATTCCAAGGTCTGAAAGAAAATAACTACCAATAAAGAATGCTTTACCAAAGGAGGACAGATGTTTGGAACAGCAGTTAAGATGCCCTTTAGGGTGCCCATGTCCCATAATGGAGTGTCCTAAATTCAACTTCTGGTTCCAGATTCTGAGTCCAGCTTTATGTATTTAAGTGTGTAACTGATCATATAGATAGCAGTGTCAAAGAGACCACATAAATAAGACCTAGTGTCTGCTAATAACAATAGATAGAATTAAAAAGGAGAGAATGATCAAACACAGAAAGCAGGCCACACAGCAGACTCATAGAATGACAAGGCCCTAAACAGCACTCTGTCCTCAGAATCAGCCCTTAAGGCATTCGGATCTAGCTAAAATCCCACAAGAACATTTTAGGCATGGAAAGCCAAGACACTATAGCAAAAAATGACCTACATGAAGGATCTCTGTGAGATCCCAGCAGAAAGAAGAGGCCATCAAAGAAGGAGGTACTTTTCTCTGAGGGGAGGAAAGAACTTCCACTTTGTTTATGGCCCTGTCTAAACACTGACAGAATTTGTGCACTCAAAAGGCTTCTACACATAGCCTTGGCAGCTCATGATAAGAGCCTCGGGTGATCACTGACATCATAAATAAGAGTGTGAATTGTTAAATCAACAACAGGAGGCACTGTGTACTTATTCCCCATGTAGGACCTCTGTCCTTAATAAGTTGTGCTATCAGAATTAATGGTAAAATTAGTCTTCAAAGAGTACTTTATACTTTGTGTGTCTGTGTTGGTGCAAACGATTGAAATATTTACTTAGTATAGAGTTAGCCTTCTGTTTATAAAGATAATTAAAAATGAATCTTAATGAAGAATGTAATGGAGAGTAAGAGGAGGGGTGGGAGTAGGAGTGGGAGGGCAGGTATGGGGGGAAGAACCGCTATATTCCTAAAGCTGCACTTATGAAATTTCTATTTATTAAATAAAAGCTTTCTTAAAAAATAAGAAAATATAGACCAATCTCCCTGATGAACAAAGATGCAAAAATTCTTAACAAAATACTGGCAAACTGATTGTAACAATACAGCAAAAAGATCATGCAGCATGATCAAGAGGGATTTCTCCCAGAGACACAAAGTTGGTTCAACATTAAAAAAATCAATAAACATAATTCACCACATAAACAAAATTAAGGATAAAAATTACAATACCATCAATAGATATAAAAGAAGCATTCGATAAAATCATGATAAAAAGCCTTGAAAAAACAGATATAGAAAGATCATAATTCAGTGTAATAAAGGCTTCATAACAAATGCAGTCAGCATCAAATTGAATGAGGAAAGGCTGAAATCATTTCCTCTTGGATCTGGGACAGGTAAGGATGTCCACCGTTTTCCTCAATATTATTTCACTCATTCTTTTCAGTTATTCCAAAAAACTGAAAGGGAATGGACACTTAATTTCCTTCTAAAAAAAGACAAGCAAAAAAACTAATTCATTCTACAATGTCAGCATAACTTTGATTCCAAAACCAAAGGATATACAAAAAACTATAGACCAATTTCCCTGATGAACAGAAGTCACAAAAACTCTCAGCAAAATACTGGCTAAGTTTAGCCAGAGTAACTAGGCAAGTGAATCAAAGAAAAAGTATACATGTAGGAAAAAGGAAGTCAAATTGTCCCTTTTTGCAAATAACATGACTCTATACAGAAAAATCTAAAGACTTCACACCAAGAGACTATTAGACCTAATAAATGAGTTCAGTACAGTGTCAGGTAACAAATTAGCGTAGAAAGAAATTAGAGCATTCTCAGACACAAAAACTACAAGAAAAATTAAATACCTTTGAATGAATTTAGCCAAGGATGTGAAAGATCTCTAAATTATAAAACACAAATGAAAGTGAAGACACAAAAATGAAAAGATTTCCCATGTTCATGGACTGGAAGAATAAACATTATTAAAATGTTCATCAGAACTAGTATCATTTATGGATTCAATGCAATCCCCATTAAAATACCAATGTCATCTTTCACAGAACAAGGGAGAAAAAATCCTCAAATTCTTCTGGAGGCACAACAGACCAAACAAGCAAACTAATCTTGAACAAGAAGAAAGCTGAAGACATCACAATACCAGATTTCAAGACATCCTAAACAGCTTTGTAACTCAAACAGAATGGTGGTGGCATGAAGACACACACAGAGACCAATGAAATAGATTTCCCAGAAATGAATCCATGCAATTACAGCCAGCTGATCCTTGACAATGATGCCAAAAAATATGCAGTGAAGAAAGATGCTGGGAAAACTAGATATCCACATGCAAAAGACTGAAACTTGATACCTACACTTCATCCTTCATAAAAATCAACTCAAAATTGACTGAAGATCTAAATGTAAGACCTGAAACTATGAAACCACCAGAAGAAAACATAAGGGAAAAACTCCAAGAAACTGGGAGAGCCAAATATTTTTCAGATAAAATTCCAAAACATAGGCAACCAAAGCAACAATATTCAAACATGATTATATCAAACTAGGTAATTTCTGCACAACAAATAAAACAATCAAGTGAAGAGACAATAGAATGGGAGAAAATATTCTCAGACTATTCATTCAACAAAGGATTAATATTCAGAATATAAAAGTAACTAAGAAAACTTAACAACAGATAAACAATTCATCTGAAGAATGGGTGGAGGAGGAGCAGTGTTTGCTGCAGTTAAGATGCTGCTTGGGATACCCAAATCCCATATCAGAATGTCTGGGTATAAGTCCTATCTCTGCTTCCAATTCCAGCATCTTGCTAATGCATACTCCTACAAGGCAGAAAGTGATGGCTCAAGTACTTGGGTCTCTGCCACCCACATGGGAGAATAAGGTTAAGTTTCTAGTTCTAGGCTTTGGCCAGGCCCAGTCCCAGCTTTTGCAGGAATTTGGGGAGTACACTGGCAGATGGAAGATCTCCTTCTGTCTCTAATGCTTCTCTAACTTTCAAATAAAAAAATAAATGAAATTGACAATTCAATGTTAAAGAAGAAGTAGGCAAAGGATCTGAAAAGACACTTCTCAGAAGAAAAACAAAGGGCCAATAAATACATGAAAAAAACGCTCAAAATCACCAGCCTTCAGAGAAATGAAAATTAAATCCACATTGATATACCATCTCTATCCTGTCAGAATGACGACTAGCAGAAGACAGGTAATATCAAATGCTAGTGAGAATGTGGAGAAATGAAACACTTATACACTATTTGTGGGAATGCCAATTAGTAGAGCCAATATGGAAGTTCCACAAAAAATAAAAACAGATCCAGCATATTATACAATGATCCCAGTGCTGGGAAATTGACAAAGAAAATGAAATCAGCATAAAAACCATAAAATGCACTTCCACATTCACTACAGCATTATTCACAATAGCCAAGACATATAATTAACCTAGATGTCCACTGACAGGTGAACAAAGAAAGTGTTTGTGTGTAATACAAACACCTACACACAGTGGAATATTATTCAGCCATAAAAAGAATGAAATTCCACCATTTGGGGCAAAACTGATGGAATTGGGCATCATTATGTTAAAAGAAATATGCCAGTCACAGAAAGATAAACACCACATGTTCTCTCTCTTAGACTGAAGTTTTAAAATTTAGATCTGAACTTAGACTAATAATTACTAAGGCACCTGGGAAGGGTATAGGAAGAGGTGTTGAGAGTGAAGTTGGATAATGGGTATCTAAAAAGGGTTTTCTGTTAGTAATAAATTTTAGTGTTCCATAGCATGATGCAGTGAGAACAGTTCACAATAATGTATTATACACTATATAAAGAACTGGAAGGGGGGAGCTGGTAGGCTCCAAACACAAAAGCTAAGGAAATGAAAGGTTACTTGCCTGGCTTGATTTGCTTATGTTGTATATAGTTGGGGAAAAAACTGCACCATATCCCACAAAAATTTACAAGTATTACATGGCAATAAGAATTTTAAATGGTAAAATAGTTTCTTTCTTTTTTTTTTTTTTTTTTGACAGGTAGAGTTAGACAGTGAGAGAGAGAGAGAGAGAGAGACAGAGAGAAAGGTCTTCCTTCCGTTGGTTCACCCCTCAAATGGCCACCATGGCTGGCATGCTGCACTGATCCGAAGCCAGGATCCAGGTGCTTCCTCCTGGTCTCCCATGCGGGTGCAGGGCCCAAGCACTTGAGTCATCCTCCACTGCACTCCCGGGCCACAGCAGAGAGCTGGATTGGAAGAGGAGCAACCGGGACAGAATCTGGCACCCCAACTGGGACTAGAAACCGGGGTACCAGCGCCACAGACGGAGGATTAGCCAAGTGAGCAGCGGCGCCGGCCAGTAAAATAGTTTTTTAAAAAGACAACATGGAATATGTATATGTATATATGGAATATCTAAATAAATAAATATACATCTCATGTTCATATAGTGGAGGAAGTAACATTATTTAAACCTCTATGCTACCCAAAGTGATACACTTTATTTTAGGAATAGAAAAGAAAAATTCATGTAAGATTCTGAAAAGCCAAAGCAACTTCAAACAAGAACAAAACTGGAGGAGCCAAGTGTTATGGCACAGTGGGTTAAACCACCCTTAGTGACCTTGTACCCCATATCAGAGGCTGGTTTGAGCCCAGGCTGCATCACTTCCAATCTGGCATTCCTGCTAATACACCTGGGAAGAGAGCAGAGAACAGCCTCTGCCACACATATGGGAGATCTAGATGGAGTTCTGGCTCTTAACTTTTGCATCACCCAGCCCTGGCTGTTGCAGGCATTTGGTGTGTTAACCAGTGAATGGAAGATAAATCTCTCTCTCCCCGCCCTCTCCTTTCAAATAAGTAAATAAATCTTTAAAAAAAATGGGGGTACAGGGGACAAAAGCAAAAAAAAAAAAAAAAAGGAATTATAGCAAATTAATAGCTTCCGCACAAACAACAAGATGAAAAGACAAAGCAAACCATACATCTGATTAGGGGCTAATAACCAAAACATACAAGGAACTTCTAAATTCAACAGTAAAAATCAAAACAACACAATAAGCCTATTAAAAAAATGGGCAAAAGATCTGTGTATAAAAAAAAGTGCACTATCACAAATCATCAAAGAAATGTCAATCAAATCCATACCGATAAATCACCTCACACCTACACAGACGGTTATTTTAAAAATAAAATAACAGTGTTGGTGAGGCTGTGAAGAGAAGGAGATCCTCTTAATTGATGGTAGGAATGTAAAATGGTACAGCTGCACTAGTACAATGGTTCCTCAAGTAGTTAAAAATAAAACTTTATGATCCAGACATTATACTTCTGAATATCTATCCAAAAGAATTGAAATTGCAATCTAAAATGACATTTTCACTTACATGTTCATAAGAGTGTAATTCATAAGTCTAAGATACAGAAACAACCTAAAAGTTTAATGTATGAGTGGTAAATAACAAATCAAGTGAGTACACTGTTTACATACAACTGGATATGAGCGTACTCCAAAAAGTTCTCAGAAAATATGCGCTTTTAAACCCATGTCCAACAAAATTTTTGAAGTACTCTCGTATTATTCAACCTTAAAAAAAGGAATTTTGTCATTTGCAACAACATGGATGACCCTGACTGATAAAATGAACTAAGACAAGTCAGAGAAAGACAAACCCTGTAGGTGTTTTCTTATACAACATATTTCTGAAAACAGAGAACTAATAAATGTGGTTGTCAGGGGATGGGGAGTGGGGAAATAGGAAGCTATTTTCCAATGCTTACAAATTTTCAGTTACATAAGTAAGCAAGTACTGGAGATCTGTTGTACGATACCATACCTATAGTGAACAATGCTGTATTACACACTTCAAATTTTATTAATAGGACATGTCTTTTATTAAACGTTCTTACTAATTTTTTTAAAAAAGACAATGGGATGATATTAAGAAGTCTTCATCAAGTAATTGAACTAACTTAATTTTCATTTTAAGAAGTTCAGTCTCTTATACTTAAGAAAAAATATGGGATGACATGGAGCAACTGCAACCCTTAAACACTGATAGAACATTCAATATTACAAAGACAAACACCTGGGAGAAACTGGGTTCTCTCTTGTGAGTTAAACATCTACTCTATGGATCCTATGACACTTCAATTATACTCCTAGACATTTATTGAAATAAATGAAAACATGCACAAAATATCTTGAAAATCCAAATGTCCAGCAAGTAATATAAACACATTGTACACATTCTCTAATAGAACACACTCAGCAATAGGTAGTAACTACTGATGCATGCAACAATATGAATGAATTATCAAAGACACTGAAGCACAGAAAGAAAAAAACACAAAAGAATAAATAGCTTGGGACTTTATTTATACGAAGTTGAAAAAGAATCAAAATCAATCTAGGGTGATACAAATCAAAGCATTTTAGATAAAGACTGAGTAGGAAGAAACAAAGGGGAACTTCTCAAGATGATTTTGCATCTTATTTTGGGTGAAAATAATATAAATGTGTACCATTAACAATATTTATTCAACTGAACATTCAAGATCTGTATATTTTGCTATATATAAATATCCTTCAAGTTATAAGAGTATAATAAATTAAAAACACAGAATTACAACAACAGGAAAAGAAGTGATTGTGACCAGGAAAAAGCAGATGCAGGGAGAGAATGGATTCACAGATATCAATAAGCTTTGCAGGAACTGATGACCTAGACCAGATTGGTAGTATTGATTTGTGGTAAAGGGCAGATTCTATATATATACATATGAGACAGGCTTGATTAGATGTAGTAAAGTTTCTAGCATGCAAAACTACAACACATAGAAATGAGCACTTAAGAAAGTTTTCATTTAATTTTGTTTTAGAGGATAGGGCAGTCAGAAGACACATTAAAAATGGAGTTTTGCAACATGGTACTGGTACAGAAACAGATGGATAGACCAATGGAACAGAACAGAAACACCAGAAATCAATCCAAACATCTACAGCCAACTTATATTTGATCAAGAAGATAAAACCAATTCCTGGAGCAAGGACAGTTTATTCAATAAATGGTGCTGGGAAAACTGGATTTCCACATGCAAAAGCATGAAGCAAGACCCCTACCTTACACCTTACACAAAAATCCACTCAACATGGATTAAAGATCTACATCTACAACCCAACACCATCAAATTATCAGAGAACATCGGAGAAACCCTACAAGATATAGGCACAGGCAAAGACTTCTTGGAAAAGACCCCAGAGGCACAGGAAGTCAAAGCCAAAATTAACAGTTAGGATTACATCAAATTGAGAAGTTTCTGTACTGCAAAAGAAACAGTCAGGAAAGTGAAGAGGCAACCAACAGAATGGGAAAAAACATTTGCAAACTATGCAACAGATAAAGGGCTGATAACCACAATCTACAAAGAGATCAAGAAACTCCACAACATCAAAACAAACAACCCACTTAAGAGATGGGCCAAGTAATCCATAAACTGTACTTTGGAAATTTGTATTTACTAAATAAAATATAAATAAATAAATAAATAAAAGAAATCTAAAAAAAAAAAAAAGAGAGAGAGATGGGCCAAGGGCCTCAATAGACATTTTTCAAAAGAGGAAATTCAAATGGCCAACAGACACATGAAAAAATGTTCAGGATCACTAGTCATCAGGGAAATGTAAATCAAAACCACAATGAGGTTTCACCTCACTCTGGTTAGAATGGCTCACATTCAGAAATGTACCAATGACAGATGCTGGCGAGGATGTGGAGAAAAAGGCTCATTAATCCACTGTTGGTGGGAATGCAAACTGCTAAAGCCACTATGGAAGACATTTTGGAAATTCCTCAGAAACCTGAATATAGCCCTATCACATGACCCAGCCATCCCGCTCCTTAGAATTTACCCAAAGGAAATTAAATTGACAAACAAAAAAGCTGTCTGTACCTTAATGTTTATTGCAGCTCAATTCACAATAGCTAAGACCTGGAATCCACTTAAATGCCCATCAACAGTAGACTGGATAAAGAAATTATGGGATATGTACTCTATAGAATACTATACAGCAGTCAAAAACAATGAAACCTGGTCAATTGCAACAAAATGGAGGCATCTGGAAAATATCATGCTGAGTGAACTAACCAGTCCCAAAGGGACAAATATCATATGTTCTCCTTGATTGGTGACAACTAACTGAGTACCTAAAAGGAAACCTGTAAAAGTAAAATGGACACATTGAGAAACAATGGCTTGGTAAGCCCTTATCCTGACTGTCCAGAGACAATTTACTGTTTTATTCCCTTTACTATTTTTTTGTTCTATTTAATACCATTGGTTGAACTCTTTAATTAATACACAATTATTCTTAGTGTTTAAATTTAACTGAAAAGTGATCCCTGTTAAATATGAGTGGGAATAAGAGAGGGAGGAGACGTACAGTTCTGCACATGCTCACTCGGACTTAACCCTAATGGTAGAATTGGAAACGGGCCAGGGGATTCCAATTCAATCCCATCAAGGTGGCTTGTACCAATGCCATCTCACTAGTCAAAGCAATCTGTTTCAGTTCATACTGGATCATAATGATAGGATTAAGTGTCAAAGGGATCACATAAACAAAATGATAGAATTAAAAAGGAAAGAATGATCCTACATGGGAAGCAGGATATACAGCAGACTCATAGAATTGCAAATACCCTAAACAGTACTCTGGCCTCAGAATCAGCCCTTAAGGCATTCAGATCTGGCTAAAAAGCCCATGAGAGTATTTTAGGCATGGAAAGCCAAGGCACTCTGGCAAAAAAAAACAAAAAAACAAAAAAAACAAACCACACCACCACCACCACCACCACCACCAAAACACCAAACCAAACCTAAATGAAAGATCTCTGTGAGTGAGATCCCAGTGGAAACAGGAGGCCATCAAAGAAGGAGGTACCTTTCTCTGAAGGGAGGAGAGAACTTCTACTTTGATTTGGCCTTGTCTAAATAGGATCGGAGTTGGTGAACTTAAGAGGCTTCCATAGCCTTGGCAGCTTATGACAAGAGCCTCGGGTGATTACTGATGTCATAAATAAGAGTGTCAGTAGTCACTGTGCACTTACTCCCCATGTAGGATCTCTGTGCTTAATGTGTTGTACTATGCAAATTAACAGTAAAACTACTACTCAAACAGTACTTTACACTGTGTTTCTGTGTGGCTGCAAGCTGCTGAAATCTTTACTTAGTATATAATAAGTCGATCTTCTGTATATAAAGATAATTTAAAGTGACTCTTGATGAAGAATGGGATGGGAAAGGGAGTGGGAGATGGGATGGTTGCAGGTAGGAGGGAGGTTATGGGCAGGGGGAGCTGCTATCATCCAAAAGTTGTACTTTGGAAATTTATATTTATTAAATAAAAGTTGAGAAAAAAAGAATGGAGTTTTGAACATGATAACTATTAAGTCCTAATGACACATCCAAAGCAGGAGATGTCAAATGGGTAGTAAATACATAATATGTTTTTATTAACCACTAGACATCAAAAATGATGAGAGAAGTTTAGACAAAATATTCTTAAAATGTATTTTAGAAAATTTACTCACTTAATCATCAAAATTTTCATCACAATTTTTAAGAAGTCTCAGGTGAGAGACTATTTTAATCCCTCCCTTGTGTATATCAGTGGATATATTTCCCTCCCTCAGATTGTGGTATTATACAAAACAATATAAAATGCAGAAAAGATATGAGACACTTAAGCTATTTTCAAATTAGCCAAGATGAAAGACAACATACAACTGAGAAAGATCATATAATATTTTTGTCGGTTTTGGAAGATAAAAAGTTCAACTCCTATGTATATATACATATGTACACAAAGATATCCACTGAATTCTCTATTAGTAACACCAAACTTGTCTGCAGAAATCACGGTGATCTTCTCCAACATCCTTTGAGTGGAAAGCTCACTATATATATTAATAAGCTAGATATATCAAGAGCAACAGTCTAAAACAAGTTCTACCACTAAGCAGTGGCTCAGGACCTATGGCTCTTCAATAAATTAGGGCTAGCATGTAATCTCCTTGACTTTTAATGATTCTACAATGGAATAAAATGACATATGTGTTACAACTCGCTGAAGTGTTGGGACACAAATGGTTAACTGCACACCTGGTAAAGCTGGGCACAAGCAAAATGACCCCGATGGTAACACTGTGGCATTTCACTGCCTAAGATTCTGCTGGCTTGACTCTGACTTTTACAGTTCCTTGCCAGGGATATCCTTGCCTAATAAGACCATACGTATACATTGTTGGTCCCAATAAACACCTACCAAGCATCTTTTCTGGGCATTCAGACTCACTTTATCACAGTGGACATGAATCTCCCAGCATGTCTCCATGGCCCTCCCCCAGCAAACATCACTAATACATTGTTGCCCACTGTGCGGGGACTGAACACTCACTTCAGCCTCCCCTCCTGCTCTCCAGGCAGGCTACAATCCCACCTCAAACTCCACTATGCTGTCCTTTCCACAATAACAGTCTTTTCTGCTTTTATCGGCTGCTTCCTTGCCTTCTGCAAACGCTAAAACCTTAAAACCTTATAATGCATAAAAATACTTCTAATAAAGGCAGAAAGGTCAAATAAATGTAGATATATATTTATCATGTGCATATGTACATACTTGGCTTTTAGCTACTTATTCTGAATCAGGAACTTGAACTTAATAACTTAAAGTCCTATCCTTATGAATCAAAGACCAACTTCATTTCATTTATCAATTCTTTTGCCAAACATAACAAAGAAACAGGGAATGATAGATCCGGTAAGGAAAAGGAGTACAGTTAATGGGACAGACAACTGACTTAAAAAGGGTTTCACTATTAGTTAGAAAGATACAACATAAAGCAGTATTTCCATCTCTTAAGAAAAGCCTTGGACTTTTGCAGATAGCCCAGGTTTCTCAAAAGTTAACACAAAACTAATCACTTTGCTATAAATGTGTAACTTGGTATGACACCAGGAACTAGGAAAATGGCAATTATATGTTGAAGAAATATTATAAATCTAATGCAACTTTATAAAAATGCCTACCTTTTCCTCCAGTTTTTTCTTCTCTTCATTAAATTGGCTTATTCTTTGTTTGAGAAACTCATTGAGCTGTAAAATCTCTTTCTCAGTAGATGCAAGCTTTTGCTCAAGTTCATCTTGCTGGGAATGGGACACTGACTGCTCTGAAAATGGAGTCTGGAGTGCAGCATTCTCATATTGTGGCTATTAGGAAAGAAAAAAAGCAAGCAAGACTTTAAAGTGTAAAGACCCTGGTTTCAATCCAAGCTCTCCTGCTTGCCAATTATGCAGTTATTAGATATGTTTATGTGTAAGTGAAATGTACATCAACAGTGATATAACGGTACATGGGACATGAAGGAAGGTTTAGGAAAGTGGTTATTTTAGGGTACATGGCACTATCTATGAAGCACTAAAGGGTTGACAATGGGCTTGAATTAATTCTAAAAGTATATGAAAATCCTAGGACAATCAGCAAAAAAAATTAAAGGGAGGTATAATGGGTAAAATAAAAAGCAAAAGAAAACTGATTCATATAAAATGCTCAAATGGTAAGAGAGAAAAAAAGGAATAAAGAACAACAAATAGAAACCTTTAACAAATATGGTTGATATTAGTGGAAGTACATCCAAAGTCACTCTGAATATCAGTGGTTTAAATGCATCAGTCAAAAAACAGAAATAGTGAGAGTGGATTAAAACACAAGATCCACCTATTTGTAGTGTACAAGAAACCCATTTTAGATTCACTAAATATAAAGGCACATATGGATGCAAACTAAAGAGATGGAGAAGACATACCATACTAATATCCCTTGATAGCAAGAACAGCTACATTAATTTCAGAAACAGCATCCTTTACAGCAAGGAAAGTTATCAATATTACATAATAACAAAGGGGTCAATATTCTAACAAGACATAACAATCTTTAAAGCATATGTATTAAACAACAGTGTCAATATACGTATTTTAAGCTATATCTTTTTATTTTATTTATTTGAAAGGCAGAGTTACAGAGAGGTAGAGGAAGAGAGAGAGTGAGAGAGAGAGAAAGAGAGAGAGAGAAAAAGTCTTCCCTTTGCTGGTTCACTCCCCAAATGGCCACAATGGCCAGAGCTGAGCCAATCCAAAGCCAGGAGCCAGGAGCCTCTTCTGGGTCTCCCACAGGGATGCAGGGACCCAAGGACTTGGGACACCTTCTGCTGCTTTCCAGGCCACAACAGAGGGCTGGATTGAAGTGGAGCAGCTGGGACTCGAACCAGCGCCCATATGGGATGCCGGCACTACAGGCAGTGGCTTTACTCGCTCACTACGCCACAGTGCTGGGCCCCAAAATACAAATTTAAAAACAACAACAACAACAACAACAACTGCAAGGACAAATAAATAATCCACTACAGTAGTTAGAGATCTTAACAATTCTCTATTAGAAATGGTCAGATCCACAGGTAGAGAATCAGTAAGGACTCAGTGGATCTCCATAGCCCAGCAACAAAGGACACACAGCTGACATCTACCTACTACTCATCTCAACAGCATTACACATTCTTCTCAAGCTCATCTGGAACATTCACCAAGACGAACATCACTCAGAACCATAAAACACACCTTAACAATTTTACAAGATAAGAAACTATCCGATGACTGGCTCTTAGGCCAAAGTGGAAATAAACTAAAAATAGGGGCCCACGCCACGGCACAGTGGGTAAAGCTGCCTCCTACAGTGCCAGCATCCCATATGGGCACTGGTTCGAGTTCCAGCTGCTCAACTTCCAAACCAGCTCTCTGCTATGGCCTGGGAAAGCAGTACCCATGTGGGAGACCTGGAAGAAACTCCTGGCTACTGGCTTCAGATTGGTGCAGCTCCAACCACTGCAGCCAAATGGGGAGTGAACCAGTGAATAGAAGACCTCTCTCTTTCTCTCTGCCTCTCTTTCTCTCACTGTGTAACTCTGACTTTCAAATAAATGAATAAATCTTTTTAGAAAAAACTAAAAATAAAAAACAGAAATACAGCTGGGAAATTCCAAAAATAGTTAAAGAGATTAAACAAAAACCTTCTAAATGATGCGTGGGTTAAAATTTCTAAATAATGTATGGGCTAAACAGGAAAATAAGAAATTTAAAAATTTTCTAATTAAATGAAAATAAAAATAAAATTTACCCAAAATTGTAGAATCCAAGAAAGTTCTGGTTACAGGGAAAGCTATGGCACTGAATAAATATATTAGACAAGAAGAAAACTCTAAAATAAATTTTCTAAGCCTCTGCTCCAGGAAACTATGTAAACTAGACACAATCAACCATAAGAAATAGAGGTTATAAAATTTAAAGTAAGCAGAAGATATAATTAAATCACAGCAAATAATTAATGAAACTGGGAATAAGAATTGAAAAAAAAAATAAACAAAGCCAAAAGATGGTTCTTTGAAAAAGCCTGCACTGTAGCAGAGCAGGTTAACACCCTGGCCTGCAGTGCTGGCATCTCATATGGGCGCCAGTTCAAGGCCCGGCTGCTCCACTTCCCATCCAGCTCTCTGCTATGGCCTAGAAAACAGTAGAAGACAGCCCAAGTCCTTGGGCCCCTGCACCTATATGGGAGATCCAGAAGAAGCTCCTGGCTCCTGGCTTCGGATCAGCGCAGCTCCTGCCACCGCGGCCAATTGGGGAGTGAGCCATTGGATGGAAGACCTTCTCTCTCTGCCTTTCCTTCTCTGTGTAACTCTGACTTTCAAATAAATAAATAAATCTTAAAAAAAAAAGAAAAAGAAAAAGAAAACAATAAAATCAATAAGCCTCTAGGCAGGCTAAGAAAAAAAGAAAGCAAACACAAATTACTTACTACAGATCCCATGGATAACCCACTGGAAAAGAACAAGTTCTTGAAAGACAAAATCTACCACAACTCACGTAATACTGAATAGGATCATATCCACTAAAGGAACTCAATAAACAGCTAATAACCTCCCCAAACAGAAAGTGCCAGGTCCTAATGGATTCAATGGTAAATTTCAATTTACCCAAGGAAGAAAGTATACCATTTCTGAAAATTCTCATCTAGAACACAAAAGTAGAAGTAATACTTCCTTACTCAATGAGGAGTGCATTGCCCTAAAGCCAAAATGAGACAAAATCTTTACAAGGAAACTATAGACCACTGTATGCATAAACATAGATGCTAAAATCCTCAACAAAATATTGGCAAATTAAATCTCAAGGTGTATAAAAATAATTATACAAGAAGATCAAGTGGGATTTTCCCAAGTATGTAAGGTTGGTTTAACATTTGAAAATCAGAAATGTACTCCATCACACCAAATAGCTAAAAAAGAAAAATCACGTGATCATATCAGTAGATGCAGAAAAAGAATTTGACAAAACCTAACACCCGTTCATGATTAAAAACTCAGCAAACTAGGATAAGAAGGAAACTTCCTCAACTTAATGAACAGCTACAAAAAAACTTGTAGCTAACACTTTTAGTGGTGAGCTTTCCCACTACGATTAGGAATAGGCAGGGTGTTCCCTCTACTTCCTACTAATGCATTTGGGAAAGGAACAGAAGATGGCACAAGTCCTTAGGACCGTGCCACCAACGTGCGAAACCTAGATGGAGTTCTAGGCTCCTGGCTTCAGCATCACCAAGCCCCAACTGTTGTGGCCACTTGGGGAGTGAACCAGTGGATGGAAGATCTGTCGACCTCTGACTCACTCTCTCCCTCTCCCCAACCCTCCTTTTCTCTTTGTACCTCTGCCTTAAAAATAAATAAAGAAATATAAAAAAAGACCCTTCTTCTTCCCCTTCCCCTTCCCCTTCCCTTCTCTTCTCTTTTCAACAGGCAGTGAGTTAGACAGTGAGAGAGAGAGAGAGACAGAGAGAAAGGTCTTCCTTCCGTTGGTTCACCAACTAAATGGCCGCTACAGCCGGCACGCTGCGCCAGGTGCCGATCTGAAGCCAGGAGCCAGGTGCTTCTTCCTGGTCTTCCATGCGGGTGCAGGGCCCAAGCACTTGGGCCATCCTCCACTGCCCTCCCGGGCCACAGCAGAGAGCTGGACTGGAAGAGGAGCAACTGAGACAGAATCCGGCGCCCCAACCAGGACTAGAACTCAGGGTGCCAGCGCCACAGGCGGAGGATTAGCCAAGTGAGCCGAGGCACCGGCCAAGACTCATCTTTTCAGTCCCTTACCTGCTTTCTCTGAATTTCCTACTTTGCAGAGAAAGATTTCCTTTCCTTCATTTCTATGACAACTGTGCCCATGCTCCTTCACAATTGTGCTCTTCTGCTAGTTTCTAAAATACCACTGTGTTCCCTTAGTTCTGGGCCCCATTTTCTTATTCTCAAACATTCTCTGTAACATCTGATCATGCCCAAGACTTCAACAACCACACAAAACTTAGAACAATGACACTAAAATCTCTTACTGTGGCTCAGACCTGACTGCACCCAGATGTCAGCCTCATGCTGCACCTCAACCAAACTGACAATGTGTAAGTTTAGCTCAGACTTATCTGCTTAAAAATCTGTTTCTTTAAAGATTTATTTATTTACTTGAGAGGCAGAGTTACAGAGAGAGAGAGAGGAAGAGACAGGTCTTCCATCTGCTGGTTTACTCCCCAAATGGCCGCAATAGCCGGAGCTGAGCCTGGCAGATCCAAAGCCAGGAGCCAGGAGCTTCTTCTGGGTTTCCCACGCGGGTGCAGCAGCCTATCTACTGCATTCCCAGGCTATCACAGAGAGCTAGGTTGGAAGAGGAGCAGCAGGGACACAAACCCACACCCATATGGAATACCACCACTAGGCAGAGGCTCAGCCTACTACGCCCACAGCACTGGCCCCATTGAAAAGTATTCTTAATTCAGCAGGCTCTACCAAGGTCACCGATACTGTAAGCCAATCAACCATCATTATATGAAAATAGGTAATTATTCTTTCTCATCCCAATAAGTAACTCACTAAATCTGGCCCATTTTACTATGCATGGTGACACAGATATTCAATAAACACTCTTTTTCTCATCCTGGCCACCACTGTTTTAGAATTCAGATGTTCTTTTAACTCTAAGACTACTAAGAAATTTTTCTGACTGGCTTCCCTGTTTCCAATACCATCTGTATTAAATCCAGTTTCTGTCACCCAGTACAAACCAGAATACTGTGCATAGTGAAAGAAGGTACTAGTAATAATTATATCAGTATAATAGGCATAAACTGGGACTGCCCTAAGCAAACCTGAGACAGATGAGCCCTTTAGTTCCAAGTCATTGCTATCACGTGACCCCTCCCTGCTTACTTCTTCAGTCACAGTTCTTATCACTCTCTTTCTCTCATTTTACACTTCACCCACACAGAATAACTCAGAGTTCCAAATACATTGTTTTCCCTCAGTCCTGTGGGCATCTTTACATGTTATGCATTGTGCTTCAAACCCTAGTTCAACAGGTGCTCAGATGAGATAGCCCATCCTACAGGAAACCTGATCTGACCTCTGGAAGATGATTTTATATGTTCTTGTATTTTTTTTAAAGGTTTATTTATTTATTTATTTGAAAGGCAGAGTCACCGAGAAGCAGAGGGAGGGAGGGAGAGGGGGGGAGAGGGGGAGAGAGGGGGAGAGAGGGGGAGGGGGGGAGAGAGAGAGAGAGAGAGAGAGAGAAGTCTTCCATCTACTGGTTTATCCCCCTCCCCCCTCATGGCCTCAATGGCCAGAGCTGTGTTGTCAGGAGCCAGGAGCTTCTTCCAGGTCTCCCATGCCAGTGCAGGGGCCCAAGAACTTGAGCCATATTCTACTGATTTCACAGGCCATAGCAGAGAGCGGGATCAGAAGCAGAGCAGCCAGGACTAGAACCGGCACCCATATGGGACGCCAGCACTGCAGGTGGCGGGTTTACCCACTACGCCACAGCACTGGCCCCTATTTATTCTTGGTAGGAGTTCCCACAGCTCTTCATATCTAATCCATTTGGGCACCTCCACCAACATACAATTATCCATTGCTTCTCAGTGTTGCTCACTTTATTGTACATTCCTTGAAGATAAAGCACTTTATTCACATATTTTTTATTACTAGAGCCTAAATGGTACCTATCCATAGTGAACCTAAGTATCTTTTTTCCCCTAAATACCTTTTAAGGAAATGGATAAACATGTTCTTTGATACAAGTACCTCTTTGTGGGCTTTTAGACCAATGAAGGTAGAAAATGCTCTTCACACTTTTGTGGCGCTGGTTTTTAACACATTAGATGTTTAATGTTTTGTTTAATGGGGTCATTTGTCAAGGTTGGACTCATTTACTAAATGCTCAGCAGAACCAAAGGATTTGGTCATAGAACAAAACAGCTGAAGGAAAAAAAATAGAATTAACATGATACAAATGGAAAGAAAAGGGACAGCAAGAAAGAAAGGAAGAATACATCCATAAGGCTTAATAAAAGTATAACCCAGTCAGTCTTTCCAAGGTACCCATGTATACAGAAAAGAGGCTTCTTCCTTCTTCAATTAACATTAAGAAAAAGAGTCTTTTATATTTTGACTTTTTTCATGAAGGCCTATTAACCATACATTGGTATTTTGGTATATAGCATTGTAAGTACAAACCACTCTTTGTTTTTTTGTTTGTTTGTTTGTTTTTTAAGGATCTGCAAACTACATTTATTGAGTATGTACTGGGCATACCATAAATAAGACAGGTAACATGGGGGCAGGTAAGAACTTGAAGAAATTAAATACACAGGCTAACTTTACCACTAATTCTAACTACTAGAGAAATACACACAAAATTTGTACAAGTTATTCTTCATAATGAAATTCTGATGCCTGTCAAAGGACAATAACCTACACATATACTAAAATAAAAATATTTTAAAAGTTGTGCTTAACATCATAGAATTTCCCTAAAATGGGTTGGTAAAATCTTTTGCAGGATTGATCCTTAATGTACACCTATTTCCCTTAGAGATTGTTTGAGTAGTACAAATACTTGGACTCCACTGCCAAGAATCTAGTCAACGACGACATACACAGTTCCTCTAAGAAACATCACAATTAAGTCCTTCTCTCCATCAAAGTCCACCTTATTTTTTAGCAAGTTCTCTTCAAAGCCATTTATATGTCTTTTGTTTGATCATCTTCCTCAAGATTCCTGATTTCATTTTTGGACAATTTATAGTTTCATGACTTACTTTTAATCTCTCCTTCAGCTCTACAATTTCAAAGCTTGTTTTCTTCTTGGTAGTTTCTAATTTTTCTCTAGTTTTCACTTCAAGTTCTGCAAATTCTGTTTCATGTTTATAGACTCCTAATGTTAGCTGATGAGATATTAATAATTGTTGCATCATTGCTGCTGGGTTTTGAAATACCATTTCATCATAGAACTCTGAAATCACTGTTTTTTCCTAGCACTGCATTCGTGTCTGATTGAAATACTTTTTTTTGAGAGGCAGAGTTAGAGAGAGAGAGAGAGAGAGAGAGAGAGAGAGAGAGAAAGATCTTCCTTTCCGTTGGTTCAACCCCCAAATGGCTGTTGCAGCCGGCACACAGCGCTGATCCCGAGCCAGGAGCCAGGTGCTTCCTCCTGGTCTCCTGTGCAGGTGCAGAGCCCAAGCACTTGGGCCATCCTCCACTGCCTTCCCGGGCCACAGCAGACAGCTGGACTGGAAGATGAGCAACCGGGACAGAATCCGGCATCCCAACCGGGACTAGAACCCAGGGTGCAGCGTCACAGGCAGAGGATTAGCCTAGTGAGCTGGGGTACCGGTCTGATTGAAATAGTTTTAATAAGTGGTACAGGGTTACAGGTCTTTCATTAGGGTCAATAAAAAATATCTTGATGATTATTTCAAATTCACCCCATCTTGTTTTGGTAATTTCATACAGAGGCTTAGTAACAACTCTTAAAGGATTGCCATAGCTTTCGTGCAATTTAAACTGGATTTTCTTCACGTATGCCGACATATCCTCATTGCTATATGGCTTTACATATACCGTCCACTGATGTGTGTGTCCATCTTCTTCTCTTTCCAAAATATCAAGCAATATTAACCATAAACTACTGGTTCAACAATAGTTACTCCCTTTACTCTCCCGCCGGAGTCAGACCCAAATTCGGCCATTCTCTTGAACATACTGTCCCACAGAAGAAGCCGCCGTTGCCAGGGAAAGACACCGGGGCCGGCAGGGTCACCGCTCGCTCCCCTCAAAGCACCCCTCCTCCCGAGCGGGCACAGCTGGAGGGTTTCCGACTAAGAGAAGGCGAGTCCCGGCGCTTGAGGCGCTCGGCAGCCGCCAACCCTTTCAGGCAGACGCCGTCCCTGAAGGCCATTCAGCCCCGGCGCAGGAGGAGAGCCCACTCTTTGGTTCTACTAATTATACCATTAAAACTATCTAAGGAGCTTTGGAGTTTATCTAGGATAAAGACATTCTCATCTTGTATCCATGAGCCTTAGTGACATCTACTTCTGAGGTCAACTAAAGTGTTGGTCTGTCCAAGTTTTTAATAGACAAATGGAATTTACTTCTCAAGAATACAATTTTCATCAATAAATTAATAAAATAATGCTATTTTTATTTTACAAACTGACTTTATTTACTCAGGAATACACAGAATTTTAAATGCATAATTTTGCTTAACGTGCTATGGAATTAGGATGAACAAACTATGGAGAAGAAAAATGTACACATTGCAAATACTGTACACAAAAACTAGTTATTTTTTAATGACCTATGGTAAAAATTCCTTGTGTAAAGAAATATTTTATCATATTGTTTTTTAACCCTTTATCAGCTGTCTATCTCTACCTGCTGAGAAATGCTTTTCTCCTACATTTATCATGCTTATTTAATATTTAGGATTTTCTTGACATTCATTTTTACAACTTTCCCTTCTTAAATCAAATTTTTCAACTACAGTTTGATTCTCCACTTCACTCAAATTCCTTCTAATTTTTTTAGCAATCCCTTTTCCATCTTTCCAGTTTTATCTGACTTTAGAGACTGACTTAGAGAGCCCTCTACTGGTCTGATCCTGTGTCAAAAAAAAACACTAGTTTTCAGAGATCTATTGTTTTACTTGTTTTGTCCAATATAGTAATTGTATAAATTAATTAAAATATTTATAGAGAATGGCAAAGTTATAAATTCAGTATTTCTATCAAGGATACTGTTATCAAAGCAAATTATAGTAGTTTATAGCATAAGAATACTATTTTCAAAAAACTGTACATGATTAAATTCAGTACCGTACCAGAGTCTTACTATCATGGAACAGGAGTCATAAATGAAACCATGCAATAACAAGTTACTCTGATATATCAGTAGCTAAAGTATTAAGAGTAAGCTGGAATCTATGTTAAAGGGCTCTGCCTCAGGTAAATTTGAAACTTATTTGCTCTCTCGTATTTCCTGATTTTAATACATCAATGCAAACACATTTGAAGACATAATGAAGGGAAAATTCCACCTAAAGGGATTTTTAAAAATCTAGGTATAAAGACTTTGATGAGGAACATGAAGAAAAATGTCCACAAAGGGAAATATCTATCATAAAAAAGTTATCTGGTAGGGCCAGCGCTGTGGCATGGTAGGTTAGGCATCCACCTGCAGTGCTGGCATCCCATATGGGCACCACTGCGTGTCCTGGCTGCTCCATTTCTGATGCAACTCCCCGTTGATGGCCTGGAAAAGCAGTAGGAGGTGGCCCAAGTGCTTGGGCTCCTGTACCCACATAGGAGACCGGGAAGAAGCTCCTGGCTCCTGGCTTCAGATTGGCCCAGCTCTGTTGAGGCCAATGAAGAAGTGAATCAGAGGATGGAAGACCTCTCTCTATGTCTCCCTCTTTCTATCTACAACTCTGCCTCTCAAGTAAATAAATAAATCTGTTTAAAAAATTGCTATCTGGTCTAACTTATGATTCCCACCCTACTCCCAAAAAAAACTAACAGGTGGAGCTGGCATCCTGGCACATCAGATAAAGCACTGCTCGGGACACCAGCATTCCATAAGGAGCATTGGTTCAAGTCCTAGCTGCTTTGCTTCTGATTCAGCTCCTCCCAGCTAATGTGCCTGGGACAGCCCTAATGCTGTGCCCCTGCCAGCCACATAGGATACTTGGATGGAGTTCAGGGCTACTGGTTTCAGGCTGCTCCCCCTCAACCCACTGCAGTCATCTGAGGTATGAAACAATGGATTAAGATCTCTCTCTTCTCACCCCACCAGCCCCCATCTTATCTGCTTTTAAAATAAATTTTGAAAATATGGCTTTCTTTTCCTTTGAAAATAAGGCAATTAGAAACTTTATACAGAAAAACATACAAGCACATTTTCAGAAACTTCTTAAAAAGGAGGGTTGTAAATAGGAAATGTAACCCTTCCAGTCATATAAATTATGTTAAAACCATCATGAACCCTGTTGTCTGTGTTCCCATTAGAATGCACTCTCTTTACAAGCAAAACCAATTTCACCCACTTTCTATTGCTAGGTTCTAAAGATTGCTTTACCCATATGGAACACAAGTAAATTCAGAAGAAATGGAAAATTGTGCTTTCTGGTGTGATCGCTCCCTGTAAGAGCTATTCTTCACTTTGTAACCTCAGAATTTAGCACAGATGCTTAGAAACTGTTTTTGCTGAATGGGCTCATTCATAAAGGTGGAAAATATTCAGAATGAATATTTTGGTAAAAAAATACATAAAATAAACAATGATATAATCAGATAATACGACAAATTTGGGAAATGCATTTTCCAATCAAATCATAAATAAGACTAATTTATATAAAAATAAATTATATAAATTTTAAATTATAAAAATATAATTAAAAATATTAGATATTTTCAGGACAAGAAATGTTAATGGGCCTTAAATATATAAAAAGCAGCTCAATATCAGTCAAAATAAATGAGGACACTTCAAAAAGTTTGTGAGAAAACAGAATTGAAGGCATGACTTTATTCTGATGTGAAAAGTATTTTTCATACCACATGAAAAATGCATATTATAAAAAAACTAAGAAAGGATTTCAAAAATCTACATACACCAAAATAAACTCATGTTTTAAACACTTTCCATGAACTCTTTGAAGTACCCTCATGCACATTAAACCCTTGGAGATAACTCCTCCTGCATTTTGTATAAATCTACCCAAAGGGAAAAATTCCCAAAGTTTGGTAACACACTTAGCATGGCTGGGAGTGAGCAGGTGGAAATGGGGAGTCTTATCTCTCACTGTCTAACTCTGCTTTGTCACAGTTGATCATAATGATAGGACTAAGAGCCAAAGGGATCACATAAACAAGACTAGTGTCTGCAAATATTAACTGATAGAATAAAAAAGGGAGAGAATGACCCAACATGGGAAGCGAGATACACAGCAGACTCATAGAATGGCAGATGTCCTAAACAGCACTCTGGCCTCAGAATCAGCCCTTAAGGCATGCGGATCTGGCTGAAGAGCCCATGAGAGTATTTCAGGCATGGAAAGCCAAAACACTCTGGCAAAAAAAAACAAACAACAACAACAAAAAACACCTAAATGGAAGATCTCTGTGAGGGAGATCCCTGTGGAAAGAATAGGTCATCAAAGAAGGAGGTACCTTTCTCTGAAGGGAGGAGAGAACTTCCATTCTGACTATGAGCTTGCCTAAATATGATCAGAGTTGGTGAACTCAAAAGGCTTCCATAGCCTTGGCAACTCATGACAAGAGCCTAGGGTGATTACTGACTCCATAAACAAGAGTGTCAAATTGTTAAGTCAACAACAGGAGTCACTGTGCATTTACTCCTCATGTAGGAACTCTGTCCTTAATGTGCTGTACAGTGTGATATAATGCTATAACTAGTACTCAAACAGTATTTTTCACTTTGTGTTTCTATGTGGGTGCAAACTGTTGAAATCTTTACTTAATATATGCTAAACTTATCTTCTGTATATAAAGAGAATTGAAAGTGAAAAAAAAAAAAAAAAAGAAAGGGGAGTCTTAGACATTTCTCTCCAGAACAGCAATTTGATACAATCAATATAAATTAGTCATATGACATCTAAAAATTTCATTTCTGGGAATTCACTTACACAAATAGTTATACCTGAGCAAAATAGTATTTATAAAAGGTTATTCTTGGGGCCAGCACTATGGCACAGTGGGTAAAGCTGCCGCCTGCAGTGCCAGCATCCCACGAGGGCGCTGGTTCAAGTCCCAGCTGCTCCACTTCGAATCCAGCTCTCTACTATGGCCTGGGAAAGCAGTAGAAGATGGCCCAGGTCCTTGGGCCCCTGCATCCATATCGGAGACTTGGAAGAAGCTCCTGGCTCCTGGCTTCAGATCGGCACAGCTCTGGTCATTGTGGCCACTTGGGTAGTGAACCAGTGGATAGAAGACCTTTCTCTCTCTCTCTCTGCCTCTCTGTAACTCTGCCTTTCAAATAAATAAATAAATCTTTTTTAAAAAAATGTTATTCTTCACAGCATTGTTAATAATAGCCAAACTAGAAACAATCCGAATTCTGATGAGGAAGCAGGTTGAATTTATGCTATCTCTATAAAATGGGAAGTCACAGACCTGTAAAAGAAAAGAGATGCTACCTATTTAGTGACATGTGAATAATCAATTAAAAATGCCCTAATATTATAAGTATATTAACCCACAACTTACAAATAATCACAAAATTCTCTGTAGTCTTACCTGCAAAGTAGCCACATAAGAATCATCACAATTTACATAATGTCCTAACATGGCATGTTGTGCCCGTAATTCATTATCCCTTATCCTCTCATGTAGGTGGGTAATTTGTTGCTTCTGCCTGTAAAACATAATTTAATATCACATTACAAAGAATACAGTTTTCTAGTAGATAGTTATAAGTAGAACTTCTGGTATTTCAAAATTTTACATAACAGTTTAAAAGTATTATCAATTGTAAAATCATAGAGAAATTTTTTACTTATAGGAACATGAGATATGTAGAACTACAGTTAAGAATATACTACAAAGTAATTCTGGCAATAATACAATTCAGTCTTCTTTATTCCATGAAGTCATGCTTTGTTTTCTTTTTGTTACCTAACATAATGTTTTAGCCTTAGTCTGAAATGTCATTACCTTGAAATCAATTCCATTCATCCAAATTCTCAACACTCTATGTATCAATAGAAGTTTTTGAGACTCTTCACTGTCAAGAGTAAAAAATATTTCATAAAGATTATCTAGCTCTATAATTGTTCTACACATGCATAATCTTTATAATCTCCCAAACTGTAGTCTACACATAAGCATTGGCAATGGTGGAGAACTCAATGAGAGATTTAGATCTTTGGGTAGCTCTGACATCTTACTCACTAACATAATGTCATGTTGGAACCAGACACACAGTTTCAAATCTTTTTTCAGAAATTACTTGAAACAAGTAATTTAATTTAGTAAATGTGTAACCTTACATATTTTAAAACTGTTATATGTCAGGCATGATGCTAACATCTTTATCATCTTTAAAAATTCAACAGCAAGCCTCATAATTAAGATTATGAGAAAAGAAATCTTTTAAGAAATAATAACAGCAGTGTGGCTAAACAAATAGCTTGATGCTATTCAAAATTACCAACAAAGAAACTTTTTTAGCAAGCGAGGTTATGAGTTTCTGTCTGCATTAAAGAGCTTGTTCTACTTATTTTCATGTATAAAAAATCATTATTCTTTAAGGAAATTCACATAGAAACATGAAATAAGAAACAGGTACATTAGGGGAGAAGGTTGAACACTTTTCAAATAGCACTTAAAATACTTTAACGTTTTATAACAAAAAGGTCCTTTCCAGGTAATTAAGAACAGTGATCTGGGAGATGGACAAAAAATGAGGAGGGCCCTCCAACTGCTTCAGCCCAGTGCTAGGAGAGTTTTCAAGCTCCAGCTCAGAAACTGTGGTCTCCCTGAGTAGAAGAGAAAAGGCTGGGCATCTGGAGACACCAAGGCAATGACAGCGCATACAGTGCTTGGTCACTGCTGAGCACTCAGCTGAACACTAACTAATGCATTTATGAGCAAACTACTGAAGGTGTATGTGGATTGGGGGGGGGGGGCAACAAAAAGTTTAGAAGGAACAGTGTCTGAGGCTCACATGGGCTTGGAATACTGCCAATTCCCAAACACCACGGTGAAAAACTTAATGATACAGGGCATTGGTTAGCAGTACTTTTCAACTAGGGGCCATTTTGATTCCAGGGACATGTAGCAACATCCAGAGACTCTTGATTCTAACAACTGGAACAGGATGCTACTGGCATAGAGGCCAGAGATGCTAATAAATGTCTACAATAAACAGGGTGGCCCCTCTATCTCCAACAAATAATTATCTGACACAAACAGCAAAGAGTACAGAGGCTGAAAAATCCTAGATTTATAACATGTGTCTTATCTCTGTAGTGGGGGAAAAATTAACCCTACAGTGAATATAGCTCTAGTGCCAGCTAACACAATTTAAAAGAACAAAACAAGAACAAAAACTGCTGCCTTGAACAAAGCCTAGGAATACAAAAATATGTAGTATCTAAAACTAGTTAAAAATCATAATGTCTGGCATCAAATTAAAAACTACTGAGATTGTAAAGAAGCAGGAAAATACAGCCCATTAAAAAAAATCAATCAACTGAAACAGAACTGACACAGATGGTAGACATAAGACAAGTACACTAAATCAGTTATAAATGTACCCATATGTTCAAGAAGCTAGAAGTAAAAATGTGTTAACTAAAGGCATGGAAGGTAGAAATAATTCATTGAATGCAATTAACAGCAGATTAAGACAGTGAAGAAAAGACTAGTGAAATTGAAACACAGTGATGGAAACTAGCCAAAAAGATACACATGGAGAAAAAAAGATGAACAAGTGAAAAACAAAACAAAAAACTCAACAACAATGACCTGTAGGACTATCCTAAGAGGTCAAACAAATGTATAACTGGAGTCCTCAGAGAGGAGGTAAAAAAAGGGGAGGAGCATGCAGAAAAAAAAAAAAACCTATAGATAATGAGCCAGAATTTTTCCAAATTTGGTAAGAACTGTATACCCACAATTCAAGAAGCCCTGTGGAATTGCAAATAAAAACCACAATGAGGTTTCACCTCACCTGAGTTAGAATGGCTCTTACACAGAAATCCAAAAACAATTAAATGCTGGTGAGAATGTGGGGGAAAAGGTACCCTAATCTGCTGTTGGTGGGAATGCAAATTAGTTCAGACATTGTGGAAGACAGATCTACCATATGACCCAGCCATCCCACTCCTGGGGACTTACCCAAATGAAATCATATCAGCATATGAAAGAGTTATCTGTACTACATGTTTATTGCCATTCAATTTACAACAGATAAACTATGGAATCAACCCAAATATCCATCAACTGAAGACTGGATAAGTAAACTGTGGTCTATGTGGGAGACCTGGAAGAAGTTCTTGGCTCCGGCTTCCGATCCCTCAGTTCTGGCTGTTGCAGCCATTTGGGAAGTGAACCAGCAGATAGATGGAAGACCTCTTTCTCTCTGTCTCTACCTCCCTCTGTAACTCTTTCAAATAAATAAAATAAATCTTAAAAAAAATTGGTGGTATAGATACAAATACAGATATAGATACATAGAATGGAATACTACTCAGCCATAAAAAAAAACAATGAAATCCTGTCTTTTCCAACAAAATGGATGCAACTGCAAACCACTACACTTAGTGAAATAAACCAGTCCCAAAAAGAAAAATAGCATGTGCTTTCCCTGATCTGTTGTAAATAATAGAGTACCAAAAGTTGTAATGCATAAGAGTTGCATGCATATTTCGCAATCTGATGATTGCTCACAGCCCTTGTCTCCACTGCTGAGGAACAGTATGTTTTTTTCTTCACACTATTTATTGAACTCTTTACTTAGTATAGGATTGATCTTGTGAGAATAAAATAAAAATTCCTAAAATTTAGCAAACTCAATCCAAAGATAAAAAAAGAAAATTAATAAAAAAAAAGAAAAGAAATAAAAAAAGAAAAACAACAAAATGGGATCTATCCTACAAACTGCAAAATAAGTTTTACATTTGAAAATTCATCAGCTGCCTAGGAATGAAAGGAATCTCTACAACTTAAAAAGGCATCTAGAAAAATCTACAACTTTATCCTAAATAAGCCATGAATATAAACAACAATTAGCACTGGTTAAAAAAAAAGTACCCTTGACTTTTTTCCCAATTACCATGATACACAACACATTTAATTATCCCTAGAAGATAATATAATTAAGTAACATTACGGTTTCAGGAGAAGGGGCTGGCTTTGTAGCATAATGGGTTAAGTCACTGCCTATGTTACCAGCATCCCACATGGGTGCCAGTTCAAGTACAAGTTGCTCCACTTCCATTCCACCTCCTTGCTAATGTGCCTGGGAAAGCAGAGGAAGATGGCCCAAATCCTTGGGCCCCTGAAAACACACATGAGACCCAGATAAAGCTCTGAGCTCCTGGCTTTAGCTTGGCTCAGCCCCAGCTGTTATGGCCATTTTGGGAGCAAACTGGCAGGTAGAAGACCTCTATCTATCTCTTTCTCTCTGTAACTCTGCCTTTAAAATAAATAAAATAAATCTAAAAAAGTTTCAGGAGATTGTTATATACAAATGAATCTCTTTTACAGAGCTTTAGTATTCAAACATTTAAAAATTTTGAAATGTCTAAAAAAGCTTACATAATTTTTATCTGTAAGTTATTTAATTTAAAAAAAAAGTTTTACTTATTCCTTTTTAATTATTTGAAAGGCAGAGCAACAGAAACAGAGAGACAAAGAGAGAGATCTTTCACCTGCTGGTTCATTCTCCAAATGCCTTCAATAGCTGGGGCTGAGCCAGGCTGAAGACAGGAGCCCAGAAATTCCACCTGGGTCTCCCACATGGTTGGCAGGGATCCAGGTACTAGGGCCTGCCTCCCAGGGTGCACATTAGCAGAAAGCTGGATTGGAAGCAGAGCAAGGACTTGAACTCAGGCACTCCAATATGAGTTGTGGGTACCCAAAGCAACATCTTAACTGCTGTGCCACAATATCTACCCTCCTTACATCACTTAATTTTAAACATTAATCATAAATACAGTTAATATGGTATCAGACCTGACACACAATAGTTAGAGAAAATATTACTTGAAAGTTGCTTTCCATTTACTATTTCCTAACTGTAGCTCGGGGAAAAAAGACATTATCTTTTAATCCTGATAGTTCATTAACATTGTAGCTAACCTGCTACCTGAAGCAGAAGACAGAGAAATTTCTAGTAAGGAGTCACACTGAAGTGACTGAGGAAGATCACAGGAATTAGGCAAACTGGACCAATCCTCAGTCCTTGAAAGGACAAAGCTGGGAAGGGACAGACACACGGCATCCACACATTTGTAAGATTCTAGTTCTTCTGTTTTTCATTTTGAAAGGCAGGGCAACAGAGATACTTAAAGAGACAGACCTCCTCCATCTGCTAGTTTCACTGCCCAAATGTCCACAACAGCTGAGGCTGGGCTACTCTGAAGACAGGAGCCAGAACTCAATTTGGGTTTTCCCATGGGTGGCAGGGACCCAGGGAACTTGATACCTGCTACCTCCCAAGTGTGCACATTAGCAGGAAGCTGGACCAGATGCAAAGCAAGGACCAAAACCTAGCACTCTGATAACGGGACTCCAGTAACTTAACCACTGAGCTAAACACCTGCCTGAGATTCCAGTTCTACTCCAAGCAGAGAATACAAAGGTATTTGTTTCTTTAATTTGTTACATTAATCTACATTTCCATATGACTGAAATATTTAGTAATTAAAAAAAAAGACTCACCGATCAATTACAATTTCTTTTTGCCTTAGAAGTCCTTCTTTTATTTTCAGCACTGATTCCCACTTACTGAAATCTTGATAGGCAGGTGAGTAACTCTGATGAGATGATCCAGTCAAAACCTGCATAAACATATTTACACTATTAGTATACTAAATGTGTTTTTCAGGATATTTATATACTAGTATTTTCTCAATCATTAAAAAATAGAAAAATACATCTTTGACGGTTTTTAAGACCACCTGAAACACACTTGCAAAGGCTAGCATAACATGGAGAATTTCAAGGAAGTCCAAAAGTAAATGTTAAGGAGGAACTGATGACAATAGGACATAAAACCTGGCTAATTATACTATTATATAAAAGCTCATACTTCTGTGGAAATGAGAGCTTTCTGGATATAAATGATTAATCCTGGCCTACGGAAAGTGAATATAAAGGAATGCAACACGGCTCAACTAGCCGAACATTACCAGAAGGGTTTCTGTAAGGAAATAAAAGTAGCTTCTGTAGTACACAGGTCAAATTTTCATGTAGCACATCATTTAATTAAAATTTCAAAATCACAAAATTTTTACAAATAAATGTGTCCACAGAAATATGATAATTTCAATGATTACTGTTCTCCAGTGTGAATAAAATAATTTAGAAAAACTCTGCTTGGAATTTAACAAAAGTTTCAAATATTCACAATACACTCACAACAATGAAAATCAATATGGTAAATATCCTCAAATTTCAACCACCAAAACAACACTTTTTAATTTTAGTATCAAAGGTTCAGCTGTGTTCCACAAAAAGAAATGTTGAAATCCTAACCTCGAATATCTCAGAGTGACATCATTTAGAAACAGGGCCTCTGCAGATGCAGTCAAGGTAAAATCAGGTTGTTAGGATGAGCTCTAATCCAAAGTGACGAGCGTCCTAACAGAAAAGTGAACTTTGGATCTATACACAGAAGGAAGACTATGTGATGAGATACAGGGGGAATATCATGTGAAGATCAAAGCAGATACCAGAGTGATGCAAATAAATCCCAAGGAATAACGAGACTGCCCGCAAAACACCAGAAGCTAAAGGGAGGCCTAGGGCAGATTCTTCTTCATTGCCCTCAGAAGGAACCAACTCTGCTGACACCTTAACTTTCAGCTTCTAGAACTGTGAGGTAATATACTTGTGGTGGTTAACCCACAGAGATGGTGGGACTTTTATTACAGCAGCTCTAGGAACCTGCTCCAATCTGCAAGCCAAACCTAAGTGTTTTGGCTAGATGAATGTTGCTATAAAAACACCACACAGCAACTTAAGGAACACTGAAATGCACAGTCCTATTTTTGTTTTTCAAAGATGCTATTAACAAGGCCTGCTTCTGAGAAAACCATCGATTGTGTGACATCAACCACTCCTACATTTATCTTTTAAATTAAGATGTCTGTCAGTAATATTAAGATGGGAACTCTCTTTTTTTTTTTCAGTTCAATATGATTTTATTTAAAAATTTGCAAAGCTGAAGGAGGGATATGATCTTTTGTTAAAAGAAAGCAATTTTTACAGCATATATTCAGCCTTTCTAGCTTTGTATTGAATAGTAAGATGGGAACTCTCATTCAGGACAGGATGAACAGACTATGGTTAGAATTCAGTTGATAACAGCACATAACTGTCACGTGGGGAGATGACACAAAGGGCTATAGGGACAGGTTAGTCAGAGATTCTGCCTCTGAATTTCATTCTTTCCCTAGCCTAACATACCCCCAAAGCTGATATTTAGCCAGCCCACAATTGTACACATATGTTAGTTGTTACGATACTGTGACTGGGAACTCACTGCTGCCCAAATTCCAAGACTGTTCTTGTCGCTGCCTAGGTCGCGCCTCATAAACCAACAAATAGTTACTCCTGACAAGTAAGGGAGCTACATGACGTGCTCCATCCATAAGTGGCAACCCTTCTGATTGTCTGATTCATGCACAAGTCGGTTTCCCCAAATTCTCTCATCCAAACACCATTAACCAGTGTACATTTAGTTGCCAAAGCTAGGACTCAAACCCTAGCAGTCCAACACAGAAGCATCTGCTGTTAAATTGCTTCTACCATGTCCTAATAAACTTAGATATTCCAAATTTTTTTGTTTGTTTGTTTGTTTTTGACAGGCAGAGTGGACAGTGAGAGAGAGAGACAGAGAGAAAGGTCTTCCTTTGCCGTTGGTTCACCCTCCAATGGCCGCCGCGGCCGGCGCGCTGCGGCCGGCACACCGCACCGATCCGATGGCAGGAGCCAGGAGCCAGGTGCTTTTCCTGGTCTCCCATGGGGTGCAGGGCCCAAGCACCTGGGCCATCCTCCACTGCACTCCCGGGCCACAGCAGAGGGCTGGCCTGGAAGAGGGGCAACCGGGACAGAATCCGGCGCCCCGACCGGGACTAGAACCCGGTGTGCCGGCGCCGCTAGGCGGAGGATTAGCCTAGTGAGCCGCGGCGCCGGCCAGATATTCCAAATTTTATATTCTCACAAGAGCTTGAAAATTTTCTCAATGAACTTCTTAAAGCTAAAGAAGATGTGGCACTATAAACACCACTGTTACTTGATGAGAGAAATCCTCTACTAACTGAAACTCCATGTTACCTAATGACTATCAATTTAATTGGAGTTATTTGATGAAATTACTTTTGTCAAACTGTGACTCAAACAGAAATTCAATAAAGCTAATAAAAGACAAGCAAAACAAACTATTGTATCAGCAATTCCAAAACTCAATGTAACATTTGGAAATTCCAAGAATGATATGGTGAATTATTTGTACTATAATTTGTACACTGATTTGGAGACTGATAAATACAACATTTAAACTCTAATTTCAACTAACATATAAGTATTGCTTTCTGTATATTGTTATCATATCTAACAAAACACTTCTAAGGCAGCTTAAAGATTTATGGTTTCCTCTTCAAATGATCTAAAAAAGGTTCTTCCATTTCTAATTATAACAAACCCAAAAGGATCTATACCATGTTATTTGAAACTATGTTTTATTTATCTTTTTGTCTATTTTGGTGAAATACAGGCAATAATGCATTAAGATTTTTTACAAGTCTTCTAATAAAAAATTTGTCCTATGACTGACAATTCCCTTAAGGAGAAGGCTTTTTTCTTTTTAAAAATACCTCTTGACATCAAGAATAATAGGGGCCGGCGCTGAGGCTCACTAGGCTAATCCTCCGCCTTGTGGCACTGGCATACCGGATTCTGTCCCGGTTGCTCCTCTTCCAGGTCAGCTCTCTGCTGTGGCCAGGGAGTGCAGTGGAGGATGGCCCAAGTACTTTGGCCCTGCACCCCACGGGAGACCAGGATAAGTACCTGGCTCCTGCCATCAGATCTACGCGGTGCGCTGGCCGCAGTGCGCTGGCCTCAGCGGCCATTGGAGGGTGAACCAACAGCAAAGGAAGACCTTTCTCTCTGTCTCTCCCTCTCACTGTCCACTCTGCCTGTCAAAAAAAAAAAAAAAAAAAAAAAAAGAATAATAGGGATTAAACAGACAGATCAAGTAGGTCTGCAAAAGAAAGGTAGTTTACAACATTACTTGGTTATACAACACTTGAACCACTGGCAGGAAGAAATGTTAAAACACCTGCTAAATATTTTCATGGATACGCATAAAACAAGAGTATTCTGATTTGTAACTCCCTTGATCTAAGCCCTTTAGAAACAAAGCAAACAGAGCTTGAACTATTTTGTTGGGCAAACAAAAATAAGGAAAAAGGATTCCTTTGATTGTGATTAAGAAGATACAATATATAAGGGGGCTTCTTCAAACAGTTGATATATGGGATGCCGGCACTTCAGGACACGGTGTTAACCTGCTGCGCCACAAAGCAGGCCCCAAGCAGTATTGTGAAGGTGATCATTAGCCTAATAGTTAAGACGCTGACTGGGATGTTCACATGATCACACCACAGAGTGCCCGAGTTCAATCCTTGGTGCCATTTTTCTGGTTTCCTCCTAATGCAAACCCTTGAAGGAAGCAGTGATGGTTCAGGTAACTAACTGGATTCCCGCCACCCACATGGAAAGCCTGGATTGAGTTCCTGGCTCTTAGCTTTGGTCCCCTGATGGCTACAGGCATTTGGGTAGTGAACTGATTTATGGGAGCTCTCATTTTCTCCATCTCACTCTGTGTGTGTCCCTCTGACTCTCAATTAAATATATAAATGAGGAACTGATTTTTTTTTTCAGGTAGCTTCTCCCTAAATCTAAAGTAAAGACCAAAAGAAGAAAAATGCTAAGAAATGTAATAAGATAGGATTTGAATAATAATGATGCATGTTATAAACTGACAGTATTTAAAGTAATATATGCACCTTAGAACAGATGCAGAAATTCAATTTAAAATAATATCACTAACATTTTGCATCACTGATTTTTAACACACTTTTAAATAAAAAAATGAGTTGAAGTAAATGAAAATGAAAACACCAAAACTCAAGAGAAGAGAGTAAAAGTACTATTACCTGCTGATTCACTCTCCAAATGCCCACAACAGCCAGAACCCAGATGGGATCCAGGAACACAATCCAGTCTCCCACGTGGGTGCCAAACACCCAATTATTTCAGCCATCACCACTGCCTTCCAGGGTCTTAAGTTCTTATCTTTAGAAAACTAGGAAATATACCCAATGAATGTAGATAAAAGAAAATAAGGCTAAGCACAAAAATTAATAAAGTTTAAAACAGAAAAACAGACAAAAGTCATGTTAAAAAAGCTAGTTATTTGGAAAGATCAATAAAATTGACAAACCTCTGGCTAGACTAAGAAAGAAAAAAGGAGGAGGATGCAAACTCACATCAAGAATGAAAGAGGCTGGCGCCGCGGCTCAATAGGCTAATCCTCCACCTTGCGGTGCTGGCACACCGGGTTCTAGTCCCGGTCGGGGCGCCGGATTCTGTCCCGGTTGCCCCTCTTCCAGGCCAGCTCTCTGCTATGGCCAGGGAGTGCAGTGGAGGATGGCCCAAGTACTTTGGCCCTGCAACCCATAGGAGACCAGGATAAGTACCTGGCTCCTGCCATCGGATCAGCGCGGTGTGCTGGCCACAGCGTGCCAGTCGCGGCGGCCATTGGAGGGTGAACCAACGGCAAAAGGAAGACCTTTCTCTCTGTCTCTCTCTCTCACTGTCCACTCTGCCTGTCAAAAAAAAAATAAATAAATAAATAAAATAAAATAAAATAAAATAAATAAAAAAAGAAAGAAAGAGAAGGTTCAGGGTGTCAGATTAATTAGAAGGACAATTAACAGAGTTACTAGGAACAATTCTGCAAACATAAATTCAACAACTTGCAATGAAATGGAGAAACTTCTCAAAAAACATCAATACCAAAATTTAAAACTCATCTAATACAAAAGGATAATCTGAATAGTCCTATAAAGTATTAGAACAACTGCATTTGTTTAAAACAAAACTTTCTAAAAAGTAATCTCAAGGCCCAAATGGTTTCACTGTGGAATTCTACTCAATGTTTACAAACCTATTCTTCACAGACTCAGAAAAGTGAAAATTTCCCAATTCATTTTATGAGATCAATACTGCTCTGATATTAAAGATGGACAAAACAGGAAAATAGAAAACTTGACAAATATTCCTCATGAACAGATTGTTAAAATTAAAAAAAAAACTTTTATCTAATCCAGATAAAGAAATATATGCATTAGGTTCATCCCAGAAACGCAAACTGACCACATAAATACTCTAATTAAAACACTATTAGAGGGCTTGTGCTGTGGCGCAGTAGGTTAATCCACTGCCTGCAGCACCGGCATCCCATATGGGCGCCGGTTCTAGTCCCAGCTGCTTCTCTTCCCATCCAGCTCTCTGCTATGGCCTGGGAAAGCAGTAGAAGAAGTCCTTGGGCCCCTGAACCCACGTGGGAGACCCAGAAGAAGCTCTTGGCTCCTGGCTTCGGATTGGCGCAGCTCTAGCTGTTGCGGCCATCTGGGGAGTGAACCAACGCATGGAAGACCTTTCTCTCTGTCTCGCCCTCTCACTATCTGTAACTCTACCACTCAAATAAATAAAAAAACTTTTAAAAAATTAAAAAAAAAACACTATTAGAACTATAAGTAATTTTAGTACTATTACATGATTCAAGGTCATTATTTTAAAAATCAAACAAACTTCTACATACTAACAAAAGTTCATAATCAAAAATGTTATTTACATCAAAAAATACTTAAAAATAAAAAATTTAACCAATTACGTGGAGGATCTGTACACTGAAAACTATGAGTAAAGCATCACTAAGAAATTATAGAAAACCTTTAAAAGGAGAAATGTACTTAGGTATTGTTAAGATATCAATTGTCCCTATATTGATTTATGAAGTAAATTAGTCCCTACTGGGACCGACACTGTGGAGCAGTAGGTTAATCCTTTGCTTGCGGCGCTGGCATCCCATATGGGAGCTGATTCTAGTTCTGGCTGCTCCTCTTCCAAACTAGCTCTCTGCTATGGCCTGGGAAAACAGTAGAGGATAGCCCATATGCTTGGGCCCCTGCACGCACGTAGGATATCCAGAAGAAGCTCCTGGCTCCTGGCCTCCGATTGGTGCAGCTACAGTGGAGGTGGCCATTTGGGGAGCAAACCAACAGAAGGAGGACCTTTCTCTCTTGTCTCCTCTCCTTTTCACTGTCTGCAAATCTACCTCTTAAATAAATAAAGAAAATCTTTTAAAAAAAAATTAGTCCCTATTAATATCCCAGATTTTTTTTCAAAGTTGGCAAGTCAACCTTAAACTTTCTATGAAAATGTAAACAATTTACACTACCTGAATTCCAGACTAATTATACCAAGTATTCCTAACAGCGTGCTCTTGACATTAAAGACAGACAGACGGAGACTGGTGTTGCAGCATAGCAAGTAAAGCCGCTGCATGCGGTGCTGGAGTATAACATGGGGTGCCATTTTGCTCCACTTCTAATCTTGCTCCTGGCAAAGGCACTTGGGAAAGCAGCGGAAGATGGATCAAGTCCTTGGGCACCCATGTGGGAGACCCAGAAGAAGCTCTTGGCTCCTGGCTTCAGATAGGCTCAGCACAGCAAAGGAAATAATCAAGAGTGAAGAAACTACCTATATAATGGGAGAAAATATCTGCCAACAATTCATTCAACACGGATTAACATTCAGAATTTATAAGGAATGCAAACAACTGAACAGAAAATATCCACAAATAATCCTATTTTTAAAATGGGCAAACGACTTGAATAGACATTTCTTACGAAATGATTCACAATGGTCAATGAATATGTGAAACAATGCTCAACATCATTAGTCATCAGGGAAGTACAAGTGTAAACCACCAGGCATCCAAGTATACACAGATTTCAAACATTTTTATACCAAAATAAACTTTTAATTCCATTTTTCCAGTTATTGTAAAAACAGTATGTAGATCCCCCCCAAAACAATGAGGGGAAAAAACCACTATATATATATATCAATCCCACTACTGAGGGAATATCCAAGGGAATTAAAATCAATCTGTCAAAGACACACTCACATGTTTTCTGCAGCACTACTGCTCCCAATAAAAGGAATGATAAATGTTTGAGATGATAGGTATGTCAATTACCCTGGCCCGATCATTATACATTATACCCTTCATATATTGAAATGTCACATCGTGTCCACTAAATATATATAATCATAATGTGTGGATCAAAAGTAGAAGAACATGTCAAAAGATAATCCTACTTAATTGAGTATTTTTTGCAAAAAAAAAAAAAAAAAACGCAATAAAATTGATTTTCTGAAGATAATTCCAGATAAATGTTAACATATATTCGACAACACTGGAATCAAAATGAACTTGCTATAATAAATTTGAAAGAACCCTAATGTGTGTCAACAAAGGAGCTGATAATTAATTACAGTAAATGTATACAACAGAATACTAGATGACAATAAAATAAAACTATTACACTAAACAATATGGATGAAATTTAGACATTATGCTAAGAATTGCAACATAGAACCATACATACTCAATGATGATAAAAATCAGAAGAGTGAAAATGGGCAGGATGTAGTCTATCAATATATAGACAGAGAAGTCATGAATGAAACCTACTGGGCTTAGGAACTCTATATTTTAATCTAAATGATTGTTAAAAGGGTACATATATTTCTTAAATACAATGGAACTATTATTATATTTAAGATTAACACAGTTACGCAATTCAGGGATGTTAGATCTCAATAAAAACAAAATAGATAATACTACACCTTATTTCACTCTCTATATTAAATCAGAACTAAGGGGAAATGAAGGCCCTATCTAATACAGAATGCTTATGTACACCAAGGTGCATGGTAATTTTTTTAAGATTTATTTATTTGAAAGGCAGAGCTAGAGAGAGAGGGAGAGAGAGAGAGAGAGAGAGAGAGATCTTCCATCCACTAGTTCACTCCCCAAATGGCTGCAATGACCAGAGCTGGGCCAGGAGCCAGGAGCTTCCTCTGGGTCTCCCACATGGGTGGCAGGGGCCCAAGCACAGCCATTGGCTCCCCTCTCAGGTGTATGAGTAGAGAGTTGGACTAGAAGCAGAGCAGCCAGGAATCAAAACGACGCCCATATGGGATGCTGGTGCTGAAGGTGGCAGCTTGACTCACTACAAGACAGCACTGGTCCTGTACAGATTTTAAAAGGCATGGTCTTGGCTCTAATTTCCTATCTCTTCGTCTCTTTCATGCAATACTGCATCTGCAAATAGTCTTGAGACAGGAGAAAAGACTAGATGAAGTTAAATACTCTACACCAAGAATGCAAGGAAAGAGTTTGTAACAGCCTACAACTGACTCTCAAGAGCTGTCAATACTCAAGGAAAATAAAATAGCCTTCTATTAAGGCAGAGGACAATCCTACTTCCTAATGTAGAAGAGAAAAGTATTTTTATATTCAAGTAATCTTGCCTCTATTTTCCATTAATAACATATTCTTCCCCCGCTGGCGCCGCGTATCAATAGGCTAATCCTCCACCTTGCGGCGCCGGCACACCGGGTTCTAGTCCCGGTCAGGGTGCCGGATTCTGTCCCGGTTGCCCCTCTTCCAGGCCAGCTCTCTGCTGTGGCCCAGGAGTGCAGTGGAGGATGGCCCAAGTGCTTGGGCCCTGCAACCGCATGGAAGACCAGGAGAAGCACCTGGCTCCTGGCTTCGGATCAACGCAATGCGCAGGCCGTAGCGCGCCAGCTGCGGCGGCCATTGGAGGGTGAACCAATGGCAAAGGAAGACCTTTCTCTCTGTCTCTCTCTCTCTCACTGTCCACTCTGCCTGTCAAAATAAATAAATAAATAAATAACATATTCTTCCCAAAGAAAACAAGAATTTCTATTGAGTAAAATCATAACTAGCCATGACAGATATACCATTATGTGGAAATTATATATTGGAAGTAAAATACAAATTTTGACATATCCCCAAAATCCTAGGTACTGTTTGGCAGAAAAACAGGTATCAAAATTCACATACTGATAAAATAGAAAATTCCAGTTGTTATGTTGTTAATTTCATTAGTAAGTTCATTCATAAGTAAGTTTCTACTTCACTATAGCCTATAATATTAAGTGATTAAGGAGAACATAATTTAAACTCAAGAATATATAATTTATAACTTACAAATAAAAATAAAACTAGACATGAACAGAAATATATAATGATAAATGCTCACAATTATATTAGCTACTTTGAAGTAAGGAACAGAAAGTGTTATCAAAAGAACCTTTCAAAATCTGCGAAGATGAAATAAAGACTGTTTTACTACCATTTTCATATATATTTAGCAACTGGAAAACTGGAGGCGAAAAGGAATTCTTCATATATATATTTTCCCTACAAATGCATAAGACAAACCATTCTTTGTTGGTTATGAAGAACATAGAAAAGTTTACTAGCCAAATAAGAACCCTAACTCCCCTGCACATAGATCTTAACTATAAAGGATCATAAACAAGTATGTCTTATTGGAAATGGGAAATTCCACTCTCTTATAATTGAATAGAAACAGCAAGCACCCATAACAATCTCAAATACATGTTAATTAGATGAGACCCAGATGCTAGGAAAAGTTGCCAAAATATGTCACTTAACAGTCAAATATGCTTCTAATAAAAGTTTACTATAGTGCAGCTGAAAATAGTTCAAAATTCTTTGGCCTGGACAAAAACTGTTAAATTTAGATAACCCAAAGCAACTACACTCAACTAGAATACAACCTCTTCAATTCTTCACGTTTGTTATCTCCCTCTCCTTCATTTGCCTTTGTCCTTGAACTAATTCATCATTCACAACATGTCAAATAGCACAGCAAATCTTCCTGTTTCCTGGAATAGCCTATCTGCAAAGATAATCCACAAGTGTTTTTGTTGGTTAAAGAATATGATACCTCACCCAGAAAGTAAATAAATTCACAAAGTTCAATAATGAAGATGAAAATAAACTACAAATAACATGGAATTTTTAAACCTTTTATTTACCAAGAAAAGAAAAAATATGTATTATATTATCACTAAAAGCCTCTACATTTAATATAAAAATCTATAGTTTAACTAAGTTTATGCAATTATTTATGAAGTATATTGCTACATATTTTCTCCAAACAATTCTCAGTAAAATGAAGTCTACATCTTGATCCTCAAAATTTTAATTACAGAAGGAACTATGTTTTTAATACTCATTATTCTATTTCTTGTATTATTAACTATGTATAGTTTTCTTTGTCATTCTAACATTCTTTACTGAAATAAAAATTCAAACATAATGCATTACTTCAAAAGTAAAAGACCTTGGAGAAAATGGTAAAAAGAAACTGGTAAGAGGGGAAAAAGCAGAGATATGTGTGTTTCATAAAAATACATGCACATGAAAATGAGAGGAACATGAAAGTATTTCTGATTTCTACCACGATCCACAATTACTACTCACTCTTTTCTTTTGAAAGAAGGCACATTTTCCCTCTCAAAAATCAACCCAGATCTATTATGCTTAAAGAAATACCAACAGGGGGCCAGCATCCCAAAGGGATGCCAGTTTGTGTCCTAGTTCTCCACTTCCGATCCAGCTCCCTGTTAATGGCCTTGGGAAAAAGCAGCAGAAGATGGCCCAATTGCTTGGGGCCCTCCCATCCCACTTGGGAGACCCAGAAGAAATTCCTGGCTCCTGGCTTCCACCAGCCCAGCTCTGGCCACTGCAGCCAACTGGGAAGTGAGCCAGTGGATGGAAGATCGATCTCTCTCTCTCTCTCTCTCTCTCTCTCTCTCTCTCTCTCTCATCTCTGCAACTCTTTCAAGTGAATAAATACATAAACCTTAAAACAAAAGACATAATAGCAAAGAAATGAGCCACGCATGAATACATTAATCAAAATCATGCAAAAGTAAAAATGGGCAATGGTGTATCCAAGATTGAAAATAAATCAGCTTCCTTAAGCAAATCAAACAGAAGACTAAGTAAACAATATAGAGCCTAAGTCCTCAAATAAAACTTAATTATGAATTTTACTTATAAAACAATGTAGCTTCCCCTAAAAACTTTTGTTGCTATAATTACTTTACTTTTTAAAACTTAAGATATATCAATAATAGAATTTAATGAATCAACCCATGTAATTAATACATTGCACAGCTGGTTCTGGCAATCAAACATAAGGTAGGGTTATCTCCTTCATCCTTAGTGCAGGGGCACAGTTCAAAAGGCCATATGAGGGTTAGGCAAATGCCTAGTGGTTACAGTGCCAGGCAAAATGCCCACATCCCATGATGGAATACTTGTATTCTATTCCTGGCTCTGACTCTCAACTCCAGATTCCTGCTATGTACATCCTGAGAGATTAATTGGATCCTGGTCACACATAGGGGAGACCTACACTGAGTTTCCAGCACTTAGCTTCAGCCCTAGTCCAGGCCTGGCTATTGCAGGCAGGCACGTGGGGAGAGAACCAGAGGATGGGTACAACCAACAGATGGGAGCTAGTTCTGTTTGTTTCTTTTTATCTCTCAAGTAAGTAATTTAAAAAAATATATAAAAGCCATGTGATTCAAGCTAAAAGCATTCTTCTTTTAGGTGAGAGGGTGGTCCAGTCATACCACTTTGGATGTTTATTGTTTCCTAGTCTAATATTCATACCCAAAATTATTTTCTTAGCTCATTTCCTCAAGAAATTTCTCTAATTATAAGGAAATGCAATCAACTAATCCTTGAATATTATTAAATTGATTTCAGCTACATATCAAATTAATTTAGGATCTTGATCATCCTTATACAAACTAACATTTTGGCATAACAAATTTATAGAGTTAAGAGATCAATAAAGACAGAGAAAGTTTTATATGTACAGATGTTCATCACAGTATAACTTTTATTTTTTATTACATACTCAATTTATTTATTTGAGAGACAGAGGAATACACAGAGAGAGAGCTCCCAGCTGCTGTTTCACTTCCCAAATGCCTACAAAGGCCCCTGACCAGGGGCTGAAGCTGGAAGCCAGGAATTCAATCCAATTCCCTATGTGGGTGGCAGGAAATCAATCATTTGATCACCACTGCCTCCCAGGATCCGTACTGGCAGAAAACTAGAATTGGAAGTCCAGAGCTAGGTATCAAACCCAGGGAATAGGAGGTGTGGGTGTCTTAGACTGGATTTTTTAAAAAAATTTTTAAGGAATATGAATTTCATAACTACAACTTTAGGAAACCATAACAAAATTATAAAAATTATAAATCATCTAATATTCAATAAGACACTTCCTCATAAATTATGGTACATTTATGGTGATAAAATATTTATCTATTAATAATTAATTAAAATTTATAATATATTTTAAACATGTGAACACATAAAATGTCCAAACATTTCAAAGAAAATTATTCCTCAATGAACATCTATTATTGTGAATTAAAGAATGTTTTTAAAGATTTATTCATTTATTTTAAAGAGTTACAGAGAAAAGAAGAGATAGAGAAAGAGAAATCTTCCATCCACTTGTTCACTCCCAAAATGGCTGCAACAACAAGGGCTGGGCCAGGCTGAAGCCAGGAGCTTCTTCTGGATCTCCCACGTGCGTGACAGAGGCCTAGGGACCTAAGCCATCTTCTGCTGTCTTACCAGGCACATTAGTAGGGAGCTGGACTAAAAGCAGAGCACCCAGGACTCCAAGCAGTACAGGATTAAAAGAATTTAAGATGCATGAAAACAAGGATATTGGCTTTTTACTAAATTGTTTATCTAGTACACTGTCTGGCAATCAGTGAACTAGTAGTTTGACTAAAGGAACAAATTAAGAAATGAATTCTGTGAAATTTATAAATTTCATAGCTACAAATTAATAGCTGCTGTTAAAAACAACCAGGGGGCAGGCATTTGATGCACTGGCTGACTCCTGCGTCCTTAATAGAAGTGCCTGGTTTTGAGTCCTTACTCTGTTCCCATATCCAGTTTCCTGCTAATATATACCATGAGAGGCAGCAGTAATGAATGGCTCAAATGTGCGGATCCCTGTCACCAACTAGGAGATTCAGATTGGGTTCCCAGTTCCTTTGCCTGGTCTAGGCCCCAGCTTTTGTAGACATCTGGGAAGTGAATCAGCAGATGGGAGATCTGTGCCTTTTTCTCTGCCTTTCAAATAAAAACAAAAGTTTTATAACTATGGGTTTCAAGCTAGTACAGTATAATCAGAACATCTGAGTCACAGATTTTAAAATTAATTCAATCTGCCTTCATTGTATTTTTAAGAAAACAGAGTAGAGAAAGATTAATTTTCTGGAAATCATACAGGAAGATAATGAGAAAGAGAAAAAAAAAGAATGACAACACCTTATTAATAAGCTCTAACTGACACACACCCACTCTACAAATCAGTATGTTAACTGTTAAATATGAAAGGCTGATGTATTGGATGGAGCCCCGTTCTAGGCCCCAACAGACTAGATGAAACCAGAATGAGTCACTCCTGCTAGCTGCCATTTAATCAAACAGAACTTTAAAAGCAGTCAGTTTAAAAACCAAAACAAAACAGAAGATTCACAGCAACCAATCAGAAGCAGCCCAGTTTACCTGACCAGCGTAAGAAGTTCCCTCTGTTTTAGTCACGTGAGGAAAGTAACTATGTGCAACCAGTATGTTTTTCCTTCCTTATTTCTGCTTAGTTCACCTTTTTTTTTTTTTTTTTTTAAGATTTATTTATTTATTTGAGTGGCAAAGTCACAGAGAGGCAGAGGCAGAGGCAGAGAGAGGTCTTCTATATGCTGGTCTACTCCCCAGATGACCACAACAGCTGGAGCTGTGCCAATCAAAAGCCAGAAGCCAGGAACCAGGAGCCTCGAGCCTCCTCTGGGTCTCCTACATGGGCGCAGGGGCACAAATGCTTGGGCCATCCTCCACTGCTCTTCTAGGCCACAGCAGAGAACCAGACTGGAAGTGGAACAGCCGGAACTCGAACTGGCGCCCACATGGGATGCCAGCACTTCAGATGCTGGCTGCACCCCCACTCCACAGTGCCAGCCCCTTGGTTCAGCTTTTTTCTGACTCTAAAGCCTACCTCCGCTACTCAGCTCACTTGAGTAATATTTCTATTTTTATAAACAGGATGCTGTTCATTCTAATACTAGGAGTACATTTCATAAATTTTCTAAAAATTGTGCAAAACTAAATGAGCCCTTTTCTAACAACCTGGCCCTTCTTTTTGTCTATACACTTCCCCATCCCTAATTGGGACATTTATAACAGAGAATCTGTCCAAAATTCAGATAGTTATGGAAAACTAAAATGCTTGGGCCTTCAGGTGTTTGACAAATTAATTCTAAAAGTGACCTTAAGGTCACCTATAGGTTGTATTCTCACCTGCTTAATGATTAACTCCTATTCTCTTCCATGCTGGCCTATGGAGGGAATTCCCATCAGCTGCATTTCAGACTGCTATTCTCATTCTCATTCTAGCTTGGGTGTTTTTTCAACTAATTCTTGATTCAAAAGCTTTAAAATGAAAAGCAGTAATTTTCAAGCCTTTAACAGAGAAGTACCTCAAACGTTAAGGTAAAATCTTCTCCCCTGTTGTATAGAGGGGTCTAATGTTTTTATTAAAAAAAAAAAAAAAAAAGATTCCTAGCAAATGTTTGGTCTAATGGTTAAGACACCTGCATCCTACACTGGAGGTGCCTGGGTCCAGCTTCCTGCTAATGCCCACCATGGAAGGCAGCAGGTGATGGCTCAAGTGGTTGTTGGACCCCTGCCACCCATGTGGGAGACCTGAACTGAGTTCCTAGTTTTTGGCTAAGGGCTGGCTCAATCTAGGTGTTGTAAGCATTTGAGTAGTAAATCGGTGGACAGGATCTCTATCTCTTTCTCTCCCTCTCAAATTAAATAATTAAATAAAGTACAAAATGCCGTATCTTTGAAGGATTGTGTATATCACAGAAACTCATTCAAAGCTTGCATGTTATTACAATATGTACCATGCAAATATTAAAGTGTCTTAATTCAGTCACTACTAAAAATTAACTTTTTGTCAAAGAGTTTCCAGAAAAACTGGTCTACCTTGAAAATTGCTTTATCCTGGACACAAATTGGAGTTTAAATACGCAGTGTGAAAGATAACATGGCATCCTTTACATATTGTTAATAAAAAATACTTTTAAGGAATTAAGAAAATGCCACAAAGCTATATGAAAGCAATGAACCCAATTTCAGATTCATCATTTCCTTGAATGGGAATATTAAGGGGAACACAGGAAGAGCATGTGGTTCCATACATGCTATTGTTACTTTGCTGGTTTTTGTTTTAGATAGTGGCTTCACAGGTGCTTATTACCAAAACAAAAAGAAAACAACTATCATTAAAATAAAAACTAAATATATAGAAACAGGATATGCAGACCAATATTAAGAATATATAAAACACCAAGGACTATTAAGAATCCAATGAGAAAATAACATTTTTTAATTTTTTTTTTTTTTACAGGCAGAGTGGACAGTGAGAGAGAGAGAGAGAGAAAGGTCTTCCTTTCCGTTGGTTCACCCTCCAGTGGCCACTGTGGCCAGCGCACTGTGGCCAGTGCACCACGCTGATCCGAAGCCAGGAGCCAGGTGCTTCTCCTGGTCTCCCATGCGGGTGCAGGGCCCAAGCACTTGGGCCATCCTCCACTGCACTCCCGGGCCACAGCAGAGAGCTGGCCTGGAAGAGGGGGAACCGGGACAGAATCTGGTGCCCCGACCGGGACTAGAACCCGGTGTGCCGGCACCGCAGGTGGAGGATTAGCCTATTGAGCCGCGGCGCCGGCCATTTTTTAATTCTTGAGGAAAGAGTTTAACAGTAAGTGTGAGCTATATTACAGCCTGACCTTCTTTCACTCTTACCTTCCAAATACATTTTACATTTTAAAGTAACAAGATTTCTTCTGTTTTTCCATTCCTATCCCATGTATCTAAAACCTTCACATCCTTTTCCTCTTCACACTGAGCTTTAAAATTGAAAAAGATTTCTTAACCATGTCTAACACTTCTACAGGATAACTCACTACAGAATCTGACAACCTTTCCCACTCCCACTTTCACTGACTCACTCAGTCCTTCACTCAATCAGTCCTTAACAATCGCCATGAGCCAGATTTTATTCTAGGTAACAGAACAATAAAGAATAAATAGCAGTACAAATGAGGTATTGCGCCATCTCTCAGAGAGCTTGTACTTTATCTACTACACAGACACACTAATAAACACAAGGAAGAGGTATACAGTAACAGAGGTACATGCAAAATTATCTGGCATTCGGAAGAAAGGCTCCACAGAAGAGATAAACTGATACACCATTTTGACGTGAATAAGGGTCGGTAAGGAAGACATTCACACAAAAAAGTACCAAGGCTCAAAATAGAACAACAACCTGTTCAGGGAGGCCACAGGCGGCTGCATGCAGCCAGAGCACAGGCTACAATGGTATGTGATAAGTGAAAAGAAAGATAGGGTCTAAAATAAAGAGCATGTTTGAATTTCAGCCTGTTGGAGAACCCAGTCTTTTTCTGTTAAGGGACTGCTCAATACAACTATAGAAATTCCTTACTTTTCTTGTGTCATGGAATTTTTTGGTAGCTAAAGGTAGCTAAAGCCTACTGATCTGTTCTCAGAATGCTTTTATATACATAAAATAAAAGATACAGCATTCCAAATAATTCTTGCGGATACACCACTCAAGCTACTGGCGCATGAGCTTGGACTGTACTCAGTGACTTCTGTCACGGTGTGCTACCCTAAAATACAGCACCTGGGCATTTAAAAAAGCAGGAGGAAAGCCATTCTCACCTATCTCTCCTGAAGCAGATTCTGCAATCTATGACTGTCAATCTTTGAGCTTCCACCCTTCTTTCCTAAAGTCATATGATCGTCATTAGAAAGGTGCTCTCTCTATACCCGCACCAAAGGAGTATCCTTTTCTCTGAAGACACAGCAACACAGAAAGAATCTGAGAAAATAGGTATTGCTGCTAACATTGTATTATAGCTCTTCTGGCCAATCATACTTCTCAATGAAGATTCACCTTTTCAACAAATATTAAGCATAAGAAGACTCAAGTTCACACGTTCCTTTGGGTCTTCATTCCCTTATAAATGTCTTCCACATTATGTGAAATTTAAGCATGGTCTTCTTTTTTCTTAATCAGGTCTTTTGTTATAAGGGCCTCAGTCATGAAACAAGCAATCAGTGGGGAAAATAAAACTTTCATCCTCTTTGCATTCAAAGAGTACAGTATTGAAAGGGAGAAACAAGAGTTACTCTACAGTGAGAAGTTAGACAAATGCTACACCTCAGCCAAGTTTCATGGTTAAGTAACACCAACAGTGGTAAGTCACATTAGAAGGATGTATGCGTATCCTTGACATACAATGTGATAAAACTGTTACCTTACCTCTTTGGCATTCATCTCAAAGGCATGTGGAGCAGTCTAACCATGAGAAAAACGTTTTAAAATCCCACTTGGGTGACATGATATGAAATATCTGGCCAGTACAACAGGAAGGTCTGAGAAATTGTCACAACCAAGGAGAAATAAGGAGACATGACTAAAGACAAAGGTATTTCAAACAGTTTCTGGCAAAATGGAATTAAAAGATGTTTATTTGTTACAAACAATTTCAAAATCTATACATATATGAGGTATCTCTAGAGCTCATGTACTCTAGAGTACATGGAAAATGTACTATGAAAAAACTATGCATGGACTTCAAAAAAGCTTGCTCCAAAATAAACTTATCTTTTAATGCCATCTTCCATGAACTTTTTGAAGAACTCTATGTGGTCTCCTGGATAAGATCCCATAACATAAAAAGCACATTAGGCAAAACTAAGGAAATCTGAAAAAAGTATGAGAACACTTATCAACAACTGCTGAGATATATATACTACACTAATGTCGGCTGTGTTTGGCCCAGCAGTTATGATGCCCTTGTCCCACAATGGAGGTCTGGGTTCAATTCCCTGCTCTAACTCCTGATTCCAACTTCCTGATAAGGCAGATCCTAAGAGGCAGCAGTGATGAGTCAAGTACTTGAGTTCCTGTCACCTTTGTGGGAGACCTGAACTGAGTTCCCAGCTTTGGACTTTGAGACGAACCCACTACCTGTTGCCCAGCTATTTTTTTGTTTGTTTTGTGTGTGTGTGCATGCTAACACTGTGCATTTATTTATTTATTTATTTTTACCCAGAAACCTTTTATGTAGGGTATAAAAACTTCATACATTTCATAAATACAACTTTAGGAATATAGTGATTCTTCCCACCATACCTGCCCTCCCACCCCTCTTCCTCCTCCCTCTCCTATTCCCATTCTTATTTTTTACTAAGATCTATTTTCAATTAACCTTATACACATAAGATTAATTCTATACTAAGTTAAAGAGTTTAATAAATAGTATTTTGAGTATTTTATGAAGGGAGGGGTGTGAACCAGCAGAAGGCATCTCTGTTTCTCAAATATATTAAACCAAAAAATAGATGAAATTCAGTAATATATAAAGGAACAGTATGTACTATCTCTGCAATAATTTTGTAAATTTTAAATAATTCTAAAAAAATTTTCAAATATTTATTTATTTGAGAGGCAGAGTTACAGACAGACAAGAGGGGGGGGGGGGCTAGGATCTTCCATCCACTGGTTCACTCCCTAAATGGTCACAATGGCCAGAGCTCGCCAATCTGAAGCCAGGAGCCAGGAGCTTCTTCCAGATCTCCCATGTGGGCACCAGGGCCCAAAGACTTAGGCCATCTTACACTGCTTTCCCAGGTCATTAGCAGAGAGCTGGATCAGAAGAGGAGCAGCCTTGATTTGAACCATCACTCATGAGATGCCGGCGCTGGAGGCAGAGCTTAACTTACTATGCCACAGCACCAGCCCCTAAAATAAAACTTTTTCAAAAAATAAGTAAGATAAAAAGAAACAAGTACATTGAAATTATCTTTGGAAAACCCAAATCTGTGATGTAGAAATATATAGGCTTCTTTGTTAATGATTAAAAAATACTCAAAGGCATAAGTAATTGTGGTAATTTCAAAACAGTGATCAATGTAAACAATACTTCAAGTTACTGCAACAACCATAACATTACTGTCTTTCAGTATCCTATCTGTAGGGGACTGGGTCCAGAAAGCCCTACACATAGCAAAATCTATAGATGCTCAAGTCTATTACGTGCATACAACCCATGCATGACCTTCTGGTAAACCTGAAACCATCTCTAGGTTACTTATAATATGTAATGCAATGAAAATAGTTTTTATACTGTAATGTTTGTGGAAGAATGACAAGGTAAAAGTCTATACATGTTTAGTACAAATGCCTTCTTTTCAATATTTTCAATTTGCAGTTTCTTGAATTCACAGATGGGGAACCCATGGACACAGAGAGTCCACTGTATATAAAATTATCTGAGATTCTGGTGCTAACAAATGCCCCCAGTTCACACTGCTGCAGTTCATGGTCTAGAGTCAAAACTTAAGAAACATTAATTTCATTTACAGTGTAATAAAAGCAAAGATGCAGTTGATTTCCTATTCAAGTTCAAAGACCTTTGATCTCTATCCAAAAACCATAAAAGAAAACAGAAAATATGGAATAACACTAAATGGACACAATGTTGAGGTATCTAGGCTAATCATTCCAGGCACCACATTGCTATTCATTAAAACCTCACAACAATACAATTTCACAGATTAAGCTGTTTAGGGGAGTTATTTGTATAAGGCCGTATGTCCAAAAACAGATTCAAACTATAATGTAACTCCAAATGAAAACTGACAGAGCACCTCTAAAAACTTATCCAACTCGGCTGGCGCCACGGCTCAATAGGCTAATGCTCTGCCTGCGGTGCCGGCACACCGGGTTCTAGTCCCGGTCGGGGCACCGGATTCTGTCCCGGTTGCCCCTCTTCCAGGCCAGCTCTCTGCTGTGGCCCGGGAAAGCAGTGGAGAATGGCCCAAGTCCTTTGGCCCTGCACCGGCATGGGAGACCAGGAGAAGCACCTGGCTCCTGGCTTCAGATCAGCGTGGTGCGCTGGCCACAGCGGCCGGGCTGCAGAGGCCACTGGAGGGTGAACCAATGGAAAGGAAGACCTTTCTCTCTGTCTCTCTCTCTCTCTCACTGTCCACTCTGCCTGTTAAAGAAAAAAAAAAAAAAGAAAAAGAAAAAGAAAAAGAAAAAGAAAAAGAAAAAGAAAAGAGAAAAACTTATCCAACTCTACTTGGGGAACTTTTGAAGAACTCCCTACTGATTTTATTGTAACACACCAATGCTCCTGTTAAAACTTTCTGTTTGGGCAATCAAGTTAAGACTAAAAGGTATCATTTCCTAATGGTCCAAATAGAGTAATCATAATCAGCAGCCGCAACAGCTAGTCCAAAGGAAAAGGGTATACAGGGCTGTTAGTATCCTTCTGATGTGCAGATGTGCCTGTTGTGCCTTTTAAGCATCTCAAAAATATATAAGATACCAGAGAGATTTTAGAAACACTGGTTTAAGTATTTCTGAACAGCAGTTGGTTGAATTCACAGATTAGGATAGAGGCATTTTATTGTCAATGGCAGTTTCTTTGTTTTTCCAACTATCACTAATTCTGTTTTTTAGAATAGCAAGTTCCTACACTATAATGATCTATCTCCTAAGCTTCATATTCAAATGAATGAGTAACTGGCAGACAAACTTCAAGCAAACTTCCTGAAAATATTAACAGTGTTTAGTAATTCACTTTTCTCCATCTTCAACATTGCTTAGTTGACATATTCTATTTTATGAAAACAATGTCCGAATCATAATTTTTTCCTAAAATATGCCAACATATCAGGAATTCTAACTAAACATATTTAGATTTGATTTCTCAGCCTTTTAGCAGCTGTATCTTTGTTAAATTTCTGTAAGCCTATAGGGTTTTAAGTTCCATATTATCAGTCATCATTGGTAACTGATAATAAGATTTTTATTACGTAAATTTCTAAAGAAAAAATGGTTGTAGAGCACTGAGCAAAGTGTTAAGTGTCATTCACATAATTTCCTTAATATGGGGCTTACTTTTAAGTTCTAAATCTTCCTGTAACAACGTTCACAAAGGTTCTTTGCTAAAATACTTTTCAGTTAGTTTTAGCTGATTCTTTAAATAACGAGCGATTTGCTGAAGAGAAGGATTTTATCTTTCTTTGGAAGAAGCCAAGATCATCTCCATTTAAGGACACACAGCAGCTGCTGCTACACATTTCGGTTACCCGTAAGAAAGTGAAGCGGGCTGAGTTCACTACACTGTAAATATTAAAAAGAAAAAAAATAAGAAAATTAAAAATAGTTCCTCTAAAAGTAAAGAAGAGCATTAAGAATCAGAATTTGCAGGTGCGCAATTTAAGGAAATCTTATATAAACAAACAAAAAAAATAGACAAACAGAGAATAGGAGAACTACAAACTCTCTTTTCAAAAGGATTCTTTTCCCAGTTTCCGGTAAGATAAACTGTTCTAAGAAGCTCAAAAATATTATTCCACTTCTAAAAATTTTATTTATGACGGTACTGCAAAAAAATTATGGAAATTGGAATTAAAGGTAGGGTTTTTTTTTTTTTTTTTGGTGCAAAAGTTCTTTTAAATCCATGCACATGAGGGAGTCTTCAAAGAGTTAATGAAAAATGCTTACTATGAAAAATTAGGCAAGGATTTCAAGGTTTGTTTTTTTTTTTTTGCACCCAAGAAAATACCTTTTAATTCAATTTTCCATGAACTTTTTGATGTACTCTCATACAGTAATTTTCAGGAAAGCAAGTGCTACATTAGATGAAGTGCATTCTTGAAGAAAAACTACACAATTTAAATTTTAACAAATGTAAATCCACCCAAATAAAGCTTCATTAACTCGGATGCAACTGATTAGGAATCTACAAATACTCCTTTTTTTGCTAGAAAATTACCTTGATACTGTGTCCGAGTATTAAACATTTAGTAAGACTTTAAGGTAATCTAATGCAGCTGTTAAATAATCTTAATTCCCTGTATTTGCAAATCGCTATTTTTCTTGGGGTGATATAGCAATTTACATGAGAATTATTATTGATAAGTACATTATTAAACCTCAAAGTGAAGAAAACACAAGTGAGTTAAACACATTTATTAGTTCCTACTTCCACTATAAGGTTGATTTTAAAAAAATATAACTAGTTATTAGAGTGGTTTTCTCAGACACTATCCCTCTCAAAAATACACAGGACTAAGAAAAAAATTAAAACAGGAAAAGTATAAAATTTAATTCCGTGAAAATGATAACCCATTGCCTTACTTGAACTTAACATTATGAAGATACGGTATTAAAGCAATAGTAGCAACAACTCAATGAAAGTTGTTGCATCTAAGCCTATGTTACTCTCATTCTATTAAAATTCCTATTACAACTATTTTCTGTCTTCAATATCATCACCATCAAAATACGATTATCTCTAAACCTGAAAGTGAATAAATCTTGAGCTTTCTACCACCCAAACTTATTTTATTTATCTGCCATATTTTTTAAATTAAAAGCAAAAATCGAAGCACAAAGTGTTAGTGACCTTTCCATACCTAAAGATAAATGAAGTTCTAAAGTTTGGCTGTGGTAAGACTATGGTTAACCAATCAGAACTTCAGAATTCCTGTGTGACATCATAAGACCTCCCTAGAATACTTTTTCTCCTCCACCTACTGCAACTATTCCCATAAACCTGGTAACAGAGTCAGAACACTTCCCAGCTACAAGCCCATTAAGACCTCACACTACTTGATATTCTGTACTGTGGTGATCACAGCAGCCAAGGTAAGAAATGGATTTCACTGGTTTTGGTCATTCATACTTTCTGAAATTCAAACTCACTGAGTTCTTAAAAAATTAATCATAGTTTTTAAATCTCAGTTCAAAGTTAGTGAAATGTTTGAAGTGGCAAAATGCTTAATATCTAAACAAATGTTTATCTATATAGTGACAGTAAAAAATAAGATTTAGTTTTAAAATTTAAAGAATCATATTCATCTTTAGCCCTGAATTGGTATTGTCGTTTAACTTTCACTTTTATTTTACTGTTCAAATTTAAATTTCTGCCAATTTAAAAATCTTACAATTGTATTATCATATTTAGTGGTGGTGATAGCATAACTTCACACAGAACAATGGCATAACTGTATTGTATCTTACTCTACTGAAATATAGTGCAGGAGTAGGCTATATATTTGCATCTGTAATAGTACGCATAGTTGTGTGACTACAACATGCACATTATCAGCAGGCTTATTCAGTATTGTCATTATGATCCCTTACTTAACTAAATAGAGTTTAATATATCATATTTAGAAATGTTCTTAAAGATTTTTCCTCTCCATAAAACTCAGTCAACTTTAATTTTAATTTTAAGGTATTTACTAATACATTAGATTCTGAGGTTCTAGCAAATACATGGATAATTACTACAGAACAATTTTCATGTTAATGTAATATTAATATAAAGAGAACAGAATCAAGAAATGGGCAAAGTCTAGGCAACTTTTAACAAACACTTCCAAAAATCCCATGTTTTTAATGAATGAAGTTTCTTTTATTAAATTCAATACAATATCATAAAGAACAAATTTGAAAATTTTAAAACATTTAACACAAAAATATAAAAGTCCTTGTAAAGGTACAGAAAGTTTCAATACTTTCAAAATAGAGATTATTTTAGCACTCACATTCTAAATATCTCACTGAAGCAAATTTGATTACATGAGTGATTATTCTGCCTACTAATGAATACACTTGTTAATTTATTGTCCTCTAGTGTTCCTTAGTTTTTTCTCTTTTGAGCTTAGCACGAAAATGACAAAAAGAAAGAAATGTCCAAGAATTGAGACAGTACAATATACTTGACTTCTGTTTGAATGCTACCATATTCTCTGTTAAAATCTCAATTTATTAGATGAAATGCTTCCTTATTCTTAAAGTTCTATCAGGGCATAAATAAGATGATATTTATTTCACTTTATTTTTGTATTATATACATTAAAAAAATTTATCTTAGAATTTTCAATTCTTGTAACAGTGTAAACTGTACTGTTTTCAGAACAAGCAGGAACGTTATAATTCCATAAGCAGTATTCCTTAAACATTTTTAATTTTGTCTACCACTAAGTAACCCTAATTTTTTTCAGTATCTTTGTATTTACAAAATGTTTTTCCTTTGTTCTTATGTAAGTCACTCTGTGAGGTGGTTTCATATACATATCTCTGCATTTTTACTCAAATATCTATCAAATTACATTCTAATACTTTAAACAGGGTATTCAAGAATTCTTCCATTGTATCCAAATTTTACTACATCACATATTATTCCAAAAACAAACACCTAGAAAGAGCAGAAATTCTATTAAGATTATCCTTAGGTAACCAGTGTGCTCAGGTTAACAGAAATTACATTGCTAAAGTGACTGCTGTTCAAATTTAAAACATAATGCCTACCAATGAGCCATATATTATGCCCCATCTAGTTCCTCTCTACTTTAAGATAATACTTTTAAGTATTGTATGTTTATAAAGACTTATGGTTTAAAACTAGTGTTACATAAGATGGAGAAATATGAAAGAAGCATAAACTACTAAAAAAAAAAAAAAAAAAAGCCCTAGGTTTCAAAAGCATGTAAAAGAACTACAGAGTACTTGCAGGAGTCACATCAATATCATTTCCTAAAACATGAAACATCAAAATTAGATTTTACGAAAATGAATCTTGATGTGAAAGGAAGGGGAGAGGGAGTGGGAGAGGGGAGGGTTGTGGGTGGGAGGGACGTTATGGGGGGGAAGCCATTGTAATCCATAAGCCGTACTTTGGAAATTTATATTCATTAAATAAAAGTTAAAAAAAATTAGATTTTAGTAGATAAAAAGAAAACCCATTTGGGATGTATATTAATTTTTTTTAATCTCACTAATTAGAGGTAGGAGAATATTTGCAAAAATAAAGTAAAAAACTTACTTTAAATGTATTATATAAAGTAATAACTACATGCAACACACTAAAAGTTTAACTGAAAACCTAAATTTATGGTGTAAATCACCTCTAAATTAGACTATATAGTTATTACCAGTCCTAGAAATGAATAGAGTCAGTTGTCTTTTTTTTTTGTTCTGAAGAGTAATTTTCTAAATGCACTAGTATACATAAATATTTCATTTGTTCCTCTGAATTCTTTGTATGTCTGATATTGTATCTCTGTTTCAGAATTTAGGCCAAAATGCAAACTGCCCAACGTCATGGAGCTAGGCAATACAGGGCCTTTGGCAGGCACTTAGCTCTATGACTCTGAACCACATGCACATCCTATACCACTGATCAACTTGGCTTAAAAATAAACAATGACATTAACAGAGCAAAATAGACTGAAAGAATTAATACTTTGCCATTCTACAAGACAAATTTAGAGAATCCAACTTCTTCTATTCATTTAAAACAATTCCATTTAATTTACAGTTAAGTTGTATACCAGGCATTATATTCCTAATAGCCTAAATGATATTCTATGGATCATTTTCAAAACCAGGGACTATAAGAAAGATATCCTTAATTATTAAGCAATATACCACAACCAGTCAAATTAAAGTTTCCTGGGCTGATCATACTGGCAAAGGAACAAATATAGAGTTTGGAAATAAAGTAAATAAAGCAATAAACTTATAAATTAAATGAGTGGTCTCTCTGAATATTTCCAGAAACAGTACATCAATGTCTTTAAACCCTGCATGTATTACAAATACAGTGCCACCCCAGTACACTTACAGTCCTCTGAGGCCCTCTAGTGTTTTCTAAAGGTACTCCGTCTTCAGGGTTTTCAAATTTAAAAAAAAAAAAAAAAGCTGATCAATTCACTCACATTAACAAGGGTGTACTTATTACGTGGCATTCATTTTTCCTTAAGACTTCCCTAACATGCCAAGATGATATTCTCTTCAAAAAATAAGTAAAAATCTGAAGTCTCAACTCCTACAAGGCTGAAAATCGCATTTTAATTGCAAATTAGTTTCTAAATCATTTTACTATTTAAAATAACAAAAGAAAAACCTACATAGAAAATATCAAAAGTAAAACGCCAACTGCAGAGAGAAAATCCCTGTGCTATTGTTTAGAGAACCCTCCTCCAGGCAGAGCTTTACCAGCATTTCACTATGGGGGTCATTTAGGAATCAAGAGGATACTGATTTTCTTGTGTGCAGGCAGAAGCACTTGAAGACGCAAATATCCAGCCTGGATCTACAGTCTTCACTGTTGCTGCCCCAAAGTAATGTCAGACAGAAATTCAAGTTTAGTGTTAGGCAACGTCAAAATGAAAATGTGAACTCTGGTAAGCCAACTGACTGTAATCTAATGATGAAGTTTCCTAATTCATTTCAACAAGTTTAAAAAAGAAAAAAAAAAAGATGTAGACACAATAACTGCGGGCCCATTTGTGCAAATGGAAATGAGTGGTAGGAAAAAGTAAAAACTGAATAATTCTAATACAGACATATCTGTTTATCCAACCTCAATCTGTACAGAATTCTAATCTACTAAATCAACTAAATGAGAAAAAAATCCATCTGCCAAGACTATAGCCTTAGATATTTATGACTTGAATGCACTAGCAAAATATACCCATGTTTACAAGAATAACAGACATGCAAACAGAAATAAAGACAGGGAAGCAAAATTTTAAATTCCACAAATATAAAGAATCTCAGGAATTTGCAATTTCAACAGAAATAATATCCCAAAAAACTGAAAGTGCTTAATTTACAAGTGGCAGTTACTAGTCAGTATATACAGCATCATTAAGGTGTCAGTTGCCTAGCAAGTCATAAAGCAGGCCACCAAAATTTTTCAAAAGTCTGCTGAAGGTCCACTGTGCACATACATCTGACACTGTGTTGCTGAAACAGAACTCATACTAAGGACTCCTGTTGGAGCTGACATACAACCTTCTACTCAGCGTGTTGCTTAACACAGCCCACGATGTGTGTTACGAATGAAGGTTGCCCTGTGGTTTTTCTCTTTCCTCCTCCCACTTCAAAAAACAGAACACTGTTTTGAACTTGACTGTTAACTTTTAATTTTACCTACTTTGAGCACATGGATTACAAAGGCTTTATAAATACTACAAGGAAGAATAAAAAGCTATTCTTCCCATCTCTCCAAAAATTAGAATAATTCTGTGGGAATTTTTCTGCCTCTTATATGCAATACAACAGATAGGGATACAGCATTTCTTTTGTTGTTGTTTTGTTTGTTCTAAAGATTTATTTATTTACCTGAAAGGCAGAGTTACAAAGAGAGAGGAGAGGCACAGAGAGAGAGGTCTGCCATCTGCTGGTTCACTCCCGAATTGGCCACAACGGCTGGAGCTGTGCCTATCCGAAGTCAGGAGCCAGGAACTTCCTCCAGGTCTTCCCACACAGGTGCAGGGGCCCAAGGACCCGGGCCACCCTCCACTGCTCTCCCAGGCCACAGCTGTGAGCTGGATCAGAAGTGGAGCGGCCGGGACTCGAACTGGCAGGCACAAGGGATGCCGCGTAGGCTGCGGCCTCACCCACTATGCCACAGCGTCTGCCCCAGGATCTAGCATTTTTACAATCAATCTACTATCAAGCATCTTTCATAGTTTAAATATTCGGATTTTAGATCCTGAATGATAAATTAATTTTTTTTTGACAGGCAGAGTGGATAGTGAGAGAGAGAGACAGAGAGAGAAAGGTCTTCCTTTGCCATTGGTTTACCCTCCAATGGCCGCCGCGGCTGGTGCGCCGCGCTGATCCAAAGTCAGGAGCCAGGTGCTTCTCCTGGTCTCCCATGGGGTGCAGAGCCCAAGCACTTGGGCCATCCTCCACTGCCCTCCCGGGCCACAGCAGAGAGCTGGCCTGGAAGAGGGGCAACCGGGACAGAATCTGGCGCTCCGACCAGGACTAGAACCCGGTGTGCCGGAGCCACTAGGTGGAGGATTAGCCTATTGAGCCGTGGCGCCAGCCAATAAATTTTTAAACTAATCTGTAAATGAATACTTTCCTGTCCCCGAAAGTTAACACATACTGTCATCCTTTTAATAAAAGAGAAGGAAGTAACTTCAGTTTCCATGGCTGTTTAGGCCTCATGCAAGTTCTCAACATTTTGACACAATCTATTTCTGAATATTCTTAAAAAGGGACTAGAGGATATAAGAAAAATGTAAACTATGTTTCTATACTCTCCATCAAATATTACTCTAATAACAGCTTGCCTATAAGAAAGGTGGTCAAAAAAGAAGACTGCAGGACTTCTAAATTCCCAGGGTTACTGTCAGTGCAGAGTAAAGAACGCTGAACACCTGACAACCCTGCCATAAATTATGAAGCAGTGAAGGTCACAGACAACTCCAAAAATAGGATTGTTATGTTCCCACACACAACTTCCAATTCTTAACATATGCCAAAAGCCCCATTTTCTATGGATGTAATCTGGCTTATTTACAGATTTTAGAAGCTCAGCAGAATAGGACTCAACTTTGTATACTGCAAAGTGTACAACTACTAACTAAATTAACCCCCAACATTTAATGCATACCAGTAACAGCTTGAAAATATTTCTTTTCAGCTTTTTGTATCATCAGATCATGAAGTAACTACAAATCACTGTAAATTTAACAAGAAATAGGTCACCATCTTCGTTGGTCTTCTTTACACCCAATTTGTTTCCAGCAATAATTTCTCCTTTTTCACAAACAATTGGCTGTTGTGGTATTATGAAGTCAGCTTTAAAGATTATTGTATTATATTTTCAACAATGGGAATACACATTTATATACAGCCTAGTTTAGGTTAATACTGTGTTTATCAGCAGACTCTCTGGAACTTATTTTCCTCATCTGTGACAGGAAGTGACAAGAAGAATATCAGAGTGTGTGTGTTTAACCAACAAATTCTATTACTTTACCTGATTAACCTGTTAATCACAGCATGGTTTTCAACAGTTTTCTAAAATTTTCAGTCATAAAACTCCCTTATTCAACTTTACTGATCTAATCAAATGGTGTCAATTATGCACTAGACACCAGGATACAAAATGAACACACAGTTCCTTACTCATGAACCAGAAGTGTAATTGGGGACACAGATATGTAAATTTAAGTTACAGCACAACCTGTTATTCTTATATAGATAACACGGAAGTCCTTGAAAACCCATCATAGGTTTTACCTTAATGCCTAATTCTACCTTAATGACTAATCAAAGATATTATTAGGAAGTGATATTTAAATTGGGTTTTCAGATCAACCAAAGTTTGGCAAACAATCAGAAGGTGGAAGGAGGTGGAAAGGGAGTACAACAGGCAAAAGCAGAACAACATGTGCAAAGAACAAAATAAAAAAGGGAACAGAGTATTTATGGAAAGCTGACATGTTGCACGTGACTGAAGTACCCACTCATAAATGTCAGGGCAAGGATGATTCCTGTAAACGCTTCTTGATGAATTGCTGACCAGCCCTCTCCTTGCCCAAGTTTATCTCAAAATAACTTTTAAAACTCAGACTTTAAGACCATTTAAGCCCTCAAGTTTTATAAAAATAGAAATTACCAATGTTAATTCTTATGTTTTAACTGTATCATTAAATGTTCTCATACAAAGTGACTAGTCAAAAATATAAAGGAATAAATAAAATCTGCCCACACTTCCCCAATAATATAAATTCACTGATATAGCACAGCAAATACATGCAGAAGTAATGTAAAGGCTGCATGTACTCAAAGAATGAAAACTTTATTTCTATAATATTTTTTCTGAAGAAATCAAGCAAAAGTAATTAAATAAACAGTTTTAGCTGTCATTTTCTAAGTAGGGAAATTTACAGATACGTTTAGTCACCTGTGTTGGACAATGAAGACTACATGTTAGGGAAACGCAGGCTGTTGCCAATTCTTTATAAAATAATGAAGTCAGGCAAGCACTGTGGCATAGTGGGTAAAGCCGCAGCGTGCAGTGCCGGCATCCCATATGAGCACCAGTCGTAGTCCTGGCTGCTCCACTTCCAATCCAGCTCTCTGCTATGGCCTGGGAAAGCAGTGGGAGAATGGCCCAAGCACTTGGGCCCCTGCACCAGCGTGGGGGACCCAGAAGAAGCTCCTGGCTCCTGGCTTTGGATCAGGCCAGCTCCGGCCATTATAGCCATTTGAGGAGTGAATCACAGATGGAAGAACTCTCTGCCCCTCACTCTACCTCTCAAATTAATAAATAAATAAATCTTTTTTTAAAAAATTGTTTGCTCTAAGTTGGCTGTGTGGAACTACTTACTACAGACCAACACACTGAGGGACAGAGTCTTAAGACACATGAAAGTCCAGTCAATTACACAATTCAAACTGTAACAGAGCCAACTTGAAGTACTAAACATTACAGAGTTGGGGCAAGTGTTTAGCCTATGGTTAAAATGTTCACATCCCAGTGCAGAATACCTGGGGTTACATTTCTGGCTCCAGCTCCTGACTCTGGCTACTTGTTAATGCAGGCCCTGGGAGACAAGCAGTGATGGCTGAAGTAACTGGGTTCCTGTCACCTACACGGGAGACCTGGACTAAGCACCCAGGTCACAACTTTAGCCTGGGTCAGTCCTATTGATGTGTACATTTTGGGCATAAACCACTGGATTGGCTCTCATGTGCTCACGTGCTCACACTCACTCTCATTAGCTCGCTCTCTCCTTCAAAAATAAGTATCTTGTTGGGGAAAAAAAGAAAAACCTAACCACCATATACTACATAGTTTCTTTTGAAAAATAAATGTTGAGTTTAACTGATGCATGTCTTTACCTGTCCCATTCTTTCAGCACTTGCCTCTCTCAAGAATGGGGTTAACAGGATGAGGTGGGCTCTCATAGGATATACAGAGACTAGCAAGAAAATGAAATCTGGCAGCTGGGGTAAGGTAGTAAAATCTTGATTAATAATGATGTATCAACAAGCCATGCTGAGGAAGTGAACAGTTACAGTAAATACACTTAGTCTATAGTCATTGTGAAGTTAATTTTAGAAAAGAAACTCCTTTCACATTTACAAGATCTGGCAGAGGAATAAATTTGCTAAGAATCTGTTTTACTCTTTTTTAAAAAAAAAGATTTATTTTATTTATTTGAAAGGCAGAATTTGGGAGAGAGAGAGATCTTCCATCCCTGGTTCACTCCCCGAATGGCCAGGGCTGGGACAGACAGAAGCCAGAAGCCAGGAACTCCAACCAAGTCTCCCATATGGGTGGAAGGGCCTTAGTACTTGGGTGGTCACCTGCTGCTTTCCCATCTACAATAGCAGGGAGCTTGGATCAGAAGTGGAGCACCAATACTGGATGCTGGCATCACAGGTAGCAGCTTAATCTGCTACACTATACCCCAGCTTCCGTTTTATTCTGAATTTATTGACAGTCATTTTCTCTGAGCAATTAATTATGGGATTTTAAAATTCCATTTTAAATTTCTTATTTCAAAATTGAAACAAACATTCTGATGGAAGATGAAATATCACCAAATGTTAATATCAATTCTTTCTGGACAGTTATTTTATAGTTAGTGGAGTTTATTTTTAGGTTTATTTATTTACTTATTTATTTGAAAGGCAGAGAGAGAGAGAGAGAGAGAGAGAGAGAGAGAGAGAGAGAGAGGTTGAGGGAGAGAGAGATCTTCCATCCACTAGTTCATTCCTCAAATGACCACAATAGCTTGAGACTGGGCCAAGCTGAAGCCAAGAGCCAGGATTCCATTTGAGTCTCCCACGTGGTTGGAAGGCATTATCTGCTGTTTTCCAGGCACACTAACAGGGAGCCTGATTGGAAGCAGAGTAGCCAGAACTCGAACTGGCACTGTGATATGAGGTGCTGCCAATGTCCCAGCAGTAGTTTAATCTGCTATACTATAACACAGCCTCTACAGTTAGTTTTAAATCTCTACCTAGTTTTCCTATAATGGCATGCATTAACTTTTTATTTGATTTTTGTCTTATTTCAAACTTTAGGCTCCAAAGGCAGGAAAAGGTTATGGGAGCCCTCAAAAAAGGCAAGGTAGACACTTCTATTCATAGCACAGGTCATCTCTAAGTAGGAACTGCTGGTGGTAGACAGTGAGATGACAACAGTTACTATGCCTTCCAAGGTTGAAACTCTTCAGTACTTAAATTTTGTTAAAAATGTTTAAACTTACACTCTATAAAGCTACGAAATTATAAAGGAATAACAAACAATTTGAATTTATATTTCTTATAAAATGCTACTAATTTACCTATCATATTTTGGACTAAAATTAAGATCCACGGAATAACTTACTTTATGCATTTTTCATGAGATTGGTTCTGGAGCTATCAGTACACTAAATGATCACATCAATATGTTTACAGAGAAACAGACTTCAACTATATGTTAAGAACTTTTACCCAAAGAGATAACCCCCCCCAAAAAAAAAAAGTTGTACTATAAACCAAATCATACTTCAAGTCACTCTGTGTGAAAGCAAAAACTGAAGCTACTACATTCCAAACACAGGACAAATCAAACAGTGATGGTATGCCCCACCATTAAAAAGAGACAGATACACAAAAACATATGCATGGACACACAGACTACAGACATTTGATATTTTATCGTTCTGAAGATGAATTAATGCAAAATTGCATCTTACAAGTTCAGCAAATATATTACACATATGATCCTAATCTATTCACTATTGTTATATTCCAGGCTACCTAAAAGAAGACAGTCCTCTCACATCTGGGACCAGCTTTTTAGCTTTCTCTTGACATATTAAAACTTCAGACTTCCTGCCTTCTTAGTGCCATGGAGAAAGTTCAATACCTCACTCGCTCTGCTATAAGAAGAGCCTCAACCATTGAAATGCCTCAACAAGCACGTCAAAACCTCCAGAACCTATTTATCAATTTCTGTCTCATCTTGATATGTCTCCTGCTGATCTGCATCATCGTCATGCTTCTCTGAAGTTCTGCTGAACCTCCAGATCCGTCATTTCCCACATCAGCTTAAAGTCTACCACCCCATGAAGAGAGGAGAACACCACGTAACAGACCACGTCCTGAACACAAGAATTTCCTGGTGAAAAGGTCGAGATTAAGAGTAAAACAAATTCTTGGCAAATGTATTCATTTGCTGGATCCTCTAACCATGAAAGGGCTTTGTTTTCCAAAATTAACTTTAAAATGACTATAATTCAAGTGTGTACAATGTAACTGCTGACTTCTTCAACATGGCTTATAAATTTCTATCCCAAATCTTTTCTGAGGATGAAATAAGAGCTTAATTTTGAAACAGCACTGCTAGCAAGTTCACTTCATATGTAAAGCATTAGCTTCACTCTTCGGGGTAAATATAATTTATATTGCACTGTAATAGCTTCTTTGATACTAAGTATTTTTCAGGTCTCCATTGAGTACCAAAATAATTCAAATGAAGTGTCATTATTTAAAATAGCCACTGATTCCTCATGTTTGTTATCGTTATTATTATATTACAAAAAAGCCTTTGTAGTAACCCCTTACCAAAACCCACATGCTAAAACAGAAATTGTACTTTTTTTATGCTATTTGTATTAACACTTTAAAAATCTCTGAGAATCAAGTGGTTTTGTAGGGCCTTATTCTTACCTAAATAAAATTCCCCTCAATTAATTTTCTCTAGGAAATACAGAACTGAAGTACATGGAAATAAATTTTAAGTCTGATCTCTTGAGGACATTATAATCAAAAGATGAGGACTGGTGGGCAATTTAATAAACTGCAGTGTGGTTGGCCATCATTACTAACAGAATATAGTCTCATTAGTTTTCGGCACTGTAGCAGATTATCTGAACTGCAGTACCTGATTTGCTATACTATATCTTCGTAATCATGAAATTTTAAGACTTCACAATGATTTTACAGGTTGTCCTCTACCTAGCATCATGCTCAATGTGGACAAAGAAAACATGACAGGAAAAGAAATTATATGAAGCATTAAAAATTAAAAATTTGAATTCTTTCTCCATATAGTATCTAATTCTTGGATTACATTTTGAAATGAACTTTGGTCCCACCTAGTATTTATAATAGGATATGACTATTTCCCTTAATTTATCAAACAGATGGTAAACACTGTAAGTGTTTCCTGGGCTAAATGACAAAGCTAGAAGTGCTAATCTGTAATTACTGAGCTAAATAATAAATCCAATGATCCTAACTAATAATTATTTTCCTGCTGAATATATCAATATTCTCTCTGATCATTTTACAGCATCTTCCAAACAATTCATAAAATAACTGAATAAAAATTTGGTGTTGGAAAATAATTCACCAAAATTTCATCATTTAAGTTGACCCCAAAGTTTAAAATCAAGTCAAAGGCAGGCAAATGGCGCAGTAATTAAAACACTCCTTGGTATGCTCATATCCTGTAGCAGAGTGCCTGGGTTCATGTCAGGCCTCCACTTCTGATTCTAGCTTCCTGCCAATGCAAACCCTGGGAGGAGGCAGATGATGGCTCAGTACTTGGCTCCCTGCCACCCCCTGGGAGACCTAGATTGAATTCCAGGCTTCTGGTTTCAGCCTGGTCCAGTCCTGGCTACTGCATTTGGTGAGTCAACTAGCAGACAGAAGGAAGCTCTTTCTCTATCTTTGTCTCTCGCTTCCTCCCCCCACCCCCAATAAAATTAAAATAAATTTTTTAAAACAATAAGTTGAACCTCAAAAAAAAGTTAAGCTTAAAATGGTTTACACCTATGTAGCATAATCCTACAATTTTAACTTCAGGTCAAGACATACTACTAATATATCAATTATTAAAAGAGAATGTATAAGTAATCATATTTGATAAAATGTGGTTACTACAAGAATTTGAAATATCAACACTGATCTTGGATTCTACCTAATACAAGTTCTGGTAACTGAATAATAAAGGAGAAACTGCTTTTAAATTCTCTGAATCCCTGATGATGGAAAGTGGCATAGTTTTGGTTCACAGATATCTGAGCAACAAAGAGAAAAGGTGGTCTCACACTAACAGGATTTCTTCAGTGTAGCCTCACCGAAAGGTTGGAGATCCTTAATAACAACTAGAGGGCTTGTAAACACAGGTGATAAACTTACCTGACTGGTCTCAGTAACCATCTATTCAGAAAGTATTTAAATTCAATAATTAGCTGTTCCGTTCTTAAAAGTAAGTGGAAAATCTGAACTGATAATTATTACATTGTTCATTACAATATAAATCTCAAACTAATAAATGTAAACTTGGGTTTTTCCTCAGTAATACAGAAACAAAAATCGTTTTCATTCTTCATTCTATCTTTGATAGAAATTAAAACCTGATACTGTGAGTATTCAGAATATTCTAACTCAGATTATAATGTTAAAAAAAAAAACCCCTCATTCTCTAAATGGAACTACTCTGCTTATCATGATGTGTAAAGAGTAAGATACAAGAAAACAGTGTATTAAAATTGTTTTTAATTCTAAATGCTAGGAAATGAATTCAAATCTTAATTTACTGAATAGTTGAAAAAGAACTAAGTTTTAAATGTTGAATTGTGATCCATTATATTTTAATTGATTAAAAATGTGTATTTGTTTAATGCAAATAATCTGAATTATTTGCATTAAAAATAATGTTCTTGGTGCAGACATTTAGCCTAGCAGTTAAGATGTTGGTTAAGACACCAGCATCCCATATCCAAGTACCTGTTTTGATACACGGCTCTGGCTCCTCACTCCAGCTTCCTACTAATACAGATCCTGAGAGGTAGCAATGATGGCTCAAGTAATTTGGTTCCAGTCACTCTTGTGGAAGACTTGGATTCAGTTCCCAGCACCCAGTTTCAGCCTGGTCCAGTCCTGGCCATTTGTGGGCATTCAGGGAGTGAACCAACAGATGGGAAAGTTCACTCTCTTTTTCTCTGCCTCTTAAATAAATAAATAAAATTTTTAAAAAAACTATTCTTGAACTCAGTGAAATGGCTTTCTAATATTCTCATGATACTAACTATAAAACATTCTACTTATACTGTTTTGATTTTCTAGATTTCTTTCTTTTTTTGAGTGACTCTACAAATAAAATGAAATCATGATTCCTAGTACAGACACAAGAGGGCAGACCTATATAAAATAATGAATTTGCCTTTACCTAGAGATTATTTCTTTGATAATTTTTTTATTCTTCTGACAAAGTAGGAATATGATTTTTTTTTTTTTTTTTTTTTTTGGACAGGCAGAGTGGATAGTGAGAGAGAGACAGAGAGAAAGGTCTTCCTTTGCCATTGGTTCACCCTCTAATGGCCGTCGTGGCTGGCGTGCTGCGGCCGGGGCATCGCACTGATCCAAAGCTGGAAGCCAGGTGCTTCTCCTGGTCTCCCATGGGGTGCAGGGCCCAAGCACTTGGGCCATCCTCCACTGCACTCCCGGGCCACAGCAGAGAGCTGGACTGGAAGAGGGGTAACCGCGACAGAATCCGGCGCCCCGACCAGGACTAGAACCCGGTGTGCCGGAGCTGCAGGTGGAGGATTAGCCTATTGAGCTGCGGTGCCGGCCGGATTATGATAAATTTCAAAAAAGATCTGCTCTTCTGCTAAGTAACAATACATCTTGAAAATGTCTAGAAATTACAAGCCAAATAATACAGAAAAGTTGACATATTAAAAGACAAATCATTACTAATTTTTATTTATACAAAAATGCAATATATACTTCTTAGCTATCTAATGAATGTGTCACGTTATATCCTATCTATAGTGTCATACATCTTTCAAAGGACTATTCAGAGTAAGTCAAACAGTAAAAAAAAAAATTTAAAGAAAAGAGGGTGAAAAAATAACAAAAAATAAAAACATTAAAACTGTTACTTCAAAAGAACATACACAAAACACTCTCAAGTTAAAAAAAATTCTCATATTAGACAAAAGTTAAGTCTAAAAGACATTTTATCAATTTTTGTTAAGATATGAAAATATAAATTTACATGAAATATAGATATATTACATATATATTACATAAAACATGTTGAAACTATTAGGTGTCTGTATATGATTTAAATGGGCACAAATTTCATGTTCTTCCTTTAAATGACTGCATCCAGAGTTTAAAACACCTTAGGGAATATAAAAGGAAAAAAAAGTAACTTTATCAATAAAGAGACCACTACTTTAGTGTCTGGGAGATCCATGCTGGGTCTATAGGAATCTAATAGATATAGCTGTTATGTGCAAAAATGTACATTCTCTACTCCCTCTGCTCTCCCAGAAAAGAAATAGAAATGGACACACAGAAAGGGGGAAGTATTCTTCCCAAAAAGAAGACAAAACTTCTTATTCTTCTGTCACATTTCTTAGTCAGACAGTTTAGAGATGCAGTGTGTAATGGGGTACAAAGGAAAGAACCAAAGTCCAATGCTGGACAGTGCACATGAGCCCCTCTATGCCCTAAACCAACTGAGGACATAGTTTTTCCTCATTCACAAAGTAAAATGCTTCAGAGTATTACACTAGCAGCATTCCAGATGATTTAGAAAAAAAAATCAAAGAACATAAATGCTCTGTACTGAGTCCTAAGAAGAGAAAAAAAGAAAAGCAAAACTTATATGTGACAAACTAACTTTGTTCACAAACGGGAATAATAACTGTGAAAACTGAAATAAAATAATGAGATCTACAAAGTTCTTAATAAATCTATGGTGTTACTCAAACATGACTTTCAGTGAAATTCCTTTTCTTAGATATACAGGAACTATTTTTCTCTTGGTGAGAGTTGAGTAATAGTGAGTGAAAAAAAAATCACAATTTATCAGATGGGTTAGTCCTTACCAAGGTTCTTTTCCTTATGTAAAAACTATACTGCAAGGAACTAAATGTTTCAAAGAGACTTGTTAGGAACTTTTAAGAAACCACTAGGATAAGAGCTTTAAAATAAGAGAGTCCCTGGAGGCTCTAAGGAGAACCTAAGTAAGAACTCTTCATGTAGTCATCCAAGAAGGAAATTAGAAGAGAAGCAGTCACCACAAGATTTCAACTAAAGTCTAGTTGCTTTACCTTGGTCCATCTTTCTACTCCTAAATGTAAAAGCGCTGTAAAGAAACCACCTCCAAATCAAGTTAATCAAGAAGTAGGGCTTTCCAGAATACACACAAAGTTTTTCCATTATTAGCCTTCTCCCTACACTTCACACTCCTAGAAGACACAAGCTTTTTCTCCACCATGAACCTCCAAAAGACCACCTTACCTTACCGTGTTGCTTCAAGGTTAAGGAAAAAGCAGAATGAAAGGAGGAGGGAATTAGTACTTATCACTCTAAAAATTGCCCAATTTTCTCAGTTACACACTCACTCCCTCTGGGTAGCTCCAATTCTGTGTAACAAAATCACCTGGAAAAACAACCACCCAAACCCTGTTTGTGCATATTCACAAGCACTTGAAAGTTGAAATATGACAATATTTTAAAAATGCACTTCCTATCTTTCAGTAACTTGAAGTGATAGATCACAAATCCAGTTAATTGCTTTTTTTATTTGTAAGTCAATCATAATGTTTCTGTTTGGCAATATGGTTTAAATATACATAACCAAGATGATTATCAGAATTGTGTGCAAAGAAAGAGGAAAAGAAGTCACATTATATGTGTTAAGGATTCTTTGATTATGTAGCACATTAGGTTTTGTGTATGTTTTGAAATTGTATTCAGATTTATGAGTTTTCTAGATAAGTGACCTCCTTATCCTTTCGTAACTATATTCTTTTTTTTTTTTTTTTGACAGGCAGAGTGGACAGTGAGAGAGAGAGAGAGAGAGACAGAGAGAAAGGTCTTCCTTTGCCGTTGGTTCACCCTCTAATGGCCGCCGCGGTCGGCTGGCTGTGGCTGGCGCACCGCGCTGATCCAAAGGCAGGAGCCAGGTGCTTCTCCTGGTCTCCCATGGGGTGCAGGGCCCAAGTACTTGGGCCATCCTCCACTGCACTCCCAGGCCACAGCAGAGAGCTGGACTGGAAGAGGAGCAACCGGGACAGAATCCGGTGCCCCGACTGGGACTAGAACCCAGTGTGCTGGCGCCGCAGGAGGAGGATTAACCTATTGAGCCGCAGCGCCGGCCAACATAACTATATTCCTTATTCTTTATTATTTTTATTAGCAATAGTAATGAAAATCATTTAAAATTTTTACTCAAAGGAAATCTTATAATTTTTCCTATAGTAATTCATTTTACAAATGTTTTAATAATAAATGAACATGATTTATATCATAAAATTGGTTCCTGAGAATGGAAACATTTCCAGATCAAGAAATTTATACATTTACACATTAGTCCCTAGTTTTTTTAGGGGCTCTATTTTATTTAATATATGGCTTTATCATAAAGTACTTTAGTGAAGTTGATTAACAAATCTTGACAGACACATCTGATTTACAAACCTAAATATATATCAACCACCATCAAAATTTTACAAATGACCCAGAGAAATTAAATAATAGATCAAGAATCATCCAGGTTCTAATGTGACAAAACCAGAAATACAATCCAACACCTAGTACTCTGAAGCTAATGTTCTTTCTATTATAGTAGGCTAGATTCTTTTCTATTTCAAGAGGGTTTTTTTATTAAATATATTTTTGCTTTTTTATGCCCATTTAACAACTGGAAAGTAAAAATAAAATTAGGTATAAGATTTTTAAGTTTCTCATGTTAATTTATCTCAAATGCTTGTAAGTTTTGTTTATCAAAGCAACATTTTTCAAGTTTCTAATATATAACTATGCTTATTAACTTGCAGGGAAAAGGAAAAGCAGAATCAGTGACTATCACAGACTAACTATAAATGTGTTACAGTACTCAAAACATCCACTGGAGGGAAGCAAACACTAGATTTTGAGCTTTACCTGCATTGGTGTTTCACTTCCCTGCTGAAACTCTTCAATTTGCTGCTGTTGCCAAGGAGCTAAACTATAAGAGTCCTCTGTAGTTCTGTTTTCCAAAGGGTTTGTCCGCAACTGCTCTGTAAGCCACATCTGAGTCCTCACAGAAGGCTGAATTGGAACTCCACCTACGGCCTGTTGACCAAGTCCTAAGTATTTTGGGGGTTCAAAGCCCTCTGAGCTCATCATAATGGGCTTGCTTTCAGGTAAGGCACTGTATGTCATGTCTAAAGTCTGTCTCCTTAGAGCAGAAGAGGCTCTGAAGTCGTCTTTGCTACAGCTCTCATACTTATACTTGCAGTCCAGAGTTGACGACCGTTTTTTATTTATTTCCTTGTCTTCTAGCTTAAGCATCTCCATACTATCGTGTAAGCAGCTAGGCCCAATTGTCCTTAATTGTGATGTTAAGGCCTTGCCCCGCCCTGTCTTTTCCAAACCATTCCTCGACTCTTCTGCTGGTGCAGTGCCACCCTCCTTGCAATTATAGGGGGCAGTGAGTTTAGATAAAGACGACCATTTCCGAAGAGGCCGTAAGTCCTTCATGTCGAGAGAGGAGTCCTGCTGCCCCCTACTGTGGTCTCTCAATGTTTGCAAGAAGCTTGTACTCCATTTTGAGCCATCTGTTGTTAATGATTCCCTGTGTTTGGAAATTGAAGGGCTGGAGTTGGATGGCATCACATGGGCAGTAGGGAGAGTAACCAATGATCGACTAGGCTTAAAAGATAACGTGCCACTTGAAGTTGAATGATCTGGAAAAAGAAGATTGCCAAATTAGGTACAATTAGCAGACAAAAGTGAATGAGGTAAAATACAAAATGCCAAAAGAAAAACGTGAACATGGTATTCTAGCACCAACTTTCAGGGGCACTTCTTTAAAACAAGGAAATCAGTATTATTGCTATGTTTATCTGAAATAAGACAAACTTCTAAGGGATCTTCAAAGAATTTCATGGAAAACATACATTATGAAAATAGAGAAATCAAGATTGCCTTTGCACAAAAATAACATCTTTTAATTCCATTTTCCCATGAATTTTTTGAAGCATCCAAATACTTTCAAACATTTTCTAAATAAGAAAATATAATAAAGCATATGCCCTTTCACCACCTATTTACAAATGAAAAATGTGACCCTATTTAATCAAAGAAGTGTGCCTTCAAAAGACAAAAAAATTAACTTCCCCACTGAGGAGTCTTAACTCATAATCCAACACTGAAGTTTCAGTCACAACTCTATCAGAAAATGGCATTTTTCATGCTTTCCTAAACTGAAGAAATCTATGCCAGATCTGAATATTTCAGCAACTCTCCAGCCTAAAGATTAATTAATTTAATTAATTAATTAGAAATATGTCTAAAGGAGCTCCTGCAATAATGGAAAATAGAAAAGGCTCTAAGTAATATACTTGCAGAGACAAATTGTTTCCAAAACTTCTAGACTCATTTAATGGCATCAATGATACAAGAATATAACCCAAACTAGAATCTTGGCATCTAATTTGATTTGTATCTTTCTTTTTACAGTCATTAAATTCCCAAATTGTAAATTTTTACTTCAAAAATAACTGATTATCTATTATCAGACCCAAATAGCATATTATTCTTCACACAAGAATAGTGGTAGTAGACTCTTACAAAAGTCAAAAAATAAGTGCCTCTACATTAAATGAACTTAGCATTCAGTGACAAATCATCATCATGTATACAAAATTAAAAGCAGTCATTATAATTTTGTTATCAGGAGATATCTAGAAAGGGAAGACAAATCTAAATGCGGAGGTTAGAGATACTGAGGGGTGAAAGGCAGCTTTCACATCTTCTATGTTTTTCCATATTGTTCAACTCTAACACCAGAGCATATTTAATAATACTTGTGTGTTAGCATTATTTCAAAGAAGTAAAGTAAGGGGGAAAGAACCATTGATAAAGTCATAAGAAAATTCAGGTTAGGATGAGCCAGACTAGTATAAAAGACAGAATTTTACTTGGTCTTTGTACAAAATGTATTCACCTGGAGATGAAAAGGAAAGAAGTATAATAGATGGAGGGATACGAGCAAAAGTATTAGGGCAAATATTTATCATATTCAAGGATACTTAATCAGCTTCTGCAGAGCCTTTATGTGCTTGGAAAAATTCTTTTATTATTAGTCCAACTTACCAAACTAAGTTTCAAACCTCAAATTCACAACATACCCTGCAACTAGATTTCAATTCGGAAATGAGTCACAAGAGAAAACGGACTATAGCAGCTGGTATAGACATTAGGGAAAGCATCAGTTTTCCACAATGGCAGCAAGAGAGGAGGTCCAACAGTGACTACAAAATCAAGATCCTGGTTCAGAAGTGGCAGCACTTGGATAGCACAACGGGTTTCCTCCAGTGCTGGATGGACCGGAGAGTGACAGTTTTCAGACAGGATATGAGGCATCTGAAAGCTTAACCGTAAGCCTGGTTCTCTAGCCCTCCAAAATATCAAGTACAGAATGATAATCAGTTGAACAAGAAAATACAGAGAGATATTTTTATTGAGAGTCAATTCTAAACAGAAACAGGACAAACGTCTCCAAAAGTCTATGGAATTTTTTATTAATGTAGTATAGATTATTATGTATTTTTACAAATTAGAAACACAGTGGCACCCCCCACACTCCAACATTTCCTCCCCCTGCCCTTCTCGGATTTCCACTCTTAATTTCTACAAAGATCTACTTTCAGTACACTGAATGATCATATAGTTAGTTAACCTTACTCTAAGTAAAACAGTTCAACAAATAGTATGAAGAGAAAAAAAACAAAAACAAAAACAAAAGAAACACACAGAGATAGAGAGAACTTCCATCTACTGGTTCACTCCCCAGATGGCTGCAATGGCCAGAGCTAGGCCAGGTTGAAGCCAGGAACCAGAAGCTTCATTTGGTCTCCCAAGGGTAACAGGGTCCCAAACACTGGGCCATCAGCAGGCAGTTGGACTGGAAATGGAGCATCCAAGACAAGAACAGGAGTCTTGGGACTGGCACTGTGGTGTAGTAGGTTAAACATCCTCCTGTGGTGCCGGCATCCCATGTGGGCAACGGTTCTAGCCCCGGCTGCCCCATTTCCAATCTGGCTCCCTACTGATAGCCTGGGAAAGCAGTAAAAGATGGCCCATGTGCTTGGGACCCGGCACCTACAGGGGAGAACCAGAAGAAGCTCCTGGCTCCTGATCAGCCCAGCTCAACTCTGGCTGTTGCTGCCATTTGGGGAGTGAACTAGCGGATGGATGCCTGTCTTTCTCTGTAACTCTGCATCTCAAGTAAATAAATAAATCGAAATAAATAAATAAATAAATCCCGTGTGGGTGCAGGGCTCAAGCACTTGGGCCATCCTCCACTGCCTTCCTGGGCCACAGCAGAGAGCTGGACTGGAAGAGGAGCAACCGAGACAACCAGGACTAGAACCCGGCACCCACATGGGATGCCGGTGCCGCAGGCAGAGGATTAACCAGTGAGCCATGGCGCCAGCCCTAACAATTCCATTGTTAACATAGCAGGATAGCAGGATAAAAGCTTATCATCAAGAAACTACAAAACACCACACAAGAAGTGCGCCACAGAGGATAGGCAGATAATTCACTCAACAACTATCAGAGTATTTACTAACTTCTCAACATCAATAACGGAATTCATAACACAGTAGACTAGTATCTTCAAAGAGTTAAAGGTAAATAACTGACATTCAAAAAAATGCTTTTCTCCAGGGAAACAATATTTTTGTTTAGCTTGAAAGAGCTAAACAAAAACAGAGTTTACTACCAAAAGACTCACTAAAGGAACTGCTAAATCTCTTTAGTTTCTTTCAGGAAGAAGAAAAAAATGAGTCCTGAGATGCTGGAAGGAATGATGGGAGAGGTGAAGGTAAATTTATTATTAGGTCTTTAAAAAAAGTAATAACTGCATAAGACAACAAAAACAATAATCTGTGAGTAAAAGGCAGCCAAAATATTTGGCATCTATGGCATATTATGACAGGGGTGATTACCAGCAATCCAATGTTTTAAGGTTCCTATATTTGCAACAGAGCATGATTCTGATTACCATTTTTACACATTAATTTTTTTCTATATTAACAAGTTAAAGAATAGGGAAAGCTGGTGTAACTGGACAACAAATGAATAATGTGGGACTTCTAGCTCACACATTCCATTAAATCACAGGCCTAAATTTAACAGCTAAACAAAACACTCCTAAAAGAAATCATATGTGTTAGTACCTATGAATTAAACCTAAGTCCAATATGACATTATGGTACAAAAATAACTGTCAGAAACATCATAAAAACTGTTCTTCAGATATTAGTACGGTGAAAAGCATGCTTGACTGAACTGCTTGCTTTTATTCTTCACATTTTAGTGATAGTTCTGTTTCTCCACAGTCAAATATAAGACCTATTTTTTTAGCAACTGTACATGACCAGAGTATGGGAGTCTGTGCAAATCTTACCTCTTATCTAATCATAATAACCAATCATCTTGTTTTTTTTTTTTACTATTTTATATTTTCTAATTTTTATCTATGAAATTACTTCAAATAAGTTTTTCAAAGATTTATGTATTTATTTGAAAGACAGGTTACAGAGAAAGAGGGACAGAAAGAGAAGATTTTCCATCTGCTGGTTCACTCCCCAAAATGGCTACAACAGCCAGGGCTGATCAGACCAAACCAGGAGCCAGGAGCCTCATTGGGGTCTCCCATGTGGGTAATAGGGGCCCCACTGCTTTTCCAGGTAAATACTAGGGAGCTGGATCAGAAGAGGAGCAAGCAGGACTTGAACTGGTGCCCATGTGGGTTGCTGGCATTGCGGGTAGCAGCTTAACCCACTATACCACAACACCAGCCCCAATTTCAAATTTTCTTTCAAAGATTTATTAGAAAGTCAGAGTTACACAGAGAGAGGAGAGTCAGAGAGAGAGAGAGAGATCTTCCATCCACCGGTTCACTCCCCAGTTGGCCACAATGGCTGGAGCTGCGGGAATCCAAAGCCAGGAGCCAGTAGCTTCTTCCAGGTATCCCACACGGGTGCAGGGGCCCAAGGACCTGGACCATCTTCTACTGCTCTCCCAGGCCACAACAGAGAGCTGGATTGAAGTGGAGCAGCCAGGACACAAACTGGTGCCCATATAGGATGCCAGCACTGCAGACAGCAGCTTTACGGGCTATGCCATAGCACCAACCCCTCAAATTTTTTTTAATATTTTTTATTTATTTATTTGAGAGGTAGAGTTCCAGACAGTGAGAGGAAGAAACAGAGAGAAAGGTCTTCCTTCCACTGGTTCACTCTCCAAATGGCTGCAACAGCTGGAACTGTGCAGATCCGAAGCCTGGAGGCAGGCGCTTCTTCCCAGTCTCCCATGCGGGTGTAGGGGCCCAAGGACTTGAGCCATCCTCTACTGCTTTCCCAGGCCATAGCAGAGAGCTGGACTGGAGGTAGAGCAACTGGACTAGAATCAGCGCCCATATGGGATGCCAGCGCCGCAGGCGGAGGATTAACCTACTGTGCCACGGCGCTGGCCCCTTAAATATTTTTTTTAATTAATTTATTTTTTGAAACACACAGTTACAGAGAGGCAGTGGCAAAGAGATAGAGATAAAGAAAGTCTTCCATCTGCTGATTCACTTCCCAAATGGCTGTAATGGCCATAGTTGGGCTGATCCAAAGCCAGAAACCAGGGGCTTCTTGCAGGTCTCCCACACTGATACAGGGGCCCAAGGTGCTAGACCATCCTCTACTGCTTTCCCAGGCTATAGCAGAGAGTTGGGTAGGAAGCAGAACAGCCAGGACTCGAACTGGTGCCCATATGGGAAGCCAGCACTGCCGGTGGCAGCTTTACCCTCAACATCGCAGTGCCAGTCCCCAATTTCAAATATTTTTAAAGACTTATTTATTTATATATCTATTTGAAAGGCAAGAACAACAGGACTAGACTTCATGTACACAATGATTAGAGAAAATGTACACAATGATTAGAGAAAACCCTTAGCACAGTTGCTAACATATAGTAGTAGACACTATAAATACTGGCTCAATGCTGGGAAAGCAGGAGAAGATGGCCAAACTCCTTGGGCCCCTGTACCCATGTGGGATACTGGGATGAAGTTCCTAGCTCCTGGCTTCAGCCTGGCCCAGACCCGGCTGATGCAGCCATTTGGGGAGTGAACTAGTTCAAGATCAATCTCTCTCTGTCTCTCCTTCTCTCTCTGTAACTCTCACTTTCAAATAAATAAATAAATCTTTCCAAAATATTGGCTCAGTGAATAAATGATTGACCAAGTCCTTACCTTACAAAGGCCTTAGATTTTTTAAAGGATGAAAACAATGCACAAATCATGTTTCTTCCTTTCTAATATATATATCCACTGGATGAGCTTAACATTTACAGTATTCAATAGCTCTATTACTTCTCAGTAAAAACCACTATGAAAGACATGATCAAACTTAAGTTCACTTTTATCAGTATCTTTAAATACAAATTTGCAATTGGTAATTATTTTGAAAAAGAACTTGACACTAACTGTACTTTTTAAAAAGTAAAATATATTTTAAAATGTTTGAAAATTAGCCTAAAACCGATTGCTGGGAGCTTATAAAGATAGATAAATTGCCTGAGAGCCTGCCTATAAGAAGTCATGAGATACAGGACAAGAAGATAGTCCTATGGAAGGTTACAAAGTCAGGCCTATGCCACAAGTGGGTTCTTTTTTTTTTCCTCAAGGTCCTGACCTATACATTCAGTTTCCTCTTGCTATTCCACCAGATTGGGAATCTCAGACCATAATTTGTTGCTAGACCAGTAGGTACCTATGTGAGATTGACTTATACAGATGGAAGAACTCAGTTTTATCAGTCTTTCATATTTATAGTCTGATCAGAAATTCAGTGTTTAGGAGGAAAGAACCTATTTTGCCACAAGCTTCTAGAGTTTGGATACATTTTCAAATAATAATATACTTATTTAAATATGTAACCTGTAATAGTAAATTGTGTGTTCTATTTCACTTTAACACTTATTTCTCTTTGCAAGTTGTGCTTGAATAATATTTCTATATACTAAACGTAATAATTTGGGAGGTACAGATCAAAGTACATGGAATATTTTTTTTAATTCCATGGTACATAACTTCAAGTAAACAGTGTATCTTTGAAGTTAAGTCACGCAACACTAAACAAACTGGATGGTAGAGACTCCTGCCATCTTGTCTCATTTGATAATAACTAATGTGGTGGCTCTTTGGTCACCACAAAACTCTGACAGTGTCCCATGAATGGTATATGCAATCACAACTGTTATTCTTTTTTTTTTTTTAACTTTAAGGTTCTTTACTAAGTCTTCAAAAAAATTATAAACTAGAGAAGTTTGTTTATCAGATAAACTGAAAGCAGAATGTAAGTGTTACATGAATTACAAATATCCTGTTTTACAAATGACTATTCTATACTGGTGCCTCTCCTTTCTTTCCCTTCTAATTTGCAGCTTTTAGAGCTCCATCCATTTATTCATTTAGAAAATATTTATTGAATACTTACTGTGTTCCCTGGACTACATATTTACAAGGAGATTAGGATAGAGAAGATCACATCAGAATCTCCACAGGGAAGGTACTCTAGTATAGAAGAGTCTTCTAAAATTACCACTGAATGATTTGCTTTTAAGTATGATTTTTTTTGTTTAAAATAATATTAAATCATGATTGGGATTTTTATATTTAACAAGAAATTGAAACACTTAACATTAGCATTACTACTTTTTAGCTGTGGTAATTTGTTCATGGGGTCTCAAATTCCAGGTTTGTAGGAAACAGATCTGTGCCATGAGGATATATGTATCTACAGGACTACCAAGGTTTAACAGAAGCTGCACCTATAATCATCATTTTTTTCCTAGAGTTTTTTGTTGTTGTTGTTTGATCGTTTTTTTTTTTTTTTTTTTTCTGAGATCTAGAGACTGGGTAAATAGCTGCTCTTGCCACAGAGATTAGTTTGAGAGGGAGTTGTTTTTGAAGTACACATGGAGCACTTGCTGTGTACAGCATAATCACAATATAATGGTAGAGCATCAACAACAACAAAAGTCTCAGTAAAAAGAAAGGAAATAAAAATAGACAAAATAGGGCCGGCAAGGTGGCTCACTTGGTTAATCCTCCGCCTGCAGCACCAGCATCCCATATGGGCGCCAGGTTCTAGTCCTGGTTGCTCCTCTTCCCGTCCAGCTCTCTGCTATGGCCCAGGAAGGCAGTGGAGGATGGCTCAAGTGCTTGGGCCCCTGCACCTGCATGGGAGACCAGGAGGAAGCACCTGGCTCCTGGCTTTGGATCGGCACAGCATGCTGGCCGTAGCAGCCTTTTGGGGGGTGAACCAACAGAAGGAAGACCTTTCTCTCTGTCTCTCTCTCTCACTGACTAACTCAGTCAAATAAAAAAAATAGCCAAAATAAAAATTTTAGAACTGACAAAATACAGTAATAGAAATTTTAAGAATTAGTAGCTTAGATTAACAGTATAATAAAGTAGACTAAGAAAAATTCATTGAATTGGGAGACACAATACAGATTACTCAATTTCTACAGCAAACAAGCAGCAAACACAAAAGAGAGAGAGAGAGAGAGAGAGAGAGAAGTAAAGCTTCAGGAAGGAAATAGTACGAGGTTAAAAAATTTACTTCAAGGCTAAAAACTTCCATAAGGTACCATGAGACATGAACTTGCAGATTCAAAGACCATATAAACCCCAAACAGAATAAGCCCAAAGAAATTCACCCAAGACACAAGATAAATTTATAAAAACTGAAGTCAAAGAAAAAAGTCTTTTTTTTCCAAATGTCCTAATGTTCTGCTTCTTTTTTTTTTTTTTTTTTTTTATTTGACAGATAGACCTAGACAGTGAGAGAGAGAAACAGAGAGAAAGGTTGGCTCACTCCCCAAATGGCCGCCAGGGCCAGAGCTATGCCGATCCGAAGCCAGGAGACAGGTGCTTCCTCCCGGTCTCCCACGCAGGTGCAGAGGACTAAGCACTTGGCCCATCCTCCACTGCCTTCCTGGGCCACAGCAGAGAGCTGGACTGGAAGAGGACCAGCCGGGACTAGAACCGGTGCCCATATGGGATGCCGGTACCGCAGGCAGAGGATTAACCTAGTGAGCCACGGCACTGGCCCCAAAAAAAGTCAAAGACAAGCGACACCTTACCTACAAAGGGGAAAAACAAAACAAATGATAGTGAATTTGTCATCAGGAATTATGGAGACACAAAGAGGTAAAACAGTATTTTCCAAGTGCTGAAATAAAAAAAAACACCAGGCGAGAATTGTATACCCAGTAAAAATATCCTTAAGGAATCAAGAATGAGAAAGCCACATAAACGAGAAAAGAAAACTAAGATACTTTGTGATCCACAGATCTCTCAACAGAATAACTAATAGAAGTTGTTTAAACAAAAGGAAACAATAAGAGGAGCAACCTTGGAACATTAGGAAGAAATAAACAGGAAGCAAAATTATGAGCAAATACAATAGGCTCTTATCCTTCTCCTCAGTTTCCTAAATTATGTTTGACAGTTGAAACAGAAATTACGATGCCAACGCAAATATGTGAAGCAACTTTATTATAAATGAGGAAGGGTAAAGGGTAGTAAATTGAAGGTTTCTATGCTACATTAAAATGTTAAAATAACATCAGTATATTCTGATATATGTACCTAGGGCACTGTCCATATAAATAGCTACCACTAGAAGAGCCATACAAAGAGATACTCAAACATATATACAAGGGGGCAGGCACTGTGGTGCATCAAGTTAAACTGCTGCTTCCAACAGTGGCATCCCATATTGCAGTGCTGGTTCAAGTTCCTGCTACTCCCGCTACTCCAATCTAATTTTCTGCTAATGTACCTGGGAAGGCAATGGACGATGGCCCAAGTCTTTGGGGTTCCTGCCTGCCACGTAGGAGCCCTGGATTGAGTTCCTGGTTCCTGGCTTCAGCCTGACCAAGCCCCAGTGATGTGGAAACCGGGCCATCAGATGAAAGATCTCTCTCTGTCTCATTCTTTCTCTCTCTGAGAGAGAGATAGAGTGGAGCCAGCATTATGGTGTATCCTTCAACAATAGCATTCCTATGGGCACCAGCTCATGTCCCAGCTGCTCCACTTCCTATCCAGCTCCCAACTAATGTGTCTGGGAAAGCAGTGGAGGATGACCCAAATGCTTGGGGTCCTGTACCTGTGTGGGAGACCTGAAAGAAGTTTCTGGCTCCTGGCTTTGGCTAGGCCCAGCCTTGGCTGAGACCATTTAGGGAGTGAACCAGCAGATGGAAGATCTCTCTATCCCTCCCTCTCTCTCTCTCTAACTCTGCCTTTCAAATAAGTAAACAAATCTTAAATAAATAAATAAATCTTTAAAACACAATTCCAAATGGAATTCGAAGTGCTCAAGTATCCCACAGGAAGTTACAAAAACAAACAGAAACAAAACAAAGTCTCAAGTATTAATGTATTAATGATAATATTGAGAGGGACTTAAGAAGAGGTCAGTCAACATGTACAAATTTATAATCAGATAGGAAGAATAAGCTTGGTGTTCTGTTGCACAGTAGGGAAACTACAGTTAATAGTATTCTATAGTATATATAGTATTCTATGTCTCAAAACAGGTGTAAGAAAGGATTTTCATTCTTCCCATCACAAAGAAATGATAAATGTTTGAGATGACAGATAGTCTAATTACCCTGATTTGATCATTATACCATATACATTTAAAGAAAACAACACATTGTACCCCAAAAATATGTACAATTATGTCAGTTAAAACTAAAAGTTTCATTAATTGTAAATGGTCTAAATACACCAATTAAAAGACAGAGATTAGCAGAGTTGATCACCTAACTTACTTAAAATGTAATGATATAGACGGTTTGAATGTGAAAGGATGAAAAAACATAAATTGTGTAAGCAATCAAAGAAAAGTATGAATGATTATTTAAAATCAGAAAAAGTACATGTCAGAGCAAAGAAAATTAACCAAAGACAGAGGGAACATTATACAATGATAAAATGCCCAATCTGCCAAGAAAATATAGCAGTGTTAAATGTGTGTGCAACTACAACAGAGCTGCACTATAAACAGCAAAAAATTATAGAAAAAAAAAGAAAAATACACAAACCCATAATTATAATTGGAGATTTTTAATAACCCTCTCTCAATAATTGACAGAACCAGGTAGAAAATCATCAAAAACACAGAAAACACCAACAACCAACAGGATCTAATCAACATTTAAAGAACACTTTGCCCAACAACAGCAGAACACACATTCTTTCCAAGGGGCCGCAGAACATATGCCGTCCCTGAAAATACTCAATAAAGAAATGAAATCACAGAGAATGTTGCTGACCACAACGAAAATATGCCAGAAATTAATAACAGAAAGCAGAAAAATCTCCAAACACATCAAAACTAAGTAATACAATTCTATATAATCCTGTACTACAAAGAACTCACACAGAAATTAAGAAAATACAGTAAACTGAGATAAAAATTTAAACTATCAACTAAAGCAATTTAACTATCAACTAAATTTAACTATCAACTAAATTAAACTATCAACTAAAGCTAAAGCAATTCTGAGGGAAATTTTAAACCCTATATTTTAAAAGGGGGGAAAAAATCTCAAATATGTAAACTAATCTCCCACTTCGAGGACCTAGAAAAAAGTAAAATAAATGCAATGCAAACAGAAATAAATAATAAAGAGCAGCAGTAATTATTTAAATTGAGAAAAGAATTTAAAATAGAAAAGCAATGAAAGAGATCCTTCTTTGAAAAGTTCAGTAAAATCTGCAAACTACTACCAAGTCTGAAAAAAAGAAGATACAAATTACCAAAAACAGAAATGGAAAAGGTGATACTGCCTTGGTCTGTAGATATCAAATGGATAATAAGGGAATGCTATGAACAAGTCTAAACAAAAATTTGACAATTAGATGAAATGAACTCTAAAAAACAAATTACCACAACCCATACAATTTGAAACAGATAATATAAATCACTCTACAACTTTGAAGGGAATTGATTCTATAATATAAAAATTCTGGGGATAATAATTTCTAGATTCAGTTTGTTTCACTGAAGAAACCTATCAAATATTTCAGAGAATAAGAAACATTTTATACAATCACTTCCAGGAAATACAAAGTGATGGAACAAGGATATAAACCTCAGCCATTTTAGGTCCTGGCCTAAAAGCAGATAAAATTCGCTTTACCCCTGCCGCCTTTCAAGAGACCAGCTCAAACACTCTGCATTCTCTTCTGGGTTTGAAAGCCTGGGGGGAAACCGTGTAAGCAGCAGCTCACCTCTGTGCACTGCCCTCCCCTCAGGACCCTTGGTCCCACTCTAACCTATGTAAGATCTGGCCTATTGGAAGACTTTGACGTTCAGTCTCTATGCATGCCTCTGCAAATTTATCTTCCCTTGAATAAATCTGATTTGACTGTAAGTTCCATATCCTGTCTCCTCTCTGTTCTGCTCCAGTTTGCCTTACAATCATAATCAATAAGCTAAACAAGATGCAGAAAAAGTATTTGAGACTGGTGTGGTTCAGCAGGTTAAGGCAAGGTCTGAGCCAAGTCCTGGCTGCTCTGCTTCCAATCCAGCATTCCTGCTAATTCACCAGGTCGGCCAAAGTACTTGAGGCCACCCATGTGGGAGACCTGGATGGAGTTCTTGCTCCTGGCCTTGGCCTGGCCCAGCAATGGCTGTCACAGCCATCTGGGGAGTAAATCACCAGATGAAGATCTGCCTCTCCCTCTCTTCCAAATAAATAATTTAAAAAAAAAACATTTAACAAAATCCAACAGCCATTCATGTAAAAACCCCAACAAACTAGGAATAAAAGAGAACTACCTCGAATAATAGCATCTATAAAAAATCTACAACTATTAGCTGTGCTGCTGCTACTTTACAGTTAAAGACTGAATGCTATGTCTGTATGAACCGAAACAAGGCAAGGATACCCACTCCTGCTACTCACATTCCACACTGTACTGGATGTTCTAACCACCACGGTGAGTCAAGAAAAGGGGGGAAAGGCACACAAATCAAAAAGGAAGCCTATCCCTATTTACAAATGATGTGATTATCTACACCAAAAATCTCAAGGAATCTACCAAAAACTCCTAGAACTGAACAAGGTCCATGTGCTAACAGGACACAAGACAAATATTTTTAAAATCAAATGCATTCCAGTATTGTAAATGTATTTAAAATTATATTTATGTGTCCTATGTGAATAATACATAAAAAACAAATTAGAGATACAAAATTAGAAATAATCACCCTAAGAAAATTTAACACACCCATATGTGCAGGACATGTGTATTGAAAGCTATTCAATACTGGTAAATGATAAATTAAAGCTCTAAATAAATGGAAAAACAAATCACATTCATAGATTGAAAAACTCAACAAAGTAAATAAAGTATGTCAATTCTCCTCAAACTGATACACAGATAATCAAATTCCTATCAAATTCTTACCAAGATGTTCTCTATTCTTTTTTCTACAAGATTATTCTTAAAGCTTATACAGAATGGTAAAGGAACACAGAAGAGCTGAAACAATTTTGAAAAAGAATAAAGTGGAGTAATCATTCTACCCAAAATTAATCAAGCTAAAAAAAAAACCTGACTTCAATCCATGCCTCACATTGTACAGTAAGGATTAATTCAGCAAGTCTGAGTTTTCCATACCCTGCATATTTCAAAAAAAGTTTAGCCTTTGTGTGGCTCCTAAAAGATAATTTGTGTATACTTAGGTCTAATAAAAATGTCCTCCTTTACTTGGGGGCACTATATAAGTCTATGCTACTAATATGACTCACTGTGGGGTCCTGGACCGACTGCTATCAGCTTGACTTCTGAAGAGTAGGCAACTAAGGTCATCCACAAGGGCAGCCAACCATGCCTATGCCTATGATCAAGGACACCAAAGCTTTGGTGAGCTTGCCTAGTTAGCAATACTCCGTGCACATTATCAGACATCATTGCTAGGGAAATTAAGTACTGTACACACAACTCCACAGTGACAGGACAACTGTTAAGTCTGGAGTTGGAGTCTCTTAGACTCTGCCCTTTGTTTCTTTTTCCATCATTGATTTAAATCTGTATTCACTGGCTGTGACAAACCATAACTATAACAACTTTTCTTAAGTTCTGTGATTTTTTTCTAACAAATCACACACACTCAAAAAACTAAATCAAAAATGGATCACACTTAATATAAAATGATAAAACCTGCAGAAAAAATGAGAAAAAAATCTTCAAGATCTGTGACTAAACAAAAGAGTTCTCAAATTTTGCATAAAAAGGAGTATCTATAAATAAGACAACTGGTATACTAGGCTTCAAAGTTAAAAACTTCTGCTCTGCAAAACATGCTGGTAAGAGGATAAAAAGACAAGCCTCCAAGCAGAAGGAAATCTGTGCAACCAACATCCGTAATAAAGGATTAGTATCTAAAATATATAAAGAACTCTTAAAACTCAACAGAAAGAAAAAAAACACAGTTTGAACACGGCAGAAGACATGAAGAGACATTTCACTAACAAGAGTAGACAGGTGTGATACAGGCACAGGAAAAACATGTTCAATGTTATTAGTGAGGAAGATCAGGTCTTCAGGCCAGCATTTAAGTCACCACTCCAGCCTAACAAGTAAGAAGTCATCTTAGATCCCTAAGAGAAGTGAGGTCACAGGGCAAACTGCTGCTCTCACAGTAGGAGAGAGCAACAAGCAGATACACAGAATCATCATTCATTCACCTGATAAGAAATCCAAGAGCTGAGACCTCCGGGGCAACAAGAGCACAGGTAGGAAAAGCTTAATTATAACTGACAAACTGCTGGGACTTAAGCATTAAGATTTATTTATCTATTTGAAAGGCAGCATTCTAGAAAGATAGAGGCAGATACCTCCCGTCTGCTAGTTCACTCCCCAGATGACCACAACTGCCAGGGATAGGAGCTAGGAGCTTCTTCTAGGTCATGTATGTGGGTGCAGGAGCCCAAGCCCTTGGTCCATCTTCCACTACTTTAGCACATTAGCAGGGAGCTGGATCAGAAATAACAGCAGCAGGGATTCGAACCAATGCCCATGTGGGATGCCAGTGTTGCAGGTGGCAGTTTAACCAACTGCATCATGAAGCAGGCCCCAAGAATGGGCAAGTCTGAGTTAAAAAATCCAAGGGGGCCGGCGCCATGGCTCGATAGGCTAATCCTCCACCTGTGGCGCTGGCACATGGGGTTCTAGTCCCGGTCAGGGCGCCAGATTCTTTCCCGGTTGCCCCTCTTCCAGGCCAGCTCTCTGCTGTGGCCCGGGAGTGCAGTGGAGGATGGCCCAAGTGCTTGGGCCCTGCACCTGCATGGGAGACCAGGAGAAGCACCTGGCTCCTGACTTCGGATCAGCGCAGTGTGCTGGCTGCAGCGCGCTGGCTGCAGCGTGCCGGCCGCGGCGGCCATTGGAGGGTGAACCAATGGCAAAAAGGAAGACCTTTCTCTCTGTCTGTCTCTCACTCACTGTCCACTCTGCCTGTCAAAAAAAAAAAAAAATCCAAGGGGACCAGTCACATGGGGTCAGTACACTTCTGTTTTACTTCCAGGAGCTTGATCGAGTTCACACAGTGAACACCAGAGAAAAATTGCTGCAGGCTTCCCACAGACAGAGGGGGAAGGGAACCATATGAAATACACCAGAGTAGATCTGGCTGAAGAGCCCATGAGAGTATTTCAGGCATGGAAAGCCAAGACACTCTGGGGGGGGGGGGGGGACCTAAATGAAAGATCTCTGTGAGATCCCAATGGAAAGAATGGGCCATCAAAGAAGGAGGTCCCTTTCTCTGAAGGGAGGAGAGAATTTCCATTTTGACTATGACCTTGTCTAAATAAGATCGGAGTTGGCAAACTCAAAAGGCTTCCATAGCCTTGGCAGCTCATGACAAGAGCCTAGGGTGATTACTGACTCCATAAACAAGAGTGTCAATTTGTTAAGTCAACAACAGGAGTCACTGTGCACTTACTTCCCATGTAGGATCTCTGTCTTTAATGTGTTGTACAATGTGACTTAATGCTATAACTAGTACTCAAACAGCACTTTACACTTTGTGTTTCTATGTGGGTACAAAATGTTGAAATCTTTAATTAATATATACTAAATTGATCTTCTGTATATAAAGATAATTGAAAATGAATCTTGATGTGAATGGGATGGGAGAGGGAGCGGGAGATGGGAGGGTTGCATGTGGGAGGGAAGTTATGAGGGGGAAAAAGCCACTGTAATCCAAAAGCTGTACTTTTGAAATTTATATTTATTAAATAAAAGTTTAAAAAGATACACCAGAGTACTGTGTTCTTTACAGGGTCTGTCCTGCTTTACCAGAGGTTAGTCTGCTGAGTTTTACCAGAGTCTAACTGTCCTAAAGGAAGAGAAATAAGAAACTAGCCAACTCTAGCCTTCCATGTGTAGAAAGGGAAATTCCTAACTCTAGCTCCCTCTACCTATCCTATCCGACTCAAGATGGTGAAAATAAAAATTTAATAACTGAGAACCACTTAAAAGTTCACAACCCAGGAACATGAACTCGCCAAACCTGAGACCCAGTCACAGGACCCCTCCCCCGCCACCTTACCATCACTTACTAAAAGACCATTCACCACAGCTCCATTTACCCAGTGTGTCATTACCACCTTTCACAAGAAGCAAAAAATTACAAGGAATACTAATAGGCAAAAAATCTAAAACTACTGGGCATCTACCCCAGGGAAATAAAGACAATATGTCCACATAAAACCTGTACAAGGGGGCCAGCACTGTGGTGTAGAGGGTAAGGCTGCTGCCTGCAGTGTCAGCATCCTATATGGGCATCAGTTCGAGACCCGGCTGCTCCACTACCGATATGGCTCTCTGCTATGGACTGGGAAAGCAGTAGAAGATGGTCCACGTCCTTGGGCCCCTGCACCCGCATGGGAGACCCGAAAAAAGCTCCTGGCTTCGGATAGGCTATCTCCAGCAATTGTGGCCATCTAGGGAGTGAACCAGCAGATGGAAGACACACGTCTCTCTTTCTCTCTCTCTCTCTTTCTCTGTAACTCTGCCTTTTAAATAAATAAATAAATCCCTAAATTAAAAAAAAAAAACCTGTACATGTACATTTATAGCAGCTCTACTCATAATAGTAAAAACTGGGCCAAAGGCTAAATACCACCCCTGCTGAATACTATTCATCAATAAAACAGGAATGAATTATTCATACACATAACAATTTGGACCAATCTCCATAGAAAAAAGCCAATTCCAAAAGTCTATGTACTGTATGATTCCATTTATACAGCATCCTTGAAACGACAAAACTATACAAATGGAGAACAGAAGGGTAGTTTCTAAAAATTAAGGGATAATCAAGGGGAAGGAAAAGCAGCAACCATGAGCAATATGAAGTATCTGGAGATGTTCGGTGTCTCAGCTCTGCCAATGGTAATATCTTAGTTGTGATACTACTCTGCAGTCTTGAAAGACATTGCAGTGAAACAAAATGGATAAACTGTACATAGAATTTCTCTGTATTACTTCTTAAAAGTGCATGAGCACTTTTAATTATCTCACAGTTTTTTTAAAATGAATAAAAACTACAATATAATCAGAGGGACATTTTCACTTGATATATAGCAACACTGAACATTACTAAGTGTGAAAACATTACTTCATAATTTTTATTTTGAAACAACAAATCATACCAAATATTCTCATACAAAACCATTCTTTAAACAACCATATCTAAATATTGAGAATTTCAACTCACCTTCCACACTGTCAGAACAGGAAGTTCCAATGCCAGTGTCTCCACTGTCAGAAGCTATACTATGTCTCCTGATATGGTTATTTCGATGGTTAGATGGAACAGCTGTGGCCTGCCACAATGATTCATTACCAGGTAACCATGCTGATGAATAATCGGGGCCTACAAAGGAAAACATGCAACAAATTAATATATATTTCTTTGAGTGGGCAGGGTTTTTTTTTTACTTTGTGAAAAATACACATAGAGCAAAAAAGGTTTTTCTGTTTAAAATATTTTTTTAAAGATGTATTTATTTCAAACAGTTACAGAGGCAGAGAGAGAAACAGCAAGAGAGATCAGATCTTCCATCCACTGGTTCACTTCCCCAAATGGCCGCAACAACAAGGGCTCAGGCCAAAGCCAGGAGCTGGAGCTTCATGGGAGTCTCCCACATGGATGCAGGGGCCCAAGGATTTGGGCCATCTTCTGCTGTCTTCCCAAGTGCATTAGCAGGCAGCTGGATTGGAAGTAGAGCAGCCAGAACTCCAACCAGAGCCAAATGGGACACCAGCTCTGTGCGGCAAAGGTTTAACCCATTGCGACACAGTACCAGTCCCAAAATAATGAAAAGTAATGAGATCTTAGATTCACCAAAAAACATATATGACATGTGCATCAATTCAATGCTGATTTTGAAGCTTCCTCTACCTGAAGAACTGTTTTCTGCTTCTGGATATTTGGTTTTGAAACTATTGTTGTGGTGTTAAAAATGTTAAATATAGGCGCCCACATTGTGGCATAGTGGGTAAAGCCTATAAGGGTGCCAGTTCATATCCAGCTGCTCCATTTCCAATTCAGCTCCCTGATACTGAAAAAAGCAGAAGATGGGCCAAATACTTGGGCCCCGGCACCCATGGGGGAGATCCAGATGAAGCTCCTGGCTTTGGCCTGGCCTTTACAGCCATTAGAAGAGCAAACAAGTAGATGGAAGGTGAATCGATCTCTGCCTCCCTAACTCTTTCAAATAAAGGAATAAATCTTTTTAAAAAACTATTAAATGTATCTGTTTATCTTCAAATCTCAACACTCTGCTCTGGCATATTTGATAGACAGGATTCTAAGATTTCCTATCATGTTTTAGCTGAGAACTGGAACTCAGAGAAAGTCTAACTGATCAGATTATAGAACAATATAAGTAGAACGTGCTCATGGAAATTTGTTTTAATTTTAATTAGTTTTTAACAGAGTCAATATGGTTTGTAAATACAATTCTAAAAACATCCCTTCCTTCCTCCTCTTCTACTCCTCCTCCCCTATATTTTTTGTTTGTTTTTGAGATAACATATTTTACATTTATATTATGGTAAAAGGCGTGATATTTCAATGAAGTTTAGCAAGTAAACAAAAAAAATGATCCTAGTTTAGTAGGAATACAGATGGTAGCTATAAACAATTGAATGAAAAAAAGACCATTTCACTCATTTAGAATAAATTTTAAAGTAATCACAAATCATTAAAATTAATAGTATAACATTCCAATGATTGGTCTGACAAAGCTACAAAGCAGTTTCACAGAACTATATTTACAGTAATACTAAACATACAGGCATTGTTTTTTGTTGTTGTTGTTTAAATTTTAGCTCCTACATGTAAGGCACAACATGTGGAATTTGCCTTTGTGTCCAGTTTATTTCACGCAACATTATGTCCTCCAGTTGCACCCATTTTACTACAAATGGTATAATTTCATTCTGTTTTCACAGCTGAACAATACCCTACTGACATAGATCACATTTCCTTTATCCATGCATCTTATGATGGAAAGTTTGGTTGAATCCATATTTTGGCTACTGTGAATAGTGCTGCTTACAAACACGGTGGTGCATAAAGTATCTCTGACACAAGGTATGCATGTCTTCTGGGTGCATACACAGTAGTGGGATTGCTGGGTCATAGGGCAAGTCTACTTCTAGTTTTTTAGGAACTCTTTACACTGTTTTCCAGTGACTGCAATAAATTACATTCTTACCAACAGTGTGTAAGTGTTCCCCTTTCTCCACATCCTTGCCAACATTGTTACTGTGTTTTGGATTTTAGACATTCTGACACAAGTGAGGTGATATCTCATTGTGGTTTTGATTTGGATTTCCCTGATGGCTAGTGATGGTGATAGTTTTTCATATATTTTTTGGCCACTGTGTTATTTTGAGAACTGTCTGCTGAGGTCCTTTGCCAGTCTCTTAAATGGATTGGTTGATTTTTAATGGTGAGTTTTTTAAGTTGCTGATATAGTCGGGATATTAATCCTTTGTCAGGCAGCTTGCAAGTATTATTTTCTCATTCTGTTGGATGGCTCTTCACTCTCCTGATTATTTCTCTTTTTTTTAAGATTTATTTTATTTATTTGAAAGACAGAGTTACAGAAAGAAGTAGAGCAGAGAGAGAAGGCTTCCATCCGCTGGTTCACTCCCCAGTTGGCAGCAACAGCCAGAGCTGCGCCAATCCGAAACCAGGAGCCAAGAGCTTCTTCCAAGTCTCCTACATGGGTGCAAGGGCCCAAGGACTTGGGCTATCTTCTACTGCTATCCCAGGCCATAGCAGAGAGCTGGATCGGAAGAGGAGCAGCTAGGACTAGAACTGGTGCCCATATGGGATGCTGGTGCTTCAGGTCAAGGCGTTAACCCACTGTGCCACAGCGCTGGCTCTGTGATTATTTCTTTTGCTGTGCAAAAGTCTCTGGGTTTGAAATAGTCCTATTTGTTTAGTTTTGCTTTTGTTGCCTTGGAAGTCTTATCCAAGAAGGTACTCCCTACATCAATGTCTTGAAACATTCCCTCTTCATTTTCTTCCAGCAACTCATAGTCCCAGATCTTAAACTTAGGTTTTTATTCATCTTGACTGATTTTGTATACGGTGAGAGGTAAGGATCTAATTTCATTCTTTTACACACACACACACACACACACATATATTTGTATGTATGTGTGTATATATGTGTGTATGTGTGTGTGTGTGTGTGTGTGTGTATATATATATATAGTTTTGCCAGAACCATTTGTTTAAGAGATTATCCTTATTCTACTGTATGGCATGAGCACTTTTCTTAAAAATCAGTTGGTTGTATGCACATGGATTAATTTCTGGGCTCTCTATTCTGTTCCACTGACCTATGTATCAGTTTTTATGGCAGTACCATGCTATTTTAATTATTATAGCTTTGCAGTATGCTTTGAAGTCATGCAATTTAATGCCTCTGGCTTTTTTTTTTTTTTAATTGAAAGGCAGAGCTAGAGACTGAGAGAGCGAGATAGAGAGAATCTTCTATCCAGTGGTTTTCTCCCCAAATGGTAGCAATGACTGTGGCTGGGCCAGTTGAAAGCCAGGAGCTTCTTCTAGATCTCCCATATGCATTGCCATCTTTTGCTGATTTCCCAGGCACATTAGCTGGGAGTAGGATTGGAAGTGGAGCAGCCAGGACTTGAACTGGCACATACATGGGATGGCAGTGCTATAAGCAATGGCTTAACCCAATGCACCACAGCACTGGCCCCAATCCAGTTTAATTTTTCTTGCTCAGATCGCTTTGACTGTCCTGGATCTTTTGTGATTCCATATGAATCCTATGATTGCTTTCTCTAATTCTGTAAAGAATGTCATTGGTGCGGCATCCTCCTGCAGCACTGGAATCCCATATGGGCACCAGTTTGAATCTCAGCTGCTCAGCTTCCAATCTAACTCCCTGCTAGTGGCCTGGGGAAGCAGGGGATGATGGCCCAAGTGCTTGCACCCCTGAATCCACATGGGAAACCTGAAAGAAGCTCCTGGCTCCTGGCTCCAGATGGCTCCAGCTCCAATTATTGTGGCCATTTGGGGAGTGAACCTGCAGATGGAAGAGCTCTGTTTCACTCTCTGTTTCAAATGAAAAATAAATCTTAAAAAAATACAATTATTTCAAGAAAGTTTTTTATTTCCTTTTTAACTTATTCAATGACCCATTGATCATTCAGTAGAATGTTGTTTAATTTCTGAATATTTATGAATGTTTCATTGTTCTTCTTGTTTATTTCTAGTTTTTTATTCCTTTATGGTCTGAGAAGATACTTGATATGATTCTAATCTTTTTATATTTGCAGAGACTTTATTTGTGGCCTAATATGTGATCTACCCTAGAATATGTTCCATGTGCTGATGAGAAGATGTGCATCTGTAGCTATTGGATGAAATGTCCCATAAATGTCAGGTTTATTTGCTCAGTAAGCATGTTTCAACTTCAATGTATCTTTATATTTTGTCTGGAGGTTCTGTCCATTGATGAGAGTGGGTGTTGAAGTCACCCACTATTATTTTATTGAAGTCTATTTCTCCTTTTAAGTCTAATAGTATTTGCTGAATATATCTGGGTAGTCTTATGTTGGGTGCATATACATTTAAGATTGTTATGCCTTCTTGCTGAATTGTACCTTGTAATAAAATGTAATGCCTTCCTTATCTCTTTTTCAGTTTTTGATTTAAAATTTGTTTTACCTGATATCCAGAGAATTATGCCTGCTCATTTTTGGGTTCCATTTGCCTGGTATATCTTTTTCCAGTCCTTCACTTTCCATCTATGTGTATCTTTGTTTGTGAAGTGAGTTTCCTGTTGGAAGCATATAGTGGGGTCTTAGTTATTTATCCATTCAGCCAACCTAAGTCTTCTAGTGGGAAAATTTAATCCATTTATATTCAATGTTAGTACTGATAGATAAGAACTAAGACTTGTCTGTTGCTTAGCTACTGATTCTACCTGCTCTGTTAGTGACTTTGGTGGTGTAATATATTTTCATATTTACTTTGAATGCAGGACACCCTCCAGAATTTCTTGTAGGACTGCTCTGGTGGTGGTGAATTCTCTCAGTTTTTGCTTATCTGGAAAATACCTTATTTCTCCGTCACTTTTTTTTTTTGGACAGGCAGAGTTAGACAGTGAGAGAGAAAGACATTGAGAAAAGTCTTCCTTCCGTTGGTTCACCCCCCCCCCCCAAATGGCTGCTACAGCCGATGCGCTGCGCCAATCCGAAGCCAGGAGCCAGGTAGGTGCTTCCTCCCAGTCTCCCATGTGGGTGCAGGGCCCAAGCATTTGGGCAATCCTCCACTGTCTTCCCGGGCCACAGCAGAAAGCTGAATTGGAAGAGGAACAACCAGGTCAGAATCTGATGCCCCAACCGGGACTAGAACCTGGGGTTCCGGCGCCACAAGCAGAGGATTAGCCAAGTGAGCCACGGCACCGGCCTCTCCTTCACTTTTGAAGGATAGCTTCATTAGATATAATATTCTTGGTTGAAAGTTTTTTTTTTAAGATCTTAAATGTATCACCCCACTCTCTTTTGGCCTATAGGGTTTCCACTGAGACGTCTGATGTTAGTCTAACTGGTTTTCCTTTATATTTAACTTTCTCTTACTATATTTTTTGAAAGGCAGAGTCCCCAAAATAAAAATTTCATGTAATTCTAAAGGGCAAATGGAACCAAGAGTAGAGAAATAGCATGTTGCTAAATTTTGCCAAAGCAAAGCAGACAAACTCAACTAAATACTACATAAAGAAGAAGTGACAATTAAACCAGATGCACAGATGTCAATGTAGGGACACAGGAGATGGGAAGAAACGAGCTTGCATGATATACTCCTCCAGGATTATATCCTGAACTAAAGGCAATCTATGAGACGAGACACAGAATTCAAAATAATGACTGAAAGGAAACTCAATGAGATGAAAGAGAATACAGATAGATTAAAGCAATGAGGAAATCAATAAGAGACACAAATGATAGTATTATTAAAGATAATATCATTAAGAAGAAACAAATAAGGTTGGTGCTGTGGCATAGCAGGTTAAGTCACAGCCTGCAGCACCAGCATCCCACATGGGTGCTGTTTCATGTCCCAGCTGATTCACTTCCAACCCAACTCCCTGCTAATGTGCCTGGGAAAGCAGTGGAGTGTGGGGAGCAACTGGGAGCAACTCGGACTAGACTAAGTTACTGGAATTAAGACTTATTCTATGCATCTGCTTTCCCACAATATGGCGCTGAGAAGGGAGAAACAGCTTCTACGCAGCTGCCTCCAGTTCAACCAATAAACTGTGGGACCTGCTCCTGATTGGAGGAGAGCAGCGTACTCGGCGTGTGGGTAGCAGAGTTGGGATTGGTGGAAGAGGACTATAAAGGAGGAGAGAGACGGCATGCACCAGGAACATCTAAGGGGAACACCTGTGCAGCCCCCGAGAGAGACGGCCGGCGGTGTGCCGCTCCCCCGCGGAAGTGGGGAAGGTGGCAGGGGGAACCGCCCTTCCACGGAGGTGGAAGGGTCGGTAGCCAACCTGGGAAGAACCAGCAGCAAACCCGGGGAGGGCCGAGCAGACGAAAGAACAGCGCAGGGTCCTGTGTCGTTCCTCCACGAAGAGGGGGAGCGACATAATGGTGCCGTGACTCGGATAGGAAACCTAGGAGGGAAGAAGCAGGAAAATACCGGAGAGAGAGACTAGAAGAGCCTAGGGGAAAGCCGGACAGAAAAGGTGCCAGAAGAAGCTATTGAAAGCCTAGGCATAGACTCGGATACGGACTGTGGGAAAGAAGTTAGGATTTAAAGTGAAAGCAAGAAGAAACTAGACTCAGATACGGACTGCAGGTTGAAAGTGAAAGTGAAACCTATAAGAAACTTAGACTTGGATACGGACTGTGGGGAGAGGCCAGGAGAAATGAGGGAGGAATATTGTTGGAAGAAAACTTAGGGAAACATACCAGGTAGAGAAAAATGTTAGGGAGGATGAAGCCGCGAGTGCAGGCCGAGGCAGAGACGGAAGCCATCTTGGAATTCTTCAAGTCAGCCCGGGGAGCAAAAGGTGAAAATCTGGAACCAGAGGTAGAGACGTGGGCCGCCAGGTTGGAATTCGCCAGGTTAGTCCAGGGAACTTGGACTGAATGCCGGTGGCGGAAACGTTAGCTACGCTGTGTGATTCGCGGAAGCCGCCACGTGCAGAGAGAGCACGGGGCGTGAATAGATAGGGAACACGGGGCTGGCGCGAGGCCGTGGTGCGGGCGCGAAGGGCGTGGAGACCGCGGAGTGTGCGCGCGAAGCCGAGCCGCGCAGAGCCGGGAGCCCGCCGCAGGGCGGGCGCCGGGAAGCCGCGCAGATGAGAGAAGCGCGGGCTGAAGCAGCGCAAAGCCGGGAAGCTGCCGCGGGGCGGTGAGGTGCCGAGAAGCAGCCTCGGGGCGGGCGCCGGGAAGCCGCGCAGATGAGAGAAACAGAAGTTTAGAAGTAAAATGAGAGAAATAGGAATGCTGGCAGAAAGAAGAAATAGGAGAAATAGGAATGCCCGGAGATAGAGAAATAGAGAAAAATAAGGCCTCCCCCACAACATGGCAATGAGAGAGCTTGGATTCGGTCTGCCTGATTAGTAAGACGATAAGCACCTGTGGGCGGCTGCAGGTCACCGAAGACAGGCACGTTATCAACACCAATAAATCTCCCCACAAGACGGCAATGAGAAGGCTTGGATTCGGTTTGCCTGATAGGGCTTGTAAGCACCTGCAGGCAGTTCTAGCAGAGCAGAGCATGCGCTGCAGGGCACCGAACACAGGCACGCATCAGCGCCTAAAAACCTCCTCACAACATGGCGAAGAGAGGACCCGGATTCGGTTTGCCTGATTGATAGGGCTTCTAAGCACCTGTGGGCAACTCTAGCAAGCAGAGCAGTGTGCCGCGGGGCACCGAAGACAGGCGTGTATCAACGCCAAAAATAAAAAGAAAGGGGGATCTGTGGGGAGCAACCCGGACTAGACTAAGTTACTGGAATTAGGACTTATTCTATGCATCTGCTCTCCCACAATATGGCGCTGAGAAGGGAGAAACAGCTTCTACGCAGCTGCCTCCAGTTCAACCAATAAACTGTAGGACCTGCTCCTGATTGGAGGAGAGCAGCGTACTCGGCGTGTGGGTAGCAGAGTTGGGATTGGTGGAAGGACTATAGAGGAGGAGAGAGACAACATGCACCAGGAACATCTAAGGGGAACATCTATCTGAAGGAACACCTGTGCAGCCCCCGAGAGAGCCGGCCGGTGGTGTGCCGCTCCCCCGCGGAAGTGGGGAAGGTGGCAGGGGGAACCGCCCTTCCACGGAGGTGGAAGGGTCGGTAGCCAACCCGGGAAGAACCAGCAGCAAACCCGGGAAGGGCCGAGCAGACAAAAGAACAGTGCAGGGTCCTGTGTCGTTCCTCCACGAAGAGGGGGAGCGACATAATGGTGCCGTGACTCGGATAGGAAACCTAGGACGGATAGGAAACTTAGGAGGGAAGAAGTGGAAAATATCGGAGAGAGAGACTAGCAAACAGCCTAGGGAAAAGCCGGACGAAAAAGGTGCCGGAAGAAGCTGTTGAAAGCCTAGGCATAGACTCAGATACGGACTACGGGGGGAAGCTGGGAGAAATCTCTAAGATCGAAAGCGAAAGTGAAAGCTAGAACAAACAGACTCGGATACGGACTGTGGGGAGAAGCCAGGAGAAATGAGGGAGGAATATTGTTGGAAGAAAACTTAGGGAAACATACCGGGTAGAGAAAAATATGTTAGGGAGGATGTAGCCATGGGGGCAGGCTGAGGCGGAGATGAAAGCTACTTTGGGATTCGTCAAGTTAGCCCGGGAATAAGGGGCGAAAAGTTAAAACCAGAAGCGGAAACGTAAGCCAGGTTGGAATCCGTCAGATTAGCCCGGGGAGCAAAGGACGGGAAGCCAAATCGTGGGGCGGAAACGTGAGCTGGGTCGAATTCGCCAGGTTAGCCCGGGGAACTTAGATTGAATACTAGTGGCGGAGACGTGAGCTGGGGCTGTGTGACTCGCGGAGGCTGCCGCGCGCAGAGAAAGCGTGCGGGGCACAAGTAGATAGGGAACGCTGGGCTAGTGCGAGACCGCGGAGTGTGCGCGCGAAGCCGAGCCGCGCAGAGCCGGGAGCCTGCCGCAGGGCAGGCGCCGGCTCGGGCTGAAGCGGCTCAGAGCCGGGAAGCCGCTGAGAAGCAGCCTCGGGGCGGGCGCCGGGAAACCGCGGGGTAAGAGAAGCCGCGGGAAGTTTAGAAGTAAAATGAGAGAAATAGGAATGCTGGAAGATAGAAGTAAAATGGGAGAAATAGGAATGCCCGGAGATAGAGAAATAGAGAAAAATAAGGCCTCCCCACAACATGGCAATGAGAGAGCTTGGATTCGGTCTGCCTGATTAGTGAGGCAATGAGCACCTGCCGGCGGCTAGCAGCTTATGCGCCGCAGGTCACCGAAGACAGGCACGTTATCAACACCAATAAGTCTCCCCACAATACGGCAATGAGAAGGCTTGGATTCGGTTTGCCTGATTGTTAGGGCTTGTAAGCACCTGCAGGCAGAGCAGAGCATGCGCTGCAGGGCACCGAACACAGGCACGCATCAGCGCCTAAAAACCTCCTCACAACATGGCGAAGAGAGGACCCGGATTCGGTTTGCCTGATTGATAGGACTTGTAAGAACCTGTGGGCAACTCTAGCAAGCAGAGCAGAGTGTGTGCCGCGGGGCACCGAAGACAGGCGCGTATCAACGCCAAAAATAAAAAGAAAGGGGGATCTGTGGGGAGCAACTGGGAGCAACTCGGACTAGACTAAGTTACTGGAATTAAGACTTATTCTATGCATCTGCTTTCCCACAATATGGCGCTGAGAAGGGAGAAACAGCTTCTACACAGCTGCCTCCAGTTCAACCAATAAACTGTGGGACCTGCTCCTGATTGGAGGAGAGCAGCGTACTCGGCGTGTGGGTAGCAGAGTTGGGATTGGTGGAAGAGGACTATAAAGGAGGAGAGAGACGGCATGCACCAGGAACATCTAAGGGGAACACCTGTGCAGCCCCCGAGAGAGCCGGCCGGCGGTGTGCCGCTCCCCCGCAGAAGTGGGGAAGGTGGCAGGGGGAACCGCCCTTCCACGGAGGTGGAAGGGTCGGTAGCCAACCCGGGAAGAACCAGCAGCAAACCCGGGGAGGGCCGAGCAGACGAAAGAACAGCACAGGGTCCTGTGTCGTTCCTCCACGAAGAGGAGGAGCGACAGTGGAGGATGGCCCAAGTGCTTGAGCCCCTGTTACCCATGTGGGAGACACAGAGGAAGCTCCTGGCTTCTGCCTTGTTTAGCCCTGGTCATTGCACACACTTGGAGAGCGAACCAGTGGATGGAAGATCTTTCTCTCTCTCTCTGTCTCTCCCTTTGCCCTCTACCCCAAATATTTGTTTCTAAAAAATGAAATTTTTAATTAATTTTTCCTTCTATAACATAATTACTTAAAATTTTAAATTATTTTGCATTTTTAATTGGATTTGTTTTATTTCTTTTGGTAAAAATTTAACAGCATGGTATTTTCCTTCTCTTGCTTCCATATGCCCTTTTGAGTTACATTAAATTTTTATTTTTAGCCAATCTGCCTCTTTACAGTGTTCTCCCAATGTTTATTTTCATTTACCATGTCAATTTTTACATAATTTTATTTGCCATTGTCAGTTTTACCCATCACTTCATTTTTTTCAATGTCTACTACAATGCCATTCAAAGCATACACATCAACCAGTGCCAGTTTAAACTACCTATTACACATTAAGTGAAAAAATAAGTAAGTACTTAGACATTTTTAAAATAATTAGAAAGGATTATTTTAAATCTGTTGATTTATTTATTTTTTTTTGCCTTTTTTTTTTTTTTTTTTTTTTTTTTTTGTGACTCCAGACAGGATCCAAAGAAGAAACGACCATCTCTTCTCTGGGTTTTATGGAGACTTACTTTCCCTTTCTGTGTTAGCCTCTCAGAGCACTCTGTCAGCTCTGAAAGGGCACAGGAAAGGGTGATTATTTTAAATCTGTTGATTTAATATAAAGGTTGCAGTAGCAAAAATCTTTACTAATGCCTAACAGTGATTTTTTTTTTTTTTTTTTTTTTTTTGGACAGGCAGAGTTAGACAGTGAGAGAGAAAGAGACAGAGAGAAAGGTCTTCCTCTTTCCATTGGTTCAACCCCCAAATAACATCACAGACACTTTGAAACAAGACAGCTTTACAGAATTATCAAGGGATACCCTATAGCACTGACACACAAAGGATACCTCTGGCAGTTTAAACCTCAAGATCTCAAAATGACAAACATATGCATAAAATTAATTACACCATTTTCAGCCACATTTTAGGAACGGTCATTCTCTATATCAAATTAAAATCAAAATAAGTAAACAGATTAACATGAAGCCAGACCTGAACCTACTTCTATTGTATTAATGCCAACATTAATGATTTGGTTTTAATAAAACATTACTCCATACTAATATAATTTTGAAGCTTTATATAGTTTACCAGTTAAATTTGGGTTTTATAGATGTAAGAAGGGACTGGCACTATGATGTAGTGGATTAAGCCTCTGCCTGAGGTGCCGGCATCCCATATGGGCACAGGTTCAAGTCCTGGCTGCTCCACTTCCCATCCAGCTACCTACTAATGTGCTTGGGAAAGCAGCAGAAGATGGCCCAAGTACTTGGGCCCTTGCACTTACATGCGAGACCTGGAAGAAGTTCCATGCTCCTGGATTCAGATCAGCCCAGCTCTAACCTTTGAAGCCATTTAATTAAAAAAAAAGTGTAAAATATAAAAGCCTCCTTAAAAGCCATATACATTTAAATTAATTGTGGAATATTGACCAAAAAGAAACATTCCAGCTTTCAGGTCCAGAACAGCCATTTAAATCTTTGTAGTTTCTAAACCTCATAATGCAATTTACTTTAAGTCATCTGGTTAAATGCTCTAACATTAAATCACCAGATGAAGGTATTCTGTCCCTAATTCTTTTCTGATTCTGATGTGTGGTCTACAATCTATACCAAAATGTTTTTCTTCAATCAGTTAAGAACCAATCTGATTGAACTTAAAGTCCTACCTAAAACATTATGAAAATGAGCAATCAGTCCACTGCATATCCTCACAAGTATAAATCTATTATTTATTAGTTAGGAATATTCACAAATAGCACAAATAGGCTGGGAGTAAATGGAATGGAAAACAAAGTTAAGAAAAGCTGTTCAATCTCATAGTAATTAAAGAAATAAAAATGGTTTTCGGATTTTTAAAATTACCATATTGGCAGATATTTGAAAGATTGGTGTAAGCAGAGGGAAAGATTCACATAATTTTGAAGTCATATAAGCTGATAAAAACTCTTTCTAAAGGGCAATCTGGGAACAGGCATATAAATTTCAACACAGATAAGACCTTCTACTGAGAATTTACCATAAAAAAGTATCAGAAAAGAACAAAAACATATGAACATGAGGGAATATTCCAGACAGAAATGCATTTTTAAAAGCCTGGAAAAAATACATTAATAAGTTAGCTGATAATGTTTAAGTGCTAAAAATAATTTCACCTTTTTTAATAAGGACAGTCAAAATAAATTAAGTGTGCGTGGGAGAGAAGCATTTAACATAGCTGCATACATAATACATATGTGTGTGCATATACATATATATATATTTACATAGCTGCATATACACAATTCCATAGCTGGAGAAGTTACATATGTACATACACGGAAGAAAAGAGCTTTCAGGGAGCTCTATATCAAATTTTTTTTATTTTTTTAACTTTTATTTAATGAATATAAATTTCCAAAGTACAGCTTATGGATTACAATGGCTTCCCCCCCATAACTTCCCTCCCACCTGCAACCATCCCATCTCCCGCTCCCTCTTCCCTTCCATTCACATGGATTCATTTTCAATTCTCTTTATATACAGAAGATCAGTTTAGCATTATTAAGTAAAGATTTCAACAGTTTGCACCCACACAGAAACACAAAGTGTAGAATACTATTTGAGTACTAGTTATAGCATTAAATCTCAATGTACAGCACATTAAGGACAGAGATCCTACATGAGGAGTGAGTGCACAGTGACTCCTGTTGTTGACTTAACAAATTGACACTCTTGTTTATGGCATCAGTAATCACCCTAGGCTCTTGTCATGAGCTGCCAAGGCTATGGAAGCCCCCTGAGTTCACCGACTCTGATCATATTTAGACAAGGTCGTAGTCAAAGTGGAAGTTCTCTCCTCCCTTCAGAGAAAGGTACCTCCTTCTTTGATGACCTGTTCTTTCCACTGGGATCTCATTCACAGAGATCTTTCATTTAGGTCATTTTTTTTTTTTTTTTGATAGAGTATCTTGGCTTTCCATGCCTGTAATACTCTCATGGGCTTTTCAGCCAGATCCGCATGCCTTAAGGGCTGATTCTGAGGCCAGAGTGCTGTTTAGGACATCTGCCATTCTATGAGTCTTCTGTGTATCTCGCTTCCCATGTTAGATCGTTCTCTCCCTTTTTTATTCTATCAGTTAGTATTTGCAGACACTAGTTTTGTTAATGTGATCCCTTAGACTCTTAGTCCTATCATTATGATCAATTGTGAACAGAAATTGATCACTTGGACTAGTGAGATGGCACTGGTACATGCCACCTTGATGGGATTGAATTGGAATCCCCTGGTATGTTTCTAACTCTACCGTTTGGGGCAAGTCAGCTTCTATATCAAATTTTTAACACCAACTACAAGGTTCTCCTAAAGGAACAAATACATTACAGGAGCATTTACTCCATCAATGATTATTATCACTATTATTCATTCTATCAATGATGGTGAAAATGCTGAAAATTATGCATACTGATTTATGAACTACATCAACATCTGACTCTGCAGTTAGCAACCAGTTATAGATCAGCATACATAAATTCAATAGATCCTAGTAACAATCATTACTAAATAGAATAACTGAAGTAGAACATCTTGTTGGTATAACTATTTTGAGCAGTATAAAATACTGCAAAATTTTTGCTACAACAAACTGCCACCCAGCTTATTGATATCTTGTCAAGGAAATCATCTGTAGATTAAAAGAGAACATAATATCTCCCTCTCATTATAATACACACACACACGCTTGCACATACACACCAGCAATGGAGGGAAAAACCCACTGTATATACTATTACTAACACATTACCATCAGAAGCTAAGAAAATAACTAGTTTTGCCGGCGCCGTGGCTCACTAGGCTAATCCTCCGCCTTGCGGCGCCGGCACACCAGATTCTGTCCCAGTTGCCCCTCTTCCAGGCCAGCTCTCTGCTGTGGCCAGGGAGTGCAGTGGAGGATGGCCCAAGTACTTGAGCCCTGAACCCCATGGGAGACCAGGAGAAGCACCTGGCTCCTGCCATTGGATCAGCACGGTGCTCCGGCCGCAGCGCGCCAGCCGCAGCAGCCATTGGAGGGTGAACCAATGGCAAAGGAAGACCTTTCTCTCTGTCTCTCTCTCACTGTCCACTCTTCCTGTCAAAAATAATATAATAATAATAATAATAATAATAATTTTAAAAAAATAACTAGTTTTACATAGTAACTACTGCCATGAAGAATGGCTCAACAAAATATTTTCTGTAAAGGGGCAGGCAATAAATATTTTCAGCTTTGCAGGACATTCAATCTCTGCCTCAACTACCCAACTCTGCCAACTGTAGTAGTAAAGCAGCTGTAGACAAAAGATTGGGTGTGATTATGCTGCAATATATATCCATTTACAGAAACAGGTGATAAGCCAGATTTGATCCAGTGGGCACAGTCTGTAACCCCCTAATCTACAGTAAAACATCACTATTAACTGGAAAATATTCTCTTAGGATCAATTGATTCATAATGCATAACTCTGTCCAGCATGTTCACTCATTTCTTTATCTTCAAGAAAAGCTGGCTCATTTAGGTCACCTACTGATGAGCCATGCCATTCAGTTCATTCAGGTCACTCATGAGTCACTTACTGAGGCATTGCGAGGATTCCCAAGGTAAACACCAGTGACTGTTTTGGATTTCTTTGTCCAGAATTAAATGGTCTCAGTTTATCTGTACACTACAGAATGCATGGACAATGTCAATTATGTAATATGTATGATGTTTAAAAAATGGCAACTTGACTGGACCATGGAGAGCCCACATATTTGGACAAACTATTTCTGTGAAGACTGCTGCCTCTAAAGTAAAACACTGCATGTTCCTGCTTTCCAACTTAAACTGAAACATAAGCCCCAGGGTCCTGAGGGCTGAGCCTTCAGCCTTCAGTCTGGAACTAACACCATCAACTAACCTACATCTCCAGGTGCCAACTCATCCTGCAGATACTGAGACCGGTCAGCCTCCACAATCTTGTAAACTAATTCCTCATAATTAATTATCTCCTACTGATTCTGTTTCTCTGGAGAATCCTAATACAACTTGGGGAAGAGGGAAAATCTTAATTTTGCCTTAGGGATATTGGGGGTTAGGAGCAGGGAAGGAGAGTAACCTTCTGTCAGGAAGAGAATAGTCAGAATCATCAATTTCCCTCATAGCATCTCATCAGTATTATCTATGCAATATAACACCTACTCAACTGATTTCCAGAGCACCTGAGTACTTTCAATTATCTGTTAATCTATCTCTGATCCAAAAGCTGTCTAAAAGAAATGACAGAAAAAATTATCTAAGATGTACTACCACTCCACCCCTCTACAAGATAAATTTTACCTTTAAATCATAGAATACAAGTGCTCCCTGACCTACAATGGCATTATATCCTGGTAAGCCCATCAAAAGTTAAAAATATCACAAGTTGAAATGCACTGAGGCCGGCGCCACAGCTCAATAGGTTAATCCTCCACCTTGCGGCGCTGGCACACCAGGTTCTAGTCCCGGTCGGGGCGCCGGATTCTGTCCCGGTTGCCCCTCTTCCAGTCCAGCTCTCTGCTGTGGCCCGGGAGTGCAGTGGAGGATGGCCCAAGTGCTTGGGCCCTGCACCCACATGGGAGACCAGGAGAAGCGCCTGGCTCCTGCCTTAGGATCAGCGCGGTGCTCTGGCCCCAGTGCGCCGGCTGCCGCAGTCATTGAAGGGTGAACCAACGGTAAAAAGGAAGATCTTTCTCTCTGTCTCTCTCTCTCTCACTGTCCACTCTGCCTGTCAAAAATTAAAAAAAAATTTAAAAAAAAAATGAAATGCACTGAATATACCCAGCCTATCAAACATTATAACTTACTTAGCAACAGGGCATTCTATACAGGGTATTGGCTGTTTCTCTTCGTCATCTTGTGGCCTTCCCCTGCTACCACCCAGCATACAGAAATTTCTATAATTTTGAGATGCTGCTATCACCCCACATCTCAAGAGAGTATGGTACCACACATCACCAGCTCAGGAAAGATCAAAACTAAAAGTAGTACGTATTCTACTGAATGCATATTGCTTTTGCACCATTATAAGGTTGGTAATCACTAAGTTGAAACATCAGGTCAGGGATTGTCAGTACATACTTAGAGCCTATTTTCCTATCAACTCAGGAAAACAGCCTCAGAATTTCCTTTGGAGGACTGCTACCTTATAAGCTTATGCCTCTAACTTTTTTATAAAAAGACACAAAAGTAAGTAGTCATATAATATTTTAAGCTGTCAAACTGTTTATGTTTTTAGGAAAAGGCAAACACACACACAAAAATAAAGTGCTAATGTATAATTAGAAAGAGAGTAAGCACGGGACAGACGCTGTGGCACACTAGGTTAATCCTCCGCCTGCGGTGCCGGCATCCCATATGGACGCCGGTTCTAGTCCCGGCTGCTTCTCTTCCAGTCCAGTTCTCTGCTGTGGCCTGGGAAAGCAGTAGAAGATGGCCCAAGTACTTGGGCCCCTGCACCCATGCGGGAGACCAGTAAGAAGTGCCTGGCTCCTGGCTTCAGATCTGTGCAGCTTCAGCCATTGCGGCCATTTTGGGAGTGAACCAATGGAAGGAAGACCTTTCTCTCTGTTTCTCCCTCTCCCTGTCTGTAACTCTCTCAAATAAAATAATCTTAAAAAGAGAGTAAGCACACAAAAAATAACTTTCGTTACACAAGTGGTTAATGAGAAGAACAAATTTCAAAGAAAAACATAAAATTATGAAAAAAATCACTTGTGGGGCTGGCGCTGTGGCGCAGCAGGCTAACGCCCTGGCCTGAAACACCAGCATCCCATATGGGCGCCGGTTCTAGTCCAGGCTGCACCTCTTCCAATCCAGCTCTCTGCTATGGCCTGGGATAGCAGTAGAAGATGGCCCAAGTCCTTGGGCCCCCCGTATCCACAGGGGAGACCTGGAAGAAGCTCCTGGCTCCTGGCTTCGGATCAGCGCAGCTCCGGCGGTTGTGGCCATCTGGGGAGTGAACCATCAGATGGAAGACCTACCTCTCTCTCTCTGTCTCTACCTCTCTCTGTAACTCTGACTTTCAAATAAATAAAATAAATCTATAAAAAAAAAGAAAAAATCACTTGTAAATAAATATCAAACTTAAAAGACATAGTATTTTTCATTGATAGTATTTTCAGCTCTCAATCTAGCAAAGATATTAAAACAAAGAAAAATGTTCCTAGAGTACTACCATATATTGCTAAAGGTAATATTAATTTGTTCATTACAAAAGAGAAATCTTTGGAAGAGTTGTTAGGCAATATACCATGAGTCTTCGAATGATACTCAACCCAATAGTCCACTCTTAAAAAAATAATACAACATTTGGAGGAATGAGATTCTAGACAAAACACTGCTTTAAGTATTATTTCTGAGAATAAAAAAAACAAACCCAAAAAGGGGAAAGAAACAGGATTTTGGCCATACACTGTCAACACAAATAACAAGATAGAAAATGTGATACAGGGAACCTCACAAATAATTTCAGCTTTCATGATGTCTAGGAATTCTCTGAACTCCTCTTTGCTTATCCCTACCTCAGAACCTACAACATTACACTGAAGTTACCTGTGCTTGTATCTGTCTTCCTTCTGGACTGCAGTAACATGCACTGAGAGCAAAGACCAAGTGTCCCAGCCCTGAGCCAGAGCTTCAGTCAGCACGCAGTAAAGATTAACAAACGCGAAGAATGCACACACCAATCGAAACAGAGAAACAACAAAATAGTGTAGATAATTTTCTTTGGATGTTAGGATTAATGGTGATTTTGTTAACCTTTATGCTTTTATTTTCCTTTTAATTAAGTAGTTTAATAATCAGAAAAAAACTTTATTTGAAAATGCTTAAACCCCTTATCACTAATAAGCCAAATAATTTATTTATCAGTTAAACATCACTTAAACATCACATAAGGGAGAGAGGGAGGGATGCATGGGTGGGGAGGGAGGGAAGGGGGGGAGGAAGGGAGGGAAGGAGGAAGGAGAATGAAAATGCTGAAGCTACTTTAAGTTGTAGAAGGTTATTCTGGGGAAACATAGCAACTCATGTATCTTGACAAAGACCGTTGTGGCTCACCTTTTCCTAAAATGGTATCCTCATTTCTAGGAAAAGGAAACAGGTACTAAGTCTAATCACATCAAATAAATAAACTGGATCAATCACTGAAAACTGATGACTAATCCAAAACACCCTATCCTTTTAAACAAGCAAAACATTTCATTTGTCTATGAAAGTGTTACTGTAATCCTATTTTTGCTAAAGTTTTCCTTTTAAGAAAAGGAATAAAACAATTTGCCTAGGTTTCACAGAAAGACAGAAATAAAATAAAATGATAAAACCTTCTGCATTAGTTAATCTCCTCCAGCCTGAACTCATTTATCTTAACCTTTAACTAAAATTACATCTTTAAAGAGAACATTCAATGTATTTTATGTGCCTAACACACTAAAGATGATAAATAAATGTCACATATAAAATAAAACGCTCATCTTTTAACTTAGATTGAAGTCAAAATCTGAGAAAAATGACACATCTCGTCTCTAGACAAGTCAATTCAGAAACATGAGGCAGAGTAAGCCATATGTGACATATGCTTAGTAGGTGATTTAATAACAAAAATCACTAAGAATAGCTATAAGACTGTGCTACTAAAATCAGTTAGAGAAAAAGAGGGAGAGACAGAGAAAAAGGTCTTTCATCTGCTGGTTCATCCCCCAAATGGCCACAACACCAGAGCTGGGCAGATCCAAAGCAAGGAGCCAGGAGCTTCTTCCAAATCCCCCGTGCTAGTGCAGAAGCCCAAGCACTTGGGCCTTCTTCTACTGCTTTCCCAGGCCATAGCAGAGAGCTGGACCGGAAAAGGAGAACTGGCACCCATATGGGATGCTGGCACCACAGACATCCTACATACTACATACTACACCACAGCACCAGCTCCTTCCCTCCCTCTCTCCCTTATTGAGTGATAAGGGGTTTCAACTCTTTTAAATGGAGTATCAAATGACATGGGATAAATTATAAAAAAATTATTAGTTTCTCACATTGAAAATACAAAAGATTATTGTCAAAGAAGCTACCTGTTATATTTTATTTTCCATCTGTAGCTTAATATAAGCAAAAATGAATTCAGTATCAACATATATGAATGTATATTACTAAATTTAGAATAATAATCTCCTCATTGAACATTTAATGACAACTCTAAGCCAGAAGAAAATACAAACATCATACCATTGATAAAGTAAGTTTATACTTAAAAAAAGCTGAATACATATTGTAAATCATGAATACAAATTGCAATGTTTTTTAAATGCAGGTTACCACCTGTTAGCAGGTTTTAACAATCAACTTACAGACCCACCTTTTAAAGTAAAATAGAAAATAGAAAATATCACAGTAAATTTCCCTCATCAATAAGTTGCATCTATTTCCTATTTTAACATCTCTAAAATGCTAACAGCTACAAAATACTGGCACAAAGCTCAGAGAGTGGCTGTCAACTTTCCCAATTCTACATATCAATAGAAATCAATTTATAACTTATACGAAATTACAAAGAATTAAATCCAGGTTACATAACAACAAAACCTTCCTTAACCCATGGGAGTAATCAGTTGCTAAAAGTTTTCATTACATTTCAAACATACTAGTTACATTAAGCTCTCCTCTCCATCCCCTCTATCACAGATCATATCTTTTGGCTGAAGAGCTAAAATTATCTCCTAGAACCCATTCTCTTGTGGAGTGCCTCCATCCAAGCCAACCTCTACCCTTATCTAATAATTATTTTTTTAGACTCAAGTACACATGCTTATGTCATTCTCCTGATCACAAAGGTCCATGGGTTCCTTTCCACATATTAGCTAAGACTCAAACTCAAGTTTGACAAAGTTCTTTAACTGGCAGCCTTACTTTCTAACACTGCAGCTCCTACCTCCCTACCTCGTTTCCTTACAACAATCTCTAGCCACACTTACCTAATCACAGCCTCCGAACAACCAGGCTTTTTCATGACTTCAAATATTTCCTTTCTCTACCCTCTTGGAGGGTCCCAGTTCAGACAAGTTGCTCTGACTTCCCTGATTCCAAGTGTCACTATTTTGTTCACTCCCAAAGTCAAATTATTCTCACAGCACTTATTAAATTATATTAGCCCATATGTACATGCCTGTCTTCTCTCTCACCAAAATGGGATCAGTAAAAAACAAACTTCTCTTTCATATCCAGCACCTAGCACACAGCTGCACATTCAGGCAGGCTCTTAGTAAACACAGTCATTATTACCACCAGGTACTCAATAAATGCTCACAGAATAAAGTTAGAATTTGGGAAGCCTTACAATGGGAGATACATAAATACCCTTCCCTTAGAAGAGGATTAAAACAAGGATTTTATTTGGTGGTGGTTGTCTATTTCAAAATCCAGGCTATTTTAAACTGTCCTTCCAGCCAGTTTGCATTTAAGTATCTATTTATAGATCAGTAAATATTTATTAAAGCAGCCTTATAAAAAGTAATTTTAAATGGTCTGAAGAGCTGATTGCCAAAACCAAAAGCCTAGTAAATATAGGATAGACTCCACTAGGTCAAAAAGACACAAAAAAGTCACACACAGACATATACAAACACATAAACTGAACATTACATCACATAGAAAATATTTATATTAATAGTAGCCAGAAAGGGAAAAACAAACAGCCACAAAAAAAAAACTTATAATGCACTGGATAATATCTAGCTAAATTGACAGAAACATAGTACATACAGTAAAATCTATACTCTTCATCCTAGTCCTCCACTCCATTTCAGTACTGTTTTTCTCTAGGGTAAGTGGCTATGGTCACAATTTTTTCTCTTTCATTATAGAATTAACACGATAGCTTATGGAAAAGAATGAAACCAAGCAACCTGGGTTCAAGTTCATATTACCTCTTTTTAACAATGAAACCTAGAAGAGATCACTTTGCATCTCTGTGCCTCAGTTTCCTCACATGTAAAATGACAGCATTCACCTTACAGAATTGTGATAAATGACTTTGTAAAGACATTTAAGAAGTATATACATCATAGCAATTTTCCAGGATAAAAACTATAACAAAATGGAGGAAAATGGCATGAAGGGAAGATAGAAAGGCTTACCTTCACTTTAAACCTTTCTGTACTGTCACCTTTTTAAAAACAAGCATATGTATAATTTTAATAATCAGGAAAATCATTTGGCAAATGTCAATAATAATTATGCCTCTCATGAGGTACAATACCCTCCTGTCTTCAAAGTTTTTAATCTTGCACTTTTTCCTTCCTATTCAATCAAGGACTTCTATAACACCAACAGCTTCTCTGCTAGCTATTTTTCATTAGCATGTTTACAAATATGCATCGCCTTCAGAACACAAACACACTGCCTCTCTGACACCCACTATTTTTTAAACATCTGTATTCCGGAAAATTAAGCATACAATAGCTTTCTACCTCTTTGATCTCCAAATACTTGCAGACCAGGGACTACATAAGTACATCCACTGGCAGGCTGCTGGAATATTACATTAATGCTTATATTTAGAATTATCTTTAAGAAAAAGTAATACAGTAATATTTAACACACAGAGTGACACTGGAAACCTCACTTGGATTATCAGAGTATCATGTCACATAGATAAGTAAACCGAGGGAAAGGGGAGAGTTTTGCTCAAGACTGACAATGACACTGTCCATCCATATGATTTCTGTGTTCTACAGTGCATTGCAGTTTGTGCCTGGTTAAGCAGATTGACATATTATATTACACAGCTTTATCTAAACCAATCCTCACTAAGTGGACTAGTAGCTTAAAAATATTACTACAGGGGTCACAGTTGCAGTGCAGTGGGTTAGTTCACTGCCTGAAATGCCAACATCCCATATCTGAATGCTCGAGATCCCTGCTAATGCACTTGCAGAAGCAGAGAAAGATGGCCCAGGTACTTAGGCTTCTGCCATCCATGTGGGAGACTCAGATGGAGCTCCAGGTGCCTGATGGAACATCTCTCTCTCTCCTTCTTTCTGTAACTCTGCCTTTCAAATAAATATAAACAAACCTAAAAAATATTTTTTTCTGTAAAGAAATCTAAAATTGAAAAAAGTGAAGATAATGCAACTACAAACAAGAAAAAAGGTCTAGCTGAGCCTCCCATGTACTCATCACTCCTTTCACAAGAGGAAAAAAAGTGACCAATCAGATCTGATAGTAACTACCTGATAAAATAAGTTAATTATCTTAAAGGTAAAGATTACTCTCTCAAATAAAGAATCCAATATGAAGAAGGCATTTAAGGGGACAACACAACCCACATACTTTCAAAGCTGAAAAAATAATTTTAAGATCATTTTTATGGACCACTAAAAATAGGGCATCAAATACCATGAATGACGATAATGCATTCAGAAATCAAAAACATTATTTTTTAAAAGTACATCTTATAATCAATGAACTATAATCAATATTGGATACATATAATGGACCATTTGGATGAAATAATTTACTATTAACTGCACAGGTTCAAAAGTTAAGGAATCTGCGGCAGAAGTTTAGCCTAGCAGTTAAGTTGCCATTTCTTATATCTGGAATACCTGAGTCTGGTTCCTAGCTATGGCTCCTCATTCCAGCTTCCTGCTAATGCAGACCCTGGTACACAGCAGTGATGGCTCAAACTGGGTTCCTCATGTGGACAGAGTTGCCAGCTCCTGACTTCCACACAGCCCTGTGGCTTCCATGTGCATCCCCATCTTGGCTGTGGAGAGCATTTGAGGAGTGAACCAGCAGATGGGAGTGCATTCTCTTTCTCCACCCCACATAAATAAATTCTTCAAAAAAAATTAAAATAAGTAGCCCACTGTTGAACCCCTACTACTTTTATGAAGAATCGGTCATATTGCACCAAGAAAAATAGTCAAGTAACAGGTAGCAAAAGAGGAAAGGCACTGAGAGGCTGTGTGTACTTCCAATTCCAAATTGATCTATAACTGCCCTAACTAGAAGTGAAATTCTAGGTCAGAAGAAAGTAAGAATTAAGAATAAAAAAAGATCAGGTTCCAAGACTGGAAATAAAGTAGTCATTGAAGATGGTTCCACCCAGTTAGTATCACCAAGTTAGTGAGTATACTTGTTCACATAAACACACTAGCTAGATTTTACAAAATTATTATTAAAATCTAGCTCTAACTAAGCTGATTTTCTTGCATTTAAGGATTTAAATCAAAATTTTAAGTAATCAGTAGATAGGATATATTGCTTAGTAAAATACAAAACAAGAGAGAGGGATGGGGGAAAGGGAGATATTGAACCAAGTATACACAGTGTCAGACCAGGGGAATAAATTTTACCAACTTCTGCTTTGTACATAGCCACAGTTTAAAAATGTACTGTTTATTTCAAAATTGTAAAATAATAATTTTTAACATTTTTACAACAGAAAAAGTTGGTGAGATAAAGGATATGTTAATTATCTTGATTTACTCTTTCTAAAATGTATAATAGGTCAAAAGATCACAATGTAGCCCATAAATATATGTAATTATTTTTTACTTTTAAAATAACTTTTTAACATGTTTATTTACATGAAAGGCAGTTAGATTGACAGAGAGAGATTTTCCATCCTCTACTTCACTCCTCTAATAGCCACAACAGCTAGGGCTGATCCAGGCCAAAGCCAGGAGCCCAGAGTTCCTTCAGGGTTTACCTGAAACACAGCAGCCGGGACTTGGAGGTTGGCATCACAGCACCCAAAATAAATAAAATTAAAAAAATATATGGGGCAGATGTTACACTGCAACAGATTAAGATGATGTTTATGACACTGCATCCCATATCTGTTCCTGGTTCAAGTCCTAGCTACTCACCTTCCTGCTGTGACCCCAGAAGTCATAAGGGGATGGCAAAAGTGCTTGAGTCCCTGCTACCCATGTGGCAGACCTAGACAAAGTTCCATGCTCCTGACTTTGAGCTGGTCCAGCCCTGGCTGTTACAGGCACTTGAGGAGTGAATCAGTGAATAGAAGATCTCTCCTATATCTCTACTGCCCTCTGTCTTTTGGCCTTTCCAATCAATAAATAAATCTTTTTTAAAAAGTAAATTAAACATAAAAAGGAAATCTAGAAGTTTACTCAACTACTGCAATATAAAAACAGATGCTTCAGATATGATCCTGAATTTCCTTGTTTTTAATTCTACTGCAACAAGGCCCTTAAACTATATTGGTTCAGGCTTTTGTTAATATGACCTCAATAAGAATGATCAGATGGATAAACAAGTAGTCTGCCTTTCACTGAAAAAGTATGAATTTGAACTAATAAATATTCATTGAGTACTTAGAAAAAGACCTCAAGAAGGTCAGAACCCAACATAAATGACTGTCTCTATGAAAAAAATTACATGTTTTTTGATTTCAGTGTGTTGACAGACCAGAGTCCTGTCTCACAGTTATATGAAATACAGTGTTGAAAATGGTATTTTGACAGCTATTCAGAATGAGAGCCACATATTTAACTTATTCTTTCCATATGTGCGGGTTTCTGTTGAAAAACTAGAAAAAAATTAGGTCCAGTAAAATCTAATGAGAAACTGCTAATACAAACACTACAAATGTAAGACAGTACACTAAGTGGTATTCCAGAGGCATTACTATTTGTCTTGTAAATAAACTGCTTCACAATAACAGCTATATGGTAGTAAATTACACCACAACTAATCAGGACTCAGAAAAAAATGAAGAATGAAGACACTGATCAAACTTCTCCTAAACTTCAAAACTGTAAGACTAATGATGAATGTCACTTTTCTCGATTAAACCACTGACCTTCAAAGGAACCAGAAGGAGCAGGTGTTCGGCCCAGCAGTTAAGATATGGATTAGGATGCCTGCATCCCAGATCGGACTACCTGGGTTCAAGTCTCAGCTCCACTCCTGACTCCAGCTTCCTACTAATGTGCACCCTAGGAGGCAGCAGGTGACAGCTCAAATAATTATTTCACTGCTACCAAGGCAGGAAAAGTGGACTGAGTTCCCAGATCCTGGCTTCAGCATGGTTCAGTCCAGCCATTACAAGCATTTGGGGGACTAAACCAACAGATGGGAGCTCCCTCTCCCTCTCCCTCTCCAATAAATTTTACAAAAAAAAAAAAAAAAAAAAAAAAAAACTAAAGAAAAGAAAGCACAGTAGGCTAATTATTCTTCAACAACCTTTTTATTTTTCTGATTCTTAGGAATATAAGTGCCCCCACACAATATATTTAAATGCCAAAATTAAAACAAAATTTGTCTTAAAATATTTCAAAGATTTCAGAAAACTTATAAATATCTGGAAATTTTCTATCCCAAAATTAAAAATTTCTAGTCAAACATTTCATTCTGAAAATGAGAAGGAATGCTTAGCATTAATGAAAAAGCTTCCCATATATTATGGCAGGGCAAACATTTGGCCCAACTATTAAGCCCTCAGTTACAACGCCCACATCGCACATTAGAGTGTCTGGGTTCAATTACCACCTCCCACTTCTGATTCCAGCCTCCTGCTCAAGCAGTTGAGTTCCTCCCTTGCAAGAGACCTACATTAAGTTCCTGGCTCCCTATCCCTCACCACCCCACTGTGAACATTTGGGAAACGAACCAGCAGTTGGGAGTTTATGTGCACGCTTGCTTGTAGTATCTTTCTTTCTCTCTCCTCTTCTCAAATAAATAATTTTAAAAAGGTTAAGTCATAGAAAAATCATATACCTGTATATAAAATTTCTTATGGCTCATAGGCATATAAGCTTTGCCTCTACAAAAGCAATGTAACCAACTGGTAGAAATTGTTAAACTACATGAAATATAGTCCAAAGCTTTCAATCCACTCTCTTCCTAAGGAGCAACGAAAAACTGTTCATGTCAGAACTCTGAAATTTAATACTGGAAAGTATCTTTTTTAAATATCAATATTCACCAGATATCTACTCTGTAAAAAAGGACATAACAAAAAAGTTTCTGACCTTATACTCACTCCCTTCAAAGTAACTAAAATCTTGTAAACCACATGAATTAATTTAGTACTACCTAATGATATCTCAAAACAATTTATCAAGGAGGGAAAAAGAAATAGTAGAGGCAGGCGCCGGCACTGTGGTGCAACAGGTTAAAGCCCAGGCCTACAGTGCCGGCGTTCCATATGGGAGCCAGTTCAGTCCCAGCTGTTCTACTTCCAGTTCAGCTCCCTACTAATGCACCTGGGAAAGCAGCAGAGGATGGCCCAAGTGCTTGGGCCCCTGCACCCACGTGGGAGACTGGGAAGAAGCTCCTGGCTCCTGGCTTCGCCTCAGCCCTTGTCACTGAGGCCATTTGGGGAGTGAACCCATGGATAGAAGACCTTTCTCCATAACTCTGCCTTTCAAATAAATCTTTAAAAAAAAAGAAAAAAAAAAGTAGAGGTAGAGATACTCTTCTGAGGGAGATTCTCAGACCAGAAGGAGGTCAGTAAGAGCATGAAATGAAACTAGATGTCAAAGTCTGGTGCCTGACTGGATCTTCTATTCCAATAGGAGAATACTGTCCAATAGGTCAGATGTCTCGAGCAGAGTCATCTGATCCAGGCTCAGCTACCCTCAATGTAAAGCACACCAGGGGTTTCCTGGACAAATCCAAAACACTTTCCCTAGTTATGACACTGAACACCTCAGGCAAACCTAGATTCCCAGTCACATTAGTTTTTGGAGTGGTAAAGGGAAAGCAATTTAAACATCACTGAGCACCCATATACTGAACGTTATGCAACAGAGCGAGTTCATTGGATTACTGGATTACATATCTTCACCAATTTCAAAATGTTAAGTCTGTCACTGGAACAGGGCAATGGCACCGATCATTTCCTGCTGACTCATCTGACATTGCCTCTTTGGCGATCACTCCTGCTTTCTGTGCCCCTTCTTCCGGAACACCACATTCTCTGGATTTGACTCCTACCTCCCTGGCTGCTGCTTCTCAGTCTCTTCAACTGGCTTGACTTCCTCCACTGGAATAGAAAATACAAGTATTCCAAGGCTCAGACCTCTGCTGTCTTATCTATACTCTCTGCTGTTTTCTCCATAATACCTCCATGTGATCCACCCACCTCTATGACCTTACAGTTTCACACAAGCAACTCCTCCTACATTCCTATCTCCCTCCCAGTGAACTCCCCACTGAGCTTCATACTTGTATACCCAGCTGCCTACTCAACATCTCACCTAAATTCCTAAGGAGTATCTCAAACTTCACATGGCCAAAACAGAATAATCAGTCCACTTAGATTCCTTAGACTCCTCACCTCTCTGGAAATGACACCACTATCCATCATAATTACTAGGTCAAATCTAGTCAAAGATGTCATCTTTGATTCCTCATCCCTTCACTTGTCACCTCCAAAACATCAGTAAATCCCTTCATCTTTATTTCCCAAATACATTCCCAACCTTTCCTCATTTCTCCAATTCCAATCTAGTCCAAGCCATCATCTCTCAACTACTAACTGCAACAGCCTGGCTTTCCTACTGCTATTCTTGCCCCTTTACAATTTCTCCCTCCATGTAGCAGCCAAGACCGATCTGTGATCACCAAGGTTAGGGAATGTCTGTTACCTGTGCCCAGCACTGAGAACATAATGTTTGCCCCACAGCAGGCACTCAATGTGCTGAAAGAATGAACAGGCTCCTCTGCTGCCCATGCATAGCTGGCTTACTCACATAAAGAACAGAATCCAAATAATGCCTTACATTACTACCAGGCCTTCCTAACCTCAGACTGTTGTTTGGGAAACTCTAGACTAATTGGCTTTGATATTCCTCCAACTCTCCAAACTCATATACACCTTGGAGCTCTGACTGTTTCAGTTCCCTCTACTTAAACACTCCTCCTTTCATGTCTGGCTCCTTATCATTTAGGTCTCAGTGCAACCCTGCCTCCTCAGAGAGGTCTTTCCTGACCAGTTTACCCAAAGTAGCCTTGCCCATTCTACACCATCTTACTCAGTTTCCTTTCTTCATACTACTTAACATTAGCTGAACTATCTCATTATCTAATCACTGTTTCCTCCCATTAGAAAATAAGCTTCCTCAGAGCAATGCCCTCACCTTCCTTGTTTAATGATGTATCCCAGAACTAGTACAATGCCTGACACACAACTAGTATTTATTGACAGAATAATTCACAAACATACAAAGGTGACAAACGCTAGGCTAGGTAATGTCAATATATTTTTCTCATTAAAGAAAGTAGAAAGTTGAAGTAAAATACTGGTATAAAAAGCAATTTTATGTTCATTTTATGTTGATCATTCTTGTTCTTAAGTGACCTTACACAATAAATGCTTTTTATTTTACCAGTACAAAATATAAAAAATTTTTTAAAAATGTATTTATTTATTTGAAAGGCAGAGGTACAGAGGAAGAGGGAGAAACGGAGAGAGAGAATCTTCCATCCACTGATGGAAGAGGGAACTCCATCCAGGTCTCCCAAGTGGATGGCAGCTGCCCAAGGACTCAGGCCACTTTCTGCTTTCTCAGGCACATTAGCAGGGAGTCAGATCAGAAGTGGAGCAGCTGGGAGTTGAACTGGTACCCATAGGGGATGCCAGCATCATAGGTGGTGGCTTAACCCACAAAACCACAACACAAGCCCTGAAGATTCTTAAAGTTATAACAATGATATGTTGTGATTTAAATGTTATCTAGATGATTACATTCTTCATTTATTAGTTCACAATTTCTGATAACTAATTAAGCTGTAACTCAGTAAAATATTATCTGGGAGACTTCGTGTCTTCCTCATCTTCTCAGAGCACACATACACACATTTCACCCAGACACAAAAATCATGACTCTCTGAAACCTTGCTGTTTACAATATTAATAGAGGTTATCAACTCACCATTTATTGTCTGGCCTCAGATTAATTTACGGGCTTCATTCAAGATAAGATGTGATCAAATTCCAATTATTAATTTAGTTCATTTCACAGAAGTCATCACTAATCTTGAGATTCATCCCTCCTTATGAAAGAACATGTCCAGCTGAGTTTAAGCTACAGAGTTATATTTAATTGTTACCATAGTACTCTTACATCCATCTAATTCAGAACCACGGCAGAAAACCTTATTATTTGTTGTAATCATACCAGCTATTACCACTATCATTATGACATCACTAAACAAACACCTTTTGACAATGCATTAGCTACAAAAATGTAGACTTGAAGCTCCAGGCAACAAACAAGAAACAGTTTCCTACCACATTTTATTTTTAGCAGACTTTTAAGGTATAATATTCTACCTCAAAATGTTTTTAAGGGTTATTTTATTAATATTTTAAAATATTACTTATCAAGAATATTAACAACTGCAATATTAATAAGTACTCAAAATATCACTATATCATTCTAGACCTCAAATGTCTAAGGGAAATACTTCCTTTATCTAACTTTAAAACTAGCACGCATTTTGAACAACGAGGTAATCTCAAACACACTCAACCAAATGTATAATTATTTGTTCTGGTTAAAATCAGCCACCTAGTGGCAAGGGTTAGGTGCAGCACTTAAGTCACCACTAAGGATGCCGCATCAAATACCAGAGTGCCTGATTCAAACCCAGGCTCCACTTCTGAGTCAGCTTCCTGCTAGTGCATGTCCTTCCTGGGAGGCAGCACATGATGGCTCAAGTATTTGGGATTCTGCCGCCCATGCGGGAGACCAGGATTGAATTCCAGGCTCCTGGCTTCTGCCTGATGCAGCCCTGGCTACTGAAGACGTGGGGAATGAGGCAGCAGCTGTAAGATGTTAAGTCTGTCTCTCAAATAAAATGAAAAAAAAAAAAAAAAAATAGCCATCTAACCATAACTGTCAATGGCAAAAAGGGGGGTGGGGAGCTTTCATTTGATCTTTGCATGGAAATATTCATTTTGGTTTATAACAGTTATCCTGGAAAGTTGAAAAACTATTGGTAAAGCCAAAATTAAATCTTAAAGTAAAGGTTATTTTAGTTCAGTATTTGCCAAACCATCTTTGTTACTGTTTCTTCTTTTATTGCAGTTTCTTTTTTTTCTTTTTATTATTTTTTTGACAGGCAAAGAGGACAGTGAAAGAGAGAGACAGAAAGAAAGGTCTTCCTTTTCCGTTGGTTCAATCCCCAATGGCCGCTGCGGCCGGTGCACCGCGCTGATCCTAAGCCAGGAGCCAGGTGCTTCTCCTGGTCTTCCATGCGGGTGCAGGGCCCAAGGACCTGGGCCATCCTCCACTGCACTCCCAGGCCACAGCAGAGAGCTAGACTGGAAAAGGAGCAACTGGGATAGAATCCAGTTTCCCGACAGGGACTAGAACCCAGGGTGACAGCACCACAGGCGGAGGATTGGCCTATTGAGCCACGGCGCCAGCCTACTGCAGTTTCTTAAGAAGCTTCCTTTAATTTTTTAGAAACTTGGTTCTGTACTACCTTTGGTTCTCCCGTTAGTCTAGTTAGAAGAAAACAAGCCAACCAGCTTCAAGACACCTAGAATCAGCCCACATATTGAGATAAACTCATTTTAATACCAGGAATTATGTTTTATCCATAAACAGTCTTCACACTGGCCCTCAGGACCAAAGAGATTGCTGATAAATTCAATCAGAAGACAGATCATCTTTGTTTTCAGACAAATTTAAACTTGCTCAAAGTAGTCAAAAGATATATTTGACTATTTTGAAATGCGTATTTCATCGAATTTTCAGAAAGGAAAAAAGATCCCCACTTGAACTCAGAAGTCACCCTGACCTTCACCATCTGTTCATCTGCTAAAGAAACACAAAAAGTTTCACCTAAGGAATAACTTCCAAAAGCTAACTTTAAATAATTTTACATATTTATTTGTCCAAGAACAGAATAAAGAAGCTACTCCTGAAAAAAAAATTACAATTCATTCTCAGCACATAAATGAAAAAAAATCTTAATGTTTTCTCACTGCCAAAGCCCAGATAAAACACATATTCTTGTACAGAAATACTGTCTAAACTCTTTAAACTTGGATTATATTTTTAAAGTATCTTCTTTCAGACTATATTCTGTGCCACAGCAAACTTCCAGAAGTTGCAATATTATAAAAGGGCTTCAGTTAATTAACTTCTAAATACTAAGATGTTTTCTGCTTCACAGAAAACCATGGAAAAATAGACACAATGCTTTTGTGATACACCTCTAAACAATTACTATCACAAATAAATTTCAAGAGGTTAAGTTACAAAGACATTACAGATGGCTTTTAACATATATAGACAAACTGAAACCACTCTGTCCATCCCCCAGGGATAATGAAGTATGAATATCAATCACCAAAATTACTTGGTTGGCAGATCTGGTGAACTCTCCATAAGCACCAGAAACCTCTAAACTGCTGCCACCTCCTCCTCCTAGGACAAATCCTGTACATTTTGGAGAAAAATAACTCCCTTTTTAACTTTGATTTTTGTTTGTTTTACTAAACTTGAGCCTTCATCTCTAAATGTGTTGCAGGACTAAACAGAATGATTTTAAGCCTAACTCTGGAGATGGATAGATACACTTTTTTAAAACCCGCATCTCCAATATCTAAACTAGCACATAACTGAATTATTCAAAATTGTAACCACAGTCTGAGTTACCTAGTGCTTGGTAGTTTTAAAACAGAAAATATTACCACCAAAAGACCCCTTCTTAAAGGCTGCTTCTGCTTTTTTTTTTTTTTTTTTTTTTTTTTTTTTTGTCTTGTAAAGGATGGCTTTGGAAATATATACTAATATGTCTCCGAGTTACACAAGTCAACCTCCAACAGTGTGTAGAACAAGGTTACTAAAACAAGAAGCCCCAGAACCACCTACTATTACAGGGAGAAACTGGGGGTATGTGATTTTGGGGTGGATAAAGGGTCCATGTAACTTTCACCTTTTCAAATGGGATCAAAATGCAATTATCATCAAAGTGCCTGGAAGGATGGTCATCCTTAGCTAACTTGTCACGGGCAACACTAGCCTTATTTTTCACCCCAAATGCGGCGAGGATCTGTCCTCGCCTAGCGTCTCCCACTCAATTGGGGAGCAACGCAGGCATGAAATGGCTGTCCTGGGCACACAACCCCTCAACGCAGCACCGATCGCTGCAAACCCCTCATTTTCCTAGAAGGGGCCTGGAAGGAGCTAACGGATTAACAACCCCCTTGCTCAATGGTGCACTGCCCCAGGCTGGACGTGACCTCCTCCCCTAACGCCGGGGCAGACTGCAGGGCGGCGACCAGGTCCTGAGGGGCTGAAGTCCCCTCGGGGGTCGCTTCCTGCGACCGCAGCCCCAGCAGCCTCCTCCTGCCCCAAAACGTGCCGTAGAGGAGCGGCAGCTGGCGTGCGCACAGCAGAGCTGGGCCCGCGCCCCGCACCGATCCCGCGGGCGAGCCCCGAGCCGCCGCCGCCGCAGCACGGTCGCAGCGACCTTCCGCCCCGGCCGCCGCGCGCGGCGGGCAAGCCCCGTTAGCCGCGGCTCACACTCCCCACAGGAAAGAGGATGACGGCGGAAACAAAGCCCAATCCAAGGAGGGCCCCAGGGAGCTCAAAGTTGCGGGCGCTGCGGCTGCGGGCCGCTACGCTGGGATGCGGGACGGACGCGCCCGGGACCGCCGGGGACCCGGAGCTGGCCGCGGGAGGAAACGGGGCGGGCGGGCGCGCGGCGGCGTCGGAGAGGCGGCGGCGGCGGGGAAGGCAGGCCTGAGGAGGGAAGGGAGCGGCGGCGGGGTCCCGAGGCGTCGCGGTCGGCGTGTCCCCCACCCCAGCCGGGTGCCACCCCGTTCCTCACCGGCCGAGAAGCTGCGGGCCCCGCCGGGGCTGTCCCGGCCGCCGGCCTCCGGGGCCAGGAAGCGCCCCCACATCGCGGGCGGGTGGGCCGGGGGCGCCCGATTCCCCACGTCCGTCCTCCTTCGCCTTCGCCTCCTGCTTCTCCCGCGGCGGAAACTTGTGCGGAGCCTGGGCCGTGGCAGCGCCCGCAGGAGGGCGGGCGGCTTAACGGCTGCTCAGCGACGGGCGAGGAGCGAAGGGGCCCGATTCGCCGCAGTGGAGGCGGCTGCCATGGCCAAGCCGGAGGGGCTGAGGCCCGTGCTGGGGAAGCGGCGGCTCCGCTGCGACTGCAGCTGGATCCCTGGCTGAGCCCGGGCTCAAAGGCTCTAAAGCGAAGTTGCAGCTGCGGCTTCTCACCGCCCCCGCCGCCCGCGGAGCCGGAGCCGGGGCCGGGGGCGAGGCCAGGCGTGGGCGGGGCCTCGGGCGCATACTTAAGCGTGCGCGACGCGGGGCGGAGACTGCGGGCCAAGTGGGTGGGCACCCCAGCCCTGCGGTGCACCTCCCGCAGTAGACGGGCTGGTCTCTCCCTCGCCCGTGCCGGTGCCCTGCCAGGTGAACAGGGCGGTCGTTTGGCCGAGGCCCTGTCTGGACGATTCACGCCCCGTTTCTGCCCTTCAGGGCGCCCCCCTCTGAAAAAGACGTAGGGGACCTGCCCCCCGCGTCACCGCTGCTGGAAAAAGAGGCCAACCCAGGAGGGACTGAGTTAGTCCCAGTCTCATTTGGGATTGGGATTACAGTCGTCAGCGCGTATTACACACACATCCTGCATGAATCACAGCCCCGGCACAGAAGAAGAGCCTTCCGTAACTAATTTGATGGAGGTGGGGAGGACAGGTACCAAAACACCTACCACACGGGGAAGCAGGCAGGGAAAACTGGAGATTCAAAAGGCCTGAGAATAATTAGGGCCAGCGGGTTCAAAGAGGGGGACCCTAATAGTGATTTAGTGGCCCTATGATCAACTAGAAGAGAAATGGCAAAGGGTCATTCAGAAAGTTCGTGGGAAAATGCAACTAAAAATTAAGTTGATTTTGATGTTAAAATCTTGAATGTACTCAGAGTGTTCCATAGCTCGCGTTTTCCATGAACTTTCTGAGGACCCTGCATGAGGGTCTCCCCTCCAGCTTCCTACACCTTCAGGATCCCCTTCTGGTTAGTCGGGGCCTCTCACCTGAACCTAGTACAGGAGAAGGCACCTTGAAGAGAAGGGAGCAGCAGCCTCTTATTTTTAAATATTCTCATTGGCATTATGTTGCTCTGTCCAGCGTTCAGATAACAAATAGTTCATTCAAAAAACACTGATAGAGCGCCACAGTGCGAGGCGGGCTGTGAGCCGGGCCACTGAGAAACTCACCAGCATGCAGTTCCTGCCTTCCAAAGGCCGTGAAGCCTGTGATGCTTTCTCCTGTTGTGCGACATTGCTCACCAGGCCTCGTGTTTGTATTTTGCTCAAAGGCACTGTAATTGGGAAATAACCGCTTAACACTTGTAGGAGTTAAGCGACAATCTGGTGTATATACCATCACTTACCACATCTGTGTTGTATCTGGTTGCAGTTTTACCTTTAGTCTACTTCTGTTACACTTTTAATTGTTTCTCCAAATCATGAGATGTTGGCCAAGGGTCAGCTATGGTTATTATCCTGATCTAAATGTGCTTCAGTTCATTTAATATGAAACTTGATATGATAGACTCCAGAAAAACTTAAAAAAATAAGCTCCAAAGAGAAAATTATCAGAAAAGATAAAGCTGTAACGCTTTATCCACATATACGTTTTTCATGGTTTAGTTACCATGGTGACATATTAAGCACAGAGTTTACTAAATATCAAACCTTTTTGATACAGTTCTAAAAATATATAAAATATATTGCAGACATGTCCTGGTCGTTTATGAGTTTAAAATACATTTATTTGTTATTTCAAAACACTACGAATCTCCACTCAGTTCTAAATAGTTGGTTTTATCAATGTCAAGGGCATGTCACCACACACACAAATGGACACATGAAGCTGAGATATTGTCAACCATTTCCATACCTATTAAAGAGTAAAAGCAGACAGTAAAAACATGTTGTTCTTTTCACAAGTGGCACCACAGATAAAATTTTTGTATTCCTATTGGTTAAATTTGGGAGCATTGAGAGCTTAGGTAATAAAATCATTGAAATATTATAAGAATATTATATAGATGATTATGTAATACGTAACTACCCATTTCTTTTAAACAACAAATTCTGAATATATACTGAACTGATACCAACTCCCTAACATCCATGGTACATGAATGATACATGCCGGAGATGTTATACCCAATATACATGGTGCTCAGAATGATTAAAATTTATTCATAGCACAATTTGGAGAACCTAAGGACTATATAACATTACTAAATTTGATATCATAAACTGGCACTTTTTAGTCTCTTGTAGTATGGTAAGAACGCAGGGAGATTCTTACAAGATGGTTATTGTTCAACATCAGTCAACTTCAATCTCAGTAATTGTTCTGTCAAGAAGCTATAATTGAAATTATCAAATAAAATACTGTGTATGTTTGTGAGTATACATATACATGCATATAAATATGAATGAAATGAATGTATATAATGTTTTTGAAGAAGATTTTAAAGAATATAAACTAGGTCACAAAAAAGAAATTGGTAGTAAGTAAAAACACGTTCAACACCCAAATAATAGAAGAGTTTAATACTAAGTTATATTATACTAAACTCTGGTATGATTTGGGTGTTAAAGGCTGGGTCTGCAAGGTGGTGCTATTGGGAGGTGGTGCAACCTTTGGGAGGTGGAGCATCATGGGAGATCTTTGGTCCCTGGGGACATGCTCTTACCAAGTAGATCTCCCAAGAGGGTAGTTATAAAAGCCAGAGATTTGCCTCCACTGACCCAATTTCTGCTGCCTGGCTCACCTTGTGATCCTACATGTAGCTGACCATCGTCCATAGGGCTTTCACCAGAGCTTGCACATTGCCATTTCAGCCTGAAAACTGATTTAAATAAACCTCTTTCTTTCATGTCTCAGGTCTCTCATTGCAATAACAAAAAGTTGACTAATACAAGCTCTCATTTTAAATATGGCATTCCCAACAATGACAATTTTAAATGAAAAGTGTTACATTCATAAATCTTAAACTTGTAAATAAATCTGATTATGTTGAACTATCTTACATGTATTTTTCTGAATTCACATTATCAGATTGGGTGAACAATAACAAGACAACTAAAGAGGGATGTAACAATGGTAAAGCAATATTTTTAAGTTAGAAGAAAATCCCATGCATAATATGAGGAAACCTCAAGAGAGCTTTATATTTACAAAAATATTTTTGAAAAAGTATGTGAGCAAATTAAACCAATCATTAAAAATAGATACAGTGTCTAAAGGACAGTTGCCACCAGATAGAAAAAGATTTATGGGTGAATGCTACAAAGTTATAGGCTCGGCCGGCGCCGTGGCTCAATAGGCTAATCCTCTGCCTTGTGGCACCGGCACACCGGGTTCTAGTCCCAGTCAGGGCGCCAGATTCTGTCCTGGTTGCCCTTCTTCCAGGCCAGCTCTCTGCTATGGCCAGGGAGTGCAGTGGAGGATGGCCCAAGTGCTTGGGCCCTGCACCCCATGGGAGACCAGGAGAAGCACCTAACTCCTGCCTTCGGATCTGCGTGATGCACCGGCCGCAGCGCGCCTGCTGCAGCGGCCATTGGAAGGTTAACCAACGGCAAAGGAAGACCTTTCTCTCTGTCTCTCTCTCTCTGTCTCTCTCTCTCACTGTCCACTCTGCCTGTCAAAAAAAAAAAGTTATAGGCTCGATAATTCTGTATTAAGGTTATATCAAGGACCATGGTTTACGTCTAACAGATCACAAAAATTACAAGTTACGAAGTTCATTATCAGATTTAGAATCCCAAATAATCATTTGTAATGATAGAAAAGTAAAACTAAAATGGGTTTTTAAGATGGATTTGAAATTTTAATTGGATTCCTGTTTGCTGGAATTCAACTATACAATAGTAAATAAAAGACAAATAGGTTACTTAGCATGTCTGAGCCTCAGTTCTCTCATGTATAATTTGGTGACTAAAATAGTAACTACCTCATAGGGTTGCTGTGAGGATTTAAGTGACTTAATATCTTAGTAAAGTTCATGAGTGCACCCTACATTGGTGATACAAATAATCCAGAGGTGGACCTCTGTTAGATCTTACTAAGAAATATAACATTCATTGGTCTTGGCCAGGTCAGTTGTAGATCAGGTGTTATCTACATGTATCACAATAAACACTAACTATTATCAATTCCTGATCTTTGGGATTATTAGGAATTATGGTGACATAGAATACTCTTGAGAAATACTTATCAAATCCTTTGGAGCCAATTCATAGAAGTCTTAATTCTAAGTTGTGATTCCCCAGCTCTCCATGTAGATGTTTGCTTGGCTACAGGGTTTGGTGTTTCACCAAGTGCTACCAAAATATAAGAGAGAAAATTAGGGAGAGGGGACTGGGTGATATGACCAGGGTAAGAGGATAAGGATGCCTCATCTTAAGTTTCTGATTCCTGTTAAGTTACAAAAAATGAATCTCATTGGTACCTTTGATTCCAGAGTTGAGTTGCAATGACCACTGAGAAAGTAGCTAAGATATGAAACTCAGAAACAGTCTCTGACATACAGAGGGTAAGTGGAAAGATGGAATTGTGAAATTCAACGAAGCGGATTGTGTCTCCACTACACACACAAACACAGCCTCCTATCTGACCCACACTAGTGGAAAAGATGATGATTTAATAACAGAAAACATAAAAAATGTTATGGAATTGGGTGGAGATACATTCAGTGGAAAATGAGATTTTCAAAAGAGTATAGTTGGTAGCAGTTATTACAGGAAAAACTCATTTGAGTATATACTTATAATAATTTTATACTTCTCACTATAGCAATTACATATTATATGTAATTCTTAACACAGTCTATCCTGAAAATATAATATGAGCTCCATTTTACAGATGAGAAAAAAAGAACCAGAGAAATTAAATAAGGTCATACAGAAAATAAGGAGCTAGAATTCAAGTCTGATCCACATGGTTAAAAATAAATAAATAAAAACTTGCTTTTTCCACCATACTCTTTAACATGTGGTAAAATATAAATTATAAGCTTTTTTCAGATGCCATGTGAGAAGGAAGTACCTAATTATAGGGTTTCTGTGTGGTGTTTAGGGTTCAGTTAAGACTGGAGATCATGTGACATTCTTGTGTAATATTGTACAATTTTTGTTTAGCTGAACCCAGCAGTCTGAGAATGGGAATAAAGAAGCAGCTCAGTAGAGTTTTGCAGTGTGGTCACTCATACAGGGAAAAGGGATGAGGTACTTAATGATATTGGCTGGAAAATGGTTGAAGTGGTGAGAAACTGGGTCTAGCTTAACCAGAGAGAGCAGTGAAATCCAGAGAGAGCTGAAATGTTGAGAGAAGGGCAGGGGGATAAGGAGGTGGAAGTTTGTATTCAAAGAGCAAATATAATGAGAGTAAGGGAGTGAAAGTTGGAAAAATATGATGTTAAGGTGAAAGAATTTAGTATTTCAGAGATGGAAGAGGGTAGAGATAGATTATGAGTTAGTCTCTCTGATCTCCCTTCAAGAAAGATCTTAGTACTTGACTGTCAAGGCTGCAGTTGGCTCACAGTCTCCAGCTACTGGCACCTGCAACATCTGCCTTAGCATATGAGTGGCCACTCCACTTTTTCCAGGCATCCCCAGCCAATGACTGAACTTGGCAAAGATACTAGATCTTGTCATTCATTCCAGGACGAAGCCCTTCTAATCATCAGTCTTTGGTCTCCAGATCTAAATTTGGTTGACTGAGATCTTGTCAGATCTGCGTTGTGGTCTGACCCTTTCCTTTCCAATCCTGCTTCTTTCCTCTTTCGTATTTCTCACTTGTCACTTACCAATAAATCTCTTACACTCCTCATTCCATTTTAGCCTTTGCTTCCTGGAGAATTCAAATGACATAAACTGTAAAGAAGATCTGTACTCCCATTCTTGCTGAAGCACTCTTCACAATATCCAATAAATGGAAACAACCTGTCATCCATTGATGAATGGATAAAGAAAATGTGGGGACAAGGAGGAGTCATTGTATCACAGTGGATTAAACCACCACCTGTAACACCATCATTTCATATGGGTGCCAGTTTAACTCCTGGCTAATCAACTTGCAACCCAGCTCCCTGACAATGCACTTGGGAAAGCATCAGAAGATGGCTTAAATACTTGGGTCCCTGCATCCATGTGAAAAACATGTATGAAGCTCATGGCTCTTGGTTTCAGTCTGGCCCAGCCCTGGCTATTGCACCATTTGGAGAAATGAAGTAGTGGATGGAAGATATCTCTCACTCTGTCTCTCTTTCTCTATATATAACTATGCCTTTCAAATACATAAATAAATTTTAAAAATGTGGGACAAATCAGAATGTAATATTACTTACATCCATTTATAAAGGATGAAATCTTATCAATTGCAACTACATGGATAAAATTGTAGTCATTATTTTGAGTAATATAAGCCAAGCTAAAATCAAGCCCTGGAGAAAGGATAGTCTCTTCAACAAATAGTGTTGGGAAGATTGGATCTCTTTATGCAGCAGTATGAAACAAGACCCTACCTTATACCTTATACAAAAATCAACTCACAATGGATTGAGGATCTAAATCTACAAACTGATACCATCAGATTACTAAAGGAAAAAAGTGGGGAAACTCTGCAAACATTGGCATAGGCAAAGATTTCTTGGAAAAGACCCCAGAAGCACAGGCAATAAAAGCAAAAAGTAGACAAATATGATTATATCAAATTAAGAAGGTTCTGCACAGCAAAGGAAATACTCAACAAAGTGAAGAGTCAACCAATAGAATGGGAGAAAATATTTTCAAATTATGCATCTGATAAGGGATTAACAACCAGGTTCTATAAAGGGCACAAACTCAACACCAACAAAATAATCCAGTTAAGAAATGAGCAAAGGATGGGACTCCAGATCCCATTAAGTTGGCAGGTACCAATGCCATCTTACTAGTTAAAGTGTTCATTTTAAGTGTGTAACTGATCATATAGATAGGAATAAGTGTCAAAGGGATCACATAAATAAGACCAAGTGTCTGCTAATAATAATTGATATAATTAAAAAGAAGAGAATGATCCAACATGGGAAGGAGGACATACAGCAGACTTATAGAATGGCAAATGCCCAAAACAGCACTCTGGCCTCAGAATCAGCCCTTAAGGCATTTAGATCTGGCTTAAAAGCCCATGAAAGCATTTCAGGCATGGAAAGCTAAGACACTATGGCAAAAAATACCTACATAAAAGATCTCTGTGAGTGAGATCCTGGTGGAGAGAAGGGGCCATCAAAGAAGAAGGTACCTTTCTCTGAAGGGAGGAGAGAACTTTCACTTTGATTATGGCCTTGTCTAAATAAGGTCGGAGTTTATGGACCCAAGAGGCTTCCATAGCATTGGCAGCTAAGGAAAAGAGCCTCGGGTGATCACTGACATCATAAACAAGAGTGTCAATTGTAAAATCAACAACAGAAGTCACTGTGCACTTGCTCCCCATGTAGGTCCTCTGCCCTTAATGTGTTGTACTATGAGAATTAACAGTAAAACTAGCCTTCAAACAGTACTTTATGTTTTGTGTTTCTGTGTGGGTGCAAACTGTTGAAATCTTTACTTAGTATAGAGTTGATCTTCTGTATATAAAGATAATTAAAAATGAATCAGTGAAAAATGGGATGGGAGAGGGAATAAAAGGTGGGATGGTTTGGGGGTGGGAGGGTGGGTATGGGGGGAAGAACAGCTATAATCCAAAAGTTATACTTATGAAATTTATATTTATTAAATAAAAGCTTTCTATAAAAAAATGGGCAAAGGACATGAACAGGCATTTTTCAAAGGATGAAATACAGATGGGCAACAGACACATGAGAAAATGCTCAAGGTCACTAGCCATCAGGGAAATGCAAGTCAAAACCACAATGAGGTTTCACCTCACCCCATTAGAATGGCTATCATAAAAAAGTAAAAAAATACCAAATGCTGGCACAGATGTAGAGAAAAAGGCACGCTTATACACTGTGGGTGGGAATGTAAAGTAGTTTATTGCAGCTCAGTTCACAACAGCTAAGATAAGGAATCAACCTAGATGTTCAACAATTGATGTTTAGATAAAGAAAATGTGGTATATATGCACAATGGAATACCACTTAGTCATAAAAAAGAATGAAATCCTATCTTATGCAACAAAATAGATGCAATTTGAAACCACTAGGCTTGGTGAAATAAGCCAATTTCAAAAAGACAAATTTCATATGTTCTCTTTGATATGTAGTAGTTAATACAGAATACAAGAAATGTGTAAGAATGAAACAAGCTCCTTATGATTTGATTATTGTTTTTAGCCCTTTTCTATACTCCTGTGTAACAGTGGTTTTCATAATTTTTATTTGTTGAACATTATGGTTAGTGGTGCTTTAAGCCTGAGATTATAAAATAAATTGAAATTATGTTATTACAAAAATTTAAAGAAAAAAATGAAGGAAGGAAGAGAATTGAGGGAGTGATGAATGGAGTAATGGAAGTATCTTCTTAGAATTGTATCTAAACTCTTTACTTAGTGTGGGGTTAATCTTTTGAGTACAAAGTAACCTGAAAATAAATCTTCGTAAAAATTAAGAGTGGGAATAGGAGAGGGAGGGGGAAGAAAGGTGGGAGCATGGGCAGGAGGGATGGTAGGGTGGGAAGTATCTCTATGTTCCTGACTCTGAATATATGAAATACATGAAATTTATATATCTTAAATAAAGTTTAAAAAAGAAATGTATCTATGAAATACATGAAATCTGTTCTCTATTAATAAAATTTCTTTCATTGAAAAATAAGTATAAATGAAACTAGAAGATTTTTTGTTTTCATCATAAACAAATGTTAAGTGTTTGAAGACATATTCACCCTGACTAGACATTACACAATGTATACATGTACCAAAACATCACACAGTACCCTACAAATATGTACAATTTTTATATGTCTTTTGAAAAAAAATTTAAGATACAAGGTAGTTGAGGGCTTTTTCTATTTGTTTGTTTTTAATAGGAAGTTTGGGATTTACGGTGCATAATGAAAATGTTTCTGAGAGAGGACAGTATATAAGGATGAGTTCCAAAAAGGCAAGATATGGCAATGCAGATTAAAACTACACAAAATACAGATAAATAAGTGCCTTACATTTTTGAAAAGAGGAAGGCAGGATTGAGAGGAATGACAGGATAAAGTGGACTAAAAAAACACTCAGGCAAACATGACTCCTGGGAAGAAGGTCCTCAGTGCTCCACACTGGGCTGGACCTAGCAGCTGCTGCCCCAGTGAGAAAAGTGTACAACTATCCAAAGTGCTTCCAGAAACAAATTACACACTTGTGAAACATTGAGTTCACTGAGGTCAACAGGATTTTAATTAGTTAATTAAGAGTAATTACTTAGTTATAACTTCACTATTCAAATAATTTTAAATCATTAAGACTGTCTTCATGGTGAATACTTACTTCTAGGTAGTAGAAAAGAGTTCAACCCAATACACTGTTAACTTTGGTAAGTTTTCTTTCCAAAGAATTTTCAACAGATGGCTACACAATAGCAGAATTTAGGAATCCCTGACTGCAAATAGAATTTTTTTTTTTTTTTTTTTTTTTTTTGACAGGCAGAGTGGACAGTGAGAGAGAGAGACAGAGAGAAAGGTCTTCCTTTGCCACTGGTTCACCCTCCAATGGCCGCCGCGGCTGGCGCGCTGCGGCCGGCGCACCGCGCTGATCCGATGGCAGGAGCCAGGAGCCAGGTGCTTTTCCTGGTCTCCCATGGGGTGCAGGGCCCAAGCACCTGGGCCATCCTCCACTGCACTCCCTGGCCACAGCAGAGGGCTGGCCTGGAAGAGGGGCAACCGGGACAGAATCCGGCGCCCCAACCGGGACTAGAACCCGGTGTGCCGGCGCCACAAGGCGGAGGATTAGCCTAGTGAGCCGCGGCGCCGGCCCTGCAAATAGAATTTAACATTACTAAAACAGTCCCTAGAAGGATCTGGTTTGATTTAAGGAGTAGAACCTTTTGTTGGATTTCAGTGAATGCCTGGAATTTTAACAAGTACTATATTATATTCATAAAACCACACATGAGACCAGCTACAATTTTTAGGATTATGGAAAGACTACTTTCTTATATTTATTGTAATTATCAATATGATACATATAAAAACAGAAAGGTAGTGTGGAAAATATTAATTGTTCATCTGAAAATTATTTGTGGAATATCTAAGTAGGGAAAGACAATTAAAACTAGATGTGAGTGTGCTTCACCATAGTCTTTTATAGCTTTTAAGTTTTATATTACAAATATAGATATTTGTAATCTATGTATAGCTTTAAGGAAAGGTTTGTCAGTTTTAACCGAAGTTATCCCTTAGAAAAGATAGTCATTCTCTGCAATCGATAAAGTCTCATTATGGGTCATCCTCTTAATTACTTTACTTTGATCAATAATGTACTGATTGGAGAAGTCACTTAACCTGATATAAATACAATCTGTGAAATCTTGGATCTGTACTTTATGAACAAAAATAAATAAACTTTTAAAAGATCACTTTAAAATGTAATACAATAATCATGGCATTGTAATGATGGTAAATATATATTAAATATGACAGTGGGGAAGGGGAACAAAACTGAATCAATATCTAACAGCTATGTTATAAGTAAATTGACAAACACTGGAAGTTGATATTGAACTATTTCGCTTATATCCTAAAATTTAACATATCAAGTTGTCCTAAACACATTTGTCAAAATGTGTTTTAGAAAAAAAATGTGGATCATCTTATATTTATTTGTACATATCAAGACTAAATTAAAGTTGTTTTTTTCTTTCATCCACTTACAACTATGGACAAGGGATTTCTTAAATATTTCTCATACTCATATTTAATAATGTTATGCTTGGTAAATCTATTTATAACATATTATCTAAAACTGAATTTAGAAAAAAATAATACTTCACAAAATCATTTTTTTCTTACAACCTAGTTAGGAACGAAAGTTTTTTTAAAACCTAGAATAACCAACCTATTTCATTGTAAAAATTGAGACTATTTTTTTAAATGTTTTATGCACTGTGAATCACCAACTACTGAAATGCAAAATGAAAGCACAAAGAGCCACTTGAATACCAAATAAATTCGTTATCATAAATGTTCACAGAGAATGCAATAATTAACAATGGACAAAGCATCCAAATTAATTCATACTCATCATACATATACTGTGAATAATGACAAAGTTAAAGGAATTTTAAGAGACATGTACATAAGATATACATGAATATACAAAACATGTCCCTAATTGGGACATTGTATAAATCTTTATATTAATTAATCAGCTACTTTTAATTCTACCACAGATAATCTTCTAATGAACTCACAGAGCAAACTTTAACCTTAGTAAATCAGGAAAGCTACTTATATAATGAAAGACAGAAAAATCATTGCTTTCAACTTAGACCAAAAGATACAGTGATAAGCATTTATTCTCATAACCTTTAAAAGGTATGAAAAAGCTCCATGTAAAAGTTTATGTAAAATGGAATTAAAAGCCAAGTTTATTTTGGTGCCAAAAATATTCAGAAATACATACGTACAAGGGGTCTTCAAAAAAGTCATGGAAATGCGGATTATGGAATAAGTCTGCATGGTTTTAAAAATTAAATGTATCCTTTAATTCCGTTTCCCCACAAACGTTCTGAAGTGCCCCTGTGTATGATTTCAGCAGGAGGGAGCTGTAGAGAGGGGTGTGGGAGGTTGGTAGCATGGGATCAGTGCTCTGGCAGAATGGGGTAAAAAGGCAGGATCAGGAGAATTCGCTAGGACAGTTGTCGGCCTGCTGCTGCCTTCTTTACTTTCCCTTGAAGGTCAGTCTGGTTCTGGCCCAGGCCCAAGAGCTAAGTTTCAGATCATGGCAGGCTTAGGAGAACAGTGCAGACTGGAACATCTAATCCCACCCTGGCTTGCCCTAAAATGGCCCCTGAATTTGTTCAGCTCTGGAGCATGCTGCAGTCCTAACTCCCTAGGACTGCTTTGTGGAAAATTAAGGCATAGAAGAGCAATGTCTCATTTGCTACAGTTTTGATTTGGAGTTTTACCACACAATGTTTTTTTGTGTGTGTGTGTGTTGTTAATTTTTCCATCTTCCCACATCCGAACTTTTAGAACAGATGGCTTAAAATGTCTTAGAGGAAATGAGTTGTAGTGAACAGATGAAGAGTGTGTATCTCTGTGTTCCTGTGACAGAGGTAGTCGTCACCCCAAGCCGACCTACCTGCTACACGTGAAGCTGGCACCAGGCACTGTAGCTTTCCTGTTGTGTTTTCATCCAGGGGCTTAGGAAGGCTTTTCTGAGAATGGTGCTGGTGTGTGTATAGGCATTCATGCATAACCTTTGTCAAGAGGTAAACTTCACAGGCTGCGAGCTGGCTCACTGCTGCCTGCCTGCCTGCCTGCCAGTCTCCCTGCAGAAGTTGTCAGCCGAAGGAGCCCTCAAGTGAAAGCCCCAGGGGAGCTCATCTGCCTCGATCTGTTTTCAGATACTGGCAAGAAGCCAGGCCCAGAGTACTGCTACAGAGCGTAGCTGGGTGAATTGGCAGGTGGCCAGGTGAGGGGCCACACTGTCATTTAGTAGGCAATGGTCTCAACAGACTCCTGGTACCTACACTACCCCTTCCTTACCTACGTGGTTTCTGATAGAAAGAGAGCCAGGGAACTCTCCTACTGCAAGAAAATCAAAACAAACACTAGATTTAGGACTGTGGGGCCTTTTCCTGAACCGTGAGATGCTGTCTGCACCTCCCTTAGCCTTCAAGGGCCCTCACGTCACCACGCCTGAGGACTTTGTAAAGTCGTCCACAACTGCCTCCTTAACCCCCATCCTCTGTATGTGGCTTTCTTAATCATGATAAGGAGAATGTCCCTTAATGCAAGAGGTGTCAGAATATTCAAATAAAACAGAATGTCATTTTTAACATTCTCGTTTCAAAAGTTGTATATACAAAACTGCTATTTATTGATGTGTCCTATTAATCCATGAGAATAGATTATACTCTATATCCAGAGTACTTTTCCTTGTATCTTGAAAAAACAATTTTCAAAATGTATTATGAAATACAATTTATAAAGGTACTTGATAAGTTTCATTATTCTTTTAAAATTTTAAACATTTATAAATACCCCAAAAATTATGTAGTTATTTTAGTAAAAATGTAAAAATGTTCAGGATGAATATGTTAATGAACTGAAATTTGGCTGCAGAAATTGTTTAAGATCTTTACTTTGTCTTTTAGAAAGGTAGAGAAAAGTAATACCAACCCTATGAGATTCTAAATCTCTAACAAGTTAAATATACTTAGTAATGGTAACATTATTTAATTTTAATAGTATCTTTAATTTTATAGAAGCAATAAAATCTTTTATGCAGAATATTCACAAAAAAATAGAGAATTAAAACAATTACAAATAAGAGAGAACCCGGGCCTATTTATAATGACGTTGTGAAAGAACAGTACTAAAACAAGCTCCTAGACCAATGACATTGTGTCACGAAATTACTTGTTAGGCTTAGACTTGATGGAGCTACTGCTAATCATGCAACGTGTAAGGTGCTGGTACCATTCTGCTCCCTGCTGAATGGGATTGTGGCATTCCTGACCCATTCAGCCATGGTGAAGAGTAAATGGTCATGTCTGGAAAGTGCACCACAAGTTTTAGATAATCTAATCTTTCTAAGAAAGAAACAAATAATTCACAGGAGAAACTAGAGTAATAATAAAAGGTAATTATTGAGCACTGAGTACGGCACCCTGAATGTTGTAGGCACTCTCCCATTTAGTCTTAACAATATGTTAAAGAATCATTATTACCTTCATTTTATAGGTGAGAAAAGTGAGGCGCAGAAAGGCTCCAGGTGACATGGTTAGCAAATAGCAGAACAAAAATTTGAAGACAGTTCTACACTTCTACTGTAGGCTTTGTACACTTTAGTATTAGCTCTGCCAAGGAAAGACATGCAACTTCATTAGCCTAGTAACCAAAGATGTAACTATTGAAACATATGAGAATAGAAAGGAATGACAAACATCAAATGCCAAATATCTCTTTCTATAAAGACAAGAAAAGGGAGTAGAATTGAGAAGAGAGTACACAAAAATTTCAATTTCATATGTAAGTTTATAATATATTAATATATTTAAATTAATATAGTTTTATAAAACTAATACAACTTACAGAGCACAAAAATGTAGATGAGTGAAACTGACATTTTGAGATTTAATTATTATTTACAGCCCTTGTCTATACCTAGGGGAACAGTGGTTTTTCTGTTTAAAATTTTTTTTAAATAAATAAAACTAATACAATTATGGAAATGTAATGATTTGGTTAGTCAGGATCATGGGCTATATGTTTTTCTCCTTAGTTTTCTATAGGGTTAATTAAAAAATTAAAGCAGTAAATTGATGTCATCGTGTTTACTTTTATGAAAAAGAAATAATTAAGGGAATACTTCTGATGAAATTTTGGAGAAACATTCTGTTACGTACTTATGATAGAAATTGATACAACTCTTAGAAAATAATTTGGCAATACATGCCATTTAAAACCATGAAAATAATCATACTCCGACTCAGTATTTTTCCCTTTGTGATACCCTCATAAGACAAAAATATCAAAATATACAGGTGCATGCATACAGAATCACACACTAATAAAGCTACAAGTGCATTAATATATCAACTACAGTGTCATTTATAATAGTGAATATATTGGACAATCTGAAACCTTAACAACAAGAAATAGTCAATATTTTTGTGGACTTTAAAGTAATATTTATTAACGCTCTATTGAAATTTGAGTTATGATTGTGATGGAACATTGAAAAAAAATCAGGACTGAAATTGCAGTTCCACTAGGATTAAATCATTGAAAAAAGTACAGGAAAAAAAAAACACCTTCAGGTGATGAGTATGGAGTTTGTGTTAAGTTAATGAGAAAATTAAATTTTTCCCATCTCTTCCAGATCTTGGATAATATTGATCTGACGTACTGTTTTGGTAATGTAAAATCACCACATTCTAGACACCTGGCTTGGGAAATAATAGTTATATATGAAAATAAACTAGAATTCAACAGAGAAGATAAAGCATACCAAGAAAAGTTGATGATACACAATCAGTGCAGGGGGTCAGAGGACCCGGAGACGCTTCATGAAGCAGGGGCCATCCTTGAATGGCATAATCACTGGTGGAGCAGGGTAGGGGGTGGGGACCAGGAGAAGGCTAAGGGAGAAGTGCCTGGAAGCTGCAGCATGGAAAGACGTGAGGTTCTCAGGAAACAGCACTGCATGTCATGGAATATGTTGTTTGCAGTTTTTATCCCCTGACTTTTTCAGAAAGTGTGATGGCTTTAAAGTTTTCACAGTAGAATGAATTCCACCAAACAACTGGTTGTAAAATCATAGCAACATAATTATGAGTTGGGCTTCTGAGCTCCAAATCTTTCATCTAAAAATAATCGCAATGACTACATCTTGGGAAAACAAAAACATTACCTATTCTTGTGCTCCAGCTATCTTGGTAGTTGCTTACTGGAAAATGGATCACGGGTTAAATAACTGCGTGTTTTTAGAACATTGCTTGTCACCCTTACCTTAAGTGAGTTGATTAATGAAATATTTTTAAAACCTCAAGGCATTCTCTAGGCTCGGGCATAAACATGACTTAGAAAAATGCCTCTGCCGTCACACGAGCCTGCCTGTGCTCTCTGAGAGGCACGGCCCTGGCACTCCTAGAAGCCCAGATTGTTCCTTTAGGGAGTGTATTTTCTTGTGCCCAAAGGAAACACAGGCCAGCGGTGGAGATGTGGGGAGTGAGAGCAGCGATGTTAGTAAGTCTTGGCCATAGCATGCTCCAATGCCCCGACGTGTGCCAGCTGCTCTTTGCCTAGCTTCCTTAGGCAAGATGAATATTCATTGAATAATATATGAATCAACAGAATGGATGATAATAGTTACCATTCATCAAATGATTACTCTGTGCTAGTTTACACCCATTAACTTTAATTGTCATAAGAATCCTGCAGGGTCTATAACTGAATTGCCAGGGTACTCAGATCCTTCAATTGACTCTAGCTTTTTTAATCTCCTAAGATCATTGTAAAATAAAAGCACTTGATTGCCGTCCCACACACTGGTGAGAAATCTGCTGTTCCTCCCCACATCTCCAAGTCCGTCTTCTTTGCCTCTCACTGTTTTCCTCTGAAGGTGAATTTGTTATGTGTCCTGTACATCGCCCCTGCATTTACTTTGCCATTTGCTGTATCACCTCACTTAACACTGTAACACATCACCCCAATTTGTTCACTCTCCAAAACAGTACCCCCCTGAGGCTGCTTAGGTACAAATATCTATTTAATTTTTGGTCAAAAGTAATGAATGGTCCGCTCTCCTGCCAAGTAACAGACAACTTAATATTAGATAATAAGACTATTGCCCCAAATACAACCCAAGACTCTCGGTTGTTTTTCTGGACTTCTCTCCTTTCTAGGGTTGGTACTTTCATCTCATGTTCTGGGATCCTCAAAATTCTTATTTTATTGTTCAAAGCCATTGAGTTACCTGCCTGAAGCTTCCTCTTTCATATCCAAAGCAAGGCAACAAAGGTGTTTGAGCCTAAGGGTATCAGGAATCATCTGCCACAGCTTTAAATAGCATTTTTTCTAATGCTGTGTGTCTGTTATTATCTACGTTCTACACAAGATGAAGCAAGCTTAGTGAAATTAAGTAATTTCCCAAGAAAAATAAAGGCCAGTGCCTGAATTAAAAGCCTGGCTTCCTTAACTGAAAACCTAGGTTCTTTCCACTCTATCAGGATGAATACAGAAGAATCAATGCCTACTCAAGTTTTACAAAATGCCTGGCTCTCTGTTAATTGAGCTTTTGGGGCGTTAATTCATTAACTAACATCTGCTTTGTAGATACAGAGATAGTAATTTACTCAGGATCACATAGTTAACAAGTAGGAAAGTCACGATTACAACGCGGGTACTCAGTCCTTTATGATTCTCACCATAAACTGTCATCCTCTACCAGCTGAAAATTCTGGCTCCTCTCAATTCTTTCAGTGGCTGGAAATGAGGGCAGCTACTGGTAAGAGTTGAAAATGTTCCCAGTGTAATCTGGAAACTCAAATCTTCTGAAAGCCCTGAGAGTGTATGGGCATAGTTGAGGTTTGAAGTTATAAACTAAATTCCCTCAGTGGCACAATTAATTTTGTGATGGATATTTTCAAAAAAACAATCATGTGAAGCAGATGTTTAACTTAGCAGTTAGGACTCCCGGATCCCATCTCACAGTGCCTGGGTTTTATTCCCAGCTCTGACTCCTGACTCCAGCTTCCTGCCAGTGCACACTCTGGGAAGCAGTGGTGATGGCTCATCTACTTGTGTTCCTGTTGCCCACGTGGGAGGTCTGGATTGCAGTCCCTGCACCAGGCTCTGGCCCCGGCCCAACCCTTGCCATTGTGGGCATTTGGGATGTGAACCGGTAGACAGAAGTGCTCTTTCCCAAATAAATAATCATTTTAAAAAGTGAAACAAAAGGACAATAAAAAACAGGTGACTCAATCTAGCCTTGTTTAATGAGTTGCCACAAATTTGCTCAATTCATTTAATCAGCCAGTCAAGACTTATGGAGTGTCGTTTCTATGTCAGGTACTTTTAAGCAGTGAGCAAACAGAGATCAATCTCCAAATCCAGGCTCAGTCCCACAGTGTCACGGAACCTCATGGGGATCTTGCAGGGCAGACCATGCTGTAATGGGATTCATTTGTCAGATAGCTGCACATTTGCTATTTGAAGCTATGGAAAGTCATATTTTAAATCAATGTGTGGGAGAAATGCTAAGAATAATTCTTTTGAGAAAATAAAAATGGTTTTCTCTCCAGTGGTAACAGACCCTCCAAAATGGGAAATGGATAAGCACATCCCGCGTGCCCACCAGGCAGTAAATCTGCAAAGAGCATTCAAGCATCTGGTGGTCTGGAGAGTTCCATCCTGAGCCTCCCTGCTCCATATTATAAATATTCAGGGGAACATCATGTCAGCAGGTTTATCAGATCTATACAGAGGCTTAAAAATACAAGTTAAAGATAAGATGTTGGTGTTTCTTCTAATACCAGTCTATGGGGGATGGTACTGAGATGCTAGATTTCCTGTCCCAGTTCCTTAGAGGCAAATCTTACCAGCATGACGAAGGTCACTACACTGGGTCACCATGAATGGATGGAACTATTCCTCGAGAATATAGAACTTGCTTTGATTTCTTTTACACTCAAAGTTCTGATCCAAGATTTGATTTCCTGAATGGACATGCGTAACAGGGCAAGACATCCCATGTATATCACAACTAGTGATATTTTGACCACAATAAATTTTCATTTTAAATTAGTGAATGCACAGCTTAATATAGAGCTAAACCTTTTTTTTTTTCAAACATAGATTAAACCAATGGTTTTCAAGCTGTACTCTTAAGGTCTTATTTACAAACAATGAATTTTTAAAAAAAAAGATTTACTTATTTGTTTATTTATAAGTCAGAGTTATAGAGAGAGGGAAAGACAGTGAAAGTGATCTTCCTTCCACAGGTTCACTCCCCAGATGGCTGCAACAGCAGGGCCTATGCCAGGCTGAAGCCAGGAGCCAGGAGCTTCTTCAGGTTTCCCACGTGGGAGAAGGGGCCCAGGCATTTGGGCCATCTTCTGCTGCTTTTCCCAGGTGCATTAGCAGGGTGTTGTATCTGAAGTGGAGCAGCTGGGACACGAACTGACACCCATATGAAATGCTGGCATTGCACGTGGCAGCTTTATCTACTATGACACAATGCTGAACCCAACAATGAATTTTGTAAACTATGTGTGAAACCACTTCTTATTTTTTTTTTTGGTATCTGCTTTATATATTGGAATATTTAAATGCAATTTCATTTAGAAAAAAAGAAGCCTTGGTACAAATAGTGAACACCTCTGAGATTTTGGTGCATTTCCCTATTTACAAGGGATTAAGGTTCAGAGAGGTTAAGATGATTTACTGAAATGGCAGAGGCAAAACTGAAACTTAGGTCACTACTTTGAGCCCCTGTCAACAGTGCAGATCTTGCACTTGTTGTTCAGAGTCTACTGTGAGTCTGGAAGACACAATAATTACACATGCCAGCATAACTCTGGGCCAACTATGCCTTTCCCGCACTCTGTTTCCAGCTGAGAATTAGGCTCCGAAGCGAACATTCTATGAAAACACGGAGTGGCCAGCCCCTATTTATTCTCTATGTTATTAAGGACTACGTGAGCTAATTTGTTCCTTACAATTATGTATTGAGTTGGGCTGAGCGAGTATCTCCCCATCTCCATTCTTAGTTTTTCAAAAGGTAAAACATTCTCAAAGACATTGAGTTTCTCAAAGAAATATTTTGGAAGGTAACAAATAAGGCCTGGAATTTCAATTTTCTGACTTTTGGGAAGACAGGGATCTGTTCATTACATTCTCTCTCATTTGAGCCAACTAGTAAGAATATGCAGTGCCTGTGTACACAGGAGAGCAATGATGTCATTAAATGGGACAGCTCCCAGAATTGACAAGCAGAAAAGATAAAAAAAAAAAAAAGAAAAAGAAAAAGAAAACAACGTTTAGATGCTAGCCTGTGATCCTGGCTCTCTATACAGCTTCAAGATTATTACAAGCTGACCCACAGCCCCACGGGGTCCTTTTTTCTATTACCTTGAATGAGGTGGTTTGTACTGACATGTACAAACAGTCTTCAAATGAATATAGATGCACTTGGGTTTAATGAAATATGAATAATTAAAAGCCTCAGTTCACAAAAATGTATTTTATCCTTATATATTTCCTCAGACAATTACGTGGGGTTCTGTGAAATTTTGTGTGAAAACCAGGATCATAGTTAGAAATTTGGGGGCCATCTGTTCCAGGCTAACGAGAACATAACAGTATTGAGATACAAAATAATTATTTTAAGACATATTTTGCATCTTTTCCCGTGTTTCTATTTAAAGTTGTATATCCAAATTATTGTTCTTTGTTAGTTCATGTTGAATGCCTGCTTATTATCTGGCTTTGTTTATTACATGTGGTCAGATCATCGATTCTCATAAAAACTACCCTCCAGCCTAGCCCTGCATTCCTCCAAGATAATATCATCTGCAAGAGTCAAGTTTCTTGCCAGGAGAGCTGATTTGCAGAAGTAAACAAACTGGAAGTAAAATCAAGAAAATGTTAAAGAAACTTTCAAAGTTGGATAAGACATCTAATAACACATAGGGTTGCATGCTACTAAGTGTCTCTAAAAAATATGTAACATCCAGTGAAACTGACCTGCAGATGTGGAAAAGTGAACAGGAGACAGAAGGATTGTAAGCAATACCATCTAGGAACACTGAGGTAATGGACAGGCTCCGTCTCCTGGGAACCCGGGGCAGAACAGCTGCTCCCTTCTCTCAGAGCAAAAGGCCCTTAGTGCATTTCAGCTTGCTAACCAGCTCAGATCTGCTTTTGAGGAGTGAGCCAAACACATAGCTGGGGCTGATTTACCTTAGGGAAGGCATGAGGCGCACGTTCACAACAAAAGCTGACTTGCAAAGGCCCTATTTTATGTCTCTCCTCCATCTCTGGCAATCTTCCATCTCATTCCACCTCCCGCCCTCTGGCCTTTCCTTCCATTTGTTTCTTTGTTAGATGAAACATGGAGACAATGGAAAGCAACTGGGAAATAAACTAAACGTTTCCTTCTGGAAATATTGCCTATTTTTAAATAATAACTCAGAGTCTGTAAATATTTTAGTTGGAAATTCACCCTCACTGCACACACAGTGGTCACTCTATGAAAAAGCAGTTTCTCCAAGTTAGAATTTAAAGTCTCCCCTTGGGACTAAAATTCTTCATATTCTCAGCCAATCTGGGCTTTTGACTCTGGAGGTTGAAGCTCAGGGCCTTACTCATGACTATTTTTTCTCATGGACAAAACTCATAATTCCGTGGAAAACCGGAGTTTGGAGTAGACTATAGAGAGGAAAGAGTGACAGCATTTAGTCCAGCGTAGCAAAGCTCTACACTGACTGTGTGATCTTAGATAAATGAGTTCCACGATTTCTCTGCGCAAATGAAAGGATTATACTTGATGACTTCTAAGTTTCTTTACGTATCCAACTTTGTGAGATTCCTCGAAGTACTAAACAGTGAATAAAAACCGAAGGGGAATCTCAAATAGAAATACAGGTGTGGTGGGGTCAGTGTTGTTGTGCAGTGGGTTAAATCGGTGCTTGTTATGCTGGCATACTCTGTCAGAGGGTTGGTTCTAGTCTGCTTCCAATCCAACATTCCTGCTAATGAGCCTGGGAAGACAGCCAATGATGGTCCAAGTTCTTGGACCCTTACAACCCATGTGAAAGACCTAGATGGAGTCCCTGGGTCCTGGCTTCAGCCAGGCCCAAGCTCTGGCTATTGTGGCCGTTTGGGAAATTAACCAGTGGATGGAAGACCTCTGTCTCTCCCTCTCTCCCTGACACAATGCTTTTCAAATAAAATAAAATACATCTTTTACAAAAAGAAGAAATACAGGAGTGATAATTGGATTATTCCCGGTTCTTCACCTTCTCCCTACCCAGCATCTGTCACATAGCTCGGCCGTTCCTTACATCAGAGCAGGCAGAGTATAATTCCCCACCTACTTCATGTGGGGCTCGGCCAGGTGTCTTGCTTTAGTTAATTAAAGTTGGTAGGTGTGATTCAAGCAGAGGCTTTAAAAGTGGCTTTAATTCTGTAATCTGCTGACTAGCCATTTTTTAAAGAACAAAGAGAGAAGATGTGGAACTGAGCAAAACCTTGATCACAAACAAACATTTGCTATTTTAAGCCTTTGAAATTTGGGGTTGGTTGTTATGCAGCACTATTGCAGCGGAAATCCAACAGATACAACCAGCCTATTCTACTTTTCTCAAACATTTTATCCAACAGTATACCCGCTGATCTGAAAATTTTATTGAGGTTGTTGAACTGCATTAGAACAACCTAAGCACTTCAGGCTGACCATGAAAATGTTCTCAGCACCAGTAAGACTATAGGTGGTGAGAATGCTGCACAACAAGAAACCAGTTCACTAAACTTTTCTCTTTAAAAAATTGAATGTTGAGGTAGGCATCGTGGCACAGCAGGTTAAGCTATTGTTTGAGATGCCTCAATCCCATACCAGAGTGCCTGGGATGGAGCCTTGCTCCAGCTTCCTAATATTGCACCTGGGAGGCAACAGATGATAGCTCAAGTGGTCTCATCCCTGCAACCCATACGGGAGACCCAAATTGCTTGAAAAAGTCACAGGCAAATGTGTGGCCCTCCACGAGCAAGTGCATGTAAGTGAACTTACAGTATACATTTTATTTACCAACTTGGCCTCCTCATTTATTTTTAATTTTCCTACATTCATTTTCTCTTTTTCTGTTTTCCTCACAGCTTCTTCTTCTTTTTTTTTAAGATTTATTTTATTTATTTGAAAGGTAGAGTTACAGAGAGAAACAGAGAGAGAGGTCCTTCATCTGCTGGTTCACTCCCCAAATGGCTGCAACAGCCAGAGCTAGGCCAGGAGCTTCTTCTGGGTCACTCACATGGGTGCAGGGGCCCAAGCACTTGAGCCACCTTCCACTGCTTTCCCAGGCACATTAGCTCGGGAGTGGGATTGGAAACGGAGCAGGCAGCATTCAAACGGCGCCCTACCAGACCTGCAGGTGGGGGCTTAACACGTTATGCCACAGCATCGGCCCCCTCATGGTTTCGTATTGTTATTACAGTAAATACAACTATATCATATGTTTATGGAAGCTACCTTAAGTCTTTTTGGGAATAGAATTGAGAATGCATAAAGCACTTTGCTGTTAATAAGAAAAATAGTAATTTCAATTAGTACCATATAGGCAAAAAGAACAATTTCATCACTATCCCATCAATGTTTGTGTTATTAAAACTTATTGAAGATCTGGTATTTCTGTATTCTAAATTATCTCCAGTTCAGTATGATATATAAAGCACTAATATCATTTGTTCTATTTCATCTCCATTATCAAAATAAATATAAGAACAAAATCTGTCTTTCTTCAAGTTATTGAAGTAATATTTTTCTTCACTGAGAATTTGATACATTATTGTTTTAATTATTCAAATTAATTATTTCTTTTAGTACTTGTTAAATATCTATGTGCTTAGACTGTACCAGGTGCTATGGGCAATAAAAGATGAATAAGGTACTACAATATCTTTAAGAAGCTCCTGTATGTGTGGTAGCTGCTTCCATATTACAAAGACTTGCTTATCTTAAATGTGATTGAGGTTGAGGTTCGCTATTGGAATAAGAAAGGCAAGGCAATGTGGAAATACTAAGGACCATTAGCTGAAGCATAATCCAGTCTCCATATTCTAGGGTAGTGTTCTGATACTTCAAGAAATCAATCACCAACGTTGAGGGTGAGAGAGCTGGGGAAGGACAAGTATAAGAAACACCAGTTATAAACACAATATAAGAGTTCAGGGTGAGGAAAATGGAAACTTGAACTAACCTGGTCACTGGATGGGAGCCAAGAACCACCAGTCATGAACAGAGCCGAATTAGAAGCTGAAAGAGGGGTTCTGAGTCAATACATTGACTTGAGTTTACATGTTTGAGTCACCACTGAATTTTTAAAAGGAATATAAAATAGGGGATTTAGGAATTGAAACTTGTTGAGAACTTTAGGGGAAATCTATTAAAGTGTTCCATGTCTAGAGGTGAATGTGAGCTATAGGACAGTCAGGGAGGAGCAAATACCAATCCTACCAGCATGTGTTTAAAGTTCAGTAAGTGCCAGAGCCTACACAACATAATATTCCATGGCATCTCAGCTTACCCTTCCTGTAGCCACTATACTAAGAAGTGTCCAAGGAGAAATTCCTTGACCTGATAGTCTGGATTTACCGCTTCAGGATGTAACTGTTTCCCTACTCCCACAGATACCTGGAATTCCAATTTATTAAAGTAATAGGGTAAATATTTAAATTTTCTCTTCTCTCATTGACTGAGCCTAATATTTTAACAGGATCCTCAAACAATTCTGAAATTAACTATGAATTTCATCCTGTGCATGAACACAATCATAAGAATACACAAACAGATTAACCATCTTCTGCGTTAAAAGACATAGTTTCAGTTGAGAAGAGATGAACCAGTGGAATAAAGTTAAATGGTCTTGGCCATGAAACAGTTAATAATAACAACAAAACAAAAAACTTAAAAAAATCTTTAAATGACAGGTGCTGAAAAGATGCTGGATTATCAAAAAGAATCAAAAGAACATTATACCATATGTTCCCCACCTGCAAATTTAACACAAAATGGGTCACAGACCTAATTGTGAATGCTAAAATACAAAACTCTTAAAAACAAATATGGACATAAATATCTATAACCTTGAATTAGAAAGTGATTTTTTTTAGATTTGGTGCTGAAAAACAAAAATAGATAAATTATAGTTAATAAAAACTAAAAAATTTGTGACTCAAAGGAAATTTCAAGAAAGTGAAGACAATGCACAAAAAGAGAGAAAATATTTACAAATCACATAACTGATAAGGGGTTCAAATCCAGGACTTTCATAACTCATCAACAAACAGTCCAACTGAAAAATGTTCTGAGTAGCACTAGGCATTTGTACTAGTTGTTGACTCCTCTTTGGATACCCAAATCCCATGTCAGAGTGGCTGGACTCAAGTTCTTGCTCCATTCTTAATTTCATCTTCCCGCTAATACCCTGGGAGACAGCAGTGGTGGGTCAAGCAGTTGGGTTCCTGCCACTCATGTGGGAGATGGGGGTTGAGCTTTGGCCTGGGCGAGCCAAAGTTGTTGCAGGCATTTAGGGAGAGAATGAGCAATAAGAGATTTCTCTCTCTCTCCAAATATCTCTGTCTCTCTGCCTTTCAAATAAGTAAAATAAATAAATACATTTTTCAATGACCTCAGTAAACATTGCTCTAAGAAGGATAAACTTGAGTGCTATGGTTTGAACAAAATTTTCCTTCCAATTCATGCATATGTCTAAATCGCAATATCTTCTGTTAGCGGTTGATGGAAAGATGGTTAGGATTGATGGATTAAGGTGGAAGCCTGATCTAATTTTGGTGTCTGACAAATGGGCCCATTAAGAGGTCCTTGGGCCATTGGGGCATCCCTTTGGAAAGTAGTTTCTCACAGGAGCATTTGTTATGTAAACCACATTTGGCCCAGTTGTTTTCTCTGCTTCCGGGCTTGCCAGTCTCCATCAGCTGCCAGTCTAGTGGGGCTGACCAATCTTGAGCTATGAATCTCCAAACTGTGCACAGAAATAAACTTTCCGTTCTAAGAAGTTCCTCAGAAGGTATGTAGTAATGAAAAGCTGATTGACCAATGAGTGTATGAAAAGATGTTCAATGCTATTAGGGAAAAGCAAATAAAACCAAAATGAAATATCACTTAACATCCTACTGAATGGTTATCAATGAAAACACCGGCAAAAGTATTGGTAGAATGTGGAGAAATTAGAACACTCATCCATTGCTGTTGGTTACATAAAATGGCGCAGGCATTATGAAAAGAATGCCTCAAAAATTAAGTAATGAGTTACCATATGATCAAGTAATTATACTCTTAGGTATTTGCTCAAGAGAAATGAAAACATGTTTATACAACACCCTACACAAATGTTCACACCAGAATTATTTATAATGACCAAAGACCATTGGCCACAGAAACAGAAATAAGCCAAATGACCATCAACTCATGAATGGATAAGCAAAATGTTATACACACATTCCTAAACACACACACATACACTCAAACACACAGGTGAGTATATTAATCAGTAATGAAAAAGATTGGAACACTATTACATGCTACAATGTGCATGAACTTTGAAAACATTCTACTAAGTGAAAGAAACCAGGCACAAAAGGTCACATATTTTATTACTCTACACATATATACAAACCCACAGAAACAGTCGATTTGTGATTCCTAGGGTCTGAGTGGTGGGGAGATAGGGAATGATTGTTCATAGGGTTTCCTTTGTGAAATAATAAAAATGTTCTGAAACTAGATGGTGGTGATGTTTGCAGAACTATGAATATGCTAGAAATCATTGGATTGTACACTTTCAAAGGGTGAATTTTATGGTACATTAATTTTATCCTGATACAGCTATCATTAAAAACAGCATTACATTTTAAAATGAGAACAATCTGTGATTAGAAGAGATGGCTTTAGAAGAATGAGATTGCTGGAAGTTTAAAAAAAGGAATAAAATGGAAATAGTAAAGAGTAAAATTGGAAAACGCAATATGAAGACCAACTCAAAAATACAGAGGAAAATGATAAAGTAATTAATAAGAAAAGAGAAAAGGTAATGAATTAAGAATAGATCCAGGACATGCAATAAAGAATTTTATTATTATTATTATTTGACAAATAGAGTTAGACAGTGAGAGAGAGAGAGAGAGACAGAGAGAAAGGTCTTCCTTCCATTGGTTCACTCCCCAAATGGCCACTATGGCCGGAACTATGCTGATCCGAAGCCAGGAGCCAGGTGCTTCCTCCTGGTCTCCCATGTGGATGCAGGGGTTCAAGCACTTAGGCCATCCTCCACTGCCTTCCTGGGCCACAGCAGAGAGCTAGACTAGAAGAGGAGCAACTGGGACTAGAACCTGGTGCCCATATGGGATGCTGGCGCTGCAGGATTAACCTAGTGAGCCATGGCGCTGGCCCCGCAATAAGATTTTAAAAAGAAAGGGTAGAGGGGCCAGTACTGTGGCATAGCAGGTAAAACCACTGCCTGCAGTGCCATCATCCCATATAGGTGCCGGTTCTAGTCTCAGCTGCTCCACTTCCAATCCAGCTCTCTGCTATGGCCTGGGAAAGCAGTGGAAGATGGCCCAAGTCTTTGGGCCCCTGCAACCTACGTGGGAGACCCGGAGGAAGTTCCTGGCTCCTGGCTTTGGACCAGCACACTCTGGCCATTGCAGCCAATTGGGGAGTGAACCAGCATATGGAAGACTTCTCTCTGCCTCTCCTTTTCTCTTGTGTAACTCTGACTTTCAAATAAATAAATAAATCTTTAAAAAAAAACAGTAGAATAATAAGGAAATTTTTTAAATTTTATTAAGTAGAAGAACAAGCTAACATCCAGAGAATCAGGGAAAAAGATTATTTGTTGTTTTTCCCTTTATAATTATTGCTGTTGTTACTATTTTATGATTATTAGTTTGCAATTTTATTTTCAATTTACAGATAATTTTATATATTTATGGGGAGATAGAAAGGGAAAGAGCTCCCTTACTTTGGTTTACTCCTCAAATGCCTGAAACAGTCAGTGGTGGGTCCAGCCAAAGCTAGGACCTAGAAACATAATCTGGGTCTCCGTGTCGGTGGCAGGAACCCAATTACTTGCTGCCTCCCAGGGCTTGCCTCAGCAGGAAGCTGCAGTCAGGAGTGGAGCCAAGAATCAAACCCACAGTCTCCAACGTGGGATGTGAGAATGTTAACCCTGGGCTAAGCATACAGTCCCACAACGTGATTTTTATTTATATAGTCATTGTGGATGATTAAATCAAGAAAATTATGTGTCGTTTCTTCTAATATCCTTTTATGTGATGAAAACATGTAAAATCTCTTTTAACAATTTGGAATATACATTATTATTATTATTAACATAGCCTCCAGGTTGTACAATTGACCACTAAAACTTATTTCTCCTGTCTAATTAAAGCTTTGTATCCTTCGACCAAGATCTTCCTTCTTTCTATCCCTCTTCTGGTCTTTGGTAGTCACCATTCTACTTTGTGCTTCTATGAATTCGACATTTTTTTTATTATTCCTGTAATCGAGATTGTGCACTTTTTCTCTTTCTGTGCCTGGTTTATTTCACTTAGCATAAAATCCCTCAGGTTTATCTGTGTTGTCACTAATGACAGAATTTCCTTCTTTAAGGCTATATAGTATTCCATTGTGCATATATGCCACAATTTCTTTATCCATTCATACATTGATACACACCTAATTTCATTGCATATCTTGGCTATTATGAATAATCTGTCAATGAACATGGGGCAGCAGGTATCTATGCAACAAGATTTTAATTCCTTTGATATTTATGGATAAGTAGGATTACTAGATCACATGACAATCCTATTTTTAGTTTTTTGAGGAACATCATACCATTTTTATAATGATTATATTAATTAACACTACTGTCAACAGTATACCAGGGTTCACTTCTCTCCACATCCTCTCCAACACTTGTTTCTTTTGTCTTTTTCAAAATACTTTAATAGGTGTAAGGTGAAATGTGATTACAGCTTTAGTTTGTACTTTACTGATAATTATTATGATGATGATGATGTCTTCTCAACCTATATCTTTAGCATTGATCATTCTCCTGATCTCTCAATGCATGTTTTCAACTATCTGCCAATCATCACCTGCATTTTACGTCATTGAGTTTACTTCAAACTCAATGAGTCCAAAAGTAAGCCTGTCATATTCATAGGTGATGCTGCCTCTTCTTATACTTTTTATCCTGATTAGCATTACCAAAATTGGTCATTTTCCCCAAGCTACAGACCTAGGAGACACAGATGATTTTTACCATAACTATCAACCATGATCCATTACCAAATCCTGCCAATACCCATAAATATATCTTGTAATCATCTCTTTCCCTCCATTCAACTGTCATTACCTTTATTTAGGTTCTGACCATTTCTTGTTTGCACTATTATAAAATATTTGTTTATCCTTTGCCTTCAATTTTGCATCCTTCCAACTTACATTTATGATCAAGTTATTTTCTTGCTGTAAACCCTCTTGGGCTCTTGTTGACTACAGTACAAAATCCATGTTACTTAGCCTGGCGCTCAAAAACACTTCATGATCTGCACTAGGAAGAAAATTCTAAAACAGGAGATGCATTATGGAGTTCCCTGTGGAGTAACTCCTATGGAAGGATGTAGAAGGAAGCAGAATAGAGAAGGGGGAGGAATTCAGCTAGATCTGCTACCAACAAAGTCCTCTAAGCCTACCCCATGGATAGCTTTGGAGCTGGAAAATCCATTCAGAATTGTTCCAAGTTGCATCAAGTGAGCCAGGCTTTATACAACACATTGGTCAAGCTTTGGATGTGAGATGCCTATGGAAGGAAGCTTGACCTTGGGCAATACTAAATTTTCAGTGTTGTTTTCTGGCAGCACTCCCAGAAGCTAGGAGAACAAGTTCTTCATTCCCAAAGGCAGATCTGGCCAGCGCATCAGAAAATCCACCATGTGCCTGTCTACCTCAACACATCCTCCTCTGCACCTATTTGATCCTCTATTCATTTTATGGTGATACTTAACACACTGAATTTTATTGCCTTCTTACTTCTGTGTATTCCTCACTAGACTGTGAACTCAGTGAACAAATGTTGTGACTATCAATATCATAGTTGTACCCTCAATTCTTGCAACATAGCAAATCATTGTATGATCTATCAAATGAATCATTAAGTGAATGAATGTAAATTTCCTTTCTCCCCATTCTTTACTCCCTTGTGCTCCAGTCAAACCAATCTACATACAGTTCTTTGAACTTCCCAAGCCTTTCTTTGAACCCAGACTTTACATTTTCTCTTCCTTTGGCCTGAAATGCTTTTGTCCAACTTGATCATCAACTGAATCATTTACTTCTTTTTTAAAAGTCAACGCAACTGGCCGGCGTGGTGGCTCACTTGGCTAATCCTCCGCCTGCGGCACCAGCACCCCAGGTTCTAGTCCTGGTTGGGGCACTGGGTTCTGTCCCGGTTGCTCCTCTTCCAGTCCAGCTCTCTGCTGTGGCCCAGGAAGGCAGTGGAGGATGGCCCAAGTGCTTGGGCCCTGCACCAGCATGGGAGACCAGGAGGAAGCACCTGGCTCCTGGCTTCAGATTGGCACAGTGTGCCAGCCATAGTGGCCATTAGGGGAGTGAACCAACGGAAAAGGAAGACCTTTCTCTCTGTCTCTCTCTCTCTCTATCTCTCTTACTAACTCTGCATGTCCAAAAACAAACAAACAAACAAACAAAAAGTCAATGCAACTGTCACCTTTGGAAAATTATTCCTCAGACACAGTCACAATCTTCGTTTTCTTTGTTTCCATAGAACTCATTTCATACCAACTGACACAATTCCTATTATTTTAAATTTATGTATCTGATAGTTTTCATGGGATGTGAGATTTCAAGCCTTATTCATTGTTTTCCTCTTAGCACTTAAAGGGCCATGGCACACTGTAAAAAAAATACGTTATTAAGGTTAGGCTGTAGGATTATTGACCAGGAAGCAGTGTGCAGAATGGACAAAAAATATATTTGAGAGAAAATGATTAGACTATACATGAGGCATGTAGCTGTGAACACTAAATCACATGTATTTATTCTCAAGATTCGTGTTTCCTATGTGAAGATGAAGGACAGAATGATAGCATTAGCATGATGGTTGCTTTGCTTAACTGCCTTAGTCACATCATGTCTCAATCCATTTGTGTCAAAGTCTAGTGCCTTCAGGGGCCAGGAAGATTGCCTAAATGTGTGGTGGGCATGTGAGTTCATTCGAGGGACAATCAATTTTTAAATCCTGTGGTCATCAACCAGAACACACGTTTGGACCTGATGTGGCCTGCAAGACATCAATTTACCTCCCTTTGTACACTTTTTTAAATCGCATTTTCTAGCCGGCGCCGTGGCTCAATAGGCTAATCCTCCACCTTGCGGCGCCGGCACACCGGGTTCTAGTCCCGGTTGGGGCGCCGGATTCTGTCCCGGTTGCCCCTCTTCCAGGCCAGCTCTCTGCTATGGCCAGGGAGTGCAGTGGAGGATGGCCCAGGTGCTTGGGCCCTGCACCCCATGGGAGACCAGGAGAAGCACCTGGCTCCTGCCAGGATCAGCGCGGTGCGCCGGCTGCAGCGGCGGCCATTGGAGGGTGAACCAGCGGCAAAGGAAGACCTTTCTCTCTCTGTCTCTCTCTCACTGTCCACTCTGCCTGTCAAAAAAAAAAAAAAAAAAAAATCGCATTTTCTGAACCACAATGGAACTGAGGAGATATGACATTTTCATCATTTTTAGAAAAGAGGCTGTTTCTACATTTCTAATAAGAAGACTATGAAGTGGCTTCATAGTCTGCCAGGAAAGTAGATCAGAAATTTCACTGTTAGGAAGAAAGAGAGAGAGAGAGAGAGAATGATTCTTTTCTTAGCTTTGCTTTTAAAAGAAAATACGGTTTATTTTTCCTCATTAATAAAATAGCATAAATTTTTGTAAAGTTATTTAGAAAATATTGAAAGGAAAAGTTAGAAAATAACCGCTCAAAATAACACCACCAATCAGCAAATTAAACTAGCAACTTCATTTATATACTAGTTACTAGTAGGGATTTTGGCAGTGACGTGCATACTCAGAGCTGGGCAGTACATAGGCAGAAAAGTAATTTACTCCTAAACAGTTGGGTTTCTTTAAGGACTTATGATCCAAGACAGCTTATGAAGACATTCTGAGATAACTCCCTGGTGCCTGACTAAAACCAGCTGTCCGTGATACAAGGCTGGCCAAGGAGGAGTTTACCGCTTGCTACTATTGTTGAAATGGAACTCGGTTCTGAATTCACAACAGAACTATTGTGCAAATGACATTTGCTTTGAGAAAGGAGCACTGGGCTGACAGTACATAAGAGCTTTTGAGTTCAGTTCGTAATGAGCTTCACTTGGTTGCCAGCTTCCTACCAGTAATTCAACATAGAAAAGTAGTCTTTGACCTTAAAACATTGAATGCAGTCTTTAAAACTAAAAGATGTGGATTTATACAAGTGAAATGAGAAGACAATTACAATAAACAGAGCCCTGTTTTGTTTATAAGGAACTGTGTGTCATATTTTTATTTACAGCAAACCATGCTGGGGTGTTCTCTGGCTCATCCACAGGATCACAAGGAAGAGAGAAGTAGAGAAGGAAGGAATTGGGAAGATCAGAATACTAATTAATGATTAGGGATCTGAAACAAAAACAAAAGCAAAAACCCAACACATTGTTAACAGTCATCCTACTATTCTTAATATTTTTATGAAAATTTAACAGATTTCAAATTACCTGAAGTTTCTCTTTTCATTATCATTGAATTTTTAAATTTTTTCAATTTTCCTTTGTATAGTTTCTGGACCTCCCTTGAAATTTTCCTGCAATGTTACTGGAGAGAGTCTAAGAATATCTCAGTTGAGGGATTAGAAAAATGAATCTATTATAAGTACCTTTTAAATCAAGATATATTTTACTTTATTATTTTATTATAATTATTTCTAATCAGCATGTTTCTTTTGTACAAGTCACCTCTTATTCAGATCATTTTCTCACATGTAATTAGAAATATAAAACTCAGGGTTGGTGCTGTGGCATAGCAGGTTAAGCCATATCTGCAGTGCCAGCATCCCATGTGAGCCCCAGACCATGTCCCAGCTACTCTACCTCTGATCCAGCTCTCTGATAATGTGCCTGGGAAAGCAGCAGAATATGGACCAATTGCTTGGGGCCCTGCAACAACACGAGAGACCTGGAAGAAGCTCCTGGATCCTGGCTATTGCCTGGTCCAACTCTGGCCATTTTGGCCACTCAGGGAGTAAACCAGCAGATGGAAGATCTCTCTGTCTTTCCTCTTTCAAATAAATAAACAAATATTAAAATAAGTAATATAAAGCTGCGTACTAATAGCATGTTTTCACCTACATTAAATTCATATTCATTTCAAAGTTATTAATTTAAGAAATAGTAAAACAACCAACGAAAAATTAAGAACAGCACAATTATTTTTTCAAGTTAAAAATCATAAGATGATTATATTAAATAAGGTCTTACATTTCATGATCACAGCAGAATTTATTCCTCAGCTATGTTTTCTTTTCTTTTTTTTTTCCCCCTCTATGAACTAAGGTTATAGTAGATCCTGAGATTTAAAACAGGCTGTCTGGGTGAGACATGGGTTTCCCCATAGTTTAATTCCATAAAGAAGTTTCAAAGGGATGCTTCATCATGGATTAAGGAAGCAAGTGATCCAGAATTGTGTTGTAGCAGGTTAAGCTGCAGCCTGCAACAAAAGCACCCATATTGGGGCCAGTTCGGGACCTGACTACTCCACTTCCAATCCAGCTCCCTGCTAATGTGCCTTGGAAACCAGCGGCAGGTGAACCCAGTGCTTAGGCCCCTGCACCTACATGGGAGACCTAGAAGAAGCTCCTGGCTCCTGGCTCCGGCCTGGCTCAGCCCTGACCAGTGCAGCCATTTGGGGAGTCAATCAACGGATGGAAAAGCAATCTCTTTCTCTTCTCTCTCGTTCTCTCTCCATATTTCTGACTTTCAAATAGATAATAAAATCTTTAAAAAAATGTAATGTATGCCTTTCTTCATGTTCCAGCATGGTAATAACCACAGTGAGGACAAAGGCAAGGACAATGCCAAAGATGGAGACACAGTCTGAATCTGAAAGAGCCCATATTCTCATCAGGCCTTAATGGCAGTTAGAACCATGGAGCTGAAACTAAAAGTTGTGGAGGAGTTATTTCTGGAGGCCTCTCATGTGCAACTGATCCTAAGTCACAGACATACATTCTTCTGAAGATCTCAGACAAGATTACTTCAGGTTTCTTGTGATTATGAAAATCTGATAACTGCTTTTTAACATAGTTCATTGTGTTTCCCCATTTAGGATGGCAGCCATTTCATCAAACAGACTTTTTAGTGAAGACTTCCAAACCAACGTTTGGGGGAGGATCTAACATTTTCATTCCAAACTGCTGGCTGGAGGTTTTTTTTTTTCCTCCTTTGAATGTTTAAATGGAAGAATATGAACCATAAACATTTTTATATGAAAACATAACTATGCTGTTTTATTGGCTGCATTGCAAGGAGTTGTTTGGCCCAAGGGCAGGCAGGGTAACAGTCCCAAGGTAGACTGCAGCCAATATTCTTTCTCTTTTCCTAACCACAGCAGTAATGGAAAATTGCAGCAGCTAGGTACATTACAGTGTGTTTTGACAAAGATCAAAACTTTCCCATCAACCCATGGTGACAGATCAATGCCCATCTGTGCCCATCTGCTTTTTTCTCACTGAAACAAGAAGTGATTAATATCTGGATGTAGTGTGTCTACTATAGGCAACTAGCTTCACAGCATAGTTAGTTAAAGGGTAGGCTTCAGGGGGCCAACGGCCTAGTGTGGTGGGCTAATATGCCACCTGCCACATGGGCGTCCCATATGAGTGCTGTTCAAGTCCCAGCTGTTCCACCTTCAATCCAGCTCCCTGCTGATGTGCCTGGAAGAGCAGTGAGGATGGCCCAGAGGATAGAAGATTCTCTCTCTCTCTTTCTCTGCTCTCTCTCTCTAAGTCAGGCTTTCAAATAGATAAATAACTATTTTTAAAAAAATTTTTTAAAGTGTAGTCTTCAGAAACATGATCAACTCTATAGGCATCTTGACTATATATTCAGCTGTTTCTTGCAAATTTTAACCTTTAGAGTAAAGATGTACCTGTTGGATTGTGGCTGGCTTGCCTCTGAGTGGATCTCCCCAAAGATTGGACCCATTTCTCAGGGAGCCTACATGCAAGACCCAGGGCCACCTGTTTGGCCAGAGTTCCTTTATATCTTGCCAAACTGCCTTTTCTTTTAAAAACCTATGTGGAAAATTCATGTTTGACTTTTCATAACAATATTTTCTCTTTGTTTGGTTTTCCCCAGTGATTTCATATCTGTGTGAAACACGCATCCCAAGAGACTTACATAGGAAGTGGAGACCAAAGCTGAAACAAACTCACACCCTTTTCTATGGCAGCCTATTTTAAAAACAGTGATTAAAAACAAAACAGAAGTCACCATGTTTTCTGCTAAGATACCATGCCCTAGGTTACTTAGAAAATTCCACCCTACACTGGCACGGGGTTTTTGCTGTTTATGATCTTAGTTTTCATTATTGGGACTTAATAAGTATATGTAAAACTTAAAGATATTTGAGGCTGCAAAGGAATCTCAGGAATTATGAGTGGTCTCAGGAAATGAAAGCTCAGTATTGTTTCTTCCTACATGGCTCCCAAGAGGGCTGCACGGTTTTTTACACCCTTGAATACAGTCTGCCATGGCACGTCTGTGGGCATCCACTCCCTTAAGACAAGACATAATAATAACCTATAAACTCCATAATCTCACGCAACAGGTCATTAGGATCTGTACTCCTGATAGTTCCCTTTTAGTGGAATCTTAAAGGAATTTTGAATCTCATTCTTTTACATTTTGTAACCATGAAATGAACTCTGATAATTAGAGACTATTAATATGCTAATTATTCTCACTATTATATATTTCGTGTGAAAGAAAGGTGAAAAAATGAAGAACTTGTCATTTCCTCACAGAAATTTAGTTTTGCTTAGTTCTATCTATAATTCTCCTTTTGCTTTTAAGAATATAACCAAGAGAAAATGCAATGAAACAAGAGAGGAAGTTGGTCAATGGAACAGTTTTAATGTAGCACTGAAAAAGATGTCAAGGTACTTAAAATAAGTTAAATAAGTCTCCAATGAATAAACTAAAAATTAATGTGAACTATTCCAGGATTTTATACACCTTTTTATTTTCCTATAGAAATAATGCAATAAATAAGTAGTGTTCCTTTAATTGGGTCAGCCCATAAAAGTATTTATATTGATAGAAATAAGATACATTTTGGTAATCAAATATTCTTATTCATAATGAAAAACAATTTTAAATACAGTTATAGTACAAATAAGCAAAACTTCAAAAATGTAATCAATAACATTTTTACTTCCCATGACCAGATTTGGCCCTTATATATGTTTGTTTGATGGAGCAGCTACTTTGGAGCCCATTTCATTCCTTCGACCTGCTTCTGTTTCAACAACTGCAGCTTCGCTGGAGATTTCCCTAAGAACTCAGTTACTTCCTTCATTGACAGGATCTCACCTCAGGCAGGTACAGAATTATTCCACCTTCTGCATTAGGACCTTTCTATGTCCTGGAGTCACTGGTGTGTGTGTGTGTGTGTCCCACTGCAGGACCGTGTTTATGTGCCCCATGACAAATGTCAGCCATCAGCCAACATGAGAGCCATAGTTCATCCATACTTCCTTCCTGTGCAATGCTCTGGAAGACATTTTCACTTCCCAGAAGTCTCAGCCAGAGTCTGTTCCCTGTAGCAGACATGGAGAACACCCTCCTTAACTGAGTTATCTTCTTTGGTCTCTTCTTGCTTTACTACTTCTGTTTCCTGGGATGGCCTCCCCTAGCCCCTGACCAGTGGCCAAGAGTTTATCCAGCCTCTCTTTTCAGGACAAGCTAAATTAGATCTATGACTTACACTGCTTAAGAAACATTTTGGGGGCCATAGTTATGGTGCAGTGGGTTAAGCTGCTACCTATGACATTGGCATCCCATACAATTGAAGGTTCAAGTCCAGGCTTCTCCACTTCCAATCCAGCTCCCTGCTAATGCGCCTGGGAAAGCAGAGGAAGATGGCCCAAGTACTTTGGCTTCTGCTACCCACATAGGAGATGCAGATGAAGCTTCAGGCTCCTGGCTTTAGCCTAGCCCAAACCTGACTCTTATGGCCCTTTGAGGAATAATCAGAGGATGGAAGATTTCTGTCTCGCTCTTTCTCTCTCTTCTCTCTGTCTCTGCCTCTCCCTCTATCTTTGTAACTGTGCCTTTCAAATAAACAAATAAAACTTTAAAAAAGAAACATTGTAAATTATTTGTACAAATTAAAAAAATAAAATAAAGATCAAAACATTTCATATTAAATTCTGTGTTTTGGGGGCCAGCACCGTGGCGCAGTGGGTTAATCCTCTGCCTGCGGCGCCGGCATCCCATATGGCCGTCGGTTCTAGTCCCAGCTGCTCCTCTTCCAATCCAGCTCACTGCTATGGCCTGGGAAAGCAGTAGAAGATGGCCCAAGTGTTTGGGCTCCTGTACTCACGTGGGAGACCAGGAAGAGGTTCCTGGCTCCTGGCTTCAGATCAGCGCAGTTCCAGTCGCTGTGGCCATCTGGGGAGTGAACCAATGGAAGGAAGATCTTTCTCCCTGTTCCCTTTGCCTCCCAACAACACCTCCGTTGGTCAGTGTTTTTCCCCAGGTAGAGTGATCCAGATCTTTATTCCTGAGGGAATCAGAGCCCTATAAGTGGTCTTGTTTATATAAGGTAGTTGTCATCTTTCACTGCAGTGAAATAGTGAAATAAGCAATAGAACTTATGCCTGTGGCTCACTGTATGTCTATTAACCAGAAACAGAGGCACTGAGATGACAAATGGCAAAATTGCAGGACTGTCCTATAGAACATGATATAGTTGCACATCGTATTTTGTGGGCATCATAATCTGAAAGGTGCCCCAAGATACCCTCTTTGTTCCACTTACATTCTTTCTTGCTCCTAACCTTAGAAGCAGTCACATTTCTTCTCTATAGACAGGGATAACCATTCAAATAAACAGCATACACAATTTTTTCCTGTTTACTATGCAACAAGAGATACAAAATATGGCCAAATGGCAGCTTCAGCTCCTAATTCAATTGACAACTGCTTATCTTCAGGAGGAAGCATTCTTCTCTTTAAGGTACCAAAACCCTAAAACCAGCAGCCTACAGAGTCACAATGAGGAGAAGCAAATAATTTGCGAACGTACTATTAAAACCAATAATGAGGGATCAATTTCTGTTTTCACAGCTTGGTTTCTGGGGTATGTTGTGGCTTTGGGGGTGGGGAGTAACCTTTATTCATTGATAGTTCAGAGCAGTATTTCTCAAACTTATTACCCTGCAATGAAACTTATTACCCTGCCTGTGGCTTACCATCAGAATTTCCATCAGGGCTCATTTATTCATTTCAAAACTTTCTGACTCAATGATTCGAGGGAAAAGTCAGATAATTTGCATTAGTAACACATACACAAGTGATGTTGAATACCAGGTGATATTGATGTCATTGGACTTAGGACCATGTTTTGAGAACTACATGCTTTGAAACTGTATCACATTCTACAGGACAGCACCACTCTTCTGCAATTTGTCCTATAGATGTCTGTTGCTGATTAATAGACACATGGTAAATCATAACCATGAGCCATGCTTATTTCACTATAAAATTGGATTTCAAATCAGAAGTTATGTGTGCAATAAACCATGACAGAATGCAAGGAAGATGGACTTACAATTTGTCATCCAAACTGGAATGTTTTTGAGATTGATGGGGCTATTGATGACACTGGGACAACAGCAGTAAATGGGGACTGGAATTAACCTTTGTGCAAGGTACTGAATATGTCCTGGATTTATGCACTAGCAAGTGTTAGGAATATTAGGCTGCTTAAGGCATTCGGATCTGGCTAAAAAGTCCATGAGAGTATTTCAGGCATGGAAAGCCAAGACACTCTGGGGGAAAAAAAATGACCTAAATGAAAGATCTCTGTGAGTGAGATCCCAGTGGAAAGAACGGGCCATCAAAGGAAGTACCTTTCTCTGAAGGGAGGAGAGAACTTCCACTTTGACTATGGCCTTGTCTAAATAAGGTCGGAGTTTGTGAACTCAGGAGGCTTCCATAGCCTTGGCAGCTCATGACAAGAGCCTTGAGTGATTACTGATGTCATAAATAAGAGTGTCAATTGTTAAGTCAACAACAGGAGTCACTGTGCATCTGCTCCCCATGTAGGACCTCTGCCCTTAATGTGTTGTACTATGAGAACTAATGGTAAAACTAGTCTTCAAACAGTACTTTATACTTTGTGTGTCTGTGTGGGTACAGTCTGTTGAAATCTTTATTCACTATATACTAAGTTGATCTTCTGTATATAAAGATAATTAAAAATGAATCTTAATGAAGAAAGGGATGGGAGAGGGAGTAGGAGATGGGATGGTTTGCGGGTGGGAGGGTGGTTATGGGGAAAAACCACTATAATTCAAAATTTGTACTTTTGAAATTTATATTTACTAAAGTTTTCTAAACAATTATAAAACTAAAAAAAAGGAATATTGGGCTGGAAAAGAAAATACAAATCCATAATATCCAGTACAGTAAGGACAAATTTATGTCTTTTCTATGATGACAGATGATAAAAGGTAAAAAATTAACCTGCTACTCTATAGCTTGTTGGCCCCTTCGGCTGTGATACCATATTAGAGGTTCAGGATTTATTGTTGCGTATAGCAGCTCGAACACCCTGCAGTGAGAGTCAGCACTGGCTATGAGAAGCCTACATTGTTGGGCTTGTGTATCATCTGCATTCACGTTTCTGTAGACACCTTGTTCATGAGTGAGCACGTGAATGGCTGGGTAAGAAGACGGACTCAAATGTGCACGATGGATCATCTCACCCACCTATTTATTAAGCCTCCTCCACCACTTTTTATTGAGTGAATTGGCTAAGATATTTTTGACAGCAACAAAATGAAGGTCTGTCTAGGACAGTTATTATTTCTATGTAATAGGAACTCCAAAAATAGTGTTGTTGCAGAGTTGGTTGATTAGATAGCTTAGAAATTTTATCAGAGGATCCAGACTCTCCATCTTTTTGCTTTGCCATCCTGATTGTATTTTCTTAGCTTATTTCATGGTTTTAACAGCTTTAACAATTTGTTCACTTATTCAAGAAGCAGGGGATGGAGAGAGAGGGAGAGGGAGGAGGAGAGAGAAGGAGGAGGAGGGAGAGGGAGAGAGAGAGGGAAAAGGAGAGGCAGAGAGAGAGAACGCTCCCATCTTCTAAGTCACTCTCAAAATGCTTGCAACAGCCGGGGCTGGGTTGGACTTCATGCCAGGAGCTGGTAACATAATCAAGGGCTTCTACAAGGTTGCAGGAACCCAATTACTTGAGCCATCACCACTGTGCGATGGGGTCTGCACTAAAAAGAATCTGTATTAGGAGCTGCAACTCGGCATGAGCATCTTAATCTCTAGGCCAAACACCTGCCACCTTTCATGGTTTTAAGAAGGCTATAGCTGTTCCAGGAAACATATCTTTATATACAACCATCTGGAGGCAGAAGAATAGACTATCTTTTATTTTCATTTTAATAGATAAAGAAACTCTTACAGAACTCACTCAACACTAGATTTCAATAATTTACTGAACAAAATTAAGTTGTGTGGCCCTGTGCAAGTCAAGCACTCAGAATAGAACCATCATGATTGCCTAGATTCAGTGCTTTTCGTGCTAGGGTAGAGAGGTGACCAGACAGGCAGAGTTAGACAGAGAGAGAGGGAGAGAGGAAGAGAGAGAGAGAAAGAGAGAAAGGTCTTCTTTTTTCCGTTGGTTCACCCCCTAAATGGCCACTACGGCTGGCGTGCTGCAGCGGGCACGCTGTGCTAATCTGAAGCCAGGAGCCAGGTACTTCTCCTGGTCTCCCATGCGGGTGCAGGGCCCAAGCACTTGGGCCATCCTCCACTGCACTCCCAGGCCATAGCAGAGAGCTGGACTGGAAGAGCAGCAACTGGGATAGAATCCGGCACCCCAACCGGGACTAGAACCCGGGGTGCTGGTGCTGCAGGTGGAGGATTCGCCTAGTGAGCCGCGGCGCCGGCCCAGCTTTCTCTTAAGCATTGGGTCACATGGTGGTGGTGGGGCTATATAGGTAAAGAATTGAAGTTTTGTCCACAAGAAAAGGAAATGTCTGTTGGGTTGACAACAATTGTAGTTTAAACTGTGGGTTGACTTAATGAGACCAGCCCCACACTTCCCAATCTCCCTGTAACCAAACCTCTGGTCTTACTCTTTTTCAATGACAATCTGACCAAGCCATTTGTTACTATCCGTCAGCCTCTAACTCTTTCCAGGGAAAACGGAAGATGATAAACCACTCAAAACTCTTCCACCTGGGAGATTTTTCCCTCTGTACCTTCATTCTGGCTGGACTGAGTAAACCTGAGTGGGACTGCAGCTCTCCACTTGAAAAGCTTACCATGCAGAGCTCATGTAAACTATGATAGACCTTTCTTCTTCTTCTTTTTTTTTTTTATCAGTTAACTGATAACAGAGAACTTTTCACAAATGTGTAAATGTTGTTGGTGGAAAGGTAGCAGGGTGGCACAAGTAAGAGAATTAGAAAGATGAGCCATCAGCGTGTGAAACTTGAACTCTCAGAGCCCACTCAGATGCACTCACTTATATACTATTTCCACTTGGATCTGTCTGACTCTATAGCTGGGTAGATCAGATAACACTCAGTTGACGACGGGCAGCTTATATTTCATAGTGACCTGGTTTCCAGCAGGGCCTAGTAGCAAACCAACGGCTATGCCTTCAGATAAGAATGGCTGCTCACTGGGGACGGTGCAGCTTTCCTGTGAACCGTGGTGTTTCTTCTGTGAACCTGGTATTTGCCTTTGAAACTCATTTGACTTTTGAATACCATCGGTTCCACTAGATCTTAAGGGCCAAGGGGCAAGTTTTAACTTAGACCAGCTGGAGAATCTTCCTCTGGACCCCATTCAAAGCTGTCAGCCTTTCAGGTTACTCAGGAAAGGGACCTGAAGGACATAGAAAATATGATATATACTGCTTCTAAAATCCAAAGATCACCATCAATCATAGTGCTTTTTTTAGATGTAGGAAACAAATTGTCCTTGACATTTGAGAGGATAAACTTGCATGTCACATAACACTGGATCCTAAGAAACTTCATTGAGTTACCATGGGATTTATTTCCACTTTCTGGCATGCATGGTCCCAGTCTAAAATACTAGCCACTTCCTGTTCTCCAGAGCTCATCAGCATATTATCTTCCCTGTAGCCCTGCATGATGAGATAACCAACTTCCTGTAGAACAACTCACAGCGCAGAGAATATAGAGTTAATATAGCTTTAGATAAAAATATATTTGTTCCCTCTTAGACAAAATTGAACTACTTCTTATGTTCTCTGTTTTTTGAAGAAAACAAAAAAGAATTCTCCAGGTTTACGCTTCAATCAATATGCCACAGTATATGCTGATTTGTTTTTATAAGGAGATTCCTTTGAAAGATCATATGTACTTGCAGCCCAAGTTGCTGCTTAATTTAGCCTACAGTCATTCCCCGGTATTCTCCAGCACTCAGCCGTCTTTTGCACTGACCAGGTGGAGAATTAAGTGGGGATCTGCTAGGAAGCACAGTGGCCCTCATCTCTATGATTTTCCAAGGGATGCAGTTAAAAAGATTTTTATTGAAGTATAACAGAATACTTTTTGATTTACTATTTTTCTGTGAAGTTAAGCTTTTGAGTTTTCACTAAGTCAGCCTTACCGTGATAACTATGCTAACCTCCATTCTATAAGTCACAGAGTCAGTATTAGAATTCTGCCAGCAGGCCGGTGCCGTGGCTCAATAGGCTAATCCTCCGCCTTGCGGCGCTGGCACACCGGGTTCTAGTCCCGGTCGGGGCGCCGGATTCTGTCCTGGTTGCCCCCTTTCCAGGCCAGCTCTCTGCTATGGCCCGGGAGTGCAGTGGAGGATGGCCCAGGTGCTTGGGCCCTGTACCCGCATGGGAGACCAGGAGAAGCACCTGGCTGCTGGCTTCGGATCAGCGCGATGCACCGGCAGCAGTGCGCCAGCCGTGGCGGCCATTGGAGGGTGAACCAACGGCAAAAAGGAAGACCTTTCTCTCTGTCTCTCTCTCTCTCTCACTGTCCACTCTGCCTGTCAAAAATAAAAAAATAAAAAAATAAAAAGAATTCTGCCATTTGCTGAGGTCATTTATCCTAGGATCCAGAAATGGGGAAAGTAATCCTGGCAAGGTTTCACAACCTATTGAAATGCATCAGTTAGTGTTTAGCACGCTGGACCAGCATAAGTATTTTAAGCAGAATGTTAACATAGGTAATTTTTTTTTTAATTTTTTTTTTTTGACAGGCAGAGTGGACAGTGAGAGAGAGAGACAGAGAGAAAGGTCTTCCTTTTGCCGTTGGTTCACCCTCCAATGGCCGCCGCGGCCAGCGCGCTGCGGCCGGCGCACCGCGCTGATCCGATGGCAGGAGCCAGGAGCCAGGTGCTTTTCCTGGTCTCCCATGGGGTGCAGGGCCCAAGCACCTGGGCCATCCTCCACTGCACTCCCTGGCCACAGCAGAGAGCTGGCCTGGAAGAGGGGCAACCGGGACAGAATCCGGCGCCCCGACCGGGACTAGAACCCGGTGTGCCGGCGCCGCTAGGCAGAGGATTAGCCTAGTGAGCCACGACGCCGGCCTGCATAGGTAATTTTTATGCACTTGCAAAATAATTGGAAAGGCTCATGAGGCAGGTATCAGAAAGTTAACAACAAAACAACTAAGTTCGAGACCATAACACCAGAGCTACAAACAGTAAACCTGGAGTATTTTCCACTGCATAATAAATTAGACCCTCAGTAAGTTGACTATCTATTTTTGTCTTGGCAACTCCATTAATATAGAGCACTTCTGGAGATTTTGAGGGTTACATCATTTTGAATACCATTCCAGCTCTATTGATATTTCTATGGCCAGCATGCTTACCTTGACTGTAGCAGTTGGTGCCACAATATGCCTTTTCCCCTGTTAGCATCACTATGCAATCAGGATCCTTTTACAACGTTGTGTTGTTACCACAGGTCATGGAGAAGAACCACCAAAATGACTTTTAAGGAGCTGGGACTTGGCCACACTAAGCAATGCTCCAGCTCCTGGTATAGAAAATGTTTTCTGGCCGGTGCCATGGCTCACTTGACTAATCCTCCACCTGTGGTGCCGGCACCCCAGGTTTTTCTCCCAGTTGGGGCGCTGGGTACTAGTCCCGGTTGCTCCTCTTCCAGTCCAGCTCTCTGCTGCAGCCCTGGAGTGCAGTGGAGGATGGCCCAAGTTCTTGGGTCCTGCACCCGCATGGGAGACCAGGAGAAGCACCTGGCTCCTGGCTTCGGATCAGCGCAGTGCCGGCTGTGGTGGCCATTAGAGGAGCAAACCAACTGAAGGAAGGCTGTTCTCTCTGTCTCTCCCTCACTGTCTGTAACTCTCTCACTGTCTGGCTCTGCTTGGAAGAGAAGAGAAGAGGAGAGGAGAGGAGAGGAGAGGAGAGGAGAGGAGAGGAGAGGAGAGGAGAGGAGAGGAGAGGAGAGGAGAGGAGAGGAGAGGAGAGGAGAGGAGAGGATGTTTTCTGATCATTACTTTCTCCATCTTGAAGAAGAAAACTGTTACGAAATAGGTGAGCAGATCATGTGTAATATGTACCCCAACATTCATATCTCTACAAGCTTTTATGTTCTCCCCCCTATTATAACAAGAAATTTCTAGCATCTCAGGTTTACCTGATATGAATGTTGACTTGAGCTGTTGAGAAAAGCTCAAAAGAACATATAATTTAAACAACTTCCAACTGCTTGAGCCAGCATATTAAATCCAGAATCTCCTGTAAGTACATCACTATTGATAAGTTCCATCCTGATTGATTACTTCTGTGGTTGTGCTCTTCCTGCCTTGGACTATTACCCGCAGAATGCATTTATACAATATTCTCCATAGTTTACTGACACAGCCTAGCCATCTTTCACATTCTGTTCCTGGAAGTGGCTTTGTAATTGATCTGAGGCATACACATTTCTGTCTGCTACATGTCTCGTGATCTTCTGGTGGGAGCAGGGTGTGAGAATTGACTGGCCTTGTAAAACCATTCTCTAGGCTGTCTGCTGAGTACATTGAGGACCTCTCAGACTACACAGAAACAGTATCTCCAGACAAGAATATCATTTTAACTAAAAATAATAAAACTTGTGTGAAACATGTCTAGTGAGTCAGAATGTTTATTATACAGCATAGTAAGAATTCTAAATCAGTGATACGTGTAAGCTCCATCCCTACTTACTCAGTTTTCTTGTTCTGTCCTCTGTGTATACTTTTTGTCCTCAACCTGTCTACAACTCATGGCACACAAATCCTCCCATTTCAAATCTGCATCAATAACACTCAGCAGAAAAACAGCATCCACAGAATAGCTTTCAATATTGGGTTCCAGAACCAATTACTAATAATGGGTAGGAAATTAAAATGATAGCTCAATCTAATAGGATTTACCCCAGTACATGAGGATATATTGAAAATCTGGATAAAAAATGCAGTTTCCATTAGAAAGAAGCAAGGATAAAGCCCGCCTGGTATAGAACATGCTGTATGGTGTGACATCTACTGAGTCTAAGAAAAAAATAGTCTTGGGGACCAGCATTGTGGTATAATAGGTAAAGCCACTGCAATTTCTATGAGCACCAGTAGAACTCCCCACTGCTCCACTTTCAATCCAGTTCCCTGCTAATGCACCTGGATGAGCAGCAGAAGATGGTCCAAGTGGTTGGGGCCCTGCACCCACCTGGGAGGCATGAAAGAAGCTCCTGGCTCCTGGCTTCAGTCTGGCTCAGCCAGCCATTATGGCCATCTGGGAGTGAACCAGCAAAAGAAAGATCTTTCTCTCTGCTTCTTCCTCTCTCTCTGTCTCTGTCTCTCTCTCTCTGTAACTCTGCCTTTCAAATAAATCTTGTTTTTAATATTTATTTATTTACTTACACAGAGAGAGAAGCAGAAGCAGGGAGGGAGGGAAGGAGGGAGGGAGAGAGAGAGAGTGTCTTCCATCCGCTGGTTCACTTCCCAACTAGCCGCAACGGCCAGAGCTGTGCTGATCCAAAGCCAGAAACCAGGAGCTTCTTCTGGGTCTCCCACTAGGGTGCAGAGGCCCAAGTACTTGGGCCATCTTCCATTGCTTTCCCAGGCCATAGCAGAGAGCTGGATTGGAAGTGGAGCAGTCAGGACTTGAACTGGCGCCCATATGGGATGCCGGCACTGCAAGTGGTGGTTTAACCACTATGCCACAGAGCTGGCACCATCAAATAAATCTTTTAAAAATGTTCTCTCATATCTACTAGTTAAATAAGAATAATTAAAATGTAGTATTTTTAGAGCTCATGCTCAATCTTGGAAATAAATGCATTTTTTTTCTCATTTTTACTCTCCACGACAACTCTGCTTTGGCATGATAGGGCATTCCCTTCCTAGTGGAGAGTCTATTTCTTTTATATCCTTGGCTATTTACACCGATTTAGCTGGATATGTGCTTACCAAATGACTACCACCTACCTGCCTAAGTAAAGAATACAATTCAATTTAAATGACAAAATAGGTTAAATGAAATAAGGGGAGGAGGCAGTGTGTACACCTTTTCATTACATCCACACTTTCTATAAGTACACCTTTTGATGTACTTGTTTCAAAAGCATATTTTTGAGATAAAGATATACTTTTGGAATGCTTAAGTACAGCTTTAAATACATGTTTGGAAGTGCCTATACTTCTTTTTTTTTAACTTTTATTTAATGAATATAAATTTCCAAAGTACAGCTTATGGATTACAATGGCTTCCCCCCCATAACGTCCCTCCAACCCGCAACCCTCCCCTTTCCCACTCCCTCTCCCCTTCCATTCACATCAAGATTCATTTTCAATTCTCTTTATATACAGATCAGTTTAGCATACATTAAGTAAAGATTTCAACAGTTTGCTCCCACACAGAAACATAAAGTGAAAAATACTGTTTGAGTACTAGATATAGCATTAAATCTCAATGTACAGCACACTAAGGACAGAGATCCTACATGAGGAGTAAGTGCACAGTGACTCCTGTTGTTGACTTAACAAATTGACACTCTTGTTTATGGCATCAGTAATCACCCTAGGCTCTTGTCATGAATTGCCAAGGCTATGGAAGCCTTTTGAGTTCACCGACTCTTATCATATTTAGACAAGGCCATGGTCAAAGTGGAAGTTCTCTCCTCCCTTCAGAGAAAGGTACCTCCTTCTTTGATGACCTGTTCTTTCCACTGGGATCTCACTCGCAGAGATCTTTCCTTTAGGTTTTTTTTTTCCCCCCAGAGTGTCTTGGCTTTCCATGCCTGAAATACTCTTATGGGCTTTTCAGCCAGATCCACATGCCTTAAGGGCTGATTCTGAGGCCAGAGTGCTGTTTAGGACATCTGCCACTCTATGGGTCTGCTGTGTATCTCACTTCCCATGTTGGATCATTCTCTCCCTTTTTGATTCTATCAGCTAGTAGTTGCAGACACTAGTCTTGTTTCTGTGATCCCTTTGGTTCTTAGTCCTATCATTATGATCAATTGTGAACAGAAATTGATCACTGGGACTAGTGAGATGGCATTGGTACATGCCACCTTGATGGGATTGAATTGGAATCCCCTGGTATGTTTCTAACTCTACCATTTGAGGTAAGTCAGCTTGAGTATGTCCCGAATTGCACATCTCTTCCCTCTCTTATTCCCACTCTTATATTTAACAGTGATCACTTTTCAGTTAAGTTTCAGCACTTAAGAAGAATTGTGTATTGATTACAGTATTCAACCAAAAGTATTAAGTAGAACAAACAAAAAAATACTAAGAGAGATAACATATTAAGTTATTCATCAACAGTTAGGGCGAGGGCTGATCAAGTCACCATTTCTCATAGTGTTTGTTTCACTTTAACAGGTTTCCTTTTTGGTGCTCAGTTAGTTGTCACCTATCAGGGAGAACATGTGGTATTTGTCCCTTTGGGATTGGCTTATTTCACTCAGCATAACGTTTTCCAAATTCCTAACAGGAAGAATAATTGTGTGTTAATTACAGAGTTCAACCAATGGGGAAGTACCTATACTTCTTAAAACAACATTTTCCAAGTTTGGTGGCTTAAAAATGGTCACAAAATTGTTTACAGCCACTTTTATCAAGAAGTGGAATCTATTTGCTCCTTAAATTTGAGCTGGCCTTGTAACTTGCTTTGACAAATAAAAAGTCATCTATTGCTAAATGACGATTTGCGACTTCTGAAAAAGCCCTCAAGAGAATTTAGCAGCTTCAACTCCAACCTTCTTTGGAATCTTGACACCACGTTAAGACTGAACTAGTCTGCTGGAGGGGCTGTGTGGAGGGAACCCAGGCATCCTAATCATTAATCCCAACTAGTTGCCAACTTATTTCAATCAAGTAAGGCCAGCTGGCACCATGTGGAACAGAGAAGAGTTGTCTCAACAGAGACTTGCACAAATTACTGACTCAAGAATTAAGAACAAATAAATGGTCATTATTTTAAGCCACTAAGTTTTGAAGTAGCTTTCATGTAGTAATATATAACTGATACTCTAAGCCTGTCTTAGTTTTCATTTTTTTTTTCAGTTATCTTTCTATTGTCTTTTTAGTAGGGTTTGTTGAGGAAGCAGACTAAAAAGAGTGCTGTGGCCGGCGCCGTGGCTCACTAGTGCTGTGACCACCTTGCAGCGCCGGCACACTGGGTTCTAGTCCCGGTTGGGGCGCCGGATTCTGTCCCGGTTGCCCCTCTTCCAGGCCAGCTCTCTGCTATGGCCCAGGAGTGCAGTGGAGGATGGCCCAAGTGCTTGGGCCCTGCACCCCATGGGAGACCAGGAGAAGCACCTGGCTCCTGCCATTGGATCAGCGCGGTGCGCTGCCTGCAGCGTGCCAGCCGCGGCGGCCATTGGAGGGTGAACCAACGGCAAAGGAAGACCTTTCTCTCTGTCTCTCTCTCTCACTGTCCACCCTGCCTGTCAAAAAAAAAAAAAAAAAAGTGCTGTTATTTGACAACACTTGATTAGAAATAAAAAAAGTAGGTATCTTAAAAAGCAGAATAACTTAAACACTCAATCCTATTCTATGTCAAAAAAGCAGAAATAAATTATAGACCTGTGTGGGGTGATAATATAAGTAACTCCCTGCATTTCTGTAAAATATGATGTGACTGCCCAGAGCAGGGATGGGGATAACATTGCTCCACTCCTCTTTACTGCAACACCTAATGAGCGGGAGGTACTTTTGGATGATGGTTAGGTGGGGGAGTCAAGGTGAAAATGGGGAGGTGAAGTTTCCATGAATAAACAAGATAAAACTCTCAAATAACATTAAAAATGTGCATTTAACTTTATCCCAGCATTCTTAAGATGCCTATCATGTTCTAATGAAACTGCATCATTCGATAATGATGTGTGTAATTTATAAATACATATATCTATGTTGAGCAAATGCTCAAAATTTTTCCATTTGCACATGTGAATGATCAGAAACTGTAGAGGATGGGCTAGGAAGCATGGTTGCCCTTTTAAGAGATGAGGTCTCGGCTGGCGCCGTGGCTCACTAGGCTAATCCTCCAACTGCAGTGCCGGCACCCTGGGTTCTAGTCCCAGTTGGGGTGCCGGGTGCTAGTCCCAGTTGCTCCTCTTCCAGTCCAGCTCTCTGCTGTGGCCTGGGAGGGCAGTGAAAGGTGGCCCAAGTACTTGGGTCCCAGCACCCGCATAGGAGACCGGGAGGAAGTACCTGGCTCCTGGCTTCGAATCAGCATAGCGCCAGCTGTGGGGCCATTAGGGGAGTGAACCAACGGAAGGAAGACCTTTTTCTCTGTCTCTCTCTCATTGTCTATAACTCTCTCTCTGTCTCTCTCTCTCACTGTCTGACTTTGCCTGGCCAAAAAAAAAAAAAAAAAAAAGAGCTCTCTACTGTGGGGAGCAACTCGGACTAGACTAAGTTACTGGAATTAAGACTTATTCTATGCATCTGCTCTCCCACAATATGGTGCTGGGAGAGGAGTAAACAGCTTCTACGCAGCTGTCTCTTGCCAACTTGAGTGATGACCTGCAGGAGCTGATCCTGCTCCTGATTGGAGGAGAGCAGCGTACTCGGCATGTGGGTAGCAGAGTTGGGATTGGTGGAAGAGGACTATAAAGGAGGAGAGAGACAACATGCACGAGGAACATCTAAGGGGAACACCTGAGCAGCCCCCAAGAGAGCCGGCCGGCAGTGTGCCGCTCCCCTGCGGAAGTGGGGAATGTGGCAGGGGGAACCACCCTTCCACAGAGGTGGAAGGGACGGTAGCCAACCCGGGAAGGACCAGCAGCAAACCCGGGAAGGGCCGAGCAGACAAAAGAACAGCGCAGGGTCCTGTGTCGTTCCTCCGCGAAGAGGGGGAGCGACACTCTACCTGCCATGCAACATAAATGAAGACACACATGCCCCATGACAAAGGCACTGGGAAATCATCAAGTCACCACCATCCCTAGTGAATGTTCATTGACCTACTCTGTGATATGATGGTGGAACAAACTGTTTAGAGGAAACAAAGATGTTTTCTTGCCTAATCCTGGGTATATCCAATTATCTTGGAGCTACCCTTTTGGGTGATGTCTGATGTTATGGTCTAAAAATCTGTTACTTTAGGATCATTCGAAGGGTTTACACCTATTACTACTGCTATAAATATGTCCCTGGAGTTATCTTGCCTACTGGATCATTTCTGAGTGACTTAATCAGACTTGCGTGGCTTGGCGTGGTTTTTAGCACCTTGCCTAGGTTCCCTCTAATTTCAAGCAGAGGGTTTACCACCCTGGGCCATCTTACACCACCCTTTGTCTGGCTGTGTCCACTGCAGACATTATGTTACCCTTTTGGCTATTTGTATATTTCTTCACTTACTCGTTTTCCCCAATTATTTTTATTCATAATTTACTGGTTTTTAAGTATCTACCACAGCCATTTTCATATTGTTCCCTGTTTTATATGTCATTTTCCTCTTTGCCTTCTCTCACCACCACCACATCTGCTTTCCTCTCTCATTTTTCCCCATTCATTTGTTCCCTGCTGTTCTGTTTTCCTTTGTTCAATACAGAACATTGGCCGGAAGCTTCCCTGTTGCTAAGTAACCATATCACCCACGCACACCCTATCCCACTCTCAACTCATTTCTTCTTCTGCTTTAATAAGCTCATGGGGCCAAGTGATCTCTGTAAGAAAATGAAGGGCACTGCTGTCTTCTCTTCACAAGTCAGGGATGTATACCTTCCCATACCCTCCCTCTTCGCACTAGATTTTGGTTTCTTGTTTTTTTGATACTTCAACCCACGCTGTAAGATGACGCTAAGAAAGTACAAAACATCCCTTTGAGCTTACACAATTTATGGAAGAGAGGAAGAGATACAATTTCTGTCAATGGAACTGTAGAAGAGAAAATGGTTGAAGTTCAGCTATAAGGCATGGCATGGGCTCATTAAGGGCTTGTGCATAAACCCCGAACCAAATCCATCTCTCCCTAGTAAGAAATTTCCACTACAAACCCAGTTAGCTAGAAAGTCACTCTTACAGACCTTTATTCTGTTGAGTTGTAAGAAGTTGTTAATGGCATGTTATGTGTAGTTTGCACAAAATAAAGAACAAAAACAATGCAAGAAGTTATTATGCAGTTTTCCAAATTCCAGTCCTTTTCCAGACACCAATCTGACATGGCATTTGTGCCAAAAGCATAATTGGAGGTGTGGCAGCCCTTCACACAGGTGTTCTTAAGGGATTCCAAGTCCTCCAGCACATTTTAATCATTTAATGGGAATGGTAACTCCATATGACACAACACTAGCACAGAGGCACAGCAGATCTGAAGAAATCTCCTTTCACCCTTGCAATGCCATAAATAATTTCCCTCCCTGGTGTGAATTCTTTCTCTGCCCTTGTGCATGTATGCAATGCCTGGGAGGCCTTCTTTGCTAAGCCCACCCCGCATTGTTGCTCTCGGCTTTCTGCCTGCAGTTAGCACTGTGCTAATTGGTGGCGTCGGGAGCAGCTCTGCCAGTAGTATTACACTGTTTCATGGAGGTGCCTGGCCCAGATCTTCAGGTACAGCTCTTCGTATGGGAAGGACTTGAATCCTGCTTGTGAAGTTCAACACATTGTGTCACACTGAATCCTAGAACTCAGATACTCAGACAAGAGGGTTATTTTTTATTTCACTTTCTAGAGGAAGGGAACAGTAGTTTTCTTTATATTAAGCTCCAAGTTCATCTGCAGTCAAAATCCCAGAAATGACGCTTCTGTGTTTCTATCATTATCCTGAAGTACACACTGAAAAGCAAGAGCTTTTTTGTCAGGACCTGTTCATGTTCTGAAAGTGGAATCCTGTGAAACTACACGCACTCTCAGGCATTCTAGGAATGCCTGAGCAGAGCCGGAACCGACAAACTACCGCGCTCTTCCAAAACAGAGCCCCTTTGAGAGGGTAGGTCTTCTGAGAGGCTCCGAACGTTTTAATATTACTTCAGTTTTTATTTTAAGGTAATCTCATCTAAGGAAACATGTATTTGAACTTCCTAGAATTTTTATTTCATATTCTGCTTATTTTAAGCAACAGAATTTACAAAATATTCACCATCTTTCAGAATTCAGTTCTCGTTGAACTCTTCTCTGCACTCTAAGGCACCAGTAGCACCACTATGGCATATTAACCTCGCTTACTTACACTTCTGTACATTGAATTCCTTTTCCCTTCCATTCTCCTCACCGATGTGGTCTACGAGGTAAGAGTTCCTCCTGGCACTGAAAACTGTTCTCCCTTCTCAGAACACAGACTAACTTTGCACCTAAAACATCTACCTGGTGAGATTTACCCAGTGTGCAGGAGGCCTCTCGCTTTTTTTGACCTCTCAAATTGAAGGATCCCTCTGTTCACCTCGGCCACACCATTATCACGTGGCACTGTTTCACGAATGACACAGTGGAAGTTTTTCTTCCCGGTCATAACTCCTTCCTCTTCCAGCTTTGATTTAGCTGCTCTTCACACACTTTCCAACAGGACTTTCACCCATGAGTTCAATCTGTATTCTTTCCCTGTAAGCCTCCTCCTGTCCACTCTCTTTAACTGGGCTCCCACAATCCATCTCTTCGATCACTTCTCTAGTATCTCGATTTCATTTCCCTCCCTCATTGGCCTGGCAAATGTGTGACCTTGAATGAGCTCATCTTCATGTCTTCCCTGTCTGCTCCCAGGCTAATGAGGTCTCTAGGGGAGATGACATAACATGAGTTTTATTCCAACTCCATGGCACAGTGCACTGGTCCCTCTAGGCTGCCCACCTTCTCTCCTGTTTCCCTATCATATGCATCCCCATCTACTTTTTGTAGACCATCATTCACTCATTTACTCATCCATTCCCAAAATGTTTACTGCATGCTAACAGTAACAGCATGCTGCATTCTGGGAGATAACTGTGAGTGAGACAGTCAAGGTCAGCTTTCTCAGACTTCTGAAGGTCTAGCCTGGAATAATGAAATGGTAATAATCCAGTGAAATGCTTCATTTGGAGTTAATGTTTGGAAAGAATGGCAAATTGACGGAATACTTACTATTAGGAATGGGATAGGATGGTTAGGGGAAAAAAAGGAAGGCAGCCTGGAGAGACCTGGTGCAGAACAGGGAAGACATGAAGATGAACTCATTCTTGGTTGCGTTTTACCACACTAATGAGGGGCAGGAGTTGAGATACTAGAGAAATCTTATCAACAATGTAATATTTCAGATTTAAAAGTCTTACACTATATGTGGAACCTTTGATAACAATTTATTTTCTAAACAGATCATGTGACTCTCCAGAAAACTATTCAACAGTTAAAGGGGATCCACCTTCTCCAAAACTGCTTGTATAGTTTTGCAATAGATACCTAAAATACTAACCTGCTAATATTTAGTTATTTGTACTTTTTGTTTTTTAACAAGATAGGAATCAAAAATAGAAATATTCTGGTTTTTAAATGTAAACATTACAGAAGTATTCAGAATAAAATGAACTCCCTCACCATTCCTCCTCGCTTTTGCATTCCCACTCCCTATATATAATCCTGTTAAGATCTGTAATCCTGTTAGATCTGTAATTGATGCACAGTTATTCTTAAGTGTTGAAAATTAACTGAAATGTGATCCCTGTTGAACATGGTGGTGGGAATGGGAGAGGGAAGAGATGTATAATTTGGGACATGCTCAGGCTGACTTGCCCCAAGTGGTGGAGTTGGAAGCATACCAGGGGATTCCAATTCAATCCCATCGAGGTGGCATGTACCAATGCCATCTCACTGTTCCAGGTGATCAGTTTCAGTTCACAGTTGGTCATGGTGAAGGGACTGGGAGTCAAAGGGAACACATAGACAAGTCTAGTACCTGCTAACACTAACCGATGGAGTAAATAAAGGGGAGAGTGATCCAACATGGGAAGTGAGATACTCAGCAGACTCATAGAATGGCAGATGTCCTAAATAGCACTCTGGCCTCAGAATCAGCCCTAAAGGCATTCGGAGCTGGCTGAAAAGCTCATGAGAGTATTTCAGGCATGGAAAGCCAAGACACTCTGGCAAAAGATCTCTGTGAGTGAGATCCCAGTGGAAAGAACAGGTCTTCAAAGAAGGAGGTACCTTTCTCTGAAGGGAGGAGAGAACCTCCACTTTGACTATGACCTTGTCTAAACAAGATAAGAGTCGGAGAACTCAGAGGGCTTCCATAGCCTTGGAAACTCATGACTGGAGCATAGGGAGATTACTGATGCCATAGACAGGAGTGTCAATTGGTAAAGTCAACAACAGGAGTCACTGTGCACTTACTCCTCATGTAGGATCTCTATCCTTAATGTGCTGTACATTGAGATTTAATGCTATAACGAGTACTCAAACAATATATTTCACTTTGTGTTTCTATGGGGGTGCAAACTGTTGAAATCCTTACTTAATGCATACTAAACTGATCCTCTGTAAAAAAAAAAAAAAAGAAAAAGAAAAAAAAAAAAAGAAATTATCAATTCCCAACTTGACTCTCACTGGGATTAAACATGACAATAGGTCTGCTCTGATTTCATCATCATTTAAAAAAATCATCTATTATTTTTCACTTTATGTTTCTGTGTGGGAGCAAACTGTTGAAATCCATACTTAACGTATACTAAGCTGATCTTCTGTATATTAAGATAATCGAAAATGAATCATGATGTGAATGGAAGGGGAGAGGGAGTGGGAAAGGGGAGGGTTGTGGGTGGGAGGGACGGTATGGGGGGGAAGCCATTGTAATCCATAAGTCGTACTTTGGAAAATTATATGCATTAAATAAAAGTTTAAAAAAAAAAAAAACAACAGTAAAAAAAAAAATAATCCTGTTAAGATGTGCATCCATCTAGTTCCCATTTCCATAAGTTTATACACCAAAAATGTTTGCAGACCTACACCTACATGTCCAAACTGTGGAAGCTGCATAGTTAAATAACCTTTTTGACAAGGAAAAAATTATATAGATACATATATGCATACAAGAAAGGTGTGTTTTCCTTTAACTTGAAATAAACTTTATTACCTAAAAAACAAATCATTTGACCTACTTTTGATTTTATTCAGCTATTTTCTATAAGCTGATAAGAAAGCTACTGGATAAAGAATGTTAATGATCCATGGAACAACACAAAGAACTTACTTCCTGACTCAATGTTTGTAACAAGTTATTTTGGAAGTTAGGGAACTCAACAGAGAGGATCTGTAGGGACAGATAAGGACTCTACCAAACACTTTTATCATAAACTTGGTGTTTACCTATATGAAGTGTAAACTATCTTTGGCTATTGATAGCATAATTTCCAAAAAATGTTTTTAGTACTATAGAAAGTCATAACCTGTAGTTAATACAGGACTGACAGATAGTAAATTGAGCTAACTGAACATACAGGGACCAATACTCACTGGGTAGTGTCTCAATATTTTTCTTTCTTTCCTGCAGCTATGGCTTAGATGTGGACCATTTCCTAAGGATTCCCATGTTAAAGGCTGGGTCTCCAGGGGAGAGCTGTTGGGAGGTGGTGGAACCTTTAGGAGATGAGGCCTGGTGGGAGGTCCTTAGTTCATTGGGACTGTGCTCTCAATGGGAGTTCTTGAGTGACCTTGAGTTCTGAGAGGGCTGTTGAAAAACCCTGAACTTGGGCCCTGCCCACTGTCTCTGCCTCCTGGTTCATCATGGAATACCTCCTCCTGCCAAGAGTACCTCACCAGAGCTAAAGCCTGTGCCACATGATTTGGGCTTTGAATCTCCAAAACAGTGAGCTAGATAACCTTTTACTCTTTTTAAGTTAGCTGCCTCGGGTATTTTGTGACAGTCAAGGAAAATGGACCTAAAGTAATTTATAGCCCCTGTGACAAGAATTCAGTGCAACTTTTAAATTTGACCTAGCTTTTACAGTTGCTGTTTGTTCGTTGCAGCAAGACAAATAATAACTTCTGACCATTTCTAAAGGCAAAAAGAAAGTCAATTTCTTCCACAATGTGCAGAAGTGAGTGCACAATTTGGGACAGGATTATGCAGTACATATTCCACATCTTAGTCTGCTGAAATCCTTTATGTAGTACCTGTTTATCTACCAGGCTTTTAAACTCCTCATTCGATTCTACAATGAAAAAGCACTATAATTCATTAAATAACTTTCTTGTTATTTAATTTTATTTCTTGTTATAACAAACATGCTCTAATGAGATACTTATGCATTTATTTTTCTTCATGTATCTAAGTATTTCTGTAAGATATATACCTAGAATTAAAATTTTTAGGTAAAAAGGCCTATTTTTGTTTATATGTATAAATACAAACTTTTACACGTTAAAATTGCCAAAGCATACAAAAAGTTAATTCACAGAACAGCAAATCTAAACCAACAAACACAGATTAAAAATACTCAAATATATTAATAGCCAGGAAAATAAAAATTAAACAATGGGATATTACTTAATGGCAAACATTTAAAAGATCAATAAAACCTAATACTGGTGGAGATGTGGGAAAAAGAGTTGCATTAGCATTTTTGAAAAGCAATCTGGCTACATCTGTTAAAGTTATAAATACATGTAAACTTTGACCAACAAATCTACGAACTATTAAAGCCCAATCCCCTAAAAATAGAAGGCCAAAGGTCAGAATATATAAACAAAGCTGTTTTGGGCAATGTTTATTTCATTCTACAAATATTTATTAAAAGTTTGACTTTGTTGCCTTCACTTCAAAGACAAACAAGGCCGAGGGTCTGCCCTTCCAGTTTGCTCACAGGCTGTAGAGGAGACAATGGTTGGAGTTCATGAGAAAGGTACTATGGAAGCAAACCAGGCCTAGGAGGGAGGGGTGCAAAGACTGCACTGAAAAGCAAACTTTGGGGACTGTAACACATAATATGCTTCCCAGACCTTTGATTACGTGGTGTAGGCCAGGAAAGTAGAACAGAGTGAAGACAGTAAAGGTACTTGCGTATGGGGAACACAGGACCCACGAACTTGTCAAACAGGTTGGTGTCCCTAAAAGTCACACGTACTTACGTACTTGAATTTTTGCAGTGGAAATGGAGACAGAATATGAGGTGAATCACTGAAAAAATGTATTTCCTTTTAGGGAACAGATCTAAAGAGTCTGTATTTAAGTGGTGGACAAAGTGCTCTTTTGCTCCTAAGCCTCATACGCAATACACTCGGTAAAGATGTTTGCTGAATCAAACAAGTCATCACGGGATGAGCATACTAACCAACTGTAGCCCAGACAGACTTAATTTCAGTCAGAAATGTCTCCCATTCGAGCCTTTTCCGCAAACAGGCCTTTGTCCTTTCCTTCTTATTTCCTCCCTTCCTTCCCTTCTCCCTACTCCTCTCCTTTCCTCCCTTTCGTTCGTTTCTTTCCCCAGCATTTTTCAGAGGAAAGTCTGCAGTCAAAGTGGAGTTTTAAATCCTGTTACCCTCATTTTGACCCCATTATTTCACCAGTTAACGACGAGGCAAAATCATCAGCTCTTAAATCATAAAGTTTAAAGGCAAAACAACCAGTGCTGAGCAATCTTAAAAACAAGACTGCTACATAGGAAAAGAATCGCTAACATTCAAAGCAAACGCACACAACAGGCAGTTCTTTAGAACCTGGTAATGCAGGATAACCCCACTTCGGTGAGAAGCAGATCTCAGGAAGAGGTTTTCAGCCAGCAAGGAAACAAGAACGGCGCGTTTGGAAGGCCCATTTGCTCCCTGACTGTTGTGAACTGCGGCAAACATTAGCACTGGTTCTTTCATGCAAAGGTTGGGACCTCCATAGAATAATGAAAATGTTCCCAGGAGTTAACTGCTGCCTGGCATTGCTCCCATATCAACAGCAAAACAACTGCATAGCAACCTACATTTGCCCAATTCCTCACTCATTCCTGCTTGTCCAGGGAATACAGCCCTGTAGACCCCGTCTGCCTGGTGAAGTATGTCAAACAGGAGTGGAGTCTACATGCCAAATCAGGGAGCCAGGCTTGCTGGCATTTCCCAGCGCATGCTGCTCACCACGTGGCTTCCTGGAGCGCTGCCTCTCCCCTCCCCCATTTCCTCAATGCAGACAACATGTAACAAACATTAGCAAGTAGGTGTGTGTGAGCTCCCAACTGCCCAAGCACCCTTTAGATCCAGTGACCTGTTTTTTGAATCATAGGAGACACTTCCCAGTTTGTTTTCTGCATTCTCAGAAATACAGAGTTCCCAGCGAAAGCAGAAGAACTGTCACTTCTGAAACAAAGAAAAACCACTCTGCAGACTGCTTTGCAGGCCCACTGGCCATCTGTGTATTTCCTTACGGCAGCGCTGCTCTATCTGGCACTCCAGCCACGGGACCATTGCACGGATGCAGACTTAGCGCTTCTCCTCTGTTCCAGAGCATGTTCCCTTGAACTCGATCATCTGCTTCTCAGTAAGAAGTAGAAAATAGTATTTAGAAAATAAAACTAGCAAGTGACTCGCAGTGAATAAAAACAAAGCAGGGTGCAAGTTGTCAGCATCTTTAAGATAAAAACAACATAAAATGCTCCACAATGGGAGAAACAACTCACTTTTTCAAACCTCCTGAAGGGACGTCTTCAAGTGATAGGCAGGAGATGGGTAGGTGGGGGTTAAGTTAAGCTCAAGTAAATTCAAGAGGCAAGAGCACCAGCCTCATCATGCATATTCATAAGCGGCAACCTGAGCTCCAGTGCAAAACCACAGTGTGACTGTGTTTCCTGCACACTTTGCATCCCGCACTGCCAGGAAATACTGCAACACTGAGGAGATTGTGCCTTACCGTGTAGCATGGTTCAGAAGAATGACAATTGTTCATTGACAACTTACGGCACATATTGACTGGATTTTCTCCATAGGCCTTGTGACAGCTCGAGAAGTACCCATCTGTCAGCATACAGCTTGAGAGCCATCATCATGCTAGAAAGAATTTCAAGGCTTTGTCTACAAGAAGCAAAAAGGAATATGGTTATTAATTTTCAGCCTTGGGTATTTATTATTAATACTCTGATGGAGAACTAGGTCAGTGTAACACACATGTGAAGACAATGGCTCTCCATTTACTGCTTCTCTTCTCAATAGACTTTCTACAACAAAATACTCAGTCTCACTGCCAGGTAATACAAACCAGTAGCCTTGTTTGACTGGTGTTGTGGTTTAGTGGTGAGTGCAGCTGCCTTCCAGCAAAATCTGGGGAGGCATGTACCAGATCTTTCATTCATTTACTCAACAAATATTTATCAGTGCCACTATATGTACCATGTGTGTACACACTTGGGAAAACTTAGTGAACAAAACAGATAATAGTAGTGTCTCCATCATGAAGCCAATGGCCAACTGAGTGATTCATACTGCAGTGCTGTTATAGGAAAGAAAACACCTTATCATACACCTGTCACTGAAGGGCCTGCACCATTTTCCTTAATTTATTTCAAATGTCCTTAATGAAGAAATTGGTATGTGTACCCATAAAGGGTGGGTGGGGGGAGAGGAAATATAAGTCACATTCAGATTCAGCAAATGAACTGAGGAGATGATGCAAAAAAATGACAGAAAGATGTACTTTTATCATCTAGTAAAGATGGAAGACACTAGTACTGAGAAATACAAAAGAACACCAATACAGATGGAAAACCCCAATTTGTTCTCATAGAAAGGCACAATACACCATCAAGGTATCAACTCTCCCTATTTTAATCTACACATTGATAGAAGACAAAAAAATTTCATAATGATATTTTGAAAAAGATAAACTGATTCTAAAGTGTGAAGAAAAATCTAAGGGGAGAAATTGTGTTGAAGGAGGAGGTGGCCCTGGCAGATGCTGAAATACAGAGCTTTAATAACTAAAAGTGAAGTACTAACCCATAAATGAATACACAAACAATGGAATTGAATTAAGTGTCCTCAAATGGTTCCAAATGCATTTGGTGATTTTTGAAAAGGATTTATTTATTTGAAAGAGAGAGTATGAGAGAGAGAGAGAGAGAGAGAGAGAGAGAGAGAGAGAGAGAGAGAGAGAGAGAGAGATGGCTGCAAAAATCAGGTCTGGGCCAGGCTGAAGCCAAGAGCCAGGAACTCCATTCCATTCTGGTCTTCCACACGGTGGCAGGAACTCAGGTGATTAAGCCATCATCTACTGCTACACAGGCACATTATCAGGAAGCTGCACTGGAAGCAGAGTACCTGGAACTGGCACTTTGATATGGAATGCCAGCATCCCAAGTGGCAGCTTATACCACTGTGGCACCACACCGGCACCATATTTGGTAACTTAATATCTGATCAACCCGGTGCATTTCCCATAGATCTGTTGACCTCATTAGCATTGTCAGCTGTGCCTCCTTCTCATCAAGAGGATTGGTATAAAACACAGGCCCTTAGCAAAGAACTTTTCAGGAGTAATAAAGAAGAGGTGGTAAGACACAGAAGCAACCATCCTACTATGCCACTTACAGTTTGGTGACCTTGAAAACAAACTGGAGCAGTGCTATTTTGTTTTCGCTGTCTATAATATAGAATAATAAAGTCTATCTCAAGGCATTATTGTGAGGATAAATAACCTGATATGTGTGTGTGTGTGTGTATCTGCCTAACAAATAACAAGTACTTAATAAGCCTATCCCAAATAGCTTAATGGACATCTTTTTTAATTATTTTTTTTATTTTTTATTTTTATTTTTTTTAACTTTTATTTAATGAATATAAATTTCCAAAGTACAGCTTATGGATTACAATGGCTTCCCCCCCATAACTTCCCTCCCACCCGCAACCCTCCCCTTTCCCACTCCCTCTCCCCTTCCATTCACATCAAGATTCATTTTCAATTCTCTTTATATACAGAAGATCAGTTTAGCATGCATTAAGTAAAGATTTCAACAGTTTGCACCCACATAGAAACATAAAGTGAAAAATACTGTTTGAGTACTAGTTATAGCATTAAATCTCAATGTATAGCACACTAAGGACAGAGATCCTACATGAGGAGTAAGTGCACAATGACTCCTGTTGTTGACTTAACAAACTGACACTCTTGTTTATGGCCATCAGTAATCACCCTAGGCTCTTGTCATGAGCTGCCAAGGCTATGGAAACCCCCTTTCACTGACTCTGATCATATTTAGACAAGGCCATAGTCAAAGTGGAAGTTCTCTCCTCCCTTTAGAGAAAGGTACCTCCTTCTTTGATGACCTGTTCTTTCCACTGGGATCTCACTCGTGGAGATCTTTCATTTAGTTTTTTTTTTTTCCTTTCTTTTTTCCTTTTTTTTTTTTTTTTCCAGAGTGTCTTGGCTTTCCATGCCTAAAATATTCTCATGGGCTCTTCAGCCATATCCGCATGCCTTAAGGGCTGATTCTGAGGCCAGAGTGCTCTTTAGGACATCTGCCATTCTATGAGTCTGCTGTGTATCTCGCTTCCCATGTTGGATCGTTCTCTCCCTTTTTGATTCTATCAGCTAGTATTTGCAGACACTAGTCTTATTTATGTGATCCCTTTGGTTCTTAGTCCTATCATTATGATCAATTGTGAACAGAAATTGATCACTGGGACTAGTGAGATGGCATTGGTACATGCCACCTTGATGGGATTGAATTGGGATCCTCTGGTATGTTTCTAACTCTACCATTTGAGGTAAGTCAGCTTGAGCATGTCCCGAATTGCACATCTCTTCCCTCTCTTATTCCCACTCTTATATTTAACAGCGATCACTTTTCAGTTAAGTTTCAACACTTAAGAAGAATTGTGTATTGATTACAGTATTCAACCAAAAGTATTAAGTAGAACAAACAAAAAAAAATACTAAGAGGGATAACATATTAAGTTGTTCATCAACAGTCAGGGCAAGGGCTGATCAAGTCACCATTTGTCATAGTGTTCATTTCACTTTAACAGGTTCCCTTTTTGGTGCTCAGTTAGCTGTCACCAATCAGGGAGAATATGATTTAATGGACATCTTAACTGTGGGTTGATTTTCTTAAACAACTTGTTTGTCTACAGACAGAAACTACTCTCTAAAAATCTCAAACCCTTCTTTTCTACACACATGTAAATAAGAAAAGGAAAGAATGTTTTAAGCTTGCATCTTCTAGAATCAATAGTTTTGTTACAGCAAAAACTCTTTAAAAATCAGATCAAGTTGTTGAGCAGGTTGATGAAATCCAACAAGAGAAATTTTTGTTATGTAGCAGAGGAAAGAACCCTTGGACTTCAATGTTTAGAAGGAAAAGGTGGAAATTTTTAAAGACAGCCCTGGACTGCGATTAGGAATGCTAGAAACCTGCCTTGTATATAGGGACTACCTGAAATCCAAGTGCAATGTTGAACTGCAGAATTAACTTTTGCACTAAAAAAGCTTGAACAATTCATGGAAGAAGGTAAAAATACAAAACTGTAAGAAAATTTGAAATCTCCACCTTTTGCTGTATTGTACAATTCAGTACCTAAGCAAAGGCTAGAAGGATGATGACGAAAGTTTTTTCATTAAACATGGAAATCACATATACTCTAGGCAAATTTCATGACAAGTGGCAGTCTTGAGCAGTGTTGGGAAGGGATGAAGTGGCATCACTGGGTGGGAAGCAAGAGGCAGAATGGTCTATGGAAAGCTCAGAGACAGGAGGCAATCTAAAGAAGGAACAGTGAAGACTCTGATGGCCCCAGGAAGGCCTACAAAGTGATGAATGAGAAATAAACTGGTAGAGAGTTGGCTGAATAATCCTGATTTAAATTTGCCAGGTAAGTGATGAAAAGAGTGGTTGCTGCTGGCCAGGATGGTTTGAATATGGAAGGAGTTAGAGGCAGGAGGCCAATAAAGTTATTCCTGTTGTCCAGATAGAATGCTTAAATCCAAGCTGGCTTATGTCCATGGGAATGGAGACAGTGCATGGTTGCGAGATGTCCTGCAGAGCAAGGAATCATGGATTTGGTGATTTTCTAGACAAAATGATAGAAGTGAAAGGTCTGACAAGGTTCAGCATACACAGGATGCAGGAAGGAGAACGGAGTCGTTGACAGCAATGGGGATGTTCAACTTCAGGGAACATTTGTAAGGAGAATGGGAGCAGAAAATAACCTGATTTGGGCTACACTTGGCTGTACATGGCAATCAACCAACAAATGACTCAAACTCAGCCAGAAAAAGGATCAAGATTTACATTCAGAATTCTTAGCAAAATAATATTATGCTGTTTCTTTCATCGTGAAGCTGAAAGTTTTCCCTTTATACAACAAGCACAAGACGCATTTATGAAGGTCATGCTTATTACTGACCTACATTTTCTGTAAAAAGGCAAAATGTATGTTATAGACACCAAGAAAAGACTCTTTCCTCCCACCTCCTCCTTCAAAGGGAGAACAGCAGAGTAGCACAGTTTTGACAGTCTTGCTAACCGGGGAAACGTTTCATGCAGCATCGTCAGCTCCACCATCTGTCTCGGCACAAAGTTCACCAGCTGCTGAATTAATGAATGTTCTCTAGGTCATCAGTTTGGTCCTTTCTTGGATATTGGTCTTTGAGAAGCTGATATGTTACTAGGTTGCTGTATAGACTCCCAGGTGGACATCAGAGATGGGACCACAGCTGGTTATGATGTGAGTATAGGGTGTGTGTATACATTCAGTACATAGGTCACAATGTTGCATAAGAAAATCAGCATCATTATTTTCTCATTCATGCTTCACCTTTTATAATTATATTGATCATGCACCTGATTTACCAAATTCAACTGAATAATCTTCAGTTACATTCCTTTCCCTCTTCCCACACACCACAGGATGTCCTCTTGAGAATTTTCAAAAGAATTTATTGCCTTTTCAAACATCTCTAGCAGTAGAACTATTATTTTCCTAATGAGAATATGAATTTATCAACTTAAACAGTTGTTAATCATTGAGTTCTTTCTCATCCTATATTGATGGAGAATATGTCATTCTTTGCAAACCTCTATAAGGTCTATAGAAATGAAGGCAAATCCAAGAGAGACCCCAGAATCTTTTGTGAACCACAGAAAGGCACAGCTGTCCAGTGAGATTGCGTAGAAAGCCAACGTGGTGCTTTCAACAGCATTAGCTGCTCCGTAGGGGAGGTAAAAGCAAAGGGTCTAGAGTCCACAGCCCCGGGTCTGAATGCTGCTATGAGATATTCAGCAGGCTACTTATCATCTATAAAGTTCAGCTTAAGCACCTCTGAAATGGATATAATACTACTCATCTGTAAGTGTTGTTATGAGAGGAAATGAGAACTATGTGCAAAGAACCAGCACAATGCCCAAGATATGATGACTACCCCAACTTGGTACTTACAATAATTCCAATATTGGTAATAATCATAATTGCCTTACTTTTATAGGGTACCATCACAAGGGGTTAAGATAAGGCTCTTAGGGGCTACTAATGATTTCATTCCTCACTAGTCTGCCTGAAGTGGAATATCTAACTCTTCTAACACGAAAAGCATCAGCAACTAAGGAACCAAAATGCCATTTGGGTATAAACCTCTTCAAAGGAGACTGTGACGGAGAACTTGGGGTTTTGAGTTAGAATACCTTGACAGTTAAGCCAAGCGTTCTTCCTTCTGTCAGGAGCCTGGATTCTTCTTCTATAGGACACTCATGTTCTTATTTTAAGAAACCCCAGGGGAGCAGACTCTACACCTTCCCTTAGTAACCTATTTCTGTGTTTAGTAACTGCCCCTCTGATTTAGATTTTACTGAAATCTTCACACTTAGTTTGAATCCATTGTGCTTCAGTTTAAGGACACATTTAACTCTGAATTTACTGATAACCTATATTGGTATTGAGTCAACTTACAGCCAGAAATATAGACAAATGTGTTAACCGGGAACTCTAAGTATGAGCACACGCTCTTGACAAAGGGACAAGTTAGCATGCGGGAGACAGTAGCATTGTTAATATAATCAGAGACACATTAGCAATGTTTGCTTAAAGGCACAGCCCAAGGTCTTCCTTGACAGTTGTTACAAGTCAGTACTTGTGTGACGTGAATCAGAAATGAGCAGTGCTTGGAAAGCCAGCAAAATGAAAGGAACTGCCATCAGAGCTGTTTTCTGCTGAGTTTTGTGCTCCTCAGGCCAGCTGCATCCCAAAGATTTGGTTTTCAGAGCACCAACACATTCTCTTTAGAAGGTGCCACTTCCTGGCCCAGCACTGGATATGTCTTAGCCTTTTGTGTAGTGGCCAGGATTAATCAACCACCCACCCAACCACACACGCCCTGATGCCAGCACCAAGGTGCAGGTGACTGTCCTTTCATTATCATCATGTGGTGGAGAAGCAGCCGTGCAGGGGCCACTGCTTTCTTTGCTAAGGAGACTAGAAAAGCAGTGCTAAAAAGGGACTTGTGTGGGATCATCCCATGTACACAGACATACACTGAGTCACAGCTCCTGAAGTGTGCTTTTTGAACCATGGTATGGTCCCTTGGGCACTCCCTCTTACACTGCAAAAGAATAAGGGGCCAGGCCGGCGCCACGGCTCACTAGGCTAATCCTCCGCCTTGCGGCGCCTGCACACCGGGTTCTAGTCCCGGTCAGGGCGCCGGATTCTGTCCCGGTTGCCCCTCTTCCAGGCCAGCTCTCTGCTGTGGCCAGGGAGTGCAGTGGAGGATGGCCCAAGTGCTTGGGCCCTGCACCCACATGGGAGACCAGGAGAAGCACCTGGCTCCTGGCTTCGGATCAGCGCGGTGCGCTGGCCACAGCGTGCTGGTCACAGTGGCCATTGGAGCGTGAACCAACGGCAAAAGGAAGACCTTTCTCTCTGTCTCTCTCTCTCACTGTCCACTCTGCCTGTCAAAAAAAATAACAACAACAACAACAAAAAAAAGAATAAGGGGCCAAACGTGTTCAGAAAACATGAGATAGAGAGGGGACTGACCATGAGCCAAGGAGGCATACACTCACTTTGTTCTTCATGTTCAGACCTCAGAGAGGGGACATGGTGGGAGGTGGGGACATGGAGATCTGAGACATAAATGGCCAATACAATTTCCCAGGATGAGTGTGTGGGTCTGTCTCCACTTGAAGTGTGCTTTGTAAGAGCGGAAGTGCCTATTGTGGTAGGAAGAGTTGTGCATGGAGGTCAGAGGGCCTCTAGAGTCAATAGCCTGCCACTCACTGAGCCTGAGTAATTTCCTGGAGGCCTCACGGGCCCAGTTTCACCTGCCTGTGACCTAGGCCACGTTTGATACTGCTCGCTAGTAACTGCACCTGAATGGGTGATGAGCACCAGCCTGTGTCCCTGTGTGCTCAGCACGCACTAGGTGCACACTACCCAGGGGGCTGTGCCTTGCCACTCTACCTCCAGTTCACCACTCAGACCTGGCCTTCCTTCCATTCCAATTGCACAGCACAGAGCAGCTGGGAGGCACAAGGGCTAGAGGCCAGCAAGCCACAGACATCCAATGGGGTGCATGTGCTCTTGCCACAGTACCTGCCAGGGCGTGGCGGCTGCTGAAGTCTGGCCCAGCAAATGCAGGAAAAGGGAACCCTGAGAGCAAGGTTGTTTGGGTGTGGAGTTTGTTTTCTTTCCTTTGTTCTTTGGCTCATCTTCCTGGCTGATTCTTTACCTGAGCCTGTTACTTTTGTCCCAGTCTAAAAGGACCAACGTTCTGAATTTCATTTCACTTTCTCATTTTCCCCTTGATCTCCTGTCTTTCCCTCCTCTGTTCTGATCCCTTCTCTGTATTCTCGCCCACTTGTCCTTTCCTGTTTCCTAAAGACCTTTTGAAAGCGTCCGCACCGATAAGCACGTTCACCTTTCAGATTACTAGTCAGACGTGGCTTCCTGCAGGAGACACTCTCCACTCAAGCATCATCGGCTACCCTGCCAGTCTCAGGGGAAGTAGGTCTTGCACCATAAGCCAGCACATACTCTTACAGACAGAATTGTGACAATCTGCCACAGAATACATGGAATTCTATTTGCTTCTATTTAATATCTTTTTTCTGTATTCTTTCCCTCCTTCCTTCTCCCAGCCAAGCTGTTGTTCACCCACTAAGCTCACCTCAGGACTCATTACTGTCTTTCCTGCTCTGAGACCTATACTCAGCACACTCTGTGCCTGCCCGGGGAAAGAGGCCCCTCCCTTCATTTTCTCAAGCATGCACTATCTGTACAGCATGAAAAGCCCACCTCCCCTCGGTTCCCGCTGCCCCCAGCAGATAAGACTGAATTACTCCCAGGTGACAAAGACAGAATTCTGGACAACGGGTCTTTAAGGGATATTGTGGGACCATCTTGGGGTTTCTCATCATGATGCCCCAGTGTTCTCTGCCTCCCTCCCCTTTTCCCTTCTTCTCCAAACCAAAAAAAAAAAAAAAATCTGAGGAACAATGACACTGCAGGCAGAATAATGCTCCACAAAGATGTCCATGTCCAAGACCGCAGGTCCTGTGACCTTGTTTGAGATGTTGATGGCAAGGGGAAGTTAAGGGTGCATGTGGCGTTCAGGTTGCTAAAGCAGCTGAGCTGGTAATGCAGAGAACATCTGGGTTATCTGGAGGGGTCCACTGTAATCACAGCATCCTTACAGGTGAAAATGGGAGGCGGGAGAGTCAAGTTCAGAGTGATGCAAGACGCCACCAGCCACTGCTGGCTTTGAGGGGGAAGGCACCACAGGCCAATCCTATAGAAACTGGAAAAAAGCAAGAAAACAGAGTCTGCCTTAGAGCCTTGAGAAAGACAAACCAGCCTCCTGGTGCCTTTGTTTTAGCTGGATAAGACCCACGGCACACTCCTGACCTCCAGAACTGCAGACGGTCAGTGCGTGATGTCTGAAGCCACCTAAGTCTGGGGCGACGTGCTTCGGCAGCCGGAGGACATGAACACAGATCTGTGCTCCTGGTCATTCACAACTCACTGTAAATCAGAGCGATTCTGAGAGCAGGATTACTTTTATTTAACATTCCTCATTTCTTCTTAGAAGGCCTGTCTTTGGTATTATCCTCCATCTGGGAAAGGAAGAACAGGCAAAGATCTGGCCTTTTATGGCACTCACTGACCTGCCGGGCCACTGCGACCAGGGAGGCTGTCTCAGTGCTGGGGAACTGGGTGGGGGACTAGGATGCTGAGCAAACTGGGGGCTCCCTGGAGGGCTGGTTCCACCCCCTGCTCCTCAGCAAAGATCACAAAACTCTATCAAGCTGTGTATTGCAATTTTATCTGATTTTTTTAATGGATAAAGATAGTAGTCACTGTGCCAAGATCTAGGCTAGCTAAGCTGGAGGACACCATGACCGCAATCCCAAAGCCAAGATTTGCTAAAACACAGAACTGAGAAGAGGCCTACGCTGAGTGCTGGTCTGATCCCCTCTTGGGCTGGGCCTGGGCCTTCTAATTCTCCTTTATCTCCTTCACAGTTGGATTCTGTTACAACTGTCATTGCCGGGGCACATGGCCTTGAGAAAAAAAGATCCCCAGAGGCAGCTTCCTCCTCAAGAAGATACTGGCCCCACGCAGTTCAGAGGCTTTGACTACAACATCCACAGCTGGTACTTAACCAAACTCTTGAAAGACTGCATGGGGATTTCTTTGCTGGTTGCTATGGTTTAGATATTATTTGGGCATCGCCCAAAGGCCTATGTATAAAACACTTGGTTTCCAAAGTCTTATGTTAATGGTGCTAGGAGAGTGCACATTTAATCCAGGTTAAGAGTTTAGAGGTGGGAGCTGGCGCTGCGGCTCACTAGGCTAATCCTCCGCCTTGCGGTGCCGGCACACCGGGTTCTAGTCCCGGTTGGGGCGCTGGATTCTGTCCCGGTTGCCCCTCTTCCAGGCCAGCTCTCTGCTGTGGCCAGGGAGTGCAGTGGAGGATGGCCCAAGTGCTTGGGCCCTGCACCCCATGGGAGACCAGGATAAGCACCTGGCTCCTGCCATCGGATCAGCACGGTGCGCCGGCCGCAGCGCGCTGGCCGCGGTGGCCATTGGAGGGTGAACCAACGGCAAAGGAAGACCTTTCTCTCTGTCTCTCTCTCTCACTATCTAACTCTGCCTGTGGGGGAAAAAAAAAAAAGTTTAGAGGTGGAACTTTCAGGAATCAATCAGCTTGGATTAGGTTGTTTGTGTGGCGCTCCCATGATTGGATCATGGAGGCTTTATAAGGAAAGACATAGACCATGTAGACCATGCTTTCTCTTGCCATGTGATACTCTCTGCTGCCTTAGGGCTCTGCCTGCAAGAACACCATTGCCACAGGCTGAACCAATGGGGCCGCCTGAGCTTGGACTGTGCACCTCCAAAACTGAGCCGAAATGAATTTTCCTTTATTAGTAGCCTGTCTTGATTGCTTCACTGTAGTGACGAAAAACTAATCCACTTGTCTACAGAAGCTCTGTCTCGGCAGTGAAGCCCAAGGCTTTATATGCCACCACCACCACCAAATTTAGACCTGAGACGGATTCCACAACAAAATCATATCCACACACACAGCTAGCTCTGCTTTGGGTTGTGGGTCTATTATTTAGGGTCAACAGCTTCTCTCTACTCAGGATCCTTCTTTCTGTCTATGAGGTTGGGTCAGGATTACATAGCATTTGTTGACTATACCAGAAAAATATTAGGGATGGATATTTTGCCAAGATTTTTCCTCAGAGCCCAGAATGCAGAGAGCTTCCAGCTCAAACTATTCTTCATGTGTGGGCCTACAAATTCTGACATGTGTTGTGATTTTTAGGTTTCTAAATTCTTTACTAATAGTCTCCTTATATTTGAGAAGCTGCTTATAATACAAACAAACTCCAAAACTCAGTGACTCTAGAATGGATAATTCAACATTTTTTATCACGAGACATAGTTCACTAGTTCATGAACTATGATTCACAGGGCCCTAAGCCATGTCCTAGTCAGTCTGTAGCCCACCCTGATGAACTGCTAACAACCTTCCCAAATATTTTCTGCCAGCTGAAGTCCTGGCTGAATTGCAGATAGCATCAATTGCCAGAAGCCCATTTCAGGAGACTCTGCAACCTTGTCATTAATCACCATGTTCCATGCTGATCCACGGAAGAAGCCCTTCTCTGCTCCTGTTCTGCTAACTACATTTTCTCTTGGAAACTATTCCCTGGTGTCTGTTTCACCAGTCCCCTGAAAGCTGCCTGTCCCATTCTAGCTAACTGGGCTATGACTGGCCATCTCCAAAATATGTCAAAAATTGATAGATCAACACTTTAGGCACCAGAACATCTTATTAGAGTGAGATGGTAATTAGGGCAGGAACTTTTGGAATGTAGCAGCAAGTAGATCCATCAAGATTTAGACAGTAGAGAATGTGTAAGCAACACATTAGGGAATTGTCCTCTGAACAAAATACAGAATTAGATGTCCAAACACGGGAAAATAAACGGCTGCTGATTTTACAAATCTGGAAGTTTTAGAATATATGTTTTTGCTTCTGTTTGTTTTCATACATGTAAAAAATTATTCTTATTGTGATAAAATACACATAACATAAAATTCCCCATCTTAATCTGTTTTTCAGCATATGGCTCAGTGTATTAAATACATTCATGTTGCTTTGCAACTATCACCACCATCCATCCCCACAACTCTTTTCGTCTTATAAAACGGAGTCTGTGCCCAATCAATAATGAATTCCCATCTCTTCTTCCACCCTCCAGCCCTTGGCATGCTACTTATTGTCTGTATGAATCTGACTACTTTATGTACCTCATATAAGTGGAATAATACAATATTTATCCTTTTGTGACTGGGTTTTATTTCAATGTCCTTAAAATCCAACCATGTTGTGACATGTGTCAGAATTTCCTTTCTTTATAAAGCTGAGTATTTCATTGTTTGTAGATACCACATTTTGTTTACCCATATTTCTGTTGATGGACACTGGTAGCTTTACCTTTTAGATATTGTTAGTAATGCTACTGTGAACATGGGCACACAAATATCTGTCTGACTCCCTTATAGTTCTTTTGAGCACGCACTCAGAAGTGGAGTTATTGGATCAGATCGTAATTTTATCCATTAAGTTTTTATTTATATATTTATCTGAAACACAGAGTGGCAGAGAGAGAGGAAGAGAGATCTTCCATCTTCTGGTTCACTCTCCAAGTGCCCGGAACAGCCAGGGCTGGGCCAGGCCAAAGCTAAGAGCCAAGAACTCTGGGTTTTCCACATGAGTGGAAGGAATCCAAGTACTTGGGTCATCATCTGCCACCTCCCAGGCACATTAGCAGGAAGCTAGATTGGAAGGGGCGGCAGCTTAGTGTCCTAAGCTGAGTCTTAACCTGTTTTGTCATAATGTCCACCCCATGTTTTCTTTTTTAAGGAACTGCTAAACCATATATCCACAGCAATGGTATTATTTCATATTCTCACCAAGAGTGCACAAGAATTCCAATTTCTCCATATCCTCTTTTTTTTTTTTCTTGGTAACAGCAATCCCAATGGGTGTAAAGTGGTATTTTTGTTTCTTTTATAAATCATCTGTAAGGTTTTATCCTCTGAAAATATTTACAAGGGAAAAACTTGTCATCTTCCTCCCCCATAGATGAGTAGTTTTCAAGTTAAATGATGTCACTTTTTCATCCACTTTTTCATCCTTACTGATTTCTAGTCAGATGATATTTTTAACCACAAAGTTTTCCATCTATCTATGTTTGGAGCTTATTGAGGACCTCATGAACAGCTATTAAGTTACAAAATGAACTACAGGTTTCAATAAATGTATTTTATTTTATTTATTTCATGATTTATTTATATTACAATAGCTGTATGTTTTTATTTTGTCTTCTTCAAAATTCCAGAAAATTTATTTTTAAAGGTGATGCTGTATTTCATAGGGATGCAAAAATCTTTGGAAATTTAACACTTCTGAGAGTTTTAAAGTGACAGATATCATATATTAGTAATAATCATTACTCAAATTATCCCACTAAAAAACATTTCAAGGAATGTTCAGAAAGAAAATTACTACTGAAACATATCTAAGTCATTGTATTGCACATATAATATAATCTAGCAAGAATATAATAGTTAAACTAGTCCAGATAATTGATTTCAATTATTAATGTAAAATATCTATACAAATTTGATATTATACAAACTATTTAAGGCAGGGAGAGAGAGACAGGCACTCTGATAAGGGGTGTGGGCATCCCAAGTGATGTCTCAATTACTAAGCCAAATGTATGTCTCTTCATTTGGTCTTAAAGCTATCTTTGAAAAGTTCTTAAAATAATGCTTTCCTAACCCCAGGAATACTTCACATAAAGCTCCTGTATTAGATCTATCACATCTTATTTTATGGATTTGTTAATATATCTGTCCATATATTTGGACTGTGAGCATCTTAATAACAGTAATTATATTTCATTCATATTTGATTCCAGTGCCTAGCCATCAGGTGACTACTACCAGATCAATAAAATGAATGGATGAATGGTTAGGTTAGATGGACATATGAATGGATAGCTGGATGGACGGATGATGGTATCATGGGTGGATAACAGATACTTTTCTGGGGTTCTCCATAGTATCCACACAATATCTTTTACATATTTTGGAATAATTAATACTATTTGATTGAGTAAAAGTTAGGTTCCAAGACATGCTCATTAGACTAAACTACAAAGCCAAAATAAAAACCAGATTGCTGGTATTGCTGCCAGTATTTTTGTATGTCAGAAATATTCCCAATTTAGTCTAAGTTTGGGGCCAAATTAGAGGTAGACCAGACAATTATGGAGGAGCCAGACTGACAGAGTAAGTGTTGGGGCTTCAGCAGGACAAACAGCACATCAGCCAAAAATTCTCTCTCAAATGTAAATTTATAAGTTTCTTAATTAATGATTAAACTATTAGTCTTATCTTGAATGTAATACTAGCATATCCAAAAGTACACTGAATTGAGAAGTAGAAAGCTTCCATCCTTATTAAGGTCAGACAATTATTTGACAGATTGTTTTGAGGAAATCATCAACCCTCTCTTAATCTATTTGTTCATCTGAAAACAGAGGTAATAATACTCCTCCTGAGTGTTTAATTGGGGATAGTAAAAATCAAATAATTCTTTAATTCGTATTTACTTTAAAAAGCTATTCTTATTACTGAAGATTTAAAATATTTTGTTTATAAATAAATCTCTCTCTACATAGAACTCAACCTCTCTTTTCTGTCATTTTGAATGCCCTGACATATGTGTTTTAATTATTTTGTTTTTCATAAATGTGACCTTAGCCCACCGTGAAACTAAAGATGCAACTGAAAATACTTTCACTGATACACAAATTTGGGCATGCATGTGTGTGTGTGTGTGTGTGTGTGTGTGAGTGTGTGTGCATGCAGACTGGTCATTACCTCATTGGGAACTGAATTTCTCTTTTAATTCAACGTTTTTTCCATTGCTATTATATTGATTTAACCAAATTTGGGGTATTATTTAAATAATAATTGTAGTAGAATGAATAGTGGCTCCCAACAATATCAGATCCTAATCTCTGGAATCTGCAAATATTCCCTTCTCTAGAGAAAGGGTCTTTGTGATTAAGTAAAGGATTAGAAGATGGCAAACATGTCCTGCATTACCCAGCAATGTCATAAATACAGTCAGAAAAGTCCTTAGGAATGAAGAACTGAGAGAGACTAGACACACAGAAGAGGGGAAGACAATGTGACCACAGAGGTAGAAATTGAGTGATGCAGCTCCAAGCCAAAGAAGGCCAATAGACACTGAAAGCTGGAAGAAGCAGAGTGCAGTCTCTAGGGCAGACTCCAGAGACAGTGTGACACTGCACGTGTTCATTTCAGTGGAAATGATGGCAGAGTCCTGGCCCTTAGAAACATAAGATAATATACTCCCATTGTTTTAAAGCACCAAATTTCTGATACTTTGTTACAGTGGCATTAGAAGCTGGCACTAATTCTTTGTATGATTGGGGAAGAGGCAATTTCTGTTATAAGAATTAGTTTGCTTATCAATCTCCTTTATCCTAGTAAATACAGTATGCAATCAGCTTTTAGAATGCCTTTTTCCTGAGAAATGTCTGGGACAGCTGTGGTGCTGCTTACGATAGTTAAAAAATACTTAGTGATGTCATAAACCAGAGAGACAGCTTCTCTCGGTATTCCCAAGTAGATGTGACTGATAGATCCCCAGATTGTACCAGACTGTGACTGAAAAACAGAATATAAAGTCTCCCTCTGTTTATGAATCACAGGAAGCCCACTTTCCTGTTGAATTCGCCTCTCAAGTGGTTCCAGGGCATCTTGGAAGAAGTGCGCTATCTGTAGAACCCTGACTTTCTGCAGCTCCAGGAAATCTCCAGTCCATATCAAGAATCTGGCTTCTCCAGGATGCTCCGGTGCTCCTGCAACTAGAACCTGGAGCAAGGCCTCAGGCTCCTCCCTTCAGCCCACATGGCCCAGCAAAGATCAGCGGTCGTGGGGATAAATAGACATGCAGCATAAAGAGTAACTTAGAGGCACCACTGCTAGAAGTGCACCTAAGGATCAGGTGCACCGAGCAAGGGAGCAATAAAAGAAACGTCTGTCAGACACACACACAGGGGGGCCTCATTACCCTGCATCAAAAATCACACCCAGAGATCTTCCTCCCTTGGAGCTGAATCTCAGGAAGAAATGGTCATGGTCCTCCTCCATTCTCAGGCAACTCATTCCCACACTGGGATAGCTGAATGGGAGTAATCATTTCTTTTGGGAAGGCATAGCCCCTTCTTGGTTAGTTTCCCTCTATGGCCTAACACAGGGCACTCAAACGGTTGGTTGCTTCACAGACTGAAGTATCTCCTTGTACAGTAAGACTTGGAGAGCCTTGGTCCAGGCCCGGCCTCCTCCCTGTGATCTTCCTCGCTTTCAGTCTAAGGTGAAGGAGAGATGAGGCCGCTCTTCCTTCCCACTGTGGCTCAGGATCCCCTGGGAAGGATCTGGAAGTAAAACACACAAACAATGTCCAGAAACAACAGGAGTCCACAAGACCAGTCTGATCGCCTAACACCTAACTCTAACTCGGTGAGGGCGAAGTCCCATCAACTGTACACTTAGTTTTATTACTCAGAAGAACATTTAACAATTAAGTTGAAATGTCCTCAGTTCAATGAAGATTTTATATCCTTCCCGAAACAACATGTGAATTTTTTGCTCCATATTTCTAATAAATAACTAGCCTATCCTGGTAATTATTTCCAACAAAAGGAAATACGCTACAGGCAGATTAATTAGCATTTATCTTGTTTTCAAGAATAAATTAAAATCCTATCTTCATCATTCTCCATTACATACTCAGTGACTGGGATTCAATACATATTTATGTTTTATTTCAACAAATACATCGACAAGCCTGCTGTGTGTCAAGTACTAGTCTAGGCACAGAAATGAAGGAAACGGAATCCCTTTTCTCATGGTGTTTGGTGCCTACATTCTGGTGATGGGAAGCAAGAAATAAACAAATAAAACTTGCTATCTACTGATGATACTTGCTAAGAAGGAATTTAAAAAATAGAGTGAACGAACAGAGAGTTATATGGAACGAGTAACCTCAGAAGGATGAAGAGGGAAGGATTTCCTGCTAAGGATGTCTTTGGAGAGTCCGGAATCAAAGGGAGGGGTTTGACAGAGACCCCTGATGGCCACCCAGAGAACTTCATCATCTTTCTGCTTTTGTTGGCATTAAGCCTTCAGAGTTTTTACTAAGCAACGGATGACAGCACCTAACTTCCTTTCCCAGCCTTTCTTGCAGCTCCATGGGCCACAGATTACATTTTAACCAATTGGATGTGCACAGAAGTGATACCTGCAAGCTCTAGGCCATCTGCTTAAACACATCTGCCTTTTTTCCTGCAAACTGGAAGATGGTGACCATTGAGCACCCTTGAGATGGAATACTGAGGAAAGCAAAGCTGATCTATTGTCTCTTCACTCTTACATGATAGAAAAATAAAGTTCCGTTCTTAAAATAAACCACCTGTATTTCGTTATGGTAGCTAATTCCGAGAACAAGCTGCACTGATATCCAGGGAAGCTCTTTGTAAGTAGAGGGAACCGGACCGACAAAGGCTTAGGGTGGGGCCTTTGTGGACTGTTCAACGAAAGGCAAAGCAAGTCAGCACAGCTGCAGGGGACCACTAGCAGATGAGATCAGAAAAACTTCAGAGGACACAGCATGGAAGGAAGGCATGGAATCTCCACTCAGATCTGAGGTTTGACTTTTGTGAGTTTTAAACACACACTGTTTGAGCAAAGGAGTGACACTATGCGACTTCTGTCTTAAAAAGACCATCCTGCCTTTTGCGTTGAGAAAAGAAAAGAAAAACTGGGTGGAGAAGCCAAGAGACTAATTTGGAGGTGCTAGTCCAGGGAAGATGTTGTAGTTACTTCAACTAGGATGGGGATGGTGGAGGTGTATTATTCCAAGCTGCAATTCTAAAGTAAAGATGCTCAATTGTGTTGACGTATATTGTAAATGAGAGAAAGAGAATGGAGGATGAGGAATATAACGGAAAGGGGATTGACATGGATTAGAAAATCCTAAGTGGAGATCTAGAGGCTGGGAGGGAGTAAAACATATTTTCATTGTTCATGACCCCCATATGACCACCTCTTTGCATGACTGCAATTAATTTTATCTCAGCCTCCACCATTCAGACTACAGAATGAGCTCAGCCTTTCATCTCCCCTCTCTCTGACCATCGCCATGTCTTCCTGTCTTGATTCTGACCACTGGTCCTTTGGAGGGAGATATTCAGTGTCAGCAAAAGATAGTGATCGTCAAGTGCACACCTCAAGTATCTTCTCTTTCAAATGCTCTCAGGGAAAGGAAAACGAGAGCACTGGTATGGAATTATCATTCAAGATATGCACGGTAACTGGAGAAGGACAGGAGGGTGGTCAAGGTCAAGAGGGAGGGGAAATTTCAAGTCTGGAACCACAAGGAGAGTAGAAATAAACAATGGGCCGTGGCAGTATTGTAGCCAATGAGATTTATTCAAGGCACAATTATTGCTAATAATTGAAAAAGTGAAAATAGAGCAGTCGGCAAGAAAGACTTGCAGTGCTTGGAGGTGAGGGGGAAGTGACAGTTTGTGCTGGGAAGAGCTAACACTCTTCTCCACTTCACTCTTAAACCATACAATCCTGAGGTGCAAATTTCTAAGATTAAATAATCTTGAGAAAGTAGGCCCAATAAGGTTGTCATAATTCTCAAAGTCCAGTTACAAATTAGATTTGAGACCACTTATTCTTATAGGAAAATATGCAAATGTTACCATAATCTCCATTCAAGACTACACAAGTGACTTGATGTAGAAATCCTTCTTAGCTTCCAGGAGAAAAATTACCCATGGCAGTTTCAAGCCATCTAGCGTCACACAAAGCCAAACTTTAGGGATAGCATTGTTCTTTCTTTATCTAAAAGGATGTTTCCTATATATGCAGTCATTGAAACTTAAACAGGGACAGCCTTGAAGTCAACCTAGAGATTGCAAAGTATCCAGCACTATACTAGGCATTGTAAAGCAAGACAAAGAAGGAATTATGTTTTAAGCCAGAGGAGTGACAGATTTAAAGCAAGATTAAAACAGATGTAAAGCAAGAGGTGCCTTCCCAATCATGATTGCCAGTGATGATTTATATCTTTGTCAAATTTAACATGAAAATCAAGATGACTAGGATTAATATTGTTTTTATTTTTATTTTTATTTATTTATTTTTATTTATTTATTTTTTTGACAGGCAGAGTGGACAGTGAGAGAGAGAGACAGAGAGAAAGGTCTTCCTTTGCCGTTGGTTCACCCTCCAATGGCCGCCGCGGCCGGCGCGCTGCGGCCGGCGCACCGCGCTGATCCGATGGCAGGAGCCAGGAGCCAGGTGCTTTTCCTGGTCTCCCATGGGGTGCAGGGCCCAAGCACTTGGGCCATCCTCCACTGCACTCCCTGGCCACAGCAGAGGGCTGGCCTGGAAGAGGGGCAACCGGGACAGAATCCGGCGCCCCGACCGGGACTAGAACCCGGTGTGCCGGCGCTGCTAGGCAGAGGATTAGCCTAGTGAGCCGCGGCGCCGGCCTAATATTGTTTTTAAAAGTTGCTGTTCAAGGGCCAGCGCTGTGACATAGTGGGTAAAGTCACCACCTGCAGTGCCAGCATCCCATATGGGACCTGTTCGAGTTCTGTCTGCTCCACTTCCAATCCATCTCACTGCTAATGTGCCTGGGAAAGCAGTGAAAGATGACCCAAATCCTTGGGTTCTTGTACCCACATGGGGGACTCCTGGCTCCTGTCTTTGGATTGACCCAGCTCCAGCCATTGGGGCCATTTGGGGAGTGAACCAGCAAAGGGAAGAACTCTCTCTCTCTCTCTTTCTCTCTGTGCCTCTGCCTCTCAAGTAAATAAGTCTTTTTTTAAAAAGTGTCTGTTCAAACAGGTTTCTGAGGGTACATATGAAATATGATAAAAATATGCATATGTATATGTATACATATATATTGAAAGATTTATTTCATTTATTTGAAAGACAGAGTTACAGAGAGAGAGAGACAAAGAGAGAGAAAGGGAGGGATGGAGAAAAGGAGGGAGGGAGAGAGGGAGAAAGAGAGAGAGAGAGAGAGAGAGGGCTTCCATCCACTTGTTTACTCCCCAAGTGGACACAACAGCCAGGGCTGTGCCAGACCCCCAAATGGATATATTTTATAAGTTCAAAATCACAGCAAACTTCAGCCTGTTTCTAAATGGGCATTTTTTTTAAAATAAAACCCAAATTTGTTGTTTCAAAAGAATCACCTGATAATGACTTTATGTTAATGTAATTGTCATTTTCATCATCACCATCACTACCTACACCCACTGTCTTTAAAAATTTATGAACTCTCTGCAATATTTAAGGAACTAGACTGGAAAAAGGGAGAATCAAAGGACTTTATAATATAGGTACTTATTTCAAAGGGCTTGCACAGTCCAGTTAGAAAGAGAAGATGAAATATCAGATAAGCATAAGCACAATGTGTATACAAATCAGCAACAGCTAAACTACGCTTAAGAAATATATAGCCCACATAGTTCAGAGAATCTGGCAAAACTTATTTCTCACTGCTACTACAAGAGTGTCATAGGCTGGCGTGGGGAATGGAGCAGGGAGCTACCTATCGACACTTGCGTCTACAACCAATTAGGCAGAAGAAAAGGAAAACGATGAACCACCCAGCAGTTCCTACAACTTCCTCCTAGATGTTACCCTTGTCATTTCTGCTCATAGGTCGTTATCTAAAGTAAGTTCACGTCCACACCTCACTTTAAAGGAATGGGAAAGTGTCATTGTACCATATGCTGGGAGGATAGCTATAAATATTTGGTGATAACAAAATGACTACATTAAAATGTAGATGTTTAGAGTTAAGTATTATAGACACAGATCTGCATGTGAGTCTGAATTCTGTAGAAGTTAGGAGGAGGGAGTGAGGAATGTGATCTGTGAGTTCATTCCTTCCTTCCTTCCTTCTCTCTCTTATTCAATATGTATCAGTAGAGCACCTCCTAGTGTTAGAAACTCTTCTAAGTAATGCTGAGAGAGCCCGAAACAAAACGCTGACAGAAACCCCTGCCCTCCTGAGTATTACCTCCTAGGGGAGAAATACATGTGCTAGGTCTTGAAAGATGAGTAGAATTTAGACAATTATAGAAGGAAGCGCACTCTAGACATAAGAAATAGAGTTTGCTTCACATGAAACCAGAAAATAATCCAGAATAAAAGAATGGCAAAATCACTTTGTGAATATAATTTCCTTGACTTCTTTGCAAATAAGGGCCATTTTTAAAAAGATTTATTTAGGCGCCGTGGCTCACTTGGTTAATTCTCCGCCTGAGGCGCTGGCATCCCATATGGGCGCCGGGTTCTAGTCCCGGTTGCTCCTCTTCCAGTCCAGCTTTCTGCTGTGGCCCGGGAATGCAGTGGAGGATGGCCCAAGTGCTTGGGCCCCTGCACCCACATAGGAGACCAGGAGGAAGCACCTGGCTCCGGGCTTCAGATGGGCGTAGCTCCAACCATGGCGGCCATTTGGGGGGTGAACCAATGAAAGGAAGACCTTTCTCTCTCTCTCTCTCTCTGTCTCTCTCTCTCTCGTCGAACTCTGTCAAATAAATTAAAAAAAAAAAAGATTTATTTATTTATTTGAGAGGCAGAGTTACAGACATAGAGAGAGGTCTTTCATCTGTTGGTTCACTCCCCAAATGGCCACAATGGCTAGAGCTAGGTCGATCCGAAACCAGGAGCCAGGAGATTTCTTTGGGTTTCCCACATGGGTGCAGGGGCCCAAGCACTTGGGCCATCTTCCACTGCTTTCCCAGGACATCAGCACTGAGCTGGACGAGAAGAGGAGCAGCCGGGACATGAAATGGTACCTGTATGGATACAATCACTGCAGGCAGGCACTTCACCTACTATACCATAGCACCAGCCCCATGGGCCATTTTTAAAAGCTGCAATTACAAAAAATAAATTGGGAGGGGGGGATCAGATATTTGGTATAGTGGCTGATATGCCACATAGGACACCCACATTCCAGATCAGAGTGCCTGGGTTTGAGTGTTAGTTTCACTCCCAGTTTCAGCTTCCTGCTATTCATGCCCCAGGAGGCAGCAGGTGATGGCTTAGGTAATTGAGTCCTTGCCATTCACATGGGAAACCTGGATTGAGTTCATGGCTCCTGCTTCAGCATCCATTTGGGGAGTGAACCAGCAGATGAAAGATTCTCTCTCTTTCTTTCTCTCTGTCTCCTTCTCTCTGACTCTTTCAAATGAGTAAATAAATATTTAAAAAATAACAAATGAAGTTAACAGGAGGAAGAAGAGTAAGAGATAGAGGCAGAGGACAAATAAAGAAAGACTGAGCCCAGATGTAGCCGCGTGTGTTGGTTGTGCCTTTGTGTCATTAAGATCAAGGTATCCAAGGTCCAGAATCCCACCCTTGATTTGACTTCCACTGCAGGCCCCAAGTAAGCACCACAGACACAGGACACACTCTTGACAAAGCCACTTTACTGGCAGCAGGGACCACTGCTGAGTGTTCTATGAAGATGAACTGAGCAGGATAGTGTTTTGTGCTCGTAGCCTTACCCTAAGTGAAGGGAAGCACCTACCCTAAGTGAAGGGAAGCAGAGCAAGGATCCGGTTTTGCACACTCCACCAGCCCCAAGGTGAGTAGTTGATTCAAGAGCATCAACAACAACCTTAAGGAAGAATGAAAGGCTAAGAAGATATTCCACAAAGACCCTTGAGGAGGGTGCAAGACTGAATAACGCTCATCATTTTCACCTTCTAAATGAGCTCTCCAAGTTGTTTGTCCTGGAACCTTCTCTTCCTGGTGGGAAAAGGCTGCAGATGGAAAAGAGCATGACCTCTGGTGGCTGGAGTGTGACACTATTTGATTTGGGGGTTCAGGGCTTGGGGAATGGGACCACCACGTACCCACCTGACTGTATTTATGGAGCCTAAAATGAAGCACTCATTAGTACTTACTGATAGGAAGCACTGAAACTCGAGAAAGAAATGGGAGTGAGATCTGGGGCCTTAACTGCTGTTTTACGGCATCCAGAGCAGCACTGCCTGAAAGAAATGGAATGTGAACCACACGTGAGTTTTTAAGTTTTGTAATAGCAACATTAAAAAAAGCAAAAAGAAAAATCAAAATAAATTTTACTAACATATTTTATTATACCACAATCTGTCCATAATTTTATCCATTCAATGTGTAATCCTTATTAAAAATGATGTAATATATCATGTAACCCAGCCATCTGGGAATTTACCCAAGGGAAATGAAATCAGCATATGAAAGAGTTATCTGTGCCCCATGAAAATCCTGAGAGATTTACAATTACAGTACCTCTCTACTCGGATGGGCCACATCGCGCGTGCTCAGTCGTCATGTGGATAGTGGATATCCTATCGGACAGTGAAGATCAAGAATTTTTCTTGATTCTACATAGAATCATGGAAGAGTTTTAAGCATTGCAGTGACAAGATCAGATGTGTGCTGCAGGCATATCACTACAGTGGTTGTGATGAAGGTAGAATTAAGGGAGCAAGGCTTGGAAGCAGGAGGATAAGGTAGGACAAAAGTACAGGTGAGGGCTGCTCAGGACCTAACTGAGTTGGGAGGACAATGGTATGCTTGAAATTGCTTATTAGGACCCACTCAGAAAAATGGAAGAGAAAAAAAAAAACAGGGAAAAATCAATATGGTCAATTGATTACTTAGTGATGAACTTGATGAAAAGCCAAGGAGGGGGCAATACGCAATCTGGAGCTTGGCAAAAGCAGCAGCATTGCTACCTCCAGGCTGGAAGGGCAAGGGGGAGAGGCGGAGTTAGCCAGAAGTTCATCTGACTGTTATGGACGAGAACTGTGGGTGGGCTGCCTGGCATGAGCAGGGAAGAGCTGTCATGGGGGACATGCTGTCGGAGGCAGAGCAGGAGAAAGAAATGTCCTGGCTTCTCCCCTGCTCCCACTCGTCAGTCTGCCAGCAGGGTTTCCCATTGCCCATTCTATCTGGACATTGCTGATAATGGAAATATGACTTCTCTGCAATGCAGAGGGGAAAGGAGAAAAGGCAAGGGGTAGATCTGAGGGCAAACAGGCAGGAGAAGGAGACACATTTTGAAAACGTTTAAGAGGCAAGTTGGATAAGTTGAAGACATACAGTGAGAGAGAAAAAAGAGTCAAAGGTGATCATCAGGGTTCCCAGAGTTGGCATTTCCAGGCCAGCTTGATGTTCCCACCCCTTCCTCCTTGACGAGTCCTCCCCACAGAAGACTTGAAATCCCTGTGAAACCAAGAATCTGAAGCAGACCCAAGCTTCTGGATGGCTGCATACAAGCAGGGGCTCACGTTTAGAAACCCTGCAGGCTTAGTGACCAGGAGGATGACCAGTCAGGAGGAAGAGCAGATCTGTTATACAACTGAGGATTATGTTAGAAATGTTAACACCAAGGAAGAATGATCAGCAGATATTTGGATATTTAAACTGAAATTCAGAGGAGAGGCCATAGTAGAAGATCAAATTTGGGAGTCCTTAGCATAATGGAGTAGCTAAAGTGTGAAGTTGATATGTGTGTGTGTGTGTGTGTGTGTGTGTGTGTGTGTGAGAGAGAGAGAGAGAGAGAGAGAGAGAGAGAGAGAGAGAGAACCCCTAGGGATGGCAGGGATGGCAGAACACAGTGATGAGAAAAAAAGAGGAGTATGAAGGAGGCCAAGGAGGACGATCAGAGAGGAGAACTAGGAGAGTGCAAGTCGCTGAAGCCCACAAGTGGATTCTTCAGTGAATTCTGGAACAGAAGTCATCAGCTCGTCCATTCAACAAATACATATAGAGCACTTATTCTATATAAGGCAGTGTTCCACATACTGCGGGTACAGCAATGAACAAACAAAAATCTGTCCAGATTTGATTTACACCCTGGATCACTCCAGCAAAGAAGTCCAGATGGAGAACGAATGGGGAGCATTGGATTGGAAATGGAATGTCTCTGGTGAACAATGAGAGGAGTCCCAAGTGTGATAAGCTCAGCAGACAGATTGTCACAAGTTGAGCTGGGAGGTGAAGGGGTAGAAATGGTGGGAGTAAACTATTCTTTTGAGATGCGTAAAAAGGAAGTAGCTATGGTACACTTGATAGAGAAAACACAAGTTCGAATAGAGTATTTTGGGGCTGGTGTTGTGGCATGGCGGGTAAAGCTGCCACCTGCAGTGCCAGCATCCCATATGGGCGCCGGTTCAGGTCCCAGCTGCTCCACTTCCAATCCAGCTCTCTGCTATGACCTGGGAAAGCAGCGGAAGATGGCCCAAGTTCTTGGGCCCCTGCACCTGTGTGGGAGACCGGAAGAAGCTCCTGGCTCCTGGCTTCGGATCAGCTCAGCTCCGATCCCTGCGGCCAACAGGAGAGTAAACCAGTGGATGGAAGGCCTCTCTCTCTCTGCCTCTCCTTCTTTCTCTGTGTAACTCTGACTTTCAAATAAATAAATAAAATCTTAAAAAAAAACAAATATAATATTTCTTTTTCCTTGGCCAAGGGTGTCTTATACGTACTGTTGAATGTTAAGTGTGGGCCAGATGTGAGAGAGGGAGCCAAGAAGGATGAGAAAGTTGAAGATTTGCAGAGAGGATACTTAAAGTTGTGTTCTGATACAGGTAGGAGTCAGGGACCCAGAATCTTGTACATTAAGGACAGCTTGATGGGGCGCACTTGGGAGCAAACTGTTCCTTACCATTCTTTTTTCTAGTGACTACTAAAATAGCATCCAGGTTCAAAACAACTTTAAGGGTAGAACATGTGTTTCCCTGAAGATTGATGGTCTTTCAGATGGCTCTGTTTGTTGAGCAGAGGGAGGGTGGGAGAGAAGTTTTCTTTCTCCTGTTCCTTCACCATCTCCTGCACTCCCCTGTTGTTCTTGCCTCCATGATATCTCAGCAGCTAAAACATAACCCAGAATTGCCTCCCCAACCCACTCAGGGTCCAGCTTGCCACAACTTTCCACTTAACTGGGCCCTTACCTAGGAACCTGAGATGCAAAGTTTCTAAGACAGCAGAAGTGCTTGGGATTCCAGGAGGCCCAGTGTGCAGCAGGGGGTGAACGGGGCGGCAGACCGCGCAACATCCGGCCACCGGGAGTGCAGAAGGGAACTCATGCTTATGTGTTTCCCAAGCAGGGCTGCTGATGGACAGACACAGGACAGACCCTAGACATTCTGCCCTGAAACGCAGCTCTCCGACAGTGTGGGCACATTCAGAGGGAACAGAAAGAAGCCTGCAGGCTAATCTTCCCTCTGTCCTCTCTACTTCACACATGGAGACAAGAATGATTTTCAAGAGCTGAGGTAAGGTGAGTTATCTCCTGGGACTACTCTGGAGGCCCGTCCCAAGCCAGGCTCAGCAGGGAGGTCCTTGGCCTTCTAGATCATTCACTAGATCCTCTGAGCCTCCGTTCATAGGGTAAAAAGGCCGTTGTGAGGGTACCTCCCTTCCTGACTTTCCTGGAACCAGCGCATGCTCCACACAATCTCAGAGGCACACACACTCACCGAGCTCTCCAGGACACACTTACGCAACGCCTTCCTTCCTGATCTATTCATCAAAACAAACCCCTTCTTCCCATGATGTCAGCTTCTTCCCACTCAACTGTGGTCTCAGGCCAAGTCCTAAATCTATGTGGTCTACAGGGATATACAGAAATAACAACAACAAATCTAAAGTGATAGTCAAGGAGAAAAGATAGAGGGTTAGGTATGCATATACGAGGGTACTTCAAAAGGCTCATGAAAAATGGAATTAAAATGTTTATTTTGGTGCAAAAAATTTTGAAATTCATGCATTTTTTAAAGATTTATTTCATTTATTTGATAGGCAGAGTTGTGTGTGTGTGTGTGTGTGTGTGTGTATGGAGAGAGACAGAGAGAGAATCTTCTATCTGACGGTTTACTCCCCAAATAGCTGTAAGGCTTGGAGATGGGCCAGGCTGAAGCCAGGAGCTAGGAGCTTCTCCCGGGTCACCCAGGTGGAAGCAGGAGTCCACGTACTTAGGCCTTCTTCCTCTACTTTCCCAGGCACATTAGCAGGGAGACGAATAGAAAGTGGAACAGCTGGGACTCAAACCTGTGCTCATATGGGATGCCGGCATCACAAGCATCAGCCTAATCTGCCATGCCGTAATGCTGGCCCCTCATGTTTGGTTTTTCATGGAGGGGCAGCTGTTTGACAAAGAGATCAAGTTGCCTCTTGGGATTACCATATCCCATACTGGAGTACCTGGTTCTCTGTTTCTAATCTCTCTTCTGCTAATGCAATCCCTTAGGGGCAGCAGATGATAGCTCAAGTATTGGGGTCCCTGCCATCCACATGGGAGACTCACATTGAATTCTGAACTCCTGGCTTCAGCTTGACCCAGTCCTGGCTGTTTTGTGCATTTGGGGAATGATCCAGCACATGGAAGATCTCTCTTTGTTTCTCTCTCTCTCAAATAAAATGAAAGTAAATTAAAAAGTTTTGACTTCATAGAAAATGCACATTATGAAAAAGATACATGGCTTTCAATTTTTTGTATCAAAATCAACTTCCTTTAATTTCATTTTCCATTAACTTTTTGAAGTTCCCTTGTAACTATGTAGTATATGTCTGCATATATATATAGATGGATTGATATATACTTATACCCAGATATACGCAGGTATATTCACAAACACACATTATAAGTAATAAATGTACACCACTGGTGCACAATTTCATTCAGAAATTGTCTCAGAACAAAATTTCATTCAAATGCTAACCTACATAAAACAGAATCAAAAATGAGAGTTTTGGCTGTAAAAAACAATTACTTCTAGTGCAGTTTGTTTATGATTATAAAACAACCAGATGGAAAGCAGTCTGGGGGAAAAAGTCTGTTTCGTCACTGGAGCGAACAAAACAATTAGAATGCAAAAAACGTTATGTCTCATGAACATGAACACGACAGGACTTTCTTCCTGAATGGTGACTGCATGAATGACAGCCACTCAACTCCAGGAATCTCTGGAGACCCAGTATCCCTTACAGCATCAGCTGCAGGCAGAAGAAAAAGAGCTGGCTAATTTGAAATCAATCATTCATATGCATTTTTAATCTTCCTAATCTGTAGCAACTGTGGCCCGTCAACTTTCCTTCCACACGGCCACTGCATTTCTTTTGAGGAAAGCAAGATTGGCAAGCTTCCCTCCCTCACTTACTCTTTCATTCATTTTCTTTTTCAAAGAAAAAAAATCCCCAGGGTTCTCTTCAAGTGATTTTTGAGTAACCTCAGCAGAAACAATTAGAAATCCATTTATTATTAATGTGTATTTTTTCTTTTCCTTTTTTTAAGGCATGCGAGTATTTTAAGTAAAATAGCACTTTCTACTGATCATGTTATAAGTACTCAAAGTATCTACAAAGGAAACCAGGGAAGAAAAAATAAGTCTAGACAATACATGAGAAAAATTTCATTCAAAGCACTGTAGTAGAAGATGATCAGATATTTCTCTATTGCTCCTTTTGTATATCACCTACAGCATGTGGTTAACTACTGAAGAGTTAACTACTGTTCTTGCTTTAAGAATGGAAAGTCAAAGTTACAGCTGATAAAATGAAGTATTAAGAATATTTTAGGGCCGGCACCGTGGCTCACTTGGTTAATTCTCCACCTGCGGTGCCAGCATCCCATATGGGCACCGAGTTCTAGTCCCAGTTGCTCCTCTTCCAGTCCAGCTTTCTCTATGGCCCGGGAAGGCAGTGGAGGATGGCCCAAGTGCTTGGGTTGTGCACCTGCATAAGAGACCAGGAGGAAGCACCTGGCTCCTGGCTTCAGATCGGCGCAGCTCCAGCCATAGCGGCCATTTGGGGAGTGAACCAACGGAAGAAGACCTTTCTCTCTCACTGTCTAACTCTATCTGTCAAATAAAAAAAAAAGACTATTTTAAAGATAAGAAAGAATTCCATTTGGTTACCTTGTTTTTTTTTCTCTTTACAGCTATCAACTTGCATTTGTATGAACATTTTTCCTTTATTTTTTGATCAAATTGTATTGTATCAAGTCCCTTTTTAATAAGTATATTTTTATTTAGAAGTGGGAAATATATACCATTCTGATATAATCATGTAACTATATTGGGCATTTTTATTTTTTCATTTCTTATTTGCATGGATTTCCATGAGTTGGTATTCAAAGATTCAGTCTTTTACACTTGACATTATCTTCCTGATATTTTGCTAATGTTGCTATACTAGATCCTTAATAATTAATTATTTATTTATTTATTTTCATATTTTATTTTTTAAGATTTATTTTATATTGTTTGAAAGGCAGAGTTACAGAGAGAGAGGTCTTCCATCTGCTCGTTCATTCCCCAAATGGCTGTGACAGCGGGGCTGGGCCAGGCCAGAGCCAGGAGCCAGGAGCTTCATCCAAGTCTCCCACGTGGCTACCAGGCCCAACCACTTGGGCCATCTTTCACTGTCATCCCAGGTGCATTAACAGCAAGCTGGATCAGAAGTGGAGCAGCTAAGCCTCAAACCAACACTCATATGGGATGCTGACACTGCTGGCAGGGGCTTAGCCTTCAGTGCCCCAATGCCAGCCCCCTTAATACTTATTTAAAATGACTTATATATGGGTCAGGTGTTTGGCCTAACAATTAAGTCAATAGTTGGGATGCCTGTGTCTATTGGTGTACCTGGTTATGCTCCCCTGAACTGAGTTCCCAGCTCCTGGTCTAGCCTGGCCCAGTTCTGGAATTACAGGCATTTGAGGAGTGAAATCAGTGGATGAGAGCTATGTATGTGTGTGTCTATGTCTGCCCCCCTCTCTCTCTCTGTTTCTCCTTCTGTCTCTCAAATAAATAACTTTAAATGAATATAAACATGACATGTAGCATACATATATATTTGTGTATATATCTAGATATATAGGTATACAATAAACTCATAGATATATGTGTGTAAATATATATAAATTTATTCAACTATAACTCTTTTTTTTACCTTATATGTGGTTTATTTTCTAAAAAATCTATTGCCCCTTTGACAAATTTTCTTTTTTTTTTTTTTACCTTTTATTTAATGAATATAAATTTCCAAAGTACGACCTATGGATTACAATAGCTTCCCCCCCATACCGTCCCTCCCACCCACAACCCTCCCCTTTCCCACTCCCTCTCCCCCTCCACTCACATCAAGATTCATTTTCGATTATCTTAATATACAGAAGATCAGCCCAGCATACATTAAGTAAGGATTTCAACATCAACTATAACTCTTGAATATTTAGCTTGCTTTTCTTATTATAAATACTAATGCTGTATATGCAAATTCTCCCACCTACTAACAATTATTTGTAACTGCAATGCCAATAGTCACAGCACTTTCACAGTCATGTGCAGACACGTGTAGAGTGGTGAAAACCTTGAGTCATTCAACATGCACATTCCCAGGGGAGGCGGAACAAGGTGCTGCTCTGCCTTCTTCTTCCGTTCTTTCCCACACTGCAAACAAGAGTCCTTTTTATGGACTCCTTGATGTCATGGCTTTGGCTTTTCTTTTTATTGGTGATTTTATTGTTTAAAATGGTGCTCAATCATAGTACCCAAGTACTGTCTAGTGTTTTGAAATAGCAGAAGGCTGCGACATGCATCATGAATAAAGCATGTGTGTGTGTGCGCACATGTGTGTGCGTGTGTGTGTGTGTGTGTTAGATGAGCTTCCTTCAGGCACAAGTGACAATGCTGTTGGCTGTAGGTTCAATGTTAATGGATCAACAGTGTATATTAAATGAGGTATCTTTAAACAGAAACATATTTATAACAAGGTTATAAATCGATCCATTAATGAAAATGTGATCAGAAGTTCATTGGCACCTTATTCTGTATTTCCCTCAGGAGAAATGATTTGGTATTTGCTAATTCAATATTCAAAGTAAATTTACAAAATACTACTACCATGAATAATAAGAAACAACTATATTTTCATGTTTTGTTTAAAAGCTTTTGAGAACAAACCATCATTACAGAGCAAAGTTTATATTCCTAAGCCTATCATTTAAAGCCTATGCCTTCATGCCCTGAACTGATCCTCTAATATTATCTTTAATCCCCAATATAAACTTTTGCTGCTAGAGAGATTCGTGTGTGCTTATAAAAGAAAGCTAACTGAAGTAAACACCTTCAGTCCTGCCAACAAATTCTGCTTCAAGATGATATTCAACAGCAAAAATATACAACAACAAAAATCGTTATTTTTCAGGCACCTAGTTAGAGGCACTTGCCCTTTTGCTTTTAAGCTCTCAGAATCCACTGTTGCAGGAAAACTGTGTTGTTGGTGCCATGTTAGTGACTTCATCCACAGTCCTACAGCCAAGTCAGGCTGTATTTGCTCCAATCTATGTGAGCTCCTGACTCAAGGGAACAGTGGTTTGCACACTGCACACTGTTGTTAACTCTGACATTCTCTTGAGTGAATGCAGTCCTGTAGCCAGAAACTGTTCCAGAAAGCATAAGCAAATAATGATATCATAGAGTGTAGCCTTTATGGCTGGTTACAAACATTTTTAAACTGATTTGTAGACATTTTTGGAATGAAGTACTGCAGATTATGGAAGCAAGTGGTTAGCCTAGTGGTTAAGACATCAGTGTACCGTATCAGAGAGCCTGGATTCAATTCCTGGCTCCAGCTCCCACTTCTGCCAATGCATACCCTGGGAGGTAGCGATGATGGCTCAAATAATTGGGTTCCTGTCTCCCATGTAGTAGAGTATTTGGGAAGAGAATTAGGGAAATCTTTCTCTCTCTCTCTCTCTCTCTCTCTCTGTGTGTGTGTGTGTGTGTGTGTGTTGTGTGCATGAGAGCCTTAAATGAATAATAAAAATTTTAAAATATAAGAGAATTGCAAAGCATGGGATTAGGCCTGTATTTAACTCCAGGTAGATTTCTTACTGTGATGTAAGCCTTTTCCATCATCTCACACCATCAGTAATCTGATGTCTTCATAGCCTGTGTGACAATGTTGGGGGCAACAAAGGGTGCAGTCTCCACACTTGCCTCTTCGCTGGTGATGATGCAGAGGTGGCATCATCTTGCTGAGTAGCTCAATGGCCCAGGAGCCCTGGGCTGTGAACAACAATTGTGCAATGAGTAGCAATGGGAGAAATGAGAACGGCAAGAGAGGCAGCTGTGGCGTGGACCAGGCTCAGGAGGCGCACATTGCTCCTGGAAGGCTTTCAAGGGAGGAGAAGATTTGGGTTACACACCATGTGTAGACAATGTGACTCCAACAGATCCCCACTCCAACCATACACTCCCTACAACCCGACCACTCTGCTCTCCCAGCATAATACTCCGTTCCCAGCCTTGGCTCACTGCACCTGCGTCGACTGCCCCCCTCTCTCAGAATGGCGAGTTCCCTCTGACCTGCGTTCTCTGAGCAGGCTGAGTCTGAGCTACACTTTCCTGTGTGATCCCCCTGCACCTTCCTATCCTGCAGGCTAGAACTACTCGGATTGGATTGTAATGATCTGTTTTCAGGTCTGCCTCCTTGACCAGGCCACAGAGTTCATTGCCAGTAAGGACTGAGTCTTCTCTCTGCCTCAGGTATTAGCCTGGTGTCTGCCATGTGTCCTGGTGGTTAAATGCATAGACAGGCATACACTTTTGACAGGTGAATGTACTTTGCTTCTAAACATTCCCTGGCTCTCAGCTTGTTAGCAGGCCTGGCTGGCTCAGACGGTGGAGTCAGAAGATGATAACAAGGTAGCGCGGCTTGCTGTTCTAAGGCAGAAGGACGTGATCTGAGAGAAGTTGCAACCAGGCACTGAGAGAAGGAAAAGATCCACTCTGCTCTGGCTCAGTGCAGAGAGGGAAGGAGAAAAGCTGGAGGTCAGAGCGGCAAGTGCTGGGCAAGTGTTTTCTGACTTCTCGCCAGACAAAACTGCGGAACAGGGAGTGCTGCTGGGTGAAGGGAAGCAGAGGGGGGACTCGTGCCATCCTGCCTGACAGAACTCTGGAAAGGGGCCAGAATGCGGCTGCAGCGGGTCAAGCCTCTGCCTGCAACACCGGTATCCCACGTGGGTGCCAGTTCCTTCCTCCACTTCCAATCCAGGTCCCTGCTAATGCACCTGGGAAAGCAGCGGAGCATGGCCCAAGTTCTTGGACCCCTACACCCATGTGGGAGACCCAAAAACTCCTGGCTCCTGGCTTCGGCCTGGCACAGCCCTAGTTGTTGGCAGCCATTTGGGGAGTGAAACAGTAGATGGAAGATTCTCTCTCTGTGTCTGTCTCTGTCTCTCTCTCTCTGTAACTCTGCCTTTCAAATAAATAAAATAAATCTTAAAAAAAAAAAAAAAAACACTGGAAAAAGATCCACCCATAGGGTAGCCCCAGGTAGCCAGTAACCGTCTGTGCTGAGAAGATCTGAAACGTGTTCTAGGCCCCTCCTCCCCTGTGGTGTGGAAGAGGATCCACACAGACTTGCAAAACATTTAGATACACAGCAGGTAGCTGAGAAGTAAGTGCCACGATGGCCAGAGAAGACACGCTGAAGTGACTTCTGTGCAGATGCTGTGGCTTGGACCATTAAAGCCAAAGGCCAAATGCAAACCTGGCTGGGACTCAGAGGGGTCCCCTATACCAGTAGGGCAGGCACGAGACCCCGCCTGCAAGCGGGCACCAGAGCCCTGCCAAGAGACAGGCCAAAGACCAGGAGCCTCAGGCGTCGGCTGCTGATCCCAGCAGAGTTCCTGCTATCCAGCAAGACAGGGAAAGGAGCGCCAGGACCAAAACGGCCAGGAGATCTCTGTGGGTCAGAGGCCCTCTTACGCCTGGCAGTCATATCCAGACCTGACCATGGTACTGCCTTGGCAAGAGCACGCATGTGGGGCACGGAAAGAAATTTAAAGATACAGTATTTATGTGTAAAGGAACAGGCAAAGTAAAAAGCAATTAGGATGTAGATAAGTATTTAACCAGCCAGTTAGAGGCTCCCACCCCACCCCATCCAAGGCAGTGAGAACTAAAAAGGGAGCTTTGCCCAACTAAGCAACAAACTTTATTGGGGGTGGGGTGGGGTGGATGAATTTCCTTGTGTTAGTTTTTCAACTCTACCATAAATGAGGGGGAAAAAAAAGACCAAAAAGAAAGGGTCACACTCTTTCCATACAGCAGATGGGAGAACACCTCGCAGTGAAACAGTGGTGGGTTTCTGGCGGCTCTGTGCCTGTTGCCCAGGGATTGGCCTCCTGTCTGTATTTCGACAGACCCTTCTTTTGTGAGGTCCTGTGCTAGGAGGGGAAGGACAGAGCCACACACAGGGACTCTGGGTTTCAAAAGTCAGCTGCTGCTCCAGCTGCCACCATGGCGCCTGGCAGACATCACTGCATCTTGGCTGTGCCTCACAGAAACAATCAGAAGCAGTGTGTATGTGTGTGAGTGTGTATGTGTGTGAGTGTGTGTGTGAGTGTGTGTGTGTGTATGGGCACCCATGCATTTGTGCACATGCACACACACCTCTTTCACCCATCTTTGAGCTAAGAGGCCTTAGGGCATCACAGTCCAACATTCACACTTTACAGTTGAAGGAGTGGAGGGCCTGCTCCCAGCCACCCACTTTGTAGGTGCGTGGGGACTAAGCCAGTCTCCTGATTCGAGGGTTCAGCAGTACCGGCTCTGCTTCCTGGTCCCTTCCTCTGCCTCCCAGCCAGGACTCTGGATTGCTGTGAAGCTCCTTGACTCTTTCATGTCCTACTCTGTGTGGTTTCCATGCTTGAACTCAATCTGTGTTAGAAACGCCATTGCTGACTTTTCCACAGTAAGGAAGAGCACTGGCCGCTTCCCTTTCCTCCTCACAAAGCCTCCTGACTGCTCCCCAGGTTACTGGCAACTTCCCTCTAACCTGACCCACCAGGCACCACAACTTCTTGCCCATCTCTCTGAAGCGGGGGGCCTTCCCAGGTTACTTTCAGCCACTTTTGTTCTTGCAACATTCTGGAAATTCACATGGTGATATGTTTAGCTACAGCTAGTTAGCACAGACTCCTATCTGCAGACACTGCAGAGGGTATAATATGCACTAATTCATTTGTTCTTTAAGAACCCTAAAATACTGTTTTCACAAATGGGAAAACTGAAGCTTAGAAAGGTTAAGGCTTTTCCCCAAAGCCACAAAGTCAGTGTGTTTTGGAACCCGAATCTGGACCTGTCTATGCCTCTGCTCGGTTCCAAGACCAATGTGCATAACCGCACAGTAGACAGCCTCCCGCTGAGGACTGACAGTCATCACCCTAACGATGTTCCTCTGGTTCTAACTTCCCAACAACTTGCACACAGGGTCCCTGCTGTCATGAAGTTTAATTACACAACTCATACAAATATACAGTTTGCTTTCTCCTGTTACCTAAATGACATTGTCAGAGGTTCATTTTTAAAAAACAAAATTATGGCTCAAGAACAGTACTTTGTTTAACTCACTAATTAATGATGGTTCTAGTAAAATGTTACAGTCAGTTCAAAAGGAAATGTATCTATACACAGGCAGTCAGAAATGCCAAAGTGAGTTTACACAAACATGACCAACCAGCAGAACTGCTGTGGTTCACAGGGCCATTCATGATTGCATTCCACTGGACAGTGTTCATCCACATTCCTACAGACAGAAATCATTTGCATTACCTCCACGTGTCTTGGAACACAAGATAACATGGAGACAATGAGAGGAGGAACTCATCAGAAAAGGCATGCTGCACAGGACACTCAGGAGGCGTTTTATCCATTTAAGCACTCTACACTGTTTCTCAACATGATGAAAATAATATATTATGGTACAAATTTATCATGATGTAATCACTCTCCATACACACACACACACTCTCACACACACACACAGACTGGCCTAGATTCCAACTGTGGAAAAATATTTCCTCTTCAGAATGAACTTCACAAAAATGCCTGGTCCTCTTGCCCCTACTGAAGTGGTATCTGTTGGAGAGAACCATTCCACAATCTACCATTATTCCCCAAGGGTTTTCCCCAATATCACAGGCCATTATATTTATTTTCAAAATCAGGTTCTGAACAGATCATGCTGAGATGGTTCCTCTGACCTTTAACACCAGCCAATGCTTATGTGGCAGCCAGTCCTAGAACATTCACCAAGACAGGAAGTATTGGGGCCCTAATCAAATATTTTGACTAGAATCCTGCCTTTGCTTTAACAGGACATCCTAACATAAATAAGTATTTACCCAAAACACTTGCAGAAAGAGGATATGGTTCCATCTCTGAGACATCACCAGTGTCTCCTTCTCCTAAACACCTGCTCTCTGCCTTGAGCATTTAGGCCCTGTGGTCACTGTGGGTAAACAGGATTCACCTGGTGAAAGGAAGCGACGAGCCCCTCCTGAAACTCCAAGTATAGAAGTGTTTTGTCAACTGGTGTGCAAGGTCCCAAGTTGTTTCATGATCTCAGTCATTTTCTCACCTACTGAGAGAAGCAGAGTCTGACACAAGAATTCCAGCCAGCACCGTGGCTCACTTGGTTATTCTTCTGCCTGCAGCGCCGGCATCCCATATGGGCTCTGGGTTCTAGTCCCGGTTGCTCCTCTTCCAGGCCAGCTCTCTGCTGTGGCCTGGGAGGGCAGTGGAGGATGGCCCAAGTGCTTGGGCCCTGCACCCGCATGGAAGACCAGGAGGAAGCACCTGGCTCCTGGCTTTGGATCGGTGCAGTGCTGGCCATAGCGGCCATTTGGGGGGTGAACCAATGGAAGGAAGACCTTTCTCTCTATCTCTGTCTCTCTCTCTCTCACTGTCTAACTCTATCTGTCAAAAAAAAAAAAAAAAAAAAAGAATTCCAGCACCAGTACTCTATCTGGAGGTGCAGGAAATACTTACAGAGTAGGGAAGGGAATAGCGTAGTAGTGGGCAAGCAATAAAGGAGATGTGACTGACCACTATCAAGGTAGATAATGCAGCTTAATCTCCCAGAGAAACTTGAGGAAATGCAAGACAGCAACTCCAGAATTACCCACTCAAGGGCTAGTGAAGCAGGGTAGTGCTTTTCTACCAGCTCCTGTGAGCCACCGCCTGAGGACTACTCCTGAGAACTAGGAGCTTCTCAGTGCGTTTAGGCTGCTGGAGGTTCTGGAAATAAGGCCTCTGGACTCAGACGTTCACGGGCAGCTGGAGTCAGCAAGAGCCACTGAAAGGCTGGGGAGAGCCAGGGAAAATGTGGCTGGAGCGCACAGTGGTGGGGCCTGCTACCCCTCTCCCACAGCTGATGAAGGAGGGTCCTTCCTCCAGGTGCAACACTCCTGTGACGCAGCCCTCTCTTGCTCTCTGCTGCCTTGAATTTGCTCCTGCCACCCGCTCACTTCTGTATTTCCCAGTTCTAATTCTGTGTTCATGCAGGGCTTATTGCTGTGGGCCAGCTCACAGGTCACTGGTCAGCCTCTGGATAGCTCATTCTGGGAAGAGGTACCTACCCTGGCTTCTACCTCTGAGGATAGAGTCAAGTGACACAGAGCTTGGGCACATCCGGGGAACTTTCGGAGGTAACACAGACACCACATCATGCTGTTCCCATATAAAGATCCATGGCAGAGTTTTGCCTTTGTAAGGTTGCTCACATGTCTGTTTACCCCACCAGGGAGAACAGATGAGGCTTACAGTCATTGGAATGCAAACTTGGGGCCAGTGTTGTAGCACAGCGGGTCAAGCTGCTGCTTGCTGCACCAGCATCCCATATGGGAGCACTGGTTGTGGTCCCAGCTGCTTTGCTTCTGATGCAGCTCCCTGCTGGTGTACCTGGGAGTGCAGTGGATGATGGTCTAAGTGCTTGGGTCCCTGATACATATGTGGAAGACCCAGATGAAGTTCTTGGCTTCTGGCTTCAGACTTGCCAAACTCCACCTGTTGTGGCCATTTGGAAAGGGAATGGAGGATTGATCTCTCTCTCTTCGCCCCTTTCTCTGTCACTATGCCAAATACAAAAATTTTGAAAGATGTTTAAAAAGCTAAAAAAAGGAATGCAAAACTTGGAGCTATGGCTTTACATATATATTTTCCTCCTTACAAATAAGCATTTTCTTCTGCCTCAACCTAATTTAAGACTTTAACTCTTCCCATTTCTTTCTTCTTGCTTGACTTTTTTCACGAATGAAAACCTGCATGCATTTCACTATACCAGGAATTACTCTCGGTTTCCAAGAGTTGGATAGGCCTTTGTCCTAGCAGTTCACGGACAATGGTTAACACACCTGTGTCCACATCACAGTACATGGGTTCATACCCAGCTCTGACTCCTGACTCCAGCTGCCTGCAAATGCACACCTGGGAGACCATAGTGATGGCTCAAATGATTGGGTTCCTGCCACCCATGGGTGGTGGTGTCTGGATTGAGTTCCTGTCTCCCAGCTTCACCTGGGGCCAGTTATTGCTGGCATTTGGGGAGTCAATCAAAAGATTTGACCTCTCTCTCTCTCTCTCTTCCTCTCTCTTTCTTTCTGTATGTATGTGTCTCACAATTAAAAAAGTTTTTAAACAAATTGTGAATAGATACATGTGAGGGCACTATTCTAATTGTACTCCTAACCACTATTTCCATATTCTTTGAAAGAGCCCCCACCTCTCCCAGTTACATTCTTTCTCCTTGTCAAATTTTCTTTACAGAATTCAGAAATCATACAGATTTTTAAAATTGTTTCTTTACTGTTAATTTCATAACTCCCATGTTAAGTTTAATGAAAGCAGATGCAAGAATGAGGCCATTTAATTATTACTTGTTGGGTGGGAAGAGGGTGGGGGGGAGTGTCACTATGTTCCTAAGTCTGTATATATGAAATATATTAAACTTATATAACTTAAATAAAATTAAAATAATTAACTCTACTACTTAATAAGGTGATCTAAGTATGGTATGAAAACTGATTATCTGTGCCTTCCATGTGCTTTTCAGTTATGTATTTAAGATATTCTGCATTCTTTTATCCATAATATTGTCCAAATATGTATCTTATATCTCTAGCTGAAACTTGACATAGTTCTTTTATGAGGTTACTGAAAATAAAAATAGAGAACATTAGAAAAAAGAAAGAGTGGATCACTAAAGCAAAGACTTTGCAGGCTTTTTCTAGGAATTAATTTGGATTGAGGCCGAAGCCGCGGCTCAATACGCTAATCATCCGCCTTGCGGCACCGGCACACTGGGTTCTAGTCCCAGTCGGGGCGCTGGATTCTGTCCTGGTTGCCCCTCTTCCAGGCCAGCTCTCTGCTGTGGCCCGGGAGTGCAGTGGAGGATGGCCCAAGTGCTTGGGCCCTGCACCCGCATGGGAGACCAGGATAAGCATCTGGCTCCTGGCTTCAGATCAGTGCGGTGCACCGGCCGCAGCGGCCATTGGGAGGTGAACCAACAGAAAAAGGAAGACCTTTCTCTCTCTGTCTCTCTCTCTCACTCTCCACTCTGCCTGTCAAAATAAATAAATAATTAAAAATTTAATTTGGATTGACCCAAACGCACCTGTTGTTTGGTCCCTATTATGACAGGGACAAAATCTGGAGTGGTGGCTGGCCAGAGGCAGCATGGGATCATCAGGCGGAGCTGAAGTTGCAATGGGGCCTCGTTAGGTGTGGCTCAGACCAAGATGGAGTCCTTACTTGGAAATGGCAAGCTTTTGACAGGAGCCATGAGGCAGGCCTGCCGGGGTTGGAGTATATGAGGTGAGCAATGAGCAAGTGGAAACATCTAGTGAGGGAAGGGCAGAAGATAACTTACCCTGAGGGTGGGACCAGCCACGCAGGTGATCAGGGTGGACCCCACCATGGGCCAACTCTGAGACAGGGAGGGAATGCACAGCAGCTTCACTGCTGCTGGCAGCCACAATCAACAGCTGAGGAGGACTGTGTCTCCTGGAGACCTGGAATTCACTGTGCTTCCGGGGACACTTCTAGGGGTTTGCATCCATGGTAAGCACACTTCTCCGTGTTTTGTCTTCTTTTATTTCTGATTTTGGAAATCCACATTAAATATGAATTTTTAAAATTATAAGTAGACACAATTCAATCAACATAATGCCAGTATTTTCCAACCTGGCTTCCCTGGATCCAAACAGTAAATCCCATCAACACAGTAGAGGAAAATACTGAATAATAGCATTAATAAAAGATATCCTTTGTAGAGGCTGCATAAATGACAACAACTCACAATGGGAAACATGCTCACAAAGATATGAGACTGCTGTTAATGGGCTAGGAACCTTTGAGACCCAGGGCAGCATACACAGTGGCTGTTTCTAAGTCTAAGAACTGTGTGACACTGAATTTCAGAAAAAACAGGGTGGATGGGCTCTGATCTCATAGAAGCAGCATGTTCATTGGTATGATCCTGGAACAATGAATGTGTAGAGAAGAAATGGATTGCTGTGGTGCATTAGGGAAACAGTTTCATTAGAAGTTTCAGTGTGGATGGAACTGCTAAACTGTAAGAGGAGAAATATGCTTTCTAGAGGAGAAATATCCAGATGTTCAAGGTCCTGGATCAGGATGTGAAAAATGTGTCACACTGACATGTTCACTAAATAAAAGAAAGTCTCCAGGGCAGATTATTCAAAGAAAAATGACAATAAAGAATTTTCTAAAATGCTCAGAATTCTCTCTCTCTTTAGTAAATGGTCACCTATAAATTCCCTTTGTTCACTTTGAATGCACATTTTTCTTTTTATTCAAACCGATAGTAATGACATAGCCTGAGATAATGTTCTTCAAGTTAAATATAGAGCTTCAAAACAAGGAACTATTATTCAACTTCAAACAATCTGAGGTTTCTGATCATGTCCTCGGCTATTACTGCCTAGGAAAGAGATTGGCTCTAAAACTACTTCAAGGTGACATCTGCTCAGTAATCCCCAGTGTTCTAAGTGCCACAGGTAGCCCCCCTAGTCCTCTTCAGCCCATCTGAAGCATGGCCACGCCTGACCTGTCCACTCAGATCTTCAGGTCTGACCACAGCACTTTGCCTTATACATTCTCGTGTGTGCTCGTTGTTACCCTGTCTGCACTATCTCACCGGCATTAGGAAATCCATTCATTATTGAGAGCCTGTTCTGTGCCAGCGACTTAATACACTGCTCCAGTGAACACAAGGTCTCCGGGGGTACAAGGAAAGAAGAGGTAAATAAACAATGGGTGTAATAAGAAATAACAAGTTGTATGATGAGGTAATTTGTGCTCCTGAAAAAAAGAAAATACACTAAGAGAGACTGAGGAATGGGGGTGACTTGCAGTCAGTGGGGTGCTGCAGCTGGCTTACACAGCTACGGAGCTCCGACTGTGGCATCTCTTCCCTTCTCCATGTTCAGCAACATCACTTTGGTGACATCACCTTGGTAACTTGAAATCACCAAATATTTAACCATGCAAATTGGCAAATACTACAAAGTGTGGCAATTGATAACCATTTACCCGCATGCCGCTCCTGTGAGGGTAAGATAAACACTGGCGTTGGAGCAGACATGACAGAGGTGAGGCAGCAGGCCTGCGGGGATTTAGAAGAGCAATTCGCAGCCATGGAAAACCATTGCAGAGGCCCCAAGTCAGAAGTAGGTCAGTGTGTCCTCGAAGAGCAAGGAGTACAGAGGACAGCAGTGGAGAAACTGAGAAACACAGAGAAAAATTAGCTCAGAGGGAAACTCGAGAGCAGATTGTGGAGGAGCGGCAGGACACTGGAGGCACTTCAACTTTTACTCTAAGCATAATGGCAACTATCGGGGGTTTCAGAACACAGAAATGTCTGGATCTAATTTCCTTTTAAAAGGACCACTTCAACTGCTCTGCTGAGTTGAGGGAAGCTGACAGAAACTCAGTAAGTAGATGTTACAAAATCATTATAGCTACTCTGTTCTATTAATTAGATGAAATGAGATGAAGGCACTAGATGTGGTAAGAAACGGTTGGATTTTAGAGTCTTTTTAAGGAACAAACAGAAGGTGCCAAGTGATTGGATGTGGAGTGTCAGAGAAGGCACGAAGAGCTAACATTGAGAATTTTAGCTTGAGAAATGGACAGATGCTGTTGCCCTAAATTGAGAAGTGTCTCAATTTCAGCAGAGAGTTGTGGCCTGGAGATAGACATCTGAGAGGAATAGATGGCATTTAAAGCCATGGGACTAAATAGAAACACAAAAGAGTGAGTATAGACAGGATAGGGAAGAGAAAAGGAACAAGGAATTAGCCTTAGGGAACCCTCAAGGTTAACACACTGAGAAGAGGAGGAATCCGCACAAGTGAGCACGAATGGAGTAGCCAGAGAGCTAGGAGGAAAACCTAGGGTAGAATGCCCAAGAAGCCAAGTGGAGAGATTGTATTAAGTACAAGGAAGGGGTTAGCTATATTTAATGCTGTTGAAAGAACTGGTACAATGAGGGGCTGGTGCTGTGGATCAATAGGTTAATCCTCCACCTTGCAGCACTGGCATCCCATATGGGCACCGGTTCTAGTCCTGGCTGCTCCTTTTCCAATCTAGCTCTCTGGAAAAGCAGTGGAAGATGGTCCAAGTCCTTGGGCCCCTGCATCTGTGTGGGAGACCTGGAGGAAGCTCCTGGCTCCTGGTTTCAGATCGGCCCAGCTCCAGCCATTGCAGCCACTGGGGAGTGAAGCAGTGGATGGAAGACTGTCTCTCCCTCTCACTGTCTGTAACTCTCTCTCTCAAATAAACAAATAAAATCTTAAAAAAAAAAAAAAAAAAAGAACTGGTAAAATGAGAACTGTATTTGGCCAACTTGTGACTTTGACCAGACAGTTTCACTGGAGCTTCAACAGAGAGAAGCCTCATTGGAGTGGGTTTAGGAGACAATGGGAAGGGGGACACTAGAGACAGTAAGTGTTGGAACTTCCAGTCACACATCCACTGCAAAGTAGAGCAAAGAAATGGGTTGATGGCAAGAGAACTGAGTTCAAGAGTAGGGTTTCGTTTTGTTTGAAGAAATAACAGCAAGTTTGTATGATGGCAGGAATGAACCAGTGGGGAAAGGAGCTTCAGTAAATGAGGCCTTTAGCCTCAACCCTTTCTTCTCTGCCAGGCTGGCTTCATTTCCTTTTTTAGAGACCTTGAACCCCACTGGCCATTTTAGTTATGCTTTTACTAACCCTTGAGAATGCCTCGTTTTTTGTCATTCCTTGATTCTCTCTCCATGATTTTCTTCCTTCTTTAGAACCCCAGGGGTTGCCAGCTGGCTCTATTACAATAGAGTCGTGCTACTTAACCTCAGGTGAACCCACAAAACTGTCCAAGTATTCTTTATTTTTACATTCTATCATGGTTCATTTCCTTTCAAATGACCAGGTGTGTTCATTTCAATTTTTTATACTGCTATGTGGCATTCATTCAAAGTTATTGAGCGACAACCATGTTCCAGACGCTGGAGCCTGGCATCAAAACCCCCACTACTGCCCTAGCTCTTAGCAGGTGATCTTTAATCCACTTCACTGGAAGGGCTGGTGTGAATGTCTCCCATTTACTCCTTTCCATCTGTAATTTTTAAAGACATCCTTTCTATCACCACTTCTAAAAGACAGAGTCTCCTGTTTATTTCAAAGATTAACTCTTATACTTGGACCTCAAGTATATTACCTATTCCATTTATTACTGTGCTGCCAATTAATCTCATTCAAACCAACCACAATGTTGGCATCACCCTTCTCCTTTTGAACGTCTTCCCTCTTCCCAGAGGTAACCACCGTCTCAACTTTTGAACTACTAATTCTTTCCCTTTTCTTTATAAGTTTTTACCCAAATATAATTATAAAAGAATGTGTCTGTGTGTGTGTGTGTGTGTGTCTAATACATGAGGTTATTTCAAAGTTTGTGGGAGGAGGCCGGTGCTGTGGCTCACTTGCTTAATCCTCCACCTGCGGCGCCAGCATCCCATATGGGCACTGGGTTCTTGTCCCGGTTGCTCCTCTTCCAGTCCAGCTCTCTGCTATGGCCTGGGAAGGCAGTGGAGGATGGCCCAAGTACTTGGGCCCTGCACCCGCATGGGAGACCAGGAGGAAGCTCCTGGCTCCTGGCTTTGGATCGGCATAGCTCGGGCAGTAGTGGCCATTTCGGGGGTGAACCAATGGAAGGAAGACCTTTCTCTCTGTCTCTCTCTCTCTCTCACTAACTCTATCTGTCAATAAATAAATAAATAAAGTAAGTTTGTGGGAAAATAGAATTAAAAGGTGTTTATTTTTGTGCAAATTTTGAAATCCATGAATAGGTCCTTTAGCCAACTTCCATCTCCCTTCCCCTTTTTCTCAGTCTCTAGTAAGCACTATAATACATTTGGATAGACTTATTTTTTTAACTTCCACATAGGAACAAGAACATGAAATATTTATCTTTCTTTGTCTAGTTTATTTAACATAATTACCTCCAGTTTTATTCACTTAGCTGAAAATGTAAGGATTTCATTTCTTTTTATGACAGAATAACACTTTGCTTTGTATATTCACTACATTTTCTTCCTTCTTCCTTCTCTCTCTCTCTCCCTCTCTCTCTCTCTTTCTTTCATTCTTTTGAGATTTGATGGCTGTTTACAGCCCGTGTCTCTTTGGTTGAGGAACAGTGTTTTTGTCTTCATAGAATTGTTGAAGTCTTTACTTAGTGTAGGGTTAACCTTATGAGTTAACTGAAAATAGCTAAAGTAAACTGAAAATAGATCTTGGTAAAAATTAATAGTGGGAGTAGGAGAGGGAGGAGCTAGAAGATAGATGAGAGGGAGAGTAGCATAGAAAGTATCACTGTGTTCCTGAATCTTTATATATGAAACATATGAAACTTGTATATCTTAAATAAAATTTAAAAAAATAAAAGAACCATCCAGTGAAGTGAAGAGACAACCGACAGAATGGAAGAAAATCTTTTCAAATTGTGAAACTGACCAAAAAACAATATCTAGAATCTGTAAAGAGCTCAAGAAACTCAACAACAACAAAACAAACAATCCAGTAAGAAATGGATTGAACAGCATTTTTCAAAAGAGGAAATTCAAATGGCCAACAGATACATGAAAAAATGCCCAGGATCACTAGCCATCAGGGAAATGCAAATCAAAACCACAAGGAGGCTTCACCTCATGCCAGCTAGCATGGCTCTCATACAGAAATCAACAAACAACAAATGCTAGCAAGGATGTGGGGGATAAAGGTACCGTAATCCACTGTTGATGGGAATGCAAACTAGTACAGCCACTGTAGAAGACAACATAGAGATAGCTCAGAAAGATGAAAACAGATCTACCATATGAGCCAGCCATCCCACTCCCTGGAATTTACCTAAACAAAATGAAATCAGCATATGAAAAGATTCTCTGTACCCCCAAGTTCACTGTAGCTCGACCCACAATAGCTAAGAAATGGAATCAACTCAGATATCCATCAACTGTTGACTGGATAAAGAAATTACAGTATATATACAAAAATAAATATAATATATATACAAACATATATATATATATATATACACACACATACATACTTACTATGGAATAATACGCAGCAATAAAAAATGAAATCCTGGGCCAGCGCTGCGGCTCAATAGGCTAATCCTCCACTTGTGGCGCTGGCACACCAGGTTCTAGTCCCGGTCGGGGCGCCAGATTCTGTCCCGGTTGCCCCTCTTCCAGGCCAGCTCTATGTTGTGGCCCAGGAGAGCAGTGGAGGATGGCCCAAGTGCTTGGGCCCTGCACCCCATGGGAGACCAGGAGAAGCACTTAGCTCCTGACTTCAGATCAGCATGGTGCGCCGGCAGCAGCACGCCGGCCACGGCGGCCATTGGAGAGTGAACCAATGGCAAAGGAAGACCTTTCTCTCTGTCTCTCTGTCTCTCTCTCACTGTCTACTCTGCATGTCAAAAGAAAGAAAGAAAGAAAGATAGAAAGAAAGAAAGAAAGAAAGAAAGAAAGAAAGAAAGAAAGAAAGGAGGGAGGGAGGGAGGGAGGGAGGGAGGGAGGGAGGGAGGGAGGGAGGGAGGGAGGGAGGGAGAAGAAATCCTGCCTTTTGCAACAAAATGGATGCAACTGGAAACCATCATACCCAGTGAAATAAGCCAGTCCCTAAAAGACAGATACCATATATTTTCTCTCATCTGTGGTAACTAATAGAGTATCCAAAGAATAATGTTTTGGAGTGAAATTAACACTTTGAGATTCAATGATTATTCTCTACTGTCTGTCTTGTCTTGCCCTTGTCTTTACTGTTGAGGAACAGTGTTTTTTTTTTTTTTTTTTTTTTTTTTTAAATTTTTGACAGGCAGAGTGGACAGTGAGAGAGAGAGAGAGAGACAGAGAGAAAGATCTTCCTTTGCCGTTGGTTCACCCTCCAATGCCGCCGCGGCCGGCACACCACGCTGATCTGAAGGCAGGAGCCAGGTGCTTCTCCTGGTCTCCCATGGGGTGCAGGGCCCAAGTACTTGGGCCATCCTCCACTGCACTCCCGGATCACAGCAGAGAGCTGGACTGGAAGAGGGGCAACCGGGACAGAATCCGGCGCCCTGACCAGGACTAGAACCCGGTGTGCCGGCACCACAAGGCGGAGGATTAGCCTATTGAGCCGCGGTGCCAGCTGTAACAGTATTTTTATTTATTTTTTTCTTCATACTGTTTGTTGAGCTCTTTGCTCAATGTGGGGTCAATCCTATGAGTATAGAGTAGACTGAGGATAGATCTTTGTAGGGTTAAGAGTGGGAGTGGGAAAGAGAGGAAGAGGGGTATCGGGGCATGGGTGTGAGGGCATGGGAAGTGCCACCATGTTTCCAGATCAGAATATATGAAATAAACTAAATTTATATACCTGAATAAAATTTTAAAAATGCAAAACAAAAAAACAAACCAAATGCAGTAATGAACTTTGTTTTAAATCTTTGTCAAAAAATTGATAAGAATTATCTAGTGCTATAGTTTTAGTAATTTTGGGACTATTTTAAAATTCACTGTATAAAAGTGAAGTTGAATACATTTTCATGCAATTATTATTTATAGCCCTTGTTTATTTTCCTGCTTGTCTATAATCTTTTTACTTTTATTTGTTGAATTTTTGATTTAAAGCATCAATTAATACTTTGACAATAGTTTAGAATAAAATATTACCACAAGGGCTGGCATTGTGGTGCAGCATGTTAAGCCACCAACTGATGCCAGTATCTCATTTGGCCCCGTGTTAGAGCCCCAGCCACTCCAATTCTGATTCAGCTCCCTGTTAATGCACCTTGGAAAGTAGCAGACAATGATCCAAATACGTGGGCCCCTGCCGCCCACATGGGAGACTCATATGGAGTTCTAGGCCCCTGGCCTGATCTAGCCCTGGCTGTCGTAACCATTTGGGTAGTGAACCAGCAGATAGGAGATCTGTGTGTGTGTGTGTGTGTGTGTGTGTGTGACTCTGCCTTTCAAAATAAATAAATAAATCTTTAAAAAATGATGTTAACTCAAAAATAAAGTGTTAAGTGAAAAACAAAAGTTATGGAATTATGTAATAAATTCATTTTGAGAAGCATTTGTCTTTTAAGGTCCAATTTATTATGAATTAAAGAAAAGTACATTAAATGTCTGATCCTTGTTCTACTTTCAAATTTTAAAATTTCCTTATTATAATTATCCTAATGTTAGGATAATGATATTTTCCACTTGATATTATCCTAAATTATCCTAAATACATTATAAAAATCTATAAATAAATAAAAGTTTAAGAATATTTCCTATTTTAAAAGTTAAGTCTATTCTTAACGTAAGTAAACATTCTGAAACCAAGTCTTTTCAAAGTGAACAGAGAGATGAGAAATTTGTGAAGGTTTAGCAATCAAAAATTAGTGTTACATATCATAAGTGCTAATCATCAGAACTTCATGAAAAACAATCTCAGAGTTTCTAACCAAACAGTATCTAATGGAATGAGTGAATATGAAGCCTAGACCTAAACTGTAATGAAAAATGGAGTTCCTACATCATGATGTCTGAATCTTAAGTGAAAGCAAATAAAACTTTGGACAGATGGAGACACTCTTGTCTGGTTATCTTCCAAACAGATAGAAATATACTGAACAACATATCATCAGGTTAAAAATTACATTCCAAGTTTTCCTCCACAAAAATCCACATTCTAATTTGCCTGGAAGTACATTCCCTGGAGACGGGATTACAGCCTCTGAAGATAAGTGAACATGCTACAGTAATATACCGCCTGGCATAGGCACAGGTGGAATCAGTCCTGAGCAGGATTTACAGTTGACATATCGCTTTGTGTCCTGATGCACTGTCTTCTGAAAGTGTGGTTATTTTTGAAGAGATGGAACATTAGTATGGCTCCTAGAAGGCTACATTTATTTAATTTCAGGAGTTCAGAAAATGGTGAGGACACAGTATCTCAGCAAACACAAAGGGTGTTTTACATATAATTGCTGCTTTTATTCCTCCATACAAATGTCACATGCCCCAAAATGAAGAGATTTGCTAGTTATGGGTCAATACAAGAGTTATTTTGCTAGTGAAAGAAGCTAATGACAAAAATGTTTCATTGCATCCTTAGAATTCACTATATGGAGACAGTGGGATTCCCTTTCAAGAACCACATGATTAAGGTGAAAAATTGATAGAGATTATTAAATAAAACCACATTTTCATTTTCCTTGTCCACCCATTCATCTATGGACACTTGGGGTGATTCCACATCTTGGCTATTTTGAACGTGCAGACATCTCTTTGATATGCTGATTTCATTTCCTTCAGCTATATATCCAGAAGTGGGATAGCTGTGTCATATGGTAGACCTGGTTTTAGTTTCTGGAGGAATTTGTGTACTGTTCTCTGTAATGGCTGTGCTAATTAGCATTCCCAACAGTGTGTAAGTGTTCCCTTTTCTTCCCATCCTTGCCAAAATCTCTCTTCTAAGGTCACTTATGGGTTATCCATGGCAGCCTGCCCAAAACACTGATGGTTTCATTCTCTTCACAACATCTTTAATTTTGACTGTAGTCTCCATAATAAATTCCTAACTATGTAGATAGCATTGCTGGCTCTCATTATCTTTAAAGCATTATTACCTTTTTACTTCCTGTGCCAAACTAAGCTACTAGAATCATTACCTTGAAGGATCAGGACTAAGAGGAAACACGTAGAAGATGACATAGCTCAAAGGCATGCTGAGAGAGACAAAGCCAAGGTGAAAGACTAGCCACAAAGAATACCCTCAAGGTTGTATACAAAGCTAGGGCTCAAGCTTAAAAAAGGGCTGCACATAGAGAGACAAGAAAAGGGAGAAAGAAAAGCTGATGTCAGCAAAGATGGGGCTAACACAGCAGAAAACAGTGACCTGAAACAGGCAACACGCAGACAGCTACAGGCGCTGGAGGTGCCAAGTGAGGTGCATGCATTGTTGATAACTGTATTTGGGGTGACTGTACAGCTTGAAATATTATCTTTCATTAACTTATAAAAATGCAAAATTTTGTTTTATATATTTTTGAAATCTATGAAGCTAGCACACACACACACAAAAACCCATTTCATTATTTTGAGAGGGAAGGGCCTATGTCACTAATGCAATGCCTCCAAAGGTGCATTACAGTGGAGGAAAAACCATTCCCTTCTGGTTTTAAACTTCCTCTTGGCTCCCTGAGGTTGATACATAGAGCCATCATGGCACAAACACCAGGAGGGGTGGAAAAATTGAAATCTGTTTTATGTGCCCTTCGTCTCTACTTTCAGCACAGATGTAACTCCTAAGAAACTGGTAACCAGTCTGTCAGACGAGTTAGAACTCCCAGTGATGCCACTGAGATGGTATCTCTCAAAAAAACAGCAGTTTCTTTTCTAGACTCTGGATCTTCAGATGGATAGCTCTGTCATTTTTATCTCGTTTCCTGCAAGTCAGGGTGAGTTCATGAAAGCTCATTAAAAAGCATGTCAGGGGCCGGCACTGTGGCGCAGCAGGTAAAGCCGCTGCCTGCAGTGCCAGCATCCCATATGCATGCTGGTTTGAGTCCTGGCTGCTCCACTTCCAATCCAGTTCTCTGCTATGTCCTGGGAAAGCAGTGGAAGATGGCCCAGGTGCTTGGGCCCCTGTACCTACATGGGAGACTCAAAAGTTCCTGTCTCCTGGCTTCAGATTGGCGCAGCTCCAGCCATTGCAGCCATCTGGAGAGTGAAACAGTAAACAGAAGAACTTTTTGTTTCTCCCTTATCTGTAACACAGCCTCTCAAAAAAATAAATAAATCTTAAAAAAAAAAAAAGCACACCAGATGTGAAATGTCAGCCTCACCCTAAACTTTCCCTTTTCAGAGCATCAGATGAAGACTCCGTTGGGTTCTACAACGGCTCTCTGATTTTGGTGGTCTGTTGAAGAAAGGAATTTGAAAGTTGTATCACAATAGGGGAGAATCTGAGCCTGTCTTCCTGGAAATACTTTGAAGGTTTATAAAAAGTATCTTTAGGGGCTGGTGGTGTGGCGTAGTGGGTGAGGCCACTGCCTGCAGTGATGGCATCCCATGTATGTGCCGGTCCACGACCTGGCTGCTCCACTTCCGATCCAGCTCTCTGCTGTGGCCTGGGAAAGCAGTGAAGGATGGCTGAGGGGCTTAGGCCCCTGCACCCGAATGGGAAGACCTAGAGATAGCTCCTGGATACTGGCTTTGGATCGGCACTGCTCCGGCCATTGCAGCCCATTGGGGAGTGAACCAGCAGATGGAAGACCTCTCTCTCTCTGCCTCTCCTTCTCTCTCTGTGTAACTCTGACTTTCAAATAAATAAATAAATCTTTTTTTAATAAAGTCTTTAAAAAGGCTGATATATCTTGCCTGGGAGGTGGGGGTGGTAAGAAACACAAGAAAATTAATGAGTTAAACTTTTAGTTAGAGATGTTGGAGGGAGAACAACAAGCATACCCTTAAAAAACAAGAGGGAGAAACTACAAGAGAGAAAATAATTATGTGATAAAGATAGAGAATAAAAGCAAAGTAACTTTTTAGAAACTTTTGATCAACAAATCTGGTGATATTAACCAAGGAAAAAGAGAGAAAACACAAATAGCTCTTATGATGAAAAGGGAACATAACTACACATAGCAGGTAAAGAAAAAACCTGAAAATCCTAAGGACAAACATTAAAAAAAGAAATAGAGTAAGATACAAAAATATGGAAAATTCTTCCATGTTCATGGATTGGAAGAATCAATATCATCAAAATATTCATACTACTGAAAGCAATTTACAGATTCAATTTGATACCAATCAAAATACCAAGGACATTCTTCTCAGATATAGAAAAAATGATGCTGAAATTCATATGGAAACACAGGAAACCCCAGATAGCTAAAGAAATCTTATACAACAAAAACAAAGCTGGAGGCATCACAATACCAAATTTCGAGACATATTACAGCGCAGTCATAATCAAAACAGCCTGGTACAGGCACAAAAACAGATGGATAGACCAATGCAACAGAAGAGAAACATCAGAAATCAATCCAAGCATCTACAACCAATTTATCTTTGATAAAGGGAGCTAAAATCAATCCCTGGATCAAAGACAGTCTCCTCAAAAAATGGTGCTGGGAAACGATCTCCTCATGCAGAAATATGAAGCAAGACCCCTACCTTACACCTTATACAAAATCCATTCAAAGTGGATTAAAGACCTAAATCTATGACCCCATACCATCAAATTATTAGAGGACATTGAAGAAACTCTGCAAGACATTGGCATAGGCAAAGACTTCTTGGAAAAGATCCCAGAGACAAAGGCAATCAAAGCCAAAATTGACAAATGGGATTACATCAAATTGAGAAGTTTCTGTACTGCAAAAGAAATACTCAGCAAGGTGAAGAGGCAACTGGCAGAATGGGAAAAGTTATTTGCAAACTATACAACTGACAAAGGATTAATAACCAGAATATGTAGAGATCAAGAAATTCAACAACAACAAAACAAACTACCCAGTTATTAAACGGGCAAAGGACTTAAATGGACATTTTTCAAGAGGGAATCCAAATGGCCAACAGACATATGAAAAAATGCTCAGGCTCACTAGCCATCAGGGAAATGCAAATCCAAACCACAATGAGGTTTCACCTCAGCCCTATTAGAATGGCTTTAATAATCAACAAACAACAAATGCTGGTGATGATGTGGAGGAAAAGGTACCCTAATCCACTGTTGGCAGGAATGTAAACTGGTAAAGCCACTATAAGACAGTATGGAGATACCTCGGAAATCTGGATATAGACCTACAATATGACCCAGCCACCCGCTCCTGGGAATTTACCCAAAGGAAATGAAATCAGCATATGAAAGAGTTATCTGCACCCCCATGTTTATTGCAGCTTAGTTCACAATAGCTAAGACATGGAATCAATCCAAATGTCTATCAAATAAAGAAATTATGGGATATGTACACCATGGAATACTATTCAGCAAGTAAAAAAATATGAAATGCAGTCATTTACAACAAAATGGATGAAACTGGAAATCATCATACTTGGTGAAATAAAACAGTCCCAAAGGGACAAATACCATATGTTCTCCCTGACCTATGTTAATGAATAGAGCATTTAAAAGGCAATCTGTAGAAGTGAAATTAACACTTTGAGAAGCAATGATTCTGCACAGCCCTTGTCTTAACTGTTTGTCTTGACTGTTGAGGAACAGTGTTTTTTCTTCTTTTTTTTGTTTGTTTCATATTATTTGAGTAGGAATGGGAGGGTGGGTAGGAAGAATCACCATGTTCCTAAAGTTGTAATTGTGAAATGTATGAAGCTTGTAACTGCAAAACTGCATATTGTCATACTTTCCTACAGACTTACTTCTAAGGGTACAGCTTAAAAACTTACCATGGGACCCTAAACCCCTTTAAGCTGGGTGATAAAAATAGCATTTTAAGTGTTAAAGTGAGCATATATATAGGATTAAGTGACAAAGTGGTCATATAGATAGGATTAAGGGTTAAAGTGATCATATAAATAGGTAAATAGGATTAAGTGTTTGGTAATACTAATAGATAGAATTAAAAAAGGAGTGAATGCTCCAACATGGGACTCAGTCCATACAGTGGACTCATAGAATGACAATTGCTTTATATAGCACTCTGACCTCAGAATCAGCCCTTAAGACATTCTGGTCTGGCTGAAAAGCCCATGAGAGCATTTCAGCCATGGAAAGCCAAGACAATGTGACAAAAAGTGTCCTACATGAAGGAACTCTATGGGTGAGACCTCAGTGGAAAGAAGTGGTCATCAAAGAAGGATGTACCTTTTCTCTGAAGGGAGGAGCAAACTTCTACTTTGCTTATGGCCTTGTCTAAATATTGAAGGAGTTTGTGGACTCAAAAGGCTTCCATAGCCTAGGTAGCTTATGTCAAGAGCCTCAGGTGATCACTGACCTCATACATAAGAGTGCTCATTGTTAAATTAACAACAGGAGTCACTGTGCACTAACTTCCCACGCAGGACCTCTGTCCTCAAAGAGTGGAATTATGAGAGTTAATAGTAAAACTTGTTTGCAAAGATTTACTTTGTTTTAATGTATTAAGTGGAGAATATCTTTTATGTCTCATAAGCTATAGCTATGTCTAAGTGCTCACAAAAGATGTACCATTCTTAGGTTCTTCTTCAAAGTTAATTAAGTTTCTCTCCATATATATATGTAAATTATATATATAATTTATATATATTTATATATAATTATATGTAATTATATATATGTAATACACACACATATATAAATTAAACCTCAGAAGGGTTTACTTTTATTTAATTAAAAGTCCTTTTTTCATTATTGTAAAAATAATCCTTTTGGTGTTCTATTGTACAATAGGGTAACAATAGTTAACAATAACATACTGTATTTTTCTAAATAGCTAGAAGAAAGACTTTTGAATGTTCACACTACAAAGAAATCTTGAATATATGAAGTGATGGAAGCTAATTATCCTAATTTGATCATTAAAATGTATGCATGTATAGAAATTTTACCCCATAAATATGTAGAATTATTATTTGTCAATAAATACAAATAATCTAATTAAAAATACTAGGAACAAATTTTATGCTAAGTATTCTCTTAGATGGAAGGGATGGACATATTGCTTTTTTAAAGAAAGATTCATTTATTTTATTTGAAACTCAGAGTTACACAAAGTGTATAGGGGGTGGGGAGGGAGAGAATGAATCTTCCATTTTCTGGTTCATTCCCCTGATGGCTGCAAGAGACGAAGCTGGGAGCCAGGAGCTTCTTATGGGTCTCCCACATGGGTGGAAGGGGCCTAAACACCTGGGCCATCTTCTGCTGCTTTTTCCTGGCCATTAGCAGGGAGTGGATTGGAGCAGCCAGGACTTGAAGCAGCACTCATAAGGGATGCCAGCACTGAAGGCAGCTTTACCTGCTATGCCATAATATCAGCCTCAACAAATTCTTAAAAGTACAGAGTTTAACAAATAATATATAGTATATATCTACAATCTAGAAACTGTCTACATATTATATGCAGGCATTTTATATACACATGTATGTCTGTGTATAGATATATATAATCTATGACATATGTATATGAATATATCTCCAAAATAAACAAAACATTCAAGGACGAGATGACCCTGATCTAGAATAGAGGAAAGGAAAAGTATAAGAAACTTCAAAAGCACTCTGGCACCGGTGCTATGGCTTAGCAAGTAAAGCTGCTGCCTGCAGTGCCGACATCCCATGTGGGCACCAGTTCAAGACCCAGCTGCTCCATTTCTGATTAGCTCTCTGCTATGGCCTGGTGGAGTGGTAGAAAATGGCCCAAGTGCTTGGGCTCCTGCACCCATGTAGGAGACCTGGAAGAAGCTCCTGGTTCCTGGCTTTGGATAGGCTCAGCTCTGGCCACTGCTGCCAGTTGGGGAGTAAACCAGAGAATGGAAGATCTCTCTCTCTCTCTCTCTCTCTCTCTCTCTTTCTCTCTCTCTGCCTCTCCTCTCTCTGTGTAACTGACTTCCAAATAAAATAAATACATCTTAAAAAAAAAAAAACCACAGCATTCCCTTTAAACTCAACAAGACAAGGTTGCCAACAATCTCCATTTTTGTAGGTACTAGAAGTACTAGACAGGGAAGTAGGATAAGAAAATGTAATAAGATTTTCATTTTCTTTTTGCATTTTAACATGAAAAAGATAAGTTGTTTCCAGTAATCAAAATATTTTCTGTTTGATGAAATACAGTATAAAGCTTGGGAAGGAAGAGGAAGTTCTCATTATTCATAGACAAGAGAATCTACAAATTAACAGGAAGAACTGGAGAGCCCAGCAAGGATGGTGGATAAAAGAAAAATATGCCAACTCAAGTGCATTATATACACTATCAACAACAAACAACAAATGTAACATTTAAAAAGGTATCATTTACATATCCACAAAAATAAGCAATACAAAGGAACAAACCTAAGAAAATATGTGTAAAGCCACAATGAAGAAGGTTAAAGAACTGTATTAAAAATATTAAAGATTCAAATAAATAGGGAGATGTATTATGTTCATGGATTGAAAGACCTAGTGTTATAAAGCTGCAAATATTTTCCAAATAAACTAAATTTTCAATGTATTTACAATAAAAATTTCACCTAAACTTCCCTCTTAAAATTCTTATGGAAGAACCAAGAATAGCCAATATGCTCTGAGAACAGAAAAACAATACGGAGAGACTTGATCTACTAGATTTGGGGATTTATTATAAATCTCCATTTATCAAATTATGTGATAATGGATGTATACAGACAAATAGATCAACAACACAAAGAATAAGGCACTCAGAAACAAATCACACACTTGTAGGGAAACTTAACAAATGAAAGGGGCTATAGGAGGTGCCTTCCAAAATGCTAAGTAAAAAAAAAAAGAATTTTCTAATCAATAAACAGTGTTGTGACATTTGGTTATTCTGTTGGAGGGGAGAGATAAAGTGAATCCTCACTCATTCCACAGATAAAAATAAGTTCCAAGTAAACTAAAAATAATACAACCAAATGCTCAAATCCCAAATATCAGAAAAAAATTTAACATCTCATATCTATTGTCAAATCAAAAAAAAAGTCAAGTATTATCAAGTGTTGCAAGGATATGCCACAGTAGGAATGCCCACATTTTACTCTTGGGAATGCACATTGATAAAAGATCCTTGGAAAGTGTGGGAGTCAGTGTTATTGCCTAAAGATTGTATATTCCCCTTCTTACTTGTTTTGCAAACCCCAACATTTTTAGTGCAGCAACACCCTCAAAATCAGTGTATGGATCATGTCTGGGTTAAGCTGATCATAACCATCTCATTCTCTCTCTCTCTCTCTCTCTTTTTTTTTTTTTTTTTTTTTGACAGGCAGAGCTAGACAGTGAGAGACACAGAGAGGAAGGTCTTCCTTTTTCCATTGGATCACCCCCCAATGGCCGCTGCGGCTGGCGCGCTGCGGCCAGCGCACTACGGCCAGCGCTGATCCGAAGCCAGGAGCCAGGTGCTTATCCTGGTCTCTCATGCAGGTGCAGAGCCCAAGCACTTGGGCCATCCTCCACTGCACTCCCGGGCCACAGCAGAGAGCTGGACTGGAAGAGGAGCAACTGGGACAGAATCCGGCACCCCGGCGCCACAGGTAGAGGATTAGCCTATTGAGCCGCAGCGCCGGCCCTCACTCTCTTTTACAAGATAGCTATTCTTCCATTTCCTTTACACCAAGGTGTGGCAATGCAATCCTGTCCAATGAGGTATAAAAGAAAATCTGACATGAACTTTCTGATTGCTAAGACACGAGGGTCTCCAAGGGTAGAACAGAGGGGCACTGTATTCCTCAAGTATGCCGTCATCATAAGTCAGAAGTAGCCCACCAAAATATCCTTTCCACACACTATTTTCTCGTTTTGGGGACACTAGGTTGAAACTATGGTGGCTGGAGTTGTAGAAGCCATCTTGTGAGCATGAGGTAGCAAATAAGAAAACTAAAGCCAACATTATTAGGGTAGCAGAACAGCAAGATGTAACGATGCTGGGCCATTGGTTGGCAATACTGGATACGTAAAGTCTTATTGCTTAATAACTACTAGGTTATTATTCTGTAATCAGAAGACAGAAGCTTTAATGATAGAACAGGTGTCCAGGAAAGTTTAAAAAAAAAAAACTAAAGTCCCCAAAACTTCACTCTTATTTATTTGTGCTAAATAACCCTCACAGATATGAGGCTCACAAGAAAGCACATCTAGAGATGCTCGTTGCAACACAGTTCGTAATGGTGAAAAACACTGAAATAACCCAAATATTCATTATCAGGAAAGATGGATGAAAAATTTGCAGTTGTACAACAGAATACTAAATAGAGATTTAAACAAATGCATTTGAGTTTTACAAATTAATAGACTAAATCCTAAAAGACTGTTGAGCAAAAAATGCAAGTTACAGAATGATTTGTATGACACTATATATTTATATGGGATTTTAAAACATGGAAAATAAATGCACTGTTTATATATACATATGAGATATAGATACACACACACACACACACACAGGTGTCAATCATGCATGGGAATGTTCACAAATTCATGGTAGTATTTATTTCCAAAAAGGAAAGGAAGGAAACAAATAGAGGCCCTCAGCTCCAACTGTAATATACAGTGTAGGATGCTGCATGTATACCAATTATTGTGGACAAGAGAAAGCATATTCCAAGGCTTCTCTAAAGCCATAATGTTGCAGCAACCCATTACTTTGTAAAAGGCATCAAGACATCCTTGGCCATTATTCCAGTCATGTATCAAAGCTTAAGTTGTTATTACTGCAGGCTTTTGAGGCCTACAACTAATAAGAAATAGCAGACAAACTAATGTCAATGTATTAAAGACTCCAGAAGTAATTTCTGTTGCTATCAAAATAATTTGGGGAGCCATAAGATTTTTTTCAATGCTAGTCACTAGCTTTGAAAAGGGCACCAATGCACGAAGCCTTGGATTCAATATATAAGTATCACATTGCTCTTCTTCTTGTTATCCTTTACTTTTCCAAAAGGCAGGTTGTAAAGTCTTCATCCTAGTATCAGTAAGGGCCTGTGTTTAAAAATAATAAACCTTTTCCAAGTTAAGATATCAAGATAAAGAAGAAGCTACAAGAGAATTCAAGTTTATTGCAAAGAAAGCAGACAGGAGAAAGTTCTGTTTGTGGTAGCCAATCCAGGCAGCTTTCCATCGCCATCAAAGGCTAGAAAACTGTTAGATAGAGTTAATATTTCATTTTTTTCTGGAAGATTTTTCCCCAGTGGTTTAACAAAGTCACCTTTCTTACATAGACTTCAAAGTGAAAACTACAAATCTCTTTTGGAACTTTGGGCTGAAGGAACTGTGTAGAAATGACTTGATGCCAAAAAAAAAAGTCTTAATTAATAAAGATCACAAAATTTTCCTAGGAAAATGACTTGTGGCAAATGAAAAGAAAGAGCAATACATAATCAGCAGCATGCCCCAGGCTTCGGATCTGGAACTATAAGAACAGGTCTTTAGCAGGCAGCCCTTTAGGGTCTCACTGAGTCACAGCACACGAGTTGCTTCCAAAGAAGCAGCTACACATTGCTCAGAATCTGAGGCCTTGGCTAAATATGTGATCTTCAGAAAGAGTTGTATTGGGATCCTGAATATTGTAGCCCAGTAGTACTCCTCATCCATAGTCTCACTTTCAATGGTTTCAGTTCCCTGTGAACAATCACAGTCCAAAAATATCAGATGGAAAAGTCCAAAGATAAATAATTTATAAGTTCCAAATTGTGTGGTTTGCTGAGTAGAATCTCACACCATACCATTTGGGATATCAATATCTCTTTGTCCAGTAACCGCACTCTGTATGTGGCACATTCAATAGTCACTTAGTGCTCATCTCAATTATCAGATTGACCATTGTGGTATCACAGTGATTGTGTTTAAGTAACTCTTATTTACAAATGACCCCAAAGCATATGAGTAGTGATGCTGGCAATTTTATTACAGTATATAATTCTATTTTTTTTTTTTTTTGACAGGCAGAGTGGACAGTGAGAGAGAGAGACAGACAGAAAGGTCTTCCTTTGCCGTTGGTTCACCCTCCAATGGCCGCCGCGGCCGGCGCGCTGCGGCTGGCGCACCGCGCTGATCCGATGGCAGGAGCCAGGAGCCAGGTGCTTTTCCTGGTCTCCCATGGGGTGCAGGGCCCAAGCACCTGGGCCATCCTCCACTGCACTCCATGGCCACAGCAGAGAGCTGGCCTGAAAGAGGGGCAACCGGGACAGAATCCGGCGCCCCAACCGGGACTAGAACCTGGTGTGCCAGTGCCGCTAGGCGGAGGATTAGCCTAGTGAGCCGCGGCGCTGGCCTATTTTTTCTATTTTATTATTATTGTAGTTAATCTCTTACTCTGCCTAACTTGATCAAAGGTATGTATGTTATGGAAAAACATGTATGTATATATATAAATGTGGTACTATCTGTAGTTTCAGGCATCCACTGGGGGTCTTGGACCAAATCCCCTACAGATAAGAAAAGACTATTCCATGATATAGCATGCTATAGAATTATAGTATATAGTCTGGTATATGGTATCATAGTAATTAGTGGTCAAACATTAGTATAAGTGTGTTCTGCATTGAGATGAATTTCTAATATTTGATTTTAGATCCTTTGTTCTGGATGGCAAAAATCAAGCTTGTTCGATTATGGTTTTAAATGATTTTTTACAGCTCCTGAAATGTGATCTCATTGTTCCAGTGTTTCCACATTTAAAATAGGCCCTGTTTCTATTATATTTGGCTTGGGTAGATACTCCTATATCTGAAATTTTTTAAATCACACCTGCAGTCTAGAAATACTCAGCAGCATATCTTTTTTTAAAAAAAATTTATTTATTTATTTGAAGGTCACAGTTACACAGGAGAAGGAGAGGCAGAGAGAGAAAGGTCTCCCATCCGCTGGTTCACTCCCCAGCTGCCCGCGATGGCCGGAGCTGAGCCGATCTGAAGCCAGGAGCCAGGAGCTTCTTCTGGGTCTCCCACGTGGGTGCAGGGGCCCAAGGACTTGGACCATCTTCTACTGCTTTTCCAGTCCATAGCAGAGAGCTGGATCGGAAGTGGAGAAGCGGGAACTAGAACCGGCGCCCAAATGGGATGCCAGCACTGCAGGTGGCAGTTTTACCTGGTATGCCACAGAGCCGGCCCCAGCAGTATATCTTTTTAAAAGAATTTATTTTAAAATAAATGATTACACTAAGGAAAAATAAATCTGTTGAATGATGATCATGAGTTTGCTCTGAACTCCAGCCACACATCCAGGATTGTGACAAATGCAGGTTTACAGCACACAGCTTCCTATGCATGGGGAATTTCTGTTTCCAGCCTGTGCACAGGAACCAGTGGTTATTTCATCTGCTGAGAGAACAGTAAAAAAGAACAAACTTGGGGGTAAAAATCACAAACTTCAAACATATTCAGGCTGAAGAGTCTTGGTATACTCTATGGAGAGTCCAGTAGGCCAGTTAATAACTGGTTGGAGTCCAAAGCAAATTTGGGAGGGCTATTAACATTTCAAAGATCCCAATATCTCAGGCAAAATTATCCACACCTTGTGCACACCCATCTTGTGTTCATCCAAATCATACTGGTTGGCCTCTGTTGTAGATTTTCCTTTCTCTGCCCCTCTGCCCTCCCCTAGGAATTAGTTTCATATTGTTGCTGTAACAAATGACTACAAAGTTAATAACTCAAAACAATCCCTTTTAAAAATTATTTATTTATTTATTTGAACATCAGAGTTACACAGAGAGAGAGAGAGAGAGAGGTCTTCCATCCGATGGTTCACTCCCCAATTGACTGCAACAGCCAGAGTTGCGCCGATCTGAAGCCAGGAGCCAGGAGCTTCTTCTGGGTCTCCCACGCGGGTGCAGGGGCCCAAGGATCTGAGCCATCCTACATTGCCTTCCCAGGCTATAGCAGAGAGCTGGATTGGAAGTGGGGCAGCCAGATCTCAAACCAGCGCCCATATGGGATACCAGCGCTTCAGGCCACGGTGTTAACCTGCTGCACCACAGCGCCGGCCCCACAACAATCCTTTTTTAAAACATAGGGGCTCAGAAGTCCAAACGGGTCAGTGGCTGGTCCCTCTGGAGGCGTCAGGGGACAGTCCACTTCCTTGTCTTTTCCAGCTTCCAGGGCTGCCTGAATTCTTTGGATTCTGTCTGTTTCTGTTCACATCTCCTTCTCTGGCCTGCATTTGGCTCCTCTTACAGTTGCCCTGCTGATTACACTGGGCATACCCAGATAACCCAGCATCATCTCCTTATATCAAGAGGCTTAACTTAATCACACCTGAAAGCCCCTTTTGTTGTAAAATAATACAGTCACAGGCACTGGGGATGAAGATGCGGACATCTTCCCGGGGCCACTGTTGCACCTATGACACCACACTTGCTTAGCTGACTAAGTCTATATAAGTGTCTTTGCTCTGGGGCCCTTCTTATTCATTTTCTGTAGTCACCCAGTGATCAGCATAATGCATAGTGTGCATTCCGTAAATATTATTGGAAATGAACAAAGCCCCTTGGCATGAGGTGGTTCTAGATAAGAGAGAAGACACTGTGGAAATGGAAGCTAGAGAGGAAGCTTGTGGCATCTGAAGGAATCCACACTAGGACACCTGCTTGCCAACACTCAGCAATATAGGGCTGAATTGAAGGGAGATGGTGTGCTGCTGAAATGACTGGGAGGACTGTGTATAGGATGAAACACTTTAGGAAGCACTTACTCTTGTGATGTGTCTTACATTTGTACCACACAGTGGTGTGCGTGTGTGTGTGCGCGCGTGTGCACCCCACTTTACACGCACTACTAAATGCATTCTAACATACTTCAAAGAGGAGAATTTTGGTGAAATATGCAACCACTGTATGATCCCACTTTGGAATATTCTGTTTTAGGTGAATGTGTACAGAAAAGGAATAAAGAAATGCCAAAGTCCTCAGTTAGGTAAACAAGAAGGGGGTCAGGGGACTTGGGGATAAGTGAGAACTGACCAATCTTTAAATGCTCTCAAATGTGAGCTACTAAAGCAGAGAATTAAAGAAATAATGTGCTCATGCCCAGCCAGTGGGTTAATGCTGCTGGGTCGTTGACTTTAGCCATACCCACAGGGGCCAGAACCAGTGGCTCTGCTCTGACTCCCCTAGGGTGGGTGACTTCAAGTGCCCAGCAATTCCCTAGCAGTTGGAAGTCCCTGAAGAGAAGTGTAGTTCATTCTAGCATAGGGATTGCGCTGAGTTAAAAGGAGCACAAGCCTCCCGAGTTTGGGCCAGAAAAACTCCTTGAATCAAGAGGGAGGGAATAGGAGGTGAGAGCATATATCATATTTCAGTTTGACAGTGAGCTTGATAAAGTGACAATGGAATACCCATGAGGATAGTGCAGGAGACTGCTCAAACCACAGACTCAAAATGTAGGTGCAGAACAGGGTTGGAAACGACATTTTCAGAACCATCAGAAGATAGTGCATAATGAAGCCAGGAATTGTAAGGAGGAAGAATCTACAAAGAAAAACAAAAGTTAGGGTGAAGAGTGATGATTAAGGAAGAAAAAGAAGGCCAAACTGCAGTCAAAGAGGAGGCCTGAAGTGAAATGAAACTCAATAGGGCAAGTTCTGGTGGGAAGGATTAGGCCCCAGAACTGATGCTGGTGTCTTACTCAGGAGGGCTAGGGTCACTTATCCATAGTGGTGGATCCAGTCTCAGCCTCCAGCTCCGACGCCCTGCTATTTTGTCTGCTGCTCCACCCAGCCCTCACCCTGCAGCATAACTGCTGATGCAAGGTTCTCCTTGTTTCCAGCTACAGAACTTTAGATATTGACTTATACTTGCGCTCATATGTGTGGTGGAATGAGAAGGCCATGCCAAGATGGACACTGGCAAGCGAGCGTCAGTTGCTCAGGAATGGCTTTGAAACCCATGTGGCAACGGAGCCTGCCTGGCAACAGACTGTGATTGGATGGTTTTGGAAACTACATAGCAAACAGAGCCTGCCTGGCAACAGGCTGTGATTGGATGGTTTTGGAAACTACATAGCAAACAGAGCCTGCCTGGCAACAGGCTGTGATTGGTTAGGGCATAAATCACCCCTTGACTGGATTGGCTATCTTGGCTATATAAGCTGCTGTACCAACTGAAATAAACGAGTCTGCGGGCTGCTCACCTCTGGCCCGCTTTCACCTGACTCCCGGGGTCTGTGTGGCAACTCTGTGCCTCTTGCCCCCACCACGCTCCTCATCTCAGAATGAATCCACTGCAACACATATGGTCTCTAGTGAGTCTGAACTTCCCTGTAAGCTGCCTTGTTATTTCTAAATTTCAACTCAATGTTCCCATTTTTTCTATTCCTGCAACTGGACTTCCACACCCTAAATCTCACAGTGACATTTTGCCCTCTCACTGAAGTGCAGCCTTTTTGGCTCTTTCCCATTGCGGGAAGAGCTTCTGGACAGCTGCTTTAAGGTTCCACCTGCACTGCAGAATAAGAGTGATCAGCAGTCAGGTGGGGCAGAAATGCTGGAGAGAAAGAACAAGGAGGGCCAAAACATCTCGGGTGATTTTAAGTGAGCTGTTTCATGAGCACAAACTCTCTCTTAAGAAAGGGAGAGGCAGTTCAGGACGAAGATGAACAAGCACCCAAAGCATTGTTGCAAGAAGCAAGTTCTGTCTTGGTGACTGGGAACGCTTGTTGTCTTCACTGACCTCTTACCCTACAGAAACAAACTGGTCTCGAAATGAGAACAGTGGAAAGTTTCAGAGGAAGGCAATGGAAACGCTGGCTTAGGTGACATGTGAAGAGAAGAAAGCACTTCCTTGCAGCAGCTTCTGATAAGAACACCGTTTCAGCGGTTTCAGCGTGGTCCGCTTACACCTTACACCTTCTTCAAGGGAAGGCTCTAGCTGCCTCACTGAGTTCTAAACTTTCAGTCTGTTCTCGTCCTTGGTAAACAGGCAGAAAGAAAGCTAAGCTCCCAACTCGGCAGGACTCAGTTCCTGTAAGGATCTTTTTCAACATGGATTCAGCAGTCAACTTGCTTTGCTCACCTTCCTCTTCTTGGCCATTAAATCTCATGTGTAAAACAAAAGCTATTTGGGCTGTGCAGTCTTCCCCTCTGAAAGTGCTTTAATGTGTTTTAAGCATAGCATGAGATGTTTTAATCATGCTCTCCATTTAAGAGGACCCCAAAATGTACACATATTAGCATCAATTGTTCACATTACCTAAGTAGTTGCTCATATTAAAAGATATTACCAAAGGGCATCTTTAAAACTTACTGAACACAGGTTTTCCTTAATTATTTGTAACCGGCTCCGAGACTAAGAGTACAATTGTTTTGAGATGACTATAACCATTCTTTTCTAATAGTCACTCATTCTATAATAAACATTAAAGTACAAAGTCTATAATAAGCATTATTTGTTCTGACATTTTTATGAATGTTAGCTATATATATTATTATATATGTATTTTCTCTCTCTTAGTCCAACTTTAACATCACGTTGTGGTTGATGATTGAGTCATGCCACTAAGTTTGCGAGAACTTCACCGAGTGTAAAGAATAGCCCCTATCCTAAATTATACTGTTCATCTTGTCTGAATTTCTTTGTCCTGAGAGAAAAAACAAATACTTCAGAGTAACTAGGCCCCTAAGCATTCCATAAAATGCTTGTAAATTTATTATCACATGTTCCCTGCTCTTTCATGTGGACCCTGCACATCTGTTGGTTGGCAGTTCCAATCAGTGCCAGAGAACACGTAAGCAAGCCTCGCAATTAATAATATGCTCATGGCAAGTGCCCTTCAAGAGACCTGCAGGGAGGGGCAAAGATCTATCAGACCCTGGAGCCTTGCCAGCAATAAAAGGTTGGTGATAGTGATAAACTGCCAGCAAACTGCCTTTGCTGTGCAATTCAATTTCCCTTCTGTTTTTAAAGTGGCCTCTGGGAAGAGGAGCAGCTAGCAGACCATGTGTTTAATGGCAGTGATATGGGCTAGGCAAGCAGCTGGGGAGGACAGCAGAGCTGGAGGTATCTGCAAGTCACAAGCTCTCATCCCATGTAATTCTATTCTCCTATTTGTCAATCAAAACACCCCATTTTTCCAGGATGCATCTAGATGTTTCATCTGAGAGCTGGGGGGAAGGCACCATGGAACTATGTATATAAAGCTCCACATGGAGTTTTATGGAAGTATCATAAAACTCCCAGGTGACTTACATCTGTAGAGGCAATCCCCCTCCCCACAAACCTCATCAAAGAGGTGCCTGGAAATGCTTAGCTACCCACCCCCTACCCCTTCCCCCCCCCCCCCCCCCGCCCCAGCCCCATCCCAGGACCACAACTGGAGGAAGTGCTGAAGTGCTCTAACGTTTTCCCTCCCCCAACCCTCTTTTCCTTCTGGGCCCACTTCTCACTCTTGATGGGTATCTCTATGTGGAGCAACCTATTCACACGTGTGTGTGCACACGTGCATGTGTGTTTGTTTTCTATTTTATTTTATTTTATTTTATTTTCTCATATTTTAAATAAAATTTACTTATACCAGCACTAAGAATTCTAGTGGCAAGCACCTGGAATAAAAATCCCCCACAACAGCGAGACCAAGGGCTGCAAGGTCCAACCTCACTAGGCCTGACTCTCATCTCTATCACATAATACCTGCAACCTTGAGCCAATGAACTAAACTCTGGTTTTCTTCTCTATAAAACACAGGTAAAAAGTTATACCTTATACAGGTTTTACATGAATTAAATCAGTGTAGTTTAATCCAAGCCTACGGAGTCAGACTACCAGAATTCAAATTCTGGCTCACCCATTTTTTTCAGCTGTGGGCTCCAGGCAAGTTGAAGCCTCAGCTCCCTCAAAATATGTAACATTCATAAAAATGATCTTTACCCTACTGGGTAATTAGGATGAGCAAATGAAAGGATTTTGCAACATGCCTGGCACATAGTAAATGTTCACAAGACTCTTAGCTAGTGTAGAAAGCAACAGGCGCAGGCACACAAGTGCTATTTCCGCTCTCTTTAAGTAGGTCGCAGATTAATAGGAGGCAATTGTGCTAAAAGTGCCCATAGGCAAAGTCTTCTCTTTACAAAGAATTTCTTTCTCTTTTCTTCCTTTTTTTCTCCTTTCAGGAATGTTCTGGTACACATTAGCAAAATGCCTTGGGGGAGAGGAGCCTAGAAAGCCTTTAAGTCTATGTATTTCCTCCCCAAAGAAATCCCTGTGCTAAAGCAGCAGCAGATCTTGGAAAGCAGCCAGTTAGAGTAAGTTCCCAAGATTGTCCATAAAGCATAAAGAAACTCTGTGAGTCCAAATTAAATATAGACCATATCACAATTAATATCTTCATTAGCAATGTTTTTCTGTACATTCTTTAAAAGTATAAATTGTGGTTAGCTTAGTCATTTCATTGTATTTGTACGTATTTTTTGTTAGAGAGTCAGACATGAGTGACTGGGGAATGAACACGAGACCTTCCCCCAGGGGAGACACCAAGGACCTATGCTTTTTTGGGGGACCCACATAACCACCATCCAAGCATCACCCAAGCCTGCTCACTGTGCAGTATAGCTCAGGGTTAATGTATCCTGATGAAATGGGAACTCAGCCAAACCAGAACAATCCAGTTTATGGCACAGGAACAACAAGACTCCAACTTGACATGAGGGTGACCCTGCTTCATTATACAATCATTACAATGTAATTAGCATTGTGGTTTTGTCTCCCCTCCTCCACCATGAGATTTACCAACCTCACGGGAAGTCACATGCCCAGAGAGTCCAAAGGTTACAAATCCCAGATACCAGACACCAAGACCACATCACAAACACAATGCCATGCAAACTTTAGGGATAAAACCCCAAACACCAAGGAAAATGGGGCTGTCTCTTGACTGGATCATTCCTCCCCTGGAATGTATTTCCATAAATTTTGCTTTGCTGCACCTACTTTTGTGTCACTGAACTGCAATTCTTTACTATGTCAGCAGGAAGAACTGAGGCAAACCATTCTCTCCTGGTAACATTTCAAATTGTGGAGCAGTGCTCCTTTGGGTAGTATCTTGGTCCATTTTCTGCTGGTATAGTAGAATATCTAACACTGGGCAATTTATAAAGACAAGAGGTTTATTTGGATCATGGTTCTAGAGGCTGAGAAGTCCAAGATTGGGTGGCTGTACTTGGCCAGGGTCTTGTGCCAATTTAACTCGTGGCAGACATCAGAAGGGAAGTGAGTCTGTGAGAAGAAAAAGAGAAGGCAGATTCTTGCCATAGTAATCCATTCCCATAAGAAAGACACAGATCATTCATGATCATGATTGTGGGGAGCAACTCGGACTAGACTAAGTTACTGGAATTAAGACTTATTCTATGCATCTGCTCTCCCACAATATGGCGCTGGGAGAGGAGAAAACAGCTTCTACACAGCTGCCTCCAGTTCAGCCAATAAACTGTAGGACTTGCTCCTGATTGGAGAGCAGCATACTCGGTGTGTGGGCAGCCGAGTTGGGATTGGCGGAGGAGGACTATAAAGGAGGAGAGAGACGGCATGCACCAGGAACATCTACGGGGAACATCTAAGGGGAACACCTGTGCAGCCCCCGGGAGAGCCGGCCGGCGGTGTGCCGCTCCCCTGCGGAAGTGGGGAATGTGGCCAGGGGGAACCGCCCTTCCACGGAGGTGGAAGGGACAGTAGCCAACCCGGGAAGAACCAGCAGCAAACCCGGGGAGGGCCGAGCAGACGAAAGAACAGCGCAGGGTCCTGTGTCGTTCCTCCACGAAGACGGGGAGCGACATAATGGTGCCGTGACTCGGATAGGAAACCTAGGACGGATAGGAAACTTAGGAGGGAAGAAACGGGAAGAAATGGGAAAATACCGGAGAGAGAGAGACTAGCAAACAGCCTAGGGAAAAGCCGGATGAAAAAGGTGCCGGAAGAAGCTATTGAAAGCCTAGGCATAGACTCAGATACGGACTACGGGGGCAAGCTGGGAGAAATCTCTAAGGTCAAAAGCGAAAGTGAAAGCTAGAACAAACAGACTCAGATGCGGACTGTGGGGAGAGGCCAGGAGAAATGAGGGAGGAGTATTGTTGGAGGAAAGCTTGGGGAAACATACCAGGTAGCGAAAAATGTTAGGGAAATTGAAGCTGCGGGGGGCAGGCCGAGGCGGAGACGAAAGCCACTTTGGGATTCTCAAGTTAGCCCGGGAATAAGGGGCGAAAAGTTGAAACCAGAAGCGGAAACGCAAGCCAGCTTGGGATTCGTCAAGTCAGCCCGGGGAGCAAAAGGCGAAAATCTAAAACTAGAGGTGGAGACGTATGAGCTAGGTTGGAATCCGTCAGATTAGCCTGAGGAGCAAAGGACGGGAAGCCAGACCGAAAGGCGCAGACGCGTGAGCTAGGTTGAATTCGCCAGGTTAGCCCGGGGAACTTAGATTGAATACTAGTGGCGGAGACGTGAGCTGGGGCTGTGTGACTCGCGGAGGCTGCCGCGCGCAGAGAGAGCGTGCGGGGCACAAGTAGATAGGGAACGCTGGGCTAGTGTGAGACCACGGAGTGTGCGCGCGAAGCCGAGCCGCGCAGAGCCGGGAAGCCACACAGATGAGAGAGGCGTGGGCTGAAGCGGCTCAGCCGGGAAGCCACCGAGAAGCAGCCTCGGGGCGGGCGCCGGGAAGCCGCAGGGATAAGAGAAACAGAAGTTTAGAAGTAAAATGAGAGAAATAGGAATGCTGGTAGATAGAAGTAAAATAGGAGAAATAGGAATGCCCGGAGATAGAGAAACAGAAAAATAAGGCCTCCCCACAATATGGCAATGAGAGAGCTTGGATTCGGTCTGCCTGATTAGTGAGGCGATGAGCACCTGCGGCGGCTAGCAGCTTACGCGCTGCAGGTCACCGAAGACAGGCACGTTATTAACATCAATAGTCTCCCCACAATACCGCAATGAGAAGGCTTGGATTCGGTCTGCCTGATTAGGGCGATAAGCACCAGCAGGCAGCTCGACCAGAGTATGAGCTGCAGGTCACCGAAGATAGGCACGAATCAACACCAATAAGCCTCCCCACAATATGGCAATGAGAAGGCTTGGATTCGGTTTGCCTGATAGGGCTTGTAAGCACCTGCAGGCAGAGCAGAGCATGCGCTGCAGGGCACAGAACACAGGCACGCATCAGCGCCTAAAAACCTCCTCACAACATGGCGAAGAGAGGACCCGGATTCAGTTTGCCTGATTGATAGGACTTGTAAGAACCTGTGGCAACTCTAGCAAGCAGAGCAGAGTGTGTGCCGCGGGGCACCGAAGACAGGCATGTATCAACGCCAAAAAATAAAAAGAAAGGGGGATCTGTGGAGAGCAACTCGGACTAGACTAAGTTACTGGAATTAAGACTTATTCTATGCATCTGCTCTCCCACAATATGGCGCTGGGAGAGGAGAAAACAGCTTCTACACAGCTGCCTCCAGTTCAGCCAATAAACTGTAGGACTTGCTCCTGATGGGAGAGCAGCATACTCGGTGTGTGGGCAGCCGAGTTGGGATTGGCGGAGGAGGACTATAAAGGAGGAGAGAGACGGCATGCACCAGGAACATCTACGGGGAACATCTAAGGGGAACACCTGTGCAGCCCCCGGGAGAGCCGGCCGGCGGTGTGCCGCTCCCCTGCGGAAGTGGGGAATGTGGCCAGGGGGAACCGCCCTTCCACGGAGGTGGAAGGGACAGTAGCCAACCCAGGAAGAACCAGCAGCAAACCCGGGGAGGGCCGAGCAGACGAAAGAACAGCGCAGGGTCCTGTGTCGTTCCTCCACGAAGACGGGGAGCGACATAATGGTGCCGTGACTCGGATATGAAGCCTAGGCAGGGTTTGGTGTCGTTCCTCCACGAAGAGGGGGAGCGACATAATGGTGCCGTGACTCGGATATGAAGCCTAGGCAGGGTTTAGTGTCGTTCCTCCATGAAGAGGGGGAGCGACAATGATCACCTGGGTCTGTCCTCATGACCCAAATACCTCCCTTAGGCCCCACCTCCCCACACTGCCACACTGAAGAATTAAAGTCTAATACATGAACTTTTGGGAGACACACTCAAACCATACCAGATGGTAACATATTTTTGCTTTGGAATAATGTTCAGAGTTCAGAAGACAATTAACATATTTTTTGGATGCCTTGCCCTCATCCTTAGCCCCAGAGACCCCACACTTACCAGCTTACCTGAACGTCTTCTGTGTTCTTAGAAGCTTCTTCGGCTTCCTTGTGTTGTCTGTTCTGCTGCTCCTCCTGTGGGAGCTTCATTCAGCAAACACCTCTCGGAAGGGTCACTGTTACCTGGTATTCTGATGTTCGCTACATTAGGATTGATGAGTTCTACTCTACCAACTCTTACAGTTTTACAAATTTTCAGATAATACCTCCACTTTTTCTTTGTGCATATCAACCTTTTTCAGCTCCCAAGACAGTAAATGAATATGTTTATAAAAAGGGCATTTCTTGGTTGCCAGAGTACAAGAGTAGGGAGTTACTGTTTAACAAGTACAGAGTCTCTATTTGGGATGATGAAAGCATCTGTAAACGGACACTGGTGATGGTTATACAACACTGTGAATGTACTTAGTGCTTTTGATTTGCACACGAACAAGTGGTTAAAATAGTAAATGTTATGATACATATATCTATCTATAGATATATATAAAGTAAAAGTAAAGTGAAAGTAAAAAGTAAAGTAAAAGTATCTATCCATCTATTTAGATATCTAAATAGATGGATAAATACTTTACCACAATATGAAAGTGATATTTTGACTTAGGGTTTCATCAGTTTACATAGACACCATACTTTCTAGTCAGAGGCTATCAGGTGGCCCACATTTTAACTGCATGCCATTTGTGATGGAATCCTATAGTAAAATTCTGCCTTCCAGAACTTTCAAGGACTTTACCAAGATGACCAGCGTGCTTTGCTTTCTCATTAGCCTGCTAGTTAATTGTGTAGAATTAGATGTTTGGAAAGTACTTGAGGATTTGCTATTTTGGAAAGCTCTAAACATCCTCTTTTCTAGGTCATTTATCCTTTTCAATGATATTCATGAATGCAATTTGTAGCCCAATTGTTGGTGCATCTCATCAGATGCTGTAAATTCCATTAATGGAAGAAACCAGTGCTTCTCAAACTAGCGCTCAGTACCTGGGTCATGATCGCTGCCTCCCAGGCGCATTAGCAGGAAGCTGGATGGGAAGTAGAGATGGGACTTGATCCTAGGCTCTCCAATGTGGGTTGTGGACATCCTAAGCCATAACTTAACCCACTGTGCCATAATGCCTGCCCCAAGTCTTGTGATTCTTTCTTAGTGCTGATTCACCAGTAATAACCAGGATTCTGGGGAATCATGCAGTCCATGAAGGGGACACAGACACAGCATCACCAGACATATGGCTCCAGTGACTTCAATAAGGGCAGATGGCACTCAGCACAACTCGTCAGCTTCCATGGAACATGCTCCCAGAAGCTGCTCTCCTGGCTGTTAAGCAGCCCCTAGAAGGAAAAAGCCAAGAGACACATCTGCCCTTTAGATCCTGGAGACTATGAAGTCAAAATTGACAATTCAGTCACTTTTAGTTCAGGTAGCTGGGAAGACATCACAATAAAAATATTTCTCAAAAGAAAAATTCAGTTGTCATACTCAAGTATTATTCAGGTAATTCTACCTACACAAATACTAGATTTGAGTAACTTCCTTTAAAAATATGTTACCAGGGTGGGTATTTAGCCTAGCAGTTATGACACCTGTAGCCCACATCAGAGTATCTGAGTTTGATACCCGTCTCTGGCTCCTGACTCAAGCTTCCTGTTATTGCATACCCTGGGAGGCAGTGGTAATGGCTAAAGCACCTGGGTATCTGCCACCTATGTGGGAGACCTTGACTGAATTTCCAGCTCACAGGTTTGGCCTGGTCCAGTTCAGGTTTTAGTCACTGCTGGTATCTGGGGACTGAACCAGCAGATGGGAGCACTATCTCTCTCTTACTCTGTCTGCCTCACAAATAAAAATTAAAAGAAAAAAGTTTCCATTTCCCTTCTCCCTCAAAGAATTTTCATTGTGCAAAATCACCTTAATTTATTTTTTATAAGTTGTTTTTTAGAAATATTTTTAATTAATTAATCAATTTGAAAGAGTGACACAGAGAGATCTTATAACTACTAGTTCACTCTCCAGATGGTTGCAACAGCTGAGGCTGGACCAGACTGAAGCCAGGAGCCTAGAATCCCATCCTAACTTCCCACCCAGGTACTTTAGCAGGAAGCTGGATTGGAAGAAGGAAGCACAATAGCTGAGATGTGAACTTGCACTCCGATATGAGAGCTGTCATCACGAGTGGCGACTTAACCTGTTGCATCACAATGCAGGGTCTATGTTAACATTTTGCTTAACTGATATGTCATGCTGGATTATCACAATTTAAGAACACTTCATGGGGCCAGTGCTGTGGCGCAGCGGGTTAATGCCCTGGCCTGAAGCGCCGGCAACCCATATGGGCACCAGTTCTAGTCCCGGGTGCTCCTCTTCTGATCCAGCTCTCTGCTATGGTCTGGGAAAGCAGTAGAAGATGGCCCAAGTGCTTGCGCCGCTGCATCGTGTGGGAGACCTGGAGGAAGCTCCTGGCTCCTAGCTCCTGGCTTTGGATGGGCACAGCTCTGGCCGTTGCAGCCATCTGGGGAGTGAGCCAGTGGATGGAAGACCTCTCTCTCTCTCTCTGTCTCTACCCCTCTCTGTAACTCTGTCTTTCAAATAAAATAAAGAAATCTAAAAAAAAAACAAACAAACAAACAAACAAAAAAAACCACTTCACCAGATTCTTAAGTCTGTACTTTTGTACTTTTCCTTTTTATTATATTTTTAAAATTGAAATTTTTGTTTGAGAATCCTGAAAAGAAAATTTCATGTGTTTTTACTCTCCTTTGCTATTTGCAATTACTCAGACAGGAAAAGTACTGTCTTTGTTAATGAACTCAACCATGCAAGCCAGTCTGTTCAAAGATAGATCTTTGGGGCACCCTCTGGTGGCTGGAAAGAGTCATTAACTCAGTGTCCTCATGCACAAGACTGTAGGACACACTGGCTAGGACCCAGAAGGCTGAGGAACTTTGTGGGTTTTTTCTTAAATGGCCATCATTAAATTTTCCATGCAACACTGAAAATGTATCCAGATCAGGAAAACAGGAAGGAGTGGAAAGAATTTGGAATCACAAGGCTTGGACTTGAGTCAGAGCTTTGTCATTTACTAGCTCTGTGAACCTGTGCCGGTTGGGTCAGTTTCCAGAGAACTGGGGCTGAATCTGGAATTTCTCACTGGAGATAAAAGGCAGTGTCAAAACTAGACAGGGGTATGATTCCCTTTATCTAATAGGTCCAGAAAAGGCAGCTCTGTGGAGACAGAAAGTAGATAAGTCGTTGCCTGGGCTGGGGAGAGGATTGAGTTTTAACTGTGAATGAGGGAAACTTACAGGGGTGCTGAGCACATTTTGCAGCCAGATTACAGCATTGTACATTTTAAAGGGTAGAATTCATAGTATGTAAATTACACCTCAATAAAGTTGTTTTTTTTTTTAAACAACTGGAGGGAAAAGCACAGCATATAACTCTTAGAGACACTTAGGAACACAGCCAGGAAGCCGGTCCTGATAACTGAGTGGGAGGGAAAGGGATGAGAGGGAAAGGAAGGAGAAGGGAGGAGGCTAGCAAGAACACCTAGAACAGGTACCAACTTTCCAAGCTTTGGTTTTTCCACTTCACACTGACCTGGGCTCTGTCCCTGTGGGTCACCTGAGGCTAGCATGCTAGGGCTGGGAGGACACCGCCTCCTGGCTTAGCCACCCATCGCAGGTAGGCAGGTCTTCCACAGACTCACAATGGAAATTGCTGCTTATTCAGGGGCTTTTCAGACATAGCAAGTCCATTGAAGCAGCCAGTTGGACAAAGTTGCATCAAAATGACCATTTTGAAGTGTAAAAACCATGCTTTCTTCATTGCTTTGCTCATTAAGAAGTAGGTCAGGGAGCTTTGGAAACAACAAGATTAAGGAATGGGCTGGCAAATGTATACTTCTTACATTACTTATTAATAGAAAAGTTTTAGGTAAGGATTTAAAGAAGCACTAAAAGAAAACTCAGAGTTAGGGTAAATGGATAATCGTGAGTAATACCCAAACCAGAAACTCTAAAATACATAATGGATGGATTTGAAAAATAAAGAAGGGAGGAGGAGAAGAGAGGAGAGGAGGGGAGAGGGGGGAGGGGGGGAGAGGAGAGGAGGGGAGAGGAAGGGATGGGAGGGGAGAAGAGGGGAGATGGGGGAGGGGAGAGGAGGGGAGAGGGGGAGGGGAGAGGAGGGGAGAGGGGAGAGGAGGGGAGAGGGGAGGGGAGAGGAGGGGGAGGGAGGAGAGGGGGGGAGAGGAGGGGAGAAGAGGGGAGAGAAGGGGAGAGGAGAAGAGGGGAGAGGAAGGGAGGGGAGGGGAGGGGGGGAGAGGAGGGGAGAGGAGGGGAGAGGAAGGGAGGGGAGGGGAGGGGAGAGTGGGGGAGAGGAGGAGACAGGAAAGACAGAAAGAAAAGCAACCAAGCAAGAAAGGAATGAAGGAAGAAAGGAAAAGTTAAGCACAACCATGTATTAGGATATAATAGGATATTATACATGCCAAACAGTGTATAATGCAGACACTTACAAACCAGGGAAAAATGAACAAAGAATGGCTATAGATAATTTACCAAAGCAAAAATCAGTGGAAATATACCATCTGTCAACATATACAACAGCATTTATCTGGGGCCATTAATTAATAAATATTATTAAGAAAACATGAGCTATTTTTCACCTTACCAAGGACTGCAAAGATTGATATTTACTATGCTACTTGAGCCCTGCACCTTGCCTGGGTAAACTGCTTATAGCTTTCTGGAAGGTAATTAGGCACTGTATCTCAAAATGTGAGTATATATACTTTTTGGCCCAGAAATACCATTTATTACACATTTATTAAAGGATATTTATGTACAGGGGATGTCTGTGACTAAGTTATTTGTAAAGGCAACAGATAAGAAAGTTCTCAAATGTCCACCAATGGGCATTTGAGTAAGTATTGTATATCTATTCAGTTGAACATTTGCAGCAATTAAAAATGAACATGATCTATGTTTTGGGGGAAGCTCTTATAAGTAATAACATGATCCCATGTTTTGTTTAAATGTACACTCTGTGTGTGTGTAATATGAAGACACGATACTGAGACCCTCTGTTAAGAAGGACTTGCTGCCCCAGTTGTCCCTCAAGGGACTGCCTTGGCTGTGAAGCTGCCTCTCCCAATGTCTTGTCCCTGAGCAGGAAGGGCAGGCACAACCTGACTGAGGAAGGTGTACCAGGCCAGGCCATTTCAGCCCAAAACAAAGCCATTACGGCTACTGTGGGGCTCCCTGTGGGTCAGTCAGTGCTGTGGTCAGACCTGGGATGCAGCTCAATTTCTCCATCTAGCAATGCTGCTTTCTGCCCCCCTTTACACTAGTGTTGACCTGAAGGACAGTACTTAAAAGATACCTAGCCATCAAATGGTACCTGTCACCCACAGTCCTTAATTCCAAGCCTTGAACTGTTTGGTAAAATCCGTGTGTTGTCTATACCAGATGGGTCTCTTTTAGTTCCCCTATGAGTGTTTTCTGTCTTTCTCAGATTTTGGCTGCAAAGTTTGCTCACATTCTAGGGTGTAGAAAAACCACACACTTAAAAGCAATGGTTGCTGAGTACTTTTGGGCCAATGAAGTCTTAAGAAATATTGAACTAATTAACAATTATTGTCATTTTCTAAACTCCATCGTCCTTTATTTTGTGAATACAAAATCCAAGCTTTTGTTGGTACATGATTGCCCAGATAAACACTTCATTTCTTAGCCTCTCCTACAGCCAGAAGTGATTAAATGAAGAAATTCCCCCCACTTAGGACTGAGAGGTGCTCCCTTGCCCCACCCTAACACAGGCTCTAGGACTCAAACTACCAAGGCAGAACAACCACAGCCAGCTGGCTCTGGGAATGCCTCTTCTCTCTGTGGATGGGGCAGGCTCACAGAGCTGAGAGTAGGTCCTCTGTACCCTGTGACTGTGGCAGCCTTGAGCGCTATTACTGTGGGAATTCTGTGACTTCGTGATAGGGTGGGGTGTAGCTGGGTCTCTGGGCAATCAGTATGTCTAGCTCAGAGACTAAGAGTTTCATGACTGCCTAGGGTGGGTCATTGCCAGAGGTTCCATGCTCGCACTGAGGACCACACAGATCTTTTGTGTGGTTAATGTACCTGCGGGGCTGGGGGTTGGAGCCACTGTGGGCTAACCCTGGGCATTGATCACCTTGAAAGAGAGGAGGTGAGGCTGTGATTGTGCTAACAGACATGATAATATCTTTTCCTCACTGCTGACAATAGAGGAGATCTACCACATCCAACATGGGTGTTATCCTGGACTCTTGAGCTCCCACCAGAACTTCCTGGCCCCACCCAGCACACATTTCCAAATATCCACTGATGGAACAGATACTCCACAAAGCCACAGAGGCATAGTTCAAAGATAAAAGCCATCAGAGGGGAAAATCAACAAGCGTTTCCACAAACCTAAAAATAAATGCAGAAATACAAGAAACAAGAAAAAGGAAGACAATATGACACCCCAACAGGAACACTTCAATATTATATTGTGAAGATGGAGAGATTGATGCAATGCCTGAAAATGAATTCAAAAGAATGATAATAAGATTACTCAGAAACACAGATAAATAAATTCATGAGATAAAGAAATCCATATATGATATGGATGAAAAATTGTACAGAGATAAAGATATTGAGAGAAATCAAACTGAAAAATTCAAAATGAAGAATTCAGTATGTCAAACAGAAAATACAGTGGAAAGTCTCAATAACAGATGTGGTGAGGCAGAAGAAAGGATATTGAGCTAGAAGACAAATCCTTGGAAATATGTCAGTCAGAAAAAAGAAAGAAGAAGAAAAAAAATTAGAAAAACTGAAAATAGATTTATGGGATACTACCATATGACCCACCATAGGGGTCTGAAGGTATGGAAAAAGAGAATGGATTAGAAGGCCTATTCAGCAAAATACAGCAGAAAACTTCCCTAATTTGGAGAAAGAAAGGGACATCCAAGTACAGGAAGCACACAGAATTCCTAATAGACATGATCAGAAAAGATCTTCACTATAACACATTATCATCAGTAAAAGTATTGTGAACAGTAAAACAGAAAGAAAAGATTTTAGGGGCCTGTACCGTGACGTGACTCACTTGGTTAATCCTCCTCTGCCTGCAGCGCCAGCATCCCATATGAGCACCGGGTTCTAGCCCCGGATGCTCCTCTTCCAGTCCAGCTCTCTGCTGTGGCCCAGGAAGGCAGTGGAGGATGGCCCAAGTGTTTGGGCCCCTGCACCCACATGGGAGACCAGGAAGAAGTACCTGGCTCCTGGCTTCGGATGGGCGTAGCTCTGGCCGTAGCAGCCATTTGGGGGTGAATCAACGGAAGAAAGACCTTTCTCTCTCTGTCTCTCTCTCACTGTCTAACTATCTGTCAAAAAAAAAAGATTTGAAAATGTGAAAGAAATGCCAGATTACTTTCAGAGGATCCTCAATTAGACTAACAGCTGATTTCTCATCAAAAACCCTACTGGGAAGGAGAGAATGGAGAGACATAGTCAAATACTAAAAGAAAGAAACTGTCAACTCAAAATACTGTATCTGGCAAAGCTCTTATTTATAAATGAAGGTGAAATAAAGACCTTCCAAAGCAAGCAGAAACTGAAAGAATTTGTCACAGCTTGTCCAGCCTTTTTACAAATGAATCTTAAGGATATACTACATGGAGAAACAAAGAATGATAGTCATAATTATGAAATAATGTGAAGGCAGAAAATCTCCTAGTAAAAGTGTAAAGGAAATCCATAGCAAAAAAAATAGGAATATTTATGGAAAATAGTAGCAACAAATTATTACTTATCAATAATAACCTTGAATGTAAATAGTCCAAATCTCCAATTAAAAGATAAAGACCAGGGGCTGGCACTGTGGCACAATGGGTTAAGCCAGGGGCTACAGGGCCTGAAGCCTAATGGGCATCAGTTCAAGTACCGGTGACTCCACTTCTGATCCAGCTCCCTGTTAATGTGCTTAGGAAACCAGCAGAGTGGCCCAAGTTCTTGGGCCCCAATACCCATGTGGGAGACATGGAAGAAGCTCCTGGCTCCTGGCTTCACTTAGCCCAACCCTGGTTGTTGTGGCCATTTGAGCAGTGAACCAGTGGAAGGAAGATCTCTCTCTCTCTCTCTCTCTCTCTCTCTCTCTCTCCTTTTCTAACTTTTCCTTGCAAATAAATAAATAAATCTTTTTTTTTTTTAAAGATACAGACTAGCTCAATGGATTAAAAAACAAGACCCAAGGGGTTCCAAGATGGCGGAATAGGGAGGGAGCTTACTGATCTAATCCAGGAGAAAATAGTTTGATAAAAGTGGAGATAGTGTAGTCTCAGGGAATAGTTAGGGAAAAAACGGCAAAGGAAACTCTTCCATAATTAGAGGGACACGGTGGACCTATGTGGAGAGCACGGGCGCCCATGGCTCAGGACCCCAGCTGCCAAGAGCCTACGCACCAGCACTGGAAAGTGAGGATGGTGATAATGCATGCCCTGCTTGCCTCATGTGGTTCTAGTTTGGATCAAATAAATGAATTTATGTAAAAGTATTTTCAGAACTGTTAAATATTGAACAAAAACAAGATGTTATTTATTTATTTTTTTTGACAGGCAGAGTTAGACAATGAGAGAGAGAGAGAGAGACAGAGAAAAAGGTCTTCCTTCCATTGGTTCACCCCCCAGATGGCTGCTACGGCCGGCATGCTGTGCTGGTCCGAAGCCAGGAGCCAGGTGCTTCCTCCTGCTCCCCCATGCGGGTGCAGGGCCCAAGAACTTGGGCCATCCTCCACAGCCTTCCTGGGCCACAGCAGAGAGCTGGACTGGAAGTTGAGCATCTGGGACAGAATCCGGCACCCCGACCAGGACTAGAACCCGGGGTGCCAGCACCGCAGGCGGAGGGTTAGCCTAGTGAACCGTGGCGCCAGCCTTTTTTTTTTTTTAAGCTGTTATTATTAATATTAAAATTTGCCACCAAAATACTGAACAAATCATTGAAAAATAATGTATCTACTTTATATATATATATATATATGTATATATATATATGTGACAGAGTTAGACAGTGAGAGAGAGAGACAGAGAAAGACAGAGAGAAAGGTCTTCCTTCCGTTGGTTCACCCCCCAAATGGCTTCGATCTAAAGCTAGGAGCCAGGTGCTTCTTCCTGGTCTCCCATTCGGGTGCAGGAGCCCAAGCACTTGGGCCATCCTCCACTGCCTTCCTGGGCCACAGCAGAGAGCTGGACTGGAAGAGGAGCAACTGGGACCAGAACCCAGCTCCCATATGGGATGCCAGTGCCGCAGGTGGAGGATTAATCAAGTGAGCCATGGCACCGGCCCCAATCTACTTTCATACACTGCATTAATATGGCTCCACTAAATAACCTATGGGTTGAATATCAAAAAAAAAAAAAAAAGACCCATCTATCTGCTGCCTACAAGAACCACACCTCACCAACAAAAGTACACACAGACTGAAAGTGAAGGGATCGAAAATGATATTCCATGCTAATGGAAAGCAAAAAAGAGCGGGTGTAGTCATAGTAATATCAGACAAAATAGACTTTAATAAAAAACTTGAAAGTTACAAAGAAGTGCATTATAAAATTATTAAGGGACTAATTCAACAGGAAGACAGAACCATAATAAATGTATATGCACCCAATGCTAGGGTGCCTGGTTATTTAGAACAAATGTTAATGGATCTAAAGGAGACATAGACTCCAATAAAATAGTAACCCCACTTTCATCAATGCGTAGATCAACTAAATGGAAATGACTACAGAAACAACAGAGCTAATCTACACTATGGAACAAATGGACATAATTGTATCAACAGAACATTTCATCTCACAGCTGAAGAATACACATTCTTTTTACTAGTGCATGGAACTTTCTCTAGGATAGTCCATATACTAGGCCATAAAGCAAGTCTCAGCCAGTTAAAGAAAAAAACTGAAATCATATCATGTATCTTTTCTGACCACAGCAGAATGAAGCTGGAATTTAATGACTTAATAGACTCTACAAAATATGTAGTTACATGGAGACTGGAAATGAACAACTCAGGGATCTGTAGAATATATACAAATATGCGGAGACTGAACAACACACTCCTGAATGAACAGTGGGTCATAGAAGAAATCAAAAGGGAAATAAAAAAACTCTTGTAAATGAATGAAGATGACAATTCGACATATCAAAACTTACGGAATACAAGGCCGGCGCCGCGGCTCACTAGGCTAATCCTCCGCCTAGCGGCGCCGGCACACCGGGTTCTAGTCCCGGTTGGGGCGCCGGATTCTGTCCCGGTTGCCCCTCTTCCAGGCCAGCTCTCTGCTGTGGCCAGGGAGTGCAGTGGAGGATGGCCCAGGTGCTTGGGCCCTGCACCCCATGGGAGACCAGGAAAAGCACCTGGCTCCTGGCTCCTGCCATCGGATCAGCGCGGTGCGCCGGCCGCAGAGCGCCGGCCGTGGCGGCCATTGGAGGGTGAACCAACGGCAAAAGGAAGACCTTTCTCTCTGTCTCTCTCTCTCACTGTCCACTCTGCCTGTCAAAAAAAAAAAAAAAAAAAAAAAAAAAAAAAAAAAAAAAACACAACTTATGGAATACAGCAAAAACAGTGTTAAGAGTGAAATTTATAGCAATTACTGTCTACATCAAGAAATTGGAAAGGCATCAAATAAATGACCTATCTATGAATCTCAAGGTCCTATTAAAATGACAACCGACCCCAGAAGAAAGGCATAATTAAAATTAGAGAATAAACAAAATTAAAACCAAAACAGATACAAAAGAGCAGTGAAATGAAGAGCTGTTTTTTTTAAATAAATAAATAAACAAAACTGACATGCCACTGGCCCAACTAACCAAAAAGGAAAAAAAAAAAAAAAAAGGAGAACATCCAAATCAATTAAAATCAGAGATGAAAAGGGAGATGTTATAATGGATACCACAGAAATAAAAAGAATCATCAGGAATTACTATAAATAGCTATATGTGAACAAATTGGGAAACTTAGAATAGATGGATAGATTCTGGACACTTACATTCTATCAAAATTGAGTCAGGAAGACACAGAAAACCTAAATAGACCAATATCCAAGACAGAGATTAAATCAGTAATCAAAACTCTGCCAGCAAAAAGCAGCTCAGGACCAGATGGCTTCACTGCTGAATTTTACCAAACTTTTAGAGAAGAACTAATTCCAATCGTTCTCAAACTATTCAAAACAATTGAAAGAAGAGAATCCTCCTAAACTCCTTCTATGAGGCCAGAATCACCTTAATTCCTAAATCAGAAAAAAAAGAGAATGATAGGCCAGTATCCCTGATGAACATAAATGCAAAAGTCCTCAAAAAATATTAGCTAATTGAATCCAATAATACATCAAAAACTTCATTCACCCAGATCAAGTGGGATTTATCCCTAGTATGCAGGGATGGTTCAATATTCAAAAAATCAATAAGTGTGATACATATTATTAACAAGTCGAACAATAAAAACTATATGATTATCTCAATAGATACAGATACAACATTCTTTCATGATAAAAACCTTAAGCATATTTGGTATAGAAGGAACATTCCTCATCCCAACCAAGGCAATATAGGAGACTCACAGCTAGCATCATATTGAATGGGGAGAAAAGTTGGAAGCATTTCCATTAAGATTGGGAACCAGACAAGGATGCCCACTCTCACCATTATTATTTAATATAGTTCTAGAAGTTTTAGCCAAAGCCATTAGGCAAAGCAAATAAATCAAATGGATACAAATTGGAATGCAGGAAGTCAAATTATCCCAGATGACAAGATCCTATATACAGGGAAACCAAAGGATTCCACTAACAGATTATTGAAACTCATAAAAAAATTTGGAAAATGGCAGGATATAAAATTCATACACAAAAATCAATAGCCTTTGTATATACAGACAATACAATGGCTGAGAAGAACTTGTAAGATCAACCCCATTCCCAATAAGTACACCAATACTTAAATTCCTTGGAATAAATTTAATCAAATATGTGAAAGATCTCTAAAATGAAAATTAAAAAACATTAAAGAAAGAAAAAGAAGACACAAAAAAATGGAAAAATCTTCCATGTTCATGGACTGGAAGAATTAATATCATCCAAATGTCCATACTACCAAAAGCAATTTACAGATTCAATGTGATATCAATCAAAATATCAATGACATTCTTCTTAGATCCAAAAAAAATGCTTAAATAAAATTCCATAAAATTCATATGGAAACACAAGAAACCCTGAATAGCTAAAACAATTTTAAATAACAAAAGCAAAACCAAAAGCATCACAATGCCAGATATCAAGACATATTAAAGGGCAGTTATAATCAAAACAGCCTGGTACTGGCACACATACATACAAATCCCAAAAATTAATTCATACCTCTCCAACCAACTAGTCTTTGGCAAACAAACTGAAATCAATCCCTGGAGCTAGGACAGTCTCCTCAACAAATGGTTTTAGGACAATTTGATCTACATATGCAGAAATATGAGACAAGACCCCTACCTTACATATTATTAAAAAATCAACTCACAATGGATCAAGGGTCTAAACCTATAACCTGATGCCAAACAATTGCTAGGGAGAACATTGGGGGAAACTCTTCAAGACACTGGCATAGGCAAAGGCTTCTTGGAGTAGACCCTGGAAGTATAGACACTAAAGTGAAAAAACAGAAAATGTGGTATTACATCAAGCTAAGAAGCTTCATCAAAGGATGAAATACAAATGGCCAAAAGACATATGAAAAAAATACTCAGGATCACTAGCCATCACAGCAATGCAAATAAAAACCACAATGAGGTTTCATCTCACCCCAGTTAGGATGCCTGTCTTCCAAAAATCAAAAAACAATAAATATTGGTGAGGATATAGGGGAAATGGTACCCTAATCCACTGTTATTGGAAATGTAAATAGTACAGCCATTGTGGATGACAGTATGGAGACTCCTCTGAAAACAGATCTATCAGATGACCCAATCATCCCACTCCTGGGAATTTACCCAAATGAAATGAAATCAGCATGTGAAAATTTAATGTTTATTGAAGCTCAATTCACAATACCTAAGATATGGAATTAACCAATATGCCCATCAAACGATGCCTGGATAAAGAAAACATTACACACACACACACACACACACACAATGGAATACTGCTGAGCCATAAAAAAGAATGAAGTCCTGTCTTTTGCAACAAAATGGATGCAACTGGCAACCATTATGTAAGTAAAATAAGCCAGCCTCAAAAGACAAGCATACATGTTTCCTCTGTTATATGGCAGTTTAATATAGAATAACAAAAAAGTATACGAAGTGGTAATTTTGGAATATGATTGATTGTATTTTTAACTTTTGTTTATACCCCTCTGGAACTGTGGTCTTCCTACTTTTTACCTGTTGAATATTATGATTAGTGGTGAATTAAACTTGTGAATATGGAGTGAATTGAAATTATGTTTGCAAAAACTGATGTAGAGTGGGGAGTCAGAGCAGGAATTTGGAGGAAAGCAGGGGAGTGAGGGAAGTGTTGTTGCCTTCTTGCAACTGTACTATGGAATACATAAAATCTATCCTCTTTATATTAATTTTCTTTAAATGAAGAAATTCTGTGAGTAGGACCAAAGTTCCAGGTTATCACCTTAAAGGAAACAACTTTTTCTTTTCTCCTTCCTGCCTACTGGGAGACAGGCTCAGCAGATAAGATGATAAAGTATCCGGGCAGCATCCGGGGGAAAAGCACCAAGATAAAGAAGGAGCTCAAATCCCTGTCGCCATGAAGCCACCATAGCACACCTTTATTACTTACACAGAAGTCAGACAAGTGTTACATGAAACCAAACAGAATTCTTTCTTGTTTAAGCCACTGCATTTGCAAAGAAGAAAAAGCAAAATCATCTTTATATTATATCCTTATAATTCAAATGTAGTATTTCTTAGATTTATTTTCTTGTCTGTTTCACTCTGTAAAATATTACCTTCTTTGTAAACTACTAGCATATAGGAGACCTTCTGTTCAATGTTTTTAAAAAGCTGAAGTAGGTGCCAGCATTGTGGTATAGCAGGTAAAGCCATCGCCTGCAACGAAGCATCCTATATGGGTACTGGTTCACGTCCAGCTGTTCTACCTCTGCTCCAGCTCCCTGCTAATGGCCTGGGAAAAGCCATGGAAGATGACCCAAGTGCTTGGGCCCCTGCCACCCACATGGGAAACCTGGAAGACACTCGTGTCTCCTGGCTTCAGTCTGGTCCAGATGTGGCCACTGAAACCATATAAGAAATGACCCAGCAGGTGAAAGAACTCTCTCTCTCTCCCTCTGTGATTTTCAAATAAACAAAATCTTTAAAAAAAAAAAAAAAAAAAACGCATAAGTAATTGAATGCTGGAGAAAATTGTGAAAAGGGGAAGTGGGGGACATAAATATAAATTTTGGTTTCACAATTTTGCATAGCCAACGTTTCCCTGGTCCCCTTGAACGGGGGGGGGGGGGGGAGCTCAGTCCCATCAACAATGCCTGGGGGGTAACAATTATCAATGACTGAGTGACTGAGTGTTCACAGCTGTCCCGACGCTTCCTCTGAAAGGAAAGTCCTGGGCAGGTTCTTGCCTACTCTTCTGTGCCTCTGTGCCCTCATCCTGACTCAAACTCCCAGCCACCTTTGAGATCAAGTTGGTCAGTGTGAGAAGCACTGCTAAGACAGGAGGTTTGTGCCAGGAAGGGCTGAGAAAGGGAAATGGAACAGGAAGCCTGCAGAGGCCACAGGGTCCCAGAGAGTGGGGGCTTGAAGATAAACTCCATTTCCTTTTGAATGTCACTTGAGAGATGTAAGTGAAGACCAGAATTAATTCACTTTCTTTAAAAAAAAGATTTATTTATTTGAGAGGCAGAGTTACAGACTGATAGAGGAAAAGCAGAGAGAGAGGTCTTCCATCTGGTGGTTCACTCCCCAAGAGGCCCCAATAGCCAGAGCTGGGCCGACCTGAAGCCAGGAGCCAGGAGCCAGGAGCCAGGAGCCAGGAGCTTTTTCTAGTTCTCTCATGTGGGTGTGGGGGCCCAAGCACTTGTGCCATCCTCCACTGCTTTCCCAGGCCATTTGCAGAGTGCTGAATCAGAAGTGGAGTTGCCAGGACTCAAACCAGCAGGCATATGGGATGCCAGTGCCACAGTTAGAGACAATCTACTAGGCCACAGCGCCAGCCCCAATCCACTTTTTTTTTTTTTAAGATTTATTTTATTTATTTATTTGGACAGAGTTACAGAGAGAGGTAGAGACAGACAGAAAGATCTTCCATCAGCTGGTTCACTCCCCAAATGGCCAAAATGGCCAGAACTGAGCCAATCCGAAGCCAGGAGGTTCTTCCCGGTCTCCCACATGGGTGCAGGGGCCCAAGGACTTGGGTCATCTTCACCGTTTTTCCAGGCACATTAGCAGGAAAGCACATTGGAAGTGGAGGAGCTGAGACTCGGGACTTGAACTGGCACCCATGTGGGACGCTGGTGCTGCAGGCTGGGGCTTTAACTGGCTGCACCACAGCGTGGCCCTACTCCCCTATTCACTTTTTTTTTTTTTTTAATTATTTATGGATTTGAAAGGTGGAGTTACAGAGAGGCAGAGGCAGAGAGAGAGAGAGAGAGAGAGAGAGAGAGAGAGTCTTCCATTTGCTGGTTCACTCCGCAAAGGGCTGCAATGGGCGGAGCTGGGCTGATCCAAAGCCAGGAGCCAGGAGCCAGGAGCTTCTTCTGGGTCTCCCACGCTGGCGCAGGAGCCCAAAGACTTGGGCTATCTTCTGCTTTCCCACACCAGAACAGAGAGCTGGATTTGAAATGGAGCAGCCGGGTCTCAAACTGGCGCCCTATGGGATGAGGGCACTGCAGATGGTGGTTTTGCTTGCTATGCCACGGCACACACACACACCCCCCCATTCACTTTTCATTGACAATGCCACCACAGGAAAAGACTGCACCACAAGACACTGGGATTTTTTTGCTTTCCACACTAGTGTTATGGATAAGGGGTTTGGGATCAGAAAAACAGAGGAAATACACGTTCCCATATCCTCCCCAAGGGCTGCCTTAGAAAAGCTGCTGCCCAGAGCCAGGCCTTGCTGAATACATCCAACGTGGCTGCTTCCTGTGTCCCCATGATGACCTGTTGCCTAATATAATACCATTATAATAAAATTACCATGGCTGAAACTCCAACTCCTATCATGCACCTGATGCCATCACACTTCCTACACTTTCTAAAAAGGCCAGAAAATTGGCAGTCACCAAATTCTTGGAAATCGCCACACTTTTTTGGGAAAGCTGAACTCAAAGTACCATTCCCTATGCCCCCAGATCACATAAAGGGATGATTCTGAGGCCCAAGAATGAGCTATGCCCTTCTGTCCACTTGAATGTGTACTTTCGTTTTACTAATAAATCTTATTCTTTGGCTAATCTGTATCTATGTCTCAATCTCAAAATCTTTCTTGCATTGGAGACAAGAATCTGGACCCATTCATCCCCGGACACCAGTGATAACTGAAGTTTCCCTGGATTTTAACCCACTTCTTTGTAGACGAGTTTAGGTCCTTCTCTAACTCAATTTCTCCATGGAGTCTAGATATAAGACTACCTTCAGGGATTGGAAAACTTTTTATTTATAAAGGGTAATATGGTAAAAATTTTAGTCTTTACGTGTTATATACCTTTTCTCTCACATAATCTTTGTTTTTTTTTTTTCCTTCCTTACAAGCTGTTTAAAGTGTAAAACTATTACTAAGTTGCAGACAGTACAAAAACAGGCCCTGCGTTTGATTTGGCCCTCAAGCCACAATTCGTAGCCCCCTGTGATAAAAGTCCTCCTTATCCCAATTTTTCTCTGAGATGCATATGCAAAAGTAAAAAATAAGAAATATTCTCCCAGAGAAAGGACAGTCTCTTCAACAAATGGTGTTGGGACATAAAAAAATTGTATATTTGAAATATATGAAGTTTTTTTTCCTTTTTATAAATAAAATTAAAAATAATCCTCCCTCTTTTTCAGCCTAAAAACCATTATGAATTTGAAACTGTTGTGGTCATGTACCCCAACTCAAAAACCCAAGTCCAAGTCACTCTTAGGCTCAAATCTAGGCCTGGTATTAGCCTTGTTAAATTAATCTGCAGCAGAATAATCTGTGTTTGAGAGCACTGAGCTCTTCCTTTGGAGACTAAATAGTCTGCGGGTTAATACAGCTGAGCTAAGGTGTGCCTCATGTGGGCAAACCACAAATGGCCAGCGGTTGCCTTGGGCTTAGGGATCCAAGTGCATCTTTAGAGGGCTGACAAACCCACTTCGTTCTTTCTCAGTCTGATGGGTTTACAGCGTGAAGGCACAGGCGGCAGCTGTTTCTGAGCTTTATCAAGCAGCATTAAGTGATCCAGAGACTCACAACCAGGTTACTGAGTTTCGAATGTTTAGGAAATTGAGTTTATTACAAGCGAGACTATTAACTTGTAAACACATCCTTTGTTCTTGTCATTTGACAAATACAATTTTGCTTCAGTGATTTCAGATACAGCTAACGGTGGTTGGTAAGGAAACTGTCTGCTGTGAATGTGCAGAGCAGCGACATTTGCATGACCTACGCACTAGCAACTGTCTGGTTCCTTTCTGCTGTGAGATCAACACTAGACTGTGTGTGCGGAGGTGCAGGCGGAATCAGCATTTCTGCTTTACCTGGGGAGAACCAGGGGATATTCAGCAAATAGGTTTTCTGTGTATCCAGGCTTATTAGCAGTATTCTAGAATACGTAAGGCCATATAATCAGTGATTTATTCAGTATGTACTCCGTGTGAAGCACTATGACATTAAAATGTTCAAGCACAGTGAATTTATTTGCTCAATAAAACATCACGACACATGCTAAAGAAAGACTAGGGCATTTAAAATAACTGTTCTGAGGGGAGGTCTCCTCATGAGGCAGACATAAAAGTTGTAGATATTTGCAGCTCCCACCATTGCCAAATCTATGCAAAAATGCAGAGTCCAACACATGCACACACACACACACACACAGAGAGCAATTCTTTATGGGACCAGAAAATGAAGCTAGATCTTTCTAATTAAAGAATATATCCTCAAACCTTTTAGTTATTTAAAGCTAACTTAAAGCTCTGAAAAAAAAATTGAGACTCATCCATTCAGTGATTATTGGGATACTCTGAAGCAACTGCAGCTCTCCAGCTGACGGGGTTAAATGTCAGCATTTTCCTCCTCCCTCCTGAAGTCATACAGAGGCCTCCATTGTCTGCTCAGGCAGCTCATGCTGGCAGGTTCTCTGTGGAATCACAGAGGCCAGTTTTCCTTCCTGTGAATGGGAGTGCTGGGGAGCAGAAGTCCTCTGCCAGCTCAGCTCACACTGCTCCAGCCTCAGGGAGATTGGGTTCCAGTCCCAGGCAAGGATAGCTCCAGCCTCAGGACAGGCCCTCAGTGGGAAGGAAGCCCATCAGCCCCGCCTACTGATCTTGGCACTGGTGAGGCAGGATCCACATGTAGCTCTAGGGGATTTCACCAGGCCCCAGCCTCTGTGAGGGGCTCCCCTTGAATGACACAGACGATTGCAGGAAATAGAGATCTGGGTGAAAGGATGCATTATCTATTTGTGCGAATGAATGAATGATCCAATAAATAGGAGCAGCAGGAGTGTGGCGAAGTGGTTAAATGCTTGTACCCGTATCTGAGTGCCTGGGCTCAAGTCCTGGCTCTGCTCCTGATTCTAGTTTCCTGCTGATGTGCACCCTTGGGAGGCAGAGTTGATGGCTCAAGTACCTGGGTCCCTACCATTCATTTGGGAAAGAGTTCCCAAAATTTGGGAATTCTGTCTGCCTGTCTCTCTGTCTCTCAAATAAAATAAATACAAATTTTAAAAAATTAAAAAAGATGTGGGGCAGATTTGAGATACGTGTAGGATACAGCACTTGGTGACTGATTGGATGTAGAAAACAAGATAAAAGTGTTGAGCTGATAACTACATTTCTGCTGCAGCAACTGTGGGACACTTGGGCTCTTCTCTCAGGTGGGAAAACAGTGGATCTTGCCTCAATCACCCACCAGTGCTTCTCTGTCAGCAAAACTCAACAAGGCCGCGCCTGAATTTCTTACTGTAACATTTGCTGCTTTTTGCCTGCCTTTACTGAATATATATTTTGAACAAAATCTTGGAATACATACATCCCTTCATAGTCTGACAATGCACTCTCTCCAAAAGAGGGTGTCAAGCCTGCAAGATGGTTCTGTTTGTAGGACTCCAAGAGTATGCTCCATCATGGTAGAAATGACGATCTACAGCTGCTCCTCAGCCCTGATCACACTGCATCTCTTCTTAAATGCAACGATACTGATAGTCTTTTTTTTTTTTCCACAGCATATTAGAACTCTGCATGCAAGGAAATTGACTAAGAGGCACTGGGTTATGCATGATGTAAGAGAATAATGACAGGAAGTGTAAGACAAACTGACACTTGACAGCAATGAGAGTAATTCATGACCTCACCTTCCAGCCCGTGGGGTTTAATATGCAACCACCGGAAACCTGAGTGAGGAGCTCATGTCTCCAAGTCTTTTCCACAGGGGCTCATCTGAGGGATGGCTGCCATCCAGCCTGTATTTCCAGGAAATGAGAGCTTCCATCTCTGTAAAGTGTTAACTTTAAAGAGAAGGCATCTGGATGACTCTTAAAAGGGGAAGACCATTTTAAGGGAAGTTGAATGTACAAAAATCCACAACTCATTCACTTTCTGTTGCATGGCACCTGCTGCCTCATATGCGAAATTCCCTGTAGTCTGTGAGCAGGTAGTGGAATATATGCTAAATGGGCTACCCATTTACACATTTTACAAGTGCATCTATTTTCCCAGAATTCTCCAAACTCAGCCTGGCATCACATGGGTGCATGGAAGACTTGACAACAACAACCTATCTACAAATCCAATTGCCTTTCACCATCAGTTGAAATAATATTCTGTTTTCCCAGCAGGACTTTTATCCATTGCTGCCTTCTGGATAATGCCAAGGGCAAAGGCATTCAAAAATGTATCAGAATTCAATAGCTCAATGTTAGTTCAAACTATCATTAGAATTGAGTTACTAAAAATTATGTGGTTGAAAAGCCATTTGGAAAGGCAGCGATGCAAAAGGACCACAGAATATAAGAGAAATCAGGAGATAGTTCCAAAGGGTAGTGAATGGAAAATAGCACAAAATAAACAGATTGATCCAAGTCACTGTGGCTCATCAAGAAGGCCCAGGCAAGGGTAAAGAACTTGAACACCCCCCCACCTCTTGTAAATGTGTGGTTTTTCTTATTCAACTGTTTAGTTCACATCATGTGACTTCCTCCTCTTGAACTACACAGGGGTATACTAAAAAGACAGCAGTGATGAGAGTAAGGTAGGGGACTGGGCCTGGCCCTGGAGGGTGCACACAAAGGGCTTCCTGAAAAGAAAGAGGGGACACGACCTGTGGTTTTAAACCTGGTTACTGGCAGCCTCTTGCCAATTCTGCAGACAGCTGACCCAACCACAGCATGCATGCCTGCCAGCCCAGCCAGCTGCTGGCCTTTTTGGGGTGGTGATGTGCATCACCATTCAGCAAGTCTCCTCGCTCTGGTAGACCATGCCAAACCAGGCTGTGGTTTTACTGGCAGAACAGTAGACTCTCTCATTACCCAAAAATATCAGGTTTATGTGCCTTGGTGGCTTCTGGAACAAGACTTATTTGCTTTACATGTAATTTTAGTGTTTTTTTTATTTTGGTGTGAAAAATGTGACTTTTTAACAAAATACAAGGTGAGCATCCCTAAACTGAAAATCTGAAATACAAAATGCTCCAAAAACCAGAACTATTTGAGCACTGACTTGCTGCCACAACTGGAATATTCCATACCATAAAATCTTGTTTCATATACAAAATTATTGTACAAAATTATCTTCAGGTTATAAGTATAATGTAGTACATGAAACACAAATGAATTTCGTGCCCCATCCGCAAGACATTTTGTTATGTACTATACGTGCAAATATTCCCAATCAGAAAAACCTCTGAAATCTGAAACCTTGGCATTGCAAACAAGCGATACTCAACTTATAGTACGTTAAAGATGAGGTATGGGATGGCATGAGATTTGGGACATATGGCTCTCCGCATCTCTGTGTTTTTCTTTCTAAGGTACGTATTTCTGCATGCATGTCTCTGGCCTGGGCACTTCTTTCTTTTCTCTCTGTATCACTTCTAGTTCAGCTATTTGTCTCTTTGTATTTCCTGCCTCTGTGTTTGCCACACTTCTCGCTCACATTTCTCCCTCGTTCTTCCCCATTTATTTATTCAAATATGGATTCAGTACCAACCACTGTATCTGGTCCCTGAAAATTATAAAAATCTTCCTTCTTCCCAAATCTCCATCAAGTGGCTTTTTCATGTGTGTTACCTCAATCTAATTTATTTTCCAAGGGTCAATCTAACTTATTATTTTCCTATGAGAAAAAAAACATGTTCTTGACCATTTTCCTGGTCTGTGGCGGAGTTTTCCAAGGATGTACATCATGTCAGCCTTATTGTCATATTAGTCTATACAGAATGCTGATGCCCCCTCAAACATGGTAAGACAGAAAGTATACAGGAAATAGAAGAGTAAACTTGTTACAAAAATAATGAAAATTTCATTTACAAAAAAAGACATGTTGTAACTCTATTCCATTTGTTGACTTGATGATTTTGAGCAAATCACTCAAACTCTCAGTATCATTTTCTCTTATCTATGGGATGAGAAGGTAGCGGTTTTCTAATTAAGTCTTTTTATTTCTAAAACTATATAATTTTGTAATGTAGTATTGACTTATGTCATCATAGATAAGGTTAAATGATTAAATTCAATAATTAAAAAAAAGAAATAAATTAGTAAAAATGAGAATAGAGATCCCAGATATATAGAGGAATGAGATAGTAATCTTTGTAAAACGATCAGTGAAACTTCTTTGTTGTAAACTTTTGCAGTCATGAAGCATATGGCTCTGCAAAACACAGAAAAAGAATTTAAAAATGACAGAATTGGCCTATGTTTGCATTTCATTTCAACTCACAAATGAGGCATTCAACTCTTAAGATGATTCAGACTTGTAATTGCATTGTTCCTCAGTTTCTATTCTCCTCAGATGGCCACACTGCAGATCTCCTAAGGGCCCGGGCTATGAGAGCTTGCAGAATCCCAAACATGTTAAGATCCACAGAGCCAGCACATCACCTTGCATGTAATGTGGTCGAAATTCATCAGAAAAACAATAGATGTGCTGGAAATCGCTTTTCCCCTGGAATATGCCATCACACTTTCTAAGAATCTCTCAGTTGCCTGTAATTACTGGAAGGCCTCATGTTTCACCCAATAATCCCAGCATTAGTAGGAAACTCAGAAGACATGAGGAAAGACAGAATTCATTATTCATGAAAGTCCTGCTGCCCTCTAGGAAGCTGTGTGCTTAATGCTCAGCTTACTTCATCTTCCCATCAATAAGTCTCTGCTCCCTCACTGTTTCTGGCATCCGTAGGTGGGCTCACTGGAAGGGATGACAGCTAATTAACAAACACACCAGGCCCTCATTGAGCTGCTCTTTCCTGTCTGTGATGCTACTTCATGGTACCACTTTAACATACATTGAGACTTTCCCTGCTTTATTTATTACACCCCCATTATAGAACCGAATTCGGATTATTTCTTTTAAAACAGGATCCAATTAGCCTTCATTTATCTAATAGAATGCAGCAAACATTCTCATATATTTTGTACTTTAACTTGAGGGTGTCGCTCCCCCTCTTCGTGGAGGAACGACACAGGACCCTGCGCTGTTCTTTCGTCTGCTCGGCCCTCCCCGGGTTTGCTGCTGGTTCTTCCCGGGTTGGCTACTATCCCTTCCACCTCCGTGGAAGGGCAGTTCCCCCTGGCCACATTCCCCACTTCCGCAGGGGAGCGGCACACCGCCGGCCGGCTTTCTCGGGGGGCTGCACAGGTGTTCCCTCAGATGTTCCCCTTAGATGTTCCTGGTGCATGCCGTCTCTCTCCTCCTTTATAGTCCTCCTCCGCCAATCCCAACTCGGCTGCCCACACGCCGAGTACGCTGCTCTCCAATCAGGAGCAAGTCCTACAGTTAATTGGTTGAACTGGAGGCAGCTGTGCGAAAGCTGTTTACTTCTCTCCCAGCGCCATATTGTGGGAGAGCAGATGCATAGAATAAGTCCTAATTCGAGTAACTTAGTCTAGTCCGGATTGCTCCCCACAGAGGGGAATTCTCTTAAAAGTTTAATTTCTTTTTTGCCTCCTCCTTCTCAATGGATGATCTGTGAATACATTAGTTAGAGAGGAAGAGGCCACAAAACATCACAGACCAGGACACTTCAACAATACAAATTCATTTTCTCCCAGGTATGGAGGCCAGAAAGTCCAAAATATTAGCAGGGGGCCGGGAGGGAAGGAGCCGTGCCAGGCCTCTCTCCTTGGCTTGTAGATGGCATTGCCTCTCTGGGATTCATATGGTTTCTCTCTGTGTGTGTCTGGGTCCAAATCTCCTATCCTAATAAGGACATCAGGGCCCACCACAATGACCTCATCTTAACTTAGTCAACTCTATAAAGACCCTCTTTCCGAATATGGTCAAACTCTGAGGTACTAGGGCAGACACAAAATTCAACACATGAATTTTGGGAGGTGGGAGAGGGATACAGTTCAGCCCATAAGAATCAGAGGTGAGATTTGCAGGGGGAGGCAGCAGAGTGTGTAAAGGCACCATGCCTGGTCAGATCATATGGGTTCAGATCTCAGCCTTCCCATGTGCCCCCTATGTGACCCCAGGCAAGCCTCTGAAGCTCTTGGCCCTTGAGGTTTCCATCTGAATAACAGGTCATAATAGTATCTACTACATGTGTTTTTTTTGTGAAGATCAAATCAATACTTCTTTATATAGAAAGCACCCTGTAAGTGTTGGCTATAATTACAAGCTTTCCCCTTAAAATGCTTAGAGTGCTCATTCATTTTCCTTGTAGGGGAAATAATGGGGTGGCCACAGACCATCAAAATGGGAAAAGCATCTGGATAACCACTAAGAGGTGAACTGAGGTGACTATTTAAGAATTTTCTGTTGAATGCAGAATTTTCTCTTATATTCAAACTTGTGATGGCCCTTGTTGGGGCATGAAATGGGACAGATGCAGATTTCGGTTAGAACTCTATCCTGGATCCCTTCCCATTCCGCCCCTACATCCCCTCCATCTGAGCCACAGGCAGCTTTCAACCGTGTGCCTCGTTCTTCCTGAGCAGACCTCAGCTAAGGTCCAGAGTTCAAATTCCAATGCCTGCCTTCATTTTTCACAAAACCCTAATTCTGGACCAATGTCCTGTGCTATTGCTATGCACTGGTAGCCAAGCATTTCTGGAGAAAATCCACTAATACCTGGGCAGCTTCCACAAGGTTGTCATGGTCTCTGTCTTCTCCTGGGCCCCGTGCACCACTGTTTTCCACTTCCCTAGGCAGCTCCTCCCAATTCTCCCCTCTGTGTTCAAATCCTGCACTCAAAGTTCATTCTTCTCTCAGGCTACTGCACTGCTCTTCACCAGGAACACAGTGACTCCAGCAAATCCAACTGCAAATCCCTCATACTCTGTGATGAATCTCTTTTCTTTTGCACACGATAATGCCATCTGGTCTCCCAGACCTCCCTACAGTTTGTCTGACTCACACTTACTTTTAAGATTTGACTGAAACACCATATCTTCCTCTCCAAAGTATTGCTATGCATTGAATGTTTGTGTCTCTACAAGCTTGTTGTGAAATGTATAATCCCCAAATGTGATAGTATCAAGAGGCGGGGCCTCGTGACTGGGATTAATGCCTTAGAAAGAGGCTTCAGGCTGCTGCCTGGCCATTCCTCCTGTCCTGTTCTGTTCTTTGGCCATGAGAGGACAGTGCTCTTCCCTTCTTCCTGGAAGCAGAGAACAAGCGTTGAACAGACACTGATCTGCTTGCCTTGACCTTGGACCTCCCAGCCTCCCTAACTATGAGAAATAAGTTTCTATTGTTTACACACTACGCGGTCTACATTATTTTGTTACAGCAGCAGGAATGGACAGGACAGCACCCTTGTCTCACCTCAGCTGGGATGCGTCCTCTCTGGGAGCCCCCTCGCACCCTGAATGCAGTTCTAGGACTGTTTTCATGAAATGTCATTGTCTGCTGAGGTATTCATCTCTCTCACTAAACTGAGTTCCTACGGTCATAAGCTGTGCGTCCATGCCTGAATCTCACTGTCCAGTATTGCACCCGTTAATAGAAGGGCCCCATCTTTCCATCTCTGTTGCATGTATTATATGGAAATCATTTGTGCCACAAGCCCCTGTAGGACAAGGGTCAGAGACTTCATTAATTCTTATTCTATGTCAAGGAGAGATCATAGCTGCATGGAATTAAATGCATCTGTAGTGACTGGAGCATAAAAGGAATTTGGTAGCTTTTGAATAAGTGGGAAGATCAGAAAATTGGACTTGAAAACAGATTATGAAAAGGGGTAACTGGTTGGTGCCGTGGCTCAGTAGGCTAATCCTCTGCCTGCGGTGCCAGCACACCGGGTTCTAGTCCCGGTCGCTCCTCTTCCTGTTCAGCTCTCTGCTGTGGCCCGGGAGTGCAGTGAAGGATGGCCCAAGTGCTTGGGCCCTGCACCCGCATGGGAGATCAGGAGAAGCACCTGGCTCCTGGCTTCAGATCAGCACAGTGCGCTGGCCGCAGCGGCCATTTGGGGGGTGAACCAACGGGGAAAAAAAAAGGAAGACCTTTCTCTCTGTCTCTCTCTCTCCCACAGTCTAACTCTGCCTGTCAAAAAAAAAAAAAAAAAAGTGTGGGGGGGGTAACTAACAACAGCCAGGGCCACAAACTGACACCATCAAACCAGGCCACTTAGTGTTAGAGCTTGAACATTGCCAACCACTCCTGCAAACCTGCCCCTCCTGCACTCCTGCATCTGCCACAGCCCTCTTACTTAGGTGAAGTATCCTGCCTTCCTTCTTCCTGGCCTCCTCAGCTCCAAAATCAGACTGGGGAGTGTGCATCTGACTGGCTGAGACTTAGTCAAAGTACTTATTCTCTGAGTTCAAGGGGAGCTGGGAAGGTTAGTAGCTGGTATGAGAAGGTTTGGAAATCCCAAACAATGAAGGTGACTTGCATAACAGTGGACAGAAAAAAATGACAGACTGAAAATAATAAAGCAGGAATGAATCCCTTCTGTGTTTCCAGAGACCCATTATGATAAGGAGATTCTTGAAATGGTTCTACAATATTATATTTTGGAGGAGGAGGGAGAGGAGGGGACAAGGAAGAGGATGGGAGAAAAGAATTGATATATGGGGGAGGGTGCTTGGCACAGTGGTTAAGATACCACCAGGGCCGGTGCCACAGCTCACTTGGCTAATCCTCCACCTGCTGCGCCGGCACACCAGGTTCCAGTCCTGGTTGGGGCACCAGATTCTGTCCCGGTTGCTCCTCTTCCAGTCCAGCTCTCTGCTGTGGCCCGGGAAGGCAGTGGAGGATGGCCCAGGTGCTTGGGCCCTGCACCCGCATGGGAGACACCGGCTGAAACACACCAGCTATAGCGGCCATTTGGGGTGTGTGTGTGTGAACCAATGGAAAAGGAAGACCTTTCTCTTGGTCTCTCTCACTAACTCTGTCCAAAAAAAAAAAAAAAAGATACACCCAGGGCACCTGCATCCTATACTGGAGTGCCCGGAATCAAGTCCTGGCTCTGCTTCTGCTTCTTGCTTCCTGCAAATGCTCAACTCTGGGAGACAGAAGTTACAGCCCAAGTACTTGGGTACCTGCCACTTGCGTGGAAGACTTGGCTGGAGTTCCAGGACCCTAACTTTAGCCTGGCTCAGGCCTGGCTGTTGTGGGCATTTGGGAAATGAACTACTGGATGGAAGATCTCTCTCTGTATTCCTCTGCCTTTGAGATCAAAAAGAAAATTTAAAAACCATTATCTGGTGTTTGTGACATGCCATGCCATGTGCAGGCAAATTAGATATGTCATATGGGTGATTCACTCTTCATTAGGATATAATGTTCAAGAGGCAGGGACTGACCACATTTGTCTTGTTTATATAACCCAGGACCCAGCACGATGCTTGACACACAGTAGGTAGTGAATAAATGCTTGCTGGTGGTCCTGAGCAACCCCACAAAGGAAACAGTGTGCTGATTTATTGATGTTCAAATGCTTAAACTCTCTGGTAGTCACGAGGCTAGCAGGAAGCAGCTCCATCCGGCATGCAATGCTCTTCCCAACATCACACCTGAAAGGTTGCTCAAACTTGGATCTCCATATGCAAGCCATGGCTTGTGTCAGATTCTGGGAATTGTTTTACAGCTTCTAGTGAACAAAATCTTCCTGGTGACTGTGAGAACTTGGAATTTGACTGCCTGTTCCCCACCTCCCCAGTGAGTCCTGTTATTCAATGCATATTCTTTCAGATGACAGGTTTCTATTAAATGGAATGGGCTCTGAGCTCCTGGCTCAGAGGCATTCAAAGCCCTGTTGCAGCCTTGTTCCTTAGGTTTGCATTCTTTCTTTTTTTTTTTTGACAGGCAGAGTGGACAGTGAGAGAGAGAGACAGAGAGAAAGGTCTTCCTTTTGCCGTTGGTTCACCCTCCAATGGCTGCCACGGCCAGCGCGCTGCGGCGGGCACATCGCGCTGATCCGATGGCAGGAGCCAGGTGCTTCTTCTGGTCTCCCATGGGGTGCAGGGCCCAAGGAATTGGGCCATCCTCCACTGCACTCCTGGGCCACAGCAGAGAGCTGACCTGGAAGAGGGGCAACCGGGACAGAATCCGGCGCCCCGACTGGGACTAGAACCCGGTGTGCCGGCGCCGCAAGGTGGAGGATTAGCCTAGTGAGCCGCGGAACCAGCTTAGGTTTGCATTTTCAAAGTCTATAGAAGACAGAGCAGTTTTTCCATAATGATTAAACACCACACCTGATGAGGTGCCCCCATTCTCCTGGCTCACTCCTCCGCTGCCCTCTGCCTGCCACAAGTGCCAAAATGAGACAGAATTTTCAAGCATTGTCAACATGAGTATCGAATCTGTGGCATGCCTACAGCTTTGCCTTTCCAGATCCTCTATCAGAGACTTCCTGCCCCCTAGTGGTGCAAGACCGCAGTAAGAACAGGCTGACCCAGATTCTGTTTCCAGGGCTGCCCATTCACTTATTAGAACAATCACCGTTCAAAGCATGCAAGAGCAGAAAACAAACAAAAGCCCCTTCAGGCTACTGTCCCAGGGTCCAGCAACTGAAAACATCTTAGTGAGGAAAAGCTTCCCATGAAAGGAGATATTTGAGTAAATTTGATGGGAAACAAAAAGGAATGCTTTGCATGGCCCCCCTTGCCATCCTCCAGAGACATCGTTCCCCATATGCTTTCTTGTGGAAGGTGCCCTGGAGCACCACATGACATAGTGGCATTGCCCACTGCCAGGTGTAATGTTGCAAAGTGCAGCTGCCCTGCGGTGTCACTGCATTTCTTAGATGCTGAATGAAGCCCAAGGCAGTAAGGACTCCCCTGCTATGCCAAGATCTGCTCGTAGAGAAAAGAGCAACCTCCAGCCAGCACTGTCGCCCTGCCTAGTGTCAGGACAGGGCTGCTCCACACTTCTTTCTGCAAAAGATAACTGAGTGGAGAGGACCAAGAACCCTATGGCTATGGCTTTGGCTCAAGAACCCTATTTAGCTTGATTGAGTCCTGCTATGCCTCAACAGTCATTTCTTTTCGGATGTGCCCCAGTGTAGTTGCCAGGGCACTGGCTTTGGGATCAAACAGTTCCAGCCCCACCAGAATCCATTTGTTTAGCTGCATGATCTTGAAAAAGTTAACTTGGCTCACTCAATCTCTTTTTCATCTGTACAGTAAGGTTACTAATACTTTCTCACAGTTGCAGTGAGAACTAAACAAATGTCTATCATATATACACCGACACACATTGTGTCTACTGTGATGCCTCACACATGCTCTATACCATCATGTTCTTCATTCTTCCACATGTTCACAGTTGCCCCCTCTGCTCAGATCTCTCCAGGTCTGGGAGGAGAGCAGTCCTTCTGTATCATTGGGTGGGACTCTGTTGAGATGCCAGCATCTTTACAGGTTGCTCTTGTTCCAGGGACAGCCAAGACAACCAGATACAGTTCACCTGCTTCTGAAACGTCTCAGGTTTAAATCTTTATTTGCTAGGATTTTTGCTTGTTCGGTTTTGTTGCATTTTAAAATAACATTGGCAAGCTGGTCCTTAGGATTCCCTCCGTGTTCCAGCCTAGGTAGGATATCATCTCATTTTCCTGTAGTAAATACAAGTTTTCTTTTTGACCACTGAGATTCTCATCTGACCCACAGACTCCTAAGTTCCCTTCACTGGCTAAAAAAAAAAAAAAGGTTAGAATTGACTGCGGGAGCAAGATGGGTGGGAAACCATGGCCATGGGCTCTGCTGTGGGGACACTTACAGGAGTCACTGCACATAGTTTTCTGACATCATGTGCAAAAGTGTGACTATTTAACTCAGGACATGCTAACGTCAACCACAGAGCTTCCCTTCAGGGTCCTCATGTGTCTCACTGCGACAGAAAGCAGAGAGGAGCCAAGCAGCTTGCCAACCTTCACGCAGTTCACGCTCTATCGCTTTCTGGTCAACTTTAGGTCCTGGAATTCTACATCCATGTGTACTTAGGGGCAGGGAAATTTTTCAGCATCAACAGAACATTTCTGAAAAACATCACTCGAAATTACACAAGCTAATAACCAGTATGGTGAAAAAAATTCCACATTTCCCTTAAATCTGGTGATGAAATTAAGAATTTTCTTAATCATATACACCTCAAAATGTGTATATCTGGAGGCAGCAGTTCATGGGCAGTCAACACTGGTGGGGAAACACTGGGAAAAGAAAGGAGGGGGGAAACAGGAAATGTAGATAATTGGTAATTCTTCCCTTTGGTGTCTTTTTTATTTTTCTTAAAGATTTATTTATTTGAAAGCTTCTGGGGGAGGAGGAGAGAGAGAGAGAGAGAGAGAGAGAGAGAGAGAGAGAGAGAGAGAGAGAGATACCAAACTTCCATCCACTGGCTCACTCCTTAAATGGCCCCAGTGGTCAGGGGTAGGCCAGGCCGAAGCCAGAAGCCAAGAGCTTCTTCTGGGTCTCCCATGTGGGTGCAGTGGCCCAAGCACTTGGGCCATCTTCCGCTGCTTTCCCAGGTATATTATCAGGAAGCTGGATCGAAGTGGAGCAGCCAGGATTCAAACCAGTGCCCATAGAGGATGCTGGCGCTGCAGACTGTGGCTTACCCTGCTACACCACAGTGCAGGCTCCCACTTTGGGGTTTTAAATGTCTGATTCAATGGACATTTATTGAACACCTATTATATACTAGACATCCTTCTAACAACCAGGAGTATGCTGGTTTGCAAAATAGACCATTCCCTGCCCTCACAGATCCCAAACTCTGGTGAGGGAAGACAGTACCATCTTAAGTCGTACTGGAACCTGAGGCAAAAAGAGACACAATAACATTGATGTTTCTCTATTTAAAATTTTCTATTTTAGGGTGAGCACTTGACCTAGCAATTAAAATGCTGATTAGGGCAATCATGTCCGACATCAGAATGCCTGAGTTTCACGTTCCAGCTCCAGTTCTGATTCCAGCTTCCGGTTAATACGGATCTTGAAAGGCAGCAATGATGGCCCAAGTAATCGGATTCCTGCCACCAACATGAGGGACCCAGATGAGTTCCTGGTTCTTGGCTTCAGCATGTCCCAGACCTGGCTGATGTAAGCATTTGGGGAGAGAACAAATGGATGGGAGCTCTCTGTCTCTTGGACGCTCAAATTAAAAAATATTCTATTCAGCATAGATTTTTTTGTATTTTGATTTTTAAAAATATTGCACTAAAATATTTATCTTTACTATTGATTTCTTTTGGTGTCCCTTAAATGTAGTCTCCATCTTCCCGAGCTGCTGAGAGTGTTGGCAGCTAACAGCTCAGAGGTCACCAGCCAAATACCCTCCAAAGATTGCCCTGAGCTGCAGAGAGCAATAGCCCAAGGTCATGAACTCTCCCCAATGGTTGATGCAAGTGGAAAGCTAACATCCTGGAATAACAGAGGCCAGGTGACAACATTTAACTGTCAAAAAAGCAAGGTAGAGCAATGTTAGGTCAGGGTAGCAGGCACAAAAAATGTCTCACAGAGAGCTATGGAAACAGCTGGAGTCCTCAGGGACAGACAGATGGGCAGTCCACAAGGACACTGCTCAGTCTGCACCAGCGATTCTCAAAGTTGGGTCCCTGACCAGCAGCAATGGCTTCACTTGGGAAATGATTATAAATGCCATCTCTCAGGCCCCAGATCTACCTAGTTAGACTCTGGGAGTGGGGCCAGCAATCAGTAGCTTAACAAGGCTTCCAGGTGAGTCTGATGCACTGATCAACACAGTCAAAAGAAAGGATCACAGGGAGGATGAGGGCAGCTGTGCAAAGAACAAGTTACAAATCTTTGACCAGCTTCTGAACCTGAACCGGTTTTTCTACTCAGAGCCCAGTAACCAAAGGAAAGAAATGCCAGCGGCTTCAGGAGGAACTACCCTGCAACACCTTGGCAGGTCTACGTAACCCAAAGTCCTTCCCCAAAGGGACCAACGTGTATTTCCTTGGATACTTATTCTTCGGGGAAAGGAAATAGGCTAACATCTTGAGAATTGCTGGATACAAGGTCTGAGTTGACACTGATACCCAGCAGGATACAAAACATGGTCTGTCTCGTAGAGCAGATGTGAGTGGGGGCCAGTAAATGGACTTCTGGCCCAGCCCCATCTGACTGTGGCTCAAGTTGGTCCAGGGGCCCACCCAATATCAGGAACTTTCGCAGTTTCTAACTGTACAGCTGAAATGGAAAACACGTGGATGTTGGCAGAACGCCTACATCCTTACACTGCATCGTTGGCCTGTGGGCAAAAGCTATCAGAGTGGGGAAGAACTCAAGCTGTCCTCAGGCTTCAGGGACAGACTGCAAATTACAAACAACTCAGGGTAGGTAGCAAAAATTGGTTTCACCCTTGAAGACCCAAACAAAGCAAAGTGGTAATCGCCTTCCCATCTCCACTTAACAGTCTGGCCCCTATAAAAATCACATCCTAGAAATGTCAACAGAGTACCCTTAGCCCTGTTCACCAGGCCAGATGTAGCCTGGTGAGCCACGGCCCTATCACAACAGCTGATCTCTCCTTTACTATCCATTCTAGTTTTCCCTCACCCTTGGTTAGCACAGACAATAAATGATACAAATGATAAAATAAATTCTACATAGTATATTAGATAATAAAAATGCCATGGAAACATTATGAAAGAGAACACTGTTTTGCAATTTCGGTTGGTTAGGGTTCCACTGAGGGATGACGTTTATGTAAAATCATGATGAATGAGAGGGTGATTCTTTGGTAATTCAGGAGAAGTACACTCCATGCAGAACAGCAAGTAAAAAGGCCCTGGGGCTAGATCATGTTTGGAATGTTACAGGAACTGCAGTGAGGTAGGTGTGCAATGTCAAGAATTAGTAGGTGGGAGCTGGCGTTGTGGCGTCGTGGGCTAAGCCTCTGCCTGCAGCACCGGCAGCCTATATGGGCAACAGTTTGAGTCCTGGCTGCTCCTCTTCTAGTCCAGCTCTCTGCTATGGCCCGGGAAAGCAGTGGAAATGTCCCAAGTGTTTGTGCCCCTGTACCCACATGGGAGACCCCGAGGAAGCTCCTGGCTTCAGACTGGCCCAGCTCCGGCCATCATGGCCTTTTGGGGAGTGAAGACCTTTCTGTCTCTACCTCTGTCAGTAATTCTCTCAAATAAATAAATCTTAATTAAAAAAAAAATAGTTGGTGGCCACATGTATGGAGCCTTAATCATTTTACAGGCTTTGATTTTTAAGCAGAGATAGTTAGCCAACAAATGGTCTGTGGTAAGAAGCACCATGATTGGACTTTATACATCAACAGAATCACTTTGATTACTGTACAGAAAATAGCCTCTAAGGAGACAGGGGGTTGGCAAGGCAGGAGGGAATGGTAGCTTGGACAGATCTGCTCTCAGCAAATGTGGTGTGAAGTGATGAGATTCTGAATGTAATTTTAATAGAGATCTGCTAACAGAACGGATGTGAAGTACAATAAGAAGAATGACTTTTTTGCCTAAGCAACTCATGGAGTCTCCATTTAATTTACTATGATGGAAAAGGAGCAAGTTTGTGGGGAATGAGAGCAGGAATGTAATTTGTAGTACATGCAGTTGAGACATCTTTTAGATACCCAAGTAGAAACTGTGCTGAGCTGGACACAGGAGTCTAGAGTTCAGGAAAAAAGAGGCAGCAGCTAAGAGCCAGCGCTGAGAGCCCAAGATTCAACAAGAGTACCAAAGGCATGGCCAGGGAGCGCAAAGAGCCCTGCACTTCAAACAGTAAATGCCTTGGAGGTGAGGCTCTTGGGTAAGGAGTGGAAATGCCAAGAGGTTTCTAAGGAAAACCACAGGCTGCATCCTATAAACCAAGGGACAAAATATTTCAGGGAAGGGAGAGTAACCAACTGCAGAATCCAGGAAAGACACAGAATGGAGCACTGAAGATCACTGGCGACTTTGGTAACAGAGTTCTGGCGCAGTGATGAGGGCGAAAACTTAACTACAGTGCTTCAGGAGAGAGGCGAGGACACAAGGAACAAATAAAAAGTCTTAGGCCAGCGCCGCGGCTCAATAGGCTAATCCTCCACCTGCAGCGCCGGCACACTGGGTTCTAGTCCCAGTCGGGGCACCAGATTCTGTCCCGGTTGCCCCTCTTCCAGGCCAGCTCTCTGCTATGGCCCGGGAGTGCAGTGGAGGATGGCCCAGGTGCTTGGGCCCTGCATCCCATGGGAGACCAGGAAAAGCACCTGGCTCCTGCCTTTGGATAGGCGCGGTGCACCGGCCGCAGCGTACCGGCCGTGGCGGCCATTGGAGGGTGAACCAATGGCAAAGGAAGACCTTTCTCTCTGTCTCTCTCTCACTGTCCACTCTGCCTGTAAATAAATAAATAAAAAAAAAATAAAAAGTCTTGCTAAAAGGGGGAAGCATGGTCAAAAGGTGCTTTTGTTTTGTTTTTGAAGATGGGAATAAGACCAGGATGTGTATGTTCTGGTGCAAACGACGCAGTAGAAAAGGAGAAACAGATGAAGCAGGAGAGCGGGGAGAATGGCTGGAGCTATGTCCTAGAACAGACGAGAAAGGAACTGGTACACAGCTGGAAGGGTTTTCTTACACGACCAGGGAACCTTTCTTCTGCCAAAGGCCATTTGGATATCTATAACATTGCTCTCAGGGCATACAGAATCATCAACTTAGAGATTAGCCTGCTACAGATTTACTGAACTTCAAGTCCTGCCTGTGGTTGTGCTGGCAGGGGCAGACGAAATGATTTTGTGGGCCTCATCCAGGCTGCGGGCCAGACATTCCCCACCCCTGGATTAGGGATGGGCCATCTACCACATTGGACATGGTAGACATGTTGGCACAGGTAGGTCAGTGGGGAAATGGATCAAGAGCCTAGCAAAAGGAGGAGTTTCTTGTAGGTCCTATTTTCTCTCTGACTTTATGAATTAATACAGGCAGTACTTCACTGACTAATAATGTAACTTTGGTCAAGTTATTTAGCAACTCTAAGATGCAGTTACATAATCTGTAAAATGAGGATAATACCCAATTATAATAGATTGCTGTGAGGATTAAGTTCTTGCATGAAAAATGCTTCCAAGAATAATCAGCACATAGCAAACTGCCAAAATAATTTTATCAATAGATAATACTTTTAGTGGAGCCATAAGAAGTGAAGGAAGTAGGGCAGGCGCTGTGGCATAGTGGATAAAGCCGCCACCTGCAATGCCAGTATCCTATATGGCCGCCAAGTCAAGTCCCAGCTGCTGCACTACTGATTTAGTTCTCTGCAATGGCCTGGGAAAGCAGTAGAAGATGGCCCAAGTCCTTGGGCCCCTATATCCATGTGGGAGACCCGTAGGAAGCTCCTGGCTTCCGATCGGCCCAGCTCTGGCCATTGTGGCCATTTGTGGAGTGAACCAGTGGAAAAAAGTCTCTCTCTCTGTCTCTCTGTGACTTTGCCTTTCAAATAAATTTTAAAAAAAAGAAGCGAAGGAAGGAGTTAAAAGGTATATCTTTCAGAACCTAATAGTCTTTCAAATAAGGTTATAATAAGGATCTTTTGCATTCGGATCTGGCTGAAAAGCCCATGAGAGTATTTCAGGCATGGAAAGCCAAGACACTCTGGCAAAAAGATCTCCGTGAGTGAGATCCCAGTGGAAAGAACAGGTCTTCAAAGAAGGAGGTACCTTTCTCTGAAGGGAGGAGAGAACCTCCACTTTGACTATGACCTTGTCTAAACAAGATAAGAGTCGGAGAACTCAGAGGGCTTCCATAGCCTTGGAAACTCATGACTGGAGCATAGGGAGACTACTGATGCCATAGACAGGAGTGTCAATTGGTAAAGTCAACAACAGGAGTCACTGTGCACTTACTCCTCATGTAGGATCTCTGTCCTTAATGTGCTGTACATTGAGATTTAATGCTATAACGAGTACTCAAACAGTATATTTCACTTTGTGTTTCTATGGGGGTGCAAACTGTTGAAATCTTTACTTAATGCATACTAAACTGATCTTCTGTAAAAAAAAAAAAAAAAAGAAATTATCAATTCCCAACTTGACTCTCACTGGGATTAAACATGACAATAGGTCTGATCTGATTTCATCATCATTTAAAAAAATCATCTATTATTTTTCACTTTATGTTTCTGTGTGGGAGCAAACTGTTGAAATCCTTACTTAAGGTATACTAACTGATCTTCTGTATATTAAGATAATCAAAAATGAATCTTGATGTGAATGGAAGGGGAGAGGGAGTGGGAAAGGGGAGGGTTGTGGGTGGGAGGGACGGTATGTGGGGGAAGCCATTGTAATCCATAAGTCGTACTTTGGAAATTTATATTCATTAAATAAAAGTTAAAAAAAAATAAGGATCTTTTTAAAAATATATAACTATGTTACAATTTTTCTTATCTGTAAAATTAATTATTTTCTGAATTATGAATATTGCTTATTGTGCAAACAAATGTAATGTAGTAAATGTCTTGAAAACTTTAAATGTGAAAACTTTAAATGTGAATATGATTGATACTACTGTTATATTGCAATTAAAATATCATTGGGGCAAAATAAGTACTTCAAACCAACTTAGAAAAATGTCAACTTCTGTGAATTTAATTTTGACTCAAAATTTCTTTGAAACTCTGTATTTTAGTACTGTTGGAGAAAGGTATAATAGCCATACATGTAACTGTAATGAGATTAAAATTTCACTGCTTTTGTAACCTTCATAAAGTAATGATATTGGGAAGAAAAACAACTGGACAGTGTCTGGCAAATACATGTTGTACAGATACTTAATTTTTTTCTGCTTTTACTACTTCGTAGGGTAAGGTCTATAAACAAGGGGTGCTCTTGAAAGATTCACTATGTCCCAGGCAACAGTGTCTCTCTGACATTCACACTGGGTCCCCTCATAGACCACAAGTTAAGTTTTAGGTATATTAGATCCCTCAAATTGCTTTAGATTTCCCTTTTTAAAAATCAGCTTCATTTCCCAACAATGCTAAAACAAGATCATTAAAGTTCAAAACTGCATTATTCCTCAGTTTAAAATTAGGCTGGAATATCAGCTTGCTGTAATTTTACACAGCATTAAAGTACACTTGCGACACACGTAATTCTCATAGTGGATCCAGTCCCTACTCAGCTGGCCAATCTACAGTTGAGAATCTGGAAAATGTTAAAGTGTTTCTTAACTGCTCAGATTATCCTGAAGCATTACCCTAAAGTACATTCCAGAGTAACTACCTTCACATATCCCCATCTATTTTTACTTTCATCTAAGTATTTCAGGGTAGTTACGATGGGCGATTTTATGCTCAGGAAAATGGACACTTGATAACCATTGACACAAACTGTCCCCTCCGTGGCCTGTAGCTCAGCTGCACTTCCAGCACTGCCAGTGGGCCCACAGCAAAATTTAAATGGCTCCCTTGGGAAAGATGACCCAAGTGCCTTCAGAGGCATGCTCTCACAGCTCAGTCACGATACAATCAGTAAGGATTGCAGAACAACAGAACCGATAACCGAAACCCTGCTGAGACTGGGATTCCTCGATGGGCCAGACATTGCCTCCCACTCTATTCTCAACAGACTATTTTCACCTACAGATCAAGCCACTTGCCCCTCACTGCCACTCCTTCTGAACCAAGGTGAACAAACCACGACTCTGAATCAGCACACTAACCAAGACAGAAGTGCCAGGGGTTTGGTGGGGCTGGCATGAGGACCCCCCTGGTGCCTGGGGAAACAGCTTTAGTCCTGAATTCCAGGCTCTGGCAGACACAGTGTAGCTTGGAGAGACTGTTTCCTGTCCTTAATGAGACTCCCTGCTGGATCCTCACAGCAAACCTACTTCTATTTCAGTTAGCCTTTGGGGTTTCCTTTTTCATAACCATATCTGACTCAGAATGCCTGATCCTCTGCTTTCATGAATGAGATCACTGGAGACAGAGAGGTTGCGCTCTAGCTAGTTCTACAATTCACCTCATTTCCAGCTTTGCTATAATACCTGTTCTTCTTTATGTATCAATGGGGCCCTGAAAAAGTCAGATCTGAAATATCAAACAGTGCTTCAACACTGGTTTCATTTGTGAAAACCTGAAGTTCAACCAAGTTTGTCCCCACATAAAAATACACCTGGTACAAGTGCCTGTTCTGTTGAGACTCCACTCAGCCAAGGTGTTAAGATTCTAACTAAACATAAATAAGAGCAGTTGAGAAATAATTTGTGGCCATTAGTTACTTTATTATCTTGTTCTTGAGACCAGAGCCAGTGTGTATATCCTATTGTCTTCCTTGAACCATCTCGTGCACCAGTGTTTACAGACACAGCAACAATTTTGTTAAGTATAGTAGTTTACCATTTGTCATGCTCAGTTTTCCAAGTATGACCCTTAGATGCATTCTCAAACCTTTAAAAAAGAGAAGTGCCAGTGGAACTGACATCAGAACATCTGAAGGGTGTGACACACTGTGAGCAGTAGTGAAGAGGAATGGTGTGGACAGCTCCCTATCAACCTGGGGGCTAGACCATGGGCAAGAAGGGGCACCAACAGCAAACCCCTCATGAGGGCGAGTACAATGTGAGCCAGAGGCCTTTACTCTTTCTTGAATGTGAACAACAAAGAAAGCACACAAGGAAGATACTGCTCTGATCACTGAGGACCATGCACTGCCCAGCCCTGCATACTGTGCTTGTTAGGATTGGAACTGGGTTATTGAGGTGCTGCTTCTGAAAGCTTCACCTGACCCTGGATCAGCCCAAATGACTGTGATTCCTGTGGGGAGCAACCCGGACTAGACTAAGTTACTGGAATTAAGGCTTATTCTATGCATCTGCTCCCCCACAATATGGCGCTGAGAAGGGAGAAACAGCTTCTACACAGCTGCCTCCAGTTCAACCAATAAACTGTAGGACCTGCTCCTGATTGGAGGAGAGCAGCGTGCTCGGCGTGTGGGTAGCAGAGTTGGGATTGGTGGAAGAGGACTATAAAGGAGGAGAGAGACAACATGCACCAGGAACATCTAAGGGGAACATCTATCTGAAGGAACACCTGTGCAGCCCCCGAGAGAGCCGGCCGGCGGTGTGCCGCTCCCCCGCAGAAGTGGGGAAAGTGGCCAGGGGGAACCGCCCTTCCACGGAGGTGGAAGGGATAGTAGCCAACCCGGCAAGAACCAGCAGCAAACCCGGGGAGGGCCGAGCAGATGAAAGAACAGCGCAGGGTCCTGTGTCGTTCCTCCATGAAGAGGGGGAGCGACAATTCCAGAGTAGTTGCTCCTAAACTCCTTAATGTTGTAGAGTGATGGGGCAGACACTGTGGTATAGCAGGTAAAGCCACTGCCTGCAATGCCAGCATCCCATATGGGCACTGGTTTGAGACCTGGTTGATCCACTTCAAATCTGGCTCTCTGCTGTGGCCGGGGAAAGCAGAAGATGGCTCAAGTGCTTGCGCCATCCTCCATCATTTTTTGAGGCCACAGCAGAGAGCCCAATGGGAAGTGGAGCAGCCAGGACTCAAACTACACCCACACGGGATACCGACACGCAAGCAGCAGCTTCACCTGCTACATCACAGCGGCAGCCCCTATATCTATATCTTTAAGATTGTGAAAATCGGCCGGAGCTGCCGCGGCTCGCTAGGCTAATCCTCCGCCTTGCGGCGCCGGCACACCGGGTTCTAATTCTGTCCCGGCTGCCCCTCTTCCAGGCCAGCTCTCTGCTGTGGCCAGGGAGTGCAGTGGAGGATGGCCCAAGTGCTAGGGCCCTGCACCCGCATGGGAGACCAGGATAAGTACCTGGCTCCTGCCATCGGATCAGTGCAGTGGGCCAGTCACAGCGCGCCAGCCGCAGTGGCCATTGGAGGTTGAACCAACGGCAAAAGGAAGACCTTTCTCTCTGTATCTCTCTCTCTGTCCACTCTGCCTGTCAAAAAAAAAAAAGATTCTGAAAATGATAAAATTCCTTCCATGATAAATGTACCCTGAAGATTAATCTTTAAAATGTCAGAAAATTCAATTATTTTATATGGTTATACTAGAATTTAAATTCTAATTTGGTCTTTTCACAAAGAAAACTATAACTTTTATTATATTTAAATAATTTTATATTACTAAAATGTTTTCAAGGAGTGCACTAGCCTGAAATAAAAATATTTTGACAAACTGATTCAGAAATAGGCTATTTTGTTTTTACACTTTTCTATGGACCAGATATATGAAGTTTAAATTGTACATATTTCCCGATCCACCTATGTGCTTCCATGGTACACACATTAAAGACCATGTTTTAGTTGTGACAGCATATACTACTGTAAGAAAAATGGGACACAAAGGGTAAAAGGTGAGCTGTCTCCGGCTCTGCAAATACTACAAATGACCCAGAGCAGGGAGAGGACTTGTGCCTGCTAGTGACTTCCCTGTGCATTCCTGAGATCCAGAGTTCGTTCTCTTACACCCCCAACATCGAGAGGAAGTATGGTACCTTCAAAGAGCTGATTCTATAGCCTAGGGCAAGAAAAAAATCAAAATAGCTCTGGAACACTGTTAAGTTTTAAGTTAGTGAGAGGCTCCTAGAAACGTGGGAGTGTAAAAGAACATGGAAGTCAACATAAAAGGACTTCCATTGAACAAGCTGATACCTGCACACCTTATACAAAAGCAGGCACAGAAAGGTGTAAAACGAAGGGAGGCACTGACACAAGTTTAATTTTTTAGAAAAGGGAGTACTTATATTGAATATTTTATTTTTTCCAACAATTAAGTCTGTTTATAGTATTTAGACTTACAGGTATTTATATTAGGGTAAGCACCAAAGAAGTAACTTGTAATTTTGGCAGAGGTACTGAAATGGAAAATACGATTAACTGATTAGCATAAATAGCATTTATGGTGGTCACAAGTAGCAACCAGGTAGGAGATGGCAAGGGCAGTCATACACAACAACCAAGGAGAGAGAGAATTCAATACTCTATTATAAAATATGAATTATTATCTAGATGTCTTAAACAGATAATTACAAAAATTAAATCTATCACTACTAAGAAGCAAAAACTCTACATCAAAATTCCCAATGAATATAAACATTTCCAACAATATGAAAAGACATCAAAATACCCTAATGACAAAGCAATACACTAGATATTGTCACTCATACAAAACCCAATACATCATTACTCCAAAAGGTAACAAGTATCAAAGACAAAAATTCATAATGAAGGGACTTAAAAAGCTTACCATTTAAAAACAAGTCAGCTCCACACAGTGGCTAAGGTTTGAATTTCTCTCATCTACATAATCAGACCATGTCCAGACTGAGATTCAGCTGGTCAAAAACCCAGATTCTCTCATTTTCCTTCAGTGCTAATAAGAATACTGAAACCCAGGAAAGCAGGAAAATAATTGGGAATATGTCAAAATTAAGAATCATACTATACTGGGAAGCCATTAAGCAAGTAGTAAAACAACAGATCACTTAAGCCATTGTCTTGATGTTTTAGAACAGGTTTATGTGAATATGCAAAAGTAAATTTCATAATCACTGCTTATTTATATATTTTTCAATTTGCTTAAATTGTTTCATGTTTTCAAAAACCTCATTCATACTAAATTTGTAATCACAATTTGAAATTTTTCAGAAAGTTCAATTAGCCAATTTTGGAATGAATGCTTAAATGCTCAAGAAAAACTGGTATTCTTAAATTTTATTTTCTCTGTACGAATTTAATGAGATGAACATTCAACAAAGTACACATTGTTTTGAGTATTCTTCATGTCCAAAAGTCCCTCTGACAATTAAACTGCCATTCATTATTACAAATACATGATTCAAAATAGAATGTCTGTGACTATGGAATCCTCACAACCCCTACTAGAATCCACAAGAGAAAGGGATTTTATAACCATTCAGAAAGACATTGCTTGGGTTATCTGTTCCCATCAAACACAGTAATTTGCTTGGTTTTAAATACCAATTAATGCTAACCTAATAGGAATCACACTTCTCTACCATCTGGGTAGATGTAACATGATGTATGACTGAGACTACTGCACACGCTCTTCTAACAACAGGATTTAAGTTGTGTTAGAGGGAAGTCTCTTAGACAAAAAAAGAACATGGAGCACAAACAGTTGACTCATAAAAGAAAAACTCGAAAGGTCAGTACTTTAGAAGGATACTATTTGGTAGCCAGATATTTCGGAATTCACAAAAGTAAAAATAGAAAAGGCTTCCTCAACCATATTTGATTTATAAGTGATACTTTCCTGGCATTTGTTCCTGACAGAATGAAAGAAAGAATCTAAGGAAAACCCTTACAAGCAAATAAAAAACAGAAATATCTTTGGGAATGTAAGCGCTCCAAAATTACGCCTAACATCAAGTAACCTGACTTCCGCTGGCATCATGCTGACCTAAATTGATTACAGGACTTCTAAGTCATGAATGTAAGCCTCACAGTATAAGGCCCTTTGGGGGAGCTGCTATTCGGAATGGGCCTCCACACGACCAACGTTCCTATGCTCATCCACCCACGCTCATACATCCCGAAGATGCTGAGCAGTCGGGGAAGGTTTTCACAGGCACGGCTTTTTTCTCATTTCTTCGTCCCAATCAAAATCTAATGCTTCATCATCCAGTTCTGGTAAAGTAAAGAGAGGGTTTGGGGCAAGAATCAGTTTCTCGGTTGACCCCCGCAGCTGAAAAGATTTCCTGTTACTGCCCAGTGCGGTGGCTGTGGTTGCAGGAGCACTTGGGTGGCTCTCACCCCAGTTCTTCCTTTCAGGAGGGGGAGGGGATTCTGATTTGGATTCTGACGGAGAAGTAAAGCAGAAGTTTGCCAGTTTGGCTAAGGTACCAGAATGAACCTTATTGCTCTTACTGTTGCCTGAAACCTCTTCCTGTTTGCCTCTCTCATGCATCCGAGGAGAACGCCCAGAGTCGCCCCCAGGCCCTGGCTCAGGCAGAATCACACTCTCTTCAGGGACATATTCCCTCTTCTCTTTTGATTCGTCCTTCTCTGGTGGCTGTCGTGGCTGCCCCCTCGCCTTACCCCGCAGCTGGGCTGAGCTTCTGGTTCCTGAGGTAGATGCCAGCATTTCTGGAGCCTGTGCAGGCAGAGCTGCTGCTTTTTTGGTTCTGTGCTGAGAAACTGTAGGACTGTGAACTGCTATTTTAGTTGTGCCAGTAGACACATGGCTGTGGTCTTCAGGGGAGTGGGTCAGTTTCGATTTCTGTTTGAAAGTAAATTTTGCCAGTTTGGTCAGAGGGGCACTTGGGCTCTCAACACTTTCAAGTTCAGGCTCTTCCGCCTCAACATGGGATTTTGGTCTCTTTCTTTTGGGAGTTTCTGATGTTCTTTCTGGGCTGTGAGAGGCTGTGGGCATGGAAGGTACCCTGGCAGTGCTTCTGCAAAACTCCTGGGTCCGCTTCTTGTGCCTTCTGTGCAGTTCACTAGGGACATGGTGAGTCGGTACAGAGTCTGGCTCATCAGCAGGTAATGCTGCTGCAGAAACTAGTGCTACCGTTTTTGCCTTTTTACCTTCAACCTTGCCTGACCTTAGTGGAGTATCTGTCTCTCCTGGTGATGAAAGTTGCCTGGCTTCCAATTTTCTCCTCTGGCTTGGTGCACTTTTGTCCTTTCCCTGAAGTTTGCTGTTAGAGATTTTCAAAACCATATCTTCCCCACTGGTTTTGGGACCAGGACATAGAACAGAGTCTTTAGGTTCAATCTGAGGAGTTTCCTTGAAGTCAAACCAGCCCAAACTATCATCTCTGCCACTTTTGTGCTCAGCTGAATGTTTTCTACTTGTTGATGTGCTGGGCCCTGGCTGGGATGGGGGATCTGGAAGTAGGCTTCCCTTGGGAATGCCTCCAGGAGAGGAGGTATGCATGCCACAGGTCAATTCTTGTGGTGTGGAAGTTCTGAACTGTGACTGTTCCCCTGAATCATTTCCTGAGGATCCTGGAGAAGCCTCTGCAGACTCCACTGCCTGTGGCTGGGACGGGTGCACATTCTGATTCTGTAACCTGCAGCAGAGACAAATAAGGGACATATGTACTGTACTGAAGAGAATTTGCTTTAATCTTTTTCTCTCTTTGGTCTCTGAGAAGCCATCTCAAAGGTTTAAGTCCGACATAATTCCAAGTTAATATTGAATAGTCCTCTAGAGCAGCAGAAAGAAATGATTCTTTTTATCAAAGTAGAGTTAAAGTGCTTTGATAAACATTCTAAATTAACTTGAAGCTGCAGTGAAATAAAGAAAATGAAACAAGAGGTTTGTCTTCATGTTTAGCTCTCTATGAAAGTCCATTCAATTCATTTAACATTGCTTGATATCAGAGTAAAATACGTAGTCTTATTTCTCATGCTAAATGCTCAAATATGAGACAGACATCTTTGTCCCAGCAGCTGACTGCTGACCAAGGTAGTTGTTGCTGTAGTTATTCAATAAAAACAGGCTGTAGATCACAACCAGAGTGAAAGACCAGAGATTATGATCTCTCACGTCTCTGAATTTTAGCTCATCTAAAAAGTCACCTTCCACAGGAGCCAAGAGTGTGCAACATCTCGGTGTTGGGTCTCCTACTACCCTCTGCACGTTCACACTCATGGCAGACACACCTGTGACACACTTCCTGTGAGGCCCAGGCATGTTTCAATACCAGTTCTGGGCTATTACCATTCATGAATTTGATAAAGATGTAAAATCTACTTCCCTAACTCTTTGTAAATAATGCCGTAGGACCAGTTTCTATCAGGAACTGTAGTTCTCTATAACAGGTCCTTCAGAAAGCCTTTCCCAAACGCTCTTTTGTTGTTCAGTACGCTAGGACCCTGCTTGCATGTACTAACTCTGAAAAGACGTACCACAAGCAGATGAGCAATCTATTCCAAAATTCATGTGTGAGCATAGAAATGGAGGAAGAATACATTTAGATGCATGAAAATGTAAACAGTATACAGGTGTGTTTCAAATGTTAACAGAAAACAAAAGTAAATTTTGATATATAGTTTTTTCATAGTGTGCAGTTTCCATGACCTTAGATCTATGACAAAAGCTATCCAAAGATTTCAAATATTTTTTGCATCAAAATAAACTTACCTTTTAATTCCATTTTCATTAATTTTTGAAGTACCCTCACATATTTCTTCAAAAAGATTGCAACTGACTTTTTTCTTATTAATTCCTTACTGCTACTTTCAAAAATACTCCATAAAGTACTACCTTTATAATCAGAAGAAATCCACAAAGCATTATTGTAAAAATATTGTGTAAAATTCATTCACAGCAAACCCACATTTCATTGCTACTAATTTGAGTTACAACCAAACAAAAAAGCAAATAACTTTCAAACTTACTACAAATACACTACTCAGCATAAAACTGAGTCAGGGATACTCATAACCATTAAAGCTCCACAACAATGTGAAAAAAGGTGAGAAAATTAAGAGGTAAAATAACTTAGCCCTATCATTTTATTCTGATTTTTGTTTCAGGAGTTAAAATGTCCCCTATATAAAATTTCTGTAGTTTTACTATACTTTCATAAAAAATAGTATCGTTGCCCTGCTTTGAAGTGGACAGAACAGCCACTAGTTGAGGTAGACTGTCCCTAGTCAAGTATTTTCTGGAAAAAAAATACCAAGAAAATACAAAGCATTTTATTATAATTATGCAACCATCTAAAGGCAATGAGAGCTTTCTCCTAAAGAGTAAAACCCAAATGTTATTTCAGTTTTTCTCACTTGACAAGATTAGTTTTAGAACGTGTCTTAGCAGTAGCCTACTTGGCTTGGTTCATTTGAGGACCCACACTGTAACATGGCTCTGCATTACAAAGAATTACCAATAGAAAAAAACATGTATGTATGTATGTATGTATGTGTATACATATATATATAGTGTTTTATTTTTAACCTTCTTTCCCTCTAAGGTCATTTTGAATCTGGAAGTCCAAATGCTATTTTTCATTTTTTCGAAAAACGAGATTTATTTATTCATTTGAGAGGCAGAGTTACAGACAGAGCTAGAGGCGGATTCAGAGAGAGGTCTTCCATCTGCTAGTTCACTTGCTTAATGGCCACAATGGCTGGAGGGGGGGCTGACCCAAAGCCAGAAGCTAGGAGCCAGGAGCTTTTTCCAGGTCTACTATGTGGGTGAAGGGGCCACCTGGGCCTTCTTCCATTGCCTTCTCAGGCACATTATCAGGGAGCTGGATCAGAAGTGGAGTAGCCAGGACTCAAACCAGCACCCAAATGGGATGCCAGCACTGCTGGTAGAGGCTTAACCTACTATGCCACAGTGTCAGCCCCCCAAAATGCTATTTTTCTAACACACAGTGAGTGTCTCATTTCCTTCCCTTATGAATCCAACATATGTCAGTTTCGAGAAGGTGAGGTCAACCAAAATGAGCAGCCCTTCTCCAAAGCCAAGGCCAATTTCAGGAGGGGCTTGAAAAGGACAGGCTACAATAGACCATAAATGGCCCAAAGGAATAACTTTGCTCTTAGACCCATGCTCTGGATCATAGAAAAAGCTAGGCGACCACAGAAAGGTAGGGGTGGGACAGCATCGACCTTATACAAGTATTAGTCAAAGTTCACCACAGCCTGGCACCTTGGTATTACAGGCTAAAGGCAGTGCCCACACATCCTGAGGAAGGCTGCTGAGGTTTGATATAATTTAGAAAGAGAATGATGATAGGAGAAGAGTTGGCAATGATTGGGAAAGAAAACAGTGGGAAAGGAACTCTCAAGGTTTTACCTGACATATTGAACAATTCCAGGATGGTCCCCAAGTTCTCCTGAAGTTGCCCCACTTCCACATACATTTCATGAACCAGACCCCAGCTTTAAGATCAACACCAAAAACCGGTTAAGGTGAATCAGGAAGTCACTCTACTGATCATAAAGACACCTGAATGCGTAAACTTGCCATTCTTCATTCCTGTTTCTCAGATACAGACTCAAAGATTAGCATTTCTGAAGCTCATGTATGACAGGTCTTCAGAAACTTCATGGAAAACAAATTTTATGGAAAAAAAATGCCTGGATTTTGCACCAACATAAATTTATCTATTAACTTTCTAAAGTTCCCTTGTATTTAGGAAAGAAACCTGTGTCTTGACTAATGCATGTGACACATTCATTGTGTCTTCACGTCTATTACCCACATTCAACAAGTCATTAAGAAAGGTATATTCTGAAACATTGCTTGTCTTTCCTAAGTTGGTACTGCAGAACCTCAGGATGTGGAACAGAGACAAGCCACCCCCCTACTTGGCCTGCCTGAATTTCTAACTCCCAGAAGAGTGAATACTAAAGTAGTATTGGTTTTATTTCAGCCACTGACTTCTGGCTGGTTGATTATATTGCAATAATACCTGACGCAATCCCCTACAAACAGTACAGATAGATTTCATACTTAGTTTATACTTCCTTTGCTTCACTAAGTGCCAAACATGGTTTTCCCATTTTATATCCCTCTAGGTTTTTTTCTTCCTTACCTTTCAAGTCTCCTAAGCTCTTCACCCAAGAGGCTCTGCAGCTCTAGCTTTTCCAGAATAAGTTCACACTGCCTCTGGTACTGCTCCCGAGGGTTTTCAGGAAAGGAAGTGTGGAGAGCGTTCACACCTCCTAGCAGTGCTCCTCCCTGGAGGGAGAGAAGATACCAGGGAGAGTTACCACGCTTCTACACTTCTACACTAGCAATCAGCAACCCCAGGCAGCTAAGCCCAGCCCACCACATCCCCATTTTGGGTATCAGAATCATCTGAGAGTCCCTTTCAAATTTCCATGGCTGTCTCCGCCAGTCCATGGTGGCAGTCATTGTTCCAGGAAGCCATAATGTCACTAGTGGGACCAAGAGCATCCATCCTTCAGCCATGCTGAGAAAAAGGATTAAGACCCTCCTACTTTCCATCCATGGGCACAGTCATCCCACTGAAACAGCATTTATCTCCAAGATATATTCTCAAGAGTTATTAGATCTAGAATATGATCATTTCTATAACTCTTGACATGTTATATAGAATGTTTATTAAATGTTAGATACACAAAAAATCCTTACCTGCATTGAAGATTCCATTACTGAAACCACTGTAATAGCATCTTCCAGAGTCACAGTGTCACGAAACATTAGGCGGGCATGAGCTGAGAAAACAAAACACATTTGTTTTTCAGGAACATTTAAACGTCATTTTCTGTCTGACTTCCTCCCCCAGATTGTATTTAATGAACTAGGTAAGAATTATAAATTAGTTTTACTAGAACAAGCACAAAAGTCAATGTCCAGCTAATTTTAAGGTTGTTTCTCTAACGAAGGGTCTAATCTGCACAGCCCAGGCAATTTTGTGTATTTACATGTAAAGATACTCCAGGTTCTAACACACAATGGGGCCATATAAACATCTCTGTTAACTATTCAGCAATTTTTAATCCCCATTTTTTAAATCTATTTTAGAAACTTACAAAATTAAAACTCTCATCCTTGGTGCTTCTTTTTATCAATGAACTTCTCAAAGTCACAAAACTAGCAATCCTGAGGCATGGGTATTTCTTGCCCTACTATTAGCATAGAGCATATTTTTCATTAAGCATATATTATTTCATCATATGATACATCCAGTTCACAAGAATATTTTTAAGAATTATTTAAACATTGGCTAAAATATAAAAGACAGTATCAAGGCAACAAAGTTTGAGTTGCAACTAGTTGCATGTGTGCATGTAAGCTTATGCGTTGGGGAAGGGACAGGGCATGACATTTTGCTCTGGTTGTTAGAAGGATAGAGTGCACCTGAAATTACTGAGTTAAATACTAGAGATGCTATTTGGGAAACGATTCCTCACAAAAACTATCCCACTCTAAATGCTAACAGAGATGCCACTGAGAAACAGAACTGCAGAAATGGCATCTTAAGGTACAGAATGTCCTAAGATCCTTCTTTCCTAATAACACTACATTCCACTCAACAAAGTGATCTTAGAAGAATGGAAGTCTCAGGGTTCGGAGAACATGTTTTAAGTGGTCTCTGAGCACCTTTGTGTAGGGATTGTTCTAATTCGTGGTTTTTTGTTTTTGTTTTGTTTTTTGACAAGCAGAGCTAGACAGTGAGAGAGAGAGACAGAGAGAAAGGTCTTCCTTTTCCATTGGTTCACTCCCCAAATGGCTGCTACAGCCAGCGCACTGCGCCAATCCAAAGCCAGGAGCCAGGTGCTTCCTCCTGGTCTCCCGTGCGGGTGCAGGGCCCAAGGACTTGGACCATCCTCCACTGCCTTCCCGGACCACAGCAGAGAGCTGGACTGGAAGAGGAGCAGCTGGGACAGAATCAGAAGCCCCAACCGGGACTAGAACCCGGTGTGCGGCGCCGCAGGCGGAGGATTAGCCAAGTGAGCCGTGGCGGCAGCCTCTAATTCATTTTTTAATCCATGGTGCCCAGCCTGGCACCTTGCACATAGTACCTTCTGCTAATCGTATCAAGCTCTCCAACAGACGGATGGTTGTCCGTGCAGCATTCCGGCAGTCACTCTGCCTTTGCATCTGGTAGTAGCGCAGAAGGACTTGATTGCCCACGTCAGACAGTGAGGGCTGTAGCTTCCTGATGAGGCAGAAGTAGGTTTTCATCTTTTCCATGCTCCAGAGCTTCTCTGATTTGCTTGGGTAACCTGCACATGAGTAAATAAATTCTAAGAACAAACACTTCATTTTAAGGGTTTTGATAAAGTTCTTGTACTCATCTTTAAGGAACTTTTAGTTTTGTGGCTACTGAATTATAGCCCTGTTCTCTGCACAGCATAGAGTTCTAGAATAAGCCTTCTTAGGATCTAACTTTTATTTATTTGAGAGGGAGAGAGGGAGGGAGGGAGGGAGAGGGAGAGGGAGGGAGGGAGGGAGGGAGGGAGGGAGAGGGAGGGAGGGAGGGAGTGAGGGAGAGAGAGAGGCAGATAGGATAGCTCCTATCTACTTTATTCCCCCAAATGTCTAAAGCAGCTGGGGCAGGGCCAGGGCTGAAGGTGGAAACTAGGAACTTAATCTAAGTCTCCTACATGGGTGGGAGGGATCCAAACACATAAACCATCCCAGAGTCCACTGGAACAGGAAGCCAGATATCAAAGTGGAGCCAGGATTCAAACCGGTCATTCTGATATAGGATGCGAGAGTCCCAACTGGCATATTAACTAAAATGCCAAATACCTGCCCTGGTGTTAAGAATATCTTAGTTTAATAAAAGTTAAGTTTCCTGTAGGGGTTAAAATTATTCAGAATAATTCTGGTCTTCCCAATAGTAATAAATAGTACTTGAGTAAATCTAATTGAAAGAAAATCCCTTATTTAGAGATTTCTGCTCACAATTCAGTCTAGGTTTCTTTGTATGCAAGAGGTGAATGGTAATTTTACATCCCAAGTTTGGGCCCTCTCATCACAAAGGATATTGTTTCCCAACTATAATCTCATTAATGGCAAATAGAAGAAGTCCCTTCTACTCAGTATTCTGGGGCCTGCTAACCAGCTCCTGTCACTGTTTGCTAAGTACTTCTCTACTGCCTGTTGGGCAGGGTGCCTTGGACATTTATTTCATTTTCTTCACAGGAAATTTTCCTTAATTAATTGGTCAGGTTGAATGATTTGTCTTCACATACCTTTATTTTCTAAGATAAAGGAGGAAATTATATGATCCCAGTCTTCATTCTTAGTATCAAGCAAAACCAGGATCAGGTCAAATCGACTTAACAGAGGGCTGCCAAGGGCAATGTTCACAGACACGGACTCCTGCGGGTCGTACTGGCCTTTAGGGTTGGTTGCTGCCAAGATGGTAGTCCTTGTGTTCAGCTTGCACACGAGGCTACCAAGAGAAAGCACGCAATTCACGGATGTGATACTCAAATAAAAGACATAATTTTATTTCTTAAATAAGAGGGCTGCTCTTGTAGTCTTAAAATCTAGAGAAAATCCTGTGAAAGAAAATATGCAATGACCCAGGTGATGGTAAACAAGGTTAGACAAAGCACACTGAAATTGCTGTATCTTGAGATGTAACTGTTCAAAAATAGTTTTTAATGCCACAACTCTGAGCAGACCCCTCTGCTAATTGCTAAGAAGTGTACAACATTAACCAGACATGCATACTGTTCTTAAGCAGCTTGCATCCATTAGCTATGATGTAACTGAAGGCAGCATATGTCAAATTCTGGAAGTATAAAGATCCTAGGAGAAATAAGAATGACTGAATCCATCTATATGGATGGAAAAGATGATCAGAGAAACCTCCTGAATTAGCTTTTGAACTGCATCCCTTCAAGATCTCTAAACATTTTTAATGGAAAGACATATACTTGTGGCGGGGGTGAGTGTAGACAGGGAAGGATGACTTAGAGAATGGTGAGTGGTTGAAGCAAAAACTTCAACCACTGCAGGAAGAGAGACAAGAAATATAAGGATTTCACATGGAGTTTTTAAATTTTTTTATTTTTTAGATTTTATTTATTTATTTGAGAGGCAGAATTACAGAGAGAAAGAGGGAGAGACAGAGAGAAAGGTTTTCCATCCACTGGTTCATTTCCCAAGTGACTATGATGGCAAGGGCTGGGTCTATCTGGAGCTTCTTTCAGGTCTCCCATGCAGGTGCAGGGGTCCAAACACCTGGTCCACCTTCCATTGCTTTCCCAGGCCATAGCAGAAAACTGGATCAGAAGAAGGGCAGCCTGGACATGAACCAGCACCCAGATGGAGGCTTAGCCCACTACACCACAGCACAGGCCCCCACATGGAGTTTCTGACATGCAATGGTCTAGGCTTCATGGGTGGGCTAGGCAGGGAAGGACTGCCTATGGAAACAGGGTGGGATGCTAGCACAATAGTCAGTAAAGAAGCACAGAAGTCCAAAACAAAGCAGTGGCAGAATAGGCAGGCATGTGAGAGAACTTAGGTATTGACTTTTATTTCTCTTCATTTTGATTTTTCAATTATCCATTTGAAAGGCAGAGACCTGGATAGAAAAAGAGCCACCATATGCCAGTCCACTCCCCAAATACTGACCACGCCCCCCGCCCCCCAAGTGAGGCCTATGTTGGGAACCCAATCCAGGTCTCCCACGTGGGTGGCAGGAACCAAATCACTTACAGCCATTACAGCTGCTTCCCAAGGTCTGCAGTAGCAGAAAGCTGGAGTCAGGAGCAGAGCCAGGCATTGGACTCAGGTACTACAATGTGGGATGTGGGCATCTTCACTGCTAAGACAGAGCCCATTCAGGATACTGTTTTTAAATTAATTAATCATGAGCAATTCCTCAAAATAATACTCAGACTCACTGACAAATTTCCAGTTGGCTCCAGCCAGCAAGCTTCAAAATATGTGTGGCAAATGGCACAAGAAAACACTCATTAATAACAGAAATACAAAGCACCTTTACCAAAAACGAAATCTACTTTTAAAAAGTCAGAAACAGAATAATTCTGAATAGACCATCCCTATCTTATAATTTATTTATTGAAATGGCACTTGTTTAGAACTTGAGTATGGTTTGCATAAAATACTATAGTAAATGGGTACTATAAATTTTGCAAAAGTACATTTAATTCATACTCAAGCAATATTATTTACATTTGTTATAAAGAATAAATATTTCTACAATACTAGCAATGAAACAAAATGCAACTGCATATTAGTTAATCACACAAATTTTGTTTTCAATGCTAGGTGAAATTGATTTCACTTCCTCTTGATGATCAACAAATATTTATGGACTGTTTCTGGTGCACAAAAGACTGTAATAAGAATTCAAATAGGCGGGGGCCGGTGCCATGGCTCATTTGGTTAATCCTCCGCCTGTGGTGCTGGCATCCCATATGGGCACCAGGTTCTAGTACCGGTTGCTCCTCTTCCAGTCCAGCTCTCTGTTGTGGCCCAGGAGGGCAGTGGAGGATGGCCCAAGTGCTTGGGCCCCTGCACCCGCATGGGAGACCAGGAAGAAGCACCTGGCTCCTGGCTTCAGATTGGCGCTGTGACAGCCGTAACAGCCATTTGGGGGAGTGAACCAACGGAAGGAAGATCTTTCTTTCTACCTCTCCCTCTCACTGTCTATAACTCTACCTGTCAAATAAAAAAAAAAAAAGATTTCAAATAGGTACCCAGCCAGTCCCTTCCCCCAATTAGTTTATAGTGGGACCACTGGAAGATGAGGAGCCTCAGAGTGGATGCAGTGTCAGGAACTACTCTATAGACACCTGGGTACCTTATCTAAAGCTTACAATCTAAAATTTTCCTTAATGCGAGGAAGAAGATGAACAAGCAAAAACACAAAGAAGTTGGTAAATCATTCCTGAGGTAATTGGGGAGAAATGAGAAGAATAGGCTTAAAGAAGAGGACCAAGGAAGATTTGTGTGTGAAGATGAAAGGCTAACATGGGAGACATCACCAGAAATAGGGGCAATTAAAAATAGAGGAGTTGGCAGGGAAGAGGAGATTTTGTGGGAGAAAAAGTCAGGTAGATCCCTATGCAAAAGGAGTAAGGGGATAGTGCCGGGAGGAAGACAGTTGTCTCTGGGAATCTGAAAGAGGGAAAGGTGTACTCATCCAGCCTTACAAATTATACTGAAGAATTGCTACAGACAGAAAACAGAGAAAGATAGTCATCATTATGAAAGAATGTGAAGGGAGAGAATTTCCCAGTAAAAGTACAAAGGAAATCCAAAGCAAATCCAAAGCAAACAATAGGAATATTTACAGAAAAATGGCAAGGCCAAGTCGTTACTTATCAATAGCAACCTTGAATGTAAATGGCCTAAATTCTCCAATTAAAAGACACAGACTGGCTGAATATTTAAAAAATAAGACTAAACTATTTGCTGCCTAAAAGATATATATCTCAAAGAGACAAGCAGACTGAAAGTTATAGGATGGATAGTTCATGCTAACAGAAAGCAAAAGCAAGCAGGTATAGCCATCCTAATATCAGACAAATTAAACTTTAAATAAAAATTGTTAAAATATAGACAAAAAATGGCATTATGAAATGATTAAGGGATCAATTCAACAAGAAAATGGGATTATAATAAATGTATATGCAGAGGCTGGCACTGTGGTATAGCGGGTAAAGCTGCTGCCTGCAGTGCCATATCCCATATGGGCACCAGTTTGCATCCCGGTTGCCCCACTTCCGATTCAGCTCTCTGCTATGGCCTGAGAAAGCAGAAGATGGCTCAAGTCCTTGGGACCCTGCACCCACGTGAGAGACCTGCAAGAAGCTCCTGGCTCCTGGCTCTGGATTGGTGCAGCTCCAGCCATTGTGGCCAATTGGGGAGTGAACCAGAAGATCGAAGACCTCTCTCTCTCCCTCTCCTTCTCTCTCTTTGTAATTCTGCCTTTCAAATAAATAAATAAATAAATCTTTAAAAAATAAATTTATATGCATCTAATCCCAGGGCATCTGGCTATTTAAAATGTTAATGGATCTAAAGGGAGACACAGACTCTAATACAATAAAAAAGGGGATTTTAACACCACACTTTCATCAATGGAATGATCAACTAGACAGAAAATCAACAAAGAAACAAAAAAGCTAAACTATACATTAGGTCAAATGGACCTAACTGATATTTACAAAACCTTTCAACCCACAGTTGAAGAATTATATTCTTTTCATCAGTGCATGAAGCATTCTCTAGGACAAACCATATGCTAGGCCATAAAGCAAGTCTCAGAAAATTCAAAAGTACTGAAATTATATAGAATGCAATTTTTCTGACTTAACAATGAGACGAACCTGGAAATAAACAACTTAAGAATCTCTAGAAGATATGCAAATACATGGACACTGAACAACGTGAACAGTGGGTCACAGGAGAAATGAAAAAGGAAATCAGAAAATTCCTGGATATGACAATACAACATATCAAAACTTATGGGATACAGCAAAAGAAGTTACAGAAGGAATTTTATAGCAGTTGGTGCCTACATCAAGAAATTGGAAAGGTATCAAATAAATGAACTTTCAATGTATCTCAATGACGCAGAAAAACAACAGCAAACCAAACCCAACTTTAGTGGGAGAAAAAAAATAATTAAAATTAGAGAATAAACAAAATTGAAACAAAAAATAATATAAAAGATCAGTGAAATGAAGAACTGGCTTTTTGAAAAAATAAAATTGACACACCATTGGCCCAACCAACCAAAAAATGAATGAATGAATGAATAAATGAATGAATAAATAAATAAAGGTAGAAGACTCAAATCAATAAAATCAGAGATGAAGGCCGGCGCCGCGGCTCACTAGGCTAATCCTCCGCCTAGCGGCGCCGGCACACCGGGTTCTAGTCCCGGTTGGGGCGCCGGATTCTGTCCCAGTTGCCCCTCTTCCAGGCCAGCCCTCTGCTGTGGCCCGGGAGTGCAGTGGAGGATGGCCCAGGTGCTTGGGCCCTGCACCCCATGGGAGACCAGGAAAAGCACCTGGCTCCTGGCATCGGATCAGCGCGGTGCGCCGGCCGCAGCGCGCCGGCCGCGGCAGCCATTGGAGGGTGAACCAACGGCAAAAGGAAGACCTTTCTCTCTGTCTCTCTCTCTCACTGTCCACTCTGCCTGTCAAAAAAAAAGAAAAAAATCAGAGATGAAAATGGAGATGTTACAATGGACACCACAGAAATGAAAAGAATCATCAGAAATTACTACAAACAGCTCTATGCCTACAAATTGAAAAATCTAGAAGAAATGGATAGTTTCCCAGTCACATACAATCTACCAAAATTGAGTCAGGAAGACACAGAAAACCTAAACAGACCCATAATCAAGGTGGAAATTGAATCAGTAATAATGACCCTCCCAACAAAGAAAAGCCCACAACCAGATGGCTTCACTGCTGAATTCTACCAGACTTTTAAAGAAGAACTAATTCCAATTCTTCTCAAGTTATTCAAAACAACTGAAGGGGAGGGAATGCTCCCAAACTCCTTCCATGAAGCCAGCATCACCTTAATTCCAAAACCAGAAAAAGATGCCATAAAGAGAATGACAGACCAATATAAATGATGAACATAGAGGCAAAAATCCTCAACATAATACCAGTTAATCGAATCCAAAAACACATCAGAAAGATCCTTCATCAGGAACAAGTGGGACTTATCCCTGGTATGCAGGGATAGTTCAACATACCAAAATCACTAAATGTGATAACATCACATTAGCAAATTAAAGAATAAAAACCATATGATTATCTCAATAGATGCAGAGAAAGCATTTGATAAAACACAACATGCTTTCATGATAAAAACCTTAAGCAAATTGGGTATAGAATGAACATTCCTCCACACAATCAAGGCAATTTATGACAAACCCACAGCTGACATAATATTCAATAGGGAAAAGGTGGAAGCATTTCTAAGATCCAGAAACAGACTAGGATGCCCATGTCCACCACTGCTCTTCAATATAGTCCTGGAAGTTTTAACCAGAGTCATTAGATGAGAAAAACAAATCAAAGGGATACAAATTGGAAAGGAGGAAGTCAAATTATCCCTGTTTGCAGATGATATGATTCTACATAATAGGGGAACCAAAAGACTCCACTAAGAGATATAAGAACTCCTGAAAGTGTTTGGTAATGTTGCAAGATATAAAATAAAATTAATGCACAAAAATCAATAGTTTTTTATACATTGACAATGTTATGGCTGCCAAAGAACTTCTAAGATCAGCTCATTCACAATAGCTACAAAAGTTTTAAATACCCTGGGATAAATTTAATCAAAGAGGTGAAAGATTTCTATGATAAAAATTACAAAAGATTAAAGAAATAGAATAAGACACAAAGAATAATGGAAGAATCTTCCATGTGCATGGGTTGGAAGATTTAATATTAAATTGTCTATACTACCAAAAGCAATTTACAGATTCAATGCAATCACAATCACAATACCAACGACATTCTTCTCAGAACTAGAAAAATGCTGCTAAAATTCATATGGAAAACACAAGAGACCCTGAATAGCTAAAGCAATTTATATCACAAAACAAGGCTGGAGGTATCACAATACCAAATTTTAAGACATACTACAAGCAGTTATAATCAAACAGCCTCATACTCGTGCAAAAATAGACATGTAGACCAATGAAACAGAATAGAAACTCCAGACATCAATCCATGCATCTACAACCAACTAATCTTTGACAAAGAAGCTAAAATCAATCCCTGGAGAAAGGACAGTCTCTTTAACAAATTATGCTGAGAAAACTGAATTTCTGTGAGCAGAAATATGAAGCACGATCCCTCCCTTACATTACAAAAATTATCTCAAAATAAAACATGAATCTAAATCCATGACCTGATACTATCAAAATAATAGAAAAAAGCAAACTGGAAGTTCAGAGATATTAACTTCCCCAATGTTGCACTGACAGCAGTACAGCAAAGGTTCAAACCTGGATGTGCTAAGCTCTTACTTCCAAACTGCCTCCATTGTGGGTTGTAACATTTTAGATGTACAACTCCTACTGTCTTAAAAGATTCTATGGATGGTTTAGGTATCTAACTACTTAATCTACCTAATTAAATGATACAAAAAGAAATCTTTACAAAGCTTAGGAATTCTAAAATCCAGAGTTCTTTTATACTGACAGGCTCAATGGTCATCAAGTAATAATGGTATGGGGGAAACACAGTTTGGTGGGGGCACAGAAAAATTCAATGTTTGGGGTAAAAACTGCATGGCATTGAGTTTACTGCCTAAATTATTTTAGCTGTAGAGTTTAGAATCATACTGTTGTGCAACCAGTCCCTAGGACTCTTTTCAACTGGTAAAGTGAAATTCTACACCCATCAAAAAACTCTAGATTTGTCAAAAACTCCTTTTCCCTTAATTCACATTTAAACTTTCCTACAAATATAGCAGTAATTTTTCTAAACATTGAAAAGTTAAGTAACAGATGATTTTATCAGTATAGGCATTCCAGAAAGTGTCCTGTTTTTGTGATGGTCTCCCACTACTTCCAAATACACTTTGTGGGATGATGCCTATCTTGACTTCTGGCTTTAATCACTAACCCAGATGCTTACACTTCCAAATTCAGCATGAGTTGACAGATGCTATATATTCACAAAATCTTGCCTTTTTCCTCATTGAAACACAGCAAGTTTATATTTCCCACCATCCCTTTATAGTGAAGTAGAGCTATAAGTCTGGACAATGGGATGAGGGTAGAAGAACACACACAACTTCTGGATTCCACCCCTAAAAACTTCCTGTGAAATTCTCTGTTGTATTATTAATTTGCCAGTGGAGGACAAAGAGCAGACTCTGGAGTCTGAAAGATCCATGAAAGAGGAGCCTGGGCCCTAAGTGATGGTATAGAACAGAGCACTCTACTCTCATTCCACATCAGACTGGCAGGAGCAAGAAAAACTTTCAGGTTCAAATTATTGCAGGAAATAGATGAGCCTGGGCAAGAATGACCAGTTTTCTGTGTGTGTGGGGGGGGGGGGGGAGGATTGAAGTGATCAAGCCCTATTTTTTTTAAATTGTTTTTATTTACTTATTTGAGAGGAAGAATTATGGGGTATAGGGAGATAGAAGAAGAGGGGGAGAGAGACAGACAGCTATCTTCCATCCACTATTCACTCCCCAAATGGCCACATCATTTCGAGCTGGGTCAGGCAGAAGCCAGAAGCCTGGAGCTCATCTGGGTCTCCCACATGAGTGGCAGAGGCTCAAGTACTTGGGCCATCTTCCATTGCTTTCCTAGGAGCATTAGAAGGGAGCTGGATGGCAAGTGGAGACAGCAATGACTGGAACTGGTGCTCATATGGGATGCTGGCATCACAGCAGGCAGATTAACCCGCTGAGCCACAACATAGTTCCCATAGGGCTGACAAATTCTCAAAGAGAAATAAAAGACAATAAAGACAGCTCAGAAATTTGAGGATTTGAAGCACTGGAAAAAGAACTGCTTCTAAATTCCACCTGGTAAAAAGCAAGACTGAAAAAGAATTTGAACACAAAGGTCCAATAAATGTTCTCAGTTGTATAAAATGATTTAAAACTAGTTTGCAAGGCCTTGTGGTAGCCAGGCTGAGTAATAAGGCCATACCCACGTCCTTATCAACACCCTACACAACAGAGAGAGGTGGAAGCAACCCAGGTGAAGAAATGGATAAAGAAAATGTGTTCTATATGTACAATGAAAATTATTCAGCCTTCAAAAGAAAGAAAATCCTACAACACAGATAAAGGAGCTCCTCAAGGACATGCATATTAAGTGAAAAAGGGCAAAAAAAAAAAAAGAGAGAAACACTGTATGATTTCACTTACATGAAATATCCAGAGTATTCAAATTCATAGAAACAGGAAGTAAAATGGTAGTTGCCAGAGGTTGGGAGGAAGGGGAAGTGTGGAGTTTTTTTGATGGGTGTAGAGTTTCACTTTGCAAGTAGAAAAGAACTCTGGGGACTGGTTGCACAACAGTATGATTCTAAACTGTACAGCTAAAATAATTTAGACAGTACACTTAATGCCATGCAATTTGTATCCCAGACATACAATTTTTCTGTGCCCCCAACAAACTATGTTTCCTCAACATCAAATGCAGTGAGACTGGGGGGTGATTAGGTTTAGATCAGGTTAAATGGGATTAGTGTCACACATACACCTAAGTGAGAATTAACTTCTGCCTGAGTTAAGCCACTGTTTGCCACAGAAGTTAGCTTACCCCAACTGGTACATAGTAAAGTCACTCCATCAAACACCAGACTCTGGCTCTGGCAAAACCTATCTCCACAATGTTTGAGTGATCACCTTGCCAAAGTAATCAGGCTAGAAAACAGCCAGTGATATAGCATTCACATAGCAGTTTCCAAATTTTTTTTTTCTTAAGACTTATTTATTTTATTTGAAAAGTAGACAGAGAGAGAGAAAGACCGAAAGAGATCTTCCATCTACTGTTTCCTCCCCAAATGGTCCTAATGGCCAGGGCTGCACAGGCAAACCTAAGAGCCTGGAACTCCATTCGGGTCTCTCACATGAGTGGCAGGGGCCCCAAGTATTTGGGCCATTATCTGCTGCTTTCCTAGGCACATTAACAGCGAACTGGATTGGAAGTGAAGCAGCCAGGACTTGAGCCACAGTCCAATATGGAATGTCAGCATGAAAAGTGGTAGCTTCACTCACTGTACCATAATACCAGCCCCCTGACTTTTCTATATTTACAGATCCTCAGCTTAAAACAACTATTTAGCATACAAAAAAGGGAGCAAAATAATACTCTACAAAACTATAAATAATCAAACATGTTAATGGTATTCTCACAATCCTTTATCCTCGTCATTTTTTTTTTCAAAGATTTACTTATTTGAAATGCTGAGTGAGAGAGAGAGAGAGAGAGAGAGAGAGAGAGAATCTTTCATCCACTGGTTCACTCTCCAAATGGTTGTAACAGCCAGTCAGACCAAAGTTAGGAGTTTCTTCTGGGTCACCCACATGGGTGCAGGGGTCCAAGTACTTGGTACATCGTTTGCTGCTTTCCCAGGCCACTAGCAGGGAGCTCAATCAGAAGCAGAGCAGCCAGGACTTGAATCAGTGCCCATATGGGATACAGGCACCACAGGTGGAGGTCTAACCTATTACATCACAGTGCCAGCTCCCCGAATCATATTCTTTACAGAATTACAAAATGCAATCCTAAAATTCTTAAGGAATCATAAAAGACCTAGAATAGCCAAATCCATTCTGAACAACAACAAAAAATCAAGCTGGAAGTATCACAATACTTGACATCAAAACATACTATAAAGCTATGGTAATTAAACAGAATGATGTTGGCGTAAAAACAGATACATTTATCAGTGGAACAGAACAGAAAGCCCAGAAACTAATGCACATACATACAACAAACTGATTTTTGACAAAATTGCTCATACATACAGTGTAGTAAGGCTAATCTCTAAAAATCAAATGGTGCCAGCAAAACTGTATGTGTGTGTGTGTGTGTGTGTGTTTAGAAGAATGAAATTAGATCCATACTGCTCACCATATACAAAAATCAATTCCAGATGGATCAAAGACCTGAGGCCATAAAGTTTCTGGTAAAAAGTAGGAAAAACACCCCAAGACACTGATATAGGAGACAACTTCTTGGACAAGACCCTAAGAGAAAGGGCAAACAAAAGCAAAACTAAACAAATGGGACTATATCAAACTCAGAAACTTTTGCACATCAAAGGAAATGATCGACAAAGTGAAGAGACATCCAACAGAATGGGAAAAAATATTTGCAAACCACTTACCTGACAAAAGATTAATATCCCAAATATATCAGCAACTTAAAATAACTCAACAAAAAAAAACCTACCAATCCAGCTAAAAACTGGGCAATTATACAACTTCAATAGACAGTTCTCAAAAAAAGAAATATAAATGGCCAACAAATATATGAAAAACTGCTCAACATTACTGGCCATAAATTGCTAATCAAAACCACAATGAGTTATCATCTCACCCCTGTAAGAATGGCTAAAATCCAAAACACAGAGAGTGACAATTGCTGCAGACGATGTAGACAAAAGGGAACACTTCCACACTGTTGGTGGGAATGTAAATTAGTGCAGAAAATGTGGAAAACAGTGTAGAGATTTCTTAAAAGACTAGAAGTAGACTTGCCATATGACACAGCAGTCCTACTGGGTATATACCCAAAAGACTTGAACACAACATATCAAAGAGATCCCTGCATCACCATTTGTATAGCAGCACTCTTTACAATAGCCAAAATTTAGAATCAATCAAAGTGTCCATCATCAGATGAGTGGATAAAGAAAATGTGGTATATATATACAATGGAATATTATTCAGCCATTAAAAAATGAAATTCTACTATTTGTAGGAAAATGTACACAAATGGAGGATATCATATTGAGTGAAATAAGCTGGATGCAGAAGGACAACTACTGCATGTTATCTCATATGGGGGAGCTAAAATTTAAAAAAGAAAAAAAGAAACATCTGTGTGTATCAGTATTGCTGCAAATAGAGCTTTTGCAAAGTTTTGCTTTATATCTTTGTCAAACCAATGGTTAAGAATGTTGTACTACTGGGGCCAGCGCTGTGGCATAGTGGGTGGGGCTGCCACCTGTAGGGCCAGCATCCCATATGGATGCTGGTTCTGGTGCCAGCTGCTGCACTTCCAATCCAGCTCTTTGCTATGGCCTGGGAAAGCAGCAGAAGATGGCCCAAGTCCTTGGGCCCCTGCACCTGCGTGGGAGACCTGGAAGAAGCTCCTGGCTCCTGGTTTCAGATTGGTGCAGCTCTGGCCATGCGGCCAGTTGGTGAGCAAACCAGCGGATGGAAGATCTCTCACTCTTTCTCTCTGCCTCTCCTTCTCTCTCTTTGTAATTCTGCCTTTCAAATAAATAAACAAATCTTAAAAAAAAAAAGAATGTTGTACTACTATAGTTTTAATGATCTGTGTACTTTATAGTACTTTAAAATGTACTACAGATGAGTGAAATGGTCAATTTTCCATTCAATTATTTATAGCCACTGTCTATATTCCTACTAAACTAGTATCTTTTTACTTTTTATTTGTTAAACTTTTTATTCGGTGAAGTGTTAAGTCTTTTTATTGTATGTAAATTTAAAATATGTTATCTCAAAAATGAAAAAAAAAGGGAGATGAAAAGGGTGGAAAGGAGAGAACAGGAGGAAGGGAGGAAAAGAATATCATTATGGTCTTAAAGTGGTTCTAAAAAGCACACTGAATCTGTTAAAAGCCAATTAAAATTAAAATTTAAAAAACAGAGTACTTAAGCAGGCACAATTTTCATCTATCGACATGACTATAGGGTAGGCACTGAGCCAGGAAGCTGACCTATCTGAATTCTAAGTTGAGAACATCCCTGTAAGAAGAGTATTATTATTTGCATTTTATAGATGAGTTAACTGATGATTACAGATGGTTGTAATCTCCCACAAGGTCAGAAAAGCAGTAATGGAAGCTAGAATTGACTCCAGGTCTCTGATCCCAAAACTTATACTGTTCCTATCATAACTGCAATGACTATTCAACAAAAAAGTTTTACTTCGAATGGAGTGATATTCACTGCCATTGTTATCACTGGAAATTTGTTGTTAGTGATGACAGTGATTCTAAGTTTCAAATAATTTTATTGAGAATTCACAAAAAAAATAATTGCAGAGGGAATATGTTTGCTATCTGAAAAGTGCCTGCTCTTCCTGAGCATTCTTTTTTCAAACCACATTCTCTGTAAGGAAAACATGGAACCTAATATCCAAAAGAGAAGGGATTCAAATTCCGGTTGAATGACTGCTACTGTTTCTAAGGGAAATTTAAATTTTCAGAGTGAGAAATGTTAAATCAGGTCAAAATTTTCAGGCCGACAAGTGTTAGAACCGTTATGTTCAGAAATCAAAGCAGCTAACATGAGACACTTGCCAACACACCATGGTCTAGTCATCCCTAGAAACAGGTCAGAAATAGTTCAGTAAGTTCAGAGGGGCTCACAGTAATGCAAGCTGTCTTATTATAACATAATTAAAAATGTCTCCACTCCATGGATCAAGATGGAGAAATAAAACATAAACCACTGACGAGCATTACCTAATTCTACAGTTATGCAATGTGTAGGAATTCAGTGTCTTTTAAGTTACATGGCAGTAATAAATAGTATAAATGCCTTTATGAATCCAGAAATAGTTATGTAGGGAGAAACAAAACAGAATACTATCAATATCTATGCTAACAGGCAATGAAGAAGACATGGTTTGAGTATAATAACTACAGAAGAACAATAGCCTTTAATTCCTTAAGTTAACTAATCATAGTAATCTTTAAATGAAATGTATATGCTAATATGCTTCAAAATTTAAATATTCTTACATAAATATAAAGAAATTAGAAGGCTAAAATAGCAGTTGCAATCCATCTAACAGTTCAGAAAGGTATTAAACTCTGGATAGTAGCCAAGACAGAAACATTTAAAGAATTTCATGGGGCTGACATCCTGACACAGCCGGTAAGCCTCCCTTCACAACTGCATGTCAAAAATCCAAGCAGGGGCCAGTGCTGTGGCGTAGTGGGCTAACATTCCATCTGCACCCCATGTGGGTACTGGTTTGTATCCCGGACGCCCCTTCCAATCCAGCTTCCTGCTAATGCCTAGGGAAAGTAGAGGAGGATAGCCCAAATGTTAGGTCAGCTGCACCCATATGGGAGACTTCAAAGAAAAAACTAAGGAGAGAGATCCATGGTTGCCATATATGTTAGTCAGCTTTTTGTACCTAGAGTGAAATATTTGACACAGCTTACCTTTATAATATAAAGAAGTCTATTTAACTCAATTTTGGAAGTTCAGAGTCCAAGATTGAGTGACCCCATTGGTTTGGCCTCAGATGGTGGGCAGCAGATGGCAACGCATCATGGCAGGAGTGGAAGAACAAGTATTCAGATCTCAAACAGGAAGCAGAGACTTTGGTGAGGCCAGGCTAACTGCTTTTCTTTTCTACAATTCCACATAAAAGGAATCATAAACAAAGTGGCCTTTTGTGTTGCTTATCTTTGACTTCAAGCAATACTTCTGAGCTTCTTCCAGGTCTCCCATGTGGGTGGCAAGGACCCAAGCACTTGAACCATCTTCGGCTGGTTTTCCCAGGCCAATAGCAGGAAGTTGGATGGGAAGTGGAGCAGCTGGGATAAGAACTAGCACCAATATGTGATGCAAGCATTGACAGGTGGCAGCTTTACTTGCTAGGCCAGCTCTCAAACAATACTTGTAAGATTCATCCATGTTGCTGCACATAACAATACTCTGTTTCTTTATACTGTTAGTAGTATTCTATTGTATGGACCTATCAAAATTTATCTATTTATCAGTTGATAGACTTCTGTGTTGTTTTCAATTTGCGGTGACTATAAATAAAGCTGTTATAAACCATTTGTGTACAGGTTCTTCTTTGCACAACTTTTTTTAAAATGACTATCCTTTCTCTTTGGCATTGTTCTTGAAAATCAATTGTTTATCCTTATGGCAATGTTACACGGCCTTGATTATTGAAGCTTTATAGTAAACCTTTTGGAAGGGGAGAGGGAGTGGGAAAGGGGAGGGATGCGGGTGGGAGAGATGATATGGGGGGAAGCCATTGTAATCCATAAGCTGTACTTTGGAAATTTATAGTCATTAAATAAAAGTTAAAAAAAAACATTATTTTTATTTATTTGAAAGACACAGTTACAGAGAGAGGCAGAGATAGAGATAGAGATAGAGATAGAGATAGAGAGATAGAGAGAGAGAGAGAGAGAGAGAGAGAGAGAGAGAAAGGGTCTTCCATTTGCTGGTTCACTTCTCAATTGGCCACAACGGCTGGAGTTGCACTGATCTGAAGCCAGGAGCCAGGAGCTTTCTCCAGGTCTCCCACACAGGTGCAAGGGCCCAAGGACTTAGGCCAACTTCTGCTGCTTTCTCAGGCCACAGCAGAAAGCTGGATTGGAAGTGGAGCAGCTGGGACTTGAGCTGATGCCCGTACGGGATGCTGGCACTGCAGGCTGGGGCTTTACCCCACTGCACTACAGTGCCGGCCCCAGTAAATCTTGAAATAAAGTAAGTTCCCCCAATTTTTACTTTTTCAAGTCATTTTGGCTATCCTGTGGCTTTCCACATACAACCTAAAATTACTTTGTAAGTTTCTGCAAAAAATAAATAAATAAATAAATCTAGCAAGCAAGCCTGTTTGGATTTTGACTGTACTGCATTGATTCTATGGATTATGATGGTGCTCAGAAAACAACACTCCAAAGTATAGGTGCTTTGCCATGTTGAACACTTTTGAATAAAGGGAAATTGGAAGGCTGCAGAAGCTGCATTAGAACCAAGAACCTTCTAACCTTGTTTCTTGGCCTCTAGTACAGTGTGTGTGTGGGGGGGGGCACTCTTTCTGAAATTCTCTACTATGACTAAAGAAATTTCTTCCAAAAGAAATACAATTATCTTCTCTTCAATAACCAGTAAGTCAAGCCGGCGCCGTGGCTCAATAGGCTAATCCTCCACCTTGCGGCGCCGGCACACCGGGTTCTAGTCCCGGTTGGGGCGCCGGATTCTGTCCCGGTTGCCCCTCTTCCAGGCCAGCTCTCTGCTATGGCCAGGGAGTGCAGTGGAGGATGGCCCAGGTGCTTGGGCCCTGCACCCCATGGGAGACCAGGAAAAGCACCTGGCTCCTGGCTCCTGCCATCGGATCAGCACGGTGCGCCAGCTGCAGCGGCGGCCATTGGAGGGTGAACCAACGGCAAAGGAAGACCTTTCTCTCTCTGTCTCTCTCTCTCACTGTCCACTCTGCCTGTCAAAAAAAAACAAATAAATAAAAAAAAATAAATAAAAAAAATAAAATAAAATAAAAAATAACCAGTAAGTCAAACAATAAGGAAATATTAACCGCCAGAGAAGAGAAAGTACTAAAAGTCACTGCTGTGTCCAGACATCTCATCTATTCCTCCAGGAGCAGCGCAAGAGATGACCCAGGACACTTCATCTGCATAGCACACCCATCAGTGTTCACAGTGAAGTTCCACCCTTCACTCATTACCACCTCCCCCAGAACTGAGAAGGACTTTGTTTCAGGCCACTGTTTGTCCTTGGATCCAGTCATTTCCTCTAAAAGCCATTTATCACCCTTCTAAATTGCCTACATGGCCATTTTTTTCCCTCTCCCCTATGAAAATGGGTATTAGATTATTGTACAGCCTTCTATGATACCTTGTGAATGTTAATCAATTTGTATGGATTTTTCTGCTATTAGTCTACAAATATCTGTTAAAATTAGCAGATCTTCAGAGAATGGACAGGAAATATCCATTTGTCCTTACAATTATTTGGGGGGAGATCCTACATCTTAAAAATGTTAAGTCTTCCAATCAACAAAAACAATATATATAATCTCCATTTATTCAGTTCTGATTTAATTTTTTTATCAACACATTACAGCTTGTAGTATAGAAATCTAGAACATATTTTGCTAGACCCCTAAATGCTTCCTATTTGGAAACGCCATTATAAAGGTATATTTTTATTTCAATTTCCAATTAAGCATGCAGAAATAAAATTAATTTTCAAAGCCCCTATAAGATTCACTTATACTAGTTTTTCTTGATTCTTTGGAATTTTCTAAGTAGAAATTCATATTATATAAAACAGATAGTTTTAACTTTTCCCTTTCTGAGCCAAAGGTTTTTTATTTCCAATATTGACCAGAAATTGTAAGGGTGGTCATCCTTGAGTTGTACCTATCTTAAATGGAAAATATTCAGTTTTTCACTATTAAGTATGAGATGCTTTTTGTAGGTTTTTCATAGATACTATTTAAACAGGAAGAGGAAATTCTCTTCTAGGTTGCTGAGAATTTTAACCATGAGTGGGTATTTAATTTTGTCAAATACATTTCCACATATATTGGGATGATTTTATTTGGCTAATATTGTAAATTACATTGAGTGGTTTTTCTCATATTACACCAATCATGAATTCTTAGGATAATAAGGTATTATATTTAAATTACTAAAGTATTGCTAAAAAATTTTATGTCTATGTTCAAGGGGGAAGTTTTAATTTTCTGTAATTTCTTGACAAGGTTTTAGTGTTTTCATAATGTTTTTTTCTCAACTGTACTTTTAACTTACCAATATGCCTTTTTTAGAGGGTAGCACACAGGATGTTTTTAATCTACTGACAAATACGTGACTTTTCATTGTTCATATAATTTATTATTAATATGATTATGGACATAGTTGAATTTAAATATATTACTTTCTAAAACTATGTTTTATTTGTTCTATTTATTCTTTGTTTCCTTCTTCTCTTTCTGCTTTCTTTTGGATTATTTTATGATTCAATTTATACCTCTTATTTTGTAGCAGTTGTTCTACAGGTCACATCTTTAACTTACTATACCCTAATATCAAATAATATTCTACTTCATGTACAGTGTAATAGCATACAACAGTAAATTTTATGTCTTCTACTCTTTTATTTATTTATTTATTTTTTTGACAGAGTGGACAGTGAGAGAGAGAGAGAGAGAAAGGTCTTCCCTTTTCCATTGGTTCACCTCCCAATGACCACTGCGGCCGGCGCACCATGCTGATCCGTGGCCATGAGCCAGGTGTTTCTCCTGGTCTCCCATGCGGGTGCATGGCCCAAGCACTTGGGCCACCCTCCACTGCAGTCCCGGGCCATAGCAGAGAGCTGGAATGGAGGAGGAGCAACCGAGACAGAATCCGGTACCCCGACCAGGACTAGAACCTGGTGTGCCGGTGCCGCAAGGCAGAGGATTAGCCTATTGAGCCGTGGCGCCAGCCATGTCTTCTATTCTTTAGGCTGTTATTATCATGGATTTTATTTCTGCATTTTATATATATAAACATACACATACACATACCTATCTCCTACAATATATTTTATTGTTATTTTTGTTTTAGATGGTCAATTACCTTTTTTTTTTTAAAGATTTATTTTATTTTTATTTGAAAGAGAGGTAGAGACAGAGGGAGAGGTCTTCTATCCATCCGCTGGTTCACTCCCCAGATGGCTGCAACAGCCAGATCCAAAGGCAGGAGCCAGAAGCTTCTTCTGGATCTCCCACACAGGTGCAGGGGCCCAAGGACTTGGGCCATCTGTTGCTGCTTTCCCAGGCCATAGCAGAGAGCTGGATTGGAAGAGGAGAAGCCAGGACTAGAACTGGTGCCCATATGGGATGCTGGCACTGCAGGCCAGGGCCACAGCGCCAGCCTCAATCAATTACCTTTTAAAGTGATTAAGAATAAGTTTTTATTCTTTTCTGTTATGCCTTTTTCAAGAACAATCAGTTTTATTTGCCCTTATATTCTATCATTACCAATGTTCTTCATGTCTTTGTGTGTAGAACCAGGCTCTCATTAGGAATTATATTCTTAATGAGTGATAGAGAAAATCAGAAAGAGACCTTCCATCTACTACTTAACTCCCCAAATCCCCAAAACAATCAGGGCTGGGCCAAAGCTAGGAACCAAGAACTCAATCTGGGTCTCCTACATGGATGCCAGGGACTCAGTTCATCATCTGCAGCCTCTCAGGATGCCAGTAGTCAGATGCAGAGGAGCTTGGGGCTTGAATTAGGCAATCCAATATGAATGTCCCGGCAGTGAGTTATCTGCTGTGCCAAATGTCCAACTCGAAAATTTTTAGTTGTTTGTCTAAAAACAAGTATTTTGTTTTCAGTTTGTGAAAAACATCTCCTAGGTTAACAACTTTTATTCTTTTCAGTCTCATCTTTGTTCTTCTTTATGAAATGTCTCTTTCTTTTTCCCCACTGGGAAGGAATTTTCTCTGTAATTGGATTTTAGGAGCTTGAATATGATGTTCCCAGATGGCGTGCGTGTGCGTGTGCGTGTGCGTGTGATATTCATTCTGCTTGAGGTTCTCAAGGCTCTTTGAATCTGTATTTTGATATAGATATATTTGATATAATTTTATAACATTCTTGACCATCACCTCTTTAAGTATTTCTTATGCCCTTAACGTCTCTTTTCTCACTCTGCCTCTAAATTCTGTGACTCTAATAACATATTTGTTAGATAATCCAGCATCACTCCATATTGCTGAGATATGATTTTATTTATTTCTTCTTAGACTGTTTCATTTTTGGTAATTTCTACAGACTTGTAAATTGACTTTCTTCAGTAGGGTCCACTCTGCTCATAAGTCTGAAATATGTCATCACTAAGTCTGGTCCTATCAACCGTTGTTATATACTAAAAACTTACTTTCCCTCCCTCCCTTCATCCTATTTTCCTTTTCTTCTCTGTCTCCCCACCTGTGTGTGTGTGTGTGTGTGTGTGTATCTGTCTGTCTGTCTTGTACTTTCCAACTGAATGCCAGGTTTTGTGAAAGAACAGTAGAGACTAAGATAAGCGACATTTACACACAGAAAAGGACACATCCTTCTGAACTGGAAATCAACATTGTTGCTGCTACCTTTAACCTTATTATACAAGACTTTAAATCAGCTCCCCAGATTCCCTGTACTTTGCATTACCTCTTAGCTACTGTGTATAAATGGATCTCACAGAATCTATATACACCAGTGTCTGCCTAGCTCCTAAGTACTTTCCCCCTACAACTATTTGAAGACACAGCAGTCCTGTGCTCAATCAGTTGACTTCACACTGATAATAACAGTAGGCTGAGGTGGTTTTAACCATGTTGTTTGCTTGGATGACTGGTAGCCTATTTGGTAGCCAACCTTTGTAGCTAGATAAATTTCCTTTAACCACTTCAGAGCCTGTGTATTTTTTTACGAATCAGGTCAAGTTTCTTTCCCTATTGGTCATGTGTAGCCAGAGACTGACATAATCCAATAGTGAGCTTCCTTGTGTCACAACAAGTACTTCCACACACACTGCCATATATTTTTATTACTTAGTTTTTCAGTGCTGTGATCAGCTTTCCATTATTATATATAAGGAGAATGGTACGGAAAGCAGAAAATAATATTTTTTCTTTTTTATTCTTTCAAGATTACTAACACAGTAATATGCCCAGAGTACACAATGTTTACTGAATGACAGAATGAATGAACTTCTACACTGAAAACTCTCCCTTAATCTTCTCCATTAGATAAGTCAACCTACATTTATACTTTATTTTCCCTTTTTTTGTCCTAATAATATAGTTTAATTTCCTCACATTTATCTATGGTCTAATAAGGAAAAATTTTAATGGACGTCTTGAAGGATGATAACCAATAATCTCTTAGAGGACCAAATATACTTTTCAATTGAACAATGTTCACATTTCCCAATATGTTGATCCTTAAAAATTTTTAAGGAAAATGGAATAAAAAGATAATATGCAAAATCCATGAAATATTTGAAGATTTCCAGATACATTAATCTGTTTCCACAGAAGTCACAAAAAAAAAAAAACAACCTCTTACCCAGCCTTAGCAACGCTTATGGTTTGTTGCTCCATTGCTTCATGGATACTGGTTCTGTCATGCTCTTTGAGGCTATTAAATTCATCGATACAGCAAAGGCCAGCATCGGCAAGCACCAACGCCCCTGCCTCCAAATTCCATTCTCCGGAGTCTTTTACAGCAGTTACAGTCAGACCTGAGGAAATAAGCAAGCTACATCAGCTTTTATTTCCAAAGCATACCTCGTATCTGTACAAAGAAGGAAATGCCTTTAGAGAAAAGGGCACAGAGTAAAGGATTTTTATCTGCAGTCTACCAAGAATGTATGACATCAGTACAGTTACTTCAGGTGTTCAGTCCTGGAGGCCTTAGAAGCTTTTCATGTTTTGAAAATCTAAAATGTGTTACTCAGTATTTTGTAGCAATCAGAAGTCTTCCATGTTTTTTATCTTTACTTGTAGGTCCCCTGACTGTTCAAGCTTCTGGAGGAACCAACAGATCTCCAGAGAATTTATGACAAGAGATCCTGTACTCTGTGTTGTTTCCATAGAAAGGCTTAATAATTGAGACTAGTAATTACTGTCAGAATATGGAAATTAAAAATTTCCCCCAAAGGATTAGGCAGGGGAGTCACTACATTTGTCTTGTGGATTTTGATTCATCTCTATGTCAGTTAATAAAGCAGAATAGTCAGAAGATTTTGGAGTTAACTAGACTTGATTTAAATCCTGGATGTGTCATTCTGAGCGCTGAATTTGAGGCAAGTTTTCTAACACATATATACACTTTGATGTACTCATCTTAAAAGAGGGTAACAACAGAAAATACCTTATGGATAGACAGGTGTTTGGCACAGCAGTTAAGATGCTGCTTGGGACACCTGCATCTTACCAGAGTGTCTGGCTCAAGTCCTGCAACATGCCCAATTTCAGCTGATGCAGACTCTGGGAGGCAGCTGTGATGGCTCAAGTGCTTGAGTCCTTGTGACTCAATGATTGAGTTCCTGGCTCCCAGCTTCAGTATGGCCCAGTCCTGGCTATCATAGCCATTTGGAGAGTGAGCCAGTGGATGGGAGCTCTGTTTTACTCTCTGCCTCTCAAAATGCATCTTAAAAAATTTATCAATGTAATTCACTGTATCAGTAAACTGAAGAAGATATATTAGAGCAATTACGTTTTGCATTTATCCAAAGGAGCTGAAGACTTATAGCTGCCCCAAAACTTGCTCATAGGTGTTTAAAGGAATTTTATTCATAGTAGCCCAAACTGGAAGCCACCAACTTGTCCTTCAGTAAGTAAAGGGAAAAATAAGCTGTAATATATTGGATAACAAAATATCATTTGATGCTAAAAAGAGGTGACCGACCAAGCCATGAAAACACATGGAACAACCTTAAAGACATTACTAAGTAAAAGGAGTCAATCTGATTCCAAAAATATTACATTCTTGAAAAGGTAAAACTATGGAGACAATAAAAAAGATCAGTGTTTGCGAGGGGTTCACATGGGGGGCAAGAGGAAGAGCACAAAGGTAGTAAAACTATTCTGCAAAATATTGTAATGGTAGACACATGTCATTATTATTTGTGATAACCCACAGAATATATAGCACCAAGAGTGAGCCCTAGAGCAAATTATGGACTTTAAAAATGAGATGTCAACATAGAAACTGCAATTCAAAATTACACATCCTGAAGTATGGCTAATATTTAAAAATCTGACAAGGCAAGTATTAGCAAGGTTGTGGACAAAGTAAACTCATAGTACTGCTAATGGGAGTAGTAACTCCCACAACTGCCTTGGAAAGGAGTTTGACAATAACGACAAGTTACAGGTACAAACGCTCATTTACCTCAGAAATGCCACTGCTAGTTCCTTCCCTACAGGGACCTGTGATCAGAGGAGACAGATATGCACAAGAATGCTCAAAATAAAATTTTTCATAATGGTTAAACCTGCAAATAACTGAAAAGCCCATCAACAGTAGAACCAATAAACTCGTATATTGATTCTATGGAATAAACCATAACAATGAAAACTTAAATACAGCTTTATACAATATGATGAAATATTAATGCATAATACAAAGCAATATGTCTATTAAAACTCAGTAATTTCATTAATGTCAAGTTAACAAAAAAGGCAAAACCAAATTAGTGTTAACAGACACATCCTCCAGGAGACACTTTGCTAGCTTTAAGGATGAAATGAAATGACACTAAGACAGTAACTCAAATCCATGTGAAAAATCAAAATAAAGAATAGTATATACATCACTATGAAAGACAGATAAAAGCAATTTTGTTTGCAATTCTTTTCTTCTCTAATTTAAAATAATAGTATATAAGCAAAAGCCACAAAATGATTTTATTGGTCAATAATGTATAAAGAATGGCTTCCTGGCCTTTGGCTAAGATCAAGTGATCAAGTATAATAATGTATAGAGAAGTAATCTGTAAAATAATGGCACAAAGGAAAATGGAGAGCACAGAATTATACTGTAATCAATTTTTCATGTTGGTAGTGATCTCAATGAGGTTGTAATAAATTAAGATATTAATAATAACCCTCAAGGCAACCACTGAGGAAGTAACTCAAGTTATACAATGAAAGAAAGGGGGTGGGCTTTCTGGCACAGCAGGTTAAGCCTCCACTTGCAACACCAACATCGTATATTAGAGTAGCAGTTTCAGTCCCAGCTACTCAGCTTCTGATTCAGCACCCTGCTAATGTGCAGGGGAGGCAGCAGACAGCAGTTCAAGACTTGAGTCCTTGCCACCCACATGGAAGACCTGGATGGAGTTCTTGACTCCTGGCTTTGGTTTGGACTAGACACTGCTGTTGTGTCCATTTGAGGAGTGGGCCCATCAATGGAAGATCTGTTTCTCCTTTGCTGTCACTCTGCTTTTCAAATAAATGAGTATTTAAAAAAGAAAAAAAGGTATAAAAATGATACACTAGAAAGTACATATAAAGGTAGCAGTAATTGAGGAATATAGGAATAAGTAGATATAAGTTATGTAGATAACAAAGAAGAAAATGACCTACATAAACACTACCTTATCAGTAGTAGTTACATTAGATATAAATAAACAGTTTGATAAAAAGGCAGAGAATGGGGTAGGAGGGATGGAGTTGGGGGTGGTGGTGCTGTGGCATAGCAGGCTAAGCCGCTGCCTCTGGTGCCAGCATCCCATATTGGCACCAGTTCCTGTCCCAGCTGCTCCTCTTCCAATACAGCTTTCTACCATGGCCTGGGAAGGCACTGGGAGATGGCCCCAGTCCTTAGGCTAAGTAGAAGACTCCTGTATCCATATGGGGGGCCTGGAAGAAGCTCCTGGCTTCTGAAAGGCCCAGCTATGGCCATTACAGCCATTTGGGGAGTGATCTAGCAGATGGAAGAGCTTTGTCTGTCTCTCCCTCTCTGTAACTCTACCTCTCAACTAAATAAATAAACAAAATCTTTATTTAAAAAAAAAAAAAGGCAGAGAAGGTAAAATGGATTTAAAAAAAAAAATGACCCAGAGCCGGCGCTGTGGCATAGCTGGGAAAGCTGCTGCCTGCAGTGCCGGCACCCCATGTGGCAGCTGGTTCAAGTCCTGGCTGCTCCACTTCTGATCCAGCTCTCTGCTATGGCCTGGGAAAGCAGTAGAAGATGGCCCAAGTCCTTGGGCCCCTGCACCCACGTGGGAGACCCAGAAGAAGCTCCTGGCTTCTAGCTTTGGATAGGCGCAGCTCTGGCCATTGCGGTCATCTGGGGAGTGAACCAGTAGATGGAAGACCTCTCTCTCTCTGCCTCTCCTTCTCTGTGTAATTCTTTCAAGTAAATAAATAAATTCTAAAAAAAAATGACCCAACTATATATATGCTGTTTGCAAGAGAAACATTTCAGCTTTAAAGAACAAATAAGGCTGGCACCACGGCTCACTTGGCTAATCCTCCGCCGTGGCGCCGGCACCCTGGGTTCTAGTCCTGGTCGGGGCGCCGGATTCTGTCCTGGTTGCTCCTCCTCCAGTCCAGCTCTCTGCTGTGGCCCGGGAGGGCAGTGGAGGATGGCCCAAGTGCTAGGGCCCTGCACCTGGCTCCTGGCTTCAGATCGGTGCAGTGCACTGGCCACAGCACATCGGCCGTAGAGGCCATTTGGGGGGTGAACCAATGGAAAAAAGGAAGACCTTTCTCTCAGTCTCTCTCTAATTCTGCCTGTCAAAAAAAACAAACAAACAAACAAACAAAACAACACAACAAATAGATTGAGAGTGAAAGGTGATAAAGAATATTTCAGTCACACAAAAACCATAAGAATCTTTGCTAAAATCAGATGAAATGCTTGAATACAATCTGAAAAATACAATAATGCAAGAATGGCACTCACAAGCAAGGATACAGTAGCACCAGTTTCTGCACTAATTAGCATCTAGAACAATGTTATGGAGAAACTGTTGAGATAAATCCAGGTTGGAGTCCAGGATTCAAGGAAAATTTACCAGATCAAATGCAATGGTAAGAAGAGAAGCAGCAAAGCTTTAGTTTAATAGAAAACATAAAAGCTACCAGCAGAGGAAGGGGCTGGTGGAGTGGAATCAAGCTGCCAAGGTCTGGCAGCCTAAGGGTATTTGTAAGTTTGTAACCGGTCAGCTCCAAAGAGCAAACTTAGTGGTTATACATAAGCTATTGTGAAAGCAGACCCAGTTCTAAATGGAATTTCTAACTTGTTTTTGTGGAACCCTAACTTGTAGTCCTTTGGCAAGTATTGTTACAACCTGACTTGTATCCTGTTTTGTTCAGTGTGTAGAGAACTGTAGTATGTACATGTTGGCAGGGAAGTGTGAGACGGCATTAGAGGTCTGATCTAAGATGGAGTTCGTCTGGCTTGCTTCTAGTCCTGGGCTCCCTCCCTCACCAGGAGTCAGCAAACTGTGCTCTTCTGGCAAAATCTAGCTCAGAGCTGTTTTTGTAAATATGACTTTACTGGAACACAGTCAAGCTAATTTGTTTACATATTGTCTGTGGCTTCTTTTACATTACAATGGTGGAGTTAGGTAGCTATAACAGACATTACTGTATGGCAATCAAAACCTAAAATAATTAGGTCAAATGCCTGCCCCTGAAACTTAATTATTTAAACAAAGCCATTTATAGACTCTGGAAATTATCCTAAGGGCATAGGGTAAATGAAAAAAAAGCACTTATTAAAAAAGTTTAACTTGGTAAGAAAGCAGGAATCTATGACAGTTAAAACACAACCCATTTCTTCCCTTGCTCTTCTCCCCCACTTTAGCTGGATGGAAGCTGTACTCTAGATGGGTGTGGGTCCACAGGACAGATTCCCTCGTATCTCAGCTCTTAGCCAAAAGAAGAAATAACACCAGGCTGGGCAGACAGCATTTCTCATCCTCTCTAAGGTACAGAAGTCAATTCTTGGTGAGTATGGACAAGAAGTTGAAGACATTTCCTTCGTCAATCCAATCCCACCTCACAGGGCATAGGGATTATCTTAGATGTGACAGGCCCAAAATAGCAGGAACCCCAATTACTGCTGATTTGGGTCACTTACAGGGTGAGAGATCTACACACGGAAAGAGAGCAGAAAGGACCATTCCTATCCAGGACCTGCAGTAGTGGCTCAGAGGCTGGGGTAGGCAGTCCACAGAAACAGAGAACTTCAAAGCTCTGCCCAAAGAAACTGATTTTATTTGGAACAGAGAGCAGGAAATTTCAAGCTTATTGAAGATTTTGGCAAAGTAATAAAAGAAGGCTGGTAGTTCTCTGATAGCCATAAGCTGAATTAGACGATGGCTAGTTTATCATAGACAATCAGGATCAGAACAAACCTCAAATACTAGATTCGAAAAGAGCCCCTGCCCAAATTACATTGGACCAGACTGTAAAGCATTTATGGCCCAGGGTGCTGTCAAAAACAATAAAATAATCAGCAATTAGTGGAGTCTAACAGTTCAGTATGACACCAAACAGGACAGACAGCTTGACAGAGAGATCAAGGGGAGACAAAGTCCTGCTAAAACCACTATCACCCTAGGATTGTCTATATATAAGCAAAAGGCTGTCCCTCTAAGGAGTAACTTCAGAAATTTCACACTGCAACAAGACACAGAGTTCACTAAAAAAGAGTCTAGCCAAATTATTATATAAATAAACACCCCCCCCCCAAATAAAAAAGATATAAACAACAAAAACAAACCCTGAAGAGGGGGAGGATGACTAATGAAAATAACTGGTACAATACCTAGTTTGAAACAAAAAATTTATGTGGCAGGGAAATATGCAGGAAATTGTGGTCTACACACTGGGAAAAAAGCAGGCAACAGAAATTGGTAAGTCCTAGATCTCAGACTTAATAGGCAAAATCGTCAAAGTAGCCATTATGAATATATTCAAACTAAAGGAAACAAAAGTAAATAAAGGCATGAGGACAATGTTTCAACAAGTAGAGAACAATAATAAAGAGATTTAAATGATAAAAAGGAACCAATTGGAAATTTGGATTTCAAATGTATAACCAGAATGAAAAGTTCACTATAGAAGGATCAAAGAGTACACCTGAACTAGCAGAAGAGTCAGCAATCTGCAAGATATATTGTTACAAATTATGTAACCCAAGCAAAAGAGGGAAATCCAGGCATGATCAAAAAAAAAAAAAAAAAAGTCTCAGGAATGTTGCAAACTTTTGTGGGATCAATATACACAAAGAGAATCAGAGAGAGAAGCTAAAAAGAGGAGAAACAAATGTTGGAAAACAAAGGCTGAAAATTCCCTAAATTTGATGAAAAGCATTAGTTTTCACATCCAAGAAATTTAACTCCAAGTAGGACAAATGTGAAGAAATCCACAAAACATAGTAAAAACACTAAAAACAGCCGGCGCCGCGGCTCACTAGGCTAATCCTCCGCCTAGCGGCGCTGGCACACCGGGTTCTAGTCCCGGTTGGGGCGCCGGATTCTGTCCCGGTTGCCCCTCTTCCAGGCTAGCTCTCTGCTGTGGCCAGGGAGTGCAGTGGAGGATGGCCCAGGTGCTTGGGCCCTGCACCCCATGGGAGACCAGGAAAAGCACCTGGCTCCTGGCTCCTGCCATCGGATCAGCGCGGTGCGCTGGCCGCAGCGCACCGGCTGTGGCGGCCATTGGAGGGTGAACCAACGGCAAAGGAAGACCTTTCTCTCTGTCTGTCTCTCTCACTGTCCACTCTGCCTGTCAAAAAAAAAAAAAAAAAAAAACACTAAAAACAAAATAAATACAAAAGGAGCAAGGAAAGAAAATATGTCTATTAGAAGAAGCTCCAACACAATTAGGAACTAAGTTCTCATCAGAAACAGTAGGGGCGGGCTGGCGCTGTGGCATAGCAGGTAAAGCTGCCCCCTGCAGTGCCGCATCCCATATGCGCGCTGGTTTGAGTCCTGGCTACTCCACTTCTGATCCAGCTCTCTGCTATGGCCTGAGAAAGCAGTAGGAGATGGCCCAAGTCCTTGGGCCCTTGCACCCATGTGGGAGACCCAGAGGAAGCTCCTGGCTCGTGGCTTCAGATCAGCGCAGCTCTGCAGCCACTTGGAGAGTAAACAAGCAGATGGAAGACCTCTCTCTCTCTCTCTGCCTCTCCTTCTCTGTGTAACTCTTTCAAATAAATAAAGAAATCTTAAAAAAAAAAAAAAAGAAGAAGAAGAAGAAGGAGAAGGGGCCAGAAGCCACAAAAGGACATATTCAAAGAGCTGAAAAAAAAATCCTGAATGAGGAATCTTATATTCACAAAACTTTCAACAGTGAAGGCAAGGGAACTGGGATAGTGGCGTAGCAGGTTAGGCCTCCACCTGTGATGCCAGCATCTCATATGGGTGGCTCTACTTCCAATGGCCTGAGAAAGCAGCAAAAGATGGCCCAAATCCTTGGGCCCTGCACCCATGCAGGAGACCTGGAAGCAGCTCACATTTCCTGACTTTGGACTGGCCCAACTACAGCTGTTGCAGCCATCTGGGGAGTGAATCAGCAGATAGAAAATCTCTCTCTCCCTCTCTCTGTAACTCTGCCTTTCAAATAAATTAAAAAAAAAATCTCAAAAGTGATGGCAAAATAAACACATTCTCAGAAGAACAAAAAATGGGAAAAAAGCTGGCAGACCTCTTAAAAGAATTACTAAAGAAAGTTCTTCAGACAGAAAGCAAATCACCCCAGATGGAAACTCAGAAGAAAAAAATATAATGGGTATGTAAAGGTAACTATACAGAAAAAACAGTTTCAGGGCATATTTTTGGTCTACACTGACTTAAAAATGATTATAGAATATGTATATATTTTTATACATATATAATTATATAATATGTATATAATTGCATTGTTGGGCCTATAATATATAGGAAAGCAGTATATTTGGCAACAATAGCAAGAAGAGGTGGGAGGAAGGCCATATTGAATTAAAGAAATGACTCCAGATGGTAATTCAAATGCACAAGAGCAAATGAAGAGAACTAGAAATAGTAAATTAACAAGGTTAATATAACAAACACTCTCTAAATATATTTGTTCTTTCTTTTCTAAGCTTGTTTAGAAGGTATAAAATTATACAAAGCAATAATAAAAACAATGTGTTGCTGCAATTGTAACATATGTAGATGAAATATGTGTAACAATTATAGCATAAAAAAGGAAAAATGATATGAAACTATGTGGGTATCTCACTAGAATAAACTATGCACATGCCAGAAATAAATTCTGACAAGCAATTCTTAAGAATCACTAAGAAAATAATAACAATAAAAGAGAGAAAACATTAAAGGAATAAACATTACTACTCTAAAAAATAATTCATTTAATGCTAAGGAAGCAGCACAAAGGAATAAAAGAGTTGAAAATTAAAAAAAATAAATTCAAACATATCAATAACATGAATGGATCAAACAATCCAATCAAAAAGGCATAGACCCGGGAAGCCTTCTGGCCTAGCAGTTAAGGGGCCACTTGGGACGCCTGCCTATCAGAGTGCCTAGTTTCAAACTGTAGCTCTGCTCTGGATTCCAGATTCCTGCTAATACATACCCTAGGAGGCAGCAGGTAATGGTGCAAGTGGTTGGGTTCCTGTCACCCAAATGAGAGACCCAGATTCAATTCCTGGCTCCTCACTTTAGGATGGCCAAAATTAGTTGTTTCAGGCATTTGGAAAGTAAACCAGTGCACAGGGCATTTCTGTCTCTGCATTTCAAATTAAATAAATAAATAATTTTTTAAAAAATCAAAAGACACAGATTGACACAATGAATAAGAAAATCCAACTATATGCTATCTACAAGAGACATTTCAGGTTCAAAGAAATGGATTTAGCACAAAAGGATGGAAAAACACACATATGTCAATAAGAGGAAGAAAGCTGGAATAGGTATGCAAATATCAAAAAAAAGATTTTAAAATAAAAAACATTACTGGAGATTAAGGAGAGCGTTTTACAATGATAAAATCATCAATCCATCAGGAAGATACAACTACACAGAAGATCAACAAAGAAACACAAGACTTAGACAAACCAACTAGACCTGAAAATATTTATAGAACACTACACCCAACAATGGCAACATAATATATTCTTCTTAAGTGCCCATGGAACATTCTTCAGGTTAGACCAAAAGATGGGTTAATAAAATAACCTTCAAAATATGTAAAAGGATTAAAATCATACTCTTTAATGATAATGGGATTAAGTTATTATCAATACAAAGAAATGTGAAAAACACACAAATATGTGGAAATTAAACAACACATTGCAGGGTGGTTGCTGTGGCAACCACAGCCTGCAGTGCTGGCACCCCATATCGGTGCCAGTTCAAGTCCCGACTGCTCCACTTCTGATCCAGCTCTCTTCTATGGCCTGGGAAAGCAGTAGAAGATGGCCCTAGTCCCTGGGTCCCTGCACTTGTGTGAGAGAGCTGGAAGAAGTTCCTGGCTTCAGAATGATGCCACTCTAGCCATTGTGGGTATTTGGGGAGTGAACCAGTAGATGGAAGACCTCTTTCTCTCTCTCTCTCTCTCTCTCTCTGCCTCTGCTTCTCTCTAACTCTGCCTTTCAAATAAAATATATAAAATCTTTTAAAAAAATACACATATACACACACATTGCTAAATCATCATGAGTCAAAAAATAAATCGTAAGTGAAATTACAAAATACTCTGAGATGAAAAAATGAAAACACAGCATGCCACAACTGGTAAGATGCAGATAAAGTAGTATTTAGAGAATAACCATAAATGTCTATGTTAAAAAGGATGGAAGATCTCGAATCAATAACCTAAGCTTCTGCCCTAAGACATTAAGAGCAAATTAAACTTAAAGCAAGCAGAAGAAAACAAATAATAAATATTAGAATAAAATTATTAAAACAGAGAACAGAGAAATGAGAAAATCAACAAAACCAAAAGTTGACAAGCTTTAGCTAGACTGATTAAGCAAATGAGAAATAGTCAAATGACTTAAGCCCAGAATCAAAGACGGGACATTTTTACTATATTTTCAAAAGTAAAAAGGGGGGCCAGTGTTGTGACATAGTAGGACTAAGCCTCCACCTGTGGCACCAGCATCCCATATGGGCACTGGATCAAATCCCAGCTGCTCCACTTCCAATCCAGCTCCCTGCTAATGTGCCTGGGAAAGCAGTGGAAGATGGCCCAAGTGCTTGGGCTCCTGCACCCATGCGGGAAACCCAGAAGAAGCTCCTGGTTCCTGGCTTTGGATCAGCTCAGCTCTGGATGCTGCAGCCATCTGGGGAGTGAACCAGTGGATGGAAAACCTGTCTTTCCCTCTCTCTGTAACTCTGCCTCTCAAATAAATAAAATAAATCTTTATTAAAAAAAAAAGTAAAAAGGGTTATAAAGGAACACTATGAACAAGTGTATGCCAACTAATTAGATAACTTAGATGAAAATGACAAATTTCTAGGAAGATGCCAACTACAGAAAATGACTCAATAAGAAAAAGAAAATCTGATTAGACTTTACATGGATGGCTTCACTGATGAATTTTATGAAATATTCCAAGAATCAAATACTAATTCTTTACCAATTCTTTTTTTATACTGGTCTCCCGGGTGGGTGCAGGGGCCAAAGCATTAGACCTATCTTGGGCCTCTTTCCCAGGGTCATAAGCAGGGAGCTGGATCAGAAGTGGAGCAGCTGGGACTTAAACTGGCACCCATATGGGATGCCAGCACTGCAGATGGTGGCTTACCCAGCTGCATCACAGCGCAGGCCCCTAGTAACTCTTCTTTAAAGTAAGAGCAAAGGAAAAGTATTAGGGTCAGTGCTGTGGCACAGCAGGTTAAAGCCCTGGCCAGAAGCACCAGCATCCCACATGGGCACCGGTTCTAGTCCTGGATGCTCCTCTTCCCATCCAGCTTTCTGCTACGGCTTGGGATAGCAGTAGAAGATGGCCCAAGCCCTTAGGCCCCTGCACCCACGTGGGAGACCTGGAAGAAGCTCCTGGCTCCTGGCTTTGGATCGGCCCAGCTCTGGCTGTTGCGGCCATCTGGGGAGTGAACCAGCAGATAGAAGACCTCTCTCTCTGCCTCCACCCCTCTCTGTAACTCTTTCAAATAAATAAATCATTTTTTAAAAAAAAGTATTAACCACATATCAAAAATCAGACAAGAAACACACAAATAATAATGACCAATATCTTTCATCAATTTAAATACAAAAATCCTTAATAAGACACTAGCAAACCAAATCCAGCAATATATAAAAAGGATTATACACCTTGATCAAGCTGGATCTATCCCAGGAATGCAAGGTTAGCTTAATAGCCGAAAAATCAATGTAATATCCACATAGTAACAAAATAACTGATCAATTAAAAAAATCACCTGATTATGTCAACAGAAGCAGGAAAAGCATTTGACAAAATTCAACATTCCCTCCTGATTAAAAAACAAAAATCCACTCAATAAACTAGGGACAGAAGGGAATTTCTTCAACCTAGTAAAAGGCATTCACAAAAACTTACAGCAAACATTCTTAATGGTAAAAGACTGAACATTTTCCTGCTAAGGAATAAGGCAGGGAGGGATATTTGCTCTCACTACATCCATTCAATATTTTACTCTAAGTTCTATGAAGGGCAATTAAGCCAAAAAAATCAAATAAACATCCAAGAAGGAAAGAGAAGTTACAACTATATCTATTTGTAGATGACATGATTTTACATATAGAAAATCTTTAAGGATTAAACCAGAAATGTATTAGAATCAATAAATGAGCTCAGCAAGACAGAAGGATCAAAAAACAAAACTGCAGTCTATATACTTGCAAAGAAAACCCCAAAAATATAATTATGGAAATATTTCCATTTACATCAATGTCAAGAAATATTTAGGAAAAAAATTTAACAAAAGAAATGCAAGGGGCTGGCGCTGTGGCACAGAGGGTTAAAGCCCTGGCCTGAAGCACTGCATCCCATATGGGTGCTGGTTCTAGTCCTGACTGTTCCTTTTCCCATCCAGCTCTCTGCTGTGGCATGGGGAAGTGGCAGAAGATGGCCCAAGTCCTTGGGCCCCCACATCCACATGGGAGACCCAGAAGCTTCTGACTCCTGGTTTCATATCAGCGTAGCTCCGGCTGTTGCGGCCATCTGAGGAGTGAACCAGAGGATGGAATACCTCTCTCTCTGTCTCTACCTCTCTCTGTAACTCTGCCTTTCAAATGAATAAAATAAATCTCTAAAAAAGAAAAAAAGAAATGCAAAACTTATACTCTGAAAATTACAAAATGTTGCTGAAAATATTAAAGGCAATGTAAATAAATGAAAAGATAGCCCATATTTAGTGATTAGAAGACTTAGTATTGTCTTAGTATTAGCACTACAGTCATCCATCAGTACCTGTGAGGGAATGGTTCCAAACCCCTCACCTCTGCAGATACTAAAATCTGTAGATACTCAAATCTCTTATATCAAATAATATAATAGTTACATATAACTATCCACATCCACCCATACACTTTAAATCTTTTAATCATCTCTACCTCATTTATAATATCGAATACAAAATAAATGTTACGTAAATAGTTGCCATACTCTACTATTTAGGGAATAATGACAAGAAAAAAAAATCTGCAAATAAATGTTCACTACGAATACTGCTTGGTTGCTTCTGCAGATGTGGAACCCCTGGATATGCAGAGTAATCCCCAAAAGAAATCTAGAGATTCAATGCAATCACTATCAAAATCTCAGGTGATTTCTTTGTAGAATTGACAAGGTTATCTTAAAATTCACATAAAAAAAAGTATTCCAAACAGATCATCTTGAAAATGAACAAGGTTAGAAGATGCACATTTTCCAATTTCACAACTCACTGCAGAGCTACAGCAATCAAGACAAGGAGGTAATGCAATAAGGCTACAGACCAACAGAACAGAACTGATTGTCTGGAAATAAGCCTATACATTTAAGGTAAATTCATTCTTTGTGAGGGTTCCAAGCCAATTCAGTGGGGCAAAGAATAGTCTTCTTTACAGATGCTGTTGGAAAATCAGACACCCACATGCAAAAGCATGAATCTGGGCAACCCTCTACTCACATCATATAAAAAAATTAATCTAAACTGGACCTAAATGAGAGGTGCTAAAAATTCTGAAAAGATGCGCATACATTTTTATGACCTTGAATTAGGCAATGATCTTTGAGAAATGCTACCAAAAGCACATGCAGAAAACATAAAATGCCTTTCATCAAAATTAAAGAGTTTGTGCTGCCAAGAAGACCACCAAGAAAATTAAAAGATAACTCCTTTAAGGGAGAAAAATTTTGCACACTATATATATTTGATAAAAAACTTGCATTTAAAATAAATACTTATAACTCAATAATAAAAAGAAATGACCAAATTTAAAAATGAGCAAAGAACCTGAATAGTTACCTCTCCACAGAAGATATATATATGGCCAATAAGCAAACACAAGATGTTGACTATCTTTACCTACCAGAGAAATGTAAATCAAAACCATGTTGAGATATTACTTTACACACCATCACGGCTATCATCAAAAAGACATTTAAAAGAAAAGTGTTAGTGGGGATATGGAGAAATTGGAACATTCACACATTTTTGGTGGGAATATAAAATGGTGCAGCCATTTTGGAAAGCAGTCTGGGCCCTCCTCATAAGGAGTTATCATATAGAATCCAGCAACTCCATTCCTAATCATAAATCCAGAGAAATAAAAACACAGGTCCCATATAAAATCTATATGCAAGTTTACAGCATTATTGATAACAGCTATAAATGGGGGAAAAAAACCAATGCCCATCAACTTAGGAAAAGATAAATAAGATGCGCTATGTCCATATAATGGACTATTCCTAGACAATACTCACAAGAAAAAGATAAACTGTTGATATATGCCACAACATGGATGAAAACATCAAAGACACTCTGCTTGGAATATGCTGGTCACAACAGATTACATACTGTATGACTTCATTTATATGAAATGTCCAGAATAGGCAACCTACAGGCAACTACAAATCTACTAATCTATGATCTAATTTGGTAGCCGCACACCTGTGGGGAGGAATGGAAGCACTGAAATAGCTGAGGGCTACAAACTATCTTTCTGAGATGATCAAAATTCCCCTAAAATCAATTATGGTGATAGCTGAACATCTCTGTGAATATTCCTGAAACTACTGACCTTTTAAATGGATGACTTATATGAATCTAAAAACTACTGACTCTATAAATAAGTGAATTGCTATGTTAATTGTATCTCAATAAAGCCATTTTTTGAAAACATTACTATGTAATCATACCAGAGGGCACTTGGCAGTGAATTCTTTGCACACTGGATTCAAAGTCTTAGCAAGTACAAATTCTATCAACTATGTACCTACTAACTATCTATTAGTTCATTTGTAAAACCCTTTCCCTCCTTATCCTTCCAGTTTTTTGACTCCTTCTAAATGACCATGCATAAAAGGCCTCCAATCTCACAAAGCCTCCTTGCCTAGCTTCTGCCAAGCATGACTTCCATCTAAAGTCATCCGTCTCTATAGTAACCAACTAGAAAAAGCTGCTATGCTTAGCAGTGGCTTTGTGAAAGCACTGGTCTAGTACAGATGTTCCAAAGATTCAAGTCTTCTCTCTACTGATCATTACTTTCCCCCTGGCATCAGGTAAAGAGCAGAGCCTCTGATGAATGGGAAAGGCAGGGAATTAGAGAGAAAGGGGTGGAGTATAAAGCATGAACAAAGATGGACCACAAGAGAAAACTGAATTCAAGAGGAAAATGAATTTACAAAGAGCTAGATTTATAAGAGGACTAAGAAGACAAAGTAAAACAACAACAACAAACAAGATGTAAAAAACAAGATAAATTTTAGATATTTGCATTCATACTTTTCTGGTCAAAAATGACGCTATTAACACCAACAAACTGTCAACCATGAAAATAATTACAGTGCTTCAGAAAGCTGGCTGATGTGATTTATAGCTACCCAAAAGGTATTTAACAATATAGTCTAGTTAAGGATAACTAGTTATAGCAACAACCTATAACATTATGGTGGGTAACAATGAACACAAAACAGTGGAACATTTTTTAAAGATTTATTCATTCATTCATTCAAAAGACTGACAGACAAAGAGGGAGAAAAAGAGTGAGTGAGTGAGAGAGAGAGAGTGAGAGAGATCGACCGACCCTGGGTCTCCCAAGTAGGTGGCAGGGATGCAACCACTTGAGTCTCATCCACAGTTTTTTCAGGTGCACTAGCAGGAAGTTGGATAGGAAGCAGAGCATCCAGGACTCAAGTGACACTCTGATAGGAGATCCTATTGTCCCAAATGGCTGCTTAAATGGCTCTACCACAAAGCTGACCCCAACAAACTCTTACTGATGAAGTATAGCAGAGAATGGAGAAGGGGTACACTTTATGTAACAGACATGGAGAACCTACAAAATGTATAAGGAGGTATAGCTCTATCCTCCTGTACCTTCTGAATGTCCCTTTTACAAAGAGTCTGGATACCTGTAGTGCCTCAATGAAGAGATTCCCCCCACTGTTACCCTGGGGGATCCTCCTCTTATTCCTAGTATGCACCTGAGCCAACCTCATTAATAACTTTTTTTCTTCAAGATTAATCAAGTCATTACTATAGGAAATGGTACCAACCACATTTTCTACACATAAAGGCCACCTCACATTTTGCCTGCTGCGGTAGAGACACAGTAGAGAGGTATTAGGCCATCAGTTAGAGGAGTGGGTCTCTGAGCACTAGCATTCTGTCTTGCTGTAAAGGATGATAATACCTTCCCCCTACCACACCAGGAGGCTCAGAAACAAGTTATTTAAATGTTCTTCACAAATGGTTAAAATTTTTTTCATTTGCCTGTATTTATATGTAATTGGTTAAAGTTGCATCTAACATTTTCTATTGTATTACCATACTTATTTGATTACATAGTTATCTTTCTTACAGGGCCATAAGGTCTTCGTATGTTTTATTTTTGAGCATTCCATGGAGCCTAACACAAAAATTTCATGCAACAAATGCTCTCTGTATACATGTAATGAATCATTAAAATTACTTAAAAAACTTAACTCATTTAAAAATGGTTATAAACTCCAGCAAATCTACATTCTACATAAATTTTATTTAAAACTATCATTAAAATTTAATATCCTATCACTAATAAATAAAAGGATGCCTTTTAACCTAACTAAAGATCATATTAAAACAAGCCTTACAGAAGAATCTTTTCTTAAAAGATGGAAACAATAAGTAAGTAACTCTTAAAAGACAATTCAACATGGTGAACAAGAAATTCCCCGTGTGGAAATCTAGGATTTGAACAAAGGCAAGAAGTTAGTACCTCCACTCCAGTAACTCCTATAGCAGGCAGGGACTAAGACTCTATTTAATTCTTAGTTCCAGTACATTTTAATTCAGCACATTTCAGTTCAGTTCACTTAATCCTACTACTTCTTAATTCATACTTTCAACACTTAAATTTCAGAATCTTAGAAGTCCTCTATAAAGGACCCTTGGATCCATGGAAACAAGCTGCAACTTGTCTCTGCAGAATTGAAGCTATAACTTCCTTTGAAAACCGGTTCCAGAACACCAATCCACACTCCATCACACCCCTACTGCCAAGGCTGAATTACCATCTCATTTATCACCTCAGAAAATACTAGATGACTAGCCACTATTTCAATTAAATAACGTAATTCTGAGTGGAGGAAAAAAATCTTGCAAGTGTATTTGTTTGTTACTGCCATCATAACAAACTATCACAGACTGGATGGCTTAGAACAGAAATCCACATTCTCTAGTTCTGAAGGCGAGTTCAAGATCGAGGTCTTGACAGGTTTGCTTGGTGCTTGGTTTCTTTTGAGGACTCTTGCCATGCCTCAGAATGGTCTTTTTTCAGTGAGTTTGTGTCCTCAGTATTTCTTTATATGTCCAAATTTCCTCTTTTTTGAGGATATCAGTCAGATTAGGCAGGACTCAGCCTAACAATTTCATTTCATTCAGCCACTATGTCAGAGGCTCATATTCAAATACAGTCACCTTCATACTTCAACACAAGAATCAGGGGGAGATCTAACTCAACCTGCAACAACAGGTAACCAGGTTCATTCATTTCAGCCTTTGGCACCAGTTTAGGCTTTGCTCATCTTAGGTCCAGACAACTCATCCTTCCCCCAAAATGATCTCTAGAGAGCTCTGATTTGGGGATTACATTCCACACAGCCATCCACGAATCATGTGGGACCCCTGGGGTACTTAAATTGTTCAGCAACTGGTTCTATAAATTGCCCCTGAAGGTATTAACAGTTTAAAAACATGCCGGGCTCATCCGGGGAGTCTTTATGGTCTTTCCTGAAAGGTATCATAAGTGAAAAGGAACATTTGGTGGAATTTCTTAAAAGCCCTTCGATATTTCTGATGGGCAAGAGTAAGAGTCAAGACAGGAGAGCAGAAGGATGACAGGTCACAAGATGATCTTTTACAATTTCTAGTGAACCATTAGGGAGGTATTTGGTTTCTGTTTTTTTTTTTTCTTTATTTTAGATTTATTTATTTATTTATTTGAAAGTCAGAGTTACACAGAGAGAGGAGAGGCAAACAGGGACAGAGAGAGACGTCTTCCATCCGCTGGTTCACTCCCCAATTGGCCCCAATGGCCGGAGCTGCGCCAATCCGAAGCCAGGAGCCAGGAGCTTCTTCCAGGTCTCCCACGCAATTGCAGGAGTCTGAGGACTTGGGCCTTCTGCTACTGCTTTCCCAGGCCATGGCAGACAGCTGGATTGGAAGTGGAGCAGCCAGGACTCAAACCGGCACCCATATGGGATGCCAGCACTGTAGGTGGCAGCTTCACCCACTACACCACAGTGCCAGCCCTTTGTGTTTTCTTAAATACCGTTATATACAGTGCATTGAAAATTTTTGAAAGAAAATATGCCAGACTACTGGCTTAAAGATAGATTTTCTGCCTCTGGTGACACTTAACACCAAAAATGAGTTTTTTAGGACTGGTCTCATTAGGACACATGCATGGTCACACTACAAAATGTGCTTCATTTTAACAAGTGCACTTTGATAAAACAAGGAAATTAGAATCTCCTTTAAAAAAAAAAAAGACTTATTGATTGATTCAAAAGTTAGAGTTACAGGGAGAAGGACAGAGATCTTCCATCACTCCCCAATGGCCATGCTCGGGCCAGGCTGAAGTCAGGTGCCTTGAGCTTCTTTCAGGTCTTCCACGTGGCTAGCAGGGGCCCAAGCATGTGGGCCATCGTCTCTTGCTTTTCCCAGTCCATTAGCAGGGAACTGGATCAGAAGTGGAGCACCCAGGACACAAACTCGCACCCATATGAGACGCCACCATTGCAGATGGCGGCTTTACCAGCTGCGCCACAACATGGGCCCCCGAATTTCCTCTTAACAGTGCTTGCAATATGGTCAAGCCTTTGCTGCAGAGTTTAAGATGCTGCTTGGAATGCCCACATCCCATATCACAGCTCCTGGATTCAAGCGCCAGCTTTATTTGCAATTCTAGGAAATGCTATCTTGAGGGATAGCAGATGTCTCAAGTAGTTGTATTCCTGCCACACAGGTGGGAAACCCAAAGTAAGTTCCTAGTTGGTTCTCGGCTTTGGCATGGCTAAACCCAGCTGCTGTGGGCATTTGGAGAGTGAACTAGCAGATGGGAGATCTCTCTGCCTTTGAAACAAGGAAAAATAAATACACAAAGATTTTTTTTTTAAACAATGACTGCAATAATCAGACATCTGCATACACCAGTCTCAAAGGAGTCATGTTCTAATCTTCAAATGGTCATTTTATCTCATGTATCCAACATGTCTTAGTGCATACAGCAATCTCCATTTTATCCTAGCCACCATTAAGACCAACATTAATAAGAGTGCTGTTTTATCACCTGTAGTAAACTGTGTCTGTTACCACACAATGACTTTCACTTTAATGAACAGAAACAACAGGGTTCAAGAAACTTTCGGTAGGTTCTACCTAACTGCTGAATTATTAAAAAAAAAAAAAATCTGACTCCTCTCCCCCAACTACTTTTCTTGAATGTGGGCAGGCCTAATATTAACTGTCCCAAGTTCATTCCAAAGACTATCAGATGAAGCTGTCCCACCATAAGCAACGTACCTTAAATATGAACCATGCTAAGAATGACAAATCAAAATTCTGGGCACTATGCTGAGAGGAAGCCCTTATAGCATCAATGATACTTAGGAAATAACTCAATGACAAAGTAATTTTCAGTCTGGATTGAGTCATTTGGGCGTTTGGGGGTTTCAATCTCAACACTTAAATAAAAAATAATAGCTAGGAACTGCACGGAATGAAACAAACCTTTTTCCACCCTTACTCAGTAGACTCCAAGCTCAAGAGCATGATAAAAGCTCCCCCATTTCCCCACAAGGGTAGGCAAACAGATAAAGCTATTCACATGTCCTCATTTCAGACCTCAGAATCTGTCCAGCCAAGAATTATGTCCAACGGCTTAGGTCATAAACTGTTGAAGATGAAAAGTAGTGATATTCCTTCCTGTTTTTTTCCCTTCTCTACTGTGCCGCCCTTTTGGTTTCCCGACTCTTCCATTTTCTCCTTTTATGTTCCTGCTATGCTCCCCAAACAACACAAGCCTGAGGTGTAACTGATCACCTCTCCTGTAATTTTTCTTTTTCTTTCTAGAGCTATGGAATGGGCAGAAGATAACCAGGTGCAGCCCAAGATTACCCACTTAAATTTACCGAGCAAAGTGTGTAAAATCATCTCCTCTCCTTTCATTTTGTGTCTACTTAAGTAACGGCGCTGTCGTGCCCAAGCGTAGATACTAGCCAAGAACTAGATTTCCAAAATGGCTTTGCTCCTTTCGAGCTGACATCGGCCTATAAAATGCAATTTATTTCCACTGCAACCAACCCTTTTCTCAACTCCAAATACCACCCAACTCACAGCTGAATCTAACCTGGTGTAGACGACTGCATCTTATCTGATAAAACTGAGCAGAGTCAACAAAGCCTTTTGCACTGATGTATAGGAGTGCTTAAAAAAAAAAAAAAAAAAAAAAAAAAACCCACGCCACCCAAAAACCAGACAGCAGCAAACCCAGGGGGCGGGCGTCGCCGCGCTCGCGCCTCCCCGCCGCGGCCACGCCCCCCGTCCCCGCCGCGGCCACGCCCGACGTGAGGCGCGGGAGTCGCCGGGCCGGGGGCGGGGCCTGCGCGCCCCTCCCCCCGCCGCCGGCGGCGGCCTCCGCGCGGGCCTCCCAGCCCGTATTCCACTCACTTTGTTCTCCGCCTTTGTCCTAATCCACACCAGCAGGTGGAGCCGCAGTTAAAGTTTCCGAGTCCATTCCGGGAGCGGGAGCCCATCTTGCTCGCAGCCGAGGCCCTCGCTGGAGGAGGAGGGTCAGAGCTCGGGTGCAGCCAATCGCGAGCAACGCTGCTAGTTATCAGAGCAGAATGGGCTGTAGTTTAGTGAAATAGGAAAGCTGCAAAACACTGTGGAGTGCTCTCGTGTAAATAAAAAGAGGAAAAAAAAAGTTTCTCAAGTCGCCGCTGCACGACGTCGGGCCGGCGCCGGGGCGGGGGTCTGCGCTCTGCCGAGCGGCCGCGGGCTGGACTTTATTGTGCCGCAACAAGCCCCCGCTCCCATTGTTTGTGTTTTTTTCAAAATATGGCAAAGGTTCAGGTGAACAATGTAGTGGTGCTGGATAACCCTTCTCCTTTCTACAACCCGTTCCAGTTCGAGATCACCTTCGAGTGCATCGAGGACCTGTCTGAAGGTGAGTCGCGCCGCCCGCCCGCCCGGGCTGTCAGTTGCGGGCTGCAGACGTTGAAAGTTTCCCGGGCCCGGCCTCGCGCGGGGCGGCCGCCCTCGGCGCCCGGCGGGCTGCGGGCTCGGCTCTGCGGAGGGAAACTTGAAGTTGATGGACGACGGCCGGCCAGGCGCGCGCGGCTTCCAGCCGCAGCCCAGGCGCCTGCCGCGGCTCAACTTGCGAGGAACTTGTTCGAGCGGAGGTAGCCATGTTGTCAGCTTTGTCTGGCGGGCGGGCGTTTCGCGGGACCCGCACTCGCGCCCGCGGCGCCGGCCGGGAGGTCGCGCCGGGCTGGCTCCGCGGTACGAACCGCCCCCGCGCCCCCCGGCCGCCGCGTGGAGGTGGGCAGGGGCAGGCGCGCGCGCGTGGGGTCGCGCCGGCGAGTTCGGAGCGGAGCCATCTTACCCCGAGTTGAGAATTGGGCCGGCGACCCCGGCGTCACGACGCCTCCTCGCGCCCCGCGGCGGTGACGGACGCGGCGCGGCGCCGGCCCACCTGCCTGCCCCCCCACCCACAGCCGGAGGCAAACCCGTGTTTGCAGCTCACGGCCGAGTTGCCCCTCTCCGCCGGCTGGTCGTGCCCAGCCGCACCGGGGAGGGCAGCGAGGCTGTCCTCGCGCTGATTCCTGGCTCCCTCGACCAACCAGCAGGGGAGGCGGGCGCAGGCTCGGCCCCTCCGCGCCGCGGGCTCCCCGGGGGCCGCGGGCCCTCCCCGGCTCTCCTGCTGGGGATGCTCGGGGCGCCTGGGGATGCTGGCGCGCAGGCTCCGGGACCGGCGTGGACTCCTCTTCCTCATTGACGAAAACCTCTCTCCTCTCTCAGGGAGGAAAATATTGCTATGCTGGAAAGTTACATTTAAACCCGAGTAAACATGAATGAGATCCTTAAAAAATTTTCCAAGATTTAACCATGCTGCTAAATAGTCTGAACGAAGACTTTATTCAAGAATCTAATTAAAACTCCACATTCAAATACAGAATATACCCTAACATATCACACAACGTGGGCTAAGAAATAAAAAGTAAAATCTTGATGGCAAATGCAATTTTTTTAGTATTTCTTAAGGTCTTCAAAAATAGACAAACGTTTTTAATTCGTGCAGTAATAAAGTGTTTAGAAAGCCAGAACTTGGTAATTTCTGAGCTTTGCTTTTTTCAGATTTTATTAAAATAGTCCAGTGCTTCATTTTCAAAATTTGAGGGGAAAAAAATTTAACTTTATCAGTGTAAATTTTACAATTAAATAGGGAGACATACTTGAATTTACAAATGTATTTGACAAAGTATATTTAAAATTATTAGGATAATCATGTAAAGCATTTTCATTTTAAAAATTAGTTTTTAGTCTGAAGTGTATTTTAGTGGTGTATTAACATTCATTATAAAAACAATATATGCTCACTGTAAAACTTTTAAAAGTTGTGCAGACATAAAGTAACAGTCCCTGCTCATTGCCTTCCTCCATTTCACTCCCTAAACTTAACATTATAATATGTGCCTTTCTGTTTTAATAACATGTAAAGCATAAGTGCACATAAATTTTATGTGTAGGGTGTAGTCAGAAAGATGACTCACTTATTAAACTAATCTCTACCTAGGTCATTGATAATCAAATTAAAGGGCATTTTTTCTTATTCTGAAGCCATCTGATTACTCTCTCTTAGCACTACTATACCATGTAACCATCTCAGCCAGGAGGCCCATTTTCCAGTCCCCATAATCAGTATTTTTTTTTTTTACTGCTAATTGCATATGAAAACAGGCAAATAAGAACCTATGCTACAATGTTTTAGGCATCAGAAGATCTTCAAACTACAGATACTTCTGAAGTGATGCCTTCCATTTTAGGATCAACCCAGAACAAGACAGATACCAAGATGCTGTTAGAGGACTTTTATATTGGGTAGCGGAAACCTTCCATTCATAGTAGCCAAACTATATTCTATCTTTAATTGGTATCCCAAACCCAGCTCGGTCGCATTGAGCTTTTTACAATAATAATGTCAAGAATACACCTACTTCCACTGGTACCCCACACTTCAAGGGTACCATTAATGGGCATTTATTTAGTATTTTATAAAAAAAATTTAAGCTGAGTCATACTGAAGCTGCAAAGGAATCTTTCAAAAAGGTGCCATGCCTATGTACTCCACCTAGAGGCTGTGTGGATTAAGGAAATAGTTAGCAATGGCTCTTCATAGGCTCCATAATTTTATATTGTACTTCTTTTATTAAAAATCATTTCCTGAAATTAAAGTACAGAATATTCTTAAGAAAATTTTTCACTTTATAAGCTGTTTATCCAAGTCCCAAACCAGAGTTCAGCCACTATTTTTTTCCCCACTTTTCTTTAAAAGCTGCCCTTGCAGCTTTGCTTTCATAAAAAGCCTTCTGTAGTATTTGCTCTTAAGATAATTTGGATGTTTCTAACATCCTCCTTGAAAAACCAGGTGTCAAGATTTAAGCACAAGCTTTCCTGTGCTTGATCTGATGGTCATCAGGCCTACACAAGTTTTGACTGACCTCCCTTCAAGCAAACTTTCAAGTTTACTACATATGTCCAACTTATAGCTACTGTTGGCAAAATTCTTACAATGTACCAGAATTAAGCACAGTGCTTCATATTTTCAAATTTCAGGCTTACTCTAATTCCAAAGACTGCATTCTTCCCACTAGACCATAGGTCTTCTCAAGGAATGTAATTAGCTTAAAATCTCCTTGTTAACTTCTCTCACTCCCCCCACATGAGGAGATACTTTCAGGGAAGGGTTATCATGATTAAATGAAACAATTAGTTAACTTCCAACAAATGAATAAACTACTTCAGCTGAAAGCCTAGGGAAAATTTTGACCTTATCTCTTCCTCCTTCCAATATAGGAGGCAGGGAAATGAAAACTAAGCTTTAAAAAAAAAAAAAAAAGATGCTAATTTTAAAAAGCACCAAACATTTGAAAGTAGCTAAAGCAAACTTCTCATGAGATTAAAAATCAGTGTCCAGGCCTTCCTTCAGTTGCATCTTGTACTTGTTAGGGCTTGATTATTTCCCCATTCCTCTGTTCTCTATCTCCCACTCCCCTTACAGTTAAGTCCCTAATTCTATTACTAATTTGAGAGCAAGGGGAGATTTATCTTTACATTTTTTAAAAAGATTAATTTATTTGTGAGGCAGAATTACAGAAAGGTCTTCCATCTGCTGGTTCTCTTCCCCAAATGGCCGCCAATGGCCATAGCTTTGCCAATCTGAAGCCAGGAGCCAGGAACTTCCTCCGGGTCTCCCACACCGGTGCAGGGGCCCCCCACACCGGTGCAGAGGCCCCCCACACCGGTGCAGAGGCCCAACCTCTTGGGCCATCTTCTGCTTTCCCAGGTCATAGCAGAGAGCTGGATGGGAAGAGGTGCAGCCAGGACAAGAACTAGCACCCATAAGAGATGCTGGCACTGCAGGTGGAGGCTTAGCCCACTACGCTACAGCACTGGCCCCTATCTTATTTTTTTAGTTGGAGAGACAGAGCCTGATTCTTTAATGTACAAATTGTGAAATCTGGGTAGGTTACTTAAACTCTGAGTCTCAGTTTTCTGTTTGCATAATAGGGATGATATGATATGATACGATATGATAAAGTTGTGGAGGTTTAAATAACAGGTATGACGTGGCAGGATCAATGTGCAGCACACAGTAGGTATTTTATAAAAGTAAGTTTACAAATTATAGCCATGTTCCTATGCCAGACACAAATGTCAATTTAACTCATACCAATTAGTACAAGAGCATTATATGTAGTGGTACAAATAAACCTTCAAATGACAATTCTCAGTCTTATCCTTCTGTGGCTAGTTTAGTAGCTTTCAGACTCCTTTTTTAAAAACAATTTTTTTCTTTAACCATTTATTTATTTGTTTGAAAGGCAGAGTAAAGGAGGGGGAGAGGGAGAGAAGGGAGAGAGGGAGGTAGGGGAAGATACATCTTCCATCTGCTAGTTCACTCCCCACGTGGTAGCAATGGCCAGAGCTGGGCCAGACCCAAGCCAAGAACTTTTTCCAGGTCTCCCATGTAGGTGCAGGGGCCTACGGATTTGAGCCATCTTTCACTGCTTTCCCAGATGCATTAGCAGGGAGCTGCGTCAAAAGTAGAACAGCTAGGACTCAAACCAAACTGGTGTTCGTATTGGATGTGGTCTCACAGGTGGCGGTTTTACCTGCTACACCACAACACCAGCCCCCCAAAAAACATTTTCTTCTCTTGGCTTTTGGATCATCTGTCTCATTAGCTACTAGTTTTCTAATCTCCTTAGTTGATTCTTCATCTTCCTGACCTCTTTGGAGAGCTCCAATGTTCAATCTCTAGGAATCCTATCTCCTTATGGTTTTATACAACACTGCCAATATTCATATTTTTTAAAAGATTTGAAAGGCAGTTATAAAGAAAAAGGGAGAGGATACCCAAATTTCCTACTCAGTATCTCCACTCAGGTATCTAGTAGACAGCTGAAACATGCCTAAAACTACTAATTATTTTCTCCTACTTTTCATCCTCTTAATAAAAAAAAAAGTGGCTCCTGCTGCTTGCATTTTCAAAATATGCAGGCAGCCGGTGTTGTGGCACAGTGTTAAACTATCACCTGCAATGCCAGCATCCCTTACGTGTGCCAGTTTGAGTCCTGGCTGCTCCATTTCTTGACAAGCTCCCTGCTAATGTGCCTGGGAGAGCAGTGGAAGGTGGCCCAACTCCTTGGTCCCCCTGCACCCATGTGGGAGACCCAGATGGGAGTTCCAGACTCCTGACTTCAGCCAGGCCCAGCCTCAGCTTTAGCAGCCATTTGGGGAGTGAACCAGTGGATGGAGGATGTCTTTGTATAACTCTGCCTTTCAAATAAATAACTCTTAAAAAAAAAAATCCAGAATGTAATTGCTTTGCAGCCTCACTCCTGGCCATGGTCCAAACTACCCTTGCCTCAATTGTTGAAATATTTTTCTGTTTCTTCTCTGTCCTCTTAAAATCTATTGAACATAGTGGTCAAAATGATCCTTTAAAATGAAACGTAGATTCTGTCCCTCTGCCCCAAACTCTATGGCTTCCATTGCCACTTAGTATAAAAGTCAGAGTCCTTAGGACCTTCAAAACCTTGTGTGATCTGGGCATGCCTCTAATCTCTAATCTTATGGTTGGTTATTTTCTCCCTAGCTTACTCTGAGCCAGTGGTTTTTTGTTGCCTTTGAAAAGATACTCAATTCTGCTTGCTCCCTCCCTCCCTCCCTCCCTCCCCCCCCTCCCTCCCTCCCTCCCTGTCTCTCTGCCTCTGTCTGTCTCTCTCATCAAATACATGAGCTCATGAGATGTCAGAGGCAGGACTCTGCATCTAGAAATGTGCTACCAATTGGATATCTAAGTGAACAAGGTCTAGGACAGAACCATAACATAACAGGCTCTCAGAAGATGATTACTGAGTTTAAGACAAAAAAGGAGCTTTCAATTCTGTAACTCATAATTTGTAAGACTATAAAGAGGCCGGCGCCACGGCTCAATAGGCTAATCCTCCGCCTAGCGGCACCGGCACACCGGGTTCTAGTCCCGGTCGGGGCGCTGGATTCTGTCCCGGTTGCCCCTCTTCCAGGCCAGCTCTCTGCTGTGGCCAGGGAGTGCAGTGGAGGATGGCCCAAGTGCTTGGGCCCTGAACCCCATGGGAGACCAGGAGAAGCACCTGGCTCCTGGCTCCTGCCTTTGGATAGGCGCGGTGCGCCGGCCACGGCGGCCATTGGAGGGTGAACCAACGGCAAAAGGAAGACCTTTCTCTCTCTCTCTCTCTCTCTCACTCACTGTCCACTCTGCCTGTAAAAAGAAAAAAAAAAAAAACTATAAAGAAGTAGCAGTTAAGCTATTTCTAGTATCAGTTTAGGGGGAAAAAAGTTATCTACAGAGTTACACAAGAAGGGCAGCACATGGTGGCCCTGAATAGACTCTAATGAGTGACCCCAAAACACAGATCTTTGCCAATGCTTATGTCGGCTCAGTGGAGTGCTTCTAATAGGCAGGCCACACAATAGCCTAAGAAGAAGTCGTCTCTCAGAGATCATTTGTATTTTTAGAATTATCCTCCTCCCCGACCAGGAAAAGCACCTGGCTCCTGGCTCCTGCCATCGGATCGGTGCGGTGCGCCGGCCGCAGCGCGCCGGCCGCGGCGGCCATTGGAGGGTGAACCAACGGCAAAAGGAAGACCTTTCTCTCTGTCTCTCTCTCTCACTGTCCACTCTGCCTGTCAAAAAAAAAAAAAAAAAAGAATTATCCTCCTCCCCCAACTAAGGAGGCAGCTCCTTCAAAAAGCAGTTTTATTAATCTCTCTCTGGGCTCTCCTTAAGGAGCACACTGTAAAAGGGGCTCGATAAAGTCTGCTGGTTGAATTACATACAGTGTCTTGGGCTGCGCTTGAACATTTCTTGTACTCCTTGGGTTCATGCCCACTGTACATACTCTCATGCAATGTAGGGATTTGGTTTCCTCTTTTCCTCTCCCCAGGTTAAAGAACATATGACATAATGGGGTGCCATGGAGGATAAAAAAACTCAACTGTGGTCAGTCAGTCACAGTTACAGTTAGTAATGTGCATCTTCAGTTTATAGTTTCAGCCACTAGGAGTGATGACTCTTATAACAAAATAACAAACTTTATTTTGGTTGATGAAAGAGTACTGAGGAGATTTTTAAAAGATGATATAAGATGGCGTTTAACTGGTTAAGTTGCCTGTGTCCCTTATCCAAGTGCCTAGGTTTTATTCCCAGTCATGGCTACTGGCTTGAGCTTCCCACTAATACAAGACCCTGGGAAGCAGCAGTGATGGTTCAAGTAACTAGGTTCCTACCACTCATGTGAGAGACGCAGGATTGCATTCCTGGATCCTGAGCTGCAGCCATTTGGGGCATGACACAGTAGATGAAGCTTTCTCTCACTGTCTCTGCATTTAAAAAAAAAAAAAAAAGATATACAAGAAAAATGGCAAAGACCACTTGACACCCACATATCATTCTCGTGTGCCTGGGTTCCTGGGTACTCTACATTTCCAATTCAGCTCCCTGAGGATGTGCCTGGGAAGGCAGCAGGTGATGGCACAAGTACGTGGGTTCCCGCCACTAATGTGGGAGATCCTGATGCAGATACTGGCTTCAGTGTGGCATAGCCCAGCCTCTGCTGTTGCAGGTTTTTGAGGACTGTACCATTAGATAAAAATCTCTCTCTCTGATCTTCTCTGTCACTATTTCAAATAAATAAATCTTTTAAAAAGTTGGGGAGGGCAAGTGATTCAATAGCCAAATAAATATGGGCAGTGCTGGATTAATGTTACCACTATTCTTTAGTGAAGTTTGTCTCAGACATACTAGGCCAGTGTGATTTGTTATAAATCTTCAAGACAAAGTATATAGCATTTTCCAGATTTTGTTATGTTGTTTCTGAGAATCATTGTCTAGTTTTTTACAAAAGAGAATTTTGAGAAACTATAGTGTAAGATATGAATTCTGGTAAAAATTTTATAAGAAGCATTCTACTGCCTTTCTGGAGTCTATTATGAGAAAACAACTTTAGCAACCAATAAATGATTACTGAATATTAATAATATTTTGGTTTTTAACCCTAGACTTGGAATGGAAAATTATCTATGTGGGCTCTGCAGAAAGTGAAGAATATGATCAAGTTTTAGACTCTGTTTTAGTGGGCCCTGTTCCTGCAGGAAGGCATATGTTTGTATTTCAGGTAAGATTAATCTTGGTAAATATATTTTTAAATAGACTGTATAGTCTTATTGGAGTATTGGAATCCTGCTCCTTTCCTTTTGCGTTAATTCACTCTGCTTCTGTTGCATTCACTTAAGTCTGCTTCCGTCCTGGTTCGGTCACTGTAGGGACTGTACCTCTTGGTTTTATATACCGAGAAATGCTCATGTAATTACTTACTTCAGGGAGATGCACAGCATACAGTAAGCCTTAGAAGTGTCATTTATACCTGGTAGTTAAGTTGGGGCTCTTCCATGACTAGTCCCTTGGTATGAAACTTTTCAAGATGGCTACTGAACAGCACAAAACATGGATGCAAAATGCATATAACTAACTATGCCAGTAGTAATGGTAACCACACCAGTTAGGAATATGCATCATTAGGTTATGGTTTCAACCAGTAGGAGTGATGATAATATAACAAAACAGCAGCTTTATTTTGACATACTCAGTAATTAAGCTATATTAACAGTTATGTTAGTAGATAGAAATGTTTAATCTTGGATCATTAAAGTCCAATGCTTTACTAAAGCATCTTATCTACCACTTCATAGAGGCATGCTACTACAAATCCACTACCCCACTATCTGTTTGTTTGAGGAAAAATGCTAAGATAATTTATGTTCTCAGACACCACTGATAGTGATTTTTCTTCTCTGCATTTGAGAGTATTTCTTTTAATCTGTGTTAAATTGCTGCTTAAAACTATTCAGTCATTTCTCAATTATTCATGCTTATTAGAGGGAGATATTTGTAATAGTTCAAATAGTAAACAGCCATAGGTTTAAAAGAAAAAAAGGTTTAATTTTTTGTTGCAAATAAGTGATAGTTAGAAAATTAATGAAAAATGCATACTGTAAAACTGTTGCATTGATATCAAAAACTCTTGCACCAAAAAAACTTTTAATTCCAGTTTTCCATAACCTTTTGGAAATACTCTCAAATTTCTGGCCAGTCCCATCAGTTAAATCGAATCCACTGAAAAGACTTAAACCAGAAAGAAAAATCTAATACTTTTTATCCCTGAACTCCCTGTTTTTTCACTTCACAGTTGGGCCCAATTTAAGTGAATCCTGTTAATCAAATTATCCCATGAGAAATGGTCAAAGAATCACTGTAACACAAGCCATCTGTAAAGCTGCTACCTTTCCTCTCCTTTCCCTAACAGAATTCAAAATCTTGATCTCCTGACATTTGTGCTTTTTATTGAATAAAGCAATAAATAACATCTAAACAGTTTTCAGAAGCTCAAATATAGTAATTAAGAGGCTCAAGTACATCAGTTAAAAAATACTGTTAATCTGAATTAGGTACAGACATAACTTTGTGAAAGATGTGGTAATGGGGAACACTCTGTTCTAGAGAAGGAAGTGCTGTAGGTACAGACCTTGATAAATCCTGGTGCCTCTGTTTATTACCCATGTGTGACTTTGGACAACTTCCCTAACCTTCCTTAGTCATCTTGTCATCTTTAACATGTGGAAAATAATTTTACCTCAAAGTTCATGGAAAGGGGCCAGTGCTGTGGCACAGAAGGTTAAGTCTCTACCTGTATTACCAGCATGCCATATGGGCACTGATTTGAGTGCAGGCTGCTTTGCTTCTGATCCAGCTCCCTATGCGCCTGGGAAGGCAGCAGAAAATGGCCCAAGTGCTTGGGCCTTGGCACCCATGGGAGCCCCGGAAGAAGCTCCTGCTTCCCAGCTTCAGCCTGCCCCAGCCCCAGCCAGTGCAGCCATTTGGGGAATGAACCAGCAGCTGGAAGCTTTTCTGTTTCTCTTTCCTTCTCTCTCTGTATCTTTGCCTTTCAAATCTTAAAAAAATATATATATATATATACTACATTTAAAAATTCATGAAATATTAGAATTGTTTATTTTGGTGCAAACATTTTTGAAAGCCAAAGTTTTTCATAATATGCATTTTTCACAAACTTTTTAAAGACCAGTCATAGTACCCTATTTCTATTAATAGAACTAAATTTTCATTCTTTTAGCTTCATGTACACACGCAGGATTTTCTTCAACCCATAAACCTGGGGCTTATATTTTATTGATGATGATTCATCATGTAGTACAAGAAACTTGGGTTGATGTGTAGTGAGAAACCTTTTTCATGCTACCAATAAAAACTTAGAAATGCCTTGTTTTTTTAAATAAATCATTAGAAATTGTCTTTTTGTATTTGCATTGTTAGGACCACTCCTAAGCTTTTGGCTTAGAGTGGTATAGGAAAAAAAAATTCAAAAATACTTCCTTCTAGTGATTTTCAAGTAGCTAACCTTGTTATAAGTGTACATGTTGCCAAAAAGGACGATTTAGGTAATTTAGGCCACATGTTCACCTGTGCATTTTAAAAAATTCATCACTGTCAACACAGAGAGACTGAAGTACAATTTTTTTTTTTTTTTTTTTTTAAGATTTATTTATTTATTTGAAAGGCAGAGTTACAGAGAGAGGTCTTTCATCTGCTGGGTAATTCCCCAGATGGCCTCAACTGCTGGAGCTGCGCCGATCCGAAGCCAGAAGCCAGGAGATTCTTCTGGGTCTCCTGCACAAGTGCAGGGGCCCAAGGACTTGGGCCATCTTCTACCGCTTTTCCAGGCCATAGCAGAGAGCTGGATCGGAAGTGGAGCAGCCAGGACTAGAACCGTGCCCATATGGGATGCCAGTACTGCAGGCAGAGGCTTTACCCGCTATGCCACAGCACTAGCCCCCAGTTTATGCTTTGTGTTTTAAGCACATTGACATAATATTTTTCTAGTCTGCCATGATTCTGCATCTCAGAAAATAGATGCCTTTCTTGTGAATGGGTCCAGAGGTAGCAAGAAGATGTCTAGATATCAGCCTAGTATTGTTGGTTGCAGTCAGCTATCTCTATTCATTACTTCTGTATCCTCAATGAGCTATCCAGCTTGCAGGTCTCTCTACTCATATTTGCTCAAGCTGAATCCTTTGGCAAACAATTTCAAAAACACAAACATGTCTAAGCAATTTGCTGAAGGTATGGGTAGCAATATGGAGGACAGCATTACTGAACTATCTCAACCCACTTCCAGATACTTCTGTGGGGCAGGAATGGTGCTTGGGATGCTGAAGATTCTCCAAGATAGGCTCTTTCCAAAGAGATCATAAATTTCTACAAGATAGAACCGAGCAATGAATGAATTTCAAAGTAGTAAGTGCTTGTGGTTGTGCTCTACATGAGACCATACAGATGAGTTGCATGGGACTCCTGCCCTGCAGAAAGCTTAGAGCCTAACAGGGAAGACTGAAGAATATATTTAGATTGTTGGTCACACATTAGTAGAGGTTTGTGTCAAGCAATGTAAGTGCATAAAAAGGGAAGCCACTGAATCCACCTTCTGACTGGCACAGGGCTTCACTGAGAAGGATTCATTTGTTCTAAGTGTCAAAAGGTCCTTAAAGAAAGGATCTTTCGAGTCAAAGGAACAGGGAACGTATGTGTGAGGTACAGAAGTGAGAAAGATTATCACATTTTAAAGAGCCTAGGTAATTCATGTATCTAAGACATGACTGGAGATGTTAGTTGGAGACAAACTGAAGGGTCTTATAAATGAAATTCAAGAAGTGAGATTTTACCCCTTAGAAATGAAAATCATCATTTGAGGTTTTAAAACCAGGCTAAGAGAGAGGAATAAGATCTGTGTTTAGGTAGCTAATGTTGGTAGCAGTGTAACCAGTACTTTACTGGGGAGACCAGTTAGAAAGTTAAACAGTATTTCAGAAAGAGATGAAGACATGAAGTTGGCCTTTAGAATTAAGAACTGGTGAGAATGACTAGATGTAGGACACAGGTTCCTGGTGGCCTAGCAGCAGTAAGCTAGCTGACTGGGACTTCATTCACTTACTACCCTGGATGTTCGCCTTAGATCGAGGTTGGATGCCTCAGTCTGTGGCTCCTTACATCCATTCGTCTCCTTATTGTTTGGTGTGCTACTAGGGACATGGCCTTTAGCATCCCTAGCCTCCTCTAGCTGTCTAGCTTCCCTTCTGCATTCCTCAAGGTTCAACAGGATTCAAAAACAAATGTCTTTGATGACATCTGCCTAAAATAATCTTTACTTCCTTTGGATTTTCATAATATGAATTTTAAACAGCACACTAAATCTTAGTGTCCAGTAAAATGGCTTTTCACAACAGAGGATTATTCATGTGTTTTGTGCAGGGGCCAGTGCTGTGGTGTAGTAGGCTAAGCCTCTGCCTGTGGTGCCAGCATCCCATGTGGGCGCCAGTTTGTGTCCCAGCTGCTCCTCTTCCAATCCAGTTCTTGGTATGATCTAGGAAAGTAGCAGAAGATGGTCCAAGTGCTTGGGCTCCTGCACCTGTTTGGGAGACCCAGAAGTTCCTGGCTCTTGGCTTCGGATCAGCCCAGCTCTGGCCATTGCAGCCATTTGGGGAGTGAACCAGCGGATGAAGACTTACTTTCTCTCTCTCTCTCTCTCTCCCTCCCTCCTACCTCCCTCCCTCTCTCTCTCCCCTTTGTAACACTGCCTCTCAAATAAATAAAATCTTTTTAAAAAGAAAAACAAAAATCTGCTGTGTAGCTATTTGTGTTCAGTTTTATACTAAATTACTATTAGAATATTTGTGAGAGGTGGTTGTATAGGTACGAGAATATAAGTGTCCTGGGGAGAAAAGGAAAACTGGTATAAAAAACATTTGTTGCCAACTGGTTGTGTGGAAATAATTTAGTATTTACTAATTTAGGTCTGAAAATTATAACTGGAAAAAGTTAAAACCAATAGCACTATTGATTAAATTGTTTAAGTATTTTATAAAAAGTTATAATGAATTTGCATAATTCCTCATGAACCAACACACACAGTAACCAGAATTATTTCCCTCTGGAAGTTTAATGAAGCTACTTGAGGATACTGTGGAGAAACATGAGCTATATATCTACCTTTAGGCCAATCCCAAATGTAAGCATTTGTCTTCCCAATGTGATTTCCAAGTTTTTCTTGTTCCATGTTCAACTGAAAGTGCTCAGGGTAACTACAACTCCAATCTCGCCTGCCATTAACAGCCTTTTGTGTATGTTTCTTTTAAATTATTCCAGGCAGATGCACCTAATCCAGGACTCATTCCAGATGCTGATGCAGTAGGCGTAACAGTTGTGCTAATTACTTGTACCTATCGAGGTCAAGAATTTATTAGAGTTGGCTACTATGTAAATAATGAATATACTGAGACAGAATTAAGGGAAAATCCGCCAGTAAAACCAGACTTTTCTAAGGTAATGTCTTACTATTCCTTTTTAATTACTGTTACTATACAATTTTTTAGGCAGTTTGAGACAAAGTAAATTTGATGTCTTTGGGCCAGCTGGGCAAACTAATCATTGTTCCCTTACCATGGGTGACCTCAAACCCTTTCTCTATGCAAGTCATTAAGTATCTCTGATAAGAAATGGGCACTTGTTTACTGCTTCTTATATGGCATTTCCCATAGATCATGTTCACTTCAGCTTTTATGACATGGAAGTCTGTGTTTGTGTCTGCTTTTCATATAAACAGTTATCTATGCTTATATCAAAGTACCTATATGCTTTAGTTTTATTCTGTAGGAACAGCAGATAAAGTAAAGGTCTTAAATATTTCAGGTGATAGCAAATAGCTTAAACACTGAGAAGCTGAAATCTGTGATTCATTATTCTCAAGGATACTTAGTACCTTTATGGTTTTTCATTGGGAACTGTAACAGTTTACTAACTGGTGATTTTGAGAGGGTGCAAATCAAGTGAAGTTGAATAGGGCCCTCTGTCTGCCAGGCAATACAAGGAAAGTCACATGGCAGTAGAATAAAGTTCAACTTTCTGGTAATAAGGCTAGAATGTTTTTCATCCTGGCCAATCCTTTCATAGATCAAATTTATTGGTTATCTGTTTGGTAACTTGTACAACAGAAAAGAGAAGAAACTAGACTATTGTTTCCAAAAATGAACCATAATATTTAAAAGGTAGGAAATCACTAATAGCAAGAAGATGTATTTGGGAGAAATTTTCTTTCCCTTCTTAGGAAATAGAAGTACAAGAGTAGAAGAATAGATATTTCATAGTATAGTAAAAGATCTGAATGAATTCCCTCAGATTCTCCATATCTTGTTCCTATTAAGCCAAAATAATTGCTATGGTCCTAGTCCTTGTTTATTAGTTATGCTAAAGTGCTTTATTTGTCCTATACTTCTGTATATGAACGTAACCCTTCAGGAGTGCTAACATAAAGGACCCATTTCTTTAAGTATCTATTTGCATAGGGTGATTAAACTTTGGTAATGTTTACCATTTATATATTTCCTTCTTCTAGCTTCAAAGGAACATTTTGGCATCTAATCCCAGGGTCACAAGATTCCACATTAATTGGGAAGACAACACAGAAAAACTGGAAGATGCAGAGAGCAGTAATCCAAATCTACAGTCACTTCTGTCAACAGATGCATTACCTTCTGCCTCAAAGGGATGGTCCACGTCAGAAAACTCACTAAATGTCATGTTAGAATCCCACATGGACTGCATGTGACCACCTGCCATCCCTTTAGTACAAATTAAGCTATTAAAAATACACAGAACTATTTCCCTGAAATTCCGTAAGTACATAGTCAAGACAAAATGTGAAGAATTTGTTTAAAAACATCCTGTAGAAAGTTTATAAGAAAACCAGTATTTGAGCAAATTGTGGAATATAAATACAACTATTTTTAAGTAATTTTTTCTCTAATGTGTTATTTTATTTGTTCTGAAACTAATTTGATTAAAGCATATATATTATTTTTCTTCTCCTTTATATGTAATTAAAGCACTTATAAAGAAAAATATAAATCCTTAGACCAGGTTGTGAAGATGTCTTAGCCTCTCGGACAGTAATCTTTGGAACATTATTTTTTCTGGCCTTTGAAAAAAGAAAGTTCACTTCAACTAAGATGTTTCTTCCTGTTAAAACATAAAGTGTGGTTTTAATTTAAGGGGAAACTTTCCATTCCTTTTTGGCATGACTTTAAAAGGGGGATTGAAATGAATTATATGCTACCAAGGACTTTAGGATCTGTCCTTTTCAGGCCACCCTGAAGCCTTTTATGGTTACTATTACAATTAATGTAATGTGGGGCAGCATTTGCTTTAGTTTCTAAGATAACGAATGTACCTACATGTTTATAAAGTTCTTTGGGCTATGGTGTTTGTTTTTATAATGGTTATACAAAATTAAGACATCAGAGCACTTCTTGAATTGCTCATCATTACTGCCCAGTGAATTCAGCAAGTCAAGAACAAATACTTCCTAAGTTTAAGGATACAAGATTTAATGGCTCAAATCTGCTCATTAGATTTATAAAAATAGTGAGAACTTTTAAAAACTCGTAGTCATCTATTGTTGGCAGTACTTAAAAAAAAGTAGACTTAGAAAAGTATTTTAGCTTTATCAAAATATATAATTTACTGCTTTGGAAATACTACCTTGTCCCATATCCTCTTACAGTCATGAAGAATAAGATCAGATATTATGCATGGTGGACATATTCTAGGTAGCTTTGCCAGATTACAACTTGTTGAAAAGCAGTCTTGGAAAGGAATTCATAAACCAGATGGGCCAAAAGTTTTGTTTTCTTTGAGAGTTAGGTCCTTCTTCAGAAATTCTTTATGCTCCATTAAAGTAAGGGTAGAATATTATTTTTATTCTCGCTGCAAAGCACGACAGCCATATGATGCAGGTTATGCAGTGCCTTCATATCTAAAACTTTTATACTGCACTTTTAAAAGTTTATTTTCAGGAAAGGAAAGGGCATTTAAATATGGATTCTAGGTTGTAATAAGTGCTATAAAAGTGAATTTGTGAAGCAAAGTTTCGCTAAGTGTTAAATCTTGAAATTTAATACCAGATTATTAAAATATTGTCCATTAACTAGTTCATAGATTTTAAAAGTTAAAATACTTCTGACTGTTAAAAGTTTGAGAGTCTCATTTTTGTCTAATTGCAATTAAAAGAAAATGTTAAACAATAAAAATAAAATACTTTTCAAAAAAGCTCAGTGATTAATATAACAAGATGTACTTGTTAGAAATAAAGTATGTATAGCTAGATCACCAAATAAAGCAACTCACTACTGAGTTTTTATTCTAATTATGATCAGTGTCAGGTGACAAAGTGTTAGATTTTTATATCAATTTATAAATTTTCATTGAAGTTTGGGATTTAGAAACTATGATCTGTTATCTTAAATTTTATGGCTTCATGAATTTTTAAATACAAAAACTAAAACTGCAGCTCCAAGACTTCCTGTTTAGCCTCATTTATAGACACTATATACAAATAATAGCTAGAAGGTTTGAAGATATTTTCCCCTTCCTGATCACAGTAAATAGCTTATCCTGAGAATGTAAACATGAACAAATTATTTATGCCACTGAAAAGGTAAGTCAAGCAGGTTGGAGGGAACAAGGTTATCATTTGAGCTCAGCAACATCTAGGAAGTCTGAGGAAGCAAGTTTGTATTTGCCCATCATAGCATCATATAACCTTAGGCTTGTAGGTGGTTTTATTCACTAGTTTTAGGATTTGAGGTTTCTAGCAAACCTATGGCAGGAGTTTTGACAGGCAGAGTTAGACAGTGAGAGAGACAGACAGACAGAGAGAAAGGTTTTCCTTCTGTTGGTTCACCCCCAAAATGGCCGCTACAGATGGTGTGCTGCGGCCGGTGCGCTGCGTTGATCAGGAGCCAGGAGATTCCTCTGGTCTCCCATGGGGTACAGGGCCCAAGGACCTGGGCCATCCTCCACTGCACTCCCGGGCCACAGCAGAGGGCTGGACAGGAAGAGGAGCAACAGGGACAGAACCCGGGGTGCCGGTGCTGCAGGCGGAGGATTAGCCTAGTGAGCCGTGACGCTGGCCTCTTCTTTTTCCTTTTTTTTTTTAATGAGCCTATAATGCTAGGGTGTATTTTCATTAAAAATTACCAGAAACGTGTACCCATTAGTGTTTTATCCCCCTTAGTGTACCTTTACTATGTGCAGTATTCTGATTTTTACTGCATTTCATTTTCAAAGTACCAATTTGACTCACTGAATTGACTTTTATGACTCTAAAGGGTTGCAATACAAGTCTGGCCCTTTCAAAGTGAGAAGTAGCAGTATCTTTTCTGACTCTAAAATTTGTATTTCCTCTGTCTTTTCTCTCATATTTTTATCTTGGCATAAGAAAAGAAAGAAAAGTGCTAATATACTTTTACACTAGTTCATTAATACAGTGACAATAGACAGCCATTCATTTTAAAACTGCCTAAACAGTCTGAAATTACTAGTAGCCCATATGATAGCTTAGACTAGTTTCTTGACATTCCATATAGTAACTTGGGAAACATTCCATGTAATTACTTGGGAAACATCTTTGTTATTAGTAACACTTGAAAGAACTTTAGAACACTGAATCATAGATTTTAAAATGCACAGGAAGTGTTGTTTAAATATTCTTATCTACTTCCCTTACAGTATCCTGAAGCTCGTCCACTCCTCTCAGTTAACAAACCCTTTCTTGTCAATGCTTAATGTATTGTTCAGTTATATTTATATTTCAAAACCTGAAAGCTCCTTAACATCTAACCACATATTTAGATTCATTACTAGAGCATTTTCTGTTGTGTGATAAATACATGCTTATGAGAAATGTGAGCATAACCCATGGAAATTAAAAGCCCTTATATAGTAGCAAATAACATATAAATGGGTGAAACCAAGGAGCTATTTTTAGAACTACTACTAAGATCAATACTCTAAAACTACAAAATAACATCAGTACACATTTTTTAAAAATAACTTTTTCCTAAATCCCTGTCACTTTATAATCACATCTTGACGTTCTACTGCGAAGGCTTTTAAACAGCCATTGCAATGGATGAATGAGGCGCCAATTACTAAGACAAATTTCTACCTAAGAAATTCCAGTAGGAGCTGCTCTTGTGAATGAGGTACAAATATAAAAATGCCTTAAGCTCTACCCCATCTACTTTTGTAAAGTGAAATTTCCTCCTGTTTACTTTAGTGTTTGTTTTCTGGGTCTTTCTTCATAAAATACCGGATGACATGTTTATTTTCTTGCATGCACACATATGGAAGTACACACTAGAAAATGAGAAAATCAAACAGGATCATTCCAAACTAACATGCAATGATACATAAAGGTGGTACTTTAAAAAATATTTCTTAGAGACACAAAAGCCACAATACCTATTTCCTTCATTTTTGACAGTAACTTTCAAAATTATCCTATTATAGGTGATTTTTTTTTCCTTAAGAAGAAAACTACTGTGTTAGCTTCTGTAGTAATGTTAAAATAGTTGAAACTGTCATGGAAAATACCTGCACTAGTAGATCCGATTCCTGTGGTCAGCACAGATCTTGGTGTAATCTTTGCTGCGTATTTGAGGAATTGAGATTTCCCTGTCCCGGGATCCCCAACCAATAAAAGATGAGATTCACCTAGAATAAGAATAAGTAAATCTTTGACATTTTCAATTTCTATAAATGACCTGTGAATAAGGTATAATTAGAAAGAAAATAGTCCGCTTGGAATGCCAACACAATTTATTTTATATATAATATTTTTGCTATATAAAGTGGTTTGAGGAAGAATTTAATTAGAAAATCTTTAGAAATTAACTGTCATAAATACAATCTTTAATTGATTACTGCATGTGATATTTAAAATCTAAATTATAATAGGCTATATGTTATTTCCAGATGTTTAAGTCTGTGTTTAACATTTTAAAAATTTTGGCTTATAAAGTTCAATTTAATCTGTTTTTAAATTCCAAACTATAGTGATTAAAGTTTTCCATATAAATCATACAAGATTTTATTCTATTTTTATCTAAGCACTTAGAATTGTTAGGGGACCTTATTTTAAAAGTACTCTCAAATGAACATGAATATCCCATGGTATGTAGGTGCATTATCTTACTAATCAAACAAATCTCTTCAGTAATGCTCAAGTATTTTACAAATGTATCAATAGGAAACCCTTATTTGACCTGAATATTTAGCAGAGTACCCTGCAAACAGGTTACAAAACATAATACACACAAACTTAATACTTACTATTTTGAGTCCCTACCAACAGTTTGATTACAATAATGTCCTTTTTGTCTTTTGATTTAGGCTTTTGGTTATCATGGTCCACCTGAGGGCCATGATAAACCACCTTTATGCCAGATTCAAGTCAGTTAATTATGTTAGTTGCACATGAGCTTTCTCCCATCCAGACATAATTACACACTCAGAGTAATCCTTGCTCGAATGTGTGGCCGGTCCACAGTAGCAAGTCATGGCAGATGGCATACTGGCACATTTAAGCAGAAGGGAAATCAGCAGATGACTGGGAGCAGCAGTCACAGAAACATACCAACAATCACTGATAGGGAGCTGTGACTTGAAGACATTAAGCAGTACTTGCTATTCTATTCCTCTTCAGGACTGACTGGAGATCCAATGGAAAACATTTACAGTAATAGAAATGTAAAGATTTTCTTGCAGCACCCTTACTAGAACAGAAATACAAGGGGTTTTGAAAGAGCTCATGGAACATGAGTATTATGAAAAATCTATGTGTATATTTCAAAAATTTTTTGCACCACAATAAACATTTTAAATCCATTTTTTACTATTTGAATTATCTTGGCATGTACCCATTGAAGAACTTAAGATTCCATTGAGTCTTTCTGGAATTCTAGAAAGTAGCTTATAATATACAGATGCTGGACTAAGTAAGATATTTAGACACATGACAGCTTTAAAAATATTACATTTGGAAAATAAAATTCAGCAAGTAGTTTTTATCAAGAAAAAAAAATCTTGTTTCTGTATATTAACATTTCTCAAAATTATTTTTTCACTAACCTCTGACCCGTGTTCCTGTAGCATCAGTCCTTTGAATCCCACCAGCGAGGACCAGGGCCACGGCAAGCTTTACTAGATACATCCCAAACACCTGAGGGCACAAACTGGCCAGTATTTCATTCCTTCCTATGGAAAGCACAAAGATCAGAAGTTAACAATTTTTAAGAAATCTTTTCTGAAAGTGCCCTTTCTATTCTAACTGATCATTTTCCTATAAATATACCTTTTCTACCATCTGAAACAATCAAGAGGACAATTCCAAAAGACTAAATGGAATGAATAACTATTTTGGTTCTAAACGTGTTTTTTAAAATTTATTGATTTATTTGAAATTGGCAGAATTAGAGAGGTATCTCCAGTCTGTTCTTTCGTTCCTCAAATAGCCACAATGGCCAGGGCTGGGTTAGGGTGAAGGCAGGAGCCTGGAACTCTCTCAGGTCTCCTACCCACTGGAGTGATTTTACCACAATACACATAGAAAGTCTAGCAAGTATTATTTTAAGGATTAATTTTCCTCATAAGTAATAATGAGGGAGAAAAGGAGATTCCTTTATGTACCTTTTAAAGTATGGCTATCGAAATTTAAGAAGGTAGCATCCAGGGATAAAGATTTTTGGGGTCAGCATCATGGTGTAATGGGTAAAGTCACTGCCTGCAATGCTGGCATCCCATATGGGCAGCTGTTTGTGTCTAGCTGCTCCACTTATGATCCAGCTCCCTGATAACAGCCTGGGAAAAGCAAGGGAAGATGGCCCAAATGCCTGGGCCCCTGCTACCTATGTGGGAGACCTGGAAGAAGGTCCTGGCTCCTCGCTTTGGCCTGGTCCAGCCCTAGTGGTTGCAGCCATCTGGGGAGTAAACCAGCAGATGGAAGAAGGATCTCTCTCCATCTCTCTGTAACTTTTTCAAATAAATAAATAAATCTTTAAAAATAAAAAGCAGACTTTTCACCTCATGGCATTATTAACCAAATGATGTTTATTGGGCAGGCATTGTGGTACAGCGGATTAAACCACCACCTGCAACACTGGCATCCCATATGGGTGCCACCTGGAGTCTTGGCTGCTCCACTTCTGATCTAGCTCCCTGATAATTTGCCTGAGAAAGCAGTGGAAGATGGCTCAAGTACTTGGGCCCCTGCCCCCAGTGCCCTAAATAAAAGGAAGGAGGTGTTCAGTCTCAGAAAGGAGGAGTTAGATTGTAAGAGCAGGGACCTTTGTGAGCAGATGGAGCTCACAAAGAGTTTCTCCAAAAGTGGAAGGGAAGCAAAATCAATTTTCCCTTCCAGTCAGTTCAGCATTTGCTCTGAGCAGTTTGGTACATTTTTTCTTCTGGAATAAGTTACTGGAGTATAAAAGTCCGAAGAAGATCACAGCAAACTACAACCCTAGCAATCCAAGCTTCAGACTTGGAATTCTATTTGTATGTGTGTGTGTGTGTGTGTGTGTGTTTAAAATTTAAAGGGAACAGATTTCATTTATTTCACATATACAGTTTTAAGAGCATATGTGTTCTATATAGATGAGTACCACTGTTTTAAATTCTGTTTTAAGAAATACCAAAGCACCAAATCTGAGAATCTGCCTATCCCATCCATGAATAAAGTAGATACTTCATTTAGTCACCAGCCTAATCTACAAAATTCTACCCAGGCTTTCCACAATTTATGGCCCTATACATAAAAGCTGCTTTTTGTAAGGAATCAAAGTTGACTCGGTGGCAACTAAGCTATGGTGATGTGATTTGGGATGACAAAAATGGTGAAGAAAGAATAATTTAGGAACAAGAGAACAAGAAAGATTTAGTAAATCCAGGAAGTTCACTGTCAGAGGGAATCCCTTACTTTCCTGAAGTAGAAAGCCCAGAAGAAAAAAGGTCAAAGATCTTAAGCAGATAAGAACTGAGAGCAGGTAGGTAAATTCTGACCCAAATCTATAGAGATTAGACATACAAGGGAACAAGGAAAACTGACCGGAAGTTATGCACACCAAAATTTATTTAAAGAACTAGCTTTGTTGAGTGAAGATGGATTCAGTGACTGTTGTGCTGGTAGAAAGCATACCCCAATAAAAAAGCACAGGCTTTGGTGGCACATCTCTGTTCAAATCCCAGTGCTATCATTTACCAGCTGTTGGACCTTAGGCAAATTTCTTAAGCTCTCTGTCTTCATTTCCTTACTTGTACCATGGAGATAATAATGGTATTATATAGAACTGTTGAAGACTAAAAGAGTTAATAAGTTTACCGAAACAGTAGCTGGCACATAGGAGCTACTTAACTGTTAACTATTTTATTACCTAAATGAATATGCTTATTCTGATCATAATGTTCCTCACACTGTAGCCAGCATGAAAGAAATTCTATGAAGGACTGGGGTGCCAGAGAAAAGCAAAAGGGAAGGGTAATTATCCTATATTTGTTTTTTTAAGTTGAAAAAACTTGTTTGTCGGATCATGGCAGTCGAAGCTCCCATGACTGTTCATGGAAGAGAGTATATTAGGGTAAATGTCACCCCAGCCTCCAAATTTAAGATTCTGTACCATGTCAGTTATGTGGCTGTGGCCTAATTATCCCAACAAACAGAATCTCTTGGTATCTCTAAAGTATCTAAGCTATCCCAGAGTAGGTTCAGATGACCCAACAGATCCCATCTCCTACATCTGAATTTTTATTCAGAATCTAAGTACTAGAGTCAAGAGATCCCTTAGGTCACTGCAGATCAAAATAATATTCCCCAACTTACCCTAGTCAAATATCCACAATATCAGGTTTTAATGCATCAGCTTAACTTCTGAGAGGAGAAGTGAAGCAATCTCCACCTTTAGACTGGCAAAATGAAGATGGCTATAGGATACAGTTCCCTACCTTTACCTTTGTATACTTTGAAATAGTGAAATACAGCATACAAGTGGTGGTACAGAGAAACTAAGGGAGAATTCAATGGTACTGAAAAGAAAAATGAGGGTCAACACTGTGGCACAGCAGGTAAAACTGCTGCCTGTAAAAGTGAGGGTCAACACTGTGGCACAGCAGGTAAAACTGCTGCCTGTGATGCTGGCATCCCACATGGGTGCTGGGTTGAGGCCCACTGCTCCACTTCTGACCCAGTTCCCCACATATGGCCTGAGAAGAGCAGCAGAAGATGGCCTAAATGTTTGGGTTACTGCCACCCACATGGGAGACTTGGAAGAAGCTTCTAGCTTCTGGCTCCTGCCTTCAGCCTGGTCCAGCCCTGGCCATAGCAGCCATCTGGGGAGTGAACTAGTAGATGGAAGATTCTGTTGCTAGCTCTCTCTTTCTCTTGATCTCTCTTTCCATCGCTCCCTGTAACTCTTTCAAAACAATTAAATAAATCTTTAAAAAAGAAACAATGTTGCCTAATTTTCTTGCTACCTTCCTACTTATATTTCTTACAAGTTTATTCTTTCTTTTATCTAATAAGCTTTCTAATTAACTTACCAGCACAAAGTGCTTCTGAAGCTCTGGTTTGGATGGTATGATGGGTTTCCTTGAGTGTTACAAGGTAGAATTGAATGAATAAGGAATGACAGGGACTAGGAGTTAAACAGATTTTTATAAGGACCTGACTGTAAGAAACTACTTTCAGTTGAAAACCCCACTTGAAAATATATGTGATTCTTACTGTGCTTCTTTATTAAGCCTCAATGTAGAAAACTTTAGGTTCTTTGTATACTAGATTTTAAAAAGAAGACCAGTTAACTGCTATGCATGTGCTGCACACACGTACCCATTTATTTAAGCAAATTATTTTATGAAATAATATCTTTCTAGTTCAGCATATAATTTAAGTATAAAATCATCCATAAGATACTTTGATACTCAGCTCCAACTCCTATCTTAGTTTCCTGCTAATTCATACTCTGAGAGGCAGGAGCAATAGGTTCTTGCCATTCACCTAAAGACCTGGACTCAATTTCCAGTTCCCAGCTTCAGCCTGGCCCAGTCCCAGCCATTGTGGTTATCTGAGAAGTGAGCCTGTGGATGGGAGGTCTGTCTTAGTCTGCCTCTCAAAATAAATAAATAAATAAATATTTAAAAAGACTAACAGTAATGTTTACTAGAAATAGTCTATAACTGGCTTCAGTTTGTTTTTCTCAAAGGATACCTCCAAGGAAGAATGAAAACAAGCATTTGAAGATTTAATTGATGTTTTATACATTTGGGATTTTTCAATAAAAACCATTGCAAACCCAAAGCCTGAGATGTTTTATTCTAAGTAATTACATTTTATTGTCACCATCAAAATTTCTGCTGTGATGACACAGCTAATTCTCTGTATCTTCTGTCTCTGATCACTTCTTTCCTATTCTCTATTTTAACATCTACAGCTAAAATAGGTGAAACTGTCTTTAGTACTGAAAATACATCAGAAAAGGATTGACAGCTTTAACTGAGAGATTTCATCATAGGATGATTTTTGCCTTTTTAAAGAGGAACTGCATTTTAAATTGATAAAGAAGGTAGGAAACCTTGAAACTGTTTTGGCCATATAACAAGTATTTAAAATAACAGAAATGAAATATCTCCAGAAAGATCTCTAAGTAGAAAAAGACTATGCCAGGGTTGCGTGTTTGGCCTAGTGCTTAAGAACTGGCTAAGATACCCATGATCCACACTGGAGTATCTGGGTTCACTTCCCATCTGCAGCTCCTGACTTCATCTTTCTGCTAATGCAGACCCAGAAAGGCAGCAGTGACAGCTCAAGTAATTGAGTTCCCACCACTCATGTGAGATACCTGTTTTGAGTTCACAGCTCCTGGCTTCAGCTGTCTAGCCACTTCAGGCATTTGGGGGTATGCCAGTGAATGACAGCTTTCTCTTTATCTTCAAAGGAAGAATATAGTTAGAGGCACTGACTGACGCTACTCCCCTTTGTACACAGCCATTGAATTATATAGCATGCAAGGCCGATCCCAAATACATCATATCTAAAATGTAATGCCATTAAAACTATCAGCTTCATGCCTTTAATCACAAACCTGCAAAAGGATCACTCTTATAGTATTCCCAAAAATCTTCAAATTCTTTCCGAACCTCCTCATCCATGATAACCCCCGAGGACTGCTCATTATTTACTTGGACGTAATTGGCTTTCAAGACTATCTCCACTTCACAGCGCACATCTTGTTGAAAGGGCTTCCAACGTTGCATTACGACTCCATAAATAGTGAGGTCATCACCTGTGAAAAAGTACCAAGTGAGTACAGCAGTATCATCCTACATGCCAGGCAGAGACTTGAATGCATGAAAAGGAATGAGATAAACCACTCCGTTACTAGGGTTTAGAGAGCGTACACTCACCTGAAAACAAATTTAGGGGCAAAAGAATTTTTCTTTAGGCAGTGGTATCCATATAGTTAAAAGCTGAAACCAGCATTTTTCTTTTTTTAATCTGATTTTTGATAATCACATCAAATTACCTTTCGTTGGGAAAAGTTTACTTGTTGTTTATTCATCATTGTTACATTGGGTTAAATGTTCATCCTTTTAAGAGTCTAACCATTTAATTCTCATTTAGAGAAGAAATGTGGGAATTGCAGGCTAGACTATAATCATTTTGGTGTGGCGCCACGGCTCACTAGGCTAATCCTCCGCCTAGCGGCGCCGGCACACCGGGTTCTAGTCCCGGTCGGGGCGCCGGATTCTGTCCCGGTTGCCCCTCTTCCAGGCCAGCCCTCTGCTGTGGCCAGGGAGTGCAGTGGAGGATGGCCCAGGTGCTTGGGCCCTGCACCCACATGGGAGACCAGGAAAAGCACCTGGCTCCTGGCTCCCGCCATCGGATCAGCACGGTGTGCTGGCTGCAGCGCGCCGGCCGCGGCGGCCATTGGAGGGTGAACCAACGGCAAAGGAAGACCTTTCTCTCTCTCTCTCTCTCTCTCACTCTGCCTGTCAAAAAAAAAAAAAAAAAAAAAAAAAAAAAAAAAAAAAAAAAAAAAAGTGACTAGCATCCAGTTTCCAGTTTAAGGTTTTGTTTTGTTTTGTTTTGTTTTGTTTTAAGATTTATTTGTTTTATTTGAAAGAGTTACAGAGAGAAAGGAGAGAAAAAGAGAGGCCTTCCATCCACTGGTTCACTCTCCAAATGGTCCCAAATGGCCAGGACAAAGATTGGAACTTCATTTGGGTCTACCATATGGGTACAGAGGCCCAAACACTTGGATCATTCTCCATTGCTTTTCCCAGGCCGGTAGCAGGGAACCAGGTCAGAAGTGGAGCAGCTGGGATATGAACTGGTGCTCAAACCAGATGCTGGCACAGCAGGTGGAATCTTAACCTGCTACACCACAACACGGGCCCCTCCAGGACACCTTTCATGTATGATGTGAGTGCATGACCTTTATTCTACCTGTCAAACATATTCTCTTCCTGTTTTGAATAAGGAACTATTGATTCTAAGGAGCAGGCACAGAAGAAATCCATTTTTACTATAGGTGATGGCAACAAAATGGCCATATGGGATGCTAGCACTGCAGAAGGCAGCTTAACTTCCTGCGCCACAGCGCCAGCCCCTCAGTTTAAGTTTTGTACATGTACATGTTAATTTTTACTTACCACAATCTTTAATGTTTTACCAACTGCCTTTTTTTTTTTTTGGTCAACCAAAGAAAGAGCTAAGAAAGGAATGAATATCTTCTTTCATACATTTTTCTAAGAGGTCTTGGATAGTTTAGAGGCATATTCCCCAAGCACTGGCATCTGCTTATTATTATAATGCAATGCATCTATTAACAAGTTTGCATATCTAAGTGCTTGCCATTCAGTACTTTGGTACTAGAGAAAAGGGGCCTAAATCAGAAAAAACAAAACAAAACAAAAACACACCATAATCCTAGTCCTCTCAAACTGTCATCTTGAACACAGAATGTTGGATATACCCCAAACCCAATTTTGATTTATTATATATATATCTAAAGATTTTTTATTTGAAAGTCAGATTTACAGAGAGTGGGAGAAATAGAGATTGATCTCCCATCCACTGGTTTACTTCCCAGATGGCCGCAATGGCAAGGGCTGGGACAAGCTGAAGCCCAGAGCTTCTTCCAGGTCTCCCAAGTGGATGGCAGGGGCTCAAGTATTTGGGTAATCTTCCACTGCTTTTTCCAGGCTACTGGCAAGGAGCTGGATTGGCAGTGGAGCAATCGGGACACAAACTGGCACCCACAGGGATGCTGGCATTGCAGGCAATGGCTTTACCAGCTATGACACAATGTTGGCCCCCTGGTATTTATATTTTGCACAATAAACACTGTCTCAAAACTAACAGGCAATTCTTCATTTCCAAACCTTTATGCCAACTTTATGTTGTTTATTGATGCAAAATGCCTTTTACTCCCTGAATTCCAATATGTATATAAGTAATCTGCGAATTTTTTAAATTTCCTTAAGAAAAGTATTCCACAAATGCTAAATGTGTGGAACTGGTGGTGCCAATGCACAGAACAAAAGACCCATTTCCAGCTACAGGCAGCTTCATAGTAAATGTGACCAACACAGCAAATAGGGGCTTTATACATGTTTCCAGTATTTTTCTGAAACCACTGCTTGGATGGTTTTCAAACCAAATTAGAAATAATGATAATTTACTATACTGTCTGCCCACATCTTTTAGATAAAAATTATTGCGCAAGTTTATATATAAGAATTTATCAGAAACAGTTTTCTATTATGGTCATTCTAATGGATTTTATTTAGGTTGTTTCTACATAAGTTAAATGAGGAACTGAACATACAGCACCCAATATTTCTAATCTGACTTTAATTGGCAATGATTCTGTGGGAAATGTAGAGTACCACAGAGACAGGCCAAGAGGGCACACACTCATCACACAAGATTTAAATCCCAGTTCCGCTGCTCACTGCTTATGTCACCTAGCGGAAATTACCCAATTATCCTGAGCCTATTTATTGACCCACAAAAAATGGTAATAACTATATTTACATCACAGGACTATGGTGAGAATTTGGTCAGACACTGTATGTAAATTAATTCAACACTGAGAACATAGTAAGTACTCAAATATTAGCTATTATTAAACCAATTTAACATCACAATTCATTTAAAATCCTCTACTATGCATTTTTTTCATTTACTCAAATATTTATTGAACAGCAGATTCATATGATTATCAGAACAATTATGGGATACATAATAATCTCAGGCAGTAGTCATGTTAAACATACATATTTTTCTGCAGTAAATATATAAAAACTACTATTAACATTCTTACTTTTAAGCAAAACAATCTCTTTGTGACCCTCTATGTACTGCAGCATCTTAACTTCCACAGCCATCCCCAGTGAGACCCATTTCTGAACTCCTGCTGCACAGACAGGTATCAGTACATCACCTCCAATATTACTACTCCTCATATTTCAAACTGGTTCCTCACCAGCTGGTAAATTATAAAGGGAAAGAATGATACCATTTATGTCTTAAGATTCCCATAGAGGTTTGGAGCAATGGATATGTTTAAAAATAGCTGTTAACAGACTGCTTCATTATTAATGACATCCTTTATTATTAATAACATTCAAAAGAAAAATAGCTTACCATTTATTTTTCAGGGGCTGGCATTGTGGCATAGAGGGTTAAGTTGCTACCTGAAGTGCTGGTATCCCATATGGGTACCTGTTCAAGCCCTGACTGCTCTACTTCTGATCCCACAGTTAATGCACGTAGGAAAGCAGTGAAAGGTGTCCCAAGTGCTTGGGCCCTGCACCCATGTGGAACACCCAGAAGAAGCTCCTGGCTCCTGGTCTTGGCCAGGCCAGCTCTGGCCATTATGGCCATTTGGGGGGAGTGAACCAGCAGATGGAAGACTTCTCTTTCTCTCTGTATCTCCCTCTTTCTCGGAAACTCTACCTTTCAAATAACTAAATCTTTTTTTTTTTTTTAATTTATTTTTCAGTACAGAGTGAATTTAGTTTAGAATAATTGCATGAAACCATCTTTTTCTCTATCAAAGGATATTTTCATGTTCAAAATGAATGTGGCTCCTGTTGTGGTGTCGCCAGCACCATAGCAAAGAACAGTCACCTTCTTTCTTCTGGACACCAATAGGACTCTACTCTGTAGTAGAGTCATATCCTCTGATTCATTTTATATGCATATCCACTAAATCCTCTAAACTGTTTAAAAGTCTTGCTGTTATTCTACAATGCCCTGAAGAAAGCCCTGGATTAGAAGTCAGTGGATCTGGATTCATGTGCCAATTCTGCCACTTAACTAAGTGCCCTTGGGCAAGTCAAGTTCTTCATCTATAACACAAGCTCTAAGTTCCAGCTCAGCTCTCTTTCCTGTTGTCATCTCTCCCCTCCAGGCTACATCTCTATTCTTAAAGTAAGGAATCAAGCCTCTACAATCCTGTAACAATAACTTTCAGAAAATAAAAAGTGGCTTTTCCTAATTAGTATTTCAGAACCTCCCATACAAGCTAACAAAAGTTCTTTCTTACCAGATTTGCAACTGTCTACTAAGTCATCTTCCAGGATAACCTTCATAGATCTTGGAATACTTCCAACAGACAGCTTTTGAACCTAGCAAGGAAAAGAAAAGAGTATAATCAAAGACATACTAAGTATCTAAAAGCTTAGTACTTGAAATTATTTTTTCCATTTCTCTGGCATTACTATACACTTTAATAATGTGAAGATTTTTTTAAAATTTTATTTGACAGGTAAAGTTACAGAGAGAGAGAGAGACAGAGAGAAAGGTCTTCCTTCTGTTGGTTCACTCCCCAATTGGCTGCAACAGCCGGCGCTGCGCCGATCCAAAGCCAGGAGCCAAGTGCTTCTTCCTGGTCTCCCATGCGGGTGCAGGAGCCCAGCAGAGAGAAGGACTGGAAGAGGAGCAACCAGGACTAGAACCCAGCACCCATATGGGATGCTGGTGCCGCAGGCAGAGGATTAACCAAGTGAGCCACGGCACCGGCCCCAATAATGTGAAGATTTAAGGAAATGTTCTTGGGGGCCAGCACTGTGGTGCAACAGGCTAATGCCCTGGCCTGAAGTGCTGACATCCCATATGGGCACCAGTTTGAGACTTGACTGCTCCACTTCCGATCCAGCTCTCTGCTATGGCCTGGGAAAGCTGTAGAAGATGGATCAAGTCCTTGGGCCCCTGCACCCACGTGGGAGGCCCGGAAGAAGCTCCTGGCTCCAGATCGGCACAGCTCCGGCCGTTGCAGCTAATTGGGGAGTGAACCATCGGATGGAAGACCTCCCCCTATCTCCCTCCCTCCCTCTCTCTCTCTCTCTCTGCCTCTCCTCTCTCTGGGTAACTCTTACTTTCAAATAAATAAATAAATCTAAAAAAAAAAAAAAAAGGAAATGTTCTTGAAAATTGTACATATTATTTAAGAATTCATTAAAACTTGAGTAAAATAAAAGCACCATATGGAAAAATGTCTCCAAATATAATCCTTTGGGGATGTAGTTATGCTCTAACTACTAAACATAATGGCAAAGTTACTCACCTATAAAAAGAGAAGCATTTCTTTCCTGACCTCTTGTCTCACAACCTGGGACAAATCACCCAATCCCTCAGAAACAAAACCCTGTTGTTGCTTTTTCTCCATGCCGGCTGGTGCCTAGTAAAAGAAGTCTCCTTTTCTGGTTTGCATGTACCTTCATGGGGTTACATGATCATGTTCTGGCCAGTGAGATTTAAACAGGCATATAGAGATAACCACTTAAATGGAGACTTGGTGAGGTGGCTGGCACTTCCGCCTATCTCTTTTTCATATTCTCTCACTAGATCACAGATATGATGGAGCTGCAACCACTATCGTGGGCTGCAGACAACCATAAGCATAGAAGCCATACATTCAGGATGGTTTAACAGAAAGACAATGGAGTCCTTGACTCTGAGGGGCCTACATGCTAGTCTTGCACTACAGATCTCCTACTTATTTTAAATTAAGAGTAAACCTTAGGTCGGCGCTGTGGCTCAATAGGCTAATCCTCCACCTAGCGGCGCCAGCACACCGGGTTCTTGTCCCGGTCGGGGCGCCGGATTCTGTCCCGGTTGCCCCGCTTCCAGGCCAGCTCTCTGCTATGGCCCGGGAGTGCAGTGGAGGATGGCCCAAGTGCTTGGGCCCTGCACCCCATGGGAGACCAGCAGAAGCACCTGGCTCCTGGCTTTGGATCAGCGCGGTGTGCTGGCCGCAGCGCGCCAGCAGCAGCGGCCATTGGAGGGTGAACCAACGGCAAAGGAAGACCTTTCTCTCTGTCTCTTCTCTCACACTATACTCTGCCTGTCAAAAAAAAAAAAAGTAAACCTTTGTGTTTGAGCTGCAAGTTATGGGAAAATCGGGTTCATTCCCATTTGTTAAACAATGTTCATTACAACTGTTAACGACAGTTAATAATTTTCTTCCTATCCCTTAGTTAAGAACAGCTAGTTTACACATTTTAACTATTCACTTCTTTAACATAATCAATTATTAAATCATTCCATACACAACCTCCTTGTCAGTGCTCTATCTAAAAAGGTGGCATCTAAGACTACAACCTGATACATGTGGGAACAACTTCAAGCTGGTCTCCTCCCAGGGGATTACACAAGTATATCTATATCCATGCTGAGTTTCCCCCTCCTAACAATTTGCTCATAGCTGGAAGCCACTTCTTCAATTCATTATTTTTCTCAGTTTATTTGATCGTTTACCTGTTCCTGAATTTTGATTTCCTGGTAATCTCTACACCTGGTTGGAGATGAAGACAAGCCTGAGAGGCAAGTAAACTTTGAGGAATCACAGCTCTCCAAGCTGGGACAGGAGGATGGTCGGCAGAAGGTATAATACTGCTCAAAGTCAGCACTGACTGCAAATACATGCTTGCATTTGTTACACATGTAATCCCGTTCAAACTCCAGCACCTTCACCAGACTTGTTCGAATCACGGTCCCAGTGACAGATAAAAAATGTCCCACATCCTTGGTTTTAGGGATATGCTCTCTCACCAGCTCAGGACAGACAGGCAAACCTGACAGAGAAAACAAACTGGCATCAAATTACCTATCAAGATTTAACTCCACAGAATATACTATACACATACATCCTAAGAGATAAAGTACAATTTTAGGATAAAACACACTTAGTGTTTGACTTTCATGAAAAACAAGTTCACTGACTAAATTAAAAAAATATTTCAAATAAGTATATGTGGTTTTTTAAGAGGACATATCTACATGCCATAATAACCAGAACTTTAAATGCAGATTACCAACGCTGGCACTGTGGCTAACAGGTCAAGCCACCGCCTGCAGCGCGAACATCCTATATGGGCCCTGGTTTGAATCCCAGCTGCTCCACTTCTGAACCAGTTCCCTGCGAATGTGCCTGGGAAAGTGGCAGAACATGGCCCAAATCCTTGGGCCACTGTACCCATGAAGGGGACACAGAAGAAGCTGTTGACTACTGGCTTTGGATCAGCCCAGCTTTGGCCATTGCAGACATTTGGGGAGTGAATAAACAGATGGAAGATTTCTCTCTCTCTCTGTTAACTCTGACTTTCAAATAAATAAATAAATCATAAAAAAAATTTTAAAAAAGACAGCCTACAGGACAGCAGTGCCATCTAGAGAAAATCCATTATTTGTATGATTGGTAAGCCATGGCAGGCACTGTGGTCTTGAAATAGGGCACAATCTCAAGCCTAGGGGAAAAAAAAAAAAGCAGATTACCTCTGTTTTACTAGGATCTAAATGTGTTACACAAATTTAACCTCATTTAACAAAGAATATAGTGCTGTTTGCCACACATAAAACCAACAGATGATTCTTTTAGAAGTCTGCAAAAAACAGTGATAAAGAGAACGCAGCATAATGACCAGTTTCACATGGTGAGGTACTCACCTCTTTAAGTTAGGTTCAGAGTTTAATACATAAGTCTCAGAGTTTTCAAACTTTGAATTACTTAGAAGTTTTCCCATAGCATCACCTTATCCTTTAAAAACCTTGTTTCTCCTGCCACTTTATCAAACTCTTCTGAGTCCAATAGTCTCTTAGTGGAGTCTTTAAGTTCCCCTATACATAGAATCTTGTCATCTGCAAATAGGGATAATTTGATTTCCTCCTTTCCAATATGTATCCCCTTGATTTCTTCTTCTTGCATGATGGCTCTGGCTAAAATTGCCAGGACTATATTGAATAGCAATGGTGAGAGTGCACATCCTTGTCTGGTTCCAATCTTAGTGGAAATCCTTCCAACTTTCCTTCATTCAGTAAGATGCTAGCTGTGGGTTTGTCATAAATTGCCTTGACTATGTAGAGGAATGTTCCTTAAGAGACTATTGAAACTCATAAGAGTTTGGTAAAGAGGTAGGAATAAAATTAACATACAAAAATTCATAGCCTTGTAAACGCAGTTGCCATGCCTGAAAAAAAACTTCTAAGATCAATTCCATTCACAATAGTTACAAAAAAAAATTAAATAACTTAGAATACATTTAACCCAGGAAGTGAAAGAGCTCTATGATGAAAACTACAAAACATTAAAGAAAGAAAGAAAAGACAAAAGAATGGAAAAATCTTCCATGTTCATGGACTCAAACAATTAATATTATCAAAATGTCCATACTAGCAAAAGCAATTTACAGATTCAACATAATCCTAATCAAAACACCAATGACATCCTTTACAGATCTAGAAAAAATTATGCTAAAATTCATATGGAAATACAAAAGACTCTGAATAGCTAAAGCAATCCTATACAACAAAAACAAAGCCAGAAGCATCACAATACCAGATTTCAATACCAGATTTCAAGACATGCTATTGGGCAGTTATGATCCAAACAGCCTAGTACTAGCACAGAAATAGACATGTAGATCAATGGAACAAAACAGAAACCCCAGAAATCAACCATTGCATCTATAATCAACTTATCTTAGACAATGGAACTAAAATCAATCCCTGCAGAAAGGTCAGTCTCTTCAACAAATGGTTTTGGGAAAATCAGATGTTTGTGTGCAGAAGTATGAAACAAGGCCCCTATCTTATACTTTATACAAAAATTAACTCAAAATGGATCATGGATCTAAATCTGTGACCTATCAAATTATTAGAGGAGAACATTGGGGGAACTCTGCAAGACACTGGCATAGGCAAAGACTTCTTGGAAGAGATCCCAGAAGCCCAGGCCATCAAAGCTAAAACAAATGGGATACATCAAGCTGAGAAGCTTCTGCCCTGCAAAGAAACACTCAGCAAAGTGAAGAGGCAACTGACAGAATGGGAGACAATATTTGCAAACTATACAACTGATAAAGGATTAATAGCCAGAATCTATAAAAAGAGCTCAAGAAACTCAATAACAACAAAACAGATAATCCAGTTAAGAAATGGGCAAATGACTTTAACATAATTTTTCAAAAGTGGAAATTCAAATGAAAAAATGCTCAGGATCACTAGCCAACAGGGAAAGACAAATCAAAACCACAATGAGGTTTTACCTCACCCCTGTTAGAATGGCTTTTATACACAAATCAACAAATAATAAATGCTGGCAAGGATGTGGGAGGAAAAACGTACCCTAATTCACTGTTGGTGGGAATGTAAACTAGTACAGCCATTGTGGAAGACAGTATGGAGATACCCCAGAAATCTGAAAATAGATATACCATATGACCCAGCCATGCCACTCTTGGGAATTTACTCAAGGGAAATGAAATCAGCATATGAAAAAGTTGTCTGTACTCCCATGTTTATTGCAGCTCAATTCACAATAGTTAAGGTATGGAACCAACTCAAATGTCCAACAACTGAAGAAGGGATAAAGAAATTATGGTATATATATATACATATACACACACACACACACACACACACACACACTGTGGAATACTATCCAGCCATAAAAAATAAAATATTGGCTTTTGCAACAAAATGGATACAACTGGAAACCATTATACTTAATGAGACAAAGTAGGCATCACCAACATTTGCCTCTATAATTCTTCTAGGCACAGACAGTGAAGGGAAAATCATGACTACACTTTTTAATACACTGGGTTTGCAAGACATTTGATTGACAACAGGGAAACTGGATACAGAGCTTAAGAGGCAGGCTCTGCCAAAAAAGAGGGGGTGGTGGTGACAGTGGTGGCACTTGCTGTTTAGTGGGCAACCCTAGGGCCTAGGGTGAGGAGGGAGGCTACCACATGATGAAGAAAATGCAGGATCAAGGAAGAGAAAATCATATCTGAATTGTGAGGGAGCAACACCTCAGCAAAGGAAGAGAACAGAGGATGTAGAGATGCCACAGCCAGCAAGAGAGGAAAAGGCAAGAGAGTGTTGTCACTGGGCAAGGCTGGAGGTTCGTAAAGCCTAACTAGACCTGAAAAGAAATCTGGGAAGAGAAATACTAAGAACTGAAACTGGCACTGGCACTGCAGTGTAGTAGAGATGAAAGAATAAAAAAGAACTGGTAATGGTGATGAAGGGATGTATTTTGCCAAAACGTCTAGTTATGAAAAGGAGAGTATATGGAAGCTAAAGGGGAACACAAGTTAAAAGTAGTCAGCGGGCTGGCGCTCTGGTGCAATAGGTTGTCTCTGCCTGCGGAACCAGAATCCCATATGAATGCCAGTTCATGTCCTGGCTGCTTGGCCTATGGCCTGGGAAAGCAGTGGAAGATGGCCCAAGTGCTTGGGCCCCTGTATCTGTGTGAGAAGCCTGGAAGAAGCTCCTGGCTCCTGATCAGCTTCTCTCTGGTCATTGTGGCCATTTGGGGATTGAACCAGAGGAGGGAAGACCTTTTTCTCTGTCTCTCCCTCTCTCTCTCTGTAGTTTTCTCCAAGAAATAAATAAAATCTTAAAAAAAATAGTGGTTATTTTCTTTTATAAATGAGAGAATCCTCAAAGAAGGACAAAAATCCAGATGTAAATCCCAGAAAGAAGTCCTGATCATCCTCTGCACCATCTCCACCTTCCCCAGTGTTTTTTCATGAATGGATGACTTAACAGCACTTGGTCTACCAAATTCTTTTTTTTTAAAGATTTATTTATTTATTTGAAAGTCAGAATCACACACAGAAAGAGGAGAGGCAGAGAGAGAGAGAGAGAGAGAGAGATATCTTCCATCCGATGGTTCATTCTCCAAATGGCCGCAACGACCGGAGCTGCGCCGATCCAAAGCCAGGAGCCAGGAGCTTCTTCTGGGTCTCCCACACGGGTGCAGGGGCTCAAGGACTTGGGCCATCTTCTACTACTTTGCCAGGCCATAGCAGAGAGCTGGATCGGAAGTGGAGCAGCTGGGACTAGAACTGGTGCCCATATGGGATGCTGGCGCTTCAGGCCAGGGCATTTACCCGCTGCACCACAGCGTCAGCCCCTGGTCTACCAAATTCTTAATCTGCTAACTTACCCGTCCTCACTGACCTCAGGATGTAAGTTAACATCCCATGTTAATCAAGGTTCTTGAAAACAGCTCATGGCTAGGCTTTTTAAGAAAGCACTGAACTCCTTGAAATTCAGATAAAATATATATTCAGACCCATACCTGTATTTCCTTAAGAGGGTACATAATTTTCTCAATCTGCAACTCATTCGTGCCAATTAAAATTTAAGTCTTCAGTCTCACAGTTCTTAGAAGGGAGATACATTTCAGGCACAGTCACTAATCTCACTGGTGCTTCTCTGTTTATATCATACTTAGCTGCCACTCTTGTCTCTAGTCTCAGAACAGATTCTTTTTTTTTCTTTAAAGATTTAATTTTGTTTACTTGAAAGGCAGTTACAGGGGCAGGCACTGTGGCATAGTGCGTAAAGCTGCCGCCTGCATCCCATATGGCCGCCGGTTCTAGTCCTGGCTGCTCCACTTCTGATCCAGCTCTCCACTATGGCCTGGGAAAGCAGTGGAAGATGGCCCAAGTCCTTGGGCCCCTGCACCTGTGTAGGAGACCCAGAAGAAGCTCCTGGCTCCTGGCTTCGGATCGGTGTGGCTCCAGCCACTGCCGCCACCTGGGAGTGAACCAGTGGACAGAAGAACTTTCTCTTTGTCTCTCCCTTTATCTGTGACACAGCCTCTCAAATAAATAAATCTTAAAAAAAAAAAAAAAGGAGTTACAAAGACAGAGAGGGAAAGACAGAGAGAGACAAAGCTTCTATCTGGTGGTTCACTCCCCAAATCACCACAACAGCAGGAGCTGGGTTGATCCGAAGACAGGAGCTTCTTCTGGGTCTTAGACATGAGCTCAGGGGCCCAAGCACTTTACTTTGGCCATCCTCCACTGCTTTTCCCTGCCACATAAGCAAGGAGCTGATCAGAACAGGGGCAGCCACAACTTGAACTGGTCCCCATATGGGATGCTGGTGCTACAAACAGTGGATTAACCCACTATGCCATAGCACCCCTCAGAACACATTCTACAAGGGCTCCTGCAAATGTGTAATGACACGACAGTGACATCCACAAACACTAACTGCCTAAACTACTTGGGGCTTACTCACATATGGCTTTGCATTGTTTATCCACATTACATCTGGATAAGGTACAGATCCTTTCTCCATGTCTGACTCCAATGCTTAGATAAGCACTTTTAGATAAGGAGAAAATTAAATGAGCAGGGAAAACAAGATTCCCTTTCTTCTCTAACATTACCTCTACCATATCTGGCCTCTAAATCCCCTGGTATAAAGCAAGATGCTTAAATTCTTCTGTGCATTTCCTGTGGTTGCTCATTTGTGAACCATTCCTACATACTCTACTTTGTTTGAGAACTCTGGCCACTTAGTCAGGAAGACTGCATTCAAGTGTTTTCTTCTGCATGAAAACTTCCCTAAGACAAGGCTAGCACACCCATACACAAATGGAACAGCAAAGCAAAAATAGTCAAAGGAATGCATAGTGATATAAATGTCTTTTGTATCTGAAAGAACCTTCTGCCCAAAGGGTAAAAGGTAGGTATTTCTGTCTTGATTCCACCATCTTCCTTTCCTTGCATATGATAACCAAGGCCTGTGCAAGCTGAGACATGACAAGTCTACACAAAACTATTTATTTTAACCAGCATAAGGAAATGTGCTAGAGAGCTAACACTTGGGAAGAAGGTAAATTGAGGAAAGCATGGCTCAGCTCTAAGTGTTCTAAGTGTGGCAAGGATGAGTGAATCTCTTCCTGCTTTTCCCAGCAAAGGCGCCATATCTAATCCAATTATAATTATTTCTACATAAAGAACAATGCAGGGGCGGGTGCTGTAGTACAGCAGGTAAGCTACTAGTTGGAACACCATGCCATCCTGGAGTACCTGGTGGCAATAGAGTCCCACCGCCATTTCCAATCCAGTTTCCTGCTAATGTGCACCCTAGAAGGCACCAAGTAATGGCTCAAATATTTGGGTCCATGCTACTCACATGGGGGACCTGGATGGAGTTCCTGGCTCCTGATTTCCACCTGACTCAGCCCCAGGTGTTTCAGGTATTTGGGGAGTGAACCACCTGATAGAAGAGCTCTTTCTCATCCTTCTGTCACTCTGCATTCCAAATAAACAAATAAATAGAGAGAGAGAGAGAGAACTATGCAAACAATCATAACCAATTTTTCTAAGGAAATTAGCTTTTGGGCCAGCGCTGCAGCTCACTAGCCTCATCCTCCGCCTGCAGCACCGACACCCCGGGTTCTAGTCCCAGTTGGGGCTCTGGTTCTGTCCTGGTTGTTCCTCTTCCTGTCCAGTTCTCTGCTGTGGCCCGGGAGTGCAGTGGAGGATGGCCCAAGTGCTTGGGCCCTGCACCTGCATGGCAGACCAGGAGGAAGCACCTGGCTCCTGGCTTCAGATCGGTGCAGCGCCCCAGCAGTGGCGGCCATTTAGGGGGTGACCCAACAGAAGGAAGACCTTTCTCTCTGTCTCTCTCTCTAACTCTGCCTCTCAAAAAAAAGGAAATTAGCTTTTGTCTTCTACAGTTACTATTTAGAACAATGTGATATCTTTAATGTTCTTAAATTAGAAGAAGGAATAAATATCTTATTGATGCTTCCATATGGATGACTGTTTTCCCCCAGGATTTAACAAATCAGTTTAAAACATGACAGATGAAATGATTTTGTATATTAAAGTATACATATTGTAAGAAAAAGCAGTAAAGGGAGTATACTTCTGAATGTTCAGATTTTCACATTATAATGATTTTTAAATAAATTTAATATAAAGACAAGGATAAAGGCAATATAATGTTAAGCAAAACTGATAATACACAAATTAAAACTTTAGTTCTACTAGAAAATGTCTGAGAGAGCATTTTGGTAGTTCAATTTATCTTAGTAAATTGATGAATTTATTTTAGATTTAAAGAAAAATCAATTAACTTTAATCCTTCTTTAAGGATGATCTTAAGAGATATTATTATCTTTTTTTTTTTTTTTTTTTTTACAGGCAGAGTGGACAGTGAGAGAGACAGACAGAGAGAAAGGTCTTCCTTTACCGTTCGTTCACCCTCCAATGGCTGCTGCAGCCGGCGTGCTGCAGCAGGCGCACCACGCTGATCCGAAGCCAGGAGCCAGGTGCTTCCTACTGGTCTCCCATGCGGGTGCAGGGCCCCAGGACTTGGCCTTCCCGGGCCACAGCAGAGAGCTGGACTGGAAGAGGGGCAACCGGAACAGAATCCAGTGCCCCAACCAGGACTAGAACCCAGTGTGCTGGCACCGCTAGGCGGAGGATTAGCCTATTGATCCATGGTGCCGGCCAATATTATTATCTTAAGTATATTAGTAAAAATTAGATAATAGATATTATCTTAAGTCATAGATAATAATATTATCTTAATTAACAGATATCTGTATCTATTACGTATGTATATATGTGTTATATCTGTATCTATATGTATGCTCCTGCACCGTGCCAGTGAAGCATGAGAAGTACATCAGGAACTAAGCCACCATTAGTGCTGAACACAAAAACCTTTATCACTCTCTGATCCATGAACTGATGACAGAACCAAAAAGGCGGGGGGAGGGGGGCATTGTGTTACTGTGGCTTAGCTGCTGCTTCAGATGATGGCATCCCAAATAGCATCCCAAATCACATTGCCAATTCATGTCCTGGTTACTCCACTTCTGATCCACCTTCCTGCTAATGTATTTTGAAAGGCAGCAGAACACTGTCCAGGTTCTTAGGTTCCTGCCACTCATGTGGGCAACCAGGATGGAGGTACTGGCTTCCTGGTTCAGCCTGGCTGGAATCTGACTGTTGTGGCCATGTGGAGAATGAACCAGCAGATGGGAGATCTCTGTCTTCTCCCATCACTCTGCCTTTCAAACAAAGAAAAATAAATACAGCTTTAAAAAGAAAGAAAAAGAAGTTTGTGAAATATAGATATGCCCACATAAATTACTGCCAGTCCATGGTTCTCGGAGTGTAGTCTCTGGCCCAGCAGCATAAGTGTTACATGGCAGATACTGCAAATGCAAATTCTTGGTTCTCAGTCCTGATCTCCAGTTTAGAAACTCTGGAGATGGGCCCAGTGTTTTGCTTTTATTTTTGTTTAAAGTTTATTTTTAAAAATGTACTTACTTCCATTTCATCCACTGGTTTACTCCCCAAATGCCTGCAACAGCCAGGGCTAAGCCAGGCTGAAACCAGGAGCCAGCAACTCAATCCTGGTCTCCAAGGACCCAAGTACTTGAGCATCAAGTACAGGTTCTCAGGGTGAGCATCAGTGGAAGTGGAGTGGGTTGGAAGCAAAAGACCAGGACTAGAATCAGGTACTCCAACAGAGGATATGGACATTCCAAGTGGCATCTTAACCACTGGCCGCATACCCAGCTGCAATCAGTGTTTTAATAGGACTTCCAAGGGCTTCTGAGGCAACGTTTAAGAATCTCTACTTTAAATTACATGTGAATACTATTTTTCGTTCTCATTTACTTTGGGGCTAACCATGCATTTATACATCTTTGATCTAAACCACTGGGAATACCAAGTAAACTTTAGGCTAAAAAAAATTCTAAAATCCAAAGTAGTAAAGGTAGATGCAAGAATGAAATTCAATGCATTTCAGGAGTGGGGTGGGGGGGTTCTATTGTGTTCCTAAGACTGAATCACAAGGGCACCCCGGGTTTTAATGATTAAATGTATCATCTAGAGTCCAAGATGGGGACTTAACATACCTAAAATCAGACTCTTTCTATCTTCTGACCTTTTACAGATGTTCATTCTGCTTGGGACACTCCTATCCCTCTCTAGCCTTATTTTTAAATGGTTAGTTACTTATTTATATTTATTTGAATAGCAGAGGGAAAGGGACAGAGATGGAGAGACGGCAGACAGATGCTGTCCACCCACTGATTCACTCCTCCAATGCCCATAAAAGCCAAGGATAGGCCACGCTAAACCCAGGAGCCAGGAATTCCATCTGGTTCTCCCATGCATACAGCAGAGACACAAGTACTTGAAACATCACCTGCTGCCTCCCAGGGTGTACATAAACAGGAAGCTAGACTGGAAGTGAAGGTGGAAGCCCCAAGTGGTAGCTTAACCTGCTGTGCCACAATGCCTACCCCACACTTCTTCTAGAAACCTCAGGTGATCCCCTAGGTCAGGATACACTCCCTGTTCTATAAGATAATGCATACCCTCTACATAATTTGAAATTTTGTATCACATAAAAGCTGCCATTAAGCTCCTTTACAATTATGTTGAACATTTACATCTGTAGGCATACATATGCCATCAGGTAAATATTCATATAGTTCTTTCCCCTATAGCCTTGAGCTCCCTTGTTTACTTTTTGAAAATTTATATAAAGGGAACAAATTTCATATATACAGTTTCACCAACATAATACTTCCCACACAACTCTCCCTTCCATCCTCCCTCACTCCCACCCTCCTCCTTTTCTTATTTTGCTTTTAAGTTTTACAATGACATACTTTCAATTTATTTTATAATCACAATCTTAACCCTCCAGTAAATAAATAATTCAACAAGTATTAAGCAGAAAAAACACTGTTCCTCAAGAGTATAGGTAAGAGCTATAAACAATAATCAAATCTCCAAATGTCAATATCATTAATATACAGTTTTGGTACTCTGTATATTAGTTATCGCAAATCAAGGAAAACAAGATGGTTTCCAGTTGCATCCATTTTGTTGCGAAAGACAGAATTTCATTCTTTTTTATGACTGAGTAATAGTTCATCATGTATAGATACCACACTAGACCATATTCTTTTTGGTTTCCCAAGCTAATTTCTTTACATGTTATGTGTGTAGAGTAAATGTTACAAAAGTGCTAACAAAATTTGCAATTTGCTTCTTCAGAGAAGAACTGAAAAAATAGGCTAAACATACCTGAAAGCAATAGGCACACTTACAAAGATTTTGGTATTTAAGTTGAGCATGGACAGGTATCTAAATGATTTAAATATCATTCCAATAACACTAATTAAAGGCACATATTAGCAACAAACATTTCTGGAGCTGGTATCATGGTACAGTAGGTTAAGCTGCCTCCTGTAATGCCAGCATCCCATATTCTGAACTACTTTTCTGCTAATGCAACTGGGAAGGGAGTGGAAGATGGCCCAAGTGCCTAGGCCCCTGCCACCTATGTGGAGATCCAGATCAAGTTCTGGCTCCTGGATTTGGACTTGCCTAGCCCCAACTGTTGCAGGCACTTGGGGAGTAAACCAGTCGATGGAAAATCTCTCTGTGTCCTGTCCTAACTCTGCCTTTCAAATAAATAAACAAATAATTTATTTTCAAAGGAGCATTTCTTCTTGATCTGAGCAAGAGATTACCAAGTGCTCTGATGAACATCCTAGCCAATATAAATGCTGATATCACTCTTTATTTAAATCAAGTGTTCAGTCTCTTTGGAATCTTAACTTGCTTCCAAGGAGTTCCACTGTAGTAGCCTCTAATATTTTGGAATAATAGTGAGCATTCTTACTGATTATAAATCCTCATCCTTCTCAAATGTACTATAAAGTAAATATTTTTAAACAAAAGGATATGTGTTTTCCAACTTAATCACAGATTACCTTAAACATTCTGGAGTCTATTTTAATTTCACAAAATAACCAGATTGAGGCTATACCAGTTTTCATTGGTTTATAAAATAATGACATGCACTATGCCTTTCAAGAAATGATGTCCTTGCAGTGAACAAATTAAAATTGCCACATTGTGGTGTCACTTTTCCAAAAATTCTTTTTTTATTATTGCTTTTCAAAAAGATTTATTTATTCAAAAGAGCATCACTGAGAGAGAAAGAAATAGCTTCCATCCACAGGTTCACTCAACAAATGTCTGCAAAAGCCAAGACTGGGCAAAGCCAAAGTGAAGAGCCAGGAATTCCACCCTGGTCTTTCATGTTGGGGCAGAGGCCCAAGTACTTGGGTCATCTAATGCTGCTTTCCCATGCAGATTATCCAAAAGTCAGATCAGGAGTAGCCAGGACTCAGAAAGCACTGCAATGTGAGATGCCAGTATCCTAAGTGGCTACTTAACCTATTTTGCCAAATGCCAGCCCCCTTTACAAAAATTCCTTTAGGTTTATATTTATTTATTTGAAAAGCAGAGTTACAGAGTGAGAGAGGAAGAGACAGAGAGATTGTCCATCTACTGGCTCACTCCCCAAATGGCCACAACAAGCAGAGCTGGGCTAGACCCTAGGCAGGAGCCAGGAGCTTCTTCCAGGTCTCCCACATCAGTGCAGGGCCCCAAGGACTTGGGTCATCTTCCACTGCTTTCCCAGGTGCATCAGAAGGAAGCTGGATTGGAAGTGGAGCAGCCGGGACTTACTGGCGCCACATGGGATGCTGGTTTCTCAAGCAGCAGCTTTATCCGCCATGCCACAATGCTGGCCCCTCTAAAAAGTTCTTAGCTCTATCCACTCTCTTAAAAATCACTCTTGGAATAAAAAGTGTGGGGGCCGGTGCTTTGGCGTGGTGGGTAAAGCCTCCGCCTGCAGTGCTGGCATCCCATATGGGCACTGGTTTGAGACACAACTGCTCTATTTCCAATCCAGCTGTCTGCTATGGCCTGGGAAAGCAGAAGATGGCCCAAGTCCTTGGGCCCCTGCACCCACGAGAGAGACCAGGAAGAAGCTTCTGGCTCCTGGCTTCGGATCAGCATAGCTCCGGCCATTGTGGCCAATTGGGGAGTGAACCAGCAGATGGAATACCTCTCTCTCTCTCTCTCTCTCTCTCTGCCTCTCCTTCTCTCTGTAACTCTGACTTTCAAATAAATAAATAAATCTTTAAAAAAAAAATAGATAGTGTGGAGCAAGAAGCAAAGACTTAGAGGCAGCAATTTAAGGACCCAGCTTTGCCAATTTGCTGCTCCAGTGTAGTTTCTTAAAAATTAAGATGCTGAATCCATCATAAACTCAAAACAAATATACTGAGTGTCTGACATGTAGGGAGCACAACAATCTTGATATAAAAACAATTTCCTAAAATTGGTTTGAAATCAATGGGCAGGATCTCCTACTATTCTATTGATACTAGTCACAAAAGCTTCTAAAGCTGCTTTGGATAAGAATTTTATGTATACACACAAAAAATACTAGCAAAGAGACATGTAAATATGTTGCTGTCTCTACCCCTTCCCCCAACACTCATGTGGCATACTAGTACCCCAGGCCCAGAGAAGATAATCAAAAGACAGTAAGAAACCATCAACTATATAATAGATATATACCTTAAGCATAAATATCAAGTATTTGTGGTGCTTTGAATCCAGTATGTGTGACATTTTCTGAAAATCTTCCTATAAAACCACATAGCAGTGAACTCCTTATGTGATTTACCTGATATCCTGGCATGAAGATTCTGCTTCATGGAAGCACCCTCAGGCTGAGAAAGAGACTGCAAAATTGCCAAGGCAGACCTTCGGAGTGCATTATCAAAAACAGTTAGTACTTCATTGGGGAACACAGTGAAATAGTCCCCAATTTCCATGTTGGTCTCAAAAAGAGTCATGGCATTCACTACAACAGAATAATGAGCATCTTCATCGCTCTCCTTTAGGATGAGGAGAATATCATTCTTGTGGTGTTCTGAAACGTAGGACTCGAACACTTGACCAACCAGTGCAACTTGATCACTATTCATCCTGACTGTAGGCTACTAAAGAAAAAGAAAAGCTCATATTAGACCTTTGATATTCAAGATACACACACTTTAGCAAAGAAAGATCACTTGGTTATAAATCATCCTGGTTTTGGGTCACATAGTAACTACAATAGTAACAATTCATATATTAGTTAGACCTGAATTATCTGGTACAGTCATTTAGAAATAAGAAATTAAATCTAAATCAAAGAACCTTGTTGGCACCAATTACTGAAATTCAAACACTTCTATACCTTTTCTTTAAACCTTTCCCCCATTAACTTTATATTAACATATTACAGCTTACATAATACATGCAAAAAGGTCCTTGCTTTTGCTTGGGCTATACTCCATATACACACATTTGTTCTCAATTATAAAATCTTAAACACTGATTTTTCAACTGAAGCAACTACCAGAATTCTTTTTTCCTGCCAGGGCCTTTTGAATATTTATAAGATCATTCGTGGACCATACAGAATTATCAACTTAAAAATTACCCTCTATAGATTTACTGAATTTCAAGTCTGCCTGCAATTGCCTTGGCAGGGCCAGACCAAATGATTTTGCAGGCCTTATATGGCCCAAGGGCCAAATGTTCTCCACCTCTGCTTTATACACACATCCGTTCATGTGTATTGTGTTATGTAAACAGAACATATACTATTAATCAGATTGACAGCCAGTTCTAACTTGAACAATTTAACAGATTGGCTTTAGAAACGTATATTTGGAGATGAGTTTTTTCCTATTTTTCTCCCTAACCTAGCAAAATCACCTGCTTCAGCAAAAACCACTGTCAAGAGTGTAAAAAGCTAGGCAAACCAAGGAAAGAAGCATTAAGTCTTTGAATGACAACCAGGACTAAAATCATTTACAACATATACTATTACCTTACCTATTTCATCCCCCACTGGCAACCTTTAAAAGGATGTGTATCTGCAGATAAAAAGGGCCTACCTTCTTTCTTTTTTCATGTATACAGTCAGATCACAAATCACCTATGTTTAAACCCAATTAAAAGTCCATTTCCTAATATTTACTATATAGAAGGCACTCTCCCAGCAAATGATAAGGCACAGAAAAGGTACTTTATGTTCTCAGAGAATCAGGAGACAAATCAAATGCAACAGGGCTCTCTGTCAGTGGCAAACTGCAACATGAACAGGCACACACAGGAGAGGAAGATTAAGTTGGAATGAAGTGACAATCTCAGAGGTGGCAAGAGGCAGTTACAAATGAGCTGTCCAAATAAGAAACTTACTTGGTTTGGGAAAAAAGCAATTACAAAAGAGGTGTACTTTAATTTGTCTTCTTCAATTATCTCTCATTTATTATATAAGGCTCTATGAATATGCAGATTAAAGATTCTCATGAGGTTAAGTTTAGCATTCTCAATGTGTTACAGTTGCTATCTATTAGCAATATTCTGGCTTCTCTGAAAACCAAATATTCTGGAAGGTGTGAAAACTCTAAAGAGAGTATACCATAGTTAGACCATAAATCCTGACAATCACAGGAGGCCAGTGTAAGATTAAAAGATGAATAACTGTATATTCAAGAGGCAGAGTGAAAGTTAAAACTGATATGTAATCTGTTTTTGGTTACAAGCAACACCAATTCAAAGCCACACAGTTTGTAAGACTGGTCTTTGCAAAACAAAACTAGATTCTCATGAGCCACTACAAGAGAATGGCTAAGATTCTCTAAATGCATCTTAAAATTAGAGACACGAAGTAAGCAACTTGAAAAACAGTTCCACATGGGGCAGAAAGAGGGCAGCTGCAGAATTCAAGGTTCAAATTACCATCAAGTTAAATTTTGCCGAATGAGACCGTAATTTACATATTTACACGGGGTTTTTTTTGAAAATAGCACTTCCTTTGAAAATAGCACTTCTGTACAAAAGTGGCTAATAAGCTGTTTTCTTAGCCCTCTAACCCTGTAAACATGCCTGCCTAGACACACTGTGGGCACGTACTGTTTTGAGAAGGGTAGGTTTACAACTTTCAAGTCCCCTCTCTTCGCTGAATATTTGGAGTGAAAATAGGTAATTTTTTAAATACTGTATTTAAAGTATACGAATTTCACGTATTTCTCATATACAATTTCAGGAACGTAGAGGTACTTCCTACCTGACCCTGCCGCCCCGCCACGCGCCCACCCTTCTCCCTTCTCCCTCTCCTATTCCCACTCTTTTAAAGAACTGTTTCTTACACCTGACCAGAGCCAGCGCCAAACACAGCAGGCGCGGGCTCCGGGCGTGCTCGAGCCCCGCCCCGCGCCTCACCTGCCGGGAGCCACGCCCCCTCCTCGTCCCCGGGCTGCGTCCGGAGGCCCGCCCCGCTCCGCCGCCTCAGCCTGCGGCCGCCCGGCAAACGTGCAGCCGGCCGGTTCTCGGAGGGACGCGTCCCAAAGTTTCCCGGGGACCCGCAGGGGCCCTGCGTGCAGCCCCCGCCCGACGGCACCTCGGGAGGGCTGCGCCCCTGGCCGGGCTCTGCTCGCGGGCGGCCCCCTCGCCTGCCAGGTCCCAGGGGGAAGTAGTTTCTGAAGTAAAAAGACGTGGGTGAGACTTGCGACTCACTGCGGGCGATAAAAAGTCATCAGCGTGGAGCGAGTCGGCGGCTGTCACTTACGGGGGGGGCACGCAGTGTCAGAAGCCGCCCGGGACGCGTTGCTCCCGAGGCCGAGAGGCGCCGAGCGCTCCGGCTGACTTGAGTGCCCGCCGCGGCCCCCGGGGCGCCACAAGGCCGGCGGGGGCGGGGCGTGCGCGTGCGCGTGGCCTTTCAAGAGGCCGCCGCCCGCGGGGGCGCGCAGGCTCCGGCCAGCCGGCCTCGCGCTGCCCGTGGGCCCAGTCTGCGTTACCGGTGGACGCCCGGCCCGCGCACCGCCTCAACTTCCCGACCTGGCGCTTCTTCCGGGTGGGGACGCGGGCGCGCGCGCGTCCCGCCAAGCACCACGGGCTGCGGGCCGGAGGGGCGGGGCGGGGAGCGGCGGGGCGGGGCGTGCGGGCGGGCTCGGGGGCGGGGCTGGGACAGAGCAGCCGCTCAGAGCTGCAGAGGAGAGAGGCTGCAGGGCGTGCAAGAAGGATTGTTCCTGTGGAATTTTTGGTCCGTCTTAGAAATCTGCCTAACCCACGGTCACAAAGGCTCTCTCGTATGTTTTCTGATAGAAATTTTAGGATTTTACTGTTTCTGTTTAGCTCTATTAGAGCTAGTTTTTGCATGGGCTGGATCCTAAGTCGCTTTTTTGCATATGGATAGCTGGTGTTCCAAGAGTTTTCATTTTCACTGAATATCCTTTGCACGTACGTCGAAATTCAGTTCTTAAAAATCAGTGGCAAGGGCAATGGACATTTGCCCAATGGTTATGACTAAGGTGTCTCAGAGCACCTGGGTTCCATTTTCAGCTCCTAACTCCAGCTTCCTGCTAATGTAGATCCTGGGAGGCAGCAGGTGATGGCTCAAGAGTTGGGGCCTGGACTGAGTTTCTGGCTCCCTGGCTTTTACGGGCCCACAGAGAGAAAACTTGAGAGAATCCAGAGAAAGCTACTCTGCCTCCAGTGGTGCTGGTTGGGGGAGAAACGCAGCCATTGCTGAAATCTGTCAGCCTCAATGCCTCTGACTCTAACTCAACTACAGATGAAATATACCTGGGGGGATGGTAGTGGAATTGTCCGCAACTGGAGCAGGGGAGTGGAGGTCACCACTGCTGTGGATCGCATTGTGTCCTCTCCCCAAATTCAGCTGCTGAAGCCGTCTCCTGGTGTGACTACATGTAGATAGGGCCTATAAGGATGTAGTTAAGATAAAGTCACTGCTATTGACTCCTGACATAGAGGTCGTCAAAAAGTTTGTGGACAATGTGTACTAATGAAACCGATCTGCTTTTCAATAATTCCCATATCAATGAAGGTGTGGGCTCTTGCCAAGACTTCAGAGGAGGATTCTGAACACTGGCTGAAATAGACCAGGCAGCATGGTAAGTTTATTAAAGCTTTTTACTTAGTGAGGGAAATGCATGAGAGAGTGAGGGCCCTATCTAAGGGAGAAAAGGAAGTCTGGGGATTACGCTGGGGCCATACCAAGCAGAGAGCAGGCCAGGAGCCACGTGCAGCCAGCATTTGGTTATGAGCAGCTCCAAGCAGCTTAGCACAAATAGCAAAGAGAAGGCAGAGAGGGCGCCCCCGCCCAGGCCACATGCCCCTCATGGTCAACAAGGGGGATCTAGGGCAGAGAGGGAAAATAATGGAGGGGCCCAGCATGCCTTTTATCCACTTCCAAGGGAGTGTGGTTAATTAGTCTGATTGGCAAGGTGGGTGTACAGGTGTGGTCAGGTGGGGCATGGGATCACACAGGGAGGGAGCTTGGTGAAGGCATGGTCTTCCAGCTCATAAATCTAATCACTTTTATCCTTATCCTATCTGCCTGCCTACATCACTAAGAAAACACTATACATGATTTCAGTGTAACTCCAACCAAATCCCCATACTGCTCTTTTCTAAAGAAACCAGGACTTAGTCTTGATGTGCTATTCTTTTTATATATTGTTGAATTTAATTTGCAAACATTTTGTTTGGAATTTCTGCATGTATGCCTGGGATACTGATCTAACATTTTTGGTAATGTCTTATCTTGTTTTGGTATCAGGGTAATGCTGGACTCATGGAACAAGTTAAGAAATACTCCCTTCTTTTTGATTTTCTGAAAGAATTTTTGTAAAATTTGTAATTCTCCTTAAAATGTTAGGGTTCACCATTCTTTAAAAATTTATTTATCTGAAAAGCAGAGTTACACCAAGAGGGAGAGAAAGTGGGAGAGCGAAAGATCTTCCACCCACTGGGTCACTCCCCAGACGCCCACAATGGCCTGGGTTGGGCCAGGCCGAAGGCGGGATCCGGGAGCTCCATCGGGATCTCCCACATGGAGGCCTCCTGAGATGCTGGCAGGCTTCTTGGAGCAAAGGCTTGCATGAGGCTGAGAACCTGTAGATGTCTGAGGGCCCTGGAGACACCATGCTTCATACCAGCCTGTCACTGTTTAGCAGTTCACTAAAATGTTCTAGTTTAATCTTCCTCCCACTTTGCATTTGAAGCAATCTCAGGTAAACAAAACTATGGGTTCTTTTTGCAATCCCTGTCTCCCCCCAGATTTCAGGTGAGTTGTCTGTGACTGAAGCTCTCTAATGAGCTCAAGAAAAGTCTTTAATTTGTTCTAATTTTTATCTTGTAGGATGGGAGTAACATTCTCTCCATGTCTCTACATATCTGACCTGACACCATACATTCTGTCCTCATTTTTAACTTATCAATTTCATTTAAATATTTTTAAAATTTGCTACCCATTTCTTTTAAGTGTCTATAATAGACAGCGTATAGTTGAGTTTCTGCTTCAATTGGGATATTTAGGACATTTACATTTAATGTGTTTATTGATAGGTTAAAGTCTTTTTTTTTTTTTAAAGATTTATTTATTTGAAAGAGTTAAAGAGAGAGGTCTTCCATCTGCTAGTTCACTTCCCCAGCCCATCCAAACCCAGGAGTAGGAGCTTCTTTCAGGTCTCCCATGTGGGAGCAGGGGCCCAAGCACTTGGGCCATCCTCTGCTGCTTTCCCAGGGACATCAGCAGGGAGCCAGATAGGAAGTAGAGCAACCCAGACTTGAACTGGCACTCATATGGGATGCTGGTGCTGCAGGCCAGGGCTTTAACTCCCTGCGCCACAGCGCCAGCCTAAAGTCTGTTCTCTTACTTTTTGTTTTCTGTCTCATCTGTTCCGTGTTCCTTCCTCTTAACTTTTTTTTTATTAAGTATGTTCTGGGATTCTGATGTATCTTTGCTGGTTTATGAGCAATATAATTCTTTGTTATTTATTTTTTAATTTTTAAAAAGACTTATTTATTTATTCGAAAGGGAGAGATACAGAGAGAAGGAAAGAAATAGAAAGAAAGAGAAAGATATCTTCCATCCACTAGTTCACTCCCCTAAATGGCTGCAATGGCCAAGGCTGGGCTGATCTGAAGCCAGAAGCCAGGAGTTTCTTCTGGGTCTTCCCAGTGGGTGCAGGGGCCCAACGACTTGGGCCATCTTTGGCTGCTTTCCCTGGTGCACCACCCAGGAGCTAACTCAGAAATGGAACAGCTGGGACAGGAACCAGCACCCATACAAGACACTGGCACTGGTACTATAAGCCAAGGATCAATCTGCTATGCCACACTGCCGGCCCCTGATTACTTATTGTAATGGTTGCTTTGTAGACTACACATTAACTTACATACTGTTTTTTTTTTTTTTAAGATTTATTTATGCATTTGAAAAGCAGAATTACAGAGAGGCAGAGACAGAAAAAGAGGTCCTTCATCTGCTGGTTCACTCCCCAGATGAACGCAATGGCTGGAGCTGCGCTGATCCCAAAGCCAGGAGCCAGGAGCTTCTTCCAGGTCTCCCACATGGATGCAGGGGCCCACAGAACTTCAGCCATCTTCTACTGCTTTCCTAGGCCATAGCAGAGAGCTGGATCTGAATTGGAGCAGCCAGAACTTGAACCAGCACTCATATGGGATGCCAGCACTGCAGTCAGCAGCTTTACCTGCTATGCCACAGCACCGGCCCCCATACTATTTTATACACTTCTATACAAGACCTTATAATGATACCTTAAAATCTCCCTTCCCAACATTTATGCTACTGTTGCCATATAGTTTATACCTTATTTATACATGTTCTAAGCTCCATGCTACATTGTTATTTTGTTTAAACTAAAAGTTGACTTTTTTAAAAAAACGATTTATTTATTTGAAAGGTAGAGTTAGAGGAGAGAGAGAGATCTTCCATCTGCTGTTCATTCCCCTAATGGGCCAGGCCAAAGCCAGGAGCCAGGAGCCAGGAGCCAGGAGCTTCTGAAACTCCCACCAGGATGCAGGGCCCTAGGTACTTGGGCCATCCTCTGTTGCTTTTCCCAGGCACATTAATAGGGAGCTGGATCCGAAGTGAAGCCATCAGGACTCATGGAATGCCGGCGTTGCAGGTCATGGCTTAACCCTTTGTGTCACTGCACCAGCCTCCTATCAGTTAACTTTTAAAGACTCAAATAGTAAGAAAATAATATATTTACAACCTGTATTTATCAATCTTAGTGCTCTTCTGTTACATCTTAAAATATCTTTTCTATTCTTGCCTAGATTTCAAATACATATACTGTTGTTTTGATATTTTTTTCTGTCCAAAGTCTTCTTGTTAACCACGTTGACAACTTCTTTTTCTACCCCTTACTTTCCCCTCTCCTCTCATCCTTCCTACTGCTCCCCCTACCCCCTCAACCTCTTCTTCCTCATAAAGATTTTGCTCCACTGTATTTCTTTTTGCACTGTGTCCAGTGAGAAAGCTGCTGTCATTCTTATCTTTGTATATAATATTTCCCACCTTTGGTACTTTTTTTTTTTTAAATCACTGGTTTGAACAGTTTATGACTTGCCTATCTATATTTTTCTTCATGTTTCTTATATTTGGGATTTTTTTTCTAGATCTACCACTTTATAGAGGTAATTTAATTATAGAGGTAGAGTTTCATCAAATTTGGAAAATATTTTGGCTTTTACTTCTTTATTTTTTCTACTTCCTCCATCCCTTTCCCCCAGGGGACCCAACTTACCTGCATATTAGGTGTCTTGACACTCCTTCAGAACTTAGGATAAAACTGTTGAATTTATTGGACTTATGTTTTTTTCTCTGTGTGCTTAATTTTGAGTAATTCCTATTGCTGGGCCTGCAAGTTCACTAATCTTTTATCTTCAATGTTTAATCTGTGTTTAGTCCAATCCAATGTAATTTACATCTCATCCTTTGTTGTTTTCATCCACAGACATTAGATTTGGAGGCAGGCATTTGGCCTAGCAGTTTAAGCTGTTGGTTAGTATGCTAGTGTCTCATATCTGAACAACTGGATTTAATTCCTGGCTTCCTGACAGTGCAAACTCTGGGAGGCAGTGGTGATGGCTCAAGTAGTAATGTTCCTGTCCTCTGTGTGGGAGACTTGGGTTGAGTACTGCTTCCCAACCAAGCTCCACCTGTGTGGGCATTTGGGAACTGAACCAATGGATGACAGCACATTCTCCCTCTCTCTCTCTGTATCCCATATAAATTAAGTTATATATTGGGTCTTTAAAAAAATTTCTATCATGTTTTACCTGATCTGTTCTTCTACTACTTCGTTTTGATATTGTTTAGTTTTGAATCGTTTACCTTTATTTCTATAAAATTTTAACTTTATATTTAAAATTGTTTTACAGTAATATAATTTTTGATGAAAGGAAGAGAATGAGAGACATAGAGAGATATTCCATCCACTGGTTCATTCCCCACATGCCTGCAAAAGTCACGTCCAGCCCAGCTGAAGCCAGGATCATGGAACTTGATTCAGGTCTCCCACATAGGTGCCAGGGACCCAAGTACCTGAGCCATCATCTACTGCCTCCCAGGGTGGACATTAGCAGGAAACTGGATTGGAAGTAGACGAGCCAAGACTTGGAACCAGGCACTTTGATAAAGGATGTAGGTGTTCTAAGCAGCATCTTAACCATTGTTCCCAATGCCTGCCCCTACTGTTGTTCTTTTTTTTTTTTTTTTAAGATTTATTTTATTTAATTGAAAAGCAGAGTTAGAGAAAGGGAGAGAGAAAGAGAGCTTCCATCCACTGGTTCACTCCCAAAATGACCAAAATATCCAGGGCTGGGCAGGCCCAAACCCAGAGCCAGGAGCTTCATCCGGGTCTCCCACATGGGTATTGGGCCCAAGTACTTGTGCCATCCTCTGCTGCTTTACCAGGTGCATAAGCAGAGAGCTGGATCAGAAATGAAGCAGCTGGATCGCAAACCTGCACACATATGGGATGCTTTCTTATAGTGGTGGCTTACCCATTGTTGCACCATAATGCTGGGTCCCATTCTTAAGTCCTATTTTTGTACTACCATTTTATATTTCTCTTTTATTCCACTTTGTCTCACAATTTTCAGTCAACTGAAATTTAAGCATGAATTATTTTGCAGCTCCAAAAACAGTGTTCACATAGGAAACACTGGATATTGTCTATTGAATTATATTCATAACACTGAAGTGTTTGCTTTTATAAATTTGTATTGGCTTTTACCTTTCAATTCACTGTGTATTCCACCAGTCTCCTCTGCTCACTCCAACCTGGCAGCATTGCCGGGACTCACATTTTCAGGTCTCTCCTGCCTTAGCATTTCACATTTGCCACCATTCCTGCCTGGGACACCCAACCCCATGGCCCAGAATCTCCATTGTTTACCCCATTGTAACCCACTCCACAACTACCCTCGCTGCCTTATACTGTTATTTTTCTCTCCATTGTATATCACCAACAACAACTGACAATACTTAACTGTGATTCTTACTTATTTCATCAGTCATTCACATACACAGATTTCATGGACAGATAACATGTCTATATGGGGATCTATCTCTGTATACTCCCACAACAATGTAAGCTCCACAGGCAGGAATCTCTTTCCCGCTGGAATACTCCTAGTCCTAAAACAATACTCGGCACATGTAGGTATACAATGAATGTGGAAATACTGCTGTCTTTACTCAATTTTAATGTTTTAATTTACTTCTTCTTCTAATATATTTATTGTGGGACTAGTTCTGAATGAAAAGTACACCCAAGGATTAGAGATCCTAAAGAGAAGCCAGAATGAAATACTGGAAATGAAAAACTCAATTGACCATATAAAAAACACCATGGAATCCCTCAGAAATCAAACAGATGAAATAGAAGAGCAAGTATCAGAACTTGAAGACAAACTTCCAAAAATAATACAGTCAGATCAAACACAGGAAGAATTTAGAAAATTAAAAAATATGGTTGGAGACCTAAAAGATTCAATCAAGCATTGTAATGTTCAGATACTAGGAGACCCTGAGGGTGTGGAAAGAGAGAATGGATTGGAAGGCATTTTCAATGAAATAATATCAGAAAACTTCCAACAGAGGCAGATTGATAATAACAACCAAATTCAACAAATAGGAGCCTCAAAAAGTTAGACCAGAAGAGAAATTCACTGCGACACATTGTGGCAACATTCAGTCAGTGAAACACAAAGAACAAATTCTAAAATATGCCAGAGAGAAAAGACAAGTCACATGCAGGGGTAATTTAATCAGACTCACCCCAGACTTCTCATCGCAAACACTACAGGCAAGGAGACAATGGCACGGTATATTCCAAGTTTTAAAAGACAAACAATTCCAACCTAGAATACAATATCCTGCAAAGCTATCATTTATGAATGAAGGGAAAATAAACATCTTCTGCAACAGAAACTGAAAGAATGTGTATCCTTGTGTCCAACCCTACAACAATGGCTCAAAGACGTGCTGCACACAGAAGTACAAAAACAAGTACTTCACTACAAAAAAAAAAAAAAAAAAAAAAAAAAAGCAAATGTAGAAAACGACCCAACTAAGCCACAAACAAATCTCAAAATACATAAACAGCTCGTTTTAGGAAACATGAATGGAAAAAGACAGTACTTAACAATAGTCACACTGAATGTGAATGGCCTTAACTCTACTACCAAGAGACACAGACTAGCTGATTGGATCAAAAAAGAGAATCCATCTATATGCTCCCTTCAGGAAACACACCTTATCAGCAAAGATGCACACAGACTGAAAGTGAAAGGATGGAAAAAGATATTCCAACCTAACAAAAATCAAAAAAGAGCTGGTGTGGCCATCCTAATAGCAGACAAAATAGACTTTAACACAAAAAATTATTAAAAGAGACAAAGAAGGGCATTATATAATGATTAAAGGATCAATCCAACATGAAGACACTACTATTATAAATGTATATGCACCTAATTACAGGGCACCTGGCTACTTGAAAGAATTACTAAAGGACTTAAAGTGAGATATAGATTCATATACAATAGTAACAGGGGACTTGCAACACCCAACTCTCACCAATGGACAGGTCAACCAGACAGAAAATAAAGGAGACAACAGAGCTAATTGACGCTATAGACCAAATAGACCTAGTAGATATCTTCAGAGCCTTCCACCCCACAGCCAGAGTTCACATATTTCTCCCCAGTACATGGAATGTACTCTAGGATTGACCATATCCTAGGCCCTGAAGGGAGCCTCAACAAATTAAAAAAAAATTGAAACTATACCATGCATCTTCTCAGACCATAGCACAGTGAAACTCGAAATCAACAACCCAAGAATCTCTACACCATATGCAAACACAAGGAGAATGGACAACATGATTTTGAATGAACAGTGAGTCATAGAAAAAATCAAAAGATTTCTAGAAACAAATGAAAATGACAACATAAGCTATCAAAACCTGTGAGATACAGCAAAAGCAGTGCTAAGAGGAAAGTTTATAGCAATTGGTGCCTATATCAAGAAACTGGAAAGGAATCAAACAAATGACCTTCCGTGCACCTCAAGGATTTAGAGAAACAGCAGCAAATCGAGCCCAAATCCAGCAAAAGGAAAGAAATACTAAAGATTAGAGAAGAAATAAACAGAATTGAAACAAACAAAAAACCACTAAAGAACAACAAAACCAAGAGCTGGTTCTTTGAAAAAATAAACAAAATAGACACAACATTGGCCCAACTAACCAAAAAAAGGAGAGAGAAGACCCAAATCTGTAAAATCAAAGATAGTAATGGAAATGTAACAACAGACACAACAGAAATAAAAAGAATCACCAGAAACCACTACAAAGAGATGTATGCTAACATGGAAGAAATGGATAGATTCCTGGATACATACAACCTTCCTAAACTGAGCCATGAAGATAAAGAAAATCTAAACAGACCCATAACCATGAAAGAAATTGAATCAGTAATAAACACACTACTGAAAAATAAGAGCCCAGGACCGGAAGGCTTCACTGCTGAATTCTACCAGACATTTAAAGAACAACTAACTCCAGTTCTTCTCAAATTATTCAAAGACAATTGAAAGGGAGAGAATCCTCCCAAATTCTTTCTATGAAGCCAATATCACCTTAATTCCTAAGCCTGGAAAAGACACAACAGAGAAAGAAAACTACATACCTATCTCCCTGATGAACATAGATGCAAAAATACTCAACAAAATTCTGGCAAACCGAATCCAACTGCACATCAGAAAGATCATTCACCCAGACCAAGTGGGATTTATCCCTGGTATGCAGGCATGGTTCAGTATTTGAAAATCAATCAATGTGATACATCACATTAACAAATTGAGAAACAAAAATCATATGATTATCTCAATAGATGCAGATAAAGCATTTGACAATACAACACCCTTTCATGATGAAAACTCTAAGCAAATTGGGGTTAGAAGGAACATTCCTCAACACAATTAAGGCAATTTATGATAAACCAATGGCCAGCATCATATTGAATGGGGAAAAGTTGGAGGCATTTCCATTGAAAACTGGCACCAGACAGGGATGCCCACTCTCACCATTGCTATTCAATATAGTCCTAGAAGTTTTAGCCAGAGCCATCAGGCAAGAAAAAGAAATTAAAGGGATACAAATGGGAAAGGAAGAAGTTAAACTATCCCTATTTGCAGATGACATGATCCTTTATATAGGGGATCTGATAAATTCCTATAAGAGACTATTGGAACTCATAGAAGAGTTTGGTAAAGTAGCAGGATACAAAGTCAACGCTCATAAATTAACAGCCTTTGTATACACAGACAATGCTGTAGCTGAGGAGAACTTCTAAGATCAATCCCATTCACAATAGCCACAAAAACAATCAAGTACCTTGGGATAAATTTAACCAAGGATGTCCAAGACCTCCACAATGAATATTACAGAACATTAAAGAAATAGAATTAGACACAAAAAATGGAAAAATCTGCCATGCTCATGGATTGGAAGAATCAATAGCATTAAAATGTTCATTCTCTCAAAAGCAATTTACAAGTTAATTGCAATACCAATGAAATACCAAAGTCATTCTTCACAGACCTAGAAAAAAATGATGCTGAAATTCATATGGAGAAACAGGAGACCGCAAATAGCTAAGGCAATCCTTTACAATAAAAACAAAGCCAGAGGCATCACAATTCCAAACTTCAAGACATACTACAGGGAAGTTATAATCAAAACAGCCTGGTACAGGTACAAAAACAGATGGATAGACCAATGGACAGAACAGAAACATTGGAAATCAATCCAAACATCTATAACCAACTCATATTTGACAAAGGGCCTAAAAATCAACCCCTGGAACAAGGACAGCCTCTTCAACAAATGGTGCTGGGAAAGCTGCATACATGTTGAAGTATGAAGCAAGACCCCTACCTTACACCATATACAAAAATCCACTCAACATAGATCAAAGAAATAGAGATACGCCAAAACACCATGAAATTAATTGAGAGCATAGGGGAAACCCTTTGAGACATTGGAACAGGCAAAGAATTCCTGGAGAATACCCCAGAGGCAAAGGTAATCAAAGATAAAATAAACAAATGGGATTACCTCAAATTGAAAAGTTTCTTTACAGCAAAAGAAACAGTCAGGAAAGTGAAGAGACAACCAACAGAATGGGAGACATTATTTGCAAACTACACAGCTGATAAAGGATTAACAATTAGAATCTATAAAATGATCAAGAAACTCCACAAAAACAAAATAAACAACCCAATAAAAAGAGGGGCCAAGGGCTTTAACAAACATTTTTCGAAAGAGGAAATCCAAATGGCCAACAGACACATGAAAAAATGCTCAGGATCTCTAGCCATCAGGGAAATGCAAATCAAAACCACAATGAGGTTTCACCTCACCCCAGTTAGAATGGCTTACATACAGAGATCAACTAACAACAGATGCTCGCGAGGATGTGGGGGAAAAGGGACATTAATCCACTGTTGGTGGGAATGCAAACTGGTAAAGCCACTATGGAAGACAGTTTGGAGAGTTCTCAGAAACCTGAATATAGCCCTACCATACAACCCAGCCATCCCACTCCTTGGAATTTACCCAAAGGAAATTAAACTGGAAAAAAAAAAAAAAAGAGCTGTTTGCACCTCAATGTTTATTGTAGCTCAATTCACAATAGCTAAGACATGGAATCAACCTAAATGCCCATCAACAGTAGACTGGATAAAGAAATTATGGGATATGTACTCTATAGAATACTATACAGAAGTAAAAAACAATGAAATCCGGTCATTTGCAACAAAATGGAGGAATCTGGAAAATATCATGCTGAGTGAAATAAGCCAGTCCAAAAGGGACAAATATCATGTGTTCTCCCTGACTGATGACAACTAACCGAGCACCTAAAAGGAAACCTGTTGAAGTGAAATGGACACTATGAGAAATAATGACTTGATGAGCCCTTGTCTTGACTGTTGAGGAACAACGCACTGTTTTTATTCCTTTTAATATGTTGTTGTTGTTTTGTTCTACTTAATATCATTGGTTGAACTCTGTAATTAATACACAATTATTCTTAGGTGTTTAAAAATAACAGAAAAGTGATCTTTGTTAAATATAACAGTGGGAATAAGAGAAGGAGGAGATATACAGGTCAGCACATGCTCACTGGGACTTACCTCCAATGGTAGAGCTAGAAATGTGCCAGGGGATTGCAATTCAATCTTATCAAGGAGGCATGTACTAATGCCATCTCACTTGTTAAAGTGATAAGTTTAAGTACATAATTGATCAAAAAGGGTAGGTGTCGAAGAGATTTCACAAATAAGACCGGTGTCTGCAGATAATGGATAGAATTAAAAGGAAGAGAATGATCCTGCAGGGGAAGCAGGATACACAGCAGACTCATAGAATCGCAAATGCCCTAAACAGCACTCCAGCCTCAGAATCAACCCTTGGGGCATTCAGATCTGGCTAAAAGGCCCATGAGAGTCTTGCAGGCATGGAAAGCCAAGACACTGTGGCAAAAATGACCTGAATGAAAGATCTCGGTGAACAAGATCCCAGCAGAAAGAACAGGCCATCAAAGAAGGAAGCACCTTTCTCTGAAGAGAGGAAGGAACCTCCACTGTGATATGGCCTAGACTAAGTTCAGAGTTGGTGAACTCGAGAGGCTTCCATAGCCTTGACAGCTCATGGCAAGAGCCTCGGGTGATTACTGACATCCATAAATAAGAGTGTCAATTGTTAAATCAACAACGGGAGTCACTGTGCACCTGCTCCCTACATAGGATCTCTGTCCTTAATGTGTTTTACTATGAGAATTAACGGTAAAACTACTTGTTGAACAGCACTCTATATCTTGTGCAGTTGTGTGGGTGCAGTCTGTTGAAATCTTTGCTTAGTATATACTGTTGATCTTCTGTATATAAAGATGACTGGAAATGAATCAATGAAGACTGGGATGGGAGAGGGAGTGGGAGATGGGATGGCTGTGGGTGGGAGGGAGGTTATGGGGGAAAAAGCCACAACAATGCAAAAGTTGCACTTTGTAAATTTACATTATTAAATAAAAAAGATTTATTTATGTGAAAGGCAGAGTTACAGAGAGGCAGGGGCGGGGGAGGGGGGGTCTTCCATCTGCTGGTTCACTCCTGAGATGGCCACAATGGCCAGAGCTGCACAGATCCGAAGCCAGGAGCCAGGAGCTTCTTCTGGGTGTCCCAAATGGGTGCAGGGGCCCAAGGGCTTGGGCCATCTTCCACTGCTTTCCCAGGCCATCAACCGAGAAGCTGGATTGGAAGTGGAGCAGCCAGGACTAGAACTGGCACCCATATGTGATGCCGGCACTGCAGGTGATTGCTTTACCCACTATGCCACAGTGTCAGCCCCAAGACAACTGTTTTCTTATCGATCATCTTTCATATATCTTTTAGCAGATAGGGTACAGAGTGTCATTTTATTATATGGCCCAGGTGATTGAGTCACTGAAATTAAGATGCTGGTTGTTGGAGGCAGAGCCATGCTAGGTAGCTCAGTGAAAGGAGCCTTCTCATCATTCGAGGTATTCAAGTTCAATCAGGGATGGTGTCCTAGTCTGTTTTATGTTGCTGCAACAGAATACCACACACTGGATATGTTACAAAGAAGACATTTATTTCCTACAGTTCTAGAAGCTGAGAAGTCCAGTATCAGTGCTCAGGCTTCAGGTGATGGCCTTCTTGCTATGTCATGCATGAGGGAAGGGCAGAGAGGAGTGAGAGAGGGATGCAATTTGTGACCTTCAGGCCTTTGTATCCACATGCACCCCTTCATGAGGGTGGAGCCCTTATGAACTGAACATCTCCCTTCAGGCCACACCTCCCAACACTGCCATACTGGGGCTGAGGTTTCCAACACATGCTGTTTTGGGGACCACATTCAAAGCATTATATAATTATACAGGGGATTTAAGCCACCTTATGGAGACTGGAAGAAATGCCTATTAAGGCCTCTTCTAATCCTCAGATTTTAAGATTCTAGGTTGCTTCTTAAATTATCTAAAAATAAGTCTTAGTGAATATTTCAATTACAGTGTTAACCATTTATATAAGATTTTTTAACCTTCCCCTCTAATATTTTTTAAGATTTATTAATTATTTGAGAGGCAGAGAGAGAGAGAGAGAGGTCTTCCATCGCTGGTCCACCCCCTAGATGGCTGCAATGGCTGGAGGCTGCACTGATCTGAAGCCAAAAGCCAGGAACCTCTTCCGGGTCTCCACAACAGTGCAGGAGCCCAAGGAATTGGGCCATCCTGCACTGCCCTCCCAGGCCACAGCAGAGAACTGGATCAGAAGTGGTGCAGCTGGGACTTGAACTGGCACCCACATGGGACACCAAGTGTCGCAGGCGGTGCCCTGACCCACCACACCACAGCGCCAGCCCCAACCTTCTTTAATATTAACACATGTAACAGTGACAGTGAAGTTTATTTTATAATTTTTACTTATTTTTTTCTCCTGTCCTTTTAACTTCTCTCTTCACTTCCTCTCCAGCATAAAAGTAAAATGGTCTCTGAAAAATACAGACAAAACCCATTCTGGCTTACAGCTTAGTCTGTCACCTCATTTTCTCTTTCCTTCTCCCTGAATGGCTAAGCTTCCATTTCTTCTGGAGTTGTCCGCTCTCTTTGAAACTTTCTTCTTCCAGAACATCTTGTTTCTTGGATCTAGAGCTACCTCCCCTCCTCAGGTCCTACTTGTCTCCAAATGTTGTTAATCTCCTGAAGTTCTTGCCATAACCACATTCCTTGTTCTCATCCACATCTGTGGTTTTATCTCATATATATGCCATGCTTCCAAAATATCTCTAGTTCATAACTTTTTTCATTCCCATATGCTTATGTTTACCTGCCTAAAAATTATTCCAGAGAAATTTAATTCAACCTGTCTGAAATCAAACATCATCTTTTGCCCATCCATCACTTTCTTTCTATTCCATGTGTATTTGTCACTAACCATCATCAATTCTTTTCTTTTTTTTTTTTTTTTCGACAGGCAGAGTGGACAGTGAGAGAGAGAGAGACAGAGAGAAAGGTCGTCCTTTTCTGTTGGTTCACCCCTCAGTGGCCACTGTGGCCGGCACGCTGCGGCCGACACACCGTGCTGATCTGAAGCCAGGAGCCAGGTGCTTCTGGTCTCCCATGCGGGTGCAGGGCCCAAGCACTTGGGCCATCCTCCACTGCACTCCCAGGCCACAGCAGCGAGCTGAACAGAAAGAGAAGCGACTGGGACAGAATCTGATGCCCCGACCAGGACTAGAACCCAGTGTGCCGGCACCACAGGCGGAGGATTAGCCTATTGAGCTGCGGCATTGGCCAGTAACCATCATCAATTCTGTATCTTCACTGTCTATCCTCTCATCTCCATTCCCATTAACAATTCTTTAGTTTAGTTCTTATATTAGCCAATTCAATAAACCACTAATTGATCTTGATGTCAGTCAAGTCCCCATCTCTTATGAACCAACTGCAATCATTATGGTGACTTCCTACATTTTAATCTAATCATGCTATTACCTGTTCAAAATTCTACAGGATCAAGATAAATGCTTTATGAAAACTTCCAGGCTCTTTATATCTCTGGAAAGAACAGAGTTTCAACCCTTCTAGTTGTGATTGTATGTGTTTGTGTGTGCTGGGGTGCTGAATGTTTAAGAAATGTAAAATTGAAAAACTGAAGTGTCTGATACAAAGCAGGTATTCAAGAAATGGCTACATAGAGTCCTACACATACTTTATGTGGGAATGAGTCCCCTGGACTCAACCAGCTTGCTCTCCTTTCCTCCCTTCTTCCTTACCTTCCTTTGAAAGGCAGAGAGCGGTCTTCCATCTGCTAGTTCATTTGCTGAATCCCTGCAGCAGCCAATGCAGGGCCAGACTGAAGCCAGAAGCCTGGAACTCCACCCAGGTCTCCCACATGGGTGACAAGGGACCAGGCACTTGAGTCATCATCTCCTGCCCCCAGGATGATTTAGTAGGAATGCTGGATTCCAAATGAAGAAGCTGGGACTGGAACTGGCACTCTAATATGAGATGTCGGCAACCTAACAGCCAGCTTAACCTGCTGCACTACAACGTGCATCCCTCTTTCTTGACTGTTTCAGCTTATGTCTGGAATACACCTGCCTTATAATTCGATATTATACTTGGATACTACTTCTAAGTCAGGTTGAACCTGCCTCTACTCTGAATTGAGCTGTTTACTTCCTCCTTCCTATTCCTGTTGCATTCCCCATAAATCTCTTTTGTTGATTTTCTGAAATTTCTTAAAAACTGTTTGGTTTTGGACTTTTGCAGCAAATGTTCCAGTTAGCTCCCTGAAGACAGAGCTTTTTCATCCTTCTGTGTCCACATCTGGCACCTGCACAGTCCTAATCAACCAATCCTTGTTAACAACTGACCACACTGTGAGGTATATAAACGAGGGGCAAGAATATGTCTATAACAAGACTTATTTTTCTGAAATAAGAATTATGTAACAATTTTCTCTTAGCAAATTCAATCTCATGATTGAAAGGAAAAGACTAAAAGCAAGTAATTTGTAGAAATCTTTTTTTCAGGATGATAGCTTAACAAATAACATGCCACCATCTGTGCATACTCATATGCATACTCATACTCATTTGCAGTCATTTATTCCTAGAGGATTTTGTGAAGATTAAATGAGGTAATTGTACATTCCCCTTAGCATAGTGCCTGGTAAATAGTAGCCATTTTAAAAGTTGGTCTTTTACACATTATAATAATCACTGATCTTGTATGAGTATGATATTTGCATTCAGCTAGTTCTTCTAAAATCTGCTTTACTGACTCAAACTAAATGCGGTACTCTTAGAAATGAATGCCTTCTTTTTTGTGGCCACAGAATCAATATAGTAGCCTGCCCAGGGAGACTAAAGTTTAGAGAAATAAAAGATACCATTGTCAATTCTAGACTGTTCCTATATCAATACTTAGTTGCCCACTAAGAAAATGAACAAATTTAAGATAAATTGACACAGAACTGACTCTCTGCACAGTAACTTTTGACAATGAAGGATGTTAATCAGAGGTACTAACTGTATTAGAAGTTCTAGATTTCAACTATCAAAATAAATGAACAAACCTATAAGCCAGCAATATTTTATATGCTTGAAAGTCTACAAGTACTTTCATTCTAACCTAGTAAACTTAAGAGAATCATATATGGTGATAGAACAAGTTAATAAATTATAACAGATTTCCCTTTTCTTATTTCATATGCTAATAAATCAATAATAAATTTGATATAAATTTGATATCAGATGGTTATTAGTGAAGTAAAACTTTTTTTTTCAGTAAGTCTTACCGGAGTTAAAACATATCTAAAAATTAAAGCAATTTTACTAGAAGAAAATGAAAAGCATTATCATTTGTTCTAACAAAATTTATTATGCAGTAATTACAAAGGTTAAAGACTCTTCCATCTCAAATAAAAATAACTGTTATAATTACACACATAATATAGTACCTTATGGAGTGATTCCAATAAATATCAGAGGAAATACAGTGAGTGCATTGTGAAATTGGATAGACAGGTACTTTCTCATTCACAGTGTTTGACTTGGGGAAGCCTGTTCACATAATGGTTTGTATAAAGTCATGCTCTCAGTCACAGTCCACACGGAGCTGTGCCAACATAGTTCTTTCAGAATGTGAAGTACCGGGCAAACCACTCCTGGCGCTGGGGATCTGGAGAAGCCACCGGGGAAGCGTCACTCTGAGGAGGACTAAATTCATAAAAAGAGAGACATGTAATCCAGCATTAAGCCGTTTTGCAAAATGAAGGGAAAAAGCACATAACACATCAGTGTAGACCATCAAAAACTGGGTGCCCATGTTAGAAGCTGTGTTTCAGACATCTGGCACTCCATCTACACCTATACTAGCTCCAGTTCTCTATCCCATGAGAGCATGAGAGTGCATCAGCAGCTCAGATGAATTCAGTTAAACAGGAGCCACATCACAATAATTACAAGAAAACCAAAGACAAACTATTGAGGAAAATAATGTCACCTTCTTTGAATAAAAATAATCTGGAGGGATTGTGGGAAATAAGAGAGAGTAAGATTATGTTCCTCTCTTTCAGCACCATTTCCCGTTAATTAAAAGTTCAGAATCTGACACAAGCATTTGATTATGACAGAAGTCTCCTTACATATAACTAAATTAACTAAATAGAGGTATAGCATTTTTTACTACATACATATTTATATAGGACTTTCATTTCATAATTCCATAAGCAAATCCTCCAGGAAAAGGAGTGTATTGAAAAATCCAATTTCCCCTCCATCATCAAAGTCACATAATCTATACTTATCTTAACTCTAACTAAAAATTCTTTGGACTACTTGAGAAAACAAAAGAATCCCTACCGTCTTTGGGGGAAATTACAAGGCACGCAACAATGTGTAATGGAAACTCCAGTAGTCATGTTCCTTGAGCTCATGCACATGCATCTTACTGATACCTGAACATACCCATGCATGGGGAAAATAAGCAACACAAAAGATTTAGCAGGAGACACATTCAAATATGTATTTCACTATTTTTCACTTACTATTTATTTTTACTATTTCAAATAATTAGTCATTAACTATATAATTGATCACTTAGTGTAAAAAAAAGACTTGTCTACTCATAAGGCTATTAGTGCTACTGCTGAGATTAAGTAAGAATAAAAAAGTTAAAGCAGTAAAATATAAATATTAGTATGGTGAGCATAAAATAACAGTGCCCCCTTACTATCTGATAGCTAAACAACTGCATTTCACTCAAAACTTACTTGTTAATACATTTAGTCAACAAATCTGAGGTAACAAAATTGGAATGCCAATTTTAAAACTTATTTTTTTGCCTAAATTAATTTTTTTGCTTAAGTAAAATCATTAAGTTCCCAGAACTTATATATCTTTTATTTTGGTAGTACACACACATATGTATATGTATGTGTGTGTGTGCACATATATATTTATTTATTTATAAATAAGCCTCATAAACAAAAAGAGGAAAAGCTAAATAATTTAAGAAACAGAAAAACCATTTAATAAATAGTTATTTTATAGTTCTTCCATAAGGATGGATTATTAATGAAAAATTGTGATAATGCTAAAAATGAAGCAATTGTGCATATATTTGAAAATTCTACACATATGGATTACATTGGAATCTCTTCAAGTATTTGGAAAATTGATTGATGACAAGAAATTAGAAAAAATCTTTTTAACAGAGACAAAGGGAATTGTCTAAAGAGGTGATAAAAATATTTTGAAAATATTTCATTGTACTATTTTTCTCGGTTGTTCTCTGAACAGATTTATGCAATGAAAGAAGATATATTTCTCAAGATAAAAAAGAAAAGAAAAAACTCATTGGTGAGACGGGGCTCACCTCAAAAATGTCTTGGGCTCTTTGGGTGGCACTGGCTGTGGAAGTGGTTTGCTGTTGTTGAACTCAATGTCGTGGACTGGAGAATTAGGAATGGGATCCAGGCGGTTAGGATGTCCATTGCCCACTCCACTGGATTCCAGAGCACTTAGATTGGGAACACTCACAAACCTGTTTGTTGATGATTTATCATTCTTCTTCTTTTGCTGCATTAAAAATAATACATGTGAGGATAGTCCCTGCATGAGGACAATTGCAACAAAAGGAATAGCACAAGATACAAATTTGGCATGGGAAAATTTGGGGAGTTTTATGTTAAGTTAGGCTGTTAAAATTAACTAGTGGCAAGGCCAGCACTGTAGTCCAGTGGCTAAAGTCGCTGCCTGTAGTGCTGGCATCCCATATGGGTGCTGGTTCAAGTACTGGCTGCTCTATTTCTGATCTAGCTCTCTGCTATGGCGTGAGAAAGCAGCAGAAGATGGCTTAAGTCCTTGGGCCCCTGCACATGTGTGGGGGGCCTGGAAGAAATTTGTGGCTCCTGGTTTTGGATGGGCCCAGCTCCGGCCATTGTGGCCATTTTGGGAGTGAACCAGCAGATGAAAGACCTTTTTCTCTTTCTCTCTGACTCTGTCTCCCTGTAACTCTGCCTTTTAAATCAATCAATATTGAAAAAAAAAAAAAAATTAACTAGTGTTACCCAAAGTGTATTCTGGGGATCCTTGGAGGTGTTCTGTATCTACATGGAATCCTCAGAGACAGTCATGCTACCAACACAGAAGGAATGAGGAGCAACGTTAGGGGTGGGTCATTTGTAACTGTGAATCAGTAACTGTGAAATCACAGGTTGGGAGAGGGGAGGTGGAGTGCCAGAGAGTAAAGAGAATACTGGAAGGAGAAGGGAAAACTGAGGGGGAGAGAGGAGTTCTTGCAAATACCATGAGGTTAAATGGATTTAGGCTAAATTAGGAGAAGGGATAAAGTTAAATATAATTTTAAGAGAAGTCCATGAACTTTAGCCATCTGTCAAAGGGAGGCAGTTCTTGCCTGGAAAAAAAAGGAATGAGAAAATGCTTGGCAATATAGTTTGAAACAAATTTTGCATTTCTACTTAAGATTTAAGATTTAAAATTAGAGAAAATAATTTGATATTAAGTACACTGTGACATCTACCTGAAGGGAGGAAATTAAATGTGTACAATTAAATCTAATTTTCCAATTAACTGGCAGTATCATTAATTGGCTTATATTTTTTTTAAAAAAGTAAAGGTTATAAAACATAAGTAATCAGTATTTATTTTTAATCAGTCTTTAAAATAAAGAGATTACAAATTGCAATACAATTATAGATTGTTGAAATTTATCACCTTGCAAATCATTAACTTTAGTCTCAAAAGTACTTTAGTCATACCTCTAGAATCAATTAGCAACATCTTGTGTGGAATAAAAACTAACATGATGTAAAATATTTATAAATTCCTCATCTTTTTCTCATTAGACATACATTAATTACATTTATTAAATTTTTCTTTGTAAATTCCAGGGTTTGACAAAAAGTAATACACAAAATAGAACTTTTCCTTTACTTATGAAGTAACTTTCTCACTATCTAGACATTTCCCTCCAATATGGAGGACCCCATATTCTGTGACTCACAGCATACTCAGGAAAAGAAAAGTAGGATAAGATCTTCAGAATTATTTGTGAAAACTTAAGTTCCTATCAAGGTCTACAGTAGCCTATAAGTTCTTACAAAGATGTGCCTTTTGCTTTTTCTTGTTCTAGTCACCAGAGGGCATAATTAAACCTAGTTAATGTTTTTATTTTAAGAAATCACAAGCATCACTGATGCAGTTCTATAGTAATGGTTTTGTAACTAAAAAGTCTAATGCTAATTGAATAATAAGTGAAAATAAAACATTTATAGAGCATATTGTTTCTACTGTTTTTTCCTTCTACTTCACAGAATATTCAAGTTTAAAATTTGGAGCATTTTAGCCTGAAAAGGAAGGCTAGATTAAGGGTTCCCAGTAGAGAAGTTTTATAAGCTTTGAAAGCAAAATTTCTGGGTAAAAGTAAGAACAGAAATTAGGCTTGATGTGAAAATAAAATATAAACCAACAGAACAGCTTTAGCACTAGCACTTTAATGTGTGCTACTACTGATTTCTGTCAAAAGATTCATAATCCCTATGAAGCCAATGTATATGTAATTATTTATTCTATATTACTTGCTTTATTCACAGAAAAATTTGTGATAACTTATATAAAATGTGATGAAATTCTGCAATTGAACAAATATTAACTGAATACCCACTATACCCAAAGCACTATACTGGAGCCATGGAAACTGGGATACAAAGATGTGTGACTTAGCCATTCCATGTCAAGGCTCTTCTATTTGTCCTAAGAGAGTAACAAAGTATCAGAATATGTCATATTCAATTTTGATTGTCAAGAACAGTCATAAGACTGTGAGAAGTAAAACCCTTCTCTATTGGCAAGCAACAAATATCTGCACATGTCCACCCCTAAGTCCATTAGGATGGCAGGCCCTAAGCTAGGGATAGATATTGGGTATCCAGGGTTGGAGTATCTTTCTGTACCCCATAAAGAATTATGAACAGTAAGGAAATAACAAGAAATTAACTGAAGGAGAGTTACAGGTTTAGTTTTCTTTAGAAATGCAGTAAAAACATAAAAAGATAAAACCAAGGTTTGATGTTAACAAAATATTATTTAAGGAGTATGAATTTGATAAATGAATATTATTAACAGTTTTCATTATGAAGACAGAATTCATAAATCTTAGTGCTAAATTATTTATTTAAAACATTTTGGGGGAGCTTTATCCTATGCTGCTCCAAATATTTTACAAATTTTTAATCAAGTTTTAAACCACATTCCTATTATATGTCTACAGCACATACCTTAGTCAAAGGATTAATAACACCAACAGTAGGGCTTGAGTTAAACACTTTGTTGAAGTTAGTTTCTCGATTGACTAATTCCAGCTGATAAAATTTATTATCCTCCTATGCAAAAGAATTATAAACATCTTTTCAACATTTTCTCCTGAATATTTAAAACCTTAATTGTGTGCCATTTCATACAAAATTTAATGTAAAACCTCAATGAAGGCTTATATACATTCTTCAAAGATTTCTCAACCTCAACTGATTGTCAGCGTCTTAAAGGTTGCTGGTGGGTGAGTTTTCAACATCTTTGAGGCCCTAGGCTGCGAGGACTCTACCCTCTTGTACGTTTTCCTCTAGGACTGGATCTAAATGTCTTTTTGGTCCCATCTGTTTCCCAAGGCCAACGGTGTACTCTGAGCAGGTCTAAACGGCATGGTTGCAATGTTTCCACACAGGAAGTCACCACTATGGAATCTTATTATTCCTTAGTACTGGAAATAGGCTTGATCTTGCCTAATCTCTCTGAGACATTGATGCAACAAAGCAACATTAATCATAGAACAGGGAAAGGCAAATGTCCATCTAGAGATAAAACCTCTGTGCTTGGCTTCATCACCCAGTTTGTGCTAACTGAACAACCAGAAAGTGGGAAGGCCTTAAGTGGATAGAACAGTGCGTGTGAGGATGCAGGGCTATGCACAAGTCGAGTCCTCACCACGCTTTTAGTCATCGGTGACTGTTATTTAAGTCGTTAATCTCATCCCATGTGCCTCAGGGTCCACAGAATCAGGTTGTTATGGAAAGAGTATGGACTGCCTGTGGCTATATCCTAGTCCTGTCATCAACTAGCTGTATTGCTTTGGAAAGTGACTTTGCTCTTTGAAGTGTAATACCTATCCTGTTATGAAGATAAACTACAATTACATCTATAATACTTCATCTGGAAAAACTGGAAAATCAATAGCTATTTCTATGAACCACAAAAGAAATACACTTACTAGACTTGTTAATTTCATGTGTGACATAAGAGAGTAATTTTCCATGTGTTTACTGCTATCAGACAGAACGACCTGAGGCCTGTGTGCATGTTCACAATGCTTGGAAAACTGGGTGGCTGGTGGTAGAACAACATATTCTCTTTGTCTCCAAAGTCTGCTCCTGGGCTTTATCCATGAACCACAACCTACTCTGTTGTTTTCTGCAAGAACTTCCAGTCCCAGAATACAGGTCAACTTTCCTACATGCAAAGAGATACACTAAGGAGAAAGGACTTCAGAAATGAATGTTATTCTTGTGCTGTCTCTGCATGCTAATACTGAAGTTCTAGTTGCAGAGATCAGTGAGTATGCAGAGTGATTAGTGTTCTATTTCTAGTTTTACTGTGAAAGATTTTCATCTGACAGTGGCAGTAAAAGGCAGTATTTTAATGATTGACCAGGGCCTATCATTTTGGAAAAAGTGGAATGGTTCATGAAATTTTAAACAGTTGCATTTTTTTTTTATTTTTGAGGAATAATGGCTTTAATGAAGGCTGTGTATTTTTTGTTAAATGTGTATTTTCTTCACTGATGGATTTCTCTGAGCCCTTAACACCTTAGTGTTACCCTTTTTCTGTAGTGTATCTCTTTCGATCAGTGTCTTGTGGAACACATTTTAAGAATTTAACATGGTTAACCTAGAAGTGTACAATGTAGGCTAATGTTCTTTCCTAGACAATTCTGATTCTACATATACAACACACACAAGTACACACACACATTCAATAGTATGTTAATTGTGTCTCAGCAATGACTTATATGTTATTAAACATAGGATATGTATAAAAAGGACTTTTTAAAAAAATACTGAAGAAAATAGCAAAAATTCCCTACCCTCATGCCAAATTTAAATTTTAAAATTACTTTATATGTCTTACATTCATAAGCATTTTAATAAACTTTTAATTATAATGCCCATATTTTTACTTTCTATTTTCCTTTAGCATAACTCCAAAATATTTTTCCATGTTTTCCTCATTAATTTTTGTCTATTGATTAATAACATAGTTGCAGCAGAAACAAAATATCTTACAATTAGTTTCTTTATGACATGGTCTCTTTCTGTAAGCATGGCTTTTAATTCTGTAATCATCTGTATATCTTCTGGTTTTGATTCTCTCATTAGATATTTTTCTTCCATTTCTTCTAGTCTAAAAACAACAAAAAAATTCCTTTAGCTCGTTGATATCCTTAGACACATTCTTTTGTAATTCCTGTATTTTCCAAATTAGTCCAATTAACACACAAAAAATTTTAAAAGAGTTTTTTTCAAACTTTCAAGCATGATGACAGATTACTCCAAGAGCTATAGTGTTACAATAAAGGCTTTACAGGAGTAGCATATATTCTTAAGGGCTTTGCATGTTACTTTTTTTAACAATTCACTCATTTTAAGGTATTCAAGGTATTAGAGATGAGGTGAGGCAAACTCTGCAGAAGAACTGATGTGTTGAATGATACTAATAAAGATTTAATGCTAGAAATGTTGACTTACTGTTAGTAAGTAGCCCTCGCCACAAATATGCTACTGTGTAACACAAGGCTTGGTAACATATATGAAAGGAATGAGAAGACATGCAGAGGAAAAGGGGACAGAGGACACACATGGATGACACCATTCTTTCCTGGATCATGAGAAATGCCATTTAACAACCCATTATTTCCATGCAATTCATATAAACTGTAGGAAAGGCTCATCAGGTAAAGCATGAAATTTGCTTCTAGGCCTGTTCTGACCCAAATGAGATGCGGTGGTATTAAGATGGAATGCCCCTGAGGACTGAAACAGAGGCCTCTTCTGATGAACAGATGCGACACAGCCATGAAGTCCAAGAACTAGGGCAGGGCAAACTGAAGACAATGAGAAAATGCAAATAGAAACTGTGGCTTCATTTGAAAAAAAAAAAAATGCACCTTCAGTTTTATTTTATTTTTTTATTTTATTTTTTTGACAGGCAGAGTTAGTAAGGGCTAGAGACAGAGAGAAAGGTCTTCCTTCTGTTAGTTCTCCCCCCAGATGGCCGCTATGGCTGGCGCGCTGTGCCGATCCGAAGCCAGGAGCCAGGCGCTTCCTCCTGGTCTCCCATGCGGGTGCAGGGCCCAAGCACTTGGGCCATCCTCCACTGCCTTCCAGGGCCACTGCAGAGAGCTGGAATGGAAGAGAAGCAACCAGGACAGAATCCGGCACCCCAACTGGGACTAGAATCTGGGGTGCCAGCGCCGCAGGTGGAGGATTAGCCAAGTGAGCCGCAGCACCGGCCAGCACCTTCAGTTTTAGAAAATATAAAAAATTAAAATAGTTTTAAAAACTTAATGTCTTTAGAATAAAAAAACTAGAATTTAAATTTAATAAAACTACAGTTAATGAAGACTGACAGAAAATTTAATTCACTCAAAAAATACTAACTTCTAGAAGATCTGTCTTCCAGGAATCAATGATCTGTCCCTGGCCTCTTATTGCCAGTACCAAAAGGACCATAGAAATCTTCACATATAATTTTAGCAACATGAAAATCCTCCAGTAACCCAGCCTAGTCTAGAGATTTGGAGATGACAATATTTGGCTCCCTACTCAGCAGCCCTGAGCTACCATTCTAATCAAGGGCATAGGTAGGCAGTAGGGTCATGAGGAAGTATGGGGTAAGAAGTGGCTGACTGTTTTATAGCCCTTGTCTCTTCCTTTGAGGAACAGTGTTTTCTTCTTCATACTATTTGTTGAACTCTTTTGCTTAGTGTAGGGTTAACTTTACGATAATTAAGTAAACTGAAAGTAGATCTTTATAAAAATTAAGAGTGGGAATGGGAGAGGGAGGAGGAAGAAGGGTTGGAGCATGGGCAGGCAGGAGAGTAGGGTGGGAAGTATCACATGTTCCTAAATCAATATATATGAAATACATGAAACTTGCATAACTTACATAAAAGTTTAAAAAAGAAAAAAAAGTGGCTGTTTCTCTGAAGATGACCCAGGTAGTTGTGCCCCTGCCACTCACATGGGAGACAAGAAAGAAGCTCCTGGCTTCTGGCTTCAGCCTCGCTCAGCCCTGGCTGTTGCTATCTGGGGAGGGAGCCACTGGATGTACTCTTTCTGTGTCTCTCATTCTCTGTAACTATTTCAAATAAATAAATAAAAGTAAACCTTTTTTAAAAAGTTTTTAAAAAGTGACTGTCTCAGGAGCAACAGACACTTAGGTCAGGGTAAAGGTAGGTGTACAATGTGTTAAGTTTCACTGTCTTTACTTATGCTCTTTTGTAGCAATGCAGGCTAAATGAAAAATGATTTGACTCACTAGGCTCAGATACACTGACCTTGCATTTTATCATGATATGGTGGGGTTTACTCATCGATTTTGTGGGAAAAGATTTTAAGATACTGTAAAATACTGATCTAGTCAAAGGAAAAAAGAATTTGGGTTTTACACCAGAGTAGCCACATGAGGTCACTAGAGCTCTTCCTTTTACCATTAAAAGCACAGTTCAAGATTTTTGAACTGTTTCCTACAGCTGAATTTTTTTTATAAATGATAGCTACAAAACTAAATTTAAAGCCTTATTTAAAACTATTATTTCTATCATTTTGTTCTAGCCCAATGAAAAATTAAAGGGAGTCAAACAATCAGTTATATCTGAACCCTATGTTTTGCATTGAGGTCAGCCCTGAATCCAAGTTTTTTTTTTTTTTTTGGACAGGCAGAGCGGACAGTGAGAGAGAGAGACAGAGAGAAAGGTCTTCCTTTTGCCGTTGGTTCACCCTCTAATGGCCGCCACGGCTGGCGCGCTGCGGTCGGCGCACCGCGCTGATCCAAAGGCAGGAGCCAGGTGCTTCTCCTGGTCTCCCATGGGGTGCAGGGCCCAAGCACTTGGGCCATCCTCCACTGCCTTCCCGGGCCACAGCAGAGAGCTGGCCTGGAACAGGGGCAACCAGGACAGGGACTAGAACCAGGTGTGCCAGCGCCGCTAGGTGGAGGATTAGCCTATTGAGCCGCGGCGCTGGCCTGAATCCAAGTTTTAATATGTGTTTTCACTTAGCTTACACATTCTTTACCCACAGAATCATTATCAAATAATCTTCTCTAAAAATATCTTTACATCACTAAAAAAAATTTAATAAAAAAGATACCTGGATATTAAAGAAGAAAAATAGTTGATTAAATTGAAGAAGCATAATTCAAATAAATACAAATGGGGAAGCATTAAAGGAGAAAACAATTAAGAGTAATATGTTATCATTGAATTTCCAAATATATTTCTATAATTATTAATTTTTTAAAATTCTAATTGGAAGTAAATCTGATCCTATTCCAGTATCCGCAGAAAGCCAGCACTAGTCAGTGGGCTCCCCTTTCTTCAGCTGCCCCGGGCGGCTGCTGCCATCCACTCTGCTTCTCATAGGCCAGTGTGTCAATAACTTGTTGACACGGGGAATGATCTTAAGTTTCTTCTTCTTTACTCTGTCTGAAACAGCCTTCATAACAAATGCTTATAAACCTATTTCATGTAGATCTTGAGCACAGGTAGAATCCAGCAATGTTTTATTTTTACACAGCTGACATAATTACAGCCTAGCTTCTATTTCAAGAGGGATGACATTTAACAGTAGTGATAATCGTTTTACTATAGCAATATCAAGTTTTCCTGTTAAATTTTATGTTAAAATTAGTCAATTAAAAATATTAAGATAAAAGTGTTACAAGTAACCAGACTTGACCAAGTTCCTAAAGATGGTGTAAGAATGACTGAAGCCTGGGAAGCCCTGCCGTTAGGGGCCCTCACAAGTACATGTGGCCTTTTATTCAAGACACAGATTCTTACTCAGAGTAATACAAAGGGAGAACAGAAGTAGGACACATAAAATTACTAATTAGGGTCACTGGTGGATTCTCACCAGGTGTGCATGCAATACCCTGATTTTTTTTTTTTTGGCCCTGAAAATATACAGGTCAATGTCTACGGTTCATGAACAACACAGGCCTAAATATGAATGCCTATAAAATTGTATGCAAAAGTTTCTAAGTTACAAATACCAACCCTCATTCTGTTCTTTAAAAAAAATTTGACAAAAAAATCAATGAATTGAGACTGTAGACCCAAAAAAGGGTATTATTAGGCACATATATACTTCAAATCTTTATAAAGGTGAAAGAATTTTGTTATACCACCCTTCTATACAGTCTTATATAAAGGAAATGTAGTAATTGAAGCATTTTAATGTGGAAATTTTCTTTTCCTATAAATTTTGAGCACAACTCTAATTTGTGACAACAAGACTATGTATTTTCAACACAAAGCTTATGAATTTAAAAATCAAGTATCAACAAATGATTGTATAAAAAAATGCTTGGGGCATTATGGATAAAAGGTCACAAAAATTTCAAAGAACAAATCATTCTGGTGTGGTAGAGTGCTTCTTTTTAGAGATTACGGAGCTGGCGCCGCAGCTCACTAGGCTAATCCTCCGCCTTGCGGCACCGGCACACTGGTCTCTAGTCCTGGTTGGGGCGCCGGATTCTGTCCGGGTTGCCCCTCTTCCAGGCCAGCTCTCTGCTATGGCCCGGGAATGCAGTGGAGGATGGCCCAGGTCCTTGGGCCCTGCACCCGCATGGGAGACCAGGAGAAGCACCTGGCTCCTGGCTTCGGATCAGCACGATGTGTGGCCACGGCAGCCATTGGAGGTTGAACCAATGGCAAAGGAAGTCCTTTCTCTCTCTCTCTCTCTCTTACTGTCCACTCTGCCTGTCAAAAAAAAAAAAAAAAAAAAAAAAGAGAGAGAGAGAGAGAGAGATTACGGAGATATTTAAAGTCCAAATACAGAAACTCAATCTTCTCCAATTCTCCAATGACCTTTTTGCTTGAGTACATTCAGCAGTTAACGTAAAGTAAATGTGAACAATAATAATCTCTTAACTATCTTTTTCACATAATAAAGATCTGCCATGATCCCAAGTTCTACAGTATATTTTAGTTTTGCTTACACTTTCTGTATATATGGCACAAATCATTTGTATAATCAAATATCCCATTCTTTCATTTATTTCTAAAATGGAAAAAATGGCATTTTTATTAGATACAAGGTTTTTGCTAAGATATATCATTAAAGAAATTAAAATTTGTATAGAACTCTGAAAATCTAAGGCTTTAATACACAGAACTAAAGAAGATTTCCAATAGTTATTCTGTAAGAGAGAAATTTTATCACTATTTCTACGGGATGAAGAGGGCATTTTCCTTCCTGTAGATGTGTCACCACCCTCTTCCCTGGACTCCAACAGGATTTAGGGCTGGAACAGAAGCAAGAAGCTTCTGGCTGCTCCAGAGCTTCCTCGGCTCCAGTGTTTAGTCTGGCAGGCTCACCCATTTTCCTCACGTCACCAACCACCAACGGTTTCAAAAAATCCATAGGAAATTCAACAGAGTACTTCCCTCCTGTGGAACAGGTCTGGATTGTTCAGATACTGCTTCTCCAGCTCCATGAGCTGGAACAAACCCTCCCTGTCCATCACTTCTGTTCAAATCCAAACCACTGAACAGATACAAGCGGGCTGCATTTCAGGATGTGGGCCAGTGGTCTAGAACTATGCTTTCCAATATGACAGCCACTAGTCTCTATGTAGCTACTGACAGTAGAACTAATTAAAATTCAGTGAAATTAAAAATTCAGTTTGCTAGACTCATTATCCACAGTTCAAGCACTTAGTAGCCATTAGTGGCTAGTAGCTACAATACTGGATTTGAGCAGATATAGAATGTTTTGATTATCACAGAAAATCTATAGGATAGCTCTGGTCAGATAAATTTGGGTGTGTGTTCATTTTTAACTGAGACAGTAAATACCTAAAGCTAGAGGCTACTTATAGGATGGCAGTAGTTTCTGCTGATAAAGTAAATATGGTTGGTTAGCATAGACCATGAAATACAAAACAAATGAAAGATGGCGCTAGAAAATCAGACAAAATATCTTATTTACCAGTAAAGCTATTTCTTCAATTGTTAAAAGCACTCATAATGTAAAAAAACTAAGTCATTGTTTATTACCTACTGACAATTTACCATGTGCAAAATCATATAAGGTAGAAGCAAAGATATAACCTTTACTCTTTGTCAACAGTCCTGGGGGGCATAACACATGGACAGACAGGTTATTCTTCTTGTGAGCATGTTGTCTTACAGAGTGTTAAGGAGGAGGGAATCTCGGACCGCAGCCTCTGATTAATAAATAATACTGAGTTCAGGAGGAATGACAGCCACTGAGATTTACTGTATCTTGTTTCTGCACAATATATGAGGTTACCAGCTCTTCCACAAGGCAGATACTTGGACTCATATGGTGGCTCAAAAGGATTTGTAAAATGACTTCTAATGATAGTGAACACCAAACTCAATGATTTCTAAGGTAACTTCACAAGTGGTAAATATGATAGGGAATCCTTATAAAACTCACTCAGGAAACATTCTTTGAGTGTTCCCCACAGTGAAGATTCTGAATGTGTTCTTCAGAAGGAGCAACTCACCTCAGGGGACACTCAAGTAAACGCCAATGAGGTCTGGGATTTTGTGAATGTGTGTATAGGTGTGCTCTTGCCTATGTATGCCACAGTGTCTACTGAGAGACCGAACCAGTTACACTGATGAAATGGGAAGAGAAGATTTTTAGATGTCAGGAAGGTAATTAGATAGTAACAGCACAGGAGATTATTCTAGACTATAGAGGACAACACAGGAAAATCTGAGAAGGAAACCAGGAAGGTCAGTTCTACTTATAGAAAAACAATAGAGGAGTGAGGGTTGCTATAGGACAATGCAGAATAAGGCATACTGGAGCTGAGAAGTTTTGACTCTGACACTGAGGCCAATGGGATTAGTCACAAATTGTGACTTGTTTGAAGTGTATGGATACACATACACACACATTTGTGTAATATTTTAAAATGAAGCTTTTTCATTTGATTGGAAGGGGAGAGACTAAAGTGAATAAACTACTAACAGCAATTCAGAGTAGATTAATTCTGAGATAATTTTCGATCAAGGTTTAGGTCATAATTTGGACTGAATACTAGTTGTATTGACTATAGAGATTTATAATTTCTCTCTCTAGGAAAAAGCAGGGCTATTAAATGTTTTAAAACAATAGGCAATGATTGGAATTAACTATGCATGAGTAGTAGTATTATCTGTAATGTTTCCTTAATTGATATCTAAAATCTTAAAACAATTAAATGCTTATGGTACAAACTCAAAAAAGTAGAGGATCTAAAATAAAAAAGAAACATTTCTGCTTTTTCCTATACCCAATACTTCCTACACTTCTCCCTAGAGGGAATTACTATCATTAAGTTTTGTATTTGCTGTGAAATGTTGTTATTTTTGTAAAACAGGTATTAAGTACATATATATGAATATGATACTCCTATTGTTCACAATATGCTTTTTACTAACATTATATATAAGGGACATAATTTGAGTTTTCAGTATGGCCAGACAGTTCATGATGCGGAGGGATATTCTTTAGATAAATATTGTCCCAGTGGAATCAAAGCAGTGAGAGCTGATGAAATAGTCATTCAACTGCTTTATCCAAATTAAAGAACATATCACACTGCATTTACAATTTGCAATGCAGCACTTATGTCTTTAAATATCATTTTTGCTATAACTAAAATAGTGGTTAACCTAGGTTAGACTCTGTGCTCCTCAGTTTATTATCCACATTTGAATTTTCTTTAATGTAATATGACTTACGACACTTGTAAAGCTGCATTTATTTCCTTGAGTAGCTCGTTAGTCTTATTAAAATCTGCCCGCATGATATTTTTCTCTCTGAGGTGGTCTGCTGTCATGACATCCAGCTCTTTTTCAAGTCTCTTGTTTAAATCTTGTTCATGCAACCTGTTTATTTTTAGTTAAGAAAATGTTATTCTGACATCAAGCTTTCATAACTTCCTACATTCTACCAGATTTGAAATTATTTTTGGTATAATATATATAAAAAATTAATATAAGTGGCCCAAATTAGCCTACTTACTTTGTTATAATCTTCTAGCTTGTGTTAAAGTTTTCTCCTTTAATGCTTTCTCACATAATGTTTTAAAATATTTTAGTTAATTTTGTACAATTTCCAAAGTTAACACATAGGAGAACATTATGCAAAATACAAACATCTACTCTGTGTTCTGAGTTATAATATAGTAATCAAATAAAGTAAAATGTGGTCTTCAATATATGGCAGTCTAGGTCACAAAAATAGGCATGTATTACTACATATTATGGCAACAGTCCACAAAAACACTGCACATTCCTTCTCTTGTAATTAATGGCATACCTCATCTGCTGGTTAGATTCACTTCGTATTCTGAGAATTTCTTTCCCCTTAAATTCCAGTTCTTTGGTTAGGGCACTTATGTTCTCATGAAGGTGTTGCACTTCCTTATCCAAGTCAGAGATGTGACGCTCTCTGTGCCTTAATTCTTCTTGTAGATCTGTTATTCTACATATGTGTTCCTTACTCTGTAAAATACAAATAATTCTTAGACTTTTCTACATATGTTCTTTCTGTGTTTATATGAGGAATAGGAAATGATATATAAGAATGTCAAATGAAATCACTCTGACATTGCTTCAAAAGCAAACCTGAGAAATGAGAAAATTTCACTCTTCTTTTCCACACAAAAAAGTATTTATATGGATGGCACTTCAATGATGTCATGGCTATAAGTGACCCAAATGTGACAAAAGCTCATCTTCTTCCTTTAAAGGTGAGGAAACCAATACCCAAGAAGTGCTATGTCCAAAGACAAATTTCAATCAATGGCAAAGTTGAGAGTATAATACAGGGCTCTTTAGTAGGTTTTCCATGCTCTTGCAGTAAAATGTTGACACCAGTGTCCTTTAACCTACAAGGCATTTGTCTACCCACAGAGGCCTTTCCAGTACTGAGAATGAAGACTTTGTCTGCTTAGTGCTGGTCAAGCAGCTGTCTTATCTGATACATAAGCTCTCTTCCATTTTACTAAAAGTCACTGTTTCTACAGATTCTGCAGGCCTAGACATTGTCAATTTTGGGGTAATCCTAGTTTCACAGAATACAACTTCCCTCTATGGTTATATGGTAGCTTGTTTAAAACATATGTAAAGACCAATAAGTTGAAAATACTGAGTATAATGAACTAATAAATACCAATTTTCAATGCATTAGACCTAAAAATCTATCCATCTATCTATACATCCTTACATATATACATACATACATACAAGGTCACAAAGATCTAATTTAAGGAAAGTACACTTGTCCAAAGAGTAAACTTTTTTTCAAAGATTCATTTAATTAGTTGAAAGTCAGAGTTACACAGAGGGAGGAGAGACAGAGAGAGAGCTCTTCCATCCACTGGCTCATTCTCCAACTGGCCACAATGGCTAGAGCTGCGCCAATCTGAAGCCAGGAGCCAGGAGCCAGGAGCTTCCTCTAGGTCTCCCACGTGGGGCAGGAGCCCAAGGACTTTGGCCATCTTCCACTGTTTTCCTAGGCCACAGCAGAGAGCTGGATCCGAAGTGGAGCAGCTGGGACTTGAACCAGCGCCAACGTGAGATGCTGGCACTGCAAGCAGCAGCTTTACCCACTACGCCACAGCACTGGCCTCTGGAGAGCAAACTTTAAAAGTGTAAATAGCAGCTGTACCAGAAGGATGCGGAAATACAGGGACCTGCTTCATCCACAGCTTACTATCCAACATGACTGTTTAAACTCAAGTTTAAGGGTCCAGTGCTGTGGAGTAGTGGGTTAAGCTTCTGCCTGAGGCACTGGCACCCTATATGGAACTGGTTCTGGTCCTGGTTACTCCTCTTATAATCCAGCTCTTTGCTTATGCCCTAGGAAAGCAATAGAAAATGGCCCAAGCGCTTGGGCCCCTGCACCTGTGTGGGAGACCCAGAAGGAGCTCCAGGCTCCTGGCTTCCGATCACCCAGCTATGACTTTTGTGGCCATTTGGAGAGTGAACCAGTGGATGAAAGATCTTTCAGTTTCTCCCTCTGTCTGTAACTCTGCCTCTCAAATAAACAAATAAAATCTTTAAAAAAAAAATTCATGTTCAAATTAAAATTAAGGAAACTGAAAACATAGTTTCTTGTTTGCACTTCACATATTTGGCCAATATGGCCAAGAATTACTATAGTGGATAGTGTAAGTAGAAAATAGGTACATTATAATGGCTAGTTTATTAGACAATGCTAACATCAGTCTTCACATTATATATATTTCATTACTTGCTTCCCTAGATGCAAATAAAATCTGAAATATTCAATTAAAAATTCATAAAATAAAACATAATTGTATGGACAATACACTAAAGCAGAATGACTTATTGCCTTTCAAAGACAAAGCACTTTGGGGCTGGCTTTGTGATGCAGTGCTGTAAAGCAGCTGCCTGCAACACTGGAATCCTATATGGGTGCCGGTTTAAGTCCCGGCTATTCTACTTCTAATCCAGCTCCCTGCTAATGGCCCAGGAAAAGCAGTGAAAGATGGCCCAAGTCCCTGCTAACAATGTGGGAGACCTGGACGAAGCTCCTGGCTCCTAGCTCCTGGCTCTGGCATTGTCCAGCCCCAGCTGTTGCAGCCATTTGGGGAGTGAACCAGCATATGGAAGATCTTTTTCCTTCTTTCTGCCTCTCCCTCTTTCTCTTTGCAGTTCTGACTTTCAAATAAATAAATATATCTTTAAAAAAATAAAAAGAAAACCCTTCGATAGATAGTAAATAATCACCAATGAAAATAATAGTCACTACAGAATAATTCTCAGAAAAAAACTGTGAATACTTAATACCGACATTCAAGAAACTGTCACAGCCAAATCCTCAATATGCTCATTTACCTGTCTTCTGCTGATGTCCATGCTTCTCTCTAATTCCATTTTAGCTGCTGCCAACTCCTGATGATGATTATGCCGTAACAAATCAATTGCAGCTGCATGTTGATGGTTTAGTTCTGAGCGTAAGGAAGCTGAAATGCAAAGAAAAGGAGTTTAGCAAATTTCAAAAATATTGATAGTTTACATAAAATCAGTAAAATTCAGACTGTTATTTTACATATTAGGACATTTGTTTATGCCTATTAAAGTTTTAATAGATTGTTATAAAATACCATGAATTTAAACATAATAAACTATCACAAAGCATCATGAATTTAAGACTCACATAGATTAATGAGGATATGAAAAATTTCAAATGCTTAAGTGGATCAAGGTTATTTCTATGCACAGTTTACAGATAAAATGCTAACAAAGATGAAATATTTTTAACTCCTCTCTTTCACTAGTAGAATAATACAATTTTGGAGTTGAACGGTGGGATAATAACTACTTACAAGGCAATGTCCTACCCAAGGGAGAATTCTTCCAAAATAATCCCCAAAAGATGTGAGAATAGCTGATAAGTTCTTTTAGTGAGCTGGAGATCATCTCTTTCATTTGAGTTTTGGAGTAATTCTTTCATGATCCATACACATTTATTGAACACCAGGCACCGTTTTAAGGGAGAATGTAATATGGCCCTGTTCTTACAATTGCACAAGCCAGAGGGAAAAGCATTATGCCTAGGAATTAAGTGGGATATCAGCAAGAATGGTAGTGGAAGTACCCAAATTTCCTGGGAGAGGGAAATTGGGGATGTAGTCACAAAGGAGCTGTAACCATAACTCTCAAAAAGACTTAAATATTGAGCAATGCTTTTCCAAGTAGAGAAAAATAAAAGCTCTCTGGAAGAAGGGATAAATTCTACAAAAGCAGAAAGAATCTGGCCCATCTGCCAATCCATGAGAGGTTTGATAAGGCAGAAGTCCACAATGCACATGGTGAAGTTGGGGAGAAAGTAGAACCCAGTCTAAGCAAGCTTTAGCACAAAATCCTTTTCACTTTAATGCTTGCTGTGTGTCTCTCAAAGTGGGATATGTATGGCAATATGCCTAAGAAATCTCAGAGAATACACATGGTCATCTTCTGAAACTTAAATTGTATTTGAATATTTGGGGAAAATCCACTGTTATTATTATTATTATTATTTTGATTTATTTATTTTCATTTTTGCTTGAAAGGCAAGAGACAGAGGTCTTCAATCTGCAGGTCTGAGTCTGGCTGGGAGAACTGACAGGGGGCTGGGTGCTCGTGACTGTGGGAGCCTTGTGTGCTGGGACTGTGAAAACATTGTGGCTGTGTGGGAGGGCACAGCATGTGGCTGGGTCTTGGGTAGTCACTGTGCACAGCTCCACACTCTCAGGGTTTGCTGATTCCCTGGTGAGGGTTTTTGTTGCAGGATCTGTGCTCACACTGAGGACTGCACGGATCCTTTGTGTGGTTCTTGTGGCAGTACAAACGAATATACCCACTGGGGCTAGCACCTAGGCACTGGGCTCTTGGAAGAGAGGAGGTGAGCATAAAACTACGCCAAAAGAGCAGATTAAACCTCCCCTTTGATTAAAAAGATTTACCATGCCCAAGCTGGACATCACCTTGGACACTCCCCTCAACCTGAAGCACTGGAAAGGGCTCCCTTGCCACACCCAGCACATGTCTAGGGTATTCCCTGAAAGAGCGGACACTCCACTAATCCAGAGAGGCATAGTTCAAAGATAAAATCCACCAAAAGAGGAAAAAAAAACACCAATGAGAATCTCCTCAAATGCCTAAAAATAAACATAGCAATTCAAGAATAAGGAAGACAACATGATACCTTCAAAGGAACAAAACACTTCAATACTAGAATGTGAAAATGAAGAGATTGAAGAAAAGCCAGAAACAGAATTCAAAAAATTTATCAAGGGATTACTTAGAAGTAATCAAAAGTAAATATATGAATTAAATCCATACATGACATGAATGAACATTTTTCCCATGAGGTTGAGATTTAAAAGAGAAATTGAAATTTTGGAAATGAAGAACTCAATTGATTAAAAAATGCAATGGAAAGTCTTAACAACAGACTCAGTGAGGCAGAGTAAAGAATACAGAAGTTAGGTGAAAAATCTCTGGAAATTTTACAGTGACACCGAAATAAAAAAAAAAAAAGAAAAGAAATTAGAAAACCAAAAAACAGTGTTGGATATTTATGAGATACTATGATATGACCCAAAATATGGGTCTTAGAACTTCTTGAAGGCAGAGACAGACAGAATAGATTAGAAGGCCTGTTTAGTGAAATAATTACAGAAAACTCCCTCAAATTGGAGAAAGAAAGGGATATCCAAGTACATGAAGCAAACAGAACTCCTAACAGACATGAACAGAAAAGACCTTCCCCATAACACAATGTAGTCAAACTTTCCACAGTAAAACATAAATAAAAGACTCTAAAATGGACATCAACAGGTCAGCACATGCTTGCTTGGACTTACCCCTAGTGGTAGAGCTAGAAATGTGCCAGGGGATTCCAAATCAATCCCATCAAGGTGGCATGTACCAATGCCATTTTACTAGTCAAAGTGATCAGTTTAAGTTCATAATTGATCAAAAAGATAAGATTAAGTATCAAAGGGATCATATAAACAAGACTTGTGACTGCTAATAATAACTGATAGAATTAAAAAGGAAAGAATGATCCAACATGGACAGCAGGATACACAGCAGACTCATAGAATGGGCAGATGTCCTAAACAGCACTCTGGCCTCAGAATCAGCCCTTAAGGCATTTGGATCTGGCTGAAAAGCCCATGAGTTTCTCAGGCATGGAAAGCCAAGACACTGTGGCAAAACAAACAAACAAACAAACAAAAAAACACCTAAATGAGAGATCTCTGTGAGTAAGATCCCAGTGGAAAGAACAGGCCATCAAAGGAGGTACCTTTCTCTGAAGGGAAGAGAGAACTTCCACTTTGATTATGGCCTTGTCTAAATAAGGTCAGAGTTTGTGAACTCAAGAGGCTTCCATAGCCTTGGCAGCTCATGACAAGAGCCTCGGGTGATTACTGACATCATAAATAAGAGTGTCAATTGTTAAACAACAGGAGTCACTGTGCACTTGCTCCCCATGTAGGATCTCTTTCCTTAATGTATTGTTCTATGCAAATTAACGGTAAAACTACTACTCAAACAGTGCTTTATACTTTGTGTATCTGTGTGGGTGCCATCCCATATGGGCTCCAGTTCAAGACCCGGCTGCTCCACTTCCAATTCAGCTCTCTGCTATGGCCTGAAAGCAGTAGAAGATGACCCAAGTCCTTGGGCCCCTACACTTATGTGGGAGACCCGGAAGAAGCTCCTGGCTCTTAGCTTTGGGTCAGCCCAGCTCCAGTTGTCGTGGTCATTTGGGGAGTAAACCAGTGGATAGAAGACCTCCCTCTCTCTCTCTCTCTCTCTCTCTCCGCCCCCCCCCATCCTTCTCTGTGTAACTCTTTCAAATAAATAAATAAATCTTTTAAAAAAATTTAAAAAGAATGGTTGAGAGACCAAAAAAGAGGAAACAAATGTAGAAAATATTTGAGATGAGGAACTAATTGAAAGGATATAGCACTGAATGGAAACAATGACGACTCTCATTTTCCTGGTTTTGACACTGAATAACCAGTGATACCATTAATTAAAGGAGATGGTTTGGGAACAGAAACACATTTAGGGCTATGGGGATAAAATGAGCCCTCAGTGAAAAATACTGAGTGTAAGTTAGAATATATAACTGTTCAACATGCAGACAGATATTCAAGTCTAATGTACAAGAAAAGAGATTCTGGGGTTGGCGCAGTGGCGCACTAGGTTAATCCTCTGCCTGCAGTGCCAGCATCCCATATGGGCGCCGGGTTCTAGCTTCAGATGCTCCTCTTCCAGTCCAGCTCTCTGCTGTGGCCTGGGAAGGCAGTGAAGGATGGCCCAAGTGCTTGGGCCCTGCACCCGCATGGGAGACCAGGAAAGAAGCTTCTGGCTCCTGGCTTCGAATCGGCATAGCTCCGGCAGTGGCGGCCATTTGGGGGGGTGAACCAACGAAAGGCAGACCTTTCTCCCTGTCTCTCTCTCTCTCTCTCTCTCTCACTGTCTGTAACTCTACTTGTCAGATAAATAAATATAAATCTTAGCCGGCGCCATGGCTCAATGGGCTAATCCTCCGCCTGTGGCGCCGGCACCCTGGGTTCTAGTCCTGGTCAGGGCGACGGATTCTGTTCTGGTTGCTCCTCTTCCAGTCCAGCTCTCTGCTGTGTCCTGGGAGTGCAGTGGAGGATGGCCCAAGTTCTTGGGCCCTGCACCTGCATGAGAGACCAGGAGGGGCACCTGGCTCCTGGCTTCTGATCAGTGTGGTGCGCCAGCCGCAGTGGCCATTGTGGGGTGAACCAATGGAAAAGGAAGACTTTTCTCTCTGTCTCTCTCTCTCTCTCTCACTGTCCACTCTGCCTGTCAAAAAAAAAAATCTTTAAAAAAAGAAAAGAGGTTTCGTCTAGAAACAATATTTGGAGTCACTTATGTATAAAGCTGTTGAAACAATGAATGTGCATCCAATTAACCAAGTATAGGCTTAAGACATAAAAAAAAAAAAAAAAAAAAAAAAAAAAAACAGAGCAGAAAGCTGGTGACTGAATTCTGGGAAATAGAACTATTGAATAGATATCTATGTAATAGCCATATTTAATAGGTAGAAATGGGACTGGTAATGAAATTAAAGGGCAGAGGCCAGCAAAGCAGGAGTACAGTGAGAACAGCATACTCTCATGGAAAGCAACTGGAAAAAAGATCCAAGAAGTAGATGGTCAAAGGGGTCAAATATTATGTACAGGGCAAATAAGAAAGCTGGTAAGTGAGAATACTTTGAGTATGCAAGTTCAATGTTCTGATGACTGATGCAGACAAAAGGGTCCTCTTGCCAAAGGACTCCTAACATAGATGAAAAACTCTTCTTCTCTCTGTAACTTTGACATTCAAAACAAAGAAATACATTTTTAAGATATATATCCAAGTAGGCTTTATTAAAAAAATAAAGAAATACCCAATTGTGACTTTTCTCATTAAAACAAAATTCTGAAGTTGAAAAACCAGTATGACCATATAATCTGAAGACGTGGTCTTTAGGTCTTACAAGAACTGATATCCAAGTCTACCAAATGTCCTGACTCTGTGTATTCCCACAGGGACAGATGGACACATATGTGGGTGTTACTTACACAGCCAGAAAACACAGAAAGCAGAGGAGACTTTGTATTTTACCCACTCTACTCCACCTCCCGCCCCACATCTGCCATCTTCAATCAAATATGCAGCACACTTAGCTATTCATCTCAATGTTTCAAAATTTAATAATAAAAGTGATTTAGATGTTGAATTTTAAAATGGAAGAATGTACCCAAAAAAAAGAGAGAGAGATAAAACTATAATCCTTCCAAAATACCAAGCATAGCCTTTCCTTCATCCTCTAATTCAAACCGAAGAGTCTGGAGTTCCTGTTCCATTTCTATCCGGAAGCCCTCCATTGACTCTCTGTGCGCATCTTTCAGTGACTGAAGCTCTGCAGAGTGCTTTTGTTGTAAATGATTTTCAAGAGCCTAGAATGGAAGAAACAAATAAATTATGCTTGAATATAAGAAGGAAAATGCGAACAAAATAGAAAATAATTACTAAAACCCAACTGTTATTTAAGAGATACAAAGTGTTGCAATGGGTGGCTATTTCATGTAGTAGTTAAGACATCACCTGGGAGCCAAAATCCCACATGGCAGAGCCTGAGTTTGAGTCATGGCTCTGCTCCCAATTCCAGTTTCCTATTAATGAACACCCTGGGAGGTAGCAAACAATGGCTCAACTTAGCTGGAATTGCGTTTCCAGCTTCTGGCTTTGACCTGGCCCTTCTGCAAATCTTGCAGGCATCTGGGTAGGGAATCACCAGATAGGAGGTCTCTATCTGTCTCTCTCTAATAAATTTAGTTAATTTAATAAAAAAAAATGCAAGGTGTTTCAGTACCGTTTCAAAAAAATAAATACAAGATCGTTTCCATTGGAAAACAAATTAGTAGGGTCATTTCAGTAGAATCAATGAATCATCATGAAATCAATTTGACTCAATATATTTTGCTTGAATTGGAAATCTGGACCATTTTCCCAGAGCAGTTTTAAAATAAAAGCTTTTTCTAAAGCTGTTAAATGGTGTGAACTACCTAAAATTACTGAATATTTATTCTGTGTGCACAGACTTAGATTTAGGAAAGAGGAGGAGAGCATTACCATAATAAGGTCACCTTGCAATTAGAAAAAAATGTTATAATCCCAACCTCATCATATTTTGTAGCTATTTTCTGCAGTCATTCTTTGTTCCTGCATTTGTGAAAAGCAGAATTCTAAGAGGAGGTAGCAGTCACGCCTCATTTACATGACAGGGATATGTTCTTAGAAACGCATCATCAGGTGATTGATTGCATCATTAGAGAAACATCATAGAGCATACTTAAAAAACAAAGATAGCTTCAAGTCACTGGGGGACAGAAGCTTATGAGATCACCATTTGTTACACAGTCTACCATTGACCAAAACATCATTACTTAGTGCAAGACTGTAAAGGCTTTTGTATGATTAGCTTAAAAAGCCTGGCCAGACCATCAAAGAAAGAGGTACCTTTTTTCTGAAGGGAAGAGAGAACTTCCACTTTGATTATGGCCCTGACTAAATAAGGTCAGAGTTTGTGGACTCAAGAGGCTTCCATAGCCTTGGCAGCTCATGACAAGAGCCTCGGGTGATTACTGACATCATAAATAAGAGTGTCAATTGTTAAATCCACAACGGGAGTCACTGTGCACTGCTCCCCATATAGGATCTCTGTCCTTAATGTGTTGTACTATGTGAATTAATGGTAAAACTACTACTCAAACAGCACTTTATACTTTGTGTATCTGCGTGGGTGCAAACTGTTGAAATCTTTACTTAGTATATATCAAGTTGATCTTCTGTATATAAAGATAACTGAAAATGAATCTTAATGAAGAATGGGATGGGAGATGGAGTGGGAGATGAAATGGTTGCGGGTGGGAGGAAGGTTATGGGGGGAAAAGCTGCTATAATCCAAACACCGTACTTTGCAAATTTATACTTATTAAATAAAAGTTTAAAAAAAAAAAGCCTGGCCAGAGAAAAGACACTATCAGTGACCAACACTAAAGAGAAGAAACATGGTAAGAAGAGAAAACAGAGCTCAAGGTACTTAACAGCTTAGTGACTAAATGTACCAACAAGAGGTGTTTTTTTAAAACTAATTTGTAACATGAAATGTTTATGAGAAATATGCCATATGATATTTCTTTAATCATTACTCCAAAATGGTATATTTTGCAATTAGTATTTGGCTAATTATGTTCATTGTTTTGAAAGTGTTTTATCTCTAAAAATGGCTTCTTTGACTATAGGAAAAATAAAACTTTTAGTTTCGAGAATGTTAATATAATAAAATTGCAGGTTTTTGAAAAAAATGATTAAAGTTCTATAAAATACTAAATGTCCAAAATTAAAGTATACTGATATGAGAACTCACGTGTCATTTCAATTCGTAAGTGGTATCTAATGAACAGATTTTTTTTTTTATTTGAAAGGTAGAGTTTTAGACAGAGAGAGAGAAAGAGAGAGACAGAGAGAAAGGTCTTCCTTCCATTGGTTCACTCCCCAAATGCTGCTATGGTTGGTGCTGCACCGATCCGAAGCCAGGAACCAGGTGCTTCTTCCTGATCTCCCATGCGAGTGCAGGGGCTCAAGCACTTGAGTGATTCTCCACTGCCCTCCTGGGCTACAGCAGAGAGCTGGACTGGAAGAGGAACAACTAGGACTAGAACCGGCGCCCATAAGGGATGCCGGCACTGCAGGTGGAGGATTAACCAATGAGCCATGGTGCAGGCCCCTAATGAACAGATTATTTAGCTAGGTAATCAGCCCTAATTTTTAGCCAAAAAAAAAAAAAAAAAACAAACAAACTTTATTAACTTTCTGGACAAGAATACATCTTATTATCTAAGTAGATGAAATGTTTTTAAAAATCTCATAGGCTCCAAGAAAAGTAAAGATTGGGAAATTGAAATGCTAATTATGTTAATTATCAGACTTAATTAATTTTTAAAAAGATTTATTTACTTGAAAGGCAGAGCTACAGGGAGGCAGGGGCAGAGAGAGAGAGAGGTCTTCCATCTGTTGGTTCACTTCTCAAATGGCTGCAAAAGCTGAGGCTGTGCCAGGCTGAAGCCAGAAGCCAGGAGCCAGGAGCTTCCTCTGTGTCTCTCACATGGGTACAGAGGTCCAAGGACTTGGACTATCTTCAACTGCTTTTCCATACCATATCAGAACTGGACAGGAAGAGGACCAGCTGGGACTCAAACCAGCGCCCATATGGGATACCGGCACTGCAGGTGATGGCTTTACCTGCTATGCCACAGTGCCAAGCCCAGATCTGATCAATTTATGCTCTATACATGTATTGAGACATTGCACTGTACCTCATAAAAATGGACAAGTATTACATGTTAATCAAAAAATATTTTTAAAAATATTTATTTGACAGGTAGAGTTACAGAGAGACAGAGAGAGAGAGAGGAAAAGTTCTTCTGTCTGCTGAATGGTCACAACAGCCAGCGTGGGGTCTGATCTGACGCCAGGACCGACACAGAAGCTTCTTCCAGGTTTCCCATGTGGGTGCAGGGGACCCAGCATTTGGGCCACTGTTCACTGCTTTCCCAGGTTATAGCAGAGAGCTGGATCGGAAGAGGAACAGCCAGGACTCAAATGGGAGCACATATGGAATCCTGGCACCAGAGTCAGTGACTTTACCTGTTACACCACAGTGCCAGTCACTTGATGCAATTGTTAACACACCAATTGGGATGCCTGCATTCCATATCAGAGTTATCTGGCTTGAGTCCCTGCTCTGCTACTGTTGATACAGTTTCCTTCTAATGCACACCATGGGAGGCAACAGATGTACTTGGGTCTCTGCCATCCACAAGGGAGACCTGAATCGAGTTCTAGGTTCCTGACTTTGGCCTGGTTTGCTCTGGCTGTTGTGGGCCTTTGGGAAGTGGACTAGTGGATGGAAAATCTCTCACAACAACCATGGCTGGGCCAAGTAAAGGCCAGGACCCAGGAGGTTCATCTGGTTCTCCCATGTGTGTGCAGGGACCCAAGCACTTAGGTCACTTTCCTCTGCTTTTCCTAGGCCATTAGCATAGAGCTGGATTGGAAATGGAGCAGCTGGGGCATGAACCAGTGCCCATACAGGATGCCAGCATCACTGGCAGTAGTTTTACCCACTACTCCACAATACAACACTGGCCCCTAAACTTTCCTCTTAACACTGCTTCTGTTGTATCCCGTAAGTTCTGACATGTTGTGTTGTCATCTTCATTTCTTTCAGGGAATTTTTAAATTTCCCTTTTGATTTCTTCTATGATTCACTGTTCATTCAGGAGCATGTTGTTCAGTCTCCATGTGTTCGTCTTTTCTAGAGTTTCTTAATGTTATTAATTTCCAGCTTGATTACACTGTGATCAGAAAAGATACATGGTATGATTTTAATTTTTTTGAATTTTTTGAGACTTGTTTTATGGCCTATCATATGGTCTATCCTGAAGATAGTTCCATGTACTGATGTAAATACTGTGTATTCTGAGACTGTGAGATGAAATGTTCTATAGATATCAATTAGATCCATTTGGTTGATAGCATAGATTAACTCTTGGTTGATTTTTTTGGCCTAGCTGATCTGTGTCCATTGATGAAAGCAGGGTGTTTATGCCTCCCATTATGATTGTATTGGAGCATATGTCTCCCTTTTGATCCATTAACGTTTGTTTGAAATAACTGGATGCTCTAGTATTGTTGCACATACATTTACTATAGTCACATCTTCCTGATAAGTTGACCCCTTAATCATCACAAAAAGACCTTTTTGTCTCTTTTAACAGATTTTGTCTTGAAGTCTATTTTGTCTGACACTATATTAGCTACTCCTGCTCATTTTTTATGTCCATTTGCATGGGCTATCTTTTTCCAACCTTTCAGTTTCAGTCTGTGTTTATCTTTGTTGGTGAGTTGTGTTTCTTGTAAGCAGTATATACATGGGTCTTGCTTTTAACCCATTTAGGCAGTCTGTATCTTTTAATTGAAGAATTTCGTCCATTTATATTAAAGGTTATTATTGGTAATTGATGACTTGGTCTTGTCATTTTTCCAGGAATATTCCTACTGTCGGTTTTGATTCTCCTTTGTACTATTATTAGGAGGTTTTTTGCCTTCACATTCTTTCATGATGCTAGTTATCTTTTTCTGTTTCTGTATGTAGCAATTCTTAAATATCATTTGTAAGGCTGGAAGAGTGGTGACAAATTCTTTCAACTTTTGTTTGGAAGGTCTTTATTTTACCTTCATTTATAAATGAAAACTTAGCAGGGCATAGTATTCTGGGCTGACATTTTTTTAAATTATTTAGACTATACCTCTCCGTGTTATCCTTGCCTGTAGGGTTTCTGATGAGAAATCTGATGTAAACTTAATGGGAAATCCTTTAAAGGTAATTTCTCTTGTGCAAATTTTAGGATCTTTTCTTTGTGTTTTACTTCTTCAAAGTTTGAATATAAAGTGCCATAATTCACATCTCCCCTGATCATGTCTATCTGGGGTTCTATTTGCTTCCTGTACTTGTGTGTGCATATATTTGTCCTAAATAGGGACATTTACTGCAATTATTTTGCTGAATAAGTTTTCCAGGTCATTCCACTTTTCCACTCCTTCAGGAATGCCTATGACAAGCATATTTTGTGATCTGATTGAATCCTATATATCCTAAACACTGCTTTCATTTTTTTTCTAATTTTTTCTTCTATTAATAGGACTGAGATATTTCAAAAGCTTTGTCTTCCAGCGTGGATATTCTTTTTTCTACCTCACTGATTCTTTTGTTCAGGCTTTACACTGTATTTTTTATTTAACATATTGAATTCTCCACATCTCATATTTCTGCTTGATTTTTCTTCAATATTTCTATTTTCTGGCAAAATTTCTCATCCATGTCATTCACAGATTTAACTAATGTATTTGTCTCTCTGTGTTTTTGAGTAATCTTACAATCAATCTTTCACATTCCTTTTCAGGCATTTTGTCAATCTCCTCATCATCACAAACTAAAACTGAAAAGTATTCGTGTGTTCTTTTTGTGGAGTCATACTGTCTTTCTCGTTCATATTTATTTTATTTCTATGCTCATTTTTATGTATCTGGATAAATACCTGTTGATAACTCCTCTGAAGTCTTCATTTTTTTAAATAAAAGATTCATTTTTTGAAAGGCAGAGTTAGAGAGAGAAAGAGAGAAAAAGAGAATCTTCTATCCTCTATTTCACTCTCAAAATGGCTACAACAGCCAGAACTGCGCCAGACTGAAGCCAGTAGCCAGGAGCTTCATGGCTTCCCCTGTGGGTGGCTGGGCCCAAGGACTTGGCCCATCTTCTGTTGCTTTCCCTGGTACATTAGTAGGGAGCTGGATCAGAAGTGGAGCAGTCAGGACTCGAACCAGTGCCTATATAAGATGTGAGCATCTCAGGCAGCAATGAAGTCTTGATTCTTCTATGCTGGCCACCTCTGAAGTCTTTATTCTTCGAAATGTGCATCTAGCTGTAGTAAGATGTCTTCAAGCGATATCCACAGGTGTCTGCTCACTGGGCCAGGGAGCTCTAAGTGGCATTTGTAGGGGAGGGGGGCACAAAAGTCCAGGATAACACCCAAATTATGCATGGTAGCTCTCCTCTGTAGTCAGTAGGGGAGAGTGGGTAACTGCCCTAGCTGGCATGATCACTGCCTCCACCCTGCAGGGTGCCAAGTTGAATCTCTCTGTGCCTGTATATCCTAACCTCCATTCACTCAGATGAATTAACTGCAGAACGAACTTTTGCACTTTATGATGTGAACATACAATCTTCTGCAATGTAGATGCTCAGCTCAATAATTGCCCAAAGATCCAGCCACATCCTATGCCTTTATCAGTTTCTTTGCTTTTTTTTTTTTTTTTTTTTTTTTTTTAAATTTTTGACAGGCAGAGTGGAGAGTGAGAGAGAGAGAGAGACAGAGAGAAAGGTCTTCCTTTTGCCGTTGGTTCACCTTCCAATGGCCGCCGCGGCTGGTGCGCTGCGGCCGGCGCATCGCGCTGATCCGAAGCCAGGAGCCAGGTGCTTCTCCTGGTCTCCCATGTGGGTGCAGGGCCCAAGCACTTGGGCCATCCTCCACTGCACTCCTGGGCCATAGCAGAGGGCTGGCCTGGAAGAGGGGCAACCAGGACAGAATCCAGCACCCCGACGGGGACTAGAACCCAGTGTGCCAGCGCCGCAAGGCAGAGGATTAGCCTATTGAGCCGCGGGGCTGGCCAGTTTCTTTGCTTTATCATGCAATCATAGGATTTCCACAGACACAAGCTGCAAGGGATCTACTCTCTGCCCTGCAGGCCTCCCTGTCCAAAGAGAGAGTGCCACCCCATCCCTGAGCCAGGTGACTTGGTGGGTGGAGAGGAGGGAAGCAATGTACCCTCCATTCACAGAGTTAAGAGGGGACTTTGCCCCCCAACCCCACCCCCAGCTTGTCTGCCTAGATTCAAGGCCAGTCGGGTCCACAGATTTCTCCCACTAACAAAATCCTGCAGAAGCACACGGGCCACTGCAGTCTCCACTTGCCTTATTCTGGAAAGACGGTGCTTTCCTCACTGGGTGCTGGGACCCTTGCTCTGGGTAGGTGGCCTTCCACTTAGCTGCTAGCTGAAGGAGTCACTGGTGGTGTTGCACAAGCTGCTGCATGCCTGTACAATCCTAGCTTCTCCATAGAGTCTCTCATCTATTTTTAGACTTTTCACTAAAAACATTCCTCCAACTATCTCCCAGCAACACATAATCTCTCCTGTTTTTCTGGTATTCTCCCGTGATCAAAAGTAGTGCACCTTTTGCTTATTCAGCCATCTTGGAATCTCCCAATTTTTTTGGACTAATATAAAGTTATATTTAATTTCATGTATCCACAAACTTTTTGAAGTATCCTATATAACAGGCTAGATAGTATACTACCCTCATACAGGAATTGACATTATTGATGGGGAACAGAACTAAAATGTTGAGGCAAGTCTCATTTGTCTCATATAGTGTATAACTGGCATGTATGTTTAATCACTATTACTAGCCAAGAGGGGGCGGGTGCCATTTTGGACATACGTGACAACTGTGCCAGTTGTGTCTGTGTGCCCAGAAACCAGCTGAGAAGAGACGCCTGAGTCTGGCAGAGCGAGCTGACAGGGGGCTGGGTACTTGTGATTGTGGGAGCCTTGTGTGCTGGGACTGTAAAAACAATGTGGCTGTGTGGGAGGGTGCAGGGTGTGGCTGGGACTATGGGCAGTCACTGGGGGTGGCTCCAAACACTCAGGGCTCCCTTATTTCCTAGTGGGGGTCATTGCTGCGAGATCCATGCTCACACTAAGGACTGCAGAGTTCCTTTGTGTGGTTCTTGTGGCAGCTGGGATTAATACTGTACCCACTAGGGCTAACACCCAGGCATTGGTCTCCATGGAGGGGAGGGAGTGAGTATGAGACTATAATTGAGCTGAACAAACCTCCCCTCTGACTAAAACAAAAAAAAAGGGGGGGAGAATTTACCACGCCCAACTTGGGTGGCACTTTGGATACTCTCCTCACCCTGGAGCACTGAACAGAGCTCCCTGGCCATACCCAGCACATACCTCAGGGTATTCAATGAAAGAACAAACATTCTACTTAGCCATGGAGGCATAGTCCAAAGACAAAAGTCATTACAGGAGGAAAAAAAAACAACAAACAAGTATCTCCACAAATGCCTAAAATTAAACGCAGCAATTCAAGAAAAAGAATAAGGAAGACAAGACAACATATGCCCCCAAAAGAACATAAAAATTCAATACTACAATATGAAGAAGAAAAGATTGAAGAAATTGCAGAAACAGAATTCAAAAAATTGATTGTAGGATTACTTAGAAGTAATCAGAAGCAAATTCACAAACTAAAGAAATCTGTACATGACATGAATGAAAAATTTTCCCATGAAATTGAGATTTTAAAGAAAAGTCAAAATGAAATATTGGAAATGAAGAACTCAAAAGATCAAATAAAAATGTGGTGGAAAGCCTTAACAACAGACTCAGTAGGGCAGAAGAAATAACAACCAATATAGAAGAAAAAATCTCTGGAAATTTTATAGTCAGACCAAAAAAAATTAGAAGAAATCAGAGTTGGAGATCTATGGGATATTATCAAACGACCCAACATATGAATCTTAGGAGTTCCTGAAGGTTTGGAAAGAGAGAATAGATTAGAAGGCCTTTTTAGTGAAATAATTACAGAAAACTTCCCCAATTTGGAGAAAGAAAGTGATGTCTAAGTACAGGAAGCACACAGAACTCCTAATAGACATGACCAGAAAAGATCTTCACCACAACATATTGTAGTCAAACTATCCACTGTAAAACATAAAGAAAAGATTCTAAAATGTGCATGAGAGAAACGCCAGATTACTCTCAGATCTCCAATTAGACTCACAGTGGACTTCTCATCAGAAACCCTACAGGCTAGAACAGAATGGTGAGATATACTCCAAATCTTAAGAGAAAAAAAATTGCCAACCCAGAACACTGTACCCTGCAAATTTCTCATTTACAAACTAAGGTGAAAATAAAATCCTTCAATAACAAACAGAAATTGGAAGAATTTGTCCAATTGGGTACAGTGGGAAGAATCACTATGTTCCTAAAGTTGTATTTATGAAATGCATGAAGTTTATATTCCTTAAATAAAAGGTTTCTGGGAAAAATAAAATAAATAAATTTGAGCATATGTCACATTAAACTTACTCTTTGTTCCTTTTCCTTTTCTTCTTCCATTGTTTGAAATGCAAGGACATGTGCTTCTTTCAAGGATTTATGTCTTTGCTGATGTTGTTCCTCTAATTCTTCAAGCTCTTGTGTAAGCCGTTGTCGTTCCTGTGTAAACTGAGCCTGCAGTTGCTGCAAAGAAGTCTGGGACTGGGAAAGCTGTATCTCCAGATTCTGCTTCAGCAAGGAAATCTATGCCACAGAATGGTACACAGTGAAGAATAAATACAAGGCATAATTCATAAATTTCCCATCTAAGGGAAAACATTATTTCACGGATACTGACTATAATATTTGGCAAAACTTTCCACTTAAATGTTTTATAAGATATGACTATTTTAAATTCTCTATTCAGTAACTATCCTGAAAATAGTTTTATTGTGTTATTCATACTGTCCAAAGAACACTCTACATTCAGAAATACAAGGAGCACCCATATCATATTACAATAAAAACTCATACTATAAAATAAAACTGAGGGTGGTATAAAAAGTTACACTGCTTACTTTTGAGGCAGTAAAGGGAAGTAGTTAAGACTGTGGGCTCTGCCACTTACTTGTTAGTGTCACTGTATCACCATGCTATAGTGGGAAGTAAGCCTGTTACTACATACAGTTCACTTAGACCAGTCCCTGAAATGTAGGTAATGCTCAAAAACGTTAGCTAAGATTATTTGATTATTCAAAAACTCGAAAACTAATCTTAAAAATAGGCGCCGGCGCCGCAGCTCACCAGGCTAACCCTCTGCCTTGCGGAGCCAGCACACCGGGTTCTAGTCCCGGTCGGGGCACCAGATTCTGTCCCGGCTGCCCCTCTTCCAGGCCAGCTGTCTGCTGTGGCCAGGGAGTGCAGTGGAGGATGGCCCAAGTACTTGAGCCCTGCACCCCATGGGAGACCAGGAGAAGTACCTGGCTCCTGCCATCGGATCAGCAGTGCGCCGGCCACGGCGGCCATTGGAGGGTGAACCAACAGCAAAAGGAAGACCTTTCTCTATGTCTCTCTCTCTTTCTCTCACTGTCCACTCTGCCTGTCCAAAAAAAAAAAAAAAAAAAAAAAAAAAAGCCAGTTCATAATTTATAATCCTTATAATATTTTTATTAATTTTGACTTAATTCAAAGGAGATTCAAACACTTAAAAACTTTTTTAAAATCACAAACATCTCACAATCCTTTAGTTAGCACTTAAAATAATTTGAGATGCTTTTCTTTCACAATGGAAGACAGACCTGTCATTCCTTCTGAAAACAGACATTATCAATCTTAAAATGCCTACATTGTTTCTGTATGTTTTATATACTTAAAATTTTTTTTGTAAGAATAAGCACATAAAATGTATATTACAAACATTCATATAAACATTTGATGACATCATTTAATTTTATCTATTTCTATTCTCATATATAGGATAACTATAGCTTGACACTATATAAATCACCCATATCCTAAAATAAGTCAAAAGCTAAGAGAAACTTAAAGAATCAGAAAAAAATGTTACAAAATATTTCAATAAGCAACATAAGATACTCTAAGTGCTTACACACAAATGAAACAGTTTCTATGGCCAACAAAGCCAATGAAGAAGAAACCTCAAAGTACAAAAGACTCCCTTTTGGTCTGTGAGAAGCAGACATAGGTTATCTCATATCTCTCACAAAGAAAAGTACTTGGGAAAGAAGGAAAAGTGTGGGGAATCACCAGAAATGTAACACACTGGTTGGAAGACAGGAAATGTTAAAAACAAATGGCTGTCTCCCTGTAAAGCAGCAGGAAACAATCACAGGCTGTAGTGAGCTTGGGGTGGATGATTAGTTACATCAGGATCATTTGTATAATAATCATTATGGAAATAGTCAAGCACATATCTTTATGGAAATATTCAAGCACTGGGGAGAACTGACAGAACTGACATAGACAATCTCTTCAATCTGTTTAAATGTAGTTCTGAAAAAGAGACACAATTTGTTGAAAGTTTATGAATTCTACCAATGAATTTCTACACAGGGGTTATTTTACAAGTCTGGAGTCAAGGTAGAAACAAAAACTTCTGGCTTGTGGCAACAGAACTGCCAAACTGCTGTACCAAAATAAACCCTGCAAATTTGAAAATACCATGAGAATATCATGGTTACAGCTAAGGTCACACTTGTGGGATAAGATAAATTAACACGTGACATCTCATCTTTTATCCAAAGAGAATCAGGATGAAATAAATATTAATCACAGCACAGACAGAAAAGGTAAATCATAAAAGGTTATCAGGCAACAAAAAAAGCTGTAGATACTGATGTGTAATTGCTACAGCCATTCTCTTCCCAGATAGCTAGTTCTTGAAATAGAGAAGGTACCTACCCACTATCTTCCCAAGTTCAACCCTAGCCCCAGCCTCAGCATGGGACCGATCGTGGCTTGTTTATTTCTGGTGATAATCTGTTAGGTTATATATGGGAAAGTTGGGAAAAGCAATGTGTTAATGTACAGTTCTGATACATACTCTCAAAGTGACTACTTGCCACTAAGTGGGGACAAAAATCTACTTAGCATTCTGCTCACCACATTATGTACCTGGTACATATCGTTATGTACCTGGTAAAGATCTGCATCTATCCCAAAGAATGTGCATATCTTTCCAATTTGCACAAAAGGCACCACATAGGCTAGCGGTGGCCCTTGATCTTATCCAATGAGTGTGCACTTAGGTTAGTAAGAAGCCAATCAGTTCACAGCAGTGAGCATATCTTTATTTTCTGAAATACCGTTTTTCAAAAGTTCACTGCAGTAGATCTCCCATGTGTTAATTTGACTACAATTTGACAAAAATTTGAACTACTTAAGGATGAAGTTTTTATGAAGAAATATAAAGTTTAAAATGAATTATGTTCAACAGTAAAATAATAGTTATGTATTTAAAACCTAAGTACAGTTTTAAATTTCTCTAGCTTAAAAAAAAACACTTAAATATTTTACATTATAATATACATTACCTTGAAAGAACTCCAAAATAGTATTTTCCAACCTAGGATATATGATTAATCTACACTCAAGAAAATAATATAAACTATGTACATTAAGAAATTATCATGCAATTTAGTGTTCAAATATACTTAGATGTTTTGTATTCTTAACTTTGAAAGCACACCAAATTATTAAGGCTTTCTAAAATGTTTAGATTCATGCTCAAGACAGTAACATGAATTATATGCAGAAAGCCTTAATCATGCAATGAAGCATCAATACTCACTTATTTTTATAAATAAATCAGTAGAATTACAATAATTAATCAGCCTTTATTCAGCATGGAAATTATATGTCACTTTAAAAGAGAAATAATGAGCAAAGCAATGGAAAATGAACTAATGTTTTATGGCTATAATTTAAATAGTTGAATTTATGTTATGGACATACATATTAATATAAAAATTCATTAATTAAAAACAAGAGAACAATGGACTTTACAAAGAATTGGGCAATCTTAGTTATCACTTTTATTTTAGAATTATATCTAAAAAGGCATTTGATGAATAAATGTAAAACAGTAGTTGCTTTGAATTATATTCAAATTATGTAGTGCATGGTAGATCCTATACATTAGTTATGACTGTTAATGTTTCTTATTTTTATCCATGCTAAATAAACCAGAGAGTTCTTATTTTAGAAAAAAAAAATCCTCATTTAAAAACTTCTCTCTTGTGTGACTCTTATATCTGTATTTTTCTGTCTCACTCTTTGTTTCTTAAATTATTTCTGTCTCAGTCTGTACCTGTATCTCAGTTTCTATCTCTTTCATACTCTCTGCCTATACATCTTTCTCTTTGACTCTGTTTTCATCTATATGGCTTTACCTTTGTCTCTCTGTATGTTTCTATCTCTTTCTGTCTCTGTTTCTCTCTGTCTCTCTGAGTGTGTGTGTCTGTGTCCCTATTCGTCTGTCTCTCTGTGTCTGTCAATCTATTTTGCTTCTGTGTCTCTCTGCACATTTTTCTGTGTATATTTCTTTTTGTCTATCTGTCACTCTCTGTGTCAGTCTGTCTCTCAGTTTGTCTCACTCTATTTCTGTCTCTCACTTTCCCTTTGGCTCCCTGCCTGTTCAAATGTCTATTTCTGTCCTGTCTCAATCTGTATATGATGTGTCTGTCTCTGCCTGTCATTCTCTGCCTCTTACTCTGCCTGTCTCTATGTATGTCTGTCTACTTCTCTGTCTTGCTGTCTTTATTTCTTTCAGTCTGTCTTGCTCTCTCAGTTGTCTCTCAGTCTTACTCTCTTACTTTTTGCCTACCAATCTGTCTCTTGTCTCTCTGTCTCTTGTCTACTGTCTGTCCTTCTCTCTCTCTCTCTCTCTCTCTCTCTCTGGCTATCTCTCTGAGAATCTACCTGTTGGTCTCTGTCTATTTGTCTTAGTCTCGGGTCTCTCTATATGTCTGTATCTGTTATGAATATATGTCTCTTTGTCTAACTCTGTCCCTTATTCTCTCTCACTTTCTTTCAGTCTGAATGTCTGTCCTCCTGTATGTTTCTCTTTCGGTCCAACTCACTGTCTGTCTCTTTCCCAGTCTCTCTCTCTCACCCCTGTCTACCTGTCTGTCCATCTGTATCTCTCTCACATTCTCCCTCAGTTTGTCTTCTTAGTGTCTCTGATTAATCAGACAGATAAATCAAGGCATCCTTATCCAATTACTAAGAGACACTTTCAACAAGGCAATTTTTATTTAATGAATATCTTTTATTTATAACTACTGAGGGAAAATGACCATGCTGTTGCAAATATTCCGAAGTTAATTCAATTAACTGAAAACATAATCATATCTTATTTGAGTTATTTCTATTCCAAATAGCATGTACAACAAAGTCTACACTGGTGTTATACCAAAAATGAAAATTATCGGCCGGCGCCGCGGCTCACTAGGCTAATCCTCCGCCTAGCGGTGCCGGCACACCGGGTTCTAGTCCCGGTCGGGGCGCCGGATTCTGTCCCGCTTGCCCCTCTTCCAGGCCAGCTCTCTGCTGTGGCCAGGGAGTGCAGTGGAGGATGGCCCAGGTGCTTGGGCCCTGCACCCCATGGGAGACCAGGAAAAGCACCTGGCTCCTGGCTCCTGCCATCGGATCAGTGCAGTGCGCCGGCCCAGCGCGCTGGCCGCGGCGGCCATTGGAGGGTGAACCAACGGCAAAAGGAAGACCTTTCTCTCTGTCTCTCTCACTGTCCACTCTTCCTGTCAAAAAAAAAAAAAAATTATCATTCAAAATTCTTACTATGTTCTATGCTACTACTAAAAAGAATTCCTAAATGTAGCCTTATTTTGATAAACACCAGGATAAAAATGGTTGGTGCTTATTTTTAAAGGTATTAAAGAAAATGCTGTTAAATATATTTATGTATTTCTATTTTTTATGTGGAAAGAAAAGCTGCATATGAAAGTTAGATAATTTTTTGTTATTTTCTTATAGAGTGAAATTAGAGGGGTATGTAGAAATAGTTTCACTCAAAAATAACTGAAATTTCATAGCACATTACTAGTCTCAAAGCTTTCATTTCTCCAGATCTGGGCTGGCAAACTACAGAAAAATTAAATCATATTGGAACACACCCAGAGCTATTTATTTCCAAGCTGTCTCTGAGTGTAGCAGCAGAGGTGAGTAGCTGCCACAGAACCTGGACAGTCCACAGTGCCAAGGGCACTTACTACCTGGGTCTTTGCAGAAAAAGTCTTCTGACACTGTCCCAGGCTACAAGAAAAATACCCAAAGATGTCAAATTCTCTTGTTATTTTAAAGGACAAGTTAGATATATAGATTTTTATAAGCATAAATCTCAGTTTTTCTCATCATGCTTAAAGAAAAAAACTTTAAATCAGTGTTATATGGCACATTATCTTGAAGCTTAGATTCTGCATACTTCAGTATACATACATAAAAGACAACAGCTTTGTCAATTCTTAGGGAAGGGCTACTCCATTTGGTTTCATCCGTTAACTATAACAATAAAATGCAAAATATATTCAAAATCTCATACATCTTCCTATTTGATACTTTAAAGAAGTCTTGATATTACTTTCTCACAACATAAACTAGTTAAACATAAGAAATATCTTTATGATAGTCAATTAATTAATGTTTTTTTAAAAGATTGCTATATTCTTAAAAGCAAACATTAAAACTGTAAATATCATGTTTGAGGCATAAAACCTTGCTTGGTTTTATAGTAAAATATATGCTTATTAATACAATGTGGAACATGTAAGCACAAACACAAATTAATGGCTAGACATTAGAAGCTTTTACTACCCATGTACAAACATATCCTACCAAATGCCAAAGATTTCTGTAATGTAACAGCTTGAAAGCAGTGATTCAGTTTACGCAAAATGTGCAACATGCCCTTCAGTGCAAACTGTAAGTGCCGCTCACTTACATTGTTGATAGATTTATGCAAAGCTTCACCCAGAGAGTGCCGCTATGAAGACAAGATCACAGGGATAAAGGGAAACATTCAGAAATCAACTAAGTGAAAGAAAGAGGGATAAAAAGGAGAGTAAAACACAGGACATTTAATTATATATATATTCAAGAAAAAAATAAGTCGAAACAATTCTGAGAAAAAAAGTCAAAGAGAAATTCTGAATTATCTGTAGGTCTTTAAAACAGTGCCCGGTATGTTTATGGCTGACAGACTTACCTATGAAAAATACTGATAGCTAGAGCACATAAACCAGGGTTCAGTTAGAAGATGATGGCTACTGAAGAGCCTGGAAGGAATGTTACCGTCATAAATTCCAACCAGAAATCTACAGAAAAACCACTCAAAGCATTGCATGCTGTATTGCTGCAGCTTCACTGAGGTTTCTCCTAGGAGAGCTCAACAGATGACAACTGCAACACTTATTTGGTTGACTATATAATTTGGGGGGCAAGAAACAAATATAGGAAAATCACGGAAAATATGAAGATTTACTAATAGTTGGGTTTTGTACTTGGGGGAAAGAAGCAGAGATGCCTTTACATCTTTTTAATCCCACTTTCTTGGATATATTTGACAAAATTGCTTATGAGCTAGGTTACTTTTTCAAATGTTCACTGAAATTTTAAATAACAGACCACTGGAAAAATCTATACCTCCCTCCCCCAAAATACAGGATAAAATGTAATTTTCCCATATTTATTTACCTTCAAAAATAGAAAATAATATTTTAAATTTATATTTTAAATTTAAATGGTAAAGTTTAACATTTTTTTCCTCTGAACACTAACCAAATTTTCAGACAGAATACAGTAATTTTTCCCATAACTATGTGATTATTCCTTAGAAGATCACAGATTATAGACAGTTTTGATTCAGAGAATGATTTTTTTTACTAATAGCCTAGATTAACATATCTGAAGGTATGATTTTATAGAAACTTGAAAAATCAGATAAAAAAAGATTTATTTCTTATTTAATTATTTCATAACTTTTAACCAAAAGTTTCTCGCATTCTTAAAACATTTATTTTACTTTTTAAAAATAAATTTAAATAAGTGAACAAATTTCATGTATTTCATATATACGGTTTTAAGAGCATAATGATACTTTCCACCTCACATTTTCCTTCTTCCTTTCTTATTTGTCTTTTAATTTTTATAATGACATACTTTCAATTTATAATCACAAGCTTAACTCATCCCTAAATAAAGAATTCAACAAGTAGTGAGTAGAAAAACCACTGTTCCTCAGGAGTATAGATAAGCTGTATCAATAATCAAATCTCAAAATGTCAATTTGGTGCATATCTTTTTAATCCATTTTCATATGAATTTATATTTGATATATATAATATATATAATGATGAGAGACAATTTCTCCAGACTTCACAAAATGCAAAATCTAAGGCATTTTTAGTTGCAGTGTTTTTACCTGTCTGTATTTCTCATTACAGATGGTCTAGTAGGAAAAGATAATCTAAAAAGGATGCCATTTGTTCATGAAATACATTTTATTTTTTACTGTTTAAGTTATCATCAGACAAAAATACATATGTTATTTAAAATTTCTGGGTTACCTGATAAATTAGAAGAATACAACAAATAAGAGTGGCATACTAGTTCTTCCCTTCCCTGAGATTTTTGGTTTTATATGACTAAAGTATATTTGAACATTTGGAATCTAAACTAATATGGTTATTGGCCTTCTTCCTACAGCTAGAGGCTATGGAAATAAATCTAGGCATACAGGCCAGAGCTGTCTGCCATCTGCAGCGCCAACTTCCCATGTGAATGCCAGTTCAAATCCCAGCCACTCCACTTCTGATTCAGCTTCCTGCCACTGCACCTGGGAAAGCAGTGGAAGATGGCACAAGTGCTTGGGCCCCTGCACCCATGTAGGAGACCCGAATAAAGCTCCTGGATCCTGGCTTTGGCTTTGCCCAGCCCCAGCCATTGCAGCCATTTTGGGAGTGAATCAGCAGATGGAAACTCTATCTCCCCGCTCTCCCTCTCCTCTCTCTCCATCTCTTGCTGTAACTTTTTCAAATAAATAAATAAATCTTTAAAAAAAAAATCTAGGTGTAGATTTCATAGTTCCTTCTCTTTATTCTCTTCTTCTAAAGGTGCCAATGTATGCACTGGATGGAATCATTCCAAAAAGGGAGGTTTTAGCAAGAAAGGAAAGTACAAATTGAATATTTTTAAATTAATTCAGAGTTCAGTACTATTATCTTAGAAGGAAAAATAAAACCTCAAGAAGAACTAACCACATAAATGATCAAAGAGGATATGGTATAGCTGAATTCATTTTTTCAATTGAAGGAAAATTAAAGTCAAACTTCATATTCACTAGGAAAATATCACAAGCCGCTTTTTGAATCCACAAACTGAAGCTGGCTGTATGAGGAATAATGGATTTGGCTGGCTTTTTTGGTAGACTTTAATCTCATTCCATATTTTCTAGAAAGTAACATTACGTTGCGTCAGCTACTTTCACTCTCTTCTAGCTGGTTTTTCTCCTCTCTCCATAGGCCTCTTCTCATTTTCTGCTGATTTTTCTGTTGACCTCCCTTTACCTTCCCCCAGCCACTGTCTAGCCCAGGGCTCAGGATGGATTTCGGATGTTTGTTCTACATAGTTCCCTGCTCTCCCAATTTCTAGTAAAAGGATTCTGAGCCCTCAGGGTTGGCCTCACTGATCCCCTGTCACTGCTCAGGGCATCTGCCAAGGTCCTGGCGGGACAACACAGGAGAGATGATGCCGCCAGGCCCTGTGATTGCCTCTGCCTCAGATCTGCGGCCAATTACTCTTCCATTACAACAAAACACTAACAAAAACCCTGAAGGTTTAAGAGTGACTTGTTTATAGCTCTTGTCTATACTCCTGTGAAGTAGTGGTCTTTCTACTATTTACTTGTTGAACACTGTATTTAGCGGAACATTAAGCCTGTGATTATGAAGTAAACTGAAAGTATGTTATCACAAAAATTAAAAGAAGGAAGGATGAAGGGAGGGAGGAAGGAAGGTAAGTATTGCTTTGTTCTTAGAATTTTATCAAAGACATGAAATCTGTTCTCTTTATATTAATTTTTAAAAGGGCAGTCCCTCATCTAAAAAAAGTAATCACTTAAGAGAAGATACAGAAAAACTGATAAAAATAGATGATTTTTTCTTACAGGCAGAACTACAATTTCTAAAGAGAGAATATATTTCCTTGCTAACAAAAAACTTAATTTAAAGAGCAGCAAAATGAGCACTTGGCTTTAAAACCAAATGAACTCACTAGTTTCAAGATCCAGACCACCAAATCATAAGGCTACCAGAAGCCAAAGAGTGTGGATTATACCCTACACATGATACAAAGTCACTGCAGGAGTCAAAACAAAATAATGCAATTCAACTGAATATTGTAAGGGCATCACTTAATCTGCAGGTGGGCAAGAGTGGAAGCAAGGAGAACGGAGACCATAGCTGTAGTGTAGGAGAGACGGGCACATGACTTGGACTAATGTGGAGGTGGAGGTGAGAAGTGTATCGCTCTGGTTGTAGTGTGCAGGCAGAACAGCAGAGAGGGTTGTGTCTGCCTGCACAGTCAGAGACAGTGAAGTGAGGTCTGGGCAGGGAGGAGAGGAGCAGCCTCTTAAGCTGAGGGGTAGGATAGGAGGCATGGAGTGTATCCCTGTTTCAGGCACTTTAATTTAGATATTTAAGGCAAGATGTCTCTACTTCATCCTCGCTTTAGTATCACAGCTGTATTAAACTTCCTAAGATAAAATTTTCAGCATGTCATTCCCCTTTCCATAAACTTCTGACACAATCTCATAGTTCTTTAAGTAAACTTTTAAATTCCCAAGATAAAGTCAAGGAGTTCCATCATAACCTCTCTCACTAAACCATTCCCATCCAATCTTGTTTTTTTCATTACTGTATTTCTCATAGTACCTGGGAAATAAGAGTGTCTATTTAATAAAATCTTTTTTAAATGAATAAAAACTCTTGTATTTTGGCCATTACTCTGTCATGTCAATGCTGGTCTCAATGAAAGTGTTCCTACTTGTACTGGCTATGTTACTGTTTCTCTATCATTCAGTAGTACACCAATAAATGTTTAACAGCTTTTTGAAAAACAAAACCTCAATTTGCAGAATCTGTTGGTATCTGAGGAATATAAATGACCACCACAGGTGACTGCAAGTCACCAACAATGGTGGCCCTGACTGTGGTGTTGGGAAGAAAGGCACACAATTGGCTATGATGAGCTGGCAGGAGCCAGCTCCAACAAAACACTGCTCCTCCTTAATGGCATGGATATAGTTTGCATGTCCCCCAAGGCATCAGTGTGTTGAAATGTAATCACCATTGTTAGTTAAGATGGTGGAAATGAATCAACCAATGTGTTTAGAGGTGGGGCCTTCAGGAAGTGATTAAGATTAGATAAAGTCGCAAAGTTGGGCCCCAAGATTGGATCCGGGCAGCTAATAGGAAGTGGGAGAGAGACCATACAGACACACATACAAGCACTCTGCCCATCTCTCATGTAATTCTGTGTCTCCCCGGCACCCTGCTAGCAAGGAGGCCATCACTACACATGTAACACGCTGACCTTGCACCTCTAGGCCCATGAGTCAAAATAAAGCTCTTTTCTTTACAAAGCTATTTCATTACTGTAACAAAAGGTCTTTCATTACTGTAACAAAAAATATACTAATACACTTCCTTAGTAAAAACTGGGTTATTTATAAACTCATTTACTGCATAGTGAATTTTAATTATCTGTATACTAACCTTCCTCCTATTATACTATAAATTTGTGATGTATAAAAATCATGTTATCTATGTGACTATAACTAGCTAAATGATTTTGGAGCGTCAAAGTTCATACATACAATACAGAGATCCAGACCCAATTTTTAAAATCTATAGTTCTTTTTCTGATGATCTGAGTGCCTTCCTGACCTCTCAGTTCAATGTTCTGAATGAAGCTGAATAAATGCATTATCACATACAATCCAAATAAAAGCCATCTTAAAAAGGGTGAAATAAAGGAATATGTAGTAACATTTTAGGATCACAAATGGGAATTATGATCATAGAAGACTCTATACAATCATTCTTAGTTAGAGTTTGAGGAAAAGATATGTAGGTTTTTTTTTGTTTGTTTGTTTGTTTTTTTTGCTTTAAAGGAATTCAAATATATACACTGATTAGACTGCGAAAAATAACTGGCCTGGGGGAACACAATGAAATATTAAAGGAAAATTAAGATTACAAAAATGAGTCTGAGCTGGAACACAGAGAGAAAAGAATCACTTTTAGTAAATTTCAAGAAATGAAAAATGCCTGATTAAAGCAAAGTGAAAATCTAATGCTTTTCTATGTCTATTTTTAGAGAGGTAGGCCAGGAAGATTAGTTTAAAACAAATTTAATTCTCAAGATTTTAAATTCATTTGAAAGGCAAATTATTTTATTTCTTCTTTGCAGTAAGTAGAATGAAGTACAGGTACACTAAGATAAAAAAAAGTCTGGTGCTCAGTTTACTCAGAAATAGTTAAATACATGAAAACACAGCTTCTCTGATAGTTTTCCACAGTATCGGCTTCTAAGTCCTGGTCATTCCACTTCTATTTCCCACTCCCTTCTCTTTAATATACCAACCCTAAGCTGTGTCTGTCTCCCTAAGTGCTGAGCAGTGCTGACAAGTGCTAGGATGAAAGGGAAGGCCAGAAGCAGCCCAGGGAAATGGTTGTATGGATTAGAGCAGGTGAGTAGAGTGTATGAGGAACACAGCTGACAGCAGGATCATGCAGATGCAAAGTGGCAGAGCAGGCTTCAGAGCACAGGCCCAGGAACCCACCCAAGAGTCAAGAGAACAAGATCCAGAGGGCCAGGAAGGAAAGATCCTACGTCTACTAGGAAGGTTCATTAAAATCTATCACTGGGTGGGGGTGGGGGTGGGGATGGTGGACCTTTTGACTCTGTGGGTTAACCTACTCATGGGATATCCAGATCCTACACTGGAGTGCCTGTTTGAGTCCTAGATTCCCCTCCTGGCTACTCTGCTTCCCATCAAGCTTTCTGTTAATGTGCCTGGGAGAGAGCAGATGATGGACCAACTCCTTAGGTTCCTGCCACCAACCTGGGAGACTCAAAGGGAGATCCAGACTCCTGGCTTCATTTTGGCCCAGCCTTTATTACTGTGGGCATTTGGGAAGTGAACTAGCAGGTGGAAGATCCATCTCTCCCCCCTCCTTCCTCCCTCCCTCTCTCTCAAATAAGTAAGCATTAAGTTTTCGCCATCTCATATATCTGGAAAGTGAAATCTTGGTAACATAGCATCCAATTTTACTTAAACGGGGGCATTGTTTTGTTCTCGTGTTTTCTTAACTTTCTTCCAGCATGGATGATTCTGCAGCACCATAGCTGTTTGCCAGTTTATCTACAGTAGTGTGTATGCCCCACACATCTCAGAAGTGGGGAAGAAGGGAGACATTGGAACCTTGGATATGGGCTGATGGCAAGGGGCATCACAGAACAGTTTCACCTCTCAATTCCTAGTTGCCTTCATATTTATGGTTAATTTGTTTTGAAAATTGTTTTAAAAGATTTCTCTCTGTAAACCTGGCAAAACATGGGGTAAATATATGATAAATTATTTTATGATACACAGAACCTAGGATGCAAAGCATTAGGTCCTCTCAGGAAATAACACTGCAGAATAGACATCAGAAAAGGAAAGAAATAAAGACAGACATAAGGCAGAAAGAAAAAATTAAAACCAGGAAAACATGGGAGAAATCTCACAATTCAAAAGAGATTAAAGGAAAACAATTTAATGGAAAACAGGTAGAAGGAGAGGTGTGTCCTCTGAGCAGTGAAATAAACCCACTCAAAACAAACACCTATATTCAACATTGAAAAACCTGGCAGACTTCTAGGGTTGTTTTCATTTTATGTAACTGAATGAATTGAAACTTTCTGGACATAGGACGTGATAGAGGATCAGCATCACTCTGCCCAGTATCATCTGTGCTGCTTGGACCCTGGGTAGGAAGGTAAAGTAACTGTAGACACGAAAGTGCTAACCAACTTTTAGCAAGAGTGGGCTCCTTGTTCTCATTTCCACCTAAGTTTCAGAGATTTCAAATGATTTACAAAAACTCACACATGAATAAATGTCTTCTCCCTTTTCAGAGTAATATTACTAATAGCTGTGAGCCCGAAAATGGGAGCTGTGTCCCTCTCCTCTATCTCACAAACAAACAAACAACTACTGAAGTAGGCAGGCATACAGGTTAAAATTGGTCAGATTTGTGAACTGGAAGACCATGCCCGTGTGACCTCATGCTCCTACCTGCCACACAGGGGTGCCCACCAGCCAATCAGGTTAATTAACCACTCCCCTTTGGAGTGGGTTAAAAGCCTAGGGCACAGTGTGCTCCGGGCCCCTGCTCTTCTTCCCTGGCCTCTTGCCAGGACAGGGCTGGCTGTAGCCCTGCGCTCTAGGCTTCCTGGCCTAGATGCTCATCCACGTGGCTGGTTCCTGGTGCTTGGTATGAACCCCTATTCACCTCTCTCCCCTAAATAAGCTCTCACTCTCTTATGCACCTTTCTTACTAAATAAAAGCTTAAAACGTACCATGCTGCCTCGTTTATCTGTGCCGGTATTTAAAATTCTTCTCTAAATATTAGGCAAGAACCCTCTCGGGCTTATTAATATTGGGGATTTAGTAATAAGCCCGTGGTGAAATCATAAGGCACCCCAAATTCCAGTAGCGCATGTGGCACCCCGGATAGCATTTCTAGGGAACTTTAAGGGGCCACATTTCAGGGTAAATTTTAGGGGGTCTTTCCGATTTCACTACCATGAAATGCCAAACACAAACTGGCAGGCTCTAAGCATTGCTGACAGACTTTGCATGTTTAATAAAGAAGCCTACCCTGGGGCCGGCGCTATGGCGCAGCCGGTTAAAGCTCTGTCCTGAAGCGCCAGCATTCCATATGGGCGCCAGTTCTAGTCCCAGCTGCTCCACTTCCGATCCAGCTCTCTGCTATGGCCTGGGGAAATAGTAGAAGATGGCCCAAGTCCTTGGGCCCCTGCATCCATGTGGGAGAACTGGAAGAAGCTCTTGGCTCCAGGCTTCGGATTGGCATAGTTAAAGCAGTTGTGGCCATCTGGGGAGTGAACCAGCAGACGGAAGACCTCTCTCTCTGTCATCTCTACCTCTCTATATAACTCTTTCAAATAAATAAAATAAATCTTAAAAAAAAAGAAGCCCATTCCATTTATTTTGAAACTTACCAAGATCACAAATAAACAGATAATGGTGGATTATCAACTGGTGACTCATGCAGTCCGTCCCATTTAATTACTGGCTTTTCAAGAGAATACTAAAACTTCATGCAGTTAGAAGTTGTTGAAATGAGATAAAAGTATGAAAGTTCTTTCAATTATAATTATAAATGATGGGGTTAGCATGACAAAAGAAGAAATTTAGAAACACAGCTATCTTTTGTTTTTGTAATAATCTCTCTTAGGAACTGAAAGCATTCTGAAACAGGACAGGCAATAAATACTCCATTGTTGAGACAGAAGCAAACTGCTCCATTAGCAATTTGGGGCAATCAGGACACATTTAATAAATTTAATACATTTTATCTTCTATTGCCCAAATGCCTGAGAAAGGATTTTATCCTTTCAAAGAACAGGTAAAACTTATTTAAAATTTCTCATGAATTCATTTCAAATATTAAGCTAAAATATATATTCTCAGTATTTAGGAATGCTCATATAATAATGATTTAGCACAATGTTTCATAAATTTATGACTGTCTCTTTGATCTCATACACTTTGAAAAATATTTAACTTTTCCCTATGAAAAGTAACAAAATATAGTAAGTTAACACAGTGTTCTACAAAATTTCAATCACTAGAGAATGTAAAGAAAATGAATTTTCATAATGTATAGATTATTAATTACCTGGTTTAAGAGATCTTCTACTTTCTTCTGCCATGAATCCCTGGCTGCATTTTTCTCTCGCTCTTTTAACTGCAAAAGTTGAGACATTGCTGACTTCTTATCCTCTTCATGTTGAAGTCTTAATTCTTCACGAAGTTTAGAACACTCTTGTCTAAAATAAAATAAATACCTTTACTTTGTAAAGAGGCATTCCTCTCAATAACTATAGTTTAACTGTTTACAGGTTCTAGCGCTTAATTAATCTGCCTCAGAATTTGTGATTCAGAGTAAGACTACATTATTTGACAGTTATACAGTAAATTGGTAACTTACTCAAGATCATTGATTTACCTCTTTATCAATGGCAAAATAGGTACCAGAACAAATAAGCCTCCTGACTTCAGGTTTGTTCTCTGCCTATTTTATGTTCAAGGAAAGAGAATCAGAAAAAAGTACATCTAAATTAAAAAAAAAAAAAAAAAAAGGACTCCAATTTCTCTGCACCTAATTACTTAAAATACTAATTCATTTAAATACTGCTGCTACATCCTTAGCAATATGACAGCATGAGCCATGTAACAGAAGCATGTCCCTGCACAACTGTACTGATAGGATCATATTATAAAGAGTGTACCTCAGATTTTCAGTCCACTTTATTTCTAAGTCATGGGCCATTCTGTCCACTCTGAGTTTCTCTTCCTCTTTCATGGCAGCAAGTGTCTCTTCATGCTGTTGCCTTTCTTGTTCTAGCTCAGCCTGAAGAACAAAAACTTACTAGTGAAGACTAGTCTTCAAAAGTGGGGATCCTGCCAGTTATTTCAAATACATGAACTGCTTGCACTATAACTTTTTAAAATGCTTACTGCACAGTAAGTGATAATACTATCCATATTTTCTGGACAATGGAAGCACACAGAACACATTTCGTATTTTAAATGTCCGTATTTAAACTATGGTTTATTAAGGGTTATATCATAAATTACTTGATTCACTGAAAGTCAGTATTGATCATCTTAATTAAACATTTCATACCATGATTACCTAACAACCAACTGATTATTATCTTCCCATGTACAGAAACTACATAGACAGATGCTATTCAAATTCATTCATACTCTGTCCAAAGGTATGCTATCTGCTCAAAGGTTAAACATTACAATTTTCTCCCACTAACATGATTAAAATGGTTATGTGAAATTTAGGGTACTGAGTTTTTATTACATAACGTCAAGCTAGTGGCCCATGTGTTTAGTGTTATAGTGATATAACACAAATGAAATCCTCATAGATTAGCATAAACCAAGTGGCTCTCTAAAGCCTGGGGCTGGAAATGACCTCTTTGGACAACACTGGCAACCATGGGCCTCTGCCAGCATTTAATATTTACTATTTTGCTAAGCACTGTGCTATAAATGGTTTATTTTATGTAACTGCTAAATAGTATTATCCCCTACTCCTCTTTCACCACGCAATGAGAGAATTGAGACTGCCCAAAGTTACACATTAAGTGGTGGAGCCAGACCCGCCCCCTGACTTTAGAGCCTACACTGCATATCTCTTTGAAGGAACATAACTTCCTGGCTACTGCCCTCTGGCTTGCTGGGTTCTTTCCTCTATTATCTAAGGCAGCCTAACTCTTTGCCAGGCTTCATGAGAATGGAAGGGGAGAGACAGAGCCTGTTTGAAATCTGCAGATCATGGAGAAGCAAGTGGTTACTATATGTGAAAGTTTCAGCTCATACCAGTAACACGAATTGCACATCCCAAGTGCTGTGAGTTTAGTTATAGTCATAAGATACGTTAAAGTCCTAACTCCCTCAGAAGCTCAGAACATGGCCTTACTTGAAATAGGTTATATGCAGATGCATTTATTTAAGATGAAGTCATATTGGAGTAGGGTGGGCCCTGAATCCACTGTGACTAATAGCCTTTTAAAATGATGATGTGAAAACTGGCAGAGACTGAAATCATACTGCCAAATGCCAAGGACTTTGTGGGGCTACTAAAAGCTGGAAAAGGCAAGAAAGGGTTTATTGGGAGCATGATCCTGCCAACATCTTGATTTTTAGCCTCTGGAACTGTGAAAAAATACATTTCTTTTGTTCTAAATCACCCAGTTTGTAGTCCTTTGTTATAGTAGTCCTAGGAACCAACATCCTAATTATACATGCTGTGACACTTAAATAAGCTTTAAGCAAAGTGGCTCAACAACACTTTTCTTTTGCAGTGGGATTATGAAATTACCTCGACATTTAACAGAGCATCCTTGGTCTCCTTTAGCCTGCCTTTGGTCAAATCAAGCTCGTTCTGAAGCCTTTCCTGGGAGTCCTGCAGGCTGACTATGAGTCCTTCAGCAGAGCCAAGGCCTTGCTCACTTTTGCTTACCAGATCTTGGAGGCGGCCAATCTGTAAGTAAATGGAGTCCTCTCAACAAATCTCATCGTAACAGACCAGCAAAAGTCTTACAGTTTCTTCTCAAAGTCTTTTCTTCAGTTGTCATTTTACGGAATAGAGCATTTATTGATAAATTTAAGATGCACTCAAATCATCATGATAGCCTGCATCACGATTTGTGTTTTAAGGACTTTTATATTTATGATTTCCCCCTCTGATGACAACCATGCAATGGAACGGCTTTACCTTTCAAGCTCTAGGTTTAACAAAGAGAATTTCTGGTTCTATCATATAATAAAATATCTTTACAAAAGAAATGAAGCAAGATAATTGTATCAAAGACAGAAAGACATTTAAAAATACTTTTAAATCATTTATTATAATTTCACTTGAGTCCACTTCTATTTATGAAGGTGGTAAACTGAGATCTTATTGATAAGCTGGTAAATGTAGTGTTAACTAGAATTCAGTTATGAATGCTGTGTTTCCTGACAAAATGCATCCATAAATGGGGCCAATGCTGTGGTGCAGAAGGTTAACCCTCTGCCTGCAGTGTCAGCATTCCATACAGCTGATTCACTTCTGACCCAGCTCCCTGCTAATGCACCTGGGAAAACAGTGGAGGATGACCTAAGTCCTAGGGCCCCTTCACCCAAGTGGGAGACCCTAATGAAGCTCCTGCCTTCAGACTGGCTCAGCTCCTGTGTTGTGGCCATTTGGGGAGTGAACCAGCAGACGGAAGATTCTCTCTCCCTCTTCTTTCATATCTCTGCCTTTCAAATAAATGAATCTTAAAAAAAAGTATCCCATGATATCCTCAAGAGTTGAACTTATATACTGTTGAAATTATGAACTAATAGGCAGTTTGATGATTAAACAGACTACTACCCTCCTATTTTGAGAACAAAGATCCACACACAAGATACTTTACGTAACCTAGGAAAATGTATGAAACAAAAACCCAATTAAAAAAAAAAAGCCATGTCTGTGAAAAGTCTACAAGAATTTAAACTGGCAATTTGAAAATAATACCTGAACATTTCCCCTTGGAAATGCAGACACCACCAAGAAGACTATGAAGATTCTCCATGGACACCCTCTCCATCTACATTTTCTACCCCCCTTTTCATGCAGACTGACCGAAACAGAATACACTTAATTCAGGGTGTGGGGGGGATTTTATCTTGCTTGTATCTCTAAAGGGATGTCAATCTCATACAATGATCTGTGAAGCTTTTTATTTTTTCTGTGCTCTAAAATATTTTAAAAATAAAAGAATTGTTTCTTGAATATTTGATACAGCTTACCCATTACATCCTCTGGGCTAACTGCCTTTCTAGATATGTTAGAACATTTTCCTTTATGGTTAAAATTGGTTTGCTCACATAGTTCCATTACTTTGAGTCATTTCAAAATCTAAATTTTCATGCCGGGAAGGGTGTTGAGACTAACAGTAAAAGATGCCCTCGTCCCACACTTGAGTCCTCAGGTTCAATATCTGGCTCCTTACTCCATCCTCCTGCTAAAGTGGACCCTGAAAGGCAGCAGTGATGGCATCAGTAATTGTGTTCCTACCACTGACATCAGTGATTTGCACTTAGTTCCTGGTTCTTGGCTACGGCTTTGGCCTTTCCCTAGCCATGTGGACATTTGAGGAGTAAACCAGTTAATGGAAGCTCTTTCTCCCTCTTTCTGTCTCCATCCCCCTTCCCTGCTTCTTAAATAAATTAAATAATACATTTTTACAAAGAGATATCTCTCCACCTAATTGAAAAAATTATTGGCATATTTGTATACAGGATTTTCTTATAATATTTTGAAATTTTGTGTGTAACATTATTTATATTCTGCTTCTCTGCATTTTATTGCTTACTTGTATATTCCCTACTTTTTGGATTGATTTTGCTTGCCTTAAATGTGCATAATAGTAGTGAATGAATGACAGTGAGGAAATCAGCTGCATAGAGTTGAAACAGTATTGAACTTAGCAGAAAATCTAGTTTTAAGTTCAATGTCTAATAATAATACCTACCTCATAGAGTTACAATAATAATTAAATTCAAGAATACATAAGAAATTATTTAACTAGAAAGCAACATGTAAACATTAGGTACCAACCAATAAGGAAAAAACAATCAAATTTTGAATAGAGAAATGAATATTCTTCACACTCCAGAAAATGTTCAGCTGCGTAAGAGTTAGGTGTGTAATTGCAATACATGGGGCCCATCATGGTGCAGCAGGTTAAGCCAATGCTTATGAAGCCAGCAAAAAAAAATAACAATAATAATAACTGTGTTGAACATGTGAGGGAATCTATGACCCAAGCATGAAGTCAAAGGGGGAGACCAAATCCAAGACCCACTGTAGCACATTTCAGTTCTAATGTATCAATCAAGTCACACCTGATGCTAACACTACCCTTAGACTTTTTAGCCACATGAGTCAATACCTTTCCTCTTTCTTTTGGCTATTTTACCTGGGATTTCTGTTATCTGAAATACAGATCAATACTCAGATTCTTCTAATAAAAATGCACACTGAAGGAGGACAGTAAATACAAACTTTCTTCCTGGAATATGCACATTTGCTATTCTCTAATTCATTCTTCTTGCAACTCTAGAGTGAATTTTTTAAAAACATTTGAAAGAGTTACAGGGTGAGGGGGGAGAGAAAGAGAGAGAGAGACAGACAGACAGACAGAGAACGAGAGAGAGTTTTCTATCCGCTAGTTCACTCTCCAAATGGCCACAACAGCAGGAGCTGGGCCAGACTGAAGCCAGGAGCCAGGAGCATCTTCTGGGTTTCCCACACGGATAGAGGGGCCCAGGCAATTAAGCAATCCTCTACTGCTTGCAGGGAGCTGGATTGGAAATGGGGCATCCAGGACTCAACCTGGTGCCCATAAGGGATGCCAGCCCCTCAGGTGGCTGCTTAACCCTTTATACCTCAGTGCCTGCTCCTAGAGTGAATTATAAATAATAAACACAGACACAGGTGTAAGCCTCATCTCCCAAGTAATCAACCACATATTTGCACTTAGCATCTTCCAACTATTTCTCAATGCCCCTAGGCTAGTATTCAAAATCTTTCATGGGGGAATGAAGGTTGGTATTATGGCACCGTAAGATAAGCTGCCACTTGAGACACCTGCATCCCATATCAAAGTCCTGGATTTGAGTCCTGGCTACTCTATGCTTCCGATCCAGCTTCTTGCCAATGTGCCTGGGAAGTAACAATTGATAGCCCAAGAACTTGGGTTCTTGCTACCTACAACAGGAACCAAATAGCATTCCTGGCTCCAGGTTTTGACCTAGCTTAGCCCTGGCTACTCCAGACTGTAAATTCTAAAAGAACACTGAAAATGACCATAGTGGTCAGATTTATTGGCCATTGAGCCAAATATTTTGTCTCTAAAGCTGACCTCAAATAAAATCTCCATCTGAGTTTTCTGAGTCCTAGCTTTCCTTACTGTTACATTATGATTCTGGCATTTGTGAATTCATTACCTAAACCATAATTGACTTACTAGGCTGTACCACTTATAAGGGAATCAAGATCCATAAACTGATGATGATATTATGATCTTTATTTTTTTGTAAAGCAATAGCTTTCAGTCTTTATGAAGTATCACCTTATTCTTTCCTTCTCCATTACCAAAGATACATTTAGCAGCCATTCAATAAATGAAAACAGACCAAACTCTCCATCTAAAAAGAAAATATTTCAGACTAGCTATTCTTTTAAGGCAGCTTATAAGAGGCACACATAAAAGCCAAGGAATGGGGAAAGGCATACCAGCCATCTCTAACTAAAAGCAAGCTGGTTATGTAATAGCAAATAACACACACTAGGCCAAAATGTATAATCTATTAAATAGCTGAAACAATTTCATGTTTGTATGCACAACACAAAGCCTCTAAATATACAAAGCAAAAATTGACAGAGAGATAATTCCACCATCATAGTATCAGATTTTAGAAATCAACAGATAAAGATGGATGTCATAAAGAATACAGATTTGAAGAAAATAGTTTTGAATCTCAATTTTACGGACATGCCTATAGACAACATTGCACTAAACAACTGAATAAAATCAGAATATTAAATTTCTCTCATGTACTAGGTAACAAAATCTGAGTAAGCTTCAAATTGTTTTTTAGACACACCACAATTTCTAAGGACAACATAACTGAGGTTAAAAAGTAATCTCTACCAATGCCATCTCACTAGTCCAAGTGATAAATTTCTGTTCACAATTGATCATACTGATAGGACTAAGAGCCAAAGGGATCACATAAACAAGACTAGTGTCTGCAAATACTAACCGATAGAATAAAAAAGGGAGAGAACGATCCAACATGGGAAGCGAGATACACAGCAGACTCATAGAATGGGCAGATGTCCTAAACAGCACTCTGGCCTCAGAATCAGCCCGTAAGGCATGCGGATCTGGCTGAAAAGCCCATAAGAGTATTTCAGGCATGGAAAACCAAGACACTCTGGCAAAAAAACAAAACAAAACAAAACACCTAAATGAAAGATCTCCGCAAGTGAGAACCCAGTGGAAAGAACAGGTCATCAAAGAAGGAGGTACCTTTCTCTGAAGGGAGGAGAGAACTTCCACTTTGACTAAGACCTTGTCTAAATATGATCAGAGTCGGTGAACTCAAAAGGCTTCCATAGCCTTGGCAACTCAGGACAAGAGCCTAGGGTGATTACTGATGCCATAAACAAGAGTGTCAATTTGTTAAATCAACAACAGGAGTCACTGTGAACTTACTCTTCATGTAGGATCTCTGTCCTTAATGTGCTGTACATTGTGATTTAATGCTATAACTAGTACTCAAACAGTATTTTTCACTTTGTGTTTCTATGTGGGTGCAAACTGTTGAAATCTTTACTTAATATATGCTAAACTGATCTTCTGTATATAAAGAGAATTGAAAATGAATCTTGATGTGAATGGAAGGGGAGAGGGAGCAGGAAAGGGGAGGGTTGCAGGTGGGAGGGAAGTTATGGGGGGGAGCCATTGTAATGCATAAGCTGTACTTTGGAAATTTATATTCATTAAATCAAAGTTAAAAAAAAAAGTAATCTCAATCTCACACAACTCTTCCAGACAACAAAGGAGAGAACACAGCCTGTTTAATTTTATTAAGCTAGTATGAGGTTGGTTTTAAACCAGAAATGGAATAGTATGAAAAAGGAAAAAAACAAAGCACTCTTTCTCGAACCCAGGTCTCCAAATTCTAAACCCAGTATTAGCAAATTGAATCTAACATTATCATGACTAACTAGGAATTATCTTAGAAATTCAAATAGAATTTAATAAAAAAAAAATTGAGAGGTATAGACAGAGGAAAAGTGAGACTAAGAGTGAGAGAGAGAGTATGGACCATCCCATCTGCTGGTTCCCTCCCCAAATGTCCTCTATAGTCCCTGGCTGGGACCAATGCAGGGATCTGGGAACTCAGTCCAGGTCTTCCATGTGGGTGGCAGGCATCTGGTTATCTGTGACATCACTATGTCTCTCAGGTCTGCATTAGCAAGAAGCTGGGCGGGCCAGCACTAAGCATCTTCCTGTGGAGCCGGTACAGATGGGATCTGGTTCATGTCTCGCTCTCCTCTTCCAATCCAGCTTCCTGCTAATGTGCCTGGGAAAACAGTAGATGGCCCAAGTGCTTGGGACCCTGCACCTTCAGGGGAGACCTGGAAGAAGCTCCTGGTTCCTGGCTTTGGATCAGCCCAGCTCCTGCCATTGCAGCTATTTGGGGAGTGAACCAGTGGATGGAAGACCTGTCTCTGCTTCTCTGTGTGTAACACTCAAATAAAAGAAAGAAATCTTAAAAAAAAAAAAAAAAAGAAAAGAAAAAGAAAGAAAGCTGGAGTCAGGAGCCAGAAGAAGGCACTGTGATATAGCATGTAGTGCCTGTCACAGGCACTGTGATATAGGACGCAGTCATTTTAACTACTAGGCCAAAGGGCTATCTGTAATATAAAAAATCTCCTTAATATAAGGCACCACATTAACAAACTACAGAAAACATATATTAATAGATGCAGAAAAATCAACATCCACTCATTTTTTGTTTTGTTTTGTATTTTCTAATTTGGCAATCTCCTAGGATTAAAAAGGGCTTTTACAAAGTAGAACTCTAGAGAAGAGTCATAATTAACTGTGAAATGCTGAGATCCTTAGGGTGAAGAGCAAGAATATAATAATAAAAAGTGCTATCTTTAAGATCCTAGTCAGCAACGCAGGACAAGGAAACAGACAGCCCAGACTAAGGAAAGGCAGGCGCAGACGGAGGGATGAGCCGCAGAAATTTTTGGGGAGCCACTCTCAAGTGGCACCAAAGTATCACCAGGCTACTGAAAAATAAACAACGATGTAGCCAGAAGGAAAACAAGTTCCATATTTACTAAAAGCCTTCTCAGTGAGATGACAGTATCTGGGTTAGAGAACTGCTTAGATAAACGTTTGGAACTGAGAGAGGAACCCCAGGAAGAACCCTGAGGGGCCTGCCTGAGCAACACAGATGGTCACAAAAAGGCCTTTTAATTGAGAGCAGGATGTGCTAAGGACAGGAGGCAGGTGCTGCGAGAGAGGCGTGTGGCTGTGAAGCCTGTGCAGGATTATCTCAGACACCAGACCAGAGGCTGGGCTGACACCAATCACAATCCTGCCCCGCTCCATCACTCCCAGTGCAGCGCTGGGCCTTCCTTTGGATAAGTGTTTCAAACCACAAAAGAACGTGGAGGACAGACTGTCAGGCTGCCAGGGCATGTGTGTGTTTGGGGGCGGTCTCCGTGTGCAGAAGCAGGAGTTAGAGGCTACTGGCTGGTGAGGGAGGAACAGCCGACGAGACAAAGTCTGGAGGCAAGAACTCTGTGTGAGGCACAACACGCAACAAGCACGAACTGGACAGGAAGGCAGAGCAGACGGCAGAGGCCACCTGAGGGCATGGCCTCAACCAGGGAAGAGAAAGTGAAGGAACAGATAATATAACTTTAGAAACGTTTTTACATTTGTGTTATGCACAACTTTTCAAAGGCTTATAACATTCCTATTACATGACTTTCTCAACCTCTCCCTTTCTTTCCAGGCTGAACACTGTGACTTCCACAAGAATTGAAGAGTAATTTAGATATCACTGTCTAGAACTTGTGAAGCATCTGGGTTGACAAGAGGCTGAATGCTTTTGGCAGCACGTTTTTACCTGGTGGCACATAATAAAATATTATGAAAAATTTGGCATCAATTCAGGGTTTTTATTTTTTCACTCCAGATGTGCTGCTTTCCCTGAGGGGCTCGGTCATGTACACAACGCCTTCGGAGTAAGTGACTGTCATTAATCCATATAATACTGGTGAAGGGCATAAGAATCCTTGCCTCTTGGTTGGCTGTACTCAGCTTGTCTTCCAGAACTTCCTTCAGGTTTTCTAGCTCAAGTTGAAGCTGATTTCTATCCTCTTCTAGATGTAGTTTCTCCTTTTTATATTGTTCTTCCAATTCCTTAGAAAGAGAAATTTTTAAAAATTAACAAAATTGCACATATTATATACTTTGAAGGTTCCAAGAAAAAGACTATTCTGTTTTGTTTTTTTAAAGATTTATTTATTTATTTATCCATTGGTTCACTTCCCCAGATGGCCACAACAACTGGAGCTGTGCTTATCAGAAGCCAGGAGCTTCTTCCAGGTATCCCATGCAGGTGCAGAGCCCAAGGACTTGAGCCATCTTCCACTGCTTTCCTAGGTCATATCAGGGAGCTGAATTGGAAGTGGAGCATCTAGGACTTGAACCTATGCCCATATGGGATGCCAGCACTGTAGGCAGTGGCTTTACCCTCTATGCTACAGTACTGGCCCCTATTCTGTTTTATTTTTTTAAGAAGACACTTATTTATTTGAAAGGCAGAGTGAAAGAGAGAGAGAGAAAAAAAGAGACAGAGATATCTTCAATCTGCTGGCTTATTCCCCTCTTAGCAATAATGGCTGGGGCTGGACCAGGCCGAAGCTAGGAGCCCAGAACTCTATTTAGGTCTCCCACATGGGTGACAGGGCCCAAGTATTTAGCTATCTTCCACTGCTTTCCCGGGTGCATTAGCAGGGAGCTGGATCAGAAGTGAAGTAGCTGGGACTCAAACTGGCACCCATATGGGATACCAGCATCACAGGCAGCAGCTTACCCACTACGCCACATCTCCAGCCCTGTTTTATATTTTGCTGCATTGTACTTCATCATGGCTGTAATTAATTAATAATATCAGAGCTAATAGTAGCTCATTTAATTTCAACATTTTAGAGTCTATCATTCTGAATATCTTATGAGATAGCCAGATAATTATTTAAGTGGAGAGAATATATTACTTGTCTAGAACAAGTTTTAGTTAAAAGATAGAAATGTGATACAAATGATAATTTGATGAGATAAAGAAAAAAGTCTATCTCCTCAGAGTTCCTTTATATCTATGTAAATAGAAAAATGTACTATCATTTCTAGAACTCAGTGGTCTAGTACTAGAACCTAGTAGAGAACTACTAAGTATAAAGCTAAGGCATCTGAAGAGCTAAACTTGTAAAACTGATCCTTACTGAAGACCAGTTACAATTTTCTAGACAAGCTAACTCATTCATGAGATACTAAGGCAACAAGAAATATGCCTCCCTGTAATAAATTCATGGTACCAAATAATAAAAGAATATTAACTAAGATTAGGCATATATATGGAGTACAGAAGTATAATGAAGAATTAATAATGTCTAGCTTGGTGGGGAAACCTTCAGAGAGAAAGCGATTCCTAGGTATGGTTTGAAGGAGCGCACCAAAAAGACAAGGTGGTGGAGCAGGAGGAGAGCGCAGCACTCTTGGAAGAGGAAAAGGCCCACACCAAACACCATGTGGGTACCAAGGGAGCTCAGCAGGTTCTAAGCAGTTCAGTATTCCCATAGTGTACGGTGGGAATAGTAACAATACAGTCCTGTGTCAGGGGACCCTGAGACAAACCCAACCTTCCTGACTTGCTAGGACTCACAGGACTCAGTGTATAATCACACTTGTGGCTGTGACTTATTCCAGCAAAAAAGATACAAAGCACAATCAGCAAAGGAAAAGTGCATTTGGGGCAGTCTGCAGGGCATCAGGCCCAAGCCCTGAGAGCCCTTGCACACAGGACATGCTTAATTCTTCCAGCAAGTATGACAGCTCCCATGGAATGCTATCTGCCAGGAGAGCTCATGAGACACTTAGTACCCAGGTTTTTTTTTTTGTTTGTTTTTGTTTTTTTGTTTGTTTTTGTTTTTGTTTTTAATTGTATTTTCTTCCTGGTACCAAAATTCCAGACTCCCAGGAAGAAAGCAGGTGTGCCTCATAAACCACATTGTTTGCATTAACAGTTTAGGCACCATGAGTCTTTGTTTACTTCTATATTAATTCTTTTGCACAGGTTCTCTGCATATCAGCTTTTGGATGGGGTGGGTGATAGAGTTAGGATGGGAAATACAGCGTGATTGATAAATAATAAAGTACATGTAAGCCATCTTCAGCTAAATGTTCTCTGAAGTCAAATCTGATGTTACAGAAAGACTGTTCTGGATAAAGACTGGTTTCAGCTTAAGCTCAGACATGAGCTAAACAGGTTAGACAGGAATGAAGCAGCAATTTATAAACAAGTTGTCTTACTGAAAGAGAAGGATATGGTAATGCTGTCATAGAGATTCTGAATATGTCCACACACGAGACATTTCATGTCACCTGCCTTTTGACAACGATGCTTTGAAAAAAGATTTTAATACATTTAAGTGGCTTAAAGCAGGTTTTTATCTTGCTTGAAAATTAAAATTTAATGAGATGAATGGAGGATTAGGAGTGATAAGGCAATAACGACTGATAAAAGATGCCTTGATTCTAGCATTTAAAATATAGAGGAATAAAGAAAGGCAAAGGCAGAACAAAAATGCACTTTAAATATGCCAGTAAAAAGAAGGCAGCCAACGTGGAAAAAAAGATGTAAAAATGAAAAATAATATTTAAAAATAGCTAGGAAAGAGTTTACAGAAGTAGCAGCTACCATTCAATAGTTCTCTACAAAACACCTTGAAAGGTGGATACATGCATCTTGAGTCTGTAAACATGCACATGCACCATGCAATTAAAGTTGTAAGATTGGTCCTGCACCCCATTTGGTACACAAATAGAGACTCTAAGGGGTCAGAATTGTAACTAATACCATACATCCAAGTCATATGCTTAAGGAATTATAACTAATGCAATGTATCCATGTCAAGTGCTTAAGAATAATTAAGCTTGTGAAGAGCTGGGTCTGTTTTATCTTTTCAGGTCCTACAGAGAAACTATAAAAGCTTTATAGCCCTGCATGCATTCCTACAGACTTACTTATAAGGGTTCACTTTAAAACTTGTCATGGGATCCCTATTCCCCCTGGGATAGCTGATAATGGTAATAGATTAAGTTTTAAAATGATCATGTCAATAGGATTAAGTGTTTACTGCTAATAATAAAATTATAGAAGAGTGAATGCTCCAACATGGGACGGAATCCATACAGCAGACTCATAGAATGGCAATTACTTTAAGTAGCACTCAGTGACCTGAGTCAGCCCTAAAGGCATTCTGGTCTGCCTAAAAAGCCCACAGGAACATTTCAGGCATGGAAAGCCAGAACATTCATGCAAAAACTGTACCTATAAGGAGGACCTCCCTGAGTGAAACCCCAGTGGAAAGAAGTGGTCATCAAAGAAGGATGTACGTTTCTCTGAAGGGAGGAGAGAACTTCCACTTTGCTTATGGTCTTGTCTAAATACAGACAGAGTTTGTGGACTCAAAGGGCTTCCATAGCCTAAGCAGCTCATGTCAAGAGCCTCAAGTGATCACTGACATCATGCGTAAGAATGTTAATTGTTAGATTAACAACAGGAGTCACTGTGTACTAACCTCCCATGCAGGACCCCGTCCTCAAAGAGTTACAGTATTAGCATTAATGGTAAAACTTGATCCCAAAGATTTACTTTGTTCTAGTGTGTGATTTTTTTATTTATTTATTTTTTTTAGTTATTTGACAGGTAGAGTTAGACAGTGAGAGAGAGACAGAGAAAGGTCTTCTTGATTGGTTCACCCCCAAAATGGCCACTACAGCCGGCACTATGCCAATCCGAAGCCAGGAGCCAGGTGCTTCCTCCTGGTCTCCCATGCAGGTGCAGGGCCCAAGTACTTGGGCCATCCTCCACTGCCTTCCCGGGCCACAACAGAGAGCTGGACTGGAAGAGGAGCAGCTGGGATTAGAAGCCAGTGCCCATATGGGATGCCAGCACCGCAGGCAGAGGATTAACCAAGTGAGCCATAGCGCCAGCCCCATAGTGTGTGATATTCTTAGGCATCATAAGTTTTAGTTATGTCTAAGTGACAAACCCGTTGCCTATATTTTTAGGTATTTCTTTAAAGTTTATTAAGTGCCTCAAACGTGAACTCTTGGATCCATGTCTCTGTGAAATTCCTATCTCGTATGCTTTAACATAAGGTCAGATACAGAGTATAGAATGGTTAAAAGCATCAAGATGACTAAAAAGACTGCTGAGGAGATTTCAGGAAACAGCAAAATAGAAAGATCCTCTTCAGATCAGTTGAAGCTTAAATGGCAGGGACCTTACCAGGTGCTATTGAGCACGACTACCTCAGTGAAATTAGGATTAAACTTCTACCGTTTAAGTCTTCAAAAGACACACCTGACTATTCCTGTAGGCCAATAGGACACCTTAAGTACCTCTTCAAAACAAAAAGGATAAGTAAAGCCTTTGACTTCGTCCCATCAAGACTGCTGCACCTTCAGACAGACATGCTGAACCTGCCTCTTTGGATTCTCTCTGGGAACTGTTTCCGATAATAAAACTCCTAATGGGTTCTTCTATGATAATTCTCTATGCTCAAGCTAAATGGGTCTTATAATCGACATAAGGGTAACCAATCACCACCCACTATCTGGGAGTCTGTAAGATACATTCTTTTCATCTTAAGGAGCACTCCACTTAAAACTGGTTTTTTTCCAGGTTTCCCTTTACTAATTAACAAACTTATATGTTTCAGGACTTGACTTCTGGCAATAACTGACCACACAGGGGACTCAGACACTGGTGGTGACTGAGACTGTTCTAGCTCACAAAGCAAATTTGTTAGATGAGATAGGCAGAGACTTCCAGACCCAGGACAGGCAGGGCTTGCACTACACCCCTCATAAGCAGGAAACAGCTATAGAATATATGATGATTCTACACCCTTCATCATCCCTTGGGATTAAGGGAATGGAGTCTCTGAAGGGGGTATAATGTAGGCAGGCATACAGGATAAAACTGATCAGGTTTGTGAGCTGGAAGGCCATGCCTTCACCATGCCCCTGTGTGATCCCATGCCCCTACCTGGCCACATCTGTGAGCCTACCGGCCAATCAGACTAATTAACCACTCCCCTTTAGAAGTGGATTAAAGGCCTTGGACACAGTGGTCCAAGTCTTTTTTGCCCTTTTTTTGGCCCCCTTTTGGCTCTTTTTCCTTCTCCCCTGGACCAGCTTGCTGCTCCTGAGCCTTCAGAGTGTCACTTGCCCCACATGCTTCCTGGCCTACATGCTCCACCGCATGGCTGGCTCCTGGTTCTTGGTATAAAATCAAGATTTCCCTCTCTCTTTTAGATAGGGCTCTCACTCTCCTATGCATTTTTCTCACTGAATAAAAAGCTGAAAAGTTAAAAAAAAATTGGTCCTAGAATAACGAGCTGACACAGAGAAAACTGCAATCACAATCTTGAGAAATTATGTCATTAAATTTTGCCTCTGGTTACATAAACATTCAACTGTAAGTTTAGAAATTAGTAACAAACAGGAAGTTTTATTTTGATTTTAAATTAAGTAAATTTAGTTTTAAGTATTTTTTTCCAACTAGTCCCATCAGAAGAAGAAATAATGAGGCAGAAGGTCTCAACTTACATCCTGTCTCTTCCACTTAATAGAACTGTGATTCTGAGCAAATCATCTGGGTTATTAAACCTATGTCACCATCCACATAATAATGATACTAATCTCTAAGCCTGAAGTATTAAGAAATATAATAAGAAAGCTCTTTGTAAACTGCAAAGTGTTATTATGTGAAACATACAACAACCATCATTAATAAATGCCTACATGATGTGGTGTTTAAATGCCTTGCAGCTTGCAAGGACTGAGAAATGAATTTAAGGCTGCTTTTCACTAGCTTTGTGCACCTAAGCACGGCCCTCTTCAGCACATGGGTAGAGCAATCAAACCAGTAGCAGGGTTCTGAGGACTGAATGATATAATATATGCAAAACATTACTGGAGTGTACGGCACACAGTAGGAGATGGCAATCCCCAACATTTATTTATCACCATATGATTGTGCATGCCTGGGAACACAGCACTTGTTCCCAACTAACCCTCACAGGAACACGCTAAGATGGAGCAAATCTTCCTGGCAGATGGGGAGCCTCAGCAGAGCTCTAGGGGCTGGAAAGCAAAGAGCTTAGTGAAAGGTCCAGGTCTGCCATCTCTTCGCTCCTTCAACTACACAGTACTGTCTGTCATGTATTGCTATTAGTGAGCCGATTATTTGAGAAGGAAAACAAGCAAAAAAACATAAGAGAAGGTAACTGTCCACAACAGATGATGTATTCAACTAGTTCAGGTTTCCTGAAGAGCACACTTATTTGGCTGTCTCACAAAGAGAGCTTAAGATCAAAGTGTATTTCTATCACAGCTTATACCAAATGGCAGTGGCTCCAATCAGCTCAGCAGACTACATCTCATGTCAAGAACTTTGGGGTATTTTACTCTCTAAATCACAATTTAAAGAATAGTTGCAAGATAGCAGCCATCAAAATTAACTCAATCATTATACTTCATTATAGGTCACACTGGACCATTGCAGAAATCCCATTAATTTACAAAGCAGTGGTAAGTTGAATTTTTACTCACCATTTGCAGTTTTTTCTTATCCCTAATTGCATTACTGTGGACAGCCTCAATTGCCATATGGTGCTTCCAAGCTAATTCTTCCAAAGTCTTAGAATGGGCCTCATTTAATTGAGTCACCTCGCCTTCCAACCTATTTTGCAGGTTTTTAAGTTCCATTTCATAATACTCTTGCTGAGTTCTTTTTGCTTCATTTACTTTCTAAAATTAAAACAAGATCAATAATTGGCACCTGCTTTTTTCATTACTGCAATTAGTATTTCTGAATATCCTATAAATATGCAAACTCAAATGGAGTGCTGGGAACTGGACTATAAAATATGAGAATAAGTAACTGGTGTGTTCAGAAAGCAATACAAAGGAATAGGCAAAACCAAAAATTATATTTTATTTTATTTTAATAATTTATTTATTTATTTGAAAGGCCAAGCAACAAAGAAGGGGAGAGAGAGAGAGAGAGAGAGATCAATCTTCCACCTACTGGTTTACTCCCCAAATAGATGCCACAGCTAAGACAAAGCCAGGAGCCAAGCACTCAATCCAGGTCTCCCACATGGCAGGGACCCCATGACTTGGGCCATTTTTTGCTGCCTTCCCAGGCACATGAGCAGGAAGCTGGATGGGAAGTAGAGTATCCAGGACTCCAAGCAGTGCTCTGATATAGGAATGCCAGTTTTTCAAGTGGCAGTTTAATCCATTGTGCTATAATGCTGGCCCCCAAAATCAAAAATTTTAAACCAACAGATAAAATACATCATTATTAGGTCAGAACAAAAGTGAGTTTGTTCATCTGCAAGCTGAAGAGAAAAATGTTTCCTGTGTGTCAATGGCTTACTAATTAACCCACTCAAACTGTTATTCAACACAATTTTGAGTGCCAATTACCTATCTTTTAAAGCAATCACAGTCTAGTAAAAAAAAAAAAAAAAAAAAAAAAAACCTTTAAAAGACAGTGGTAATATGGTTTTATAGGTTCTATGCCAGGGGTTTGAATCACAAGTTGTGAGAATATACAGGAGAAGGCCCTAACCTATAAGGAGTGAGAGCTGGGAAGGAGGAATGGAGGGAGTGAGGAAACCAGGGTCAGGGAAGGCTTTTCAGAAGAGAATAGAAGGCTGGTGCCATGGCTCACTTGGCTAATCCTCTGCCTGCGGCACCGGCACCCCAGGTTCTAGTCCCGGTTGGGGCGCCGGATTCTGTCCCGGTTGCTCCTTTTCCAGTCTAGCTCTCTGCTGTGGCCCAGGAAGGCAGTGGAGGATGGCCCAAGTGCTTGGGCCCCTGTGCCTGCATGGGAGACCAGGAAGAAACACCTGGCTCCTGGCTTCTGATCGGCACAGCCCTCCAGCCGTAGTGGCCATTTGGGGGGTGAACCAACGGAAGGAAGACCTTTCTCTCTGTCTCTCTAACTCTGCCTGTCAAAAAAAAAAAAAAAGAAGAAGAAGAAGAAGAAGAAAAGAGAAGACATCTGAGCTGGTGATGACTTGTCCTCTCATTTAATTCTCACATAAGGAGGAAACTAAGGATGAGAAAATGTCAAAACTGAGTCCAATGTTAACCATTTCTATAGTCTTCCAGCACTTTGAAAAGTGAGAGGTAGCTAACCAGGTGCTGAAGTTTAGGGATACAGAGGACAGAATATAGGAGAGAGACGGTGAGAGATGGGCAGGAGTCAAATGATGAGAAGGGATCTTTTCTATTAAGGTTTTTGGACCTTATTTTGAAGGGAATGAAAAATAATTAAAATATAAGTAAGTGACATGGTTTTAAAAACAATCACTTGGTAGCAGGCTAGTAAACTCACTGAATGTAGGGGGAGCAGTTTAGGAGGTTGTAACCATATGCCACAGAAACAACGACAGGTGCCTAAACCTAGCACCTGTGAATGGGCATGGGAGGAAGGGAATGGAATAAAAATATACTAAGGGCTTAGAACACTGGCAAAACTAGGTAGACTGTGATATAATGGGTTGAAATAAGGAGTAAAAGAAATACAGTACTTTTGCAGGGAGAAAAGTTCTGGGCATGCTGACTTTATGTGTGTGCAAAATCACAATGAAGGTATTTGGTGGAAAGTGAGATGGATAGGTGTCAAGTTCATGGGGAATATCTGAGCAGTATCCAGCGATTCAGGACCTATCACTGAAGAGGGAACAGCTGACATTACTGGGATGGATGAGTGTATGGAATGAGAGGAAAATCCTGGGAACACCAATGGAAGGAAACAGATGGAGGAAGGGAAATCACAAATAAGACTGCAAGACCAAGGCTAAAAAGGGGACACATGAGAGAACCTGAAACCTAGGAGAAGGGAGATGCTGGGAATCAGTGCACGGTGGGCAGGTCAGAAAATAAGAGCCATCATGTCCAGTAACTAGGACAACACTGGGGGCTAGGGTGAGGCAGATATTGCAGGGCAGTAGAGACAGAAGATGGGCAGATGCTTTTTCTATGCTGAATTCTTGAGCAAAGAGGGCTCCTACTTGGTATTGTGAGGATCTGAAGAACTGGAATTAATCTTCATCAATTATAGTACAACAATGTCTTATTTGCTTAATCCTGAAATTCAGTGCATTGGCCTATAAATTTTGAAAGCTGAGGTTTGATATCTTTTTCAGTTTTATAGAAATGTGCAAGGTATATTTCATTTATAGGAAAAACACATTTGACCATAAATGTACATTTCATTGGATTAGCAGTTTATTGAATTTCTGATTTGGAAAAGGTTGAAATTAAGTTTTTAATCATAGATTATTACCCACATATTTTGCACATACATGCAATATGGAGTAGTCTAACTGTACACTGATTATTGCTCAAAAAAAACCAGCTATAAGAAATGTATTGTTACCTTAGAGTAAGGGTAAACACACCAATACATCAAATCTGAAATATGGAAATGGCACTGCTCTTCCTTCTCTTTTTGGGGAAGATGAAACATCATTCCTTACCTTCTCCAGTTCCAGAATCTGCTGCTTTTGCTCTTCATCCAGACTTTGAGTTTTGCTCTGCAAAAAAGCTCTTTCCTCTTCTAGTTGAGATAATCTCTCATTGGCTCTTGATTTTTCTGATTCTAAATCTTTAATTGTTACCTCCTGGGTCATTTGAGTTGCTTGAAGCATTCCAATGTGACCTTTGCCCCCACAAGAAAATTTCTTCAGTTAGAATATCTGTGATGCAAAACAGCTTACATTTGCATGCACAATTGTACTTTATCTCTAAGTAAAATAAATTGCCCACAAGTACCCATTTTCACAAGAACCCATATTTGCCATGGGAAAACTTCTTACTAGCTAGATTAATTTAAATTAGAAAATCTATTTTCACATCATTGATGCTGTGCCAATACCTGGTACCATTACACTTGTTTTGTTCTGTGCAGACTGAAGGCTACACAAATGAATAGAAGCAAATCCCCAGGGGATTCACACAAAAGTCCACTGGAAATAACATAAGGTAAGAGAGGATGTACTGACTAATGCTGTGGAGCCAAAAGGAGAACTTTGCTCTGCTCTAATCTCTCCTTTTTTTTTCAAATTCTGACATAAAGAAGAAGAAGTATGTATGCAGGGAACAAAGATAGCAGACACTGATTTTGTTGAATGTGAATTTGCTTTAGACAAGAGACTAGATAAAAAACAGAGAAGGACAGCAAGGTTATGAGAAAATAAATGACAAGAAACCACAGGGGTGGGGAAGGTGTCAGAAAATGAGGAGGAGACATAGCAGAAATGTGTGAGAAAGGGTCCCACAGAAAGCATGGTTTGGGGCAGTGGCTCTCAAAGTGCCAGCACCAACATCCTCTGGAAACTCTTGTCAGAAACACAATACACGTCACATCCACCCCAGAATGCGGGGCATAGGACCCAGCGCCTGTGGTTTCACAAGCTCTGTAAGTGATTCTGATGTGCGCTAAGGGACATTAAAAGCCCCCACCTTAAGGGAAGGGTGATCTGGGATTCACTGAGGAGTCAAGCAAAATCAGATAAGGTCCTCAAAGAACCAGCTCACACAGCTCTGCTGGCCCACTGAACACCCAGACAAAACACAACTCCAGACTGACACAGGCATCCACCTCCTCCACCACTTCAGAGTAGCAAATTCAACTTTAAAATAGCTTCATCAAGCCCAATGGAATGAGGTGCTATATCTTATATACAGTGAAATCCCTCAAAATGCATGTTTTCAAAGGAGAAACCCCCTTTATTTCATTTTTATTTCCTTTTTTTCTTTTTTAAATTGCACATTGACAAAAATATAACTTTATATGTATGGAATACAAAGTCACATTATGATATATGAGTACAATGTACGAATTAAGCCAAGCAACTCATTCCTCACCACAAATATCTGATGTATCTCATGGTGAGATCCACCCTTCCAGCTGACACTCAAGCGTACTGTCCTCAACTATCAGCCACACTCACCTAGCTGGGCAACACAGGCTTTTTTTTGTCTTTCTTTTTTAATCACACCTACAACTCCCATCTTATCTGGGCTTTGCATCCTTTGAGTTTTTATCTTCTGATTCCCTCTACACCTCCCTAGTCTCTGGTAACCACCATTCTATCCTCTTGCTTCTGTGAGTTCAATTGTTTTTTATTCCATTTATAAGGGAGAACATGTGGTACTTGTTTTTCTACCTTTGGTTTATTTCACTTTAGTATAATATTCTCCAATGGCATCCATTTTGTCACAAATGACAGAATTTCTTCCTTTTTAAATTCATTTTTCTTTTAGTGACTGATTACTGTGGTTTTACATGTTAACTTTAATATATAAAAGTATATTCCTAAAAACAAAAATATCATCTGCTTATCTTATGATTAATTAGTTTAAAGCTCAAGTCCTTGAACACATTTACTGTCCAAATAATTGTTTAAATCTTGGAAAAAAAGACCGATTTTGTCTTGACTGCACAAGTGTGGGGTTAAGGTAAGCACTGTAACAGAAACTGTGGTCAGACATACTAGCTTTGAGGACGAGATCTGAAGCTTGCTGTTGCAAACGTTCTCTGGCAGCTGCTAGCTCACTTTCCACTTCCTTGTGCTTGCTTAATAAGGCCATTTCTCCCTCCTTGGCATCATCAAGCTGTTTTTGAAGAACCTAACAAACATTGAATAGCCATTATTAAAATTCAGGAATGATACCAAGCTAAAGAATTCATTAAAAGTATAAGCATTAGCTTTCTTTCTCTTATTCAAAATTCCTATTCAACTATACCAGAGATTTAAATCTGTACGTACTGGGTTACTTCAAAAGTTTGTGGAAAATAGAACTTTAAAATTATGCTTGCTTTGCTGCAAAAAATTTTGAAAGCCATACTTTTTCATAATGTGCACTTCCCATGAACTTTTTGAAGACCCCAGGTATTGGTGACAATTATAACTTGATATTTTCACAAGTCAAATCACCTAATGAGGAAAGACTAGTCTATCCTTTCAAATCCATTCTAGTGATGCACATATTTTTAAAACATAGCTATAAAAATTATTTATGCCAATAAAGCAAAACTTGGAGAGACTTGCCTTTCTTTTCTCAAACTGTGCCAGACAGCTAGTAAAGTGTCGTTTATAAGGTAATCAATATTTTGTTCAATGTCTGAATATCTACTAATGAGTAGACCATTACTCATAAATGGAAAGGAAAAAAACACATAATTAGATCCTCAGCCCAATATTTTAACTCTCTTAAACCAGTTATGAAAAACACTAACATTTCATTTAAATAAAATTCTTTCCAAAGTAATCAGTAAGGTATTTAAGATTAGATTTTGGGGATTTTAATATCTGAAATTCTGAAATAATAGGAACAGGGTAATAAAATGATCCCTTCAATGCTTTTTCTCATAAAGGAAAAGCAGCAAAAGGCAAATTGAAAAATGAAAAGTTTAAATGTTGGGAATGAAAGGAAGCTAATCTTAAGCCCACAAGACTGCTCTCCAGTCTACAGAATGGATAGGAAGGGACCTGAAAGAGTTCATGGAATTAAATTAAAAGGTAACTTTATTTTGGTGCAAAAAATCTGGAAACTCATGCATAGGCCTTGTCATAATATGCATTTTTCATGAACCTTTTGAAGACCCTTCGGAGAAGAGGAAACTCTTGGAGGAAAAGCCCCAGCTGCTGCATGCACTGTTCTGTACTTACCTGGACATTGTTCTCGGCTGCAGCAAGAGCCACCTGAAGCTTCTGGCATTTGTTCAGGAGACTCCCAGCTTCATCCTGCACCATTTGTAACTCTGTCTTTAATTTTCCTATGGTTTTTCGTAAAACTGCTTCTTGTCCCTGAAATTCTTTTCTAAGATCAGCCTCTTTCTCTTTGCTAGCCTGCAGGCTCTCTGCTGTAAAGAGCTGTGACCGTTTCAGGGTATCAAGCTCCCGTTCATAAAAGGACTGAGCTTTATGCAACTTGCCTTCATAATCCTCGATTAGCTTTTTCTTTTCAAGCCTTAGCTCTTCCAGGGTTTTGTTTAAGGCCTCCACCTCCACTCTGTGCCGCTCCTCAGCCTCCTCCTGCCCTTTGTTCACCAAGGCACTGTGATCCTGCTGTGACTTCAGCAGCTCCTGGATCTCCCGTCTGTGAGCTGTTCGCAAGCCTTCCAGGGCCAAGCGTTTGTCTTTTTCAAACTGCACCTGAAGTTGTCCAAAGCTCCGTAATCGTTCTTCAAACTTCCTTCTAATCTCTTCAACCTCTCGGGACATGGTCACCACGCGCTGCACGTGCTGGGCTTCGGCACACAGTTGCATGTCTTCAACTCTATGCTTGTAGGCTTCAAATTCTGTCAAAGCCTGCTGCTTCATTTTGATGTGATCTTCTAAGGATGCCTCCAAAACTTGAATCTTCCTCTTTAGGTCTAATTCTTCTGTTACTTTACTTTTATACTGCAATATTTTTTCTCTTGTTTCTGCAAGAATTTGTTGGATTTCTTCTTCATGAGCATCTTTGAGGGCTTGAATTGCAGATTCATGCTCATCATTTTTAGTGTTTAAAGCATATATCACCTGTATGGTTTTGAAGAAGAAAGGGAGGATTAAGTAAATTGTATGATTTTCTCACATGGCATTAATTCTTTCATCTGGATTGTTTTCCCCCCATCAACACAATATCACTAAATGTTACAAATACTAAAACTTCATACAATTGTTTTTGGACTTAACAGTGATTTTCTTGGTCAATTTCTGTCTTAACATAATTTTTTTTTTTTTTAACAGGCAGAGTGGACAGTGAGAGAGAGAGACAGAGAGAAAGGTCTTCCTTTGCTGTTGGTTCACCCTCCAATGGCCGCCGCAGCACCACGCCGATCCGAAGGCAGGAGCCAGGTGCTTCTCCTGGTCTCCCATGGGGTGCAGGGCCCAAGCACTTGGGCCATCCTCCACTGCACTCCCGGCCCATAGCATAGAGCTGGCCTGCAAGAGGGGCAACCAGGACAGAATCTGGCACCCCGACCGGGACTAGAACCCGGTGTGCCGGCGCCGCTAGGTGGAGGATTAGCCTAGTGAGCCGTGGCGCCGGCCAGCATAATCTTAAGATTTGGATTTTAAGACTTATAAATTATTATTTTAATGTGCTGAAAATTAATGTATAAATAAATGTATTAATGTATAAATAAATAAATAAACAGTGAGAAAGAAAGGGACAAAGGAGTTCTCCATTTGGCCCACTCTAGCTTACAAGGGTCTATGGAATGGGAGAAAAAGCTTCATTAAGTCTCTGTCCTACACCGCTATCCTAGAGATAAGAGAAGCCTGGTATTGATATGGGATAGGCAGGCAGGCAAGCAGCCAGTTTAGGTTCTGTGAAGTCGGAGGTACCTGCAAGTCACAAGCCCTGGTCCCATGTGTAATACTGTCCTACTAATCAAACGCCCCTTTTCCTGGGATTCGTGTGTTTCATCTGGGACTTGAGGGGAAGATACCATGAAAATATGTGTATAAAGAAACGTGGAATTTTATGGAGGTATCATAAAATTCCCAGGTGGCTTAATTCCTATAGAGGCACCTACCTCCAACCTCATTAAAGAGGCCAACAACTGGTAGGAGCTCTCCCTTCCATTGGAGACCACCAATGAAGGAGGTGCTGGAGTGCTCCTCTGTTTCCCTCCCCGCATCCCTTTCTCCCTTTGGGCTCACTGCTCACTCATGATGACTTCTCTGGTAGGGTGACCCATGCTCACATGTGAGTGTGTTCACTCTCACCTTTTGAATAAAACTTTATCACTCTGTACACCTGAAACATACTTGTACTTGGAATGCTTCTCTAGGTACAAGGCAAGAGCCAAAAAAAAAAAAAATTAATAATCGACTCCCCCACTTCAGCATTAGGGGAAGCCCTAAGCTCTAAGTCTTCTCCAAAGCTTCTTTTATGTGCTTAAAGTTCTGTTTAAATATTTTAATTTTTAAATTTTCCTATGCTGACTCTACGTGGTTTGGTTTTAGAGTTGATCCTCTTTCATATTTCTCCAAGCCTCTTTAGGAAATCTAATTAGCACATTTCACAGATCAAATGCTGTACTTTTACTCACTGCCTTATCTTTTTCTTTGCCCCTAAGCAAGATCATTTGGAGAGCCATAGTATTTTGGATACAGGTCTTTATTTTAATTTTAGTACTGGAATTTTAATGATAACACTAAGATTTCCCCAGCCTTAATTCCAAATGGCAACATATTCCTGAAAAAGTCACATTCTTCTTCCTCTTTTTCATTCCCTTAATTCCCTCCATCATACTGCTGTGTTGTAACATTCATAACTGTAACTTAAGGATAGAGACATGCCAGCTTTATCTTAATGTAAAAAGATGTGACACAATATAACTCAATAATCCAGAAGCCAGAAATTACTGTCCTGGAGATTTGCTCATTTTAATGTGATCTTGCTCTTTAGTAATGAATCTTAGCACCACCAGGCACCAGAAACTACAAGTAAGATGCAAGCATTGTCAATTTTTATACTTCTTTATGCAGCCTGAAGCAGTTGAGGATTCTACTGGCTCTGCAAAAATCCTTGGCAATTTCAAATTCCACTTGCTAAGTATAGGTTGGCACCCTCTCACCCTGGGGGCTGCACTTGAAGAAGGATCCATTTTTATCAGAAGCAGGGTATTCACTCTCCCCATCCAGGGCTTTTGTCTTCCAGAGCCAGTCCCCTGTCCACACACTGCTTGGTCTGCTCTAAGTATTCTGAGATGCAATCATACCAAAGGCAAAAAGATTAAGAGGTAGCAGGAATAACCTGCCTTATCACAGCTACCCTTTTTCCTGCAAGGTCCATGGAAGAAGATGTGCACAAACCAAGTAATTATCCACAATTTCTGTTTTGTTTTTTGTCTGTTTTTTTTTTTTTTTTTTCAAAATCTCAACTCCAAATCATGTCCCTCATGAGCTAATGCAGATCTCATGGAGGAATTCTTTCATTTTTGTATTTAAGCTTTAAAAAGGTAGCATACAACCAAAGAAAGTTGAATAACTTCCAATTCTCATCTCCTGGAGTCACACCTGCCCCCAAGTCAATAGCCAGGCAAGGCTGAAGGGGGTCTGTGTATCTGGTCTCTGACCTCCCTCACTTCAGTTCCTGACTTAGAGCTTTTAAGACCTTTATAACTCAGTGATCATGTCATCTGACACAGAATTTCTAAATCCCTTGAAATTTCCTGTTGGAAATTTTGTTTTAATGAAATGACCTTTGATCATCTGGATCCTGGAGAGCCCCAGAATGAGGGCTGGTTGCCAGAGGCATCAACCACGGGACTAGAAGATTAGAATTTTGAACACCAGGGAGGGGAGAAGGGCTAAAGGTTGATCTGGTCACCAATGGCCAATGATTATTAAATCAATCACACCTGCATAATGAAGCCTCTATTAATTCCCAAACAACAAGGCTTTGTGAGCTTCCAGCATCCTGAACACACAGAGGTACTAGAAGGGTGGTATACCCAGGAAGGACATGGAGTCTCCACAGCCCTCTCCAAAGACCTTGTCCTATGTGCCTATTCCATCTGGTTGGTCATCCTCATGTATCTCCTATCTGTTAGAACGATTAAGTAAAGATAAATATTGAGTTCTGTGGACTGCCCAAGCAAATTAATTCAACCCAAGAAGGGAGTTGTGGGAACCTCTGACTTATTGCCCATTGGTCAGAAGCAGAGGCCACAACCTGGGGCTTGCAGCTGGCATCTCAAGGGGAATCTTTCTTGTTGGGTTGAGCCCTTAAGCTCCAGGCTGGGACACTATCTCCAAGCATAGTGTCAGAATTGAATTAGAGGACACTCGGTTGGTATCCATTCAAGAAACAGGTGTTAGTAGAAAACCTGTACACAATTTGATGGTTGCAGGTGAAATGGTCTGTATTGTACTGAATGTAAGAACAGGAAAAGCATGGCCAGCGCCATGGCTCAATAGACTAATCCTCCACCTGTGGGGCCAGCACACCAGGTTCTAGTCCCAGTTGGGGCGCTGGATTCTGTCCCAGTTGTTCCTCTTCCAGTCCAGCTCTCTGCTGTGGCCCAGGAAGGCAGTGGAGGATGGCCCAAGTGCTTGGACCCTGCACCCCCAAGGGAGACCTGGAGGAAGCTCCTGGCTCCTGGATTCGGATCAGCTCAGCTCCGGCTGTTGTAGCCACTTGGAGAGTAAACCAGTGGATGGAAGACTCTCTCTCCCTCGCTCCCTTCCTCCCTCCCTCCCTCCCTCCCTCCCTCCCTCCCTCTACCTCTGCCTCTGCTTCTCTGTAACTCTGCCTTTCAAATAAATAAATAAATCTTTAGGGAAAAAAAAAGGAAAGTAAAAAAAACAGTTGACAATAGGGGTCAGGGGACTATCATCTGCAGGCCAAATATGGCTGCTGCTTATCTTGGTAAACAAAGCTTCATTGGCTATGTCCATTTGTTTATGTATTGCCTGCAGACAATCCCCTCTATAAGAGCAGTTGTAGAAAAGGCATTATTCTTGACTCCTTTTCTATTCTAGGCATAGGCAAGCAACCTAATGAGCCAACACTGGCAGCCAAAAACAAGAAAGATAAAAGATTTGAACCTGCACTAACATTGTTTACTCTCTACTAAATGGCCCAGTATTCTTCCACTATGATTCATACACTGAAAAATTCAATTATGCTGTTCTCAAAGCATAGAAAAGAGATGTATCTATATTCATACTGACCATATAATGGTATCTTCCAAGAAAAGCAATGTTAAAATCAGTTTCTAAAAACTTAAGAACAAAAAGATGACAAGGGCAATTACTAGTGCTCTCATAAGTGATCATTTGAAATATATCACTATTAAGTTATAATATTTTAAAATGAGAATGCTACATATGAAATTGCAAGTTAGGTTTAACTGGATATGATATTTCCCAATTGTTCATTGTCTATACAATTATAAAGGTAACCATTAATCAGAGTATCTGTCTCTGATTACTACTTCTTAGAGCAACATAATTAAAAAATCATATATTCTTTATAAGTTTTTTAAATACTAAGGATCCCGTTTATTCCACCCTAGTGATACCATTGTTAGCAGATCAACCTATCACTGAAATAGTTTTTTCTTTAAGATTTATTTATTTATTTGAAAGGCCAAGTTACAGAAAGACAAAGAGACACAAAGAGAGAAGGAGATCTTCCATCCATTGGTTCACTCCCCAAATGGCTGCAGGAAGTTGGATTAGAAGTGGAGCTGGGACACAAGCAGGCACTCATGGGACGCCAGTGCTGCAGGTGGCAACTGAACCCACTGTGCCACAATGGTAGCCACTGAAATTTTAAAAATTATGTTATATAATTATTTTTTTGAAAAATATAAAGCACTAAAACATGGTAAGTCTTTTTTGTTGTTGTTGTTGCATCATTTATTTATGGAAGGTTGAGGCTAATTTAACTTCAGTAAATGATCATAATCATCTATGAAATTAGCCACTATTTTCCAAATAGGAAAAGGAACATCTTCAAGATCTCTTTTTATCTGGCATTTTAAAAGACAGGTTTTTGGAACTATGAACATTCATGGAATGGAAGATAATGAGTCATTTTAGCAATTTTATGGTTCTATTAGATGTCAATAATGTACAATTGAACCTCATATTTCATGATGGCTAAGCAGGAGTGATTTTTACTTTATTTATGAAGATTTTCAATAATTTTTCCCACAGGTAAAATGAGAAAAATTATTGATTCTAGTTTTTTGAATGCCACCTAGGTAAAAATAAGTAGTTTCTTTCCTTTTTAAAGATTTATTTATTTATTTGAAAGGCGTTACAGAGAGAGAGAGGTAGAGGTAGAGGTAGAGGTAGAGGTGTAGAGAAAGAGCAAGAGAGAGTCTCCCATCCACTGTTTCACTCCCCAAATGGCTATAATGGCCAAAGCTAGGCCGATCCTAAGCCAGGAGCCAGGATCCTCTTCTGGGTCTCCCATGCGGGTACAGGGGCCCAAGGACTGGGCCATCTTATGCTGCTTTCTCAGGCTATAGCAGAGAGCTGGATCAGAAGTAGAGTAGTCATGATACAAACTGTCCCCCATATGGGATGCCAGCACTATAGGAGGTGGCTTTACTCGCCATGCCAAAGCACTGGACCACAAAAATAAGTAGTTTCTGAAACAATTCTCACTGTTCATTGCTATGGACTGAATTGTGTCTCTCTCAAATTTGTACGTTGAAGATCAAAACCCAAAATGTGATGGTTTTGTGGGGTGGGACCTTTAGGAGAACCAGGTTTACACGTTGATCCCTCGGCATGAGATTAGTGCCATTATAAGACGAGGCACCAGACAGCTTCCTTCTTTTCTCTCTCTGCCATGTGAGAACACTCCAAGAAGGTGGCACCATGAAAGTCAGGAAGAACATCCTCCCTGGAACACTGAATTGGCTGGGGCCTTGTTCTTGAACTTCCCGAGTTCCAGAAGTGGGAAGTAAATTTCTGCTGTTTAAGCCATTCAGTCTATGGTATTTTTGTTATGTCAGCATGAGCTAACCGGCAATATAAATTGCCAATTGATAGATTGGCAATATATAAATATTTTCCACTAAAATATAACTCATTAGTGATAAAGTATATTCACTGTAAAATAATAAAGTACATTAGTAAGAATGTATAGTCAGTCGAGGAACAGTTGTTTTTTCCTTAATGGAGAATGGGACTGGGAATGGGAGAAGGAAGAGGAGATGGGGTGAGAGTAGGGGTGGTAGGGCAGGAATGATGGGAAGAAACACTATATTCCTAAAGTTGTACATATGGAACTTGTACTCATTAAATGAATGGTTTCTTTAGGGGGAAAAAAAGAATGCATAGTTACTAAAGTAATATGTATTATACTAGCTTATTTACTTAAAACACTTTAAGTGGAACTGAACTTTACATATACCACATGGCTTAACATTCATAATTCATAAGAGAACAGAATCACAAGATTAATGATGGCGGCCGGCGCTGCAGCTCACTTGACTAATCCTCCACCTGTGGCGCTGGCACCCTGGGTTCTAGTCCCGGTAGGGGCACCAGATTCTGTCCCGGTTGCTCCTCTTCCAGGCCAGCCCTCTGCTGTGGCCCGGGAGTGCAGTGGAGGATGGCCCACGTGCTTGGGCCCTGCACCCACGTGGGAGACCAGAAAGAAGCACCTGGCTCCTGGCTTTGGATCAGCGCAACACACTGGCCCTAGTGGCCACTTTGGGAGTGAACCAATGGGAAAAGGAAGACCTTTCTCTCTCTCTCTCACTGTCTAACTCTGCCTGTCAAAAAAAAAAAAAAAAAAGATTAATGATGGCATACATATATAATATAGTATCATGAACTTGCAAAGCATGTTTCACTTGGCATAATATTTCATAATATAAGAAAAAGTCTGTACTATAAGGTAAGCATACAATGCTATATATATATATAAAGTAAGATTCAATTCTACATAGGGAAAAAATGAATGTGCACATACATAAATGTACGTATGAAGGGAGCCAGCCCTGTGGCACAGCGGGTTAAAGCCCTGGCCTGAAGCGCTGGCATTCCATATAGGCAACGGTTGTAGTCCCGGCTGCTCCTCTTCCAATCCAGCTCTCTTCTATGGCCTGGGAAAGCAGTGGAAGATGGCCCAAGTCCTTGGGCCCTTGCACCCGCGTGGGAGACCCAGAAGAAGCTCCTGACTCCTGGCTTCGTATCTGCACAGCTCCAGCCATTGCAGCCATCTAGGGAGTGAACCAGTGGATGGAAGACCTCTCTCTCTGTCTCTACCTCTCTCTAACTCTTTCAAATAAAAAATATTAAAAAAAAAGATGTATGAAGACATAAACCAGATATTTTTAAGATTCACATTAAATTCTATTGAGCATCCATTCTGTGCAAAACCTAGGAATATAACCAAGTTGATACATCTATGCCTTATAACACAACCTACTTGGGGACAGAGGCATTTAAAAATAAACTATAATGTCGCTCCCCCTCTTCGTGGAGGAGCAACACAGGACCCTGCGCTGTTCTTTCGTCTGCTCGGCCCTCCCCGGGTTTGCTGCTGGTTCTTCCCGGGTTGGCTACTATCCCTTCCACCTCCGTGGAAGGGCAGTTCCCCCTGGCCACATTCCCCACTTCCGCAGGGGAGCGGCACACCGCCGGCCGGCTTTCTGGGGGCTGCACGGGTTCCCTTAGATGTTCCCCATAGATGTTCCTGGTGCATGCCGTTTCTCTCCTCCTTTATAGTCCTCCTCTGCCAATCCCAACTCGGCTGCCCACACGCCGAGTACGCTGCTCTCCTCCAATCAGGAGCAAGTCCTACAGCTCATTAATTGAACTCGAGGCAGCTGTGCGGAAGCTGTTTACTTCTCTCCCAACGCCATATTGTGGGAGAGCAGATGCATAGAATAAGTCTTAATTCGAGTAACAGTCTAGTCCGGATTGCTCCCCACAGATCCCCCTTTCTTTTTATTTTTTAGCGTTGATACGCGCCTGTCTTCGGTGTCCCGCGGCACACACTCTGCTCTACTTGCTAGAGTTGCCACAGGCTCTTACAAGTCCTATCAGGCAAACCGAATCCGGGTCCTCTCTTCGCCATTGTGAGGAGGTTTTTAGGCGCTGATGCGTGCCTGTGTTCGGTGCCCTGCAGCGCATGCTCTGCTCTGCTAGAACTGCCTGCAGGTGTTTACAAAACTTATCAGGCAAACCGAACCCAAGCCTTCTCATTGCCGTATTGTGGGGGAGACTTATTAGTGTTGGTTCGTGCCTATCTTCGGTGACCTGCAGCTCATACTCTGGTCGAGCTTTGCTGGCGCTTACCGCCTTAAATCAGGCAGACCGAATCCAAGCCTCCTAATTGTTGCATTGTGGGGAAGCTTTACTGATGTTAATTCGTGCCTGTCTTCGGTGACCTGCGGCTAGCCGCCCAGGTGCTCATCGCCTCACTAATCGGGCAGACCGAATCCAAGCCTTCTAATTGGCATGTTGAGGGGAGGCCTTATTTTTCTCTATTTCTCTATCTCCGGGCATTCCTACCTCTCCCATTTCACTTCTATCTTCCAGCATTCCCATTTCTCTCACTTTACTTCTAAAACTTCTGTTTCTCATATCCCCGCAGCTTCCCGGCACCTCGCCCCGCCGGCGGGTTCCCGGCTCTGCGCCGCTTCAGCCCGCGCGCCTCTCTCATCTGCGCAGCTTCCCGGCTTTGCGCGGCTCGGCTTCGCGCGCTCCGCGGTCTCCACGCTTAACCCTTTCGCGTCTAAACCACGGCCTACGCCAGCGTTCCCTATCTATTCACGCCCCGTGCTCTCTCTGCACGCGGCGGCTTCCGCGAGTAACACAGCGTAGCTTGCGTCTCCACCACTAGCATTCAATCCAAGTTCCCCGGGCTAGCCTGGCGAATTCAACCCAGCGTACGTCTCCGCCCCACGGTTTGGCTTCCCGTCCTTTGCTCCCCGGGCTAATCAGACGGATCCCAACCTGGCTTGCGTCTCAGCTTCTGGTTTTAACTTTTCGCCCCCTATTCCCGGGCTAACTTGAGAATCCCAAAGTGGCTTTCGTTTCCGCCTTGGCCTGCCCCCCGCGGCTTCAATTTCCCTAACATTTTTCTCTACCCGGTATGTTTCCCTAAGTTTTCTTCCAACAATATTCCTCCCTCATTTCTCCTGGCCTCTCCCCACAGTCCGCGTCCGAGTCTGTTTGTTCTAGCTTTCACTTTCGCTTTCGACCTTAGAGATTCCTCCCAGCTTCCCCCCGTAGTCCGTATCCGAGTCTATGCCTAGGCTTTCAATAGCTTCTTCCGGCACCCTTTTTCGTCCGGCTTTTCCCTAGGCTGTTTACTAGTCTCTCTCTCCGATATTTTCCCAATTCTTCCCGTTTCTTCCCGTTTCTTCCCTCCTAAGTTTGCTATCCGTCCTAGGTTTCCTATCCGAGTCACGGCACCATTATGTCGCTCCCCCTCTTCGTGGAGGAGCAACACAGGACCCTGCGCTGTTCTTTCGTCTGCTCGGCCCTCCCCGGGTTTGCTGCTGGTTCTTCCCGGGTTGGCTACTATCCCTTCCACCTCCGTGGAAGGGCAGTTCCCCCTGGCCACATTCCCCACTTCCGCAGGGGAGCGGCACACCGCCGGCCGGCTTTCTGGGGGCTGCACGGGTTCCCTTAGATGTTCCCCATAGATGTTCCTGGTGCATGCCGTTTCTCTCCTCCTTTATAGTCCTCCTCTGCCAATCCCAACTCGGCTGCCCACACGCCGAGTACGCTGCTCTCCTCCAATCAGGAGCAAGTCCTACAGCTCATTAATTGAACTCGAGGCAGCTGTGCGGAAGCTGTTTACTTCTCTCCCAACGCCATATTGTGGGAGAGCAGATGCATAGAATAAGTCTTAATTCGAGTAACAGTCTAGTCCGGATTGCTCCCCACACTATAACACAATTTTGTAATTGTAGAAATAACGATAGTATAAACTATAATAACAAAGAGGGAGGAATAATGCATTTTGTTCAGAGTTTTTTTTAAAGACCCCTCCCCTGAGGGGTATATTTTGATGCATTTATTCTTTTTGTTTTCTTTTTTTTTTATTTTATTTAAGGTATACAAATTTCAGGAACATAGTGATAATTTCTACCCTATCCTCCCACCCTTCTTCTACCTCCCTCTCCTATTCCCATTATTATTTTTTTACAAAGATCTATTTTCAGCTAACTTTTATTCTCATAAGACTAACCTTACACTAAGTAAAGAGTTCAGCAAATAGTATGAAAAACAAACAAATCTGTTCCTCAACAGTAGAGACAGGGCTGTAAACAACCACCACATCTCAAAGTGTCAATTTCACTCCTATAAAATCCCTTTTACCTACTCTACTAGTTACCACAGATCAGGGAGAACATATGAACATTTGTCTTTTGGGAAATAGTTTATTTCACAAAGTATAATGGTTTCTAGTTGCATCTCTTTTGTTGCAAATGACAGGATTTCATTTTTTTTTATCCCTGTGTAGTATTCCACAATGTATATATACCATAATTTCTTTATCCAGACTTTAGTTTATGGTCATCTGGGTTCCATATCTTAGCTATTATGAACTGGGATGCAATAAACATGGGGGTATAGATCATTCTTTCACATGGCAATTTATTTTCAATAGGGTATATTCCCAAGGGAGGGATTGCTGGATCATAAGGTTGGTCTATATTCAGATTTCTGAGGTGTCTCCATACTGTCTTCCACAGTGTCTGCTCCAGTTTACATTCCCACCAACAATGGATTAGGGTACCTTTTCCTCACATCCTCAGCATCTGTTGTTTGTTGACTTCTGTATGAGAGTCATTCGAACTGGGGTGAGGTGAAACCTCATGGCGGTTTTTATTTTCATTTCCCTGAAGGCTAGTGAACTGAGCATTTTCTCAAGCATCTGCTGGCCATTTTAATTTCCTCTCTTGAAAAATGCCTGTTCAAGTCTTGGCTTATTTCTTAACTAGATTGTCTGTTTTGTTATTGTTGAGTTTCTTGAATTTTTTATAGATTCTGGATATTAATCCTTTATCAGCTTCATAGTTTGAAATATTTTCTCTCATTCTATCAGTTATCTCTTCACTTTGCTGAGTGTTTCTTTTGCAATGCAGAAGCATCCCAGCTTGATGTAATCTCATTTGTCAATTTTGGCTTTGACTGCCTGTACTTCTATGGTCTTTTCCAAGAAGTCTTTGCCTATACCAATGCCTGGCAGTTTCCAGAATTTTCTCTACTAATTTCATGGGATCAGGTCATAAATTGAGGTCTTTGATCCATTCTGAGTGGATTTTTGTGTAAGGTGTAAGGTAGGGGTTTTGTTTCTTCTGCATGTGGAGATCCAGTTTTCCCTGCACCATTTGTTGAAGAGATTGTCAACACGCCAAGGAGTGATTTTAGGTCCTTTTCAAAGATAAGTTGGTTGTAGATGTGTAGAGTGACTTCTGCAGTTTCTGTTCTGTTCCACTGGTCTACATGTCTGTTTTTGAGGAGGAGGAGAAGAAGAAAAACAGAAGGAGGAGAAGAATGCCTGAGGTTTAAGGTGAGTAGATGGGAATGGATGCTACCCATACAGAATAGTCTAGCCCTTGCAACGAATTACATCCATTGTACCCCCTGTACAGTTCCTTTTGTTGTGAAATTAGAAAAGAAAATTTTAAAAAGGCTGGGGCTGGCACTGTGGAATAGTGGGTAAAGCCATCTGCAGGGCCGGCACCCCTTATGGGCACCAGTTCTAGTTCAGCTGCTCCACTTCACATCCAGTTCCCACTAATGTGACTGGGGAAGCAGAAGAGGATGGTCCAAGTCCTTGGGCCCCTGCACCCACATGGGAGATCCAGAAGTAGCTCCTGGCTCCTGGTTTCAGATTGGCCCAGTTCTAGTCATCGTGGCCATTTGGGGAGTGAACTAGCAGATGGATGATTCTATCTCTCTCTCTCTCTGTCTCTCTGCCTCTCTGTAACTCTGCCTTCAAAATTAATTAATTAATTAAAACAGAACAAAAAGCTCTGGAAGGCTTGGGAAAAAAGGCTGTAATTCATACATTATGTAATCAAATTAATTCCAATAGCAGACTTGTATCCAAATGAAACACTTATAAAGCAGTTAAAGTAAAAAGCTCATTTAGATTTACTTAAGCTGGGGCACTATAAAACCCTGACTTTAAAAGAACTTTAAAATACAATTGCTTTAAGCAAGAATTACCTCTGAAGATATATTTGCTATCTATGTGTTTCTATAATTGTTGTTAGAGAGATCCTTTGGAAATTATTTATAGAGTCTAATAATTTTGGAGGCATTTCCCTGTATGGTAATGTATAATACATCTGTTTCCCAAGAAGATTAAACTTCATTTCTGAAACAGCAAATGGAAGTCATGTTATACAGTATTTCTCAGGATTTACCCAGGAGTTGGGAACCTTTTTTCTGCCAAGGGCCATTTGGATATTTATAACATCATTTGTGGGCCATACAAAATTATTAATTTAAAAATTGGCCTGCTATAGAATTACTGAATTTTGAATTCCACCTGCAGTGGCCTTGGCAGGACCAGACCAAAATGACTTGGCAAGCCTTATGGGGCCCAGGGGCTGGATGTTCCTCACTCCTAATTAATGCAGGGTATCAGTGCTACCAAAATTTAACCAGAAAAATATCAACCAACATGCATGCTTACTATGTGCTCTGTACCTTTTATATGCATTCTGGCAAGGAGCTGCTTAAGTGTTTTTTATTTTACTCAAATAGAACTGCTCAGAATAAAACATACACAAAATAAAGGTATGCAATGTAAAAATCTATATTGAGTGTCAGGCTATACAGAACACTGTACACAATGTAGGAAGTATAGAGGTCTAGAAAGATTGAAACTTACACACAGCCAATAGAAAGGCTTCAAAGGGTAGAGGCAGTTGTAGAGAACTGCGAGAATACAACTTGAGTCAAGGCACAAGATGGGAATGATTTTGGTGCTTGCTGTGCTTTGATAATTGTCAACAAAAATAGCGAGTGTGCCAGTGGAGGCTGCTTAAAGTTAAAAAGCTGCTGATGATTAATACTGTCTGTGAAATTTAATTTGGAAAATAGGTCTTCATAATAATTTTAAAAGATTTAGAATCTGTTATATTTTTTGTTTATATGTCCATAATGGTACTAGAAAATGATTCCAAGACATATTTTTTCACATTCAGACATTTCTTAAAGCAAGGAACATCTACACTCAATTGCACATCAGTCTAACTGATAGAATTTCCCTCAATAGTAGATAAAATAATGATGCATCTCAAAAATTGGTCACTTTTATGAATTAAGAGTGCTATGAAATCACTAGGAATTTGACCAGGGGAGAATAGCAGAAGAAAAACAGAGGAACTGTATTGCCAAGGGAGAGTTGGAGAGAAGTTTGTAGTGGAAATTCTACAAAAAGCAGAGGGACACCACGGAGCACCATGGAAAAAGCTTGCATAGCTGCAAGCGAGGATGCCACATGTGACTCCCACAGCCAGCGGCTGGAGGAGACGCCAGATTCTGAGAGCGAGGAGGGCAGACTGTGGCAGCCCGTGCCACTGGTGGTGCTTGCATGGGGAGAACCAGTCTGGTCTGCAGCCCTAGTGCAGGGCAGGGTAGCCACCTCATCCAACAAAGGAAAGGGACATTTCTTTCTCTCCATTCCCCAAAAGGGTGCCCACCACTGGTGAGGAAAAGGTGCCATTTTGATACCAGTAGAGGCTTCAGTGGCTCTTACATATGTGACCAGGGAATTTTACCAGAGGGGAAAATTCGCATTTCCTATTGTCTTTGAATCTGGCTAGGAGGGTTGACAGGGGGCTGGGCCCCACTAAGGATTGTGAGGTGGCCCTATCCTTTCAACCTATCACAGGCTCTGGGGCTCAAACTGCTAAGGTGGAGTACCCATAGACAGCTGACTCTGGGAAGGTTTCTGCCCTCTCTGTAAACAGGGTAGGTTCATGGAGCTCAGAGGGGATACTCTGTACACAATGACTGTGGGAGCCTTGTATACTGTGACTGTGGGCATTCGGTGACAGCATGATAGGGTGTGGAGTGTAGCTGGGGACAGGGCAATCACTGGGTCTGGTTGTCAGAGGCTCAGAACTCCATGAATGCCTGTGATAGGTCATTGCAGAAGATTTTATGCTCACACAGAGGACTACATAGATCATTTCTGCAGTTTATGCACTAGCATAGGTGAGAGTTGTACCTACTGTGGGCTAATCCCAGGCATTGGTCACTTTGGAACAGAGGAGGTAAAGGTATAATTATGCCAACAGAGGTGATCACATCCTCCCCTCTACTGACCATAGAAAAGATCTATCACACCTAATTTTGTTGTCACCCTGGAGTCTTGGTTCCACCCTTAACCAATGACCAGATTTCCCTGGTCCCACCCAGCACACATCTGTGGGTATTCATTGAAACAGCAGACCATCTACTAAGCCATAGAGGCGGACTCAAAGATAAAACCCATCAGTGGAGAAAACCAACAAGTGTTTCCATAAATGCAAAAATACAAGAAACAAGAACAAGGAAAACCACATGACTTTCCAAAGGAACACAAAAACACTTCATTATTAGAATATGAAGAAGAGATGAATGAAATGCCTGAAATGGAATTCAAAAGAATGATCATAGGATTACTCAGAAGGAATGAGAGGCAAATTCATAAAAGAAATCCATACATGACATGGAGGAAATAATTTTCCCATGACACAGAGCTTTTGAAGATAAGCCTAACTGAAATATTAGAAATTAAGAATTCAGTATGTCAAATAAAAAATATAGTTGAAAGACTTAACAACAGACTTGGTGAGGCAGAACAAACAATATCCAAGCTGGAAGACAAATTTTTGGAAATTTCTCAGTCAGACCTTAAAAACAAAAGGAGGAGGAGGAGGAGGAGGAGGAGAAGAAATTAGAAAACATGGATCTCAGGAGTTCCTGAAGATGTGGAGAGAAGGGATTAGAAGGACTATTCAGTGAAATAATTACAAAAAACTTTCCCAACTTGGAGGAAGAAAGGGACATCCAAGTACAGGAAGCACATGGAACATGTGCAATAAGCATGATCAGAAAAGATCTTCACAGTGACAAACTGTAGTCAAATTTTCAACATTAAAACATAAAGAAAATTTTCTAAAACGTGCATTAGAGAAATGGCAGATTACCTTCAGAGTATCTCCAACTAGACTGACAGATGATTTCTTATCAGAAATCTTAGAGGCTAGGAGACAATGGAGAGACACAGTCCAAATCTTAAAAGAAAAAAACTCTGCCCAGAATACTGTACCTTGAAATGCTATCATTTATCAATGAATGCTATCATTTATCAATGAAAGTGAACTAAAGACCTTCCATAACAAACAGAAATTGAAAGAATTTGTCACCACTTGTCCATCCATACAAATGATGCTTAAGGATATGTTACACTCAGAAGCACAGATAGTCATCATTATGAAAGAATGTGAAGACAAAAAATCTCCCAGTAAAAGTACAAAGGAAATTTGAAGCAAACAATAGGAATATCTGTGGAAAAATGGCAGGGACAAATTGGTACATATCAGTCGCAACCTTGAATCTAAATGGCCTAAATTCTGCAATTAAAAGATACAGATTGACTGAATTAAAAAACAAGACCCATACATTTGCTCCCTGTAAGAAACACATTATCTTCCCCCACTCAAAAACCCTTTTATTATGGTATGCACACTTCATGCACTTCATAAGTACATATTTAGGAACAAAGTGAGTCTTCCCACCCTACCTGCCCTTGCATCTGCAATTCTACCCTTCCTCTTCTTCCCTCTCCTATTCCCATTCTTATTTTTCACCAAGATCTACTTTCAATTAACTTTATACACATAAGATTAACCCCATACTAAGTAAAGAGTTCAACAAAGAGTATGAAAAAAAAAAAAAAAACTAAAACACACACACACACACACACATCTAACCAAGGATACATACAGACTAAAAGTGAAAGGATGGAGAAAGATATACCATGCTCACAGAATGCAAAAGAAGCAGGTGTGGCAATCCTAATAACAGACAAAATAGACTTTAATGCAAAAAGTGTTATGAGAGACAAAGAAAGACACTATGTAATGATTAAGGAATCAATTCAACAGGAAGCTGTGACTATAATAAATGTATATGCACCCAATGTCAGACACCTGGCAATTTACAGAAAATGTTAATGGATCTCCAGGGAGAAACAGACTCTGAAACAATAGTAACGTGGTATTTCAACACCAACTTACATCAATGAACAGAGCAACTAAACAGAAAATCAACAGAGAAACCACAGAGCTAATGGATCAAATGGATCTGATATCTACAGAATATTTCATACCACAGTTGAAGAATTCACATTCTTTTTTATCAGTACATGGAACTTTCTCTAGAATAAATCATATGCTAGAGCATAAAGCCAAGACCCAGCAAATTGAAAAACAACAAAATCATACCATGCATCTTTTCTGACCACAATGGAATGGAGCTAGAAATTAAGAACTCAAGAATCTCTAGAAAATACACAAACATATGGAGAATGAATGACACTCTTTTGAATGAATGGTGGATCATAGAAGAAATCAAAAGGAAAATAAAAAATGTCCTGGAAATGAATGAAGATGATAATATAGTATGTCAAAAATTATGGGATTGGCCAGCACCGCAGCTCAATAGGCTAATCCTCCGCCTGCAGCGCCGGCACCCCGGGTTCTAGTCCCGGTCGGGGCGCAGGATTCTGTCCCAGTTGCCCCTCTTCCAGGCCAGCTCTCTGCTATGGCCCAGGAGTGCAGTGGAGGATGGCCCAAGTCCTTGGGCCCTGTACCCGCATGGGAGACCAGGAGAAGCACCTGGCTCCTGCCTTCGGATTAGCGTGGTGCGCTGGCCACATCGCACCGGCTGCGGCGGCCATTGGAGGGTGAACCAACGGAAAAGGAAGACCTTTTTCTCTGTCTCTCTCTCTCTCACTGTCCACTCTGCCTGTCAAAAAAATAAAATAAAATAAAATACGCCGGCACCGCGGCTCAATAGGCTAATGCTCCAGCTAGCGGCGCTGGCACACCGGGTTTTAGTCCCGGTCGGGGCGCCGGATTCTGTCCCAGTTGCCCCTCTTCCAGGCCAGCTCTCTGGATGGCCCAAGTGCTTGGGCCCTGCACCCCATGGGAGACCAGGAGAAGCACCTGGCTCCTGCCTTTGGATCAGCGCGGTGCCCCAGCCGCAGCGCACCAGCCGTGGTGGCCATTGGAGGGTGAACCAACGGCAAAAGGAAGACCTTTCTCTCTGTCTCGCTCTCTCACTATCCACTCTGCCTGTCAAAATAAATAAATAAATAAATAAATAAATAAAATAAAAATAAAAAAATTATGGGATAAAGGAAAAATAGCATTAAGAGGGAAGTTTATGGCAACTGGTGCCTATAGCAAGAAACTGGAAACGTATCAAATAAATGATTTATCAATGCATCTCAAGGACCTAGAAAAATAACAACAAACCAAACTCTAATACGCTTGGGCAATTCTGGCCATGTTACTCAAGCAATAAGTATATGTAAATTTCCTTATCCGTATATTAGGACTACTGCAACCTAATTTCTGAGATTCTTATGAGGGTTATCTGAAAGAAAATAATCAACATCAACTTCGATGCCTGGTCAATCTAAAGTCCTCAAAGATGGTAGTTAACATTTCCTCTCCTGTACTTCTTATCCAATGTACTTGTATACTTTCACAACAGTAGAGATGTTCAGTTCCAGTCATGGTGTTTTTCCCTAAAATGACCACAGTTTTTTTTGTTTGTTTGTTTGTTTTTACTTTTTTATCCTCTTATGACATTTATTTCCCTCATAACATTTGTCACAACTTTAAAATAGTTCTTTTTTATTGTTTGTGTTTCTTTTTTTGTTTGTTTTTTTGGAAATACGGCACAGTTTTTCTAATCTCAATTTGATGACTCAATTTGTTCCTATATTCTTTTTTTTTTATTTTTTAAGGAATACAAATTTCATAAGTACAATTTTAGGAATATAGCTATTCTCCCCACCATACATACCCTCCTACCCACACTCCCACCCCTCCACTTCCTCCTTCTCCCCTTGCCAGTCCCATTTTACATGAGATTCATTTTTAATTAACTTCAAGCACAGAAGACCAACTCCATACTAAGTAAAGATTTCAACAATTTGCACACACACACACATACACACAAACCAAAACTGTGTGGCCATATGGAGAGTAAATCAGCAGATGAAAGGTCTCTCTCTCTGTGTTCTCTCTACCTCTCCACCTCTCTACCTCTCTACATCTCCTTAGCCTTATCCCTCTATCTGTAACTCTGCCTTTCAAACAAACAAACAAATAAATCTTTTTTTTTTTTTTTAACAGAAGAAGTTGGCTCCTAGTTACAAAGAAGCTGGGAAGCCTTTGCTCTATTGATAAAAAATAGATTAGGAGAAATGGTTGTTCCTCTCTTCCACCTGCCCAAACCAAGCAGTCTGAGTTTCTCAAAACCTCTTTGCTTTTTTGTTACACCAAGGAGAGGGAAATCCTGATAGCAGTTCATCTCTTCTTTTAAATACTTACTGGCTTCAAATTGTCCTTCTCATTCCTGCTTGCTGAGCAGCTTACATGAGCATCACCTAGGGTTTGCTTAGCTTCAGTCAGATGCAGGCCCCTCAAAAAGCCACTCTGGTATTGCTCCCTTCCCCACCAATCCACCAACCACAGAGCAGAGACTTAGCATAACTAGGGATTTCTGTTCTTGGTCACCATACTGCAGGTTTGGAGGAAGCAGAACAGCAATGAGGAGGAAATGTAGACTACACAAATGGCAAGATCAGAAAGATGATGCATAATAGACCATAATGTGTGAAAGTGACAAACACTCAAGTCACCATAACAAAGATTTTCACGCTCAACTCAGACAAACTTTCTTCATTAATATGAGACAGTTTATTGTTTTTAAAAACATTCATGCTACAAAAACATGGATGAGGGAAGATGCTAAAATACTTCATAACCAATTATGCTTTTGCACTCCACACTTTTGTCAATATTAGTGATCCCCCTGGAATGCCCTCTTTCTGTATTATCCAGCTATTTAAAACTATTCCTAGGGAAAATTATATATGCTATGTATTCCCTGATTATTAATCTCTGTTCATTCCAGAAAACTTGGGGATAAATTAAAAACAAAAACAAAAGGGCTGGCACTGTGGTGCAGTTGCTAAGCCTCCACCTGTAGCGCCAGAATCCCATATGGACACTGGTTTGTGTCTTGGCTGCTCTTCTTCCAATCCAGCTCTCTGCTGAGGCCCAGGAAAGTAGTGGAAGAAGGACCAGGTGCTTGGGCCCCTGCACTTGTGTGGGAGACCTGGAGGAGGCTCCTGGCTCCTGGCTCCTGGCTTTGGATTGGCACAGCTCTGGCCACTGCAGCCATCTGGGGAGTGAACCAGCGGATGGAAGACCTTTCTCTCTGTCTCTCTTTCTGTCTATAACTCTGCATCTCAAATAAATAAATAAAAATCTTTAAAAAATTAATTTAAAAAAGAAAAAATACTTCAAATATAATCGTATGTTTTTCACCCAATCTCACCTTATAACAGAACTTAAAAATCTACTGTAACATCAGCTCAGTTCCACCTAGCACTAGAGACTCATGGTACATGGGTTCATACAATATTTTGAACATATCTCATTTACAGTTAAAACGTTCCATCCCATAATATATCTGGTTTGCTATTCTGCTTTTGGTGTCTTTTAAATAAATGGCTGTATGAGATATTTTGTATATTTTCTGTATGAGATATTTTGGATATAATTAAGCAGCATTAGTGAGTTGTCAATTGGCATTTTTACTTATGTCTTAGAAGATTCTATGTCTAAAAATAAAAAAGAAGGAAAAGAAGGAGCCCTTGCTGTTAAACAGGGCAGAGAGCCAAGAAGAGGGAACATGAAACGAGTAAGCAGCTGACTTGGACCTCCTTTATAGTAGGCCTAGGCAGGGAGCCAATTCTTCTCTACAACTTTCCTGCCTCTGATTTGAAGAAGGAATACATCAAAAGAATTCATTCCTTGTATCACTTATCAACGGAAGAATGTCAGTATGTCTGGCTTTTCTCTAATATTTGAGAGAGGCCATATCAAATCCCAGACTTGCTCTTATAACACCCCAGGAATGCAGAACAGACTTTAGAAAGAGCAACTGCCACACCAACCACTATGTGGTATACTACAGGACACACAAGACTACAGAATCTACTGGTGGGCCAGCATTTTGGCATAGAAGGTAAAGCTGCCGCCTGCAGTGCTGGCATCCCATGTGGGCGCCGGTTCAAGTTCAGGCTGCTCCACTTCTGATCCAGCTCTCTGCTATGGGCTGGGAAAGCAGTAGAAGATGGCCCACATCCTTGGGCTCCTGCAGCCACATGGGAGACTGGGAAGAAGCTCCTGGCTCCTTGCTTCGATTAGCACAGCTCCGGCAGTTGAGGACAATTGGGGAGTGAACCATCGGATGGAAGACCTTTCTCCCTCTGCCTCTGCTTCTCTCTCTGTATAACTCTTTCAAATAAATAAATAAACCTTTAAAAAAAAAAAAAAACTACTGGTAAGAATATCCTGCTGTTGGACTGAGAAGTGAAGTAAGAAGGGAAGGTTATAATGTGTTATCTGATCACAGGACTCAAATAAATAAGCTTTCAAATAAGAACTTGGGTGGAAATAAAATTTAATTAGGGGATTAAAGAGGATTGGAGGTTGGCGCCGTGGCTCACTTGGCTAATCCTCCGCCTGCGGCACCGGCACCCCGGGTTCTAGTCCCAGTCAGGGCACTGGATTCTGCCCCGGTTGCTCCTCTTCCAGTCCAGCTCTCTGCTGTGGCCCGGGAAAGCAGTGGAGGATGGCCCAAGTGCTTGGCCCTGTACCCGCATGGGAGACCAGGAGGAAGCACCTGGCTCCTGGCTTCAGAGCGGCGCAAGCACACTGCCTGTAGTGGCCATTTGGGGAGTGAACCAACGGAAAAGGAAGACCTTTCTCTCTCTCTCTCTCTCTCTCTCTAACTTTGCCTGTCAAAAAAAAAAAAAAAGAGAGAGAGAGAGAGAGAGGATTGAAAAATTAGTTTATGTAATACATACAAAGCCTTGTAGAATCTGGCTGAGTTTGGTGAGACACTATAGCCTCCAAAGCCAATGGCCACTGGAGGCCCAGGTTCTGAGATTCTGTGTTTGTGCATGAGACTCACGTCCTGAGCCTGGCCGTGGACTCCCTGGGGATCTCCTTAGGTACCACTTCAGCCTCTCACAGAGTGGCCTCTGTTATAAAGGCCTTTGACTTGACTTTAGATTCCCAAATCACATGTTCTTTTCTAATCCCAAAGAGAACCTACTTAGGCCAAGCACAATTCAGTGACTAAAAATAATTTTAAGTACCTGTTTTAGATACAGACACCCATATTCTAATTTTCTCCTCATTTCCTCCTTTCACACCTAAATGTACTGTGAAGGAATTAAAATATATAAATGTGTCATCTAGAGTTCTTCCTTCCACACTTTTCCTCATCCCATGAGGCCATTGTTAGATCTTATCAGTTCTGTTTCCAAAGTACATCATGAATCTACATTTATCTCCATTTCTATTGCAACCACCCTACTGCAAGCCACTACCATCTCTGGCTTTATGGCCACCATAGTGGTCTCTAACTGATCTCCTCCCTGCTTCCCTTAACACTGTGCTCCACTCCATTCCTCACTCAGCAGCCAAAGCAGTCACCTAAAGATGCAAATCTCAGCACAATCCTTGCTTACAATCTACCAATAGTTGCCCATCACACACATACAAGGGGGGTACAGGCTAAACTCACCTTTGTGACCTTCAAAGTTATACCTGATCTGGTCCCCACTCTTGACCTAAACTTCAAGCCACTTTTACCAAATGAATCAGCAAAGGCATGAGAGGAAGCAGCACTAGAGATCCGTAACATACAGGCTATATAGGTAGAGGCTTTGTACAAAACTCACATAGAATTTGAATGTCTAAATATTAAGATGTCTTCTTAAAAGAAGGTAAGTCAATATAATCAATCAACTGAAAAAAAGTGACTAGCATCTTTTACTGAATTCAACGAGTTACTTTCTTTATAGGTAACGGAGAATCAGTGAGAGGATTTAAGTAGAGAAATAACTTTATCTGATTTCCATGTTATAAATTAAAATTCTGGTTACATTATGGAGAATAAATTGGACATAGTCAGATTAAAGAACTCAGGAAAGAGCCTTGAAGTTCCTAACACAAACTTTGGAGTAGAGATAAAACACAAGCCCTAGCTGAAGAGCTATTTAGGAGGTCGCACACAGCAAGGGAGAATCTGGTGATTGATCAAAAGTTGGAGAAAAGATAATCACTCCCAATTGTTCAACGTGCTAATGAGACCATGTGCATCTACAGATTTTATTCTATTGTCAAAAAGGAGTCATACCTTATGCAATAATTTGGATATGGCTTATCCCCTTTCCCCAAAAGTTCATGTACTAAAAGCTTGGTCCACAGTGTGGCAGTGTTGGAACCTTTAAAAGGTGGAGCCTAGTAGAAGGTAATTATGAGGATGCTACCCCCATGAAATGACTAATGCCAGTCTCATTAAGTGGGTTGGGTCTCATAGGAATGGGATAGTTCTTGAGAGTAGCTTGTTATAAAGAAAGGCCACCCACATGTTTAGTCTCTTATGCACAGAGCTATTTCCCTTTCTGCTTCTTCACCAGGAGGCCAGCCAGCACCAGGCTATATGGACCTGCCATCCACTAGAATTGTGAGTCAAATAAATCACTTTGCTTAGAAAATATCCACCCTCAGGTACTTTGTTAGAGCAACACAGAACAGACTGAGATACCTTATGAGTTACAGAGGACTTGTGCAGCACCTCCTAACTAAATTATTCATTTGCTCCCTTGAGTGCTGTTGCATATAAACCCGGAATGGGATATAACTCAAGCACCACTGACTCCTGGGTCTATAGCTCTGTTCTTAGCTCCTTTCTCAGCAGTGCAGGCACTTCTAAAAACACTTTGCTCTAACTTGTATACATGAAAGCCTCGGGCTAACTGTGCTTAACTATTTTTCTACCCAATGACCAAGGAGATGTTACACTCCCATCAACAACCTGATGACAACAGTAGATATTCTTTTTTTTTTTTGGCAGTAGAACCATTTTTATTAATCATGTGACTGAATTTCACCCTCATGATTGTTTACTTTTTCACATGAAAAGAAATTGTTCTCTTTTTTATAAACAGAAAACTCTCCAACAGTCCTTTACTATTCTGTAGCTGCCACGGGATACTTGGCTTTTTCAACAAAACAGTTTTTTTAAAATAGCTTTATTGAAATGTAATTCACACAATACACTTTACTGATTTAAAGGATATAATTCAATGGCTTTTGGTATATCCATTAAAAATCCTCTAGTGTTGTATATCCCTCATTGCAACCAATCTTACAACATTTTTATTACTCACCAAAAAACTGCACCCTTTGTCACAATGCCCATCTCACCCTCCAAGTTAGACAACTTTTTTTCCCCCAAAGAACCTTTTATTTAAATGAGCACAAATTTCATAAGTACAACTTCAAGAATATAGTGATTCTTCCCACCGTACCTGCTCTCCCAACCCCACACCCACCCCACCTTCTAGATATTCTCAATTCAGTGTAGAGGTAGAGGATGGTCTATGAATCACTGGGATCACACAAACAAGACTAGAGTCTGTGAATACTAACTGATAGAATAAAAAAGGGAGAGAACGATCCAACATGGGAAGCGGGATACACAGCAGACTCATAGAATGGGCAGATGTCCTAAACAGCACTCTGGCCTCAGAATCAGCCCTTAAGGCATTTGGATCTGGCTGAAGAGCCCATGAGAGTATTTTAGGCATGGAAAGCCAAGACACTCTGGCAAAAAAGAAAAGAAAAAAAAAAAAAAAAAACCCTAAATGAAAGATCTCTGTGAGGGAGATCCCAGTAGAAAGAACAGGGCCATCAAAGAAGGAGGTTCCTTTCTCTGAAGGGAGGAGAGAACTTCCACTTTGACTATGACCTTGTCTAAATAAGATCGAAGTCAGTGAACTCAAAAGGCTTCCATAGCCTTGGAAACTCATGACTAGAGCCTAGGGAGATTTCTGATGCCATAAACAAGAGTGTCACATTGTTAAGTCAACAACAGGAGTATCACTGTGTACTTACTCCTCATGTGGGATCTCTGTCCTTAATGTGTTGTCCAATGTGAATTAATGCTATAACTAGTACTCAAACAGTATTTTACACTTTATGTTCTGTGTGGTGCAAACTGATGAAAGCTTTACTTAATATATACTAAATCGATCTTTTGTATATAAAGATAACTGAAAATGAATCTTGATGTGAATGGAATGGGAGAGGGAGTAGGAGATGGGAGGGTGCGGGTGGGAGGGAAGTTATGGGGGGGAAAGCCATTGTAATCCATAAACTATACTTTGGAAAATTATATTTACTAAATAAAAGTTAAAAAAAAAAAAGAATCACTACATGGGGACCAATACTGTGGTGTAGCGGGCAAAGCCACCACCTGCAGTGCCAGCATCCCATTCGGGTGCTGGTTCAATTCCCAGCTGCTCCACTTCTGATCCAGCTCTCTGTTATGTCCTGGGAAAGCAATAGAAGACAGCCCAAGAGCTTGGACCCCTGATCCACATGGGAGACTTGGAAGAAGTTCCTGGCTCCTGGCTTCGGATCAGCCCAGCTCCAGCCATTGCAGCCATTTGGGAACCAGCAGATGGAAGTCAGTCTCTCTCTCTCTCTTTCTCTCTCTCTCTTTCTGTAACTCCACCTTTCAAATAAATAAGTCTCAAAAAAAAAATCACCAAATCGTCTTTTACAAAACACATTCATTTCCATCTGTTATCCTAATGGGCACTCAAACACTTACCAAAGGAAAAACACCTACACGGAAAAAAGATCAAGAACCACCTACTGCTTTGTTAAATGCAAAGATAAGGGCCAATAAAATTAATCCTATAATTAAAAAGAAGAAATACTATGTCAATCTATTGTAAAAGAAGAATAATTCTGAAATCTAATAGTAGTAAACCAAATTGAATTCAAAGAGAAGGGACAGTGTTTTGAAATATTTTTTTCGCTGTCTGCTTTGGCAATAAACATTTTCAGGTCTCAATTTACTTCTCAGTGGGAACTACATATAGTTTAATGAGACGAATATTATGACATCCTCCCTACTGAGAAAATCCCAGTGCCATTATGAAGGGACTTGAAGTTGAGAAAGTTAATTGAGTTTGGGGAAAGAACTTTTAAAGTTGAAAACATCAAATTCTTTAGAGGATAAAAAATCATTTAAATATGAATAGATTCCTTTGCTAATTTTTTTAAGAAGTATTTAGATAAAATGTGGCAAATGAAAAAAGAAAATGTGTACCTGCATGGGGAATTAACATTTATTAATAATAACATGACAGTAAGCAAGATCAACTGAAATAGAAGAGTATAAAAATAAGGAGACTTTGCAAAAATAAGAACTACATTGAATCCTACCTGGAAAAATTGAAACAAAAAGGAAAATCTAAATGATATTTCAAATAAAAAAATGCCTCAAAGAGAGAAGAGGAAGCTTTAATTCTAAAGTTCTACTGTAAGAGACTGACTTTAAGGTAGTTCAGACAGAAGTGCCAGAGTTGAGGAAGGAGATGAGATTTTTTTTTTGTTATTTATGTCTTCATTCTTAGGCATCTGATGAAGGAGATGATTGATTCTTCTGTTTTGGACCTGAGCTGATGGTAGATATCAGGTGCCAGTGACACTCTTAAAAGATGAAACGGACAGAGTTTTCCTAAGGTTAACTTGGGATTCTACCATCCTCCGCAACAGTATGTTCACCAAAATATATTTATCTCCTGTCCAAGGGCATCATTTGGCATTGAGCATCAAATTACCTTCAATATGATTACTAAATCATGATTCAACCACACAATGAGATTATCAGCTCTATCGTTAAAATGTTCAAATATTTTCAAAGCCTAAAGCTAGAAACTTCATTAATTTTCTTTAGGAACTTCCTTTCCAAAGTTACGTGAATTTGAGCATTCACAACATACCAAGCATTCACACCATGATATAATGAAGCCAAGAGACAAAAACAGAAGAGTTCAACTATCACAAAGTGGAACCATGTTACATGGAGAGAACCGCGTAGGTTCCAGAAGTGGTCAAAAGTTCCAGCTGAGTCTTGCCTTTAAGTCATCTTTGTCCTGACAAATAAAGTAAACCAAATATGGAAAGAAGGCATTTTGGGAGGGGATTTTCCAACCTCGCTCATCAAACCACATTCAACCATCTGAGACTTGCTACCTGAGGCTCTGGACATCAAGCGGCAGAGACAAAGCCAAGAACTTGTGGACGTAATAAAATAATTGCTTTCTTATACAAAAGTTTTACAAAAGGTAGGAACTGGGAACCAGAGCAGCAATAGATAAATGGAATGCATAGTGGATAACACAGCTATCCCCTCACTTTAATGACTACAATTCCACATTTTTCTTCCTCTTTACTCAAACTTGTTTCTTCTGCCAACACTACATTTCCTCTGCTAATTTCCCCATTTATTTTGATAGTTCAACTTTAGAAACCATCGTATCCAACAAAACCATTTCCTAGAGTTTGCGTTCCTGCTTATTTGTTTGAAAAACTTCTATCACAAAACTGTCAACTTACTGGAATTATTTTGGTCTTTTCATCTTTTTTATTCCAATTTATGTCTGAATTAGTTCATGATTAAAGACATAATTATTTGGAGCAAGATGCTATGCACCCAAGTATAACCACGATAAGTGAACATTTTTGTCAGGCATACGAATTATTCAGCACTTAACCATAAACAAAGCACTATACCAGTACTTCAGATATTTATCATTATGAATGTTTTATTAATGACAGTTGATGCTACTGAATTTTATATATCTATTCTCGACAATATCTGTCCTCCTTTTATTGTGCCAGAAAATTAACATTTAAACAAAATTGTTTGATACATAATTTTAATAAAAAAAAACTCTTCAAATTACTTTAAATCTTTTTAAGAAGATTTATTTATTTGAAAGGCAGAGCCACATAGGGGTTGGGGAAGAAGGAGGGAACAAGGGAGGGAGGGAAAGAGAGAGAGGTAGGTAGGTCTTCCTGGTTCACTTCCCAAATGTTTGCAACAGCCAGGCCAGGCCAGGCTGTGCCAGGAGCCAGAAGCTTCCTCCAGGTCACTCTATGGGTATAAGGGCCCGAGCACTTGGGCCATCCTCTACTGCTTTCCCAAGGAGCTGAATGGGAAGTGGAGCAAAACTGGCGCCCACATGGGATGAGGGCACTGCAGGTGGCAGCTCAACCCACTATGCCACAGTGCCAGCCCACAAGCACTGCATTTTTATAAATACATTTTATAGATTTATATTGATAATATATAAATATTTTATAAATAATTTGCTGCCATATTTAATAGGTATAAATTAGTCACTCACAAGTCATAATGTAAAAAAGTAAAGCTCCACATTTCCTCAATAGTTTCACATCCTTAATGACTCATATCTACTTGGCAAAGGAAAACAATCTTGCAGCCTCTGAGTGTTCAGTCACTTCAAGATTAAAGTTTAGGTTTTGCAGAAGATGGACATTCAGCTAAAATCAGGTAATATCAGTGTAATCGTCTTAGTTACTATTCCAAGCTCCTTGCTGGAATTCTCCCTCCTATGTCACTTCACTTTCCCCTGCTTAGCCACATGAAGAGTCTGCCTTTTTCCTGACATACATTAATGGTGACCAAGTCAGTATTTCCTCTTGCTAATTCAGAAGCTATAGCGGAAAACATGAAAGGCAAAGCAAACAAAGGCACTGGCAAGGCCATGGCTGAAGTAACAGCCCAGTCTAATGCAGATAAAAATAACTAGAGATTAGGATACCAGTTAGGACATCCGTGTCCCACCTGAGAGGATCTGGGTTTAATACCTAGCTTTGGCTCCTGATTCCAGCTCCCTGCTAATGTAGACCATGGGAGGTAGCAGATATTGGCTAAAGTAATTGGCTTCCTGTCATCTATGTGGGAGACCTGGATTGATTCCCGGCTTTGTCCTGGCCCAGACTGCCTCTGGGAAGATTAAAAAAAAAAAATTGAGAGAAAAAGGAGCACATGAATAGCAGAAAATGAAGGAGCAGGAAGCAAGGGGACAGGAGAATGGATAAAATCTGAAAAGGAGGGCCAGTGATGTGGCCTAGCAGGTTAGGCCTCTGCCTGCAATGCTGGCATCCTATATGGGTGCCGGCTGGAGTTCTGGCTGCTCCACTTCCAATCCAGCTCCCTGCTAACACGCCTGGGAAAAGCAATGGAGGGTCGCCCAAGTCCTTGGGCCCCTGAGCCCACACAGAAGACCAACATGAAGCACCTGACTCCTGGCTTCAACCTGGCTCAGCCCTGTATGTATCGGACTTTGGGGGAGTGAACCAGCAGACAGAAGCGCGCATTCTCTCTCACGCGCTCGCTATCTCTCTAATTCTGCCTTTCAAACAAATAAATAAATAAATCTTAAAAAAAAAAGTAAGGCAAAACTGAAAGTTTAAGAAGTACATTCAATTAATAAATATTTCTAGAATATTTTCCATGTTGTAGAGTTGAAGACTCAGAGGAAAATACATATGAATAGCTCAAGCATAGAAGATCACAGGGCTGGCACCTCGGCTCAATAGGCTAATCCTCTGCCTATGGCACCGGCATACCAGGTTCTAGTCCCAGTCGGGGTGCTAGATTCTGTCCTGGTCGCTCCTCTTCCTGTCCAGCTCTCTGCTGTGGCCAGGGAATGCAGTGGAGGATGGCCCAAGTACTTGGGCCCTACACCCACATGGGAGACCAGGAGAAGCACCTGGCTCCTGGCTTCAGATCAGCGCAGCGCGCTGTCCACAGCGTGCTGTCCACAGCAGCCTTTGGGGGGTGAACCAACGGAAAAGGAAGACCTTTCTCTCTGTCTCTCTCTCTCACTGCCCACTCTGCCTGTTAAAACTAAAAAAAATTAAAAAATAAATAAAAAAAAGATCACAGAATCTGAAAAGGTCAAGAAAGGCGAAAAGGATCTATTGCCACCATGAACCACACAGGAGCTATCCAGACCTTGAAGCTGATGAAAGACCAACTATATTCAAAAGTAACAAGTGGCCTGCAATACCCCTCACTCTGGGAAGGCAACAAGGCTTAACACAGAAATTCAGAGGGCTGGTGCTATGGTGTAGTAGGCTAAGCCTCCACCTGAAGCACTGGCATCCCATATGGGCACTGGTTCAAGTCCTGGTGGCTCCTCTTCTGATCCAGTTCTCTGCTTATGGCCTGCGAAAGCAGTGGAAGACGGTCCAAGTGCTTGGGCCCTGCACCTGAGTGGGAGACCCAGAAGAAGCTCCTGGTTCCATATCAGCCCAGCTCCGGCTGTTGCGGCCATCTGGGGAGTGAACCAGCAGATAGAGGACCTCTCTCTCTCTCTCTCTGCCTCTGCCTCTCTGTGACCCTGCCTTTCAAATAAATGAATAAATCTTAAAATAAAAAACACAAAGGAACAGTGAAAGGAATGTAAGAACATGCTGAAGAAAGTGAGGAGGCTGCAAAGGCCAGTGCTATCTGGCCAAGAAGAGATAGAGACTGGGTCACAGCAGCAGGAGCAAAGGTTCTGCAGCAGCTTTATTTGCAATGACTGTGTGTGAATTTTTCATGAGAGGAGAGGTTAGGATGTACAGGACCCATGGCAATGACTGCTGAGCAGGAAACAACAGAAGCAGTGTAGGGGCAAGAGCCAGTTGGCCTAAAGCTCAAGAATTATTCTTACGTAAGGGTGAGGAGTCATGGTTTCCAAGTGCAGTGAGAGCCGGAAAGAAGATGCCACCTATAAGACCGCTGATTGGTGAAACGTGGAAACTGAGCAGTGGTTACCCATGAAGGCAGCAGAAAAGCAATACCCTGAAGAGAGAGCCAGGTTTACTTTTCTATTAAAGTGAGATGACAGCATTTCATGAAGAGATGTGGCTGCGAAGAAGTTTGATCGGCATGGAATGAGAATTCTAGAAAGCAATTATAAAACTCTGACTGGGCTTTTCTTTTCCGGTTACCGCGGCACGAGGAGCCATGAGCAGCAAAGTCTCTCGCGACACCCTGTACGAGGCGGTGCAGGAAGTCCTGCACGGGAACCAGCGCAAGCGCCAGAAGTTTCTGGAGACGGTGGAGCTGCAGATCAGCTTGAAGAATTATGACCCCCAGAAAGACAAACGCTTCTCGGGCACCGTCAGGCTGAAGTCCACCCCCCGCCCCAAGTTCTCCGTGTGTGTCCTGGGCGACCAGCAGCACTGCGACGAGGCCAAGGCTGTGGACATCCCCCACATGGACATCGAGGCGCTCAAGAAGCTCAACAAGAACAAGAAGCTAGTCAAGAAGCTGGTCAAGAAGTATGACGCCTTTTTGGCCTCAGAGTCTCTGATTAAGCAGATCCCACGAATCCTGGGCCCAGGCCTAAATAAGGCTGGCAAGTTCCCCTCCCTGCTGACACACAATGAGAACATGGTGGCCAAAGTCGATGAGGTGAAGTCCACAATCAAGTTCCAGATGAAGAAGGTGCTGTGTCTGGCTGTGGCAGTTGGCCACGTGAAGATGACAGACGATGAGCTTGTGTACAACATCCACCTGGCTGTCAACTTCCTGGTGTCACTGCTGAAGAAGAATTGGCAGAATGTCCGGGCTTTGTACATCAAGAGCACCATGGGCAAGCCCCAGCGCCTGTACTAAAGCACACCCTAATAAACCCTGGTGCCACTGTAAAATAAATAAATAAATAAATAAAACTCTGACTGGTTTCCAGGAAAATAAAAAACACAGCTACCCAGGGATAAGTCAGGGGACATGGTGCCTGCATTTGGAGCTGGGGTAGTCCAGCAGACAGGGCTCTGAGCCAGGGTGCAGGGTTGGCCATGCTTCTAAGACATACTCCAGTCTTCACACTTCAACCAATTGTGGATTTTTTTTTCAAGATTTTGTCCTTTATTTTTTTATTTATTTTTATTTTATTATTTTTATTCTTTTATTTTTATGATTTTATTTTTCCATCTGCTGGTTCACTCCCCAATGGCCACATGGACAGAGCTGGGCTGATCCAAAGCCAGGAGTCAGGAGCTTCTTTCGGGTCTCCTGCATGTGTTTGGGGCCCAAGCACTTGGGCAGTCTTCCACTGCTTTCCCAGGCCATCAGCAGAGAGCTGGATTGGAAGAAGAGCAGCTGGGACATGCACTGGCACCCATATGGGATACCAGCTCTGCAGGCAGAGGCTTAATCTACTCTACCACAGTGCTGGCCCTTAAAGATTTATTTATTTTTCTGAAAGGCAGAGTTGTAGAGAATGAGAGAGAGAGAGAGAGGGAGAATCTTCCATCCCCTGGTTCATTTCCTAAATGGCTGCAACTGCTGGAGCTGGGGCAGACTGAAGCCAGAAGCTTCTTCTAGGTCTCCTATGCAGCTGGCAGGGCCCCAAGCATTTGGGTCATCCTCTGCTGCTTTTCTAAGCACATTAGCAGGGAGCTGGATAGAAAGTGGAGCAACCAGAACTAGAACCCTAGTCCATATGGGATGCCAGCATCAAGCAGTGCCGGCCTCAACTATGGCTCTAACGTAAGATTCCAAATAGGTTGAGAGCGATGACCAGGGTTAGCCTTCTTATTCAGAATTGTACAATTTTGAGGAAGTTAATTCAGGTTATTTTCTGCAAAATTAAAAAAAATATGAACTTCAAGAAGTTATATGATTACATAACATAATGAATGTGAAGTGCTTCACATAGTAATGCACAGGATAATTTGTGGTATATTTGTTTTGTTGTTATTGATATGGTTCTCCTAAGAAATTCTGCACAGGGACCAAGACTGGTCAATTTCACCGACTCCCATCTGGTGGCGAGAGCATAGCAGACAGAAGACCTAGAACACCGCTGGCCAGTGTTTCACTCAGAAGACACTGAACATTAGGAGGTTTACCAAATGCTGCTCCAAGAATGTTCTATCTCTTGCGGCCGGCGCCATGGCTCACTTGGTTAATCCTCCGCCTAGGGCACCGGCATCCCATATGGGCAGCGGTTCTAGTCCCGGTAGCTCCTCTTCCAGTCCAGCTCTCTCCTGTGGCCTGGGAAGGCAGTGGAGGATGGCCCAAGTGCTTGGCCCTGTACCCACATGGGAGACCAGGAGGAAGCACCTGGCTCCTGGCTTTGGATCGGCGCAGCGCCAGCCGTAGCGGCCATTTTGGGGGTGAACCAACAGAACCTTTCTCTCTGTCTCTCTCTCTGTTTATAACTCTACCTGTCAAATAAATTAAAAAAAAAAAAAAAAAGAATGTTCTGTCTCTCAGACTGCAAGCTCCTGAAGGACAGGCCACGTGCCTTATCTGTGTGCCCCACAGGATAGTCATTTACTACTCAAAATGTCTGCTCACCACTCTCCATGATGGAGTATAATAGCACAAAGTTCTATATCTCACAGATGCTAATTCTCCAGGCTATGTCTAGCGTAATATCTTTCCTTTTGGTAAATAAATTCTGTAAATTTTCTGTAAGTTATTTAGGTTTCATAAAATGTCATTTTCAGGGGACAAATAAAAAAGAATTCCATATATCTGGAAAATAAGAGAATACTGATATTTTTATTTATGTTATTCATCATTTTCAAGATGACAAAATATGCATAAATTTTGTATAAACAAATTAATAATCAAGTTAGAAAAGACAATTTGATCAGATGACTCACTTCAACACATCTTGCTGTGCAATTTTAGTGTGCTTAACACTTGTCAAATAGCTATAATCTAGTTTCTGTTAAAGAAATTAAACAATGCAATTCTAAATTCTAAGACCATAAAATCCCATTTTCCTTACTTATATGATTGCAGAACAGACTGCAACTGAAATCCAAGTGTGCATCCTCATTCACTGGTTTCCCCCTACTATACCCCAACTCCTCTTTTTTCACTCTGGAATCCCTGAGTGAGCATTTAAATAAGCCAAACACACACATAATCCAAAACTAATGGTCTACAGCCTCAGAATCCCATCCTTGGCCCATCCCTTCTTCAAGCGTGGCTCTCAGCCAGCGACAAGGTTTCTCTTCCAACAGAAGCTATGCTTTGTGTTCCATCTAACTCATCATGGGGCCTAAAAATGATTTAAGTATCCACTTAGCTGTCCAGCGTTGCCTTATAAAAAGTACAACATGGCACAGTTGGGCAAATCTGTGTTCAAATCCCAGCTTTTCTAGCAGTGTGGCCTACAGCAAGTTACTTAACCCCTCTAACACTCAGTCCCCAGTGAAATCTAATAGCAACCTCATGGGACTATCGTAAGCATGAAACTAAATGTCATAAGATAGTAGCATAGAATTGCTACTCAAAAACGTCTTCGCTATTATCATTCCAATCATTACTCTTCCCTCGTAATGAAAAATGCCAGCAGTTTAACTTGTCCTTTATTTCACTTCAATCACTCACATAACTCGTGCTAGTAACAAACCATCCTCTGGCACAAGCCCCCAGCAGTGTAGATTTAGGTATGAGACCCACAAGCTCCCCTTCCATCCTCACCCTGCTATCATCTTCGGACGATTCAGAAGTGCACAGGGAATTCAAAATGCTATTCATTCCTTGGGATTCTTAACCCTAACAACCTTTTCCCCCTAAACATTTTCAAGACTGCACCCTGAATCTTATTATTCTACCTCAAAATTCTTAACATATCCTATTCCCATACTACAACTCCTTGCCTTCACCCCTCCACCTCTAGGTATTACCTTTCATATATTCCAATGGTCTTCTCAATCCCCTAATTTGCTCTTAATCTATTTAGCTCCCTCCTGGCTTCACTTATTTCCTTTTACAAAAAAGAATGGTAGACTAACCAAATGATTACGCTGAAGCTCCTTAAAAAGATCTGAAAGAGAAGGCAAGACAAAGAGAGAGAGAAACACAGAAAGAGAGAAAAGAACTTTCCATCCAGTGCTTCACTCCCAAATGCCTCAACAACAGAGCTGGACAAAGTTTAAGTTGGGAGCCAGAAACTCAACTGACGTCTCCCAGGGACCTCTGCTGCCTCCAAGATCTACATTAGCAAGAAGCTGGAACTGAGGGTAGAGCTGGGAATCCAACACTGACCCTTAGATATGGATGCAGGTGTCCCAAGCAGCATCTTCATCACTATGCCAGGCACCAGCCCCCCGAAGCTATTTAACTCTCATAAAATCCATGTCTTTTCCTATAATTTTTTTTGACAGGCAGAGTTAAGACAGTGACAGAGACAGAGAGAAAGGTCTTCCTTTCCGTTGGTTCTCCCCCCAAATGGCTGCTACGGCTACCGTGCTACGCTGATCCAAAGCCAAGAGCCAGGTGCTTCCTCCTGGTCTCCCATGCGGGTGCAGGGCCCAAGCACCTGGGCCATCCTCCACTGCCTTCCTGGGCCATAGCAGAGAGCTGGACTGGAAGAGGAGCAACCGGGACAGCGCCCCAACCAGGACTAGAACCCCTGCCCATATGGGATGCTGGCACCGCAGGAGGAGGATTAGCCAAGTGAGCTGCGATGCCGGCCCTATAATTTTTTAGACAAAACTCGAGCTATAGATTAATACTAATAACCTGCCTAATTCTCTCTTGTGCATGCCAAACAATCATCCTCTTCTCAAGACTAATTACAACTTTGCAGAAAACTGTGAAACATTCAGACAGATACCAAATATCATGTCTAATCTCTTAGGACAACCACAGTTCTTTCTGATCCTTTCATCTGTCCATGATCATCTCATCTCACCTTCTTTCCTCTTCAACTCTCCCAAATGTTTTGTTTCTTTGAAAACATATTTGGCAGTTACAGAGAGACACACACAAGATACACACACACACACACACACACACACAAACAGGGAGAGACAAAGAGAGACAGACAGACAGACAGACAGATTTTCCATCCATTGGTTCACTCCCCAAACAGCCACAAGGCAAGGGTCATGCAAGGCTGAAGCTAAGAGCCCAGAACTCTATCCAGGTCTCTTACATGGTTGACAGGACACCGAGCACTTAGGCCACCTTCTGCTGTATTCCCAGGCACATTAGCAGGGAACTAGATTGGAAGTGAAGCAGTTTGGAACTCAAACCAGCATTCATATGGGACACTGGCATCGCAAGTAGCATCTCGACCTGCTATGCCACAATGCCAGCCCCCCATATTTTAAGGTTTCAACTAACCTTTTTAATTATCATTAATATACTAAAGACTTTTGCATTTTATTTCTCCTGTTGATATCTCCCTTTGATGCAAAGCATAAAACCAAATGCTTGCCAAGTACTTCTGCTTGGATATTCATAGCCATCTCAAGCTTTTTGAGCTTACTATCTTTCCCATCAATTCCACTTCTTTCTTAGGGTAATCTCCAAAATGGCCCCCAGTGATCCTTGTCTCTTTGGTATTCAAATCTTTGTGTAATCATCTTCTCCAGTCTACCATTCTGTGTAACCAACAAAATAGGGCAAGTAACTTGAGCTTGATAGTCTTCATACTTTCAATAAAGTAGAATGCAGCTTACCTACCCAACGTATACAGAGAAAGAGGACACAACCATCTACAGCTGTGGACAACTCAGAGACACAAACATCAGCAAATACTGGATGGACAGATAAAGCTGGATGGATCACACAATTTTGCAGAGAGCCATATACATCCATGTGTTAGTCTTCTACTACTGTTTTTTTTTTTTTACTTTTATTTAGCAAATATGAATTTCCCAAGTACAGCTTATGCATTACAATTGCTTTTCCCCCCCATACCCTCCCTCCTGTCCGCAACCCTCCCAACTCCCGCTCCCTCTCCCATTCCATTCACATCAAGATTTATTTTCAATTATCTTTATATATAGAAGATCAATTTAGTACTTATTAAGTAAATATTTCAACAGTTTGCACGCACACAGAACATAAAGTGTAAAATATTGTTTGAGTACTAGTTATAGCATTAATTCACATTGGACAACACATTAAGGACAGAGATCCCACATGAGGACTAAGTACACAGTGACTCCTGTTGTTGACTTAACAATGTGACACTCTTGTTTATGGCATCAGAAATCTCCCTAGGCTCTTGTCATGAGTTGCCAAGGCTATGGAAGCCTTTTGAGTTCACCGACTTCGATCTTATTTAGACAAGGTCATAGTCAAAGTGGAAATTCTCTCCTCCCTTCAGAGAAAGGTACCTCCTTTGATGGTCCGTTATTTCTACTGGGGTCTCCCTCACAGAGATCTTTCATTTAGGTGTTTTTTTATTTTTTATTTTTTATTTTATTTTATTTTTTGCCAGAGTGTCTTGGCTTTCCATGCCTAAAATACTCTCATGGGCTCTTCAGCCAGATCCGAATGCCTTAAGGGCTGATTCTGAGGCCAGAGTGCTATTTAGGATATCCACCATTCTATGAGTCTGCTGTGTATCTCGCTTCCCATGTTGGATCGTTCTCTCCCTTTTTTATTCTGTCAGTTAGTATTTGCAGACACTAGCCTTGTTTATGTGATCTCTTTGACTCTTAGACCTATCACTATGGTCAACTGTGAACTGAAACTGAACACTATGACTAGTGAGATGGCATTGGTACATGCCATCTTGATGGGATTGAATTAGAATCCCCTGGTATGTTTCTAACTCTACCATTTGGGGCAAGTTAGCTTGAGCATGTCCCAAATTGTACATCTCCTCCCTCTCTTATTCCCACTTTTATATTTAGCAGAGATCACTTTTCAGTTAAATTTAAACACCTAAGAATAATTGTGTGTTATTACAGAGTTCAACCAATAGCATTAAGTAGAACACAAAAAATACTAAAAGGGATAAAGTATTAAGTTGTACATCAACAGTCAGGACAAGGGCTAATCAAGTCACTCTTTCTCATGGTGTTCATTTCATTTCAACAGGTTTCCTACTACTGTTATAGACTTTCCACAAAGTTAGAGGTTTAAGGCAATAAAAATTTACTACTTTTGCATCTCTGAAGGTCAAAAGTCTGAAAAGAGCTGTACTGGGCTAAAATCTGGAGGCTTGCTGGGAGAAATTTGCTTCCTTCCCTTTCCAGTTTCTAAAGGCCACCTGCATTCCTTGCAATAGATGGTGTACTTCTAACATCTCATCTCTCTGACACTGACTCTTCTACCCCTATCTGAAGTAATCCCTGTGATTCTGCTTGCCCCAAACAATAATCAAAGATGATCTCCCCAGATCAAGACCCTTAACTTCACCATATCTACAAATATACCTTCAAACACTTCACATAGGGATTAGGATGTGGAAATTTTTGTGGTGGGCCGTTACTCTGCCACGGTATAGTTTTAAATGTTCTCTAGTAATGTGTCCCAATCCAGAAATAGGAATAGAGAAAGTAAATAACTAGGGTGACCCAGGAATGAAGATTTGATACACACACACACAGAGTCCTAAAGAGAGCAATGTTAAAGTGATGGGCTTGGGGGCCAGTGCTGTGGCATGGCAGGTGGGGCCTGAGTCCCATATGGGCCCTGGCTTGGGTCTCAGCTGCTCCACTTCAGATCCAGCTCTTGGCTGTGGCCTGGGAACGTGGTGGAGGATGGCCCAAGTCCTTGGGCTTCTGCACCCATGTGAGAGACCCAGATGAAGCTCCTGGCTCCTGGCTTCACCTTGGACCAGCTTTGGCCATTGCAGTGAAACAGTGGATGGAAGACCTCTTTCTCTATCTCTCTCTGCCTCTCTATAACTCTGCCTTTCAAATAAATAAATAAATCTTGTAAAAAAATAATAAAGTGATGAGCTTGGTTTTAGATCAAACAATTATTTATTCGAGGACAGTTAACTTTTTTAACTCACTCATGACCACAGAGTACTAACACCTGAACTCCTTTTTAGTTAGTATTTTCTGGTATCACAGTGTGTAGACAGACATGCATATATGCTACCGTTAAAAACACTGAAAGCTGACATTCTTCCAGGTCACTGAAGGCAGGCAGGCATGTGTCAGGACAGAAACCAGTGACACTGACTGCCTCAGACATTCTGTATCTGAATAAATCATTTTTAAAAAGACGCTTTCTGTATGCTACACAAGGTTAGTACAGAAACACCCAACCAAAAGTGCTTTAGCCACAGACTGTGTAAGATTTCTAATTACATGTATCTTCTGGAAGACAGAGGCTTTAACAAAACCAGTTTCCACGCTGACAGTTTTTGTGGAGAAAAAAGTAACTGCGAACATTAAAGGAAATGATGAATATAAAAGACTTCATTTACACTAAATCAATGTTACATTTTAAAAAATTTTGCTCTATGCCCTTGAATAATTTCTATGTTATTCCTTCTTCTGCCTAGGGCAACATGGCAGATTCAAGCTCACATTATGAAGACTACAATCTTAGATAGGGTGGGAATCGGACTGTAATTTTATCCCATGCTCATTAGTGTAGGGTGGCTGCTTGATGACTGGCAACTCACACAAAAGGTGCACAGTCCCACCCCCACTCTCCTTTCCAGCACACTCATCTGAGGGTGTTTTGGAGACAATAACAGTGTGAGAATCACACTCATGCGAGGGTGTCCAGGGTGGTAATAAGAGTCACAGTCACACAGGCTGTGACAACCAGATGACAAACCAGAGCAGGGCTACGTAAACAACAGATGCAAAGTTCTGCTTCCATTTTTAGATACAGCCAATCCTCTCTATCCGTGGACTCCACATTCGTGAATTTGCCTACTTGCTAAAATTTAAAGGCAACCCAAAAAACATAACATTCACAGTGTTTTAGATAAGCTGTGGCCAATTGTGATCCTTATTGCCAGGAATCCAACCATGTATTTCCCCTAGCACACAGAATATAATTACTATGAACGATGAGAATTGGCTGTTTTATTTTATTTTTTTATTTGATAGATAGTTAGACAGTGAGAGAGACAGAGAGAAAGGTCTTCCTTCCATTGGCTCCCCAAATGGCCGCAACGGCCGAAACTGCGCCAATCCGAAGCCAGGAGCCAGGTGCTTCCTCCTGGTCTCCCATGCGGGTGCAGGGCCCAAGCACTTGGGCCATCCTCCACTGCACTCCCGGGCCACAGCAGAGAGCTGGACTGGAAGAGGAGCAACCGAGACTAGAACCTGGCGTCTACATGGGATGCTGGCACTGTAGGCGGAGGATTAACCAAGTGAGCCATGGTGCAGGCCCCTAGAATTAGCTGCTTTATTTTTTAGTCTACCTTTACTTTTCACAGCTTTGGTCCACAAAAGTGTGGATTGTATCTCCCTCTAAAGCAGAAAATACAGGGATGGAGTGGACATTTGTCAAAACAGTTCATGATCAGTTATTGGTTCAAGTTCTGCCTACACCCCTGATTCCAGTTTCCTATTAATGCACACCCTGGGAGGAACAAGTGACAGCTCAAGTAGTCAGTCCCTACCACTTGAGATGTGGAAGACTCGGGTACAGTTCTTGGCTCCTGGATATGGCCTGACCCAGCCCTGGCTGTTCCAGACACCTGGGAATTGAACCAGTTGATGGGAGATCTCTGTTCCTTTATCTCTATCTCACTCTCTCCCTACTTTTCAAATAAATGAAAATCGTATATATACATATATATTATATAAACATATAATTTGTGTGTGTGATGTGTGCTATACATGTGGATACACACACACTTTGTTACAGATTATGTCAAAAGAGACTGAACCAAGGGAAAGGGAACTGGAGAGTGGGTAGGGACTGACATTCACTGATTGTCTCTCTCCCACACAAATGATCTCATTTAATCATTCTGTCAGCTAGGATCCATCTATCATTCTCCTTTTACAGATGAGGCCACAGGCAATGCAAAGTGAAAACAAAGAGGATCTGCAGAACTCACTGACCCACACCTCTTTGCCACATGATGGTTACTGCCGCCTCACCAGGCCATCTGGCTCTGGGAACAGGGCTCCTTGGTCTGCCCAAGAAAAGCTGGTCCTACTACAGACACTCACAACTGGAATTTTCTTTTACCCACTTCTACTGTCTCACTAAATAGGTTACAGACATATAAAACTTGAAATGAAGCAATAGAAGCATCAGGCCCTATTAAAGAAGTTAGAAGGCACAGCAGAGTTTCCTTATTCAAGAAAATGATACAGAAGTTCAATCTTGAAAGAACAAAACTAGGCAGAAAAAGTTGCCAAAAATTTAAAATACATTTAAAATTTGTTCAAATTAATTACTGGTAAGTATGTTGTAATTAATTTATATGATGAATATAATATAATTACATTTTCTCAAGTCTACTGAAAAATATATGGTCTTAAAGGAAAAAGTAAGCTAATAGAAATAAACAATTAATAGCATCTAGCACAAGCAAATGTTTCATGGACTAGGCATTCAAGAAATTTACGAAACACATGGGTCTATATGCTGTATGTTAGTCATATCAAATTATATTTTTTATTACTCAAAATAGATCATGAAACGCACAAACTCACACATACACACATCTCCCCTAATCACACATTCTTTGTTTGTTTGGTGTTTCACTAGATAAAATATCTAAGAGTTGGACTACTATGCATTTTGATAATGAAATGTTTTCTGAAAGAAATGAGATTCAATTAAGAATGTACTTAAGGAAGAACAAAATGAGAAATGCAAAAATAGATTGAGCATCCCTAATCTGAAAATGTGAAATACTTCCAAATCCAAAACTTCTAGGGGGCCAACATGACACCACAAATGGAAAATTCCACACCTGACCTCATGTGAAAGGTCACAGTCAAAACACATATGCGGGGGCCAGCACTGTGGCACAGCAGGTAAAGCCACTGCCTGCAGTGTCAGCACCCCATATGGGTGCCAGTTCTAGTCCTGGCTATTCCACTTCCGATCCAGCTCTCTGCTGTGGCCTGGGAAAGCAGTGGAAGACGCCCCAACTCCTTGGGCCCCTGCACCCACATGGGAGACCCAGAAAAAGTTCCTGGCTCCTGGCTTCAGATCAGCACAGCCCCGGCCGTTGCAGCCATCTGGGGAGTAAACCAGCGGATGGAAAACCTCTTTCTCTTTCTCTCTCTCTCTGTGACTCTGCCCTTAAAATAAAAAGATAAATCTTAAAAAAAAAAAAAATTCTTGTTTTAAAAAAGTCATTAAAAACAAAACAGGTAGAGAGTGGAATGGATAAAAATGCCTTCAGGAATGAAGTATAAACAACAATCCAGTTAAGAAAGCATGCTGTTGAGGAAAAACATTTAAAACATAGTAACTTGCACATCAAGCATGACAGTTACTCTGAGTCTGCAATGACTAAAGCTGTTAATGAAAACATGAAAATACTATGACATTTATCTGAGAGTACACACACAAAAAACAGCTCTGTTAAAAAGTTACCAAACCACTGTTAGGAAATACACAACTTATAAATTCAGATTTCTACAGAAGAAGGGAAAGGCATGTTGGTTTCCCTGTTACAAAACACAACTGTCTTTCAGATGGTAAGTGAAATATGGTTTCAAGCTGGAAAAAAAAATCACCAAATCACTAATAAGGTAGGGGTGGTGTTGGGCCCAGCAGTTTAGACATTACTTGGGATACTTGCATTCCATATCGGGCTGCTTGTTTCCAGTCCCAGCTCTGCTTCCAATTCCAGCTTCCTGCTAATGTACACCACAGGATGCAGCAGGCTATGGCTCAAGTATTTCAAGTACTTGGGTCTCTGCTCCTGGCTTCAGCCTGTCCCAGCTCAACTACTATGGTCATGTGGACATTTGTTTTTTTTTTTTTTTTTTTTTTTTATTTTATTTATTTTTTTTTTTTTTTTATTTTTTGACAGGCAGAGTGGACAGTGAGAGAGAGAGACAGAGAGAAAGGTCTTCCTTTGCCGTTGGTTCACCCTCCAATGGCCGCCGCGGTCGGCGCACTGCGGCCGGCGCACCGCGCTGATCCGATGGCAGGAGCCAGGAGCCAGGTGCTTCTCCTGGTCTCCCATGGGGTGCAGGGCCCAAGCACCTGGGCCATCCTCCACTGCACTCCCTGGCCACAGCAGAGGGCTGGCTTGGAAGAGGGACAACCGGGACAGAATCCGGCGCCCCGACCGGGACTAGAACCCGGTGTGCCGGCGCCGCTAGGCGGAGGATTAGCCTAGTGAGCCGCGGCGCCGGCCTCATGTGGACATTTGAAGAGTAGCCTAAAAATTGGAAGAATGATCTCTCTTTCTCAAACTTCTTAACAGAAGTTACATGAAATATAAGACACAGTCTCTATAGCTTGGAAACTTACTAATAAGTTAGGGAAACAAAGAATATTTATAAACTAGTTGCAAATTTGGATTATTTACATCAAATAAGAAATGAACGTTATAATAACTCAGTGTTTGGAAAGTCCAACAAGAGCTAGGTGGACAGGCTAGGTTTCGGTAGAAGGGCCATAAGCTGGGTACTAAAAGAAGTCAGCTTAATGATGCAAAGCACAGAGAACACAAATTATTCTCTGCTGTTTGGACATTTCTATCTTATAGTAGTTAGGTTTTAAGTTATAAGTGGACTGAACCATATCAAAAGAGATATTACCTAAAGAGACATTCAATAAGCAGCTAGCATCAGGCTATTAACAGTTTCTCTTGAGAAACAAAGATAAAAGAAATCACATTCTAAAAAGCATTCTCAAAAATCTCAAAGGAGGCAGTTTAAAGAAGGAGCGTTGATGCGTGTCACCTCCTAGCTCCCCAGGTTAGTGACAAGGAGCTTCAAGATTTCCTTGGTGAGAGCTATGGTAACGATGGCCCATGCCTTCCAGAGAGAAGGGTAGAAGGAGCTTGTGCTATGCCTAAAGTTTAGGGAAAAGGCTTTGAGGGAACCACCTGAAGACAATACTGACTTGGTACCTAATTCATTACTGCAAAATCTCTGAAGGATCAGAAGCTGGAAGAAAAGTCAAGAGAGATGGCTGAATTGGGACCACCACCAGAGTTTATGCAAAGAATGAGTGGCCCCCCTCTGGACCCAGTGAGGGTCTTACGGGAGAGAGACAGAATAAGCAATGTTGAAGTACATGGGTCCATCCAAGAGAGTAACTTGGAGCTTGAAGAGATCTCTGCAAAAGGAAGATGATGGTACTACCAGCTGCATGAGGCTAAGGAAGGAGCAATAACCCAGAATACAGATGCACTGCCATCATCAAGGAATCTGAGGTGAAAATCTCAATCAACTGTGGTGAGAGCTGGAAGATCTATAAGTAAAAGAACAAGCTTTAAACATCTGCCAAGGCTATAAGAACACTGAACTCAATTACCATCTACCTTCAAAGTTAAAGTTTTTTGCTCCTCTTTCCTCTCTTCCCTTCTTTCTTGCCCAACATGAGACAGGTCAGAAACCAGGACTGGCAAGACAAAAGAGGAACAGCAGAAAAGCCAGGTCAGAAGAGAAAAAAAAAAAAACAGTGATGCCTTTCTCCCCCAGTTACTGGCTTCCTCCCGCCTCCCCACCCCCACCTTGGAGCAGACAGAGCTAGAGCTGGCCTGGGGCAGAAGCTTCATTTTTAATTCAGGTTTGGTCAGTGGATTTTATTTATTAGCACTGGACATTTTAATAATGAAACTGAATTTTTTATGACTTAGTAACTGGAGCACAATTTGTATTATCTAAGAGCTATCAGAAAAGTTTGTCCATCCATGGCAGAGGGGGAACCAGCTTCACAGAGTCAACTGAAAGGGACAAAAAGGGGATAAAATGAGGGGAAGGAGGGGATAAACTGAAAGTGACAAAATAAAACTGTTTGTAGTTACGTCCCACAAGTCATGCTTTCCAAGCTAATGTACTCAAGGGTCAACACAGTGGGGAGTACAGAATTACACAAGGGTGGTTTTGTAAAACTGAATCTACCCAGCTTCTCTGTCCGTCCTGAGATCATTCATCCATTACCAGTTCCAGAAAGTTCCAACAATGTGACTCAAGAATCTATTACACATTCTTACCTGACATGAGTGACCTAAATATGATCCACCCCCTTTAAAAGACAAAGACTATTTGCTCCCTGCTATATCTCTAACACTTAGCAAAGTCTCCCTTACATAAAAGGTAATTAAAGAACTTCTGTTCTCCCCACTGTGAGAAGGCTCCTGTTTTATACTCTTAATAAACAGAATGCATAGATACGCACACAGCCCACACTCCCTTTTAATTAGTTAATAGTATATGGAGTCATACTATATGCAAAATTATACCCAGAATACTTTCACCTTACGCTTCCATAGCCAGTCTAATCTCTGAAACACGCACAGTATCTTTCCAGTACTATTTCACAACAATATAGAATGTGAAGTCTTTACAACTCAACATTCAAATACTAGAAAAAATACTATATACATTTTTAAAGAGTGCAGCAGAAAGCTGTCAAAATAAAGATAATGGTATATGTGTATGCAAGCAGAATATTTTTAAAATCTATCAGCCATATTTCAATAGTACCCTGTTGGTACGTCTTTTCAGGGACAGCCTGATTAAGAGCTTACTATGTGCCACTACAACTCTCTAAATTAGGTCGGTCACATCATCCCTATTTTAAGATTAGGAAACTGAGGATCAGGGTTTAGTGATCTAATTGAGGTTAACACTACTACTAAGCTGTGAAGCAGGAGTTCAAACTCAAGACAGTGTGTCTGATTCCCAAAGCATGCTCTTAATTCTACTGCTATGACAATGCAGAGGAGCTGACTGTTATTGTCTCCTTTCCAAAAAATATAAAGCCCTATTTTAATGACTGTCTTTGTAAAAGGAAACATCCAATTCTGAAATATAAGCTACTGTCAAATTCCAACCATAAAGTCAGTAACATACCTCTGCTGAAATGCATTTACTAATATACTCTTCATGACTGAAAATTCTATATAGCAGACCCTGGTAATGTTTGTTTCTTCTTCTCTCTCTCTTTCTCTCTCCCTACCTCTATCTTTATTTCTCTCTTTTATCCATGTACACATGATACTGTGCTTGTGGTACAGTATTTATAATAAGTGCATATAACTGGGAAATTTGACGATTTCTAAAATGGTACACAAGGCAAGCAGGTCCTCTTGTGTGTATTCAGAAACTGAAGGAAGCTAACTGCTAATCAGTGCTATTGTCAGACTCTTAGTAAACAGAGGCAAGCTACACGAGTGGCAGAATCCGCAGCTATTTCAGCACAGTCAACAGTAAACACTGGTTACCTGGCATGATTTTTGCCACCACCCCATCCCCTAAGCCCCACACTGTCCTGAGAACATTAGGTAATGTCTGTAAACATGTTTATTGTCACAACAATGTGGGGAGAGATTGGGGGGCTACTGGCATCCACTGGGTAGTGCAGGATCTGCTAAACATCCTATAGCGCACAGGGCAGCCCACCAATGAGGAATTATCCCATCCAAAATGTCAGCAGTGTAACATTTAGAAATCCTGATATACAGGATTAAATGTCTGCGAAACTTAGCAGCGGGGATGGTAAGAGTGTTGAGAAACTGGAACTACAAACAGTAACTGGAGAGTCCAAGCAATACTCGGCAAGGATTAGGTGCGGCACCCCACTGGTGAGGGGGGCACTGGCAGGGGAACAGCCTCCCGCTGTCTCATTAGATTTAAGGAAGAAAGCAGAGAGAAAGTGAGAACACGTTCCTCCCTCCACCAGTGGTGTTGAGTTGTTTGATTCTGATGAAGCAGCAGGAGATGTGAAAAGCATAGATAGAAAGGGAGAAACTTCATGAAGAGAAGAGAAACAATTTTTATTAAAGAGTACACAGTCCCACCAGGAATACAGAGTTTCTGCTCTTTACCGGAGGGCTCTCAAGGGTTACGATCTAAAAGTAGACCAGTGCCTGTCCACAACAGAGAAAATCAGAATTAGTAAATATTCATGTGTTTCTTTCTGGAAGCACATTCTGAAGATCAAACACCAGTGCAGGAAGCCTGGCTGTTAGCCCCCAAGTGTGTAAATGTTCTGTCATTGTTTCTTAGACTTTTCCTTCCTCTGAGCATAAGAACCCGCTGTCACAAGAAAGAAACAGTAAAAACTGGACAGGCGGCAACCTCCCGGATGGTGCTGACAAAGCAAAAACAAAAAGAGATCCACCAAGCGTTGCCTCGATGTGCACAGTTTAGTTGTACTGCCTTCTACTTGCACCTCTTTTTTCGCGCTTCCTTTAGTTCTGTCGGTGTTCAGTCCTTTGTTTCTTTCTACCTCCCATCAATTACATCTCTTTCTTAAAATCGTTTTACCTTTGGCTCCCGTTTCCTCCCCTTCCTAACGTCTTAACTCACGGTCTCAAAAGTGCCAGTGAGCAGTGACACTATACAATGAGAATTCTGGAGTTGGTCGGACTTCACAGGTTGTCTGGTAGCTGCCCCCACACTGCCTACTTCTCCTCAGCCTTCCCTCCCCAGAGGTGTTTAGCAGGCTCAGCTTCGTCACCTGCAAGTCGCTCATCTCCACTAACTTTCAGAAACCACACATCACTTCTCCCTTAAATGAGCACCGCTGGATTGCTGCTGAGATCTCAACAGAACGATACAATCCAGGTGAACTGCTCTTGATGCATCAACTTCCTCATTATCAACGTTTACTAAGTTGGGGGGGGGGGGTCACTAACTCAGGGACCATCCCATATGACGGCTGACCAAATCTGCAGGCTATTTTTCTTTGAAAATTAATCTTTTGCTTGGCTCAAACATTTAGCTGAACGCAGACACCCGCTGATTCATCTAATAAGCTTTGTTTGACATTTTGTCAGGATGAGGAATGACTCATTAAATCTCCAAAACGGCTCGCAAGGTATGTTTTGTCCTCCTACGTTCCAGAGAATAATCTCAGCAAGTTCATTCTCCCCTTACCGACGTACCCAGTGCCAGATACTGATGAATTAGGAGGGTTCCAGGTCGTGTAAGGTAAATACGGTACCGTACTTCCTAGGGTCCGGGAGTGTGATGCCCCACGGAGCCCCGGCAGATGCCCGAGGCACCCGGCTTCCTTACTGTGGAATCAAGGAAGTAAATCCTACTTCGTTCAGGGCCGGCTCCCCAGGTAGGGCCAAGCGGGGTAGGAGCCGCACCCTCAGGCGCACCACTGTGCCTTCCAGCGGCAGCCCCTGCCGCCAGCGCCTCCCAAGTTTGGCGGGTTCGGAGCGGAGTCGCGGCTGTTGCTTCTCCGAGCAGTCCCCGTTCCTCCCGCTCGACCGGACAGCAGGTGAGCCCGCGCGGCCGGCCCGCCCGCCGCCGCCGCCGCCCTTACCTTGGTGAGCTGTGCGATTTTCTTGCTCATTTTCAGGTGCATGTCCTGGCTGTAGTCCACGCCGTGCCCGGCCAGCTGCGTGGCGGCAGGCGAGGGCGCGAATTTGGCAGCCGAGCCGCTGTGGTAGTGTTGCTGCCAGCTCATGCCCGGGGTCGCCATCTTCCCGACAGACCCCGGCCGGGGCACCTGTGCCCGCGCCCGTCCGGAGGCCCGCGGAGCACCGACGTCTGGGAGGCGACAGCCGGGGAGGCCGCGTCCCGACCCGCGCCCCGGCGCCCCCCGGCCGCGACCGCAAGAGCCCCCAGACCCACGACCCTTCTGTCACCCGCTTCTAAGGACGGGGCGGTCCCATCAGCCCGAGGCCGCGGGCGACACCGGCGCGGGGCGGACGCACGGGCCCGGTCTGCTTTCGCCCGCCCCGCAGCCCGCGCCTGGCGAAGGCGTCGTGGGCAGCAAAGCTCCGGGGTCCCGCTCGCAGCCCGCACCCGGGGACTCGGCGGGACTGCTGCCGCCGGGGCTGCGGAGGCAGGAGGAGACGGGGCGGGCTGCAGGACGGGAGGCGGGGACGTGGGAGCCGCGGAGCCGCCGTTACCAGGGCGCGCGGGGACGGCGACGTCATTTCCCCGCAGCCAAGCTCCGCCCCGCGCCGCCGCCGCCGCCAGCCCCGCAGCCCCGCAGCCCCGCAGCCCCGCGGCAGGTGCGGGCGCCCAGCAACAGGCGCGCTAGGACCGCGCAGCCGAGGACTGCTGCCTGCGGCTGGTGTCTCCGGCCCGGGTGTGGGTCATGATCTCGGAGAGGCTAGCTAATGGCCTGACGTAAAAATCCCGGCGGGAGAGGATGGAGCCGTGGTCACCTTGGATTCTCAGAACGCGCGCTGGCTTCCAGAACCTTGCCATGTGCATCCTCGTTCCCCAGGAGGAGCCGGAGCTCACACTCACTTCCCTTCTAGTGATGCTACTGTGGGGAAATAGCGGGCAGTCAAGGAACCCCTGACATCGCTTTTTCTTCCAAATTCTCACAATGCCTTGGGGCCCTGTACAGTTTTCCAAGCCCCTTTCAGTCATTCAATACTATCTGCATATGTACAAAGGGAACACCTTTCCTTAGTCAATGGGTATATCCCTGCACCTCTACTTTACCCAGGCTATGGCCCCTGCCCCAACGTGGGAGACCCCGAGGAGGCTGCTGGCTTTGGATTGGTCCAGCTCTAGCCCTTGTGGCGATTTGGGGAGTGAACCAGAGGAAGGAAGAAATTTTTCTCTTTCTCTCCTTCTCTCTGTAACTCTACCTCTCAAATAAATAAATAAAATATTTTTAAAAAATCCAGCGAAGGGGCAGACTTTGTGCACAATGAATTAGGATGCCCACATCATTCCGATGTTGGTTTGAATCCCGGTTACCCTGCTTCTGGTGCAGCTCTCTGCTAAAGGGCCTGAGAAGCAGCAGAAGACAATGCAAGTGTTTTTTCCCGGGCCACCTACATGGGAGATCAGATAGAGTTCCTGGCTCCCGGCTTCCGACTGGCCTACCCTTGGCCGTTGACCATTTTTGGTGGTGAACCAGCAGATGGAGGATCTCTTTCTCTCTTCCATTCTCTCTGTCACTCTGCCTTTCAAGTAAATAAATCCTCTTTTTTTTTTAATCCAGCAAAGAAGATGCACAATGGGAGAGGAAAGGCAAGAAATCTTTATTTATTACCTGCTTCTCTAACGAGACTCCTCACACAGAGATGTGTTTTAAATGCTTCTGTGTTCCAGGTGCTGAGGCTGCAGCGATGACCGAACATCTGTCTCTGTCCAGAAGAAGCCAGCAGCCTAGTGCAGAAGACAGAGTAGTAAAGAATAAGGTGCAGTGCAGCGTGCTGAGTGTCAGAACTCCAGGAGGGGAACTTGTCCTAGTCTTAGAGAAGACTTCACACACACAGAATGGTAATGCTTGAATGTACTCCTGCAGGATGGGTTTTCTACATGGAGGCAGTTGGGAAGGCAGGCTCCAGCTCTGAGGACAGAAACATTAATGCCCTGCAGATGAGAGAACATGACCTGGTTAGGGTAAGATGTGGCTAGAGCTAAGTTTGGGTGGGATGTCAGAATATGAGGCAGAACAGGTGTCAAGTTTACTGCTAGAGGGGCAACTTATATGCTTTGACAATGGGATTGGGACTCTATTCTGATGGCAATCATGAGCCACTGAAGGGTTTGAAGCAGGCCCATGAAATAATCAGACTTGTATTTTAGTCACATAATTCTTGTTACTGTGAGAAGTGGATTACAGGCCGGCGCCGCGGCTCACTAGGCTAATCCTCTGCCTTGCGGCGCCGGCACACCGGGTTCTAGTCCCGGTCGGGGCGCCAGATTCTGTCCCGGTTGCCCCTCTTCCAGGCCAGCTCTCTGCTGTGGCCAGGGAGTGCAGTGGAGGTTGGCCCAAGTCCTTGGGTCCTGCACCCCATGGGAGACCAGGAGAAGCACCTGGCTCCTGCCATCGGATCAGCGCGGTGCGCTGGCCACAGCGCGCTGGCCGCGGCAGCCATTGGAGGGTGAACCAACAGTAAAGAAAGACCTTTCTCTCTGTCTCTCTCTCTCACTGTCCACTCTGCCTGTCAAAAAATAAAAATAAAAAAAAATAAAAAAATTAAAAAAAAGAGAAGTGGATTACAGAGGCAACTTCATATAGACAATATGGCCACTTAAAAAGCTCTTGGACTTACCCAGGTGAGAGTCATTGAATTACTAATCTAAAACATTTCAATGAGAATAGAAAGTTATTGATATGAAACATACATAAAGTAAAACAGGACATTGGGGCTGAAAAAGTGAGAGCAGCCGAGGGTTCCCTGTGAGACAAAAAATAGAGAAGGAGGGACAGGTTAGGGGAGATTATGCATTCAGTGCAGAACACATTAACATTTGAGATCCCTGTGAACATCTATGTAGAGATGTTCAGTTGCATAAAAGATAGAATAGGAGAGACAAGACAGTAATCAAATTAGAATACAACTGGGGAAGGTAAAAAAAATGCTTTCAACAGGAGACTAGAAGCCCTGAATATGTGAAAAAGACACATCATTCTCAATAGATTGTCATCTGTAACATTCTAGGACTTCTCGTTAAGAAAACATCATAACCCGTGGAGGGAAGCATCAGGTCCAAAAAAACAATCCCCAAGAAATGGGCTAATAGTAATGCAGAACTTTGGCACAGCAGAGGCAGAGGCTGGTCCAGAGGAACAGTCACCAAAATCAGATAATGAACTAGAAGTGGAAAAAAATTCTTGACTGTTAGAACTGGGACAGAACCTCAAGTTCAAACCTCATGTTTGTTTTATTTATTTATTTATTTATTTATTTGCCAGGTAGAGTAACAGACAGTGAGAGAGAGAGACATAGAGAAAGGTCTTCCTTCCGCTGGTTCACTCTCTAAATGGCCTCAGCGGCCGGAGCTGTGCCGATCCAAAGCCAGGAACCAGGAGCCAGGAGCTTTTTCTGGGTCTCCCATGAAGGTGCAGGGGCCCAAGCACTTGGGCCATCCTCAACTGCCCATCCCAGGCCATAGCAGAGAGCTGGACTGGAAGAGAATCATTCGGGACTAGAACTGGCACCCACATGGGATTCTAGCACCACAGGTGGAGGATTAACCTAGTGCGCCATGGCACCGGCCCCTCAAACCTCATGTTTTGTACACACAAATATACATGTAGTTCAAGAAATATTTCTGCACCAAAATAAATTTATCTTTTAGTGCTATTTTCCATAAATATTTCAAAGTTTCCTAGAGAGAGAATGTTCTGACCTCCAAATGCCTGCAATGGTTGGGGCTGAACTTGAATCAAAGCCAGGAGCCAGGAGCCCAACTCAGGTCTGTCATGTGGTTGGAAGGACCCAATTACCCAATTACTTGAGCCATCACTGCTGCCTCCCAGGGTCTGCGTTAGTCAATCAGGAGATGGAGCCAGGGGGCAAACTTGGGTGCTTCAAATGTGAGACATGGGTATCTCAATCAGTACACTAAACTCCCACTCCAAGACCTAGATATTTGAAATCCCAGTCTTTCAGACTTAATAAACAAGAGTTTACAACCACTTACAGGGGAATATATTCTTTGTCTAGAAATGTTCTATCCTTCCGTATACTAGTGATGACTTTCATAATGGTTTAAACATATATTCTGAATAGTTAGAAATGGAGAAGGGATGAAGAAAACAATGGTGTTTGCAAAGGCTGATTAATGATGAAGCAAATGAAGCTTGTATGACTCCTTTTGGTAGGGGTTCTAGCAAGTGATACCATGGTTATAGAATTTAATAAAAAGTTATGAATGCCACATTTAGGGGGCTGGTGTTATGGTGTAGCAGGTAAAGCCACTGTCTCGATGCTGGCATCCCATATGGGCACTGATTGGTATCCCAGTTGCTCCACTTCCAATTCAGTTCCCTGTTAATGGCTTGGGGAAAGCAGCAGAAGATGGTCCAAGTGTTTGGACCCTTGCCAACTACATGGGAGACCTGAATGAAACTCCTGGCTCCTGGATTCAGCCTCGCCTAGTGCTGGTCATTTGAACCAAAAAATAGAAGATTATCTCTCTTACTCTCGGTCTTGCTCTTGTTCTTTCTCTCTCTTATTCTGGAAGGCAGAGTTACAGAGAGGCAGAGGCAGAGAGAAAGAGAGAGAGAGACAGAGAGACAGAGACAGAGACAGAGAGAGAGAGAGAGATCTTCCATCCGCTGGTTCACTCTCCAGATGGCTGCAATGGTCAGAGATGTGCTGATCCAAAGCCAGGAACCAGGAGCTTATTGTGAGTCTCCCACACAGGTGCAGGTGCCCAAAGGACTTGGGCATCTTCTACTGGTTTCCCAGGCCATAGCAGAGAGGATCGGAAGTGGAGTAGCAAGGTCTCAAACTGGTGCCCATATGGGATGCTGACACTGCAGGCAGCGTGCTTGATACGCCACAGTGCTGGTCCCAGTAGATCTTTTTTAAAATCATTTTTGTGTGTATTTTTTTCTAAAGTTTCCTATATTGTATACATTTCAGGCCACAGAAACCCTACATTAACCCCAGGCAGTACCACCTGAAGTTGAGAATTAAGATTGAGATGTGAGCTCAAAAAGTAATGAGGCAAGAGCTCAGGCAACCAAAAATTTTAGATAAATTAGACTTCATTGAAATAAAAAGTATTGTGCTTCTAAGAACACTACCAAGAAAGTTAAAAGACAACCAGCGAAACCAGAATATATAAAGAACTCCTAAAATTCAATAACAACCAAGGCAATCAAAAATGGGTAGAGGATCTGGATAGTCATTTCTGCAAAGAAAATATACAAATGGCCAGTAAGCACATGGAAAGATGCTCAGCATGGCTAATTATTAAGAAAATGCAAGTCAAAACCACAATGAGATAGCACTTCAAACCCAGTGGGATGGCTACTATGAAAAAGACCCCAAACAAAAAAACAAAAATCAGAAAATAACAAGTGCATTCCTAAAGGAAATATAAAAAGGTGCACCTACTGTGGATAATGCAGTGGCTCTCCCCCCAAAATTAATTAGAATTACAATATTATCCAGAAATTATACTTCTAGGTAAATATCCAAAAGAATTGAAAGTCAGGACTCAGAGATATTTGTAAACTCATGTTCACAGCAGCATTATTCATAGTAGCCAAAAGATGGGAGAAAGCCAAGTATCCACTGACAGGATGAGTGGATAAACAGAATGTGGTATATACAGTGGAATGTTACCCAGGGTTAAAAAGCTGACATATGCTATGTGATGAACCTTAAAGACATTTTTCTAAGTTATATAATCAATCACAAAAGAAAAATGCTGTATGATTCCGCTTACATGAGGTACCTCTTTTTCAAATTTATACAGACAGGAAGTAGAATGGTGGTTGCCAAGGAGCTGGGTAGGAAGAGAATGGGGAGTTATTATTGAATGGGCCAGAGGTTTTGGTTTGAGATAACTAAAAAGTACTGGAAGTGGATGATGGTGATGATTGCACAGAAATGTGAATGTGCTTAATGCACTGAACCACACATTTAAAAATGATTGATGTAGTAAATTGTGTGTTACATATATCTTACTAAACTACAGAGAACATCTGGATCTAAGGTTTGAAAGAAGGAAGAGGTGGGGGGGATTTTCTTCTATTTTTTTTTTCTGACCTCCTTCCCATTTGGGCTAGAAGAATCATAGAGATCAAATTAGGCAGTCAATTAAGAATGGTACTAAATATCAACAAAACACATACACTCAGTATCTGGGGTTGGCAAGGTCCCTGCAAGATGCTTTCCAGCTCTCCTCTCTTTTGACTCACAGTGTTATGACTATTAGGAATACTCACTACTTAAATGGGACTTAATCTGAGGCCTTGCAACAGGACTTATCAGCACAAGGCTCTCAGAATCAATATAGACTGTGTCTAAGTATCTGAACTCCAATGGAGTGAGTAAGTACACCAGCTTTGTGTAAAACTTCATACCAATACAGACAACATTTTGAGTTAAACATTTTCCAAGTGACATCCCCAAGTATCCAAGTATAATAGGAAAGTATGAGAAAATTTACATTCTAGATTTGATTGTGCCACCAAGCCTCTTTTTTTTCATCTATAGAAGAAGAACATTGGGCTAGCACTGTGGTGTAGCAGGCAAGGCCTCTGCCTGTGGCACCGTCAACCCATATGGGTGCCAGTTCATGTCGTGGCTGCTACTCTTCCAATCCAGCTCTTTGCTATGGCCTGGGAAAGCAGTAGAAGATGGCCCAAGTGCTTGGGCCCCTGCACCTGCGTGGAAGACCCAGAAGAATCTCCTGGCTCCTGGCGTCAGATCAGCCCAGCTCCAGCTGTTGCAGCCATTTGGGTAGTGAACCAGTGGATGGAAGACCTATTTCTCTGTCTCTCCCTCTCTGTATCTGTAGCTCTGCCTCTCAAATAAACAAATAAAATCTAAAAAAAAAAAAAAAAAAAAAAAAAAAAAAAAAAAAACAAAAAAACATTAAACTGATCTGAACTTTTCTTATATTTCTCACATATAACATGTAGAATTATTTTACTTTCATAACAAAATTTTCTTATGTTTATTTGGCTATGCCACATATTATCCATGCTCCAACCCTCCTATCTACCTCATAGCACATGCACCCAAGCCATGGTATACAAAGTTGCAGATTTCTCTAAATAAATAGTAAATCCAGATGACTGCAAGCTGGGAGACTTCAGTATGACAGAGTTTGACTCCTGTTGATTTCTTGCTGTGTGCTCCTTTACCTCTGTCTCTCTCTCTTAGTTTGTCTTCATGAGTTCAGGAAACTCACTTGTACTACCAATTTATAATGATATTGAATACCTTCTAAAATCTTGATATATAGTCAATGCTCAATAAATATGTATCTCCAATTTTTAATAACTTTGCTTTTGGTACCAAAACTATTTTTAGTTTTTCCTCTATGAACAGATCTAACCTTTTCTATTAATATCACAATTAGCCATCAGTCAACTATTTTATTTTTCTATTTTATGTGGGTTCCATTGAAAGCAGGTACTAAAGCAAGTAGTTTACTTGGAAGCTAGAAGCTGAGAGACACATGAAGGAAAAGCGGTTGAAGGATACATTATTAAGTTGGCTACCACTTTGGTCAACTGAGACTTTATGAGGAACAGTGTATCTCAGAATCTTCCCTCTCAAGGATGAAAGGCTGATTGATGCATTTGTCCACTGACTCCCTTCACTCGCCAGCTGAGGGTGGCTCCCAGCATGCGAGATGACTCCCCTAAATGATCATTCTGTGTGACTTAGTGAAGTCCTGCAACTATAGAGAGTGATGAGTCAGAAAGGCAGAGGATGAAGCAGTCACAGGAACTGTCTAACACTTTTGCAGCTGAAATCAAAAGAAGTAGCACAGAACACAAAAAATATCTCCTACAGGCTATCCCTTGGATCTTTCAGACCCGTTTTTGCCCTATATAATATCCATTCTGTCATGAACCTTTTAAGGTCATAGGCAGGGGCTAATTCTCAAAGTGACTCAAGAGAAATTAGTTAGTATAGCAAGCAGATGGCCCTTGCTACAACAGCTGCAAAGGCCATAACTGGTATTCATCAGATTCCTTCTAGATTTCACCACCCATTATGGAATTTCTTCACCTTTGGTGGGCACTTTAGCTAATCTATGTTATTTGCTTGGTGGGGAGACACAGAACTTCATCCCTGGGGAAAACCTTGTTTGGCTGGCCTGTGTCAGGATGAAGTTGTTATAGTTTATTTTTTGTCCAGTGCTTTTACCAGGAATGGAAGAACAAGGGGAATCCCAATGAATCTTCTGAGATCTAGAAATACTCCTTACTTTTTCTTTTAGTCAATCCTAGGTGCTCATGATAATCAGGAACAATTACCCTGCCAATATAAGAGATACCTTCTTTTGTCTACTAGTCCATTGAAACAAAAGCCAAAGTTAATGGGTGGTTATCATAGGATCAGATTCTGTGGGATCCTTACTTGTCCCCTAGTAGAAGTTATTTTCTCCTTTTCACCTCCAACAATTATCAAGACCTATAATCTAGCAGAACCTAAGGATTTGGGAGTAGGAAGCACAGATTTTACAGATGAGTCATTAGGAATCATGGTGCAAGGATCCAACCCTCTTTTCCATCTTAATTTCCAGATACTTGTATTCTAGCTAATAGCTACGGCAGCACCATATATCTGTCATTAGCTCCATGCATATACCATAACTTGTGGGACATTTCTCAACCAAGTAAAGTGTTGCTTCCAAACTAACTGGTCCCTTAATAGTTCATTCCAACATTGTATCAAATGGCTAATTGTGGATACAATGGCATATGGTAGGAAAACACATCTCACTGTTCATACCACAATGTGCCCATTGTCTTTTTTAAAAAAGATTTATTTATTTATTTGAAAGGCAGAGTTACAAAGAGACAGAGGCAGAAGCAAAGAGAGAGAGAGATCTTCCATCTGCTTGTTCACTCCCCAAATGGCCGCAACAGCCAGAGCTGGGCCGATTCAAAGCCAGGAGCCAGGAACTTTCTCCAGGTCTCCCACATGGACGCAGGGGCCCAAGGACACGGGCCATCTTCTACTGCTTTCCCAGGCCGTAGCTGAGAGCTGGATTGGAAGTGGAGCAGCTGGGAGTAGAACTGGCACCCAGATGGGATGCTGGCACTGCAGGCGGCGGCTTTACCGGTACGCCACAGCGCCGCCCCCCCGTTGTCTTTTCATAACTCCTTCACTATGGGTCATTTGGTCTAATCTTAGGTTACCCAGGATGCCATGACAGTAAAAGCAATCTTTAACCTTCACATAATAATCCTAGAAGTGACAGTGTGAGAAAGGATGCCAAACACAATATCCATAATGGGAAACAATTCCAGTAAGGATGAATCACACTTTCCTTTGGAGGTGGGGGCGGGCGTTGAGAGAGCTGATGTAATCAACTTGCCACTAAGTGCCTGGCTGGTGTCCTTGAAAGCTGGGTCACTTTTGATATTTGGTATTGATCTTTGCTGCTGACCAGTCAAAATGCATAGAGTAGTAGCTATGTCAACCTGGTAAGAAGGAGCCAACACTACTGGGGCCATGAACATTCACCATACTCACCAAAAAGGCTACTATGTTCATAAATCCATTACATTAGTATTAGAATACCTGGAATAGCAGCTGGGTAACATCTTCCCAAAGAATAATTTATCTATTGGCTTGTCAAGAGCCTCTTCAGTGACACATGCTCTCCAGTGGACATTGGTGTGAGACGTGAAGATGTGCGTATTTTTCTACTCCCACAGGTACCCATAAATCTGCATGACTCTCTTTTTTGCCCTTTGGAGTTGCTCAGGCCTGATCCTGTAGGTATGGTTTACGTCACAAGATGGATTACAGCTGTGCAAGCTCACCCTATAAATTAGATGAGGTGGCAATACACACCTCACAGTGGACATCCTTAAATGATGTTACCTGATGACAAATGGTCAGATGCTAAGTCTCTAGTAGGACTCTGTAGTATACTAGAAACTCCTTTTAAATGATAAACAGTTTCTTGTGGCAGGCAGCAACCTTGACTCAGGCTCATGAGCTCTGAGTAGTCTCTCCACTGTTGGATACCTCTAGCACCACTAAATCTGTTGGATCGTATAGTCCTAGCAACAGGAAAACTTGCATCATTGCCTGAACATGGTTTGGTTCCCCTTGAAAACTGGAAAACTTCTGAGTCCCTCAGTAAATGGGTTGGAGCAGTGTAGTATCTGCCACCTACATAATTACAAGGGACCAAACTTCTTTTCTAAGTGTTAAAATGCAAGGCTCACTAAGTAAGTATATCTAAGGCAGTTATGCACTCAGGGATTGGCAGAGTGACCAAGATTCTCACATACCATTATGGGGGGGGGGAGTCTCTTGTAAAATGGCCTGTAAACCTCCTGGAGATGCCTTGGCTTCCTCTATTCCTTTAAGTCCCCCCTCTATTAATGGGACCATGATAGCAGGTACCCTGTTATCAAGGTCACCTCAGATCTTCTACTGAGCAGCCCTTGAAAGATCTGGGTAAATAGGCCCCTTTGGGAAAGGACTGAATATAATAATGTATATATTTATGATGGGATTGCAGCATATTTCCTTAAGGGGATCAGGCGTCCCCTTCCATTGTGGGTTCTGGGTCTGATAACTAGCTGAACTGTGGAAACTCTAATAAGGGATTGTGCTTTCCTATGGTGGTTGCTGAGTCTAGCCTGCTCCTTACTGCATTGATTTTTTTTTTTTTTGCAGTTAATTAAAGCCAAGTAATACTTTTATGGGCCACTTATTTATCTTATCCCTAGGAACACAAAAGTCTATTAACCGTTGCAAAATCCCAAGGGTTCTAATACCCTAGTTGCCCTTCTAATGTTGCCTGTTACACTAATTATATCCATCTAGACTTTGATGTTTAAATGTAGCTAGCATGACGATAACAGCACGGAATTCCTTCATTCCCACTGACCTAGAGAGCATTTTCTTCTGTAAACCCTGACTCACAAAAGACACTGCTGGTGACCTGTTTAAAAATGTTAGTGCATCTCTTACTGTCCTAGTGACAAGAGTATCCTAGAAAACATAGTCAGGCAGTGGGTCTCATAAAAATTTCATACTAATATGCCTACCTCTTTGAGCCTACTGACTTGTCCCTTAATGTTTGCAGGCAGCTCTGGCATCTCTATATCATTTTCATGTCCAAGTTTCAAGGCACCATCTTTAGTAGTTGGGACAAACTCCAGATAACCTTGAAAGGATATTAGATCTTGCGTCATGGGATAAATTCCCAAGCCAATAGTCTCTCCCCTATTTAGACTTATAACCCACTCTATATTCAACTTGACACCTTCAAAACTATTCCCATAGGGGGCGGAGCCAAGATGGCGGAATAGTGAGGGCGCGCACCGATAGTCCGGGAAAATTTAGTTTAATAAAAGGGGAGTTACGGTAGCCTCAGAAAAAAGAACCAGGAAAATATTGCAGACAAAACTCTTCTGGATCCAGTGGGCGTGAATCGGAGGACCTACTGGGAGAACAAGGTCGCCCACCGCGCGCGAAAGCCGAACCACAGGACCGAGCCGCGGGACTGAGCTGCGCAAGCTGCAGGGTCTGCGCGCAAGTGCTCGAAGGGGAGTGCAACAGCGGGGAGACTTGGGAAGTCCAGGGCTCCAAGTCCACACATCGGCGCTGGAAGGGGAGCAGACCTGCGTGGAGAGCGTGGGAGCCCACAGTTCGGGACATCAGCGGCAGACTCAACACACCAGCGCTGGAACGCGAGGTGAGCCGAACCTCAATAACCCGAGACACCGGCAGGCAAGCGGAGAGAGGAGACTAGAGGGAACGACCCCCGGGGCGGGGGGGACTTCACCAAGCTAACTGGAAGAGAGAGAGAGGGAAAAAAAAAAAGGTGACTGGTACGGACACGGGTTTCTCTCTCTCCGCTCACCTCTCAAGGGCGAGCAAGACAAAGAGCAGGCGCCATCTTGGACATACGTCATAAGCAGAGCGACCTCAGGTCTGCACCGGCCCTGAGCCTAGCAGTAAAACCTGACTCTGGGTGGGGCGAATTAACAGGAGATTAGGACTTAGTAAATTTATGGTGCTACTGAACTGAGACTGTGAAAAAAGAGACGGTGGGGGAGAGAACTCACGGAATTCACGTGAGCACTCTCCAGAGACGCTACAATTCCGTAACTTTGGCAACCCAGTGGGAGACTGAAGGAGAATTTGAGCCCACTCTAAGGGCCGAACAGATTCCCTGTGTGGTCCTTGGGAAAGAGCTTCTGATCTCTGGCTCCTGTGGGTATATCATTTGCCTGCTAACTACCTCCAACTTTGTTCAGCTGTGCAGAATAACTTCCCTGTTGAATCAAAAAAAAAAGAGAGAGAGAGAGAGAGAGAGAGAGGTTTACCACGCCTAACCTGGGAGTGTCACCTTTGGCACACCAAACAGAGCTCTCAGGCCACACCCATCTCAAGCCCTAAGGCTCCATCAAAAACAGATAGTCCACTTAATCTAGAGTCATAGTATAACAAGAAAAAGCACCACAGTGAAGAAACCAAATATCTCCAATATGACAAATAACAAACGCAAAAACCAAGGTAATAAAAACAAGGAAGTCACCATGAAGCCCTCAAATGAAAAAGACACCCCAATTCAAGATTATGAGGATGATGACATAGAAGAAATGCAAGAAGCAGATCTCAAAAAATTGATAAGAACATTAAGAAGTTCTCAAAAACAAATTCTTGAACTACAGAAATCCTTAATGGACAAGATAGAAAATCTCTCTCGTGAAAATGAAATATTAAGGAGGAATCAAAATGAAACGAAACAACTAGTACAACAGGAAACTGGGATAGTGACTGAAGTGAAGAATTCAATAGATCAAATGAAAAACACAATAGAGAGCCTTACAAACAGAATGGGAGAAGCAGAAGAGAGAATATCGGACTTAGAAGACAGAGAACAGGAAAGGATACAGTCAGACCAAAGAAAAGAAGAGGAAATTAGGAATCTAAAACATATTGTCGGGAATCTTCAGGATACTATTAAAAAACCCAACATTCGGGTTCTAGGAGTTCCTGAAGGCATGGAGAGGGAGAAAGGATTAGAAGGCCTTTTTAGTGAGATATTAGCAGAAAATTTCCCAGGTTTGGAGAAGGACAGAGAAATCCTAGTACAGGAAGCTCACAGAACCCCTAATAAACACGACCAAAAGAGACCCTCACCACGGCACGTTGTAATTAAACTCTCCACAGTGAAACACAAAGAAAAGATCCTAAAATGTGCACGAGAGAAACGTCAGATTACTCTCAGAGGATCTCCAATCAGACTCACAGCTGACTTCTCATCAGAAACTCTACAAGCTAGGAGGGAATGGCAAGATATAGCCCAGGTACTAAGAGAGAACAACTGCCAGCCCAGAATATTATATCCTGCAAAGCTATCATTTGTGAATGAAGGTGAAATAAAGACTTTTCATAACAAACAGAAATTGAAAGAATTTGTTGCCACTCGTCCAGCCCTGCAAAAGATGCTTAAAGATGTGTTACACACAGAAACAAAGAAACACGGTCATCAATATGAAAGAAGGTAAAGGAAGGAAACCAAGGAAGGAAAGCTCACAGCAAAAGATCACAGGGAATTCAAAGCATATATTAGAACTTATCTTTGGCAAATGGCAGGGCAAAGTTACCACTTATCATTAGTCACATTGAACGTGAATGGCCTGAACTGTCCAGTTAAAAGACACCGTTTGGCTGACTGGGTTAAAAAACAAAACCCATCTATTTGCTGCTTACAAGAAACACATCTTTCCAACAAAGATCCATACAGACTGAAAGTGAAAGGCTGGAAAAAGATATACCATGCCAACAGAAATGAAAAAAGAGCAGGCGTAGCCATCTTAATATCAGACACCATAAACTTTACCACAAAAACCATTAAGAGAGACAAAGAGGGACACTACATAATGATTAAGGGATCAATTCAACAGGAAGATATAACAATTATCAATGTATATGCACCTAACTACAGGGCACCGGTTTATCTAAAAGATTTGTTAACGGACTTAAAGGGAGACTTAGACCCCAATACAATAGTACTGGGGGACTTCAATACTCCACTCTCAGAAATAGACAGATCAATAGGACAGAAGATCAACAAGGATACAGTAGATTTAAACGACACTATAGCCCAAATGGATCTAACAGATATATACAGAACTTTCAATCCTACAGCTAAAGATTATACATTCTTCTCAGCAGTACATGGAACCTTCTCTAGGATTGACCACATACTAGGCCATAAAGCAAGTCTCAGCAAATTCAAAAGAATTAGAATCATACCATGCAGCTTCTCAGACCATAAAGGAATGAAGTTGGAAATGAACAACTCAGGAATCCCTAGAGCATACGCAAACACATGGAGATTGAACAACATGCTCCTGAATGAACAATGGGTCATAGAAGAAATCAAAAGAGAAATCAAAAACTTTCTGGAAGTAAATGAGGATAACAGCACAACATACCAAAACTTATGGGACGCAGCAAAAGCAGTGTTAAGAGGAAAGTTTATATCAATAGGTGCCTACATCAAGAAATTGGAAAGGCACCAAATAGATGAGCTTTCTATTCACCTCAAGGATCTAGAAAACCTACAGCAAACCAGACCCAAATCTAGTAGGAGAAGAGAAATAATTAAAATCAGAGAAGAAATCAACAGGATTGAATCAAGAAAAACATTACAAAAAATCAGCCAAACGAGGAGCTGGTTTTTTGAAAAAATAAACAAAATTGACACCCCATTGGCCCAACTAACTAAAAAAAGAAAAGACCCATATCAATAAAATCAGAGATGAAAAAGGAAACGTAACAACAGACACCACAGAAATAAAAAGAATCATCAGAAATTACTACAAGGACTTGTATGCCAGCAAACAGGGAAACCTATCAGAAATGGATAGATTCCTGGACACATGCAACCTACCTAAATTGAACCAGGAAGACATCGAAAACCTAAACAGACCCATAACTGAGACAGAAATTGAAACAGTAATAAAGGCCCTCCCAACAAAGAAAAGCCCAGGACCAGATGGATTCACTGCTGAATTCTACCAGACATTTAAAGAAGAACTAACTCCAATTCTTCTCAAACTATTCAGAACAATTGAAGAAGAGGGAATCCTCCCAAATTCTTTCTATGAAGCCAGCATCACCTTAATTCCTAAGCCGGGAAAAGATGCAGCACTGAAAGAGAATTACAGACCAATATCCCTGATGAACATAGATGCAAAAATCCTCAATAAAATTCTCGCCAATAGAATGCAACAACACATCAGAAAGATCATCCACCCAGACCAAGTGGGATTTATCCCTGGTATGCAGGGATGGTTTAATGTGCGCAAGACAATCAATGTGATACACCACATTAACAGACTGCAGAAGAAAAACCATATGATTCTCTCAATAGATGCCGAGAAAGCATTTGATAAAATACAACACCCGTTCATGATGAAAACTCTAAGCAAACTGGGTTTGGAAGGAACATTCCTCAATACAATCAAAGCAATCTATGAAAAACCCACAGCCAACATCCTATTGAATGGGGAAAAGTTGGAAGCATTTCCACTGAGATCTGGCACCAGACAGGGATGCCCACTCTCTCCACTGCTATTCAATATAGTTCTGGAGGTTCTAGCCAGAGCTATTAGGCAAGAAAAAGAAATTAAAGGGATACAAATTGGGAAGGAAGAACTCAAACTATCCCTCTTTGCAGATGACATGATTCTTTATTTAGGGGACCCAAAGAACTCTACCAAGAGACTATTGGAACTCATAGAAGAGTTTGGCAAAGTAGCAGGGTATAAAATCAATGCACAAAAATCAACAGCCTTTGTATACACAGACAATGCCATGGCTGAGGAAGAACTTCTAAGATCAATCCCATTCACAATAGCTACAAAAACAATCAAATACCTTGGAATAAACTTAACCAAGGACGTTAAAGATCTCTACGATGAAAATTACAAAACCTTAAAGAAAGAAATAGAAGAGGATACCAAGAAATGGAAAAATCTTCCATGCTCATGGATTGGAAGAATCAATATCATCAAAATGTCCATTCTCCCAAAAGCAATTTATAGATTCAATGCAATACCAATCAAGATACCGAAGACCTTCTTCTCAGATCTGGAAAAATTGGTGCTGAAATTTATATGGAGGCACAAGAGACCTCGAATAGCTAAAGCAATCTTGTACAACAAAAACAAAGCCGGAGGCATCACAATACCAGATTTCAGGACATACTACAGGGCAGTTGTAATCAAAACAGCATGGTACTGGTACAGAAACAGAAGGATAGACCAATGGAACAGAATTGAAATACCACAAATCAACCCAAACATCTACAGCCAACTTATATTTGATCAAGGATCTAAAACTAATTCCTGGAGCAAGGACAGTCTATTCAATAAATGGTGCTGGGAAAATTGGATTTCCACGTGCAGAATCATGAAGCAAGACCCCTACCTTACACCTTACACAAAAATCCACTCAACATGGATTAAAGACCTAAATCTACGACCTGACACCATCAAGTTACTAGAGAACATTGGAGAAACCCTTCAAGATATTGGCACAGGCAAAGAGTTTCTGGAAAAGACCCGGGAGGCACAGGCAGTCAAAGCCAAAATTAACTATTGGGATTGCATCAAATTGAGAAGTTTCTGTACTGCAAAAGAAACAGTCAGGAGAGTGAAGAGACAACCGTCAGAATGGGAAAAAATATTTGCAAACTATGCAACAGATAAAGGGTTAATAACCAGAATCTACAAAGAGATCAAGAAACTCCACAAAAACAAAACCAACAACCCACTTAAGAGATGGGCCAAGGACCTCAATAGACATTTTTCAAAAGAGGAAATCCAAATGGCCAACAGGCACATGAAAAAATGTTCAAGGTCATTAGCAATCAGAGAAATGCAAATCAAAACCACAATGAGGTTCCACCTCACCCCGGTTAGAATGGCTCACATTCAGAAATCTACCAACAACAGATGCTGGCGAGGATGTGGGGAAAAAGGGACACTAACCCACTGTTGGTGGGAATGCAAACTGGTCAAGCCACTATGGAAATCAGTCTGGAGATTCCTCAGAAACCTGAAGATAACCCTACCGTTCGACCCAGCCATCCCACTCCTTGGAATTTACCCAAAGGAATTTAAATTGGCAAACAAAAAAGCGGTCTGCAGCCTAATGTTTATTGCAGCACAATTCACAATAGCTAAGACCTGGAACCAACCTAAATGCCCATCAACAGTAGACTGGATAAAGAAATTATGGGATATGTACTCTTTAGAATACTATACTGCAGTAAGAAACAACGAAATCCAGTCATTTGCAACAAAATGGAGGAATCTGGAACACATCATGCTGAGTGAAATAAGCCAGTCCCAAAGGGACAAATACCATATGTTCTCCCTGATCGGTGACAACTGACTGAACACCAAAAAGGAAACTTGTTGAAGTGAAAGGGACACTATGGGAAATGGTGACTTGATCAGCATAGCCCTGACTGTTAATGAACAACTTAATACATTATCCCTCTTAGTTTTCTTGTCTGTTCTACTTAATATGACTGATTTAATTCTGTAATTAATACACAGTTATTCTTAAGTGTTGAAATTTAACTGAAATGTGATCCCTGTTAAACATAAGAGTAGGAATAAGAGAGGGAAGAGATATATAATTTGGGACATGCTCAAGCTGACTTGCCCCAAATGGTAGAGTTAGAAACATACCAGGGGACTCCAATTTAATCCCATCAAGGTGGCATGTACCAATGCCATCTCACTAGTCCAAGTGATCAATTTCAGTTCGCAATTGATCATAATGAAAGGACTAAGAGTCAAAGGGAGCACATAAGCAAGTCTAGTACCTGCTAACACTAACCGATAGAATAAATAAAGGGGAGAATGATCCAACATGGGAAGTGAGATACTCAGCAGACTCATAGAATGGCAGATGCCCTAAATAGCACTCTGGCCTCAGAATCAGCCCTAAAGGCATTCAGATCTGGCTGAAAAGCCCATGAGAGTATTTCAGGCATGGAAAGCCAAGACACTCTGGCAAAAGATCTCTGTGAGTGAGATCTCAGTGGAAAGAACAGGTCTTCAAAGAAGGAGGTACCTTTCTCTGAAGGGAGGAGAGAACCTCCACTTTGACTATGACCTTGTCTAAACAAGATAAGAGTCGGAGAACTCAAGGGGCTTCCATAGCCTTGGAAACTCATGACTGGAGCATAGGGAGATTACTGATGCCATAGACAGGAGTGTCAATTGGTAAAGTCAACAACAGGAGTCACTGTGCACTTACTCCTCATGTAGGATCTCTGTCCTTAATGTGCTGTGCATTGAGATTTAATGCTATAACGAGTACTCAAATAATATATTTCACTTTGTGTTTCTATGGGGGTGCAAACTGTTGAAATCTTTACTTAATGCATACTAAACTGATCCTCTGTAAAAAAAAAAAAAAAAAAAAAAAAAAAAAAAAAAGAAAAGAAAAGAAAAGAAACTATCAACTCCCAACTTGACTCTCACTGGGATTAAACATGACAATAGGTCTGATCTGATTTCATCATCATTAAAAAAAATCATCTATTATTTTTCACTTTATGTTTCTGTGTGGGAGCAAACTGTTGAAATCCTTACTTAATGTATACTAAGCTGATCTTCTGTATATTAAGATAATCGAAAATGAATCTTGATGTGAATGGAAGGGGAGAGGGAGTGGGAAAGGGGAGGGTTGTGGGTGGGAGGGACGGTATGGGGGGGAAGCCATAGTAATCCATTATTCGTACTTTGGAAACGTATATTCATTAAATAAAAGTTAAAAAAAAATAAAAAAAATAAAAAAAAAAAACTATTCCCATAGACATTTTTCCTCTTTCCTGCCATTTTTTTTTCTCTAATACTTTCAGTAAAGTGTCAGTTCTGATGGAAGACACTCTACCCCCTTACCCCCATAATGGTATGTGGGAACCTTGGTCTTTTATCAGTCTTCAAGCAATCAGGCAAGTGAGTGTAAGGGACCCCCAGAAGGACCAGTGCCATCTTGCAAGACATTTGATCCAGTGAGGTTTTTATCCCCTTGTGGCAAGGGAAAACTGTTGTCTGCTAGTGAGGGGTAGGAGACTGGCTTCTATGATCTCCGCAATTTAAGAGCATCCAGAGTTTAAGGTCCTCAAACCATAGTCTCACAAGATGTTTCATCCTAAGTTTCAGGGTTCCACTCTTTCTCTAGCAAAGCCTTGCACCTCCTTTGGCATTCTAACACCTCTAGAATTAAGTTCTGAGTCTTATTTTGAGCCCAGACTGCCCTTTTCTACAGAATCTGTTTGCTATCAAGGAGGACTTAGAACTTTTGCAGAATTCCGTGAGTTGGTAATTGTCCGAATTGAACTTGTCTTTTTGTTTAAGGCATTCTTTAGGGCTTCTAAGACAGTTCACAAAAGCTAATTCCTCCACTCTTGTAGTCACTTTCTGTCCAGTTAAAGACACTACACAAGCAAAACTTACACTTCCACCACAATCCATCCACCTCAGGTGAGAGTTTGTTATGCCAGAGATTATCAACCTCACAATACCACCAGCAATGGGCTTTTGTTTCCAGTTGACTCATGAAAAAGGCACTTCTAGGACAGTATTCCAAGGCTCTGCCTTCTTGGATTATATATAGTATTACTGTCTTAATTTGTGTCCCCTCAAAAACAGCCTGGAGTAAGGACTTGACTTTAGACATTTATTTTTCAGATAAACATCAAAAGATAGGAAGAAGGGAGGAAGTTTGTTGAGGAAAGGAAGATGGGAAAGTCAATCAATGGTGTATTACTGAGCTAACTACCACCAGGTTGAAGCCAGGTCTTCCACATGAATGGCAGGGACCTACCTACTTTAGTCATCATCACTGCCTCCCAGGGTCTGCATTAGCAAGAATCTGGAATTGGAAGCAGAGCCAGAATTTGAACCCAGGCACTCTGATATGAGATGTGGTCTTTCCAAGTGGCATCTTAACCTCTGTGCCAAATGTGTACCATCATTTCTTTATTTTTATATATATGTTAAGTTATTAGAGGAAAAACTACAGTACAGGCAAGTTTTAAGGTGTTCAATCCCTTGCTTCTGAGCAAAATCTGTTGCCCCAGTGATATAATTTTCTCACATTTCATGACTCTCTGGATGAATTTCTCAGAAAAGATAATAAAATATCTAGATGAGAAATAATATTGGATCTTCTATTCTTTTGTTAACTTCTGGTCTATCTCCCATCCCTTTTGGATCCAACAAATGGATCTAGTTGAAGTAGCAAGATATTGATGGCAATTGAGTTCTTTTTCACTCTGTGTTTTTCTGTGACTTTGGATGTGGTAATGATTCTCATTCACACTTGAATTTGTCTCATTGCCCCTTTCCTCAAAATAACTCCTAGTCATTTAAAAAGACTTTGGGTCAGGCGTTGTGGTACAGTGGGTTAAGCTGCTGCCTGGATGCACAGCTACTCTGCTTCTAATCCAGCTTCCTGCTAAGGCATCCAGGGAGGCAGCAGATAATGGCTCAAGGGCTTGGTCCTCTACTACCACGTGGGAGGCTCAGATGCAGTTTCAGGCTCTTGGCTTTGATGACATAGCTCTAGCTGTTGTGGGCATTTGGGAAATGAAATAGTGGTTAGAAAATATCTCTCTGTCTCTCTCCCTCCCTCCTTCCTCTTTCCATCTCTCAACCTTTCAAGTAGATGAAAATTAATAAAAATAAACATTTAAAAATGCTTCTTTTTTCACTTAAGTAAAAGAACTTAGTTTTCCGTTCTCTTCTCTTCCCTGTTCTTCTGTCCTACTCTCCAATTTCTCATATTTTCTTTACAAAAAGAACAATGAAAAACAAAACAAGGAAACACAATGTGAGCCATCACTAACACACATCTGTATTATTATATATGTGTATATAATATTATATACAGGGGCCAGCTGTGGCATAGTGAATAAAGCTGCTGCCTGTAGTGCCGGCATCCCATGTAAGCACTGGTTCGAGTTCCAGCTGCTCCTCTTCCAATCCAGCTCTCTGCTATAGCCTGGGAAAGCAGTAGAAGATGGCCCAAATGCTTGGGCCCTTATACCTGCATGGAAGACCCAGAGGAGGCTCCTGGCTCCTGGCTTCTGATCGGCACAGCTCTGGCCATTGCGACCATCTGGGGAGTGAACCAGCGGTTAGAAGACCTCTCTCTCTCTCTCTCTCTCTCTCTCTCTGTGTGTGTGTGTGTGTGTGTGTGCCTCTCTGTAACTCTGACTTTCATATAAATAAATAAATCTTTAAAAAATACTTCTCCAGACCATTGATTTCAAAAGACACCCCTTTGAGGAGGTAGCACTAGGAGTGAAACAAAAAAGGAACCTATCGTGTATTCTGATCTAGATTATAGTCTAATCTTTTGTGATGCTTGTTTCCTTCCCTGCCCCTGGGGGTTGTCTTAATGATATCAACTCCTGGGATCTGCAGATGGTACACCATGGTATTACTTTGCATAGTTCAGAAGACTAGGAGGAAAGAAAGGGATAATGCTAGAGAATATTATTGTATTGTGTCATTGACAAGGATGGTTCAGTGTGGGAGTGATAGCACTTTGGATCCATGTTTGGACACACATTTGTATCCCCCATCTTCTTATACCCACTTTCTCTCTGCCCTCCACTTGCCCCTTTCAGGTCTGAGTCATTGGTAGGCATGGGTTGGTCCCTATGCAGCCGACCCAAGTTCAGAACTTGGTGACAAAGCATTGCATCCTGCGCAGTCCTACTTGTAGCTTCCTCCTGTGTCTAATTTAAAGATTCTATTCTGTCACATTAGGGGAATAAAAAAATGGGTTAAGAAAAGAATTCAGAAGGTATCAAGTGTTGGGAGCAGAAGAGGTAATAAGAAGAAGAATCCAAATTTAGACAAAAATGTGTCTGAAGGAATATTGGGGTCAGAGCAATTACGACTTTATATTCCATCTTTTCCACCTATGGGTTCACATTGTGCTCTCTCACCTCTGCCTCATGGTTTTATTCACACTTAAATAGTGCTACTTCCTTTTCCAAAAAAAAGGTGTTTCTTCACTTAAGTAAAAGAGCTTAGTTTTCCATTCTCCTTCTCTCTTCCCTGTTCTTCCTGTCCTACTTTCCAATTTCTCATATTTTCTTTACAAAAAGAACAATTAGAAACAAAACAAGGAAACACAATGTGAGCCATCACTAACACACATCTGTAGACCAATTTTTTTTTCTGTGTGTATCTTTATTTTTTTTAACTTTTATTTAATGAATATGAATTTCCAAAGTACAGCTTATGGATTAGAGTGGCTTTCCCACCCCATAACTTCCCTCCCACCCACGACCCTCCCCTTTCCCTCTCCCTCTCCCCTTTCATTCACATCAAGATTCATTTTCAATTCTCTTTATATACAGAATATCAGTTTAGTATATATTAAGTAAAGATTTCAACAGTTTGCACCTACATAGAAACACAAAGTGAAAAATACTGTTTGAGTACTAGTTATAGCATTAAATCACAATGTACAGCACATTAAGGACAGAGATCCTACATGAGGAGTAAGTGCACAGTGACTCCTGTTGTTGACTTAACAAATTGACACTCTTGTTTATGGCATCAGTAATCACCCTAGGCTCTTGTCATGAGTTGCCAAGGCTATGGAAGCCTTTTGAGTTCACCGACTCTGATCATATTTAGACAATGTCACAGTCAAAGTGGAAGTTCTCTCCTCCCTTCAGAGAAACTTTGATGACCCATTCTTTCCACTGGGATCTCACTCGCAGAGATCTTTCATTTAGGTCATTTTTTTTTTTTTTGACAGAGTTGTAGACCAAATTTTACGTTTCAGCAAACTGAATAAAAGTGGAAAACTGAGATGTCTTAAGTTTACTTTCACCCCACAGCAGACTCTGAGACAAAGATTTCAGTGTAATTTAACTGGGAGTTGGTCCCAGGAAGCATGGTGAAGGAGAGGACAAATGAGACAAAAACAGAGATGAGGCCAAAGATGGGACTTTGTTCATTTACGGTATATTACCATGAGCAGCTGGGGTTCAGTATCACTGTGGGCTCTCTCAGACTGAAAAACATGTCTGAAATTGTCCTAACCAGAGGCAGGGAAGCAGCAGGTTTTACCTATCAATAGCTGCCCACTACTGGCATGAAGTTTGCTACCCAGAAAACTTGATATCTAGGATATCTCAGGCTGAGAAATTTTTAAGGTGAGAATTCACTGGGAGCAAGCATATGGTTCACCCACATTTGACCTCCAGAGCAGGCTGAAGGGATATGAGCTAGGTGTTGACATCACCCAGTGGCGTATTTTTGTCTGAATAAAATCATCTGCTAATTTAACTTTTTTCTCTATATTTACAATTTGTTTTGGTTTTCTTAAAAATTAAAAATTCTTCTCCATATTTTTATTATGTTCTTAGAGGCTTTAGGTCACTAGTAATAACTCACAATGTCTCACGCTTTTCACAATGCACTTTCATATAAGTTATCTCATTTAATATCAAAACAGTCCTTGAGATGAGTATTATTAGTCTTGCTTCACTGCAAGTAAGAGAACTGTGGCTAACATAAGGTAAATATCCCCTGTAAGGTTACAAAGCAAGTAAGTTGCTAATGTTCAAATCTGGCTCTTTTGATTTTATTCTTGGCATTTTTCCCATCAGACCCTCATTTGTCTCCTAAAGTAACACAAATTTCTTGAGCACAGGCATGGGATATAACATAATAATAACACTTAAAAATTAAATAAAACCATGTTAGCATTATTTATGTGAATCTCTTAACTTATATCTCTAGCTGGTATATGTGCAACACCTAGAAGATAAGGAATCATTATACTGATTTTTAAAATTAAAAAATAACATACAACTTCACTATGGAGAAATACTAGGAAGAAACTGAACGATATTCTATCATGGAACGGGAGTTAGGGCAGGGCGTGGGAAAGAGCAGATTATTTTCTTTCCTACATTAGAAGAGCATAAATGCAATTTTCAATGAAAAGAATGAAATGGAAGAAATTATAATGACTAATTGACAAAAAACTGTATATGGGTGAAATGGTTGTTTATACATTCAATTGCCATTTATAGCCATTGTATTCCCACATTTGGCACATAGTCTTTTTTGCTTTTTATCTGTTAAGCTTCGTATTCAGTGAAGTATCAAGCCTTTTTACTGTGATGAAATTTAAAATATGTTATCTCAAAAACTGAAAAAAGGACAGAAAGAAAAGTAGAAGGAAAAAGTTTGGGAGGTAAGGAGGGAGGAAATATTATGTTATTAGACCTGTGTATACAAATCATATTGTCTGTTAAAAACTAATCAAAAATTAAAATAAACAATATTTTAAGTGAAGTTATTACAAATGTAAAATATTGGCTTGTAGGTCAGTAGTTAGTGGAATTCTTGATTTCCTCTGACGTCACTGAAATTGTCATACAGACCAAGAAGGCATGAGAAAAGAGGCTTGTGTGTAAATTAACCTCTATTTAGAATTGGGCTTACAACATGAAAGGAATTACAGCAGAAATGAGTTTCAGTATGTATCAGGGATGTATTTGAGGACACTTAAGAAAGTTAGTAAGAAAATGGAATTAAAGGATAATGCACATTTTCTATGAACTTTGTTTTTGTTTGTTTGTTTGTTTCTTTTAAAATTTTTTTTTTATTTGAAAGGCAAGGTGACAGGAGGGGAGAGACAGAGAGAGATAGGAATTCCATTTCTGGTTCACTCCCCAAATGGCCAGAACGACCCAGGGCTGGGCCAAGCCAAACCCAGGAGCTTCCTCTGGGTCTCACACGTGGGTGCAGGGGCCCAAGGACCTGGGCTGTCCTCCACTGCTTTCCCAGGCCATAGAAGGGAGCTGGATCGGAAGTGGAGCAGCCAGGACTCGAACCGGCGCCCATATGGGATGCTGGCACTGCGGGCCTTGGTTTTAACCCGCTGCGCCACAGCGCCGGGCCCCTATGAACTTTGTTTTGAAGACCGCACATATTGCCTAGGAGAAAATCTTGGCTTTGAAAACATCATTAAGAAAAGGCAGAGGGGTGAGCATTTGGCACAGTGATTTAGATGCCTAGATTCATCCTAGTATCAATATTTCTGGGTTCAAGTCCTGGCTCTACTCCCAATTTCTGTTTCCTATTAATGCACACCCTGGGAGGCAATAGGAGGTGGCTGATGTATTTGGGTCCCTGACACCCATGTGGGACATTCAGCTTGAGTTTCTGGACGCCTGCTGTTGTGGGCATTTGGAGAATGAATCAGCAGGTGAGAAGTCTCTTTTGGTCTGTCTGTATGTCTCTCTAATAAATAAGATAAATAAATACAATTTTAATAACAAGAAAAGGCAGAGAATACAAGAGAACAAGTAAATTTTTAAAAATATTTATTTATGGCCGGTGCCACGGCTCACTAGGCTAATCCTCCACCGGCAGTGCCGGCTCTCCAGGTTCTAGTCCCAGTTGGGGTGCCGGTTCTGTCCCGGTTGCTCCTCTTCCAGTCCAGCTCTCTGCTGTGGCCCGGGAAGACAGTGGAGGATGGCCCAAGTGCTTAGGCCCTGCACCCACATGGGAGACCGGGAGGAAGCACCTGGCTCCTGGCTTCAGATGGCGCAGCATGCTGGCCATGGCGGCCATCTGGGGGGTGAACACACGGAAGGAAGACCTTTCTCTCTGTCTCTCTTTCTCACTGTCTAACTCTGCCTGTCAAAAAAATATTTATTTATTTATTTATGTATTTATGTATTGAAAGGCAGAGTTACAAAGACGCAGAGGCAGAGAGAGAGAGAGAGGTCTTCCATCCACTGGTTCACTCCCCAGATGGCTACAATGGTCAGAACTGGGCCTGGCTGAAGCCAGGACCCAGGAGCTTCTTCCAGGTCTCCCATGTGGGTATAGGGACCCAAGCACTTGGGCTGTCTTCCATTGGTTTCCTAGGCGCATTAGCAGGGAGTTGGATGGGAAGCAGAGCAGTCCAGGCTTGAGCTGGAACCCATATGGGATGCCAGCACTGCAGGCTGCGGCTTTACTTGCTATGCCACAGCGCCGGCCAACCAAAGTAGATTTAAATCAGCAGAGCTATCAGGAAGCAGGGCAAGGAGAGGGCAGCAGGCCTGTACAAGATCCACTTTCCACTAATTCATTCCCTTTCTGTCTCTGAAAGGGTAAAAATGAACATTGCTGATTTACTAAAATTCTAGAATGTCTCCGTTCTGGTGAATGCTCCTACCACACTACCCATTTTTTATTTTCATCACAGCATCATGAGTCTGCCAGTATCTGTTCACTGGATCCATGGTGCTCAATAATTGCTTGATGGCTAGTTAGGAGAAGAAGTTAAAACTACCAGAAAAAGACAGTTTGTATTATACTTATCTGTGTATTTTCTTTGAAAGTGGGGGCAGAAGAATGGCCACTCAGTTCAGAATTAAACATGTTTCTTTCTGAAAGAAAATCAGTTTTGGATTTCTCAAAACCATTCTAACTCTTCCAAGTCTTGGATTAGTAATGCTGGATTCATCAAAGACGTGGTTTTCATTTCTGTAGTTTCAGATCCTATCTGTTTCAGGCACACTGTAGGTATTTTAAAACCACCTAATGCATTCTGATTCATGTGGGACCACAAATTCGAGGCAAAATCTAGCATGAGAAACAAAGCAATCTTCCTTCAGATAAGACTCTTTGAAAGGCCGCCGCCGTGGCTCAATAGGCTAATCCCCAGCCTGCAGTGCAAGCACCCCGGGTTCTAGTCCCGGTCGGGGCGCCGGATTCCGTCCAGCTCTCTGCTGTGGCCCGGAGTGCAGTGGAGGATGGCCCAAGTCCTTGGGTCCTGCACCCGCATGGGAGACCAGGAGAAGTACCTGGCTCCTGGCTTCGGATCAGTGCGGTGTGCTGGCCACGGCGACCATTGGAGGGTGCACCAACAGCAAAGGAAGACCTTTCTCTCTGTCTCTCTCTCTCACTGTCCACTCTGCCTGTCAAAAAAAAAAAAAAAAAAAAGACCCTTTGACTACTTTTAAAAATCAGAACTGACCACCTGGCTGGAGGGGCCACTTTACTAAGACACTGCTGGACAAGTGGGATTTATAAAGTGCTTAAAAGTGGTAAAAGGGCCAACGCTATGGCGTAGTGTGTAAAGCTTCAGCCTGCGGGGCCTGCATGCCATATGAGCGCCGGTTCGAGTCCCGGCTGCTCCACTTCCAATCCAGCTCTCTGGTATGGCCTGGGAAAGCAGTAGAAGATGGCCCAAGTGGTCTTCCTGCCCCAAACCTGTAACACCAGACTATGAGAAAAACATTGAGGTAAACTTCAAGAGAGAGATATTTTACAAAACACTAGCCAGTGTATTCCTAAATGTTGTCAAGATCTTCAAAACCGATGAAAGTGAGAAACTTGCAGCCAAGAAAAGCCTACAGACATAGTGATTAAATTTATTGTGTGGCCGGCGCCGCGGCTCAATAGGCTAATCCTCCGCCTTGCGGCGCCAGCAAACCGGGTTCTAGTCCCGGTCGGGGCGCCGGATTCTGTCCCGGTTGCCCCTCTTCCAGGCCAGCTCTCTGCTGTGGCCAGGGAGTACAGTGGAGGATGGCCCAAGTACTTGGGCCCTGCACCCCATGGGAGACCAGGAGAAGCACCTGGCTCCTGGCTTCAGATCAGCACGATGCGCCGGCCGCAGCACGCTGGCGCCGTGGCCATTGGAGGGTGAACCAACGGCAAAGGAAGACCTTTCTCTCTGTCTCTCTCTCTCTCACTGTCCACTCTGCCTGTCCAAAAAAAAAAAAAAAAAAAAAAAAATTTATTGTGTTTTGTGGGCAGGATCCTGGAATAGAAAAAAGGACACATCTAGGTACAAACTAAGGGAAATTGAATAAAATATGGACTTCAGTTAATAATAATACTAATACAAAATAAGTGTGAAATATATAGGAACTGTCTGGACTATCTTCCTAATTTTTCTGGAAGTCTAAAATTGTCTAAAAATGAAGTTTATTTAAAAGTATGTGGGCTACTACCTGATATATTCCATTTTGAACAATATGTCCCATTTATATTTTATATTTCTGTCTAATACAAAGCTGATTTCCTCTTTCAATGATAGAAATACATTTAAAAACATACACACATCACAGAAATTCAGTTTAATCTATACTTTAAAAATATTTATTTATTTGAAAGGGAAAGAAAAAGAGAGACCCAGAGAGACAGGGAGATCTTCTAACTACTGGTTCACTTCCCAAATGCCTGCAACAGTTGGGATGGAGCCAGGTTAAAGCTTGGAGCCCAGAACATGGCAGGGAACCAAGTACTTTTGCCATCCTCTGCTGACTCTCAGGGTATGCATCAGCAAGAGCTGGAATTAGAAATGGAGTTGAGACTGGAACTCAAACACACCAATATGGGATGCTGGGTTTCCAAATGACATCTTAGTCATCATACCACCCCATAAATACCCACCCAATAATCTATACTTTGGCAGCAAATATCAAGTATATTTATTGCTAAGGTTCAATATGTTACTTGGCAATCATGAATTTTAATTAATTAATCATGTATAACTAACCTAAAGACATCAGTTATGAATGGCTGAAGGTTAATAAGTCACCAAGTCTATATTTAAACGAACTGTGTCATTATTTAAGGTTGCAGAATTATCTTGGATTTTTTGCATGTTTTTTGAAAACTATAATTTTTGAATTAGAGATTATCAGGAAGAGAAATTATATTAAAAATCAAACCAACTTACTACAGCAATTACTCAGAGTGAGATCTTTTGTCTTCTCTGCTTTCACAGTAAGCCACCTACTGGTTGCATCATTGGATTGTTATTTAACTTTTATAATTAGAGGTCATGTGAATTATTCAGAATAAATTCAGAATGGCTACTTAATTACTTGACTTTAATTGCAATTTTTTTTTTTTTTTAATTTTTGACAGGCAGAGTGGACAGTGAGAGAGAGAGACAGAGAGAAAGGTCTTCCCTTGCCGTTGGTTCACCCTCCAATGGCCGCCGCTGCAGCCGGCGCACCGCGCTGATCCGATGGCAGGAGCCAGGATCCAGGTGCTTTTCCTGGTCTCCCATGGGGTGCAGGGCCCAAGCACCTGGGCCATCCTCCACTGCACTCCCTGGCCATAGCAGAGAGCTGGCCTGGAAGAGGGGCAACCGGGACAGAATCCGGCGCCCTGACCGGGACTAGAACCCGGTGTGCCGGCGCCGCAAGGTGGAGGATTAGCCTATTGAGCCACGGCGCCGGCCCTTTAATTGCAATTTTGAAAATAGTTAAGTGCATGAACTTTGGGAAATACTTAATCTTTTTGTATCTCAGTTTTCTCATCTCTAAAAGGACTCCTTGTAATTATCTGATACAACACAAAGTTGCCATGTTGATAAGGAAAGTGAAAAGGCATTGCTTCAGTCAGTTTTCTGCAGCTATACCTGAATACTGAACACTGGGTAATCTGTAAGGGAAAGAAGTTGATTTAGAGCTACAGTTCCAGAGGCTGACAGCTGGTGATCAGATGGCCATGTCTCTCAAGGGCCCTGTGTTGCATCATAATGTGATGGAAAATCTCAAGGGCCAGGCATCCTGTGGAAGAGGGAAAATGACTCCCTTGAACCTCCTGAGAAAGCCATTCATTTCTCTTAACAATTAGCCTCCCGGAGGCCCCACTTCCCAACACCATGATGATGGCAATCACATTTCAACATTGAGTTTGGGGGGACAGCCCTTATTCAAACCACAGCAGGCATGAAAATTGTCTGAGTGGTAAGGTATATTTAAGAGTACAAAACATTATTTGTAAGTACAAATGTTCACTAAAAAAAATTTCTGAGACGTTATGGCAAATGGAAAAGATTCTGTCAAAACAGAGAATGGTAAGCTTTTCCAAAACTGAGAAAAAATATTTTATGTTTCTTACACTAGCTTATCCAAGTTATTCCATTCATGAACTATTTCTGTAGGTCATACATCTCTTTCTCTGCTCTCATGTGAATATCAAAATTTGGGGGTAAATCTGTTATTGTAAAGTTGTAATAAGGGTTAAGTACTATCATGCAACAAGTAGTAAACGTTAAGTGTCTAAATTGCATGTGGAAATAATCCCTCCCCCTTTTTTTCCATTTATTTGAAAGGCAGTTACAGAGAGTAGGAGAATCAGAGAGAGAGAGAGAGAGAGAGAGATCTTCCACCCATGGTTCACTCCCCAAATGGATGCAATGGCCTGGGCTGTGCCAGACCGAAGTCAGGATCTGGAAGCTTCTTCTAGGCCTCCCACATGGGTGCTAGGGCACAAGCAGCTGCGCCATCTTCTGCTGCTTTTCCCAGGCACAACAGCAGGGAGCTGGATAGGCAGTGGAGCAGCCAGGACTAAAACTGGTGCCTCTATTGCATGCAGATGGTGGCTTTACTGCTACACCACAATGCTGGCCCCAGAAATAATTTCTATATGATCTCAGTCTGTCAAAGTCATTAACCTCTCTCATGGATGTTCATAATCTTTCTGAGGTTGTTGCAAGGCCACGCTTTTTGATATGCATATCATCTTAATATCATTGAAAACACAAGGTGTCCAGAGAAGAGCAGATTATTATTTGCTTACAACAAATACTTGTGCCAGTTCTCCTTTGCCCCATTTTTACCCCTAAGATCTTAAACTGAAGAGCTAGATCAGAAGTCATCTTGCACAAATTGGAGTCTTTAATTCAGGTGAAGAAACCTGAAAATATAAATCTGAATTTTTTTGTAGAAAAGAGGCAGGTGTCTTTCTTCCCCCTCCTGAAATGTGGGGACAAAAACCTTTACTCCTCGTGGCTGGTGTTGTGGCACAGTGGGCTAAGCTGCTGCTTGCAACACTGGTATCCAATACTGGACTGCCCATGTCAGAGTCCTGGCTTCTCCACCTCTGATCCAGCTCCTTGCTAATGCATCTGGGAAGGGAATAGATGGCCTGAGGGGCTTCTGCCATCCACAGGGGAGAACAAGATAGAGTTTTAAACTGACTTAAGCATGGTGGCAATTTGGGGAGTGAACCTGTGGATGAAACATATCTCTCTCTGCTTCTCCTCCTGCAACCCCTGAATTTCAAATAAATAAATATTACACAGAAAGCAAAAGCTTTGCTCTTTAGGAAGGATCCTGGATTCTTATTCTTATCCTTTGAAATGTAAATAAGTCTCTGCAGACAGATAAAGCTAGTTTCTCCATGGAGATTTTGTACCAATGAAAGCTGCTCCAAAGTGTGTTGTATGAGATCTGAAATAGTAGCTACTCCATCACAGCAGGCTACGAGGATAAATGTGAAAAAATATTTCGCTTTTGGAGAATGTCATAGTTGGGAGGATTATACTATAGAGAATCTCCACACGTTCTTCTTTTGAGTCTGTGATATAAATTTTAAGAGGAATTGATTTTTTTTCTGCTATTGGTATTCTATAGAAACTTAGGGCATTTTATTTATTTTTTCCAAAGAAACCATTTATTTAATGAGGTCAAATTTCATAAGTACAACTTTAGGAATACATTGATTCTTCCCATCATATCCGCCCTCCCACTCCCACTCCCACCCCACCTCCTACTCCCTCTCCCATTCCCAATCCCATCCTCCATTAAGAAAAAAACAACAACAAAACTGTTCCTCAACAGTCAAGATAAGGACTGTTCAAGTCATTGCTTTTCAAAGTGTTAATTTCACTTCTACAGACTGCCTTTTAAGTGCTCTATTAATTATCACAGATCAGGGAGAACTTATGGTATTTGTCCTTTTGGGACTGGCTTATTTCACAAAGTATGAGGTTTTTCAGATTCATCCATTTTGTTGCAAATGACTGGATTTCATTTCTTTTTTTACCTCTGTATAGTATTTCATAGAGTACATATCCCATAATTTTTTTATCCACTTAAGACATTTTAGGTAACAACATTCAATATCAATTGAATTGGAATAATTCAGTGAGGCATTGCTCTGTGCTTGACCAGGGTTCTTTAAAGAGCAGCATCAGTATTTCTGTAAGTGTCATCTGCATATTAATAAACTCTGCATATTATTATGTTTTATCAAATTTAAGAAGCACTGAACAGTTTATGGGTACATGAGTGAGGGGTTGTTGCTCAGTTGCCATGACATTCTTTTTCTTACTGTTTGTGGTTAATATGGTTGTTCATCCAAATCTTTTGATGCCTGAATACAGAATTAGTGCATTCCCCTTGATACCCTTGCCAAATTGTTACTTGTTTATTATTTTTTTCCAGAAATTTGTCTTTTTTTTTTTTTGACAGGCAGAGTGGACAGTGAGAGAGAGAGACAGAGAGAAAGGTCTTCCTTTGCCGTTGGTTCACCCTCCAACGGCCGCCGCGGCCGGCGCGCTGCAACCAGCGCACCACGCCGATCCGATGGCAGGAGCCAGGTACTTATCCTGGTCCCCCATGGGGTGCAGGGCCTAACTCCTGTATTCCTTCTTCTGCCTCAGTGAGTCTGCTAAGGCTTTCCACTGCATTTTTTATTTGATCGATTGAGTTCTTCACTTCCAAAATTCCATTTTGATCTTCTTTTTAAAATCTCAACTTTATGGGAAAAATGTTCATTCATGTCATGTATGGATTTCTTTGATTCATGGATTTGCTTCTGATTACTTCTAAGTAATCCTATGATCAATTTTTTGAATTTTGTTTCTAGCATTTTTTCAATATTTTCATCTTCACATTCTAGTATTGAAGTGTTGTTGTGTTTCTTTGGGGGCATCATGTTGTCTTCCTAATTCTTTTTTCTTGAATTGCTGTATTTATTTTTAAGATTTTTGTGGAGGTACTTGTTCCCCTCCTCCTCCACCCCACCCCCGGTTGGCTTTTACCTTTGGATGACTCCTCTGTGGCTTAGTGGAGTGTCTGCTCTTTCAGTGAGTACCCAGAGGTGTGTACCAGCTGTGACCATCGAGCTCTGTCCAGTGCTCCAGGATGAAGAGAGTGTCCAAGGTGACACCCAACTGGGTGTGGTAAATCTCCTATTATTTTTTTAAACAGAGGGGAGGTTTGATCAGCTCTGTTGGCATAATCTCTCAGTCACCTCATCTCTTCCAAGGAGACCAATGCCCTGACGCTAGTCCCAGTGGATGCATTATTCATCCATGCTGCCACAAGAACCACACAAATGATCCATGTGGTCCTCATTGTGAGCACAGATCCTAAAGCAATGACCCTCACCAGGGAATCAGGGAGCCCTGAGAGTGTAGAGCTGCGTAGTGACTGCCCAAAGACTCAGCCACACCCTGTGTCCTCCCATGCAGCCACAGTGTTTTCACAGTCCCAGCACACAAGGCTCCCACAGTCATGAGTGCCCAAAACTGTCAATTCTCCCAGCCAGACTCAGGCATCTCCTCTTGGCAGGTTGCTGTGTGCACGAACACCAGTGGATGCTCTCCCCTGTCAGCCAGTACAGGATGCCGGTGCTGGGTGGTCCTGGAGAGGGAATCCTCTCCTGCCCCTTACAGGGCTCCAAGTGGGACTCAGTTCAGGCTCTTCCTGCAGCTTTATCACCAATGGTGGCTTGGACTGCTGCAGTCTGGTCTCACCTCACTCTCCAAAGCTGGTGCTGAGCTCTTGCCTGCTGGGGTCCTGTATTGTGTCCGTTTACTCCTTTATTGAATGAGGGTATGGAAGTGGGAGGATTTGGAGAGCATCTTAGGGAAGCGTAGAAGCATCACCAGGAACAAGGGTCTCCTCTCCTCTGAACACTGGTAAGTGCCCTCCACTCAGTCCAGGCTTCACCGCATCCCCTGGACTTCAGTTTGCTTCCTCAAAGTTGGCAGCTCTAGAGGTGGCGATGCTCCTTGGTAGCTATTTTTACCTCCACTCAAGTTCCACGTTTATGTACTGGGTTGCCATTCTTGAAAACTCTTTCTTGACTTTTTAAAAATATTTTGTCTTCCTTTTCAAATTGTGCACATCTCCTCAAATTGCAGAAACCAGCTGGTTTACCATTTCTTCATGGACTGGAAATGACAGTTTTTTTGGAAGTTGGACTGGCTCCTTTTTGGAAGGTATTACACATTGATGGATGGAGTTTGATGGAAGGTGGAGATAGTTGCTGTCCTGTGAGCTAAGTCAGTACAACCAGTGTCACTCATGATGCTGCTGTACTTTGAGTGGAGCTTCCCAATGCCAGAACCAATCATCTCTACTCTCTAAGAAACAGGATTTACTTCTGCTAGTCAGCTTCAAAAAATTTCTCCTGGCCGGCACCGCAGCTCACTTGGCTAATCCTCTGCCTGCGGCACCAGTACCCTGGGTTCTAGTCCTGGTTGGGGTGCCGGGTTCTGTCCCGGTTGCTCCCCTTCCAGGCCAGCTCTCTGCTGTGGCCCAGTAGGGTAGTGGAGGATGGCCCAAGTGCTTGGGCCCTGCACCCACATGAGAGACCAGGAGGAAGCACCTGGCTCCTGGCCTCGGATCGGCTCAGCGTGCCGGCCATGGCAGCCATTTAGGGGGTGAACCAACGGAAGGAGACCTTTCTCTCTGTCTCTCTCTCTCTCTCACTAACTCTGCCTGTCCAAAAAAAAAAAAAAAAAAAAAATTCTCCTTAACTTTTAAGTGCATCCAGGAGTTGATCCAATACTACAAATCTAAATCTATTCCCGAAGTTCTTCCAAACCAATCCTGCCTTCCCATCCCCCAAACATGCCAATCCTCTTCATACATTTTGTTTTTGTTTCCTTTCTACTTAGAAAGTTCTTTTTCCAAACTTCTCCCTTTGTAAATTCTCCCTATTCCTATCTCCTCCACAAAATCCTTCCCCAGCTATTCTTGGTTTTCTTGTTGTTCATGTTTTCTCAATTTCTATAGCACTTGTCCTCTGAAACATTTAACCATTAATTACATATTATGCCACACCATTTGCTCTTGCCTTAGTGTGTCTTATTGTTTTATTCTAAAATTATAAGCACTATGAAGCATTTCATATCTCTCAGTCTACACTTGCAGAACCCTGCTCTAAGAATAGGGAAGATATCAGGGTCACTGATTATGTTCCTGGGAGTCTTATATTTATAATATGGCTTCCCTACATTTTGTTTCCTATTCAAATTTTAGGTAAGAAGCAAACAAACAAACAAACAAAAAAAGATGACAACAACAACAAAAGGCGGAGAGAGCCTCCTTTACCAGGAAAGCAAAACTTTTGATTCTCAGTAGACCTGAACTTACAGTCTAAGTACAGAACTGGGTCATATGGGTGTCTGTGGCTGCAGTGGAGGTGAGAAAATACAGTTTGAGTACAGTGTGTCCCTAATCAAAATGGGGGTTTTTATTAGTAGGGAATAAGGTGAGAAGGTATTGGAAAGATAATAAGCAGTGTCTATGATGTAGAGAAATCAGGGGCAAGTCCTCAACAATAGTAACCTTCTTTTAGAGCTCCAAGGTACAGTAAGATTATAAATGTATGCTTGGCTGAGACATTTTAGGCAGGTTATGAAAAGCTCTGAGCAGAAGTCCAAACACACAGATATTGATTCTACTGGTTCACTATTCTTTTGCATTTTACAGTTAAAGCATTCTTTACTAGTTAAACTCAAAGAAATACTTCCAGTATTCCTTCCATCGAACATAGGAGACGTGAGAAAAATGTTGATTCTGCTCTGAAGAAGCAAAATTTTGCACAGTAAAAAGAAAAGCTATGGGTGTGCCAAGATTTCTGTCTGGTTTACGGATATTTGCTGCCACCTGCAGTTTAAACTTGGTCTTCACTCTGGTCCTCCCCTGTAACTGGAACGTAATGACCTGGGAAAGGAAAAGGAAGGATGCAATCCAAGTATCTTTGTTACTTCTGCAGCTTTTTAATTACATAAACCGAATCTCCTATTTTTATACCCATGATCATAGCAGCATTATTTACAAGGTCAAAATGTAGAAGCAGGGACCCGAGTTGTGTCCCTGCAGTTAAGCTGCTGCCTGCAACACCAGCACCTCATATGCATGCTGGTTCAAGTCCTAGATACTCCACTTCCAATCCAGCTTCCTGTTGATGTGGCTGGGAAAGGCAGCAGAAGATGGCCCAAATGTTTGGGCCCCTGCACCCTTGTGGAAGATACAGATGAAGCTCCTGGCTCTTGGCTTAGGCCTGGTTCAGCCCTGGCCGATGTGACCATCTAGGGAGTGAACCAGTGGATGGAAGATCTGTCTCTATTCTTCTCCCTGCCACCCTTGTAACTCTGCCTTTCAAACAAATAAAATAAAAATTAAAAAACAAATGGAAGCAACCCAAATGTCTATTACAGATAAATGGATAAATAGATGTGGCACCAACCTACAGAATATTATTCAGCTTTAAAAAGGGAGTTTTGACACATGCTACAACGTAAATCAAACTTGAACTTATGCTGAGCGATATACGCCAATCACAAAAGAACAACGGCGTAAGATTCCACTTAGACAAGGCTCCCAGAGCACTTAAGTTCATGGAGACAGAAAGTAGAATGGTGGTTTCCAGGGGCTGGGGAGAGGAAGAGGTAGGGGAATTCATGTTTTGTGGATACACAGTTTCATTTGGGGAAGATGAAAAGAATCTGGAGGTGGATGTTAGTGATGGTTGAACTACAACGTGGCTGTGTTTGGTACCCTAGAACGATATATATAAAAATGGCTAAAATGGTAGATTTTGCAGTGTATGTTTTACCACAATAAAAAAGAATTTTAAAAAATATCAGATTTCCAGGGATTTAAGTAAAATGATTCTGTAGACTCTAGAAGCTGGTGTATTCTAACTTCTATTACCATGTAGTAAGAAATTGTCTTTTGGGTTTCCTCCACTCTTGAAAGAGAAGGAGGCTTGCCTGTTAATAATCAGATAATCACTTTCTAAGTGCTAGGCAAATTGTTTTGGCAGTGTCAGGGGTGCAGCAATTTAATTCACAACAGAAAAGCAGGTAGCAGTTTCAGCTTCAGGGAAGGAGGCAAATAAAGGCAATTTGGGCAACTCACTACTCAAGAAAAGCAATTTCTTGGTGTATGGAGCTGAATATTTTCATTGCAAGAAACTGTTTTGGACTATTTAACAGCCTAGAGAAATAAAAAAAAAAACTCTTAAAGTCTTTTAGTAGTTTAAGAACATAGCAAAATAATAAGACCACGTATATGTCTATATTATTATTATTATTTTGACAGGCAGAGTGGACAGTGAGAGAGAGAGACAGAGAGAAAGGTCTTCCTTTGCCGTTGGTTCACCCTCCAATGGCCGCCGCGGCCGGCGCGCTGCCGCTGGCGCACCGCACTGATCCGATGGCAGGAGCCAGGTGCTTCTCCTGGTCTCCCATGGGGTGCGGGGCCCAAGCACTTGGGCCATCCTCCACTGCTTTCCCGGGCCACAGCAGAGAGCTGGCCTGGAAGAGGGGCAACCGGGACAGAATCCGGCGCCCCGACCGGGACTAGAACCCGGTGTGCCGGTGGCGCAAGGCGGAGGATTAGCCTATTGAGCCACGGCGCCGGCCGTATATGTCTATATTATTTAACTGCCAAGAAATAAAAACATAAATGTCCATAACTATTTTAACTGTTATAAACCACATAATCTCTGAATTTTACTTATTCTGTAAAGAAAGCAAATGAGACTTCAAGTCCGTGGACTGGTATCACTTTGGGCTTCAAATTGCACTTGCCTTACATAATGACTTCCACCCAGGCCATGTTTAAATCAGTTGAAAAACTCTGTTTTGTTTTCTGACTATTATCGTTTAACGGGTTTTAGAATAAAGCAGTCTCCTGCTTCCTTTCCCCCTTTCGGTTTAATTGGTTTCCATTCTGACACCTGTGATTCAGGTGTTACCTGTTACAGCCTTGAAGAGCGGTCCACACGACAGACATCGCTCTAAAGAGAAAGCAAATTTTACTCTTGCAGAAAACTGACCGCAATCCTTTTTCATAACTTGAGATAGTCACGCTATTTTTTTTTTTTTTTTTTTAAGGAAACGTGTGGAAGACACAGAAGCTGATTTGAGAACGATGTGTAAAATATCAGCAAAGATGGCAAAGGACAGACGCGGGATCCAGAGCACCTGTGGAAGACTTGTCTATGTGCGATAGAGAAAAGATGCCTTTTGCAAAGGCATCAACACAACTCCTGAGGCCACAAGAGGCCATTTGCAACACGTTTTTCTCAGGCCGAGCGCTATGCTGAGCTGCTTGGGAAAGAAAAGCGGGGTTTTACTTCTGGTGGTTCCTGGCAGAGGGGAGCCCGCCCGACTGCCTGTATCGCTGCTGTTCCTGAGCCCAGAGGCCCAGGGCTGCTCCAGCCAATGCCTGAGCGAGGCGGGGGTCCTAGCACCTGCCCGTTCTTCCCGCACTCAGCGCAACTTTCCTGACCACTCATTAGCAGCGTATCTCAGTCCTTCCTTCTTAAATTCCCTCAGTGTAGTCTTTGAAATCTAGAAAGGTGACCAATAAACTCCCAGGATTTTCCTGATTCTTTCTGGGTTGTCAGCACCCTTTCCCCTCACGGCTGTGAATGAAACCTGAGTTTCCTGAGCCCACTGGTTTTCCTGCAGTCTTCCCAAGGCCCGGTTATGCCTGGGAGCTGCGATGTGGGTAGAATCATCCTTGCTTTCCAGTCGCGCTTCAGAAACCATTCTTCTTCCCACAGCCCACCCCAGCCACGCTCCTGTGACACTCATGCCACATAACTAAACTGCAGGAAAATTGCTATCATCTCACATTCCTGGAAGACATCAGCTTCCAGCTCAGGATTTTGCTCCACCTGGAGTATTCATATTTAGCCAATCAAAATACAGGATGCCCACTTAAATCTGATTTTAGGGCGTAGGTTTTAGCTCAGCGGTTAAGACATCTGCATTCCATATGGGAGTACCTGGGTTTGATATCTGCCTCTGCTGTGTCTGTTATGCAGACGCTGAGAGAAGTAGTGCTGGCTCAAGTATAACTGGGTTCCTGGAGACCTGGACTGAATTTCTAACTCCCAGGTTCAGCCCAGCCCAGTCTTGGCTGTTACAGGTATTTGATAAGTGTGAACCATTGGATGAGAGCTCTCTCCATCTCTGTCTCTCAAACAAATAAATAAAGGGGTAAATTTTTGGGGCCGGTGCTGTGGCATAGTGGGTAAAGCCACCGCCTGCAGTGCTGACATCCCAAATGGGCACCAGTTCTAGTCCTGGTTGCTCCACTTCCAACCCAGCTCTCTGCTATGGTGTGGGATAGCAGTAGGAGATGGCCCAAGTCCTTGGACCCTTGCACCCATGTGGGAAAACCCAGGGGATGCTTCTGGCTCCAAGCTTTGGATGGGTGCAGCTCTGGCCGTTGTGGTCTTCTGGGGAGTGAACCAGCGGATGGAAGACCTCTCTCTGCCTCTCCTTCTCTCTCTGTGTAACTCTGACTTTCAAATAAATAAATAAGTAAATATTTTAAAAAATAGGTAAATTTTAAAATTTGATTTTCAGACAGACAACAAATAATTTTTTATTTGGTTATTTTCTTCCTTTCTCATCCCTGTCATCAATTTCTGGGTTTCAAAATCCACATAGATGATCTCATTAAGTGGTCTCTGAGTTACTAGCTGCTAAACTCAAGTGATCTTTTCTTCTATTACATTTTACATCCATTTCTAGGGTCACACTCTAGACCAGAAACTTTGCCATCTCCAAGCCCTGGGCCACCTTCCAGTCTCCCAACTTACATGCTCCAGAATAGCAGTTGGTAAGGTGTGGCCAGGGGCCAAATATGTGGCCCAAAGTTGGGGTTTGTAAAAAGTTCCTTATTTATTTTTATTTTATTTGAAAAAAAAAATTGGAGATGGAGGAGTGGGAGGGAAGGAAGGAGAGAAGAAGGAGGAGGAGGAGGTGGTGGAGGAGGAGAGAGGAGGAAGAGGAGAAGGAAAGAGGGACAGCAGAGAGAGAGAGAGAAGGGGAGAGAGATATATCTTCCATTATTGCTAAGTGCCCAGAACAGCTGGGTCTGGACCAGGCCAAAGCCAGGAGCCTGGACAGAACTCAATCTGGGTCTCCCAGAAGGGTGGCAGAGACCCAGGTACTTCATCTGTCATCTTCTGCTTCCCAGGTGCACATTAGCAGGTCGCTGGAATCAGAGTGCAGCTGGGACTCAAACCCAGGCAGTATGATGTGGGGTGCAGGCGTCTCAAGTGGCATTATAACTGTTGCACTAAGTGTGTGCCCCCAGACTAGTTTTCACACTTAAAACGAGTAGTAAAATGAAACAAAGAATGCTGCTCGTTACAGGGCAGCAGGTCCGATAGAGCTCCTTAGGGCCAGCCTGGGGAGGTCAGGGGCAGAGCGGGATGATGAGTGTCGGTGGCAAAGGAACCACACCAGAGCCGGGAGATCAGTCAACGCCCAGGGCGCAGCCGGGTTCTCGACTTTATTGGGAGGGGGAAAAGCTTTTATAGACACAAAAAGGGGGCTGTCCAGGGCACAAGGACACATACTGTTCACAAGTACGGAAGTCTCCTGTCAGGCTAGGTACCTCCCCCAGGGGCCATGTTGGGTTGTTGGAAACGCTGAGTCACTGGAATGCGGAAGTGCAGCAAACTCCATCGAAGGCTTAGCAGACTTGCTTCCTTTTCAATTGGAGCCCCCCGCAAAAGAAGAGTATGTGACAGGTCATATATGCATCTAGCACTTCATAGGAAAAGCACGTTTCCATACATGTAGAGGAAATTTGATTTTTAGCAATCAAGGGTAATTCTTATTATTAATAACAGTGAACAACTGGAAATAAATGTAAAACAATGCAGCTGGCTCCACTGCTCACTGGGGTTGATTTCTTCTTGTGTAAAATGTTGGAAAATCATCTACATCATTAAGTTCTTGTCAGGATTAAATTAGATAATACATACTCATATAAAGGGCTTAGAACAATGCTTAATTCATATTAAACACTCTATAATAGTAAATTATGTAAATGGCTATTGTATATACATTAACATATTATTTCTGTTATGTTTTGGATAAGATGGCACAATTTAAAAATTTTAATTTTGTGAACACTGTATCATTAAAAAAGAAAAAGTGAGACTGGAAGAAGCCTCTCCAACATGTCCTCAGTTTTTGCTATTTCTAAAACTAATATATTTACTGATATATAATCCATATACTTATATGAGATATATCCAATCTTTAAGGTATACAATTCAGTCAGTGGTTTTTAGTCTATTCACAGAGTTGTGTAAACATCACCATTATCTCATTTTAGAACATTTCATCAACACAAAAAGAAATTCAACATCCCATGCTCCCCTCAACCCCGCCCACTGTTAATCTACTTTCTTTTCCTATGGATTTGCCTATTCCAGACATGTCAGAAATCATACCACATGAGTATAATGTGTTGTCTTTTGTATCTTGTGTTTTTCTGTCAGAACAATGATTTTAAGGCCTATCTGTATTGTACCATGTATCAGTTTAATTCCCTTTCATGGTCAAATGATATTCCACTGTATGGATGATGGATGTACCATGTTTTGTTTATCCATTCAGCAGTTGCTGGAGATTTGGGTTATTTCCACTTTTTGGCTATTATGCTGCTATCAATATTAGTGTTCAAGGGTTTGGACAGACATTTTCCATTGTCTTGAGACCTAGGAATGGAAATGCTGTGTCATTTCATAGCTCTATGCTTAACATTTTGAAAAACATCCAGACTGTTTTCCAAAGTGCCTTCAGCTATCATTACATTCTTAGAATTGTATCTACAAATCACATTGAATCTGTTAAAAACTAATTCAACATTAAAGTAAACAATAAAAAATGAAGTATGGTGTATGAGGCTTCAAATTTCTCCATATTCTTATCAACACTTGTCATTGTCTTTTTGATTGTAGTAACTCTTGTCAGTGTGACTATGACTGTGAAGTGGTATCTCATGGCAGAGTTGTTGCTATCCAAGTGGAGAAATGTATTGTATTTTTAATGGAAAAACTTTTTTTTAAAGAACTTTAGATACCTAAGCAGTAGGTGAGTTTCACTTTGAGTGCTATTTCCAGTAATTTTAAACAGTCCTGAAGTTGGAAGACCCATAAATTAATAAAACTTAGCCATGTCAGAAAGTCTGGAGTGGAAGTTATACTTACTCACCAATATTTTAGCAGCACTAACATTCTAATGCAGGCCTCCTAAGATATTTGCTATCAGTTGAGTAATTATTTGGTATTTAAGTGTAAATTAACACAGCAGCTGTATCACATACACCTGGCTTTATGCTAAACAGATTAACCAGCTAAGTGCATTACGAATAAAGCAAGGTAATTTCTCAAAAAGACAGGAAGATCTGAACTGACGATGAAGTACCGAACTCCGCTTTGCAGAGGAAAGCGATGTAGTACTTAACAGAATTTGGCTCTATTTATCATCCTTTCCAAGTAGATTATTTGTCACTTTCTAGTGCCACTCTTTTCTTTAAGAGTCAATTAATTAACCTATCTCCTGGGAATACTACTGTAGCTCTTAATAAAGCACCCGAAGTACAGCCCTTCTTGTACCAGATCTTCTGGACTTAGTGGCCAGAGAGCAGTGGGAAAAGGCCTCCAAAGCACATGTCTTGCATAAACAAGGCATTTAGGGGAATTTAGTTATTGCTGATCTAACAAGGGCAAGCTGCTTTTTTAAAACCTTTGTTGTTTTTGCCAATGGGTTGATTGCTATTCACATTATATTCCTTATGTATAGATGAGTGGGTCAGAAGACGTTTGGAGAGATAGGTACATTTTGAAAATAAATATAAGTAGTTGTATACAGAAGTATATCTGGAAACATTTATTTGTTCCCTACTTTTAAAAAATTTTAAGCCACCCATGTCATGAGTGTGGGATTACCATACTGTTGTAACATGTGGATTGAGATACATCTTCAGACACATATATTTACAAAGCATCCTTCAAAAGGCAAATTTGTACACACAAAGCATAGTCAATTCCTACTTATAGGACCTTATATTACTGGTTACAAGTAATAATCGACTTTCAGAATCTCATGGAGAATTGGAGAATTGTGTTGCAGTAATTATCATGCATTTTCTATGACTCTGAGAATATATTGATAAATTCCTTTTAAAAAACAATTCTCATTTTATTGCCTTAAAAATTTAAAACATTCCTGGCTATTTATAGCCCTAGCTAATCAATGGTTATGAAATTAAACATGTCAGCCAAATAAAATTTTTTCAAAGCAGGATTTCAATCCTTTTCTTTCACTTGGTTTAACTATCTGACCCCTGATAACTTACATTCTGGCAGTTATTCTTACCCTGTTCTTAGGCCCTGCATTAAAAATGTGTTATATATGTTGACAATGAGCTCAATGACATCCAGTCCATCTTAGAAGCTCGCCTGTTGTTATTAACTCACAACATTTTATGTAATTTTTTTAAATTAAGTTATGTTGCAACTTTGGTGGCATCCTTGAAAATTTCTTAGAATCAAGGCAATAATGATTGCAACTTTAACTTTACACAAGTAATTGTAATTTTAAGAATCTACATTTATTTATAAAATTTCACCTGGGGGTAAAAACCCTTCTCTCTCTATTAAAAAGATGATGGTTTTATGTGCTCTTAAAATGAGTCAAGCTGAAATTATTGCTTACAAGGGGTTCATCTAAATGCTAATATGCATAAAAAGTAACTGACACCCTGGTAGTAGAAGTATTTTTTTTTCCAATCTGGCAAATTTAATAATAACTTGAAAAGATGTTAAGTCATGAACAAATTAATAACCCAATTAGAAGATCAAATAAACCATTCCCCTAATGGTTTATTTTATTTTACATTTTAAAATCATGTGGTGATAATTATTAATCTGAATATTCCAAATAGATATAACCTCAGAAGCTTTACAGTATCACAGTTGTTTTTAGCTTTCTTGGGGTTATGTACATAATGAAATGACAAGCTCTTTGCTCCAGAAAAACGCATGCTGTGCATACTTAATTTGATGTAAAAATTCCAGGATTCCAAGACTGCCTAGATCTCCTGTTCGTTCACTCACAGATGCAAAAAAAAAAAATTATTATAATTAAGCTAACTTTACTAATACTTTGAAGGTGCCTCAAGAAGTATTATTTATAAATCATTCTGTGGCTTGATATTCAGGCATTTTTTTTTTTTTTTTTGACAGGCAGAGTGGACAGTGAGAGAGAGAGACAGAGAGAGAAAGGTCTTCCTTTGCCGTTGGTTCACCCTCCAATGGCCGCCGCTGCAGCCGGCGCACCGCGCTGATCCGATGGCAGGAGCCAGGATCCAGGTGCTTTTCCTGGTCTCCCATGGGGTGCAGGGCCCAAGCACCTGGGCCATCCTCCACTGCACTCCCTGGCCATAGCAGAGAGCTGGCCTGGAAGAGGGGCAACCGGGACAGAATCCGGCGCCCCGACCGGGACTAGAACCCGGTGTGCCGGCGCCGCAAGATGGAGGATTAGCCTATTGAGCCACGGCGCCGGCTATATTCAGGCATTTTTATTCATATCCATCCATTAATAGCTTTTACAGAAATTCTCATGTTTATTTATAAATGCTTTTATGTATGTATTTAGTTATTTGAAAGGCAGAGAAAGAGACAGTGACAGAGAGACAGAGATTTTCCATCTGCTAGATCACTCCCCAAATGCTCAAAACAGCTAGAACTGAGCCATGCTGAAATCAGGAGCCTAGAACTCAGTTCAAGCCTCCCACATAGGTGGCAGAGATCCAAGTACTTGAGACATCACCTGTTGCCTCCTAGGATTATTAGCATTAGCAGGAAACTGGGATTGGAAGTGGGACCAGGAAGTGAATATGGGCACTCCAATATGGGAAGCAGGCATTGCAGCAGTATCTGAACCACTGTGTCAAATGACTATCTCCATCAATAGTTTCTTTAATGTAAGCTTTCAGAAAGTTTGCATGTAAGTGTTGTTTATGAATTGAGCCAGCTTTACTAATCAGTCAACACCTTTATGGTTAACAATGACTATGTGGCCATATTCAGGTAAGTCCAGTAACATGAAACAGCTACTTTTCCCCTCAGGTTTATTTCCTTAAAGACATAGTTGTCAATCCAGATGAATATGCCACCTTGCTTGCTGGTGTTAAAATCATGCATTTTCTGGCATATAAACTACATATCTATAACTTTGCATCCACAACTGGCAAGCCACTTTTGAATTCCCTAAAGAGTTAATCTAATTTCATGGTGAGTCAGGGGGGTCAATTTTTTGTTAGGAAAAGGTTTGAGTCCTTCTCATGTGAGATCAAGAATGCTGTTAGGAGCAGCTAACAAGTCACGAAGTGGATGACTTTTCCCAGGGGCACTGCAGCCACACAGACTTATGAAGTTTTCCTGAACATAATCTGTTGCAGTTTAGTGTATTAAGATTTCTATTTCTGTTTGGTCAATCCTAGAGAAACAGAGAAGTGGGATACACAGCAGACTCATAGAATGGCAGATGTCCTAAATAGCACTCTGGCCTTAGAATCAGCCCTTAAGGCATTCAGATCTGGCTGAAGAGCCCATGAGAGTATTTCAGGCATGGAAAGCCAAGACACTCTGGGAAAAAAAAAAAAGGACCTAAATGAAAGATCTCTGCGAGTGAGATCCCAGTGAAAAGAACAGGACCATCAAAGAAGGAGGTACCTTTCTCTGAAGGGAGGAGAGAACTTCCACTTTGACTATGACCCTGTCGATCAAAGTCGGCGAACTCAATAGGCTTCCATAGCCTTGGAAACTCATGACTAGAGCCTAGGGAGATTACTGACGCCATAAACAAGAGTGTCAAATTGCTAAGTCAACAACAGGAGTCACTGTGTACTTACTTCTCATGTGGGATCTGTCCTTAATGTGTTGTCCAATGTGAAGTAATGCTATAACTAGTACTGAAACAGTATTTTACACTGTGTTTCTGTGTGGGTGCAAACTGATGAAATCTTTACTTAATGTATACTAAATCGATCTTCTGTATATAAAGAGAATTGAAAATGAATCGATGTGAATGGAATGGAAGAGGGAGCGGGAGATGGGAGGGGTGCGAGTGGGAGGGAAATTATGGGGGGGAAGTCATTGTAATCCATAGACTGTGCTTTGGAAATTTATATTTACTAAATAAAAAAGAAAGATTTCTATTTCTGCAAAACAAGTTAGCACAAACATAATGACTTAAAACAGCCATTTGTTAGCTCAGGTTCTGGGGTTGGGAAGTCTGAGCATGACATGGTTAGGTTCTCTTCTCCAGGTTAAGGCTGAAATCAAAGTATGAACCAGGGCAGTGATCCTCCGCCGAAGCTTGGAGTCCTCCAGGTTGAGTGAGGCTGATGATAGGATCTCATGCCTTGTGTTTGCAGGACTGAGGTTGCCACCATTTTCCTGGCAGGGTTGCTCTCAGAGCCCACTTTTGCCAACTGTCTGGCCTCTTCATTGGTAAAGTCAGCAACACTGAATCTCCTGTGCATCAAATTTCCCTCATTCTTCAAATCCCTTTCTGGGAAGAGCCTAGTGCCCTTGAGGGCTCATCTAAGTCAGGCCCACCATGGATAACCTCCCCCTCTTAAGATCAACTGGTTGTGGACCTCAATTCTGCTTGTGAGATCCCTTCACAGCAGCATCTAGTTTATTATTTGAAAAACTGGGGAAAGGTGTATGCACAGTGCTGCTCCTGGGAGTATTTTGCAGAGCACCTTAGAATTGTGACTACCACAGGATGTGTCAGTGGAAGGGCAGGATATGGGATCTGGCAGGGAAACAAGCAGCTATGACATTCTCTGCAATCCTGTCTGCGTACATGCAGGCTATACGAGGGCACATTCTGGGTATCCCTCAATGTTATCTAATCTCATAGACAGCGCAGGACACGGGAAACCTGCCTCTGCTGCTGCTTAGCTGTGTGATCTTGGTTAGGTCACTTAACTGCTCTGGCTCTGGAGCTGAGGGGTTGAGTAGATCAGGAACTCACAACCAAGTGGGAAAGCAGGAGGGAAGCAGCTACCCTGAGGTCAAGTGAAGAACTCTTTCAAACTCAGCATTTCCCCTTCCTTCTCGAGCAGTTGTCCATGTTGGGAGGTGGGAAAGGCTGAGAAGGGAAGGGTGAACATGTGCAGAAGGGAATTGTTCTTTAGCTCCATCCAGTCCCTCAACAGATACTCATTGACCACCTACTTTGTGCCCAATACTGTGCTTGTCGTAGGGAGTGTTAGAGCGAATAGAGCAAAGGGATTCTCTGCTTACTTTCCAGGCAGGGAGACAGAGCAAATGCGTGTAAGGTGGAATGTTTTATGTGGGAGACCATGTGGTGCTTCAGGAGCTGAGAGCAGGGGGCCTCCTTGAGGAAGTGATGCCTGTGTAGGAATTAGCTGGGGGAGAGGATAAAGAGGTTAGCTGTAGGAAGGTGGATTCTGTTTCAGGCAAGGGAAAAACATTTTGAAGTGGGTGGAAGGAAGCTTAAATGACTAAGGAGCATTTAAAGAGCTTCTCGTTTCATATCCAGTTTACAAATCTTGCTGAGTTTTTATTTTTATCCTAAGCACAATAGGAAGACATTGAAAGGTTTTAAGTGAGAGTGACTTGGAGAGATTGACACTTTAAAATATCCTGCTGACTGCAGTTTGAAAAATATAGTTGGCAGGGTGGCGGTGTTACAGCCAGGAGGACCACTGCTGATGGTCAAGACTGGAGTGGTGTCAGTGGGTGTGGAGAGAAGGTGGCAGATTTGAAGGAGATGTGGAGAGTGGAGTCAAGAGCATGGCACTTGGCTTCATACAAGGAGGGTTTGTATATATCTGTGCTACAGTTTAGATATGGGTTAAATGTGCCTCTCAGGAGGTCATGTGTTAGAATCTTGGCCTGAATATGGCAAGATGGGAGTTGAAATCTTTAAAGAGATGAGGCCTGGTGGGAAGTAATTATGTCATTGGAGATACATGAGTTTGGAAGCAGTTCATGTAGTTCTCATGGGACCTCGGGTAGCTCTCACAAGAGGGTTGTTATGAAGGAGCAAAACCGGCCCCTCCCTAGGCTCTGGCTTCCTGCTTTGCCATGTGTCTTCTCCCTCTCACACACACTCCCACCTTGTTGACATCCACCATAACCTGACACAGCTGGGGACCCTCACAGAGCTGGCAGCATGCTGTTTGAACTTTCAACCTCCAAAAGCCACTAGCTAAATAAACCTCTTTCCTTTATACCTTACCCAGCCTCAGATATTTTGTTCTAGTAACCAAAACCATACTAATACAATCTCCATCTACAGGAATTATAGGATTGAATGTGGCTGCATGCATTACAATTTTGTTTTTGACAGGCAGAGTTAGACGGTGAGAGAGAGAGAGAGACAGAGAAAAAGGTCTTCCTTCCGTTGGTTCACCCCGCAAGTGGCCGCTACAGCCAGCGCACTGCGCCGATCCGAAGCCAGGAGCCAGGTGCTTCTTCCTGGTCTCCCATGCGGGTGCAGGGCCCAAGCACTTGGGCCATCCTCTACTGCCTTCCCGGGCCATAGCAGACAGCTGGACTGGAAGAGGAACAGCCAGGACAGAATCTGGGGCCCCAACCGGGACTAGAACCCGGGGTGCCGGCGCCACAGGCTGAGGATTAGCCTAGTGAGCAGCGGCACAGGCCTGCATGTATTACAATTTATAGTTGGCTCTTTATGCTGTTCAACTTGTGTCTTCTGCATGCACAGAATCTTCAGGTTGCAATAAGACAGAGGATCTCTCTATCCTGCTGGGAAACATACTCTGCTGGGAGTAGGTACTCAAGCAATACATGGAAGATCTGAACTCCGGGGCATTGTTTCCTCATCTGCTCACTGAGGGGATCATATTAGGAATCTCAAAGACACATTCTGGGACTGAACTTCCTGAAGCCAGGGAAGCTAATGAGAGGCTCTGGGCTTACTCTGGTTTCTTCCCAGGCTGAACTGAGCTGCTCACGGTGGTGTTGTAGGAACCGGCCGTGCACATTTGGATCAAGGACTACACCAAAAGAAGAACTTTGGCACTAATGGGGCCCAGGGTAAAAGACAGAGATATCAAGCCTGTATATTCAGTTTACATGGTTGGATTTTGCCTAGAATGTTACAAGCCAGTACTACTTGACTTGAATTCATGCTATTCAACCAGATTCAATTTCCCTTTACTTTCTTCTCTCAGTGGAACAAGATGCACTGAGTACAGCGAATGACATGAGTTCAACTTAAAATACATTGGGCTCTAAAACTTCATTTTGCTCTGTCCCCAGAAATGTCAGTTGGTAGTGGGGATCTGTGACCAGTCAGATACACCTGAATGCAATCTGCAACAGGCAGTGTTGAAGAACCTCTGCTTGTGGCTCACAAGTCTGGTGCCAGCTGGGCTCCTCCCAGCAAAAGCAGCCATGGAGCAGATGTAGTGGGACTTTTCCACCGTTTTGTGATCCAGCCACATTTGTCTTAGCCATATATCGCCTTTTTTTTTTTCCAGACATGTTTGTTAATTGGTCTCTATATGGGTTTAAACTAATTTCACACTTCCAATCCCCCCCCCCCCCCCACCGGCAGAGTGGACAGTCAGAGAGAGACACAGAGAGAAAGGTCTTCCTTTGCTGTTGGTTCACCCTCCAATGGCCGCCGCGGCTGGCGTGCTGCGGCTGGCGCACTGTGCTGATCTGAAGCCAGGAGCCAGGTGCTTCTTCTGGTCTCCCATGCCGGTGCAGGGCCCAAGCATCTGGGCCATCCTCCACTGCCCTTCCGGGCCACAGCAGAGAGCTGGACTGGAAGAGGAGCAACTGGGACAGAATCCGGTGCCCCAACCGGGACTAGAACCCGGGGTGCCAGCGCCGCAGGCGGAGGATTAGCCTATTGAGCCATGGCGCTGGCCACGCTTCCAATTTTTTAAAGCAGGGGAAGTGCACTTTATTTTAGTCCACTAGAAGGAACCAAAGGGATTAGAAATTGCAGCTAACAAGATTTATCTAAAGTTCTTAATGTTTTTAGCATCAGCGAAATTCCCAGGGGATCCCAAAGTGGGCTGACCATCAAAGACAAAAAAATTTTGTTGTTGTTGTCCTTATTGTTTGCCTTTTAACTTATTGGAATAAAAGAGTGTGTTTTGTACAGCAGTTTTAGGTTTACAGAAAAACTGGAAAAGGGGAACTTTTATAATATGTAGGTTTCCAGGTCCTTTTTCAGATCAATGGAAATCCGAAGTTTGGGATGAGCTCACAGAACCTCTATTGCAAAACTGGTGAAAACTGTACCTTTGGAAAGTCTACTTAGCTATAAACTTACAGCTCAACAGGGGCAGGACACACTAAACATTTGTAACACACTCGACAAGATTTAAGGATAGAGGCTCATAGGTTTTAGACATAAACAAAAATACATAGAGGTGAAATATTTGTCAAAATTTGGAATATTAGTCACACATGTTTTAAATTAAACAATTTCAACTGTTGAATAGAATCCATATGACTTACTTCAAGCCAGAAGAGAATTGGAATGTGACCATTTGAGGAAGGCTTCCAACTCCAGAAATGAAATGTTAGGAAGACCCCAAATCAGAGAATAGTATTTTTTTTTCTGAAATAAGCGTGTTATGAAAGACTGATAGATTTCTGCAGCTCTTATCCAGGGAATAGAAATAAATGCCTTAGATCCAATTGCTGTCAGTCACAGATGTTTTCATAGCATCAAATACATTCTGGCAAAGTGGCTTAAAGACACAAGCTGGCATTATATGAGGAAAAGAGGCCACAAGGATTGTCATGGGGAGGATTTAATAAATCTTATCCTCGTAGAAAGCAGTTTAAAATAAAATGAAGGTAATCTTATTGGTATAAAGTAAAGCATATTAGATAATCCAAATGATACGAACAAAATGAGTTCTATTGTAAGCGATAGCAAACTATCCCTGTGGACCCTGCTGCCTTATGGAAATTCAAAAATTTAGTTTGTTTAAACAAACATCAAATAGCCAGAGTCCTTATGATAAGAGCTGGTCTTTGTAAAGATCTCTGAAAAACCTTAGTTTGAATATCAAATACAAACTCAGATCAATGTTATGCTACCCACAGGGTCCGCCCTTGTTGAGTATTTTCTACAATCTGTTACTCAAAGTTGTATTTCTTGATGTCAAATGTATTTCCTAATAGAAAGGGGAAGGGAATGAATGTCTCCTGACTGCTCCATCCAAACACATAAAGATTCTGAGCTAGTCAGACTTGGAGCATTTCTCCTAAAAGACTGCCCTGGATTAATTAAACAAAACAATAATAAAAATGTGGTGGCAGCATTTGGCACAGCGGTTAAAATACAACATCCCATATCAAAACGCCCTAGACTCCACTTCCATCTTTCTGCTAATGCACACCCTGGGAGGCGCCTGGTGATAATTCATGTTATTAGGTCCCTATTTGGAAGACCTGGATTAAATTCCGAGCTCTGGCTTCAGCCTGGACCAGCCTTGGTTGTTGTGGACATTTGGGGAGTGGATCAGCAAATGGAAGAGTTCTCTGTCTCTCTGTAGCTATATTTCTCTCTGTGTTTCTCTGTTTTGCAAATACATATAAATACATAAATAGATAAATAATGCAAAGCCAGTAAGCCCAATAGACCCTGATAAGTATGGCAGCAAGATTTTTCTCTTTAACTTTTTGCCTTTATAGTCTGAGCAGTCTAGCAGCAATCTTAGGATTTTTCCTTATTCTTTCATTGAAGGTTTGTTTATCAAGTATGGAGGGCCCTCCTGCACTTTTATAACCTAACCTACTCTATCATAAAATACAATCTTGTATTGTGTTTAATGCTACAGATACAATTTAACACCAGAAAGTAATAGAGTATTAAAAGATGAAGTAAGGAGAGGAGTAAAGCTATTCTTCTTTGTTCTCAAACTAGCATTTGGATGGTTATATGAGGAAGGCCAATATGATAATTTATACTCAAATTTTCAAGTAAAGTATGCAAATGAATAAAATTTCATTTCTAGCTAACTTGATTATATTTCATTTCTTGTATACTCATGCCTCATTTTGAAAAAAAATTGCTCTCCATAAAAATATTCCTTTATTTATTTAATTCTGCTTTGAAAAAGATGACAAATTCTCTGGGGGCTTAATGAAATTGAGTGTCAGAATATATATCATTTCTCCCAAGACGCAAAATACATGTGTACTTTTACCCAGTCCCTAGTAACTGTAGAATCAGTTGTGATTCCTTACCTGAGTCTTTCTGCTAAGTATTTTTCCCCAATCACTTTTTGGTTGCAAATGAAATATAATTAATTTGCAGTAAGTTGCTTAGCAGCAAAACCTGTAACTCCTCCCTGGCTGGCTTGGCCAGAGAACATGCTCTCTTGCTTGAGGGTCTCAGGCTTCTGCTTGAGCTCCAATCCCATCAGATTCTTAGAATGGTCTTCTGGTGGTATAGTAGCTATCTGGATCTCAGTCTCAAGAGTTCATGCTTGCCCAACCTGCATTTTCCAAGTGAAATATCATTACAATTGTAGTTACCGCTTTTCATTCACTTCTTATTTACTCCAACTCCCACTGCCTTACATGCAAGTCACTCCCAACCGTGCCCTACCCAACCCAGCTGTCACAGATTCCTCTGATGGATTACAATCTCCTGTTATTTGAATGGGAACGTAGTCCTCTAATTCTTTGCAACTCAGTGATCTAAGTAGTTACTACCACTCAATGGAAGTTGGCACTGGAAGTGAAATCTATTTATTACCCTGGCATTAAGTTACACCTTTCCGGAACATTAGAATTCAATTAACTTTTCCCTTGGTGGTGAAGAGATTAGAGAATAGGTTGAATTGGGACTCAGATGTTCACATAATGCTCCCTTAAATTTAATCAACACTCAGAGCTCAAAATATCAGGGGACAAAGAGCCAAAGGCAATAGAATACATTCATAAACATCACTGGGCTGAGACTACTCACTGAGTTAAAGAATTGGGTCAGAGTAAATCTTGTTTGATTCTGCTTGTTTATACTCAATTGTGGATATTTTGTGTGAAAGATAAATGACAATTTTCTCTGACATTTGAAAATTAATAAGTTCTCTGCAGGAAGCATTTGCTCAGAAAAGAAAGTCTAGCAAAGTGCTTGGCCCATGAGCAGGCTCTACTGGTTGGTTGTTGCTCTTTTGTTCTATAACTCAGCATTGTAATTCATTCTGGATTGCTTTTCTTTTATGAAATATATTGATTAAAAAATGTTAGGAAATTAGTATTTACACTTCTGGTAGTATGGGAGATCACACATCCAGAATGACTTTCCTATTTGAGAAACTGAAATCTTGAATAAATAGTTTTTCAAATTAAAAAAAAAATTTATAATGTATTGATACTCTTTCAGAGTAAGTAAGATCAAAGGTTTCCCACACAGAAGTGACAGCAGAAGCTCTGGAAAGCAAGTAAATTCAAACTGACCTTTTCTGAGGGTTCCAGTTAAACATCAGAAACCTAGAGACCTCTTTTGGTCAGCACACGGAGTACCGCAGCACAGGATGAAGCCCAGCGTCTGCCCTAAGTGAAGAACCCATCTGGAACACTCACTTAAAGCTGACACCTTAAAGGGCTCCATCTCAGGATGATAAGAAGTAGAACTGTGGGGTGGCTATTTGGTGTAATGGTTAAGACCCTGTTTGGGGCACCTGCATTCCATATCAGGGTACTTGAGTTCAGGTGCTGGATCTACCTTCATTTCTGGCTTTGTGCCAATAATGTAGGTCCTTGGAGGTAAGAAGTGATGACTCTGGTACTTGGTTTCCTGCCACTCATGTGGGAGACAAGCCTAGCTTGTCTCTGCTCTCTGGCTCACCATGATTGTTCCTCCACACCTGCCCACCTTTGTCAGCCTCCACCAAAAGCCAGACTAATGGGATTGCCTGATCCGGGACATCAAACCTCCAAATTGTAAGGCAAATTAAAGCTTTTCCTTGCTGAAAAGCTCCAGTCAGATGTTTTAATGAAAGTAACAAAAAAGGTGAAGAATACAAGGTTGCAGTTAAGAAGTTGACTGCTAATACAGAGACTTTATAAAAAATGAAATACACCTGTGATAGATATGCCAGTTACTCTAATCTGATCCTTTACCTTGTACATGCTTTGAAATGTTTCCCATACCAAGTACAGTTACTATATAACAATTAACATCAATTAGCTAGCTGAGTTGTAGTCATCCGAAGGTTTGACAGGGACTGGAGCGTGTGCTTCCAAGATGGCTCACTCACATGGCTAGTGGGGTGACGTTGGCCAGTGGCTGTTGCCATGTGCAGAAATTGCTTGAGCATCCTTACGACATGGCTCCTGATTTCTCCTAGAGCAAGTGAGCCCAAAGAAATGCAGGCAAAAACTGCGATGTCTTTTATGACTTTGCCTCAGAAATAATATTCCATTATTTCTGTAATATCTCACTGTGTACACAGTCCAGCTGTGTTTATTGTGGGAATCTATTACTTATCTATGTAAACTCTAGGAGGCAAGAAGCCTAGAGAACCATTGGATGCTAGCTACCATTGTATATCTAGCAGATTGACAAAAACTCAAAGGTCTATCATTTGCTGTCATGAAAGGGGCAGAGTTACACTTGCTAGGATCACATGGTGAAATCTCACAGGCAGAAGAGTTACCATGTTGTGTGGCTCCTCCAACCCCTTACCATTCTTCTAGGGAGAGAAAGAGGCAGCAGGGCTACTAAGCCATGTCGTCTTCCCTCAATACAAAGGTGCAAAACAATGGAAACTAACCCTGCTTGTGAAAACAGAAACTAGCATAGCTATATCTAAAATATTTGCATTTTGTAGGAGACTTGAGCTTGTGCCTAACTTATGATCCAGCAGTTCTACTCCAGTATGTGCCTAAAACTTACTTTTGCGCATGCATACACATGTACACTAGGAAACATTCACAGACACCTTATCCCTAAGAGAAAAAACCTGATTATCTGTAAATGGAGAAGCAAATTATTGAATATTAATAAACTATAGTACTATGTAGTAATGCAAAGTGAATGAACTAAAGGTCCATGCATCTACCTTAGATAATCTAAAAATCAATGTCAAAATAAAGATTCAAATGACAGAGAAACATACATAATATATCCTTTAGAGTACCACAGATATAAGATAAAATTATAAAGCAAAACAAGGGAATGATCAATACAAAAGACTGGAGAGTAATTGCTTCTGCAGAAGTAATTGGAGAGGGACTCTATGAAACTCCAAGGGACTGGTAATGTTTTATTTCTCAAACATTATGAGTGCTTATTATCATTCTTTAAGCTCTACGTATACCATTTTATAAAGTCCTTTGTAAAAATGATGTGATTCCCAATAAAAATTGGAAATTAAATTGTTCTTTAAAAAACGATACAGATTAAAATGTCAGAGCTATTTCAGGGAGCGAATACATGTTCTTAAATATTTATCATTATAGATTAACATCTTCCCATCCTCCATACCACCCTATAGATATACAAAATATAAATAAAGCTGGGAAAGAGGGCCAACTTTCCTCAATTTGAGAATGCTACTAAAAAAGTCATGGTAATTTGCCCTGAGAGCTCCCCAATTCACAGTGTGGCTCCAGATCTCTGACATGGAGTTTCAGGAGAAGAGCTAAAATAGACTAAGAATGATATGCTCCAATCCAAACTTCATGCAAGGCAAAGCTGGGACTATGGTTGAAATTGATTCACCAGGTGGATTCAACTATTTTCCAGGTCTCTATCAACCAGAATTTTGATGTGAAAGCATATTTTATTTTCTTTAGTCTCTTCATCATTTTTAGATTGCAGAATAGAAAACTTACCTACTGTTCTGTTACCCAGATGGTCAAATATTAGGGTTTTTTGTTGCTAAAAAATATGCTTTTTCTACTGATAAAGAAAGTTTCCAGAAAGAAAGCACATGTTTTTCCTAATGGGTATATTAATCACTAAAGTTTTTAAAAGTAACATTCTAGCCAAATCATATAGCTTTCCATAATATATATACATTTTAGTTGCATAATTATTGGCATTAAAAATCAGAAGCATATTTGATACAGCCTTGTATTACTCAGAGTTCTTTGATTGCAAGGAACCAAGTCCAAATCTGAGTAACACAAATTACAAAAGAATTTGTTGCAAAAATATAGAAGGTTTTATTGAAGTAAAGAAGCAATTGACCAACCAGACTTTGGAAAGGGCAGGAGCTAGGGTAGCTCCAGGAATCTGGATTGTGGGATTTATTGGGCAGTATTTTTCCCTAGGTACTCTCATCAAAATCAGTTAGCACCAATATTTTTTTCAATTTATGTCACTGTGTTTAACTTTCAAATTCCTGCTACAGTCTGGACTGGTTTGGGTTATTTGACCATTTCTTGGCAAGAGGAAATTGTGGTGAAATTGACAATTCCACCAAGACTGGTATAGTAGAGGTTGGAGTACTGTCAGGAGAAGTCTAATATTTTCCAAAGGAAAACCAAGGTACTTATTATGAGAAGAATAGAGGCATTGATGTTGCACTGGCCAAATAGCAGATTTCCACTATCATTCCCTTGAGCGGATATTAATTTTACTGCAATCTTCTTATCCAGAAAATTGTACATTTCAGTGCCACCAAATCTGGACACTGTCCTAGTCTGCCCAGCTGCCATAACAAAATACCATCACCTGGGGACTGAAACAGCAGGCATTTATCTTCTCACAGTCCTGGAAGTTGAAAGTCTGCAATCAGGGTGGTGGCGTGGGGAGGCTCTGAGGAGGGCTCTCTTTGAGGTTTGCAGCCCCATCTCTCCTCTCTCTGTGTCCTCACCCGACCTTTCCTCAATACGTGTGTATGTGCGGACAGAGCTGTCTTTTCCTCTTCTACTAAAACGAATCCTACTGGATTAGGACCCGCCCTTATGATCTCATTAACCATAATTACCTCCTTAAAGCCCTATTTCCAAATAAAATCATTCTGAGGTTAGGACTTCAACAGGAAATTCGGGGGCAGGCAGCTAGGATGAGATTCACAATTCACTAGCTCCGTTTTGATCGTCTTCTCATCCTCAGGCACAGATGTGATGGCAGAGTCGACGGAGTGCCAGCCACTGCTCGAGTAATCGGTCAGGGCCGAGGGGGTGGTGGTTGTCAGGCTTTGTGGGGTTTCTTGCTGTTGGCAGCCCAGCCACTTCTCCCCCTCGACCAAAAGCCACCATATACAGAGCCCAGGCTCCATCTCCATTGCCCCTGTACAAACTGACTTGTCTGAGTCTGTTCCTTTTCTGTGGTTCAGCTCTACAGCAGTCGCTTTTCCAGTCTTCATCATGTGTCCCTCCTCTGTTTTTCAGACAACTCCAAAGGAATTTCTTAGAGAGGCCATGTGGAATAGTGGAAAGCTATGGAAGTCAGATCACTTATGTTCTATTCCTAGCTCCAGCACCAACAAGCTGTGTAATTTTTAGGGAAAATTGCTTAACCTCCAGTAAGTTCATTTATGCCATAGATGTGCTTTGTTTTGTTCCAAGTTTTCTGCTGGGTGTTGGGAAGTCAGTGACATGCGCTCCAAAGGAATAGTCAAGGATCCTGTGGGAGCATGAGGTTGGGGAGGTATCAGCACATCTGGCAGGCTCTCTAAGGAATGATTCCTACAGGAAATAAGGATGAGCAGGAGTTGCCTAGGAGAGGTAGAGGAATGGGGAAGGAAACTCACTGAGGCCAGAGGGAAGGGCATATGCCCAGGATCTGAGGCGCAAGGGGCGTGGGACATGGGAAGAGTGATGTGGTTGAGGCTGGGCAAGAGCATGCAACTATCAGACCCTACCAAAGAGTTTGTTCTCTGTCCCAGCACCTGCAGTAGGAGCAAGGGAGAGATGCTCCAGTATATGGTTTTAAAAGAACCCTCAGGCTTGGAGATGGAGGAGTTTTGGAGACGCAAAGGTGGCTGAGGCTAGACCAGCCAGGTGGCTAGAGGATGCTGGTGTGGAACAGGATAGGGAGAGACCTGGTTAATAAACATGTCAGTCATTTTCAATAAAGCATGGTAGCTGCAGTTTGTATTACATCTACAGGCCTGGCCCAGAGTGTTGTTTGCTAACACATTCAGCAACATTTATTGTGCAACTACTCCATCCAGACATTTTTCTAGGTGCTGAAGACACAGCAATGGATAAAACTGAGACTTTGCCTTAAAGAAGCTTACTTCCTGGAAAAATGGTTTTCATGTTCTTGTGGTGGTTTTAACATCAAATGAGATATGTAGCTATCCAGGCAGGTTATGTTGGCATCCAGCAATCTCTAAGGAATACTAATTTTCGCCTTTCTCCCTGTGTAGTGTCTTACTGCTGCTGCAACAAATCACTACACACTTGGTGGCTTAACACATCAAAAACATCTTGTCTTAACGTTCTAGAGATCAGAAATCCAAAAGGCATCTCACTGGGCTAAACTCAGGGCATCAGGAAGCCTGAATTCGGGAAGCCCTTGGGAGAGTCCATTTCCTTGTCTCCTCCAGCTTCTTGGCTGCCTTTGACCTTCAAGGCCAGTGGCGTCCAGTCTTACCTCTCTTGGATCACAGCGCTCTGACATTCACTCCGCTTGCCTCTCTCTGTTACTTAAAAGGATTCTTGTGATTATATTGGGCCCACACAGATAATTGTCAAACCTCACTCTCTCAAGATCCTTCCCTTACCCTCATCTGTAGAGTCCCTTTGGCCCTGTCCGGTGACACACAGGTTCTGGGGCTGGAACAGGCACATCTGGGGCTAGAGCGCTGTTCTGTCTGCACTCTCCCTCTGCAGCATTTGTGTGCCCATTTCATGAAACAGAAGGAAGATTCCTCCTTTCTCCTTCCAGTTTGGTTCTCAGTGTGCAACTGAGCAGTAAAGTGACTGAAACACAGGGACGACCAAAGTTCAATCAGTCTCTTTTTTCCTGTGCCTGAGTGGTTTCAAGAGCACCCCAGAGAGCTTCCTCTTTATTAGGGAGTCAAGTGCCAAAACCACAGATCTCTCCCAGAGCTGCCAGGGAGCAGGCTGTTTCGGGTTATCACATTTGAGTCCCTGTTCTCAGATATTCCAGCCGCTATCCGGAAACCTTTAACCATGAGTGCTGTGTCCCAGCAGGCTTTCCTACCCGCAGAGTTACTCCTAGGGATAAAAGGACATTTTAAAGAATATCCCTGACACATTCTACAGCACTGAGACAGGGGAAAGAGTCAGGTGAGTAAATGAAGATAGAGATCTTGTTTCCTTCTGGAGGAAAATATTCCAAGAATTTCACAAAGTGCAAGTGTCACACATTCCTATAATGCTGCATATTTAAGGCATGAGGAAAAAAAAAACACTACTGGGGATATTTAGTGACCCATTTAAAAATAAATTAATTGGCATTTCCCATCAGGGTCTAGGCTGCAGTTTTATAAACTCTCCCCCAGCTCCTGTATAGGAGCAGCTCTGAAAAGGGCACAGAGGGTTGTGTTCAAGTTGTCTTTTTCTTCCTGCAAGCAAATGGCCAGGGTTTCCTGATTCCAGGTAACAAACCCCAACTTAGTACCAGAAATGAAAAATTAACTCTCTCAGACAGGTGCTTGAGAGGCGTTTGTCCTGCAGCTGATGCAATGCCAGCACCTGCTCCCCTCTTTGAATGGACTGCCCAGGTTGATGTGGGTCTCCAGCCCCTGGAATGAGACAGTCTAAACGCTGGCAGGGGCACTGTTTTTTTTTTTTTTAAAGATTTTACATATTTATTTGAGAGGTAGAGTTACAGACAGTGAGAGGGAGAGACAGAGAGAAAGATGGTTCACTACTCAAATGGCCGCAACAGCTGGAGCTGCACTGATTGGAAGCCAGGAGCCAGGAGCTTGCTTCTTCATGGAGTTGTGCTGATGGGAAGCCAGGAGTCAGGTGCTTCTTCCTGGTCTCCCACGTGGGTGCAGGTCCCAAGCACGTGGGCCATCCTCCACTGCACTCCCGGGCCACAGCAGAGAGCCGGACTGGAAGAGGAGCAGCCGGGACTAGAACCGGTGCCCATATGGGATGCCTGTGCTGCAGGTGGAGGATTAACCCACTGCACCACGGTGCTGACCCCAAGGGGCAGTGGTTTAACATGCTGGCAGAAGAGGGAGGGTGACTACTAGGATGTGCAGGAAGACAAGGCACCTGGGAGGAAAATGGTGTAGCTTGCTCTCGTGGTGGCGTCTGTGTGATGGGAGAGGATGCTGGCGACGTAAGGGTGTGCTGAGAAAGTGAGCAGGAAAAGGAACACTTCAGCCACCTGTGCCTTTATTGTTTGCCATTTCCCACGCTTCTGGGTCGTCTGGTTGGGTTTACTTCTTCAGTGAAGTTTATTCTCCATTTCCTCCTGGCTCATGAGAGAGCCCCTAGGGGAAGCCATGAAACTCAGTTCAGGCAGTCAGGCCTCATCTTTGGAGGACAAATGCACAAGAGGTACCCAATAGGCAAGATCCACTTCCCTGGGCTCCCAGGGCAATTCTTTCTTCCTTTCTCAGCTATTTCCCCGCTCTCAGCTTTCCTTCAGGGCTGTTAATCAGCATCATCTCATCCGCACCGTCCAGCTACTCGCAACACAATGCCGGCCATCTGGCCCCCTTGCCTCCCTTCTCTGCCATTGCAGTCTCAAGTCTCAAGGGCACAGGCAAAAGAACAGAGGCTGGTTCTGTCAGAAATGGAGTCTCCTTTCCCACACTGCAAGAAGGAAAAAAAAGTGAAAGGGGATTAGGGTTGGGGGAGGCTGCCCCTCATTCCCTTTCAGAATCCTGTCATCCGAATCCCGCTAGGATTGACAAGCCACACCTTCTTGTGCGCACCACCATCACTTCTATTAAAGCTAGAATTGATTGACTAGGTAATACATGGAAGCATTTTCCCTAGCCTTTCCATCAGAGTCGCTTATGCTGTTAGCAGCACTGAGCAGGATTTTGCAGCTGGAAAGAAGCTACCCTGGTGATCTGTCTACTGGGAGGTGTGGAAGCCAGAGCTACTTCAGATGGCTGTAGGAAGCTGGTCAGCACAGAGGAGAAGGTGGCCATTTTCCTCTCAAGTCCCTTGCTTAGATAGATCCCTATTAGCAATGGCTCTTTAATTCTCTCACTAGAAAGCCACAGCTCATTAAAACTGACTAGACACAGGGAGCATAAAATAGCAACACTTTTTTTTTTTTTTTAACTGACTTTGCCTTAGGGTTGACAACCTGCCCAGTCAAATTGTCCTGGTGTTGATCTTATATCAAAGCTGCCTCTGCAAATTAATCATTAGGTGGCCCTGTCCAAGCCTTTGAGAAGTGTGTGTCACCGAGTTTGTCACTTCTTTCTAGTTGCCTGCAGTTCAACAGCCAAGTGCGGGGTTGGCAGTGACCTGGGCAGCCTGATTGCAGGGTGCCAAACGGGGGGATGGAGGGAGATAGTTGACTCCTTGGCTGAACTCCTTTAAAAGTGCAGCCCAGGGCCCCAGAATTGCTTATTCTGGAAAGAGGCTGTGATAATCAGTACAGCTTTTTCAATAGATGAGCTCAGAAAAACGTTAAGTGAAATCTTATTATTAGTGTTATAACATCTTCTCCTTCATGGAGTCACATAATGAATCCTTTTTAAACCCAAATAATCATCCCTTAATTTTACCTCTTCCAGAAATGCTGATTTTCATATGTTGGAAACGGTTATTCCTCCAGAGTACAAGGCACACGGGCAAGCAAGTCATTTAGCTGCAATATAGTTAAAGTGTTGAGAGTTAATCATTTCTATCCTTATTCCCAGGAAATCTGTTTTGTGTGTCCCAGCTTGGAGAACATTATGTAGGACACAAGCGAACATCTGAAGACAATACATCAGCCGGGCAGCCAGCCTCTCTGGAGTGTGGTATTTTTGGATGTGGTGTCTGTTCAGTGGGCCAGCGAAGGACATAGTCACCTCACAGCCCTGACGGTGTCACTTCCCGAGATCATCACAGGCTGGCGCTCTCTTCCAGGACAAGGTGGGTACAGCCAAGCGGAAGCTGGCATGTTCTCACACCAAAGGCAACAACAACAACAAAAATAGAAAGTTTGAGGAGCCAGATTCGATCTGCTGAAGTTCACGCTGAATACTTGTCCTCCTCCCAGGGGTGAAACTGCCATGGAACATTTAATAACTCGTGGCTAACGCAGTCCTGGCTGGACCCCGAGCAGCACTCGGTGCACAGGAACGGCCACAGCACTTAATCATGCAGCACGGCGAGGAGGACGTTTGTGTGTTCAAAGACAAACCGCTCACCGTCAGCTCGGTCGTGACCGTCACTCTCATCCGGAGTGAGGCTTCAGCACTTACAGAATGCATCCATTTCTCATGGAAGTCCTGGGGCGTGAGTGTGGTGGGTGCTTCTGTCTACTCTCCAAATAGGTAGTTTAACCTCAGTACCTGTGCAGGTGAGTTGATTTAAAAATGAGGTCTTTTCCAATGTAGTCAAGCTAAAATGAGGTTACACTGGATTAGGTCTTAATCCGATTATAGATGTCCTTATAAGAGACATTTGGACACACATAGTAAAGAGAATGCCAAGTCATGACTCAGACACATGGGAGATGGCGGACGTTGGTGTCTTGTGGCTGTGGACCAAGGACACTGAGGAATGCTGACAAGCGCTAGAAACTAGTGAAGCAGTATGGGACAGATTCACTCTCAACTCCCAGGACGGAATCAGACTTGCTGACACCTGATTTGGGACTTTTTTTTAAAAGCATGTATTTTTTAAAAAATGTATTTTATTTATTTGGAACATAGAGAGAGGGCTCCCATCTGCTGGTCCACATCCCAAATGCCTGCAAAGGCCAGGGCTGGGCAAGGCCAAAGCCAGGAGACAAGAACTCAATCTGGGTTTCTCACATGAGTGGCAGGAACCTTCCTTGAGCCATCACCTGCCGCCTCTCAGGGTACACATTAGCGGGATGCTGGAATGGGGCTCAGGGCTTGAACTCAGGCACTCATATATGGAATGTGGATGTCCCATGCAGTCATAACCTCTGCATGAAACTCCTGCCCTGACTTTGGCCTTGCAGCGTTTGGAACTGTGAAAACACATCTCTGTTATGTTAATCACCCACTTGCCAGTACTGTATTATAGAATCCCTAAGTAGCTAACATTATGGGTGTTCCATTTATAGGTGAAAAATAAAGTTTCAGAAATGTTAAGAAATTTAGTCCATGTTACACAGTCAGTAAATGGTTAGCAGGAAGTCTTAAAACCCAGAGCGATGAGTTCAAATCCTAGGCCCTTCCTCTCCCATAAACTTGCTTCATGGGATGCAGGGAGAACACACATTACTTTATTCAGAAAATAAACTCACTGTGTCTCTGAAAACAGTAGGCATGGAGACAAGCAAGAAAGAGCTATACCATGTGTGGGTATATTCCCCAAAGAACTGAAATCATGGGCTTGAAGAGATATTTGCACATCTGTGGCCCTAGAATTCCTCATAATAGCCAAGGGGTGGAAACAACATAAGAATCCTACAACAGAATAGCTCAATGAAATGTGGAGCTTACATTCCATAGAATATTATTTAGCCTTAAAAGGAATTAAATTCTGACACGTGCTGCAAATTGAAGAACCATTAGGATGTTATACTAAGGGAAATAATCCGGTCACCAAAAAGACATAGACTGTGTGATCTTACTTGTATGAAAGAGATGCACAGGCGAGAAATTCAGGATGGGAAAAGGGAATGGTTTAGTGGACGTAGAATTTCAGTTTTAGAAGATGAAAAGAGTTCTGGAGACTGGTTTTACAACAGCTCAAATGTTCTTAGCACTACTAAGTCTACACCTAAAAATGACTAAAATAAATTTTATGTGTGTTTTACCACAATTAGACAGGGGAAGAGGACTGGGGCTTGCAATGATAACAGGATTGTTAGCTTGGCTAGGTTGTGAGAAGGCACAGAGAGAACAGGCTGATCTCCTTGCTCAAGACAGTGTTATTTGTGCTTGCTGGGACATGCACCCTACAGTAGCATTCAAAGAAGCGAGGCAGATGGAGGGGGTAGGGGGCAGTGGTGGGCGTCTACCTTCCTCAGGTGGGGCCTGGAAGCCCGCAGTGCTGATAGCTGTTGGTTTCACACCAGCACGCAGTCTGTCGAGGTTATTCCAAAGTGCTGCTAGCAGCAGCTTGACTCAGGTGTTTAGCATCTATCTGCCCCAGGGGTGCGTGCTTCTCTCAAAGACTTGAGGAGCACACCTTTTCTTTGTTAGTTGGTAAGAGATTGAATTTCATTGTTTCCTGATCTTGCTAGCTCATGGCACAGACGGAAGTTATAAGGGTCTCTCCATTGGAGTATTCCCTTCCCCTCCAAGGTCATGCTTCGAGGTAGCAGAGCTCTGGCTGGCTGGCTGGCTTCAGTCCTGCTTCCTGTATTTGCAGGCAAGTGTTCAGCTCCTGCCAGGTCGCGTGAGATGTCCCTGGCCTGCAGGGGGTGCTCTATCAGGGCACTAGATGAGAGGTACCTGCCTCTCACTCTTTCGACTTACGCGTCTCATTCTCCTGAGCATTTCAGGGATACAAAGGGGCATCACAGATCTGTAAGCATCAGATGCTGTGTAAGTGTGTTGACTACTCTCTACTGGGCCCATCAGACCCACTGCTGTTTCTCTGGTAGCCTCTAAGCATGCCATGGCGTGTACTCTTTTGCCATCTAGCTTCTGACTGTGTTCAGATCCTGGGAGGGGACAGGCCAGCAGGAAAATCCATCACGATGGATACTTCTGCTGCTGCCTCCCTGCTGGTCCCTGCAGGGCCACAACTCCAACTCAGAGCAGTAGTGGGCTGGCCTCTCACAGCTGGGGCTCTCCTGGCTTCCAGTACCTCCCTACCGTATTCCTTAGGCCTTAGGGGCTAACAGAGAATATTGTTGCTAGGCCCTGGGCACTTGAATATCTTTTGTTATCTCCTTTCTGAAACAAAATTTTATTTATTTATTTGGAAGCCAGAGGGGGAGAGAGAGAGAGAACGTTCACATTCACTGGTTCAGTCCCCAAATGCCCAGGAGCCAGGAACTCAACTCAGAGCCCCCTTGTGGTGAAAGGGACCCCACTACTGCTGATCCTTTCAGGGTGCATTAACAAGAAGCTGGAATCAGGAGCCAGGCATTAAACCCAGGCACTTTGATATGGGATGTGGGTATCTTAACAGCTGGGCTAGAGGCTCACCCCTTCTGATGTCTTCTTTAATTCTTCCCCACATTTCTGTAAACAGTTCTGTCATGACACTCTGTAGTCATTCCTTTGTGTAGCATCTGATTCCTGCTGGGACTCTGACAGATTCTGTGAGTGGCAGGAGGAAAACAACATCACAGGAAACCAAGGGGCTAGGAAAGGATGGGTAATGTCAAAAATGAAAATCAAAAGTTGATGGGCACACTTAGGCTCACACAGTCACTGGCTGGAATTTGAACATGGAGGGCCTGACCACTCTGCTGACTTGGATTTCTATTTTTAGCAGCCTGCAAATCTTTCAAGACATGCACCCATGGTATATTCTGACCATTACTTTTGTCCACAGACAAGGTGTAGATGTTTTGAGGACCAATTGTTGGGAGAAGCTATGTCCTGGTGACCCGGTCCAAAGGGGTGATCATGATAATTATAGTGACCGTTGATACTGCTAACTGTACAGTGAGCATTGTGCTGCATCATGTCTGTATGGTCTCACCATATCCTCACATCAGCTGCGTGAAGAAAACATGTTGTTTTACAGGTGAGAAAGTCTGACTTAATTAAAGAGGCTAAGTATTGACTCATAGTTTTACAGCCAAAGTGGAACCCAGGCCACCTAACACCAGAGCTCTTAACTACTGCATGAGTATTTCCCCAAAGCAGCCCTAGTACCAGGACTGCAATAGGGGACAATCTGGAAATAGTCCATGGGTGAACAGTTTTATTTATTAATTATGGTTTTATACTTAGGGATACCTCCTATTTATGACAAGTGAACTGTTTTTGCATTTTAAAAAAAGATTTATTTATTTGAAAGGCAGAGTTACAGAGAGAGAGGAAGAGGCAGAAACAGAGAAAGATCTTCCAACTGAAGGTTCACTCCCCAAATGGCCACATCAGCCAAGGCTGGGCCAAGCTGAAGCCAGGAGCCAGGAGCTTCATTTAGGTTTCCCACATGGGTGCAGGGGCAAGGACTGGGGCCATCTTCTGCTGTTTTGGCAGGCTCATTAGCAGGGAGCTGGATTGGAAGTGGAGCAACCAAGACTCAACCAGTGCAGTTTACTCTCCTGTGTTCCAGTGCTGACCGCCAGTTTTACATATTTGAGAGTGAGGTAATTTCCCTTTCCAAATAAATAATACAAATATGAAAATATATATAAAGAAAAATAATATGGAACTTGATCGGCTGAGTGTGGACATGGCTAAAATTACAGTTGAAACCTGAGGATGACTCCATGCTATCCCTCAGGGATCCTGAAGTGTTCACACAGAAGAAATCTCTGCTTGAAAGTTAAAAATAAATAAACAAATAAAGGAACACTCATCTCCAGGCTTTTCCTAAACAACTCATTCTGGAAAATTTTCCCATTTCTAGAGACAGTTTAGAATACAGTCGGTTTCGCTGCAAGTAAAGTTTCTGTGCTAACAGTCGCTCATATGGAGTTGACAAATAAGGGAAGTGTCGTGCTGGGTAGCATGTGCTGGGGGGAGGGAAGGAGCTGGCCCACATGTGCCTTTCCTAGCTGAGGGTAGGAATGAGCTGGGGGGGGGGGTAGGAGCTGGCCCACATGTGCCTTTTCTAGTTGAGGGTAGCATGTGCTGGGGGGGGGGCGGGTAGGAGCTGCACCACATGTGCCTTTCCTAGTTGAGGGTAGGAATGTGCTGGGGGGGGGGGTAGGAGCTGGCCCACATGTGCCTTTCCTAGTTGAGGGTAGCATGTGCTGGGGGGGTAGGAGCTGGCCCACATGTGCCACAGCAGTGCCCATCCCTGGGGTTCCCTCCCAGAGGTGCACCAGAGCCTTGCATATGCAGCACCATTGCCCTGTCTCAATGGTGGTCACTGCATCTCTAGGAAATCAAATACTTTTACTCAACAGGATTGGACCAGGGCTCCCAATCGTCATTAGTGGTACCAAGACACCCAATGGGGTAGTGATGGGCTCTGTGTCATGTCTCTTACCTTCCCCTGTCGCCCACAAAATGCCAGCTAATATTGCTACCACCAGCACAAACTCCATTTTCCCCCTCCTCCTGAAGCTTAACCATCTTCCCAGTTCTTTATCTAGCCACGACCAAAGCAGCAAATGAACAAGCTGCTTCGGCCACATAGAGTGGCTGGAGTAAGGGTTAGTAAGGCTTCATGTTAGCTGTTGGTTTAATCCATGAGATACCTCAGTCTTCACTATTGGGCCTCCAACTACTCCTCTCGGACTTGATTCTGAGTGGGGATAGGGTGGGGTCTTTGGCTCATTGCAACTCCTCATTGCTTGTCAGACTCAAGATGAGGGAGCCTCCTTGGCCCTTTGCTCCTTGGCTGCTCCTCAGGTCATAGCCACTCAGAGCTGAGTGATTAACCACAAAAATAGAACATTGACCCAGAATGTGCAGCAGGGTACGTACCCAGGAAACCAAGCTCCTCGTCTACAGTAAACAACGGAGGAAGCCAGCATGCAGAAGTCAGACTTACAGGAAGCCAGATGCCTATCTCGAGCAAGATTCAGGAAGGTGAACAGTACCTTCCACATCGATCAGCCCCACGTGGCCAGGACCAGATTAATAACTGACCGCTTCTCTTAGGTTTTTGTCAACACGTCCAACTTGAGAACCAACCAAAACAAACCAAACACACACTTTCTCCTAACCAGTCGTGCAGGATGCCTCTCTCGGATAGCTCACCTGCAGCCTCCCCAGGTCAACAGCCTCGCGGCAGGGCATATGTGAAGCTTGCCGTCTTTTCCACTGTTAAACTGCTCTGCCTGCCTTAGGTGCTCTGCCCAAATTGCTCTGCCAAGTTGACAGTGGCTGACTCCTTCGCTAGAGCAAGCTCAGAATAAGAAATAATAAAATAATAAATTTGCTTTTCTCACTTGGTTGGTTCTTGTTCATTTCCTCAGAGCCTGTAAACTGCTTATCCACTGGCCCATCCTGCCTTCATGCCCTGCCTACTGATGGGTCTCCAGGCCTCAATTTCTCCTGCGTGGAGTGTACCGGCAGAGCTGGGCTGGACTTCAGGGTGCCCTTGAGTGTGGCACGCAAGCTGCCCTGTTTCTTTTAAAAGCAAGTGGCCAGCCAAGAACGTAACTGGGTTTTAACTCCAATCCTACTTGATTTCCTGGTCCCACCCACCTCATCAGGGTTGGGGTTCAGCCTTACTCTTGCCAATTCCTCTTCTCAAGGATTAAAGTCTTGCTTATGAACCCAAGCCTACTAGCGTGTCACTAATCCCAAGTGATTAAATATCCCCTCTGCTAGTTGCCTATCTACATGGCCAAGCCCAGCTGCCTGGATTCTCCTTGTCCCACCCAACCCTGCCTCCCTCCCTTCCCCAGTGCACACACACTTGCTGCCACTAACAGAGGCACGCCTGGCCTGCAGTGGTCTCACAGGCTGCCTGCCACACACAACAATACCAGAAAGGTAGCCACTCATCCTGCGGGGGCTTGGCCTGGCAGCAGTTTTGATCGGATTGCAAGGTGGCCACATGATGGCACTGTAAAGCCACCAGTGCTCGCAGAGAGCTGGCAAGCTGCAAGGCCCTGGGGAGCGAAGCTCTGCATTTGCTGTTTCTCTGACTGTCAGAAGGCTGGAAACCGGTAATGGTCCACAACCTCCAGAAATCCTTAATATTATTTTGCTCGAGTTTTTTCCCAATCAATGGCCATTTGAGTTTGACACTTGTCAAACATGGACTCGCCTCTTCAGCACACAGCCCACCCCTCAAAGCTGTCCTTCCTTTGCATTCGACACAGGCACATTTTCATCTAAAACAGTCTGTCAGTTGCTGTGAACGTGAAAATAGACATACAGAGATTTAAGAAAGATGAAAATGTCTCACCTAAGCAGAAGTGAAATGATTTCTCCTTTTGTTCTGATCCATCATTATGCTAAATGAATAGATGCATTTCCCCCCTTCACATCCATAGCTGGGCGAATCACAGGTACAGAATGAAACTGGCCCTTGTCTATAAACATCTCTTGGCTGCCCTAGCTGATTAGTCACTGCACGCTTACAGGCTTGGTTGCCCAGGTAATCACACAAACAGTTGATGTTTTCCTACACCTTCCTTCCCTGACTCAGACTCATTGGCATTGAGACTTGTTTTTTGAGTGCTTTTACAAACAGACCACTGTGAGATTTACTTGCGTTTTTTATTTTTTCATGTGACTGTACGATAGTCCAATAATCCCCAAGCTCTGTTTAAAAATTAGCATAGCACATTGGGAAAAATATAAGGGTATGTTGAAAAGTTGGTGAGAAATTTGTTGTCATGAAAAAAATGAATACATTTCAAATTTTTGTGCAAATTTCTTGTTTAAAAAGATTTATTTATTTGAAAGGCAGAGTTACAGAGAGAGAGAGAGAGAGAGAGAGAGAGAGAGAGAGAGACCTTCCATCTGCTGGTTCATTCCCCAAATGGCCTCATTGCTTGGAGCGGAGCTGATCCAAATCCAGGAGCCAGGAGCTTCTTCCAGGTCTCCCATGTGGATGTAGGGGCCTAAGCACTTGGGCCATCTTCCACTGCTTTCCGAGGTTCATTAGTAGGGAGCTGGTTTAGAAGTGGAGCAGCTGGGACTCAAACTGGCATCCATATAGGATGCTGATGTCACAGGTGGCAGCGGCTTTACCTGCTCCACCACAGCTTTGGCCCCAAAGTAAATATCTTTTAACCCATTCTAATTCCATTTATTCCCATGGTCTTTTTGAACTGCCCTTCTACGTGCTCAGGATCCAGTGGTGGTGGTTGGTAGCCGGAGGCACCTACAACCTGGCTCAACACTTGGTCAAGTGTTCTCCTCCCTTTGACCCTCAACTTGTTTGTCTGTGAGCTGGGATAATAGGCATTTGACTTCCAAAGTTGTTTTGGGGATTCCGTGTGTAATGCAATTGCAGTATGCATAGCAGTTGCTCCATCGTGGGTGGTTAATATTCTTGTGAGTGGAGTGGATGGTCACAGTGCATAACGTGCAGCCAAGCTGAAAGGTCAGGGACGTTCTTCATGCTCTTTTAGGGATCCCATGCAGTGACTAAGACGCCTTTTGGATCAAACTGCCTGCCTCCAACTGTGATTCTACCATTTGTCTGGCAGAAAAGGTAAGCAAAACTGTCCAGTCCACAGCATCCCAGCTTGCAATGTTGACAGTCCCAGGCCTCGCCTCTGCATGCTGGTGTGAGCATCAAAGAAGATAGTGCACGTTTTAGGGATTGAATTGTATCTCCCCAAAAGTGTTGAACCACTAACTCCCAGTGCATGTGAAGGTGATTTTATTCAGAAACAGGGTCTTAAGGGGCCGGTGTTGGGTATATCAGGAAAAGCTGCCACCTGTGACACTGCCATATGGGCAACAGTTCGTGTCCTGGCTGGTCACTTCCAATCCAGCTCCTTGCTAATGTGCCTGGGAAAGTAGCAGAAGATGGTCCAAGTGCTTAGACCATTGTAACCTACCTGGGAGACCTGATTTTGGCCTGGCTCAGCACTGGCCATTGTGGCCATCTGGGGAGTGAACCAACAGATGGAAGATTGCTTTCTCTCTCTCTTTATAACTCTTTCAAAAATAAGTAAATAAATCTAAAAAAGAAAAAAAGGAAATAAGGTCTTTACATAGGATCTAGTTAAATGGGGCCATTAGAATGAACCATAATCCAATACCTGCTAATGTTCTCACAACAAGGAGAAACACCCACGCAAGGGGGACACTGGGGGAAGAGGAAGGAAGACATCATGGTGATGCATCCGCAAAGACTGCCAGCAAACTACCAGAATCTAGTGGAAAGGCATGCAGCAGATCTCTCTCACAGTCCTTAGAAGGAACCCCTCCACTGACACCTTGCTTGGACTTCTAGCCTCCAGAACTTGGAGCCTGTGTTGCGGTGCAGCAGGTTAAGCTGCTACCTGCAATGCTGGTATTCCATGGGAGCACCAGTTCAAGTCTTGGCTGCTCCATTTCCAATCCAATTCTCTGCTAATGTGCCTGGTAAAGAAGCAGAAGATGGCACAAGTGACTGGGCCCCTTCCCCTGACATGGGAGACCCAGATGGAGTTCCAGGCTCCTGACATCAGCCTGGCCAAGCTCTGGTCATTGCAGTCATTTGCAGAGTGAACCAGTGGATGGAAAACCTCTCTCCTTCTCTTACTCTCTCTGTGACTCTGCCTTTCAACTAAATGAAATAAATCTTAAAAAGAAAAAAAACCTGTGAGACAATAAATTTCTGTTTTTTAAGATACTCAGTTGATGGCTTTTTGCTATGGCTGCTGTAGCAAACCAATACAGAATGGATACACATAACCCAGTGCATGGTACTTAGTAAGAATTTAGGAAATGTTGATTTTATTGCTTTTGGTGTTGGCTAGCAAGATTTGTCAACTTTTACAATATCAATTCCTTTGCGCAGGAATATTCTCAACTGGTTTCTCCTGCCTGATTACTAGAATTTTTCACTGTGATGCTTAAACACATGCAGAAAGGAATATGCAAAGTCAGATTTCCATCACATGGTTATCTTAAATTTTAGAAAACTAAACACGTTAAGCAAAGATCCCTAAGTAGAAAGATCAATGCATGATGAATGGATTTATAAATGGTGAAGGTGGAACCGGACAATATTCAAGGCTATTACAAGGTGGTATGGCTGGTATCAGGCTCTTTGCCAGCCCAAGACAAACCAGCAGGACCGAGAGAGGAATACGACATTCAGATCTGCTATTCACACATCTCCAGGGAGTGTTTACCTCTTGAAAAGCACAAGATTCATTGCAGAGCTCCCTACTGGCTGCCTTTTTTTTTTTTTTAACACTTGTTGTGTGACAGCTCAAAGAAACCGGTTTTATGCTCTCATTCCTTGACATGAACTGTCTCACTGATGATCCCTTTGTAGAAGTCTCCCAGAACTAATCTGGCTATGACTTGAGTTTGGATCTTGATGCCCAAAATATCTCTAAGCAGGCAGAATCTCTAAAGGAAGCTACGTATCAGAGAAATTAGCGTAGCTCCTGACTCACAGAAGGTGTTTGATAATAAGTACAAAGGTATTTCACTAAGATTGTGGAAAATAAAATTTAAAAATTAGTTTATTTTGGTGAAACAAGTTTGTGTGTCTTCAAAAAGCTCATGTAAAATTCATATTATAAAAAAGTGCATGGACTTCAAAATTTCTTCACCAAAATAAACATATTTTAATTACATTTTCCATGAAGTTTGTGAACTTTATATTTGTTGCAAGAATAAATGAGCTGCAAACATAAATACTTATTTCACTAGTGTTTGATTTGTGATGTAAAGAACATTAGGAAATTCCTCCCACATTGTAAGATTTCTCTTATAAAGCATTGGAAGCAGTGGTGGTCTTTCTTTTTGGAAAAATTAAAATTGCAAGCATGTCCTTCCTCTTATACATGCTGTATACAAACAATCCCTAGAAATGAACTGTCTGGAGTACTTTATTTCTTAATTAATCCAGTTTTGCTATTTGGTATAAATAGGATGATGTTTGGGCTGAATGAACGAACAGGCAAGAGTAGGGGATACAATCCAAGGAGGAGTTTCAACTCCCTTCACATCTGCTGTTCTATTTTGTTTTAAATTAGATTTTTAAATTAATTTAATTTTTCATTTAAAACTGCTCGCTTTCCCCCACCCCTTTTCTCCTTCCTTCTACTGACTACTCCTGTCTCTGTTCCTGGCCCTTCCCTAGGAGACCAAACACTACTTTTTACGTGATCTGACAGTTCATTTTCCATTATATTTTCATCACTTAGCCAGACATGCAATGTTTTAGCAAGAAGAACATGATGTCAGTTATATGACTAGACTAGGTTATTGGTATATGAAAAAGGGCAAAGCTCTCCCCTGTGATGTAGAGAATTCTGCTGTGACTTACTTCTTTCTGGTACTCAGCACTCTCTTTCATCCTGTAAATACTCCAGGTAACTCAATACCTAACTTGACACTTTAGTTTCTCCTTCTGGAAAACTTGAGCTTCAGTGTGCATTAATTATTTCACAGGGCTTTTGTTGGGAATCACATTTTCATGAGTTTATAAACACTCAACCTTCTACAAAACAAGATTTTGACCTGCTCATGACAGATCTGATACAAGAAAAGAATGATAAAATAAAATCAAGGAATCAGGAACGAAGAAATTACAGATAGTAGTAAAAAGTCTAGAAAGTCAAGACTAAGGAAAAATATGTCCAAATGTTGGGAAGAATGAACTTCAGAGTCTCTGGAAATTAAGCTTTATATATGACTCTGAGGTTCTTGGAAGTTCATCATCAGAGAGACAAGAGTCTTATAAGTGACGATGCGTAAAACTTGGATGTCCTTAGACCCACCAGGATGTGCTACAAAGTGGTGACATTTTCATCAATGCCACATTTCCCCTAGCTTCTAACTGCATTTGACAATCTTACTCTCATCCTTCACTGGTTACTCTTCTCAACATACTTACATCACATATTTTTCAGTCCCAACACAAAGGAAGAGTAGCAACAGAAACCCACAAATATGAAAAACTTCCCATAGACATCAATTTTTGTCAATAGACGTTGGCAATGGAGGGTCATTTGTTGCTCATTAATCATAGGAAAGCAGATTTTGGATCATATTTAGGCTCTCTGACATTTTGACCTGTAAAATTCTCCTATGAAAACTGCTACACAGTGTAGGAGTTCATGCATGTGTTATGTAAGATATTTGAAAGCCATTTAAAAAATGGAGGAGCAGGTGTTTGTCACAGTGGTTAAACTGCTGCCTGGGATGCCAGGGTTTGAGTCTCAGCTCTGCTTCCAATTCCAGCTTCTTGCTAATGAGCACCCTGGGAGCCAGCAGGTGATGGCTCCAGTAGGTGGGTGCTACCCACCTACATGGAAGACCCGGATTGATTTTTCAGCTCCTGGCTCCGAGCCCAGCCCTCGCTGTTGTGAACATTTGGAGAGTGAACCAGAGGATAGATAATCTTTCTCTGTCTGTTTCTATCTCTCTCTATTTCTGTGACTCTCTGCCTTTCAAATAAATAAAAATTAATACAAATTGGGAAAGGGAAGGTGGATTCTCAAGACAGTATTGGCTTCTTTCCCAGATACCTTTGCCTTGATTCTAGGATTCTATTCCCCTTGTTGTCATTAAATAGGATTCTTTAGAGTTCTTTTTCCTTCTTGTGATTTTGTTTTTTTAACTTAATATTTTATTTTTTTGAGATGACCTGTTTTAATTTACATTATAGTCAAAGACTTAATAGCTATACTAAATAAGATTCAACAAATAAAAAGTAAAGACCACAGTCCAGCAAGAAAATACACGAGGGCTATAACAAATGATCAGATGGAAAGATGTTCAACTTCCCTTAGTGTTCTCAACAAACAAAAGGGTGCAATCCAATGACTAGGGGTGGGATAGGTATGAACTTGGAGAACTTCGCACTTCCTTGTTTTCAATTAAAAATGGACTCTCCTTTAATTTTTTTTACTTGACAGGGAGACAGGCAGAGAGAGACAGAGGGGGGAGAGAGAGACAGAGACAAGAGACAGAGAAATCTCCTACTTACTGGTTCGCTCCCTAAATACCCTCAATGGCTGTTGCTGAATGGGAATCAATCTAAGTTTCCCACAAAGGTCGCAGAGACCCATGTACAAGTAAGTGTCAAACTCAGTTATTCTGTGGCATTTTTACCAATTTCTTTTTACCATACTGTGGGCATTTTTACCAATTTCTTAAGCAATAGACCAAACATCTGCCCCATAAATGGAATCTGTCATAAGTTGCCTATTTTAAAAGCAATTGGACCCCTTTGGAATGGGCAATGATGAAATAGTTAGGGATCTAATAGAACCCAAAAAAGAAACCTGCACAGTTTAATTGCATTCTGTGTGAGAATTAGGCTCCTGACCAACACTCCCTGTTACGCTCTCTTCCCTTCTTGCTTCACAAATTTCCTCATCTCACATTCCATTGTACCCTTAGCAGAGCATTAACTTTATTTATTTACTTATTTGAATGGTAGAGACAGAGGAAGAAAGAGAGACAGATAGAGAGCTCTCCTCTGTTTGCTGGTTCACTCCCCCAAAGCCGGCAATAGCCAGGGTTGGGCCAGGCTAAAGACAGGAACTTGGAACTCAGTACACGTCTCTTATGTCAGTGGGAGGAACCCGAGTGTTTGAGCCATCACTGCTGCCTCCCAGGGTGCACATTAGCAGGAAGCTGGGACTGAGAGTGAAGCAAGGGTTCAAACACAGGCACGTCAATGTAAGATGAAGTCTTAACCTTTGTGTTGAATGCCCATCCCAGAACAGTGACTTTTATGCAGAACATCACCATTTCTTATTCATTTGTCTGAATCTCTTTCTGGATTGTGGAGTGGCTTGAAGGGAGAATTGTTTTTTATCTCAGTATCACCAATTCCTCACAAAGTCTTAGCTCTGGAAGGTCAGCGAATCTACTTTGTTGTTTTATATACCTTGAGGTCAATTTCCAATAAATACTTGTTGCATGGATAAATAGTTTATCTGATGAATTTTAGGTATAGGCACTCAGTAAATATTTAAATTAATGAATCATACTTGGAAACTAAATTACATTTTCATGCAATAGGGCAATTAGCTATTTTTAGGTATTCTATGTAAAATGACAATCTTATCCAATTATAATTCCCAGTGTTCTCTTTGGTTTTCCTGTTTATGCAAGTAATATATGTTGCAGGAAATCTGGAAAACAGAAGAAAATAAAAATGACCCAGGATTCTTTCACTTCAAATTAAGGACTGCTAATATAAAAGTATTTTATAACTAGAACTAAATATAGTACTACTTAAATTGTATGAACAATCTTTTTTTATTCTGCTTTTTATTTAATCATGACTATTTTGCTACATCCTTATTCTTTTTAGCTTAGCATCTTTTTCAATGGCTATGCAATATTCTGACTTACTGATGTGTTTTAGTTGTTTTATCACTTACAATGTAGATTGGTTTTGATTTTTGCTATTAATAATAGTGCAATGAAAACTTTAAATATATATTTTATTTGGATTTCTAATTGTGTGCTTAGGATAGATTTCTTTCTTTCTTTTTTTTTTTTTTTGACAGGCAGAGTGGACAGTGAGAGAGAGAGACAGAGAGAAAGGTCTTCCTTTTGCCATTGGTTCACCCTCCAATGGCCGCCACGGCCGGCGCGCTGCAGCCGGCACACCGCGCTGATCTGATGGCAGGAGCCAGGAGCCAGGTGCTTTTCCTGATCTCCCATGGGGTGCAGGGCCCAAGCACCTGGGCCATCCTCCACTGCACTCCCTGGCCACAGCAGAGGGCTGGCCTGGAAGAGGGGCAACCGGGACAGAATCCGGCGCCCCGACTGGGACTAGAACCCGGTGTGCCGGCGCCGCTAGGCGGAGGATTAGCCTAGTGAGCCGCGGCGCCGGCCAGGATAGATTTCTAAAATTCTTCTTCTTCCAGCTGTTCAGGTAATATTTTTGAACAAACATGGTGGTTCTCTGCCTTTCATTATTGATCCTGGGTAGGTATATTAAGTTGCTAGTTTCCCAAGATTCCTTTTTCAAAAAGATAGTGACTCAATGATTTCTACTACTTTAGCTTTATGACTATTTTCTCATTTGCATCTCCTCTACCTTCCTCTTTCCATGATGGTCACAGAAGGGTTTTGAAAAAGCTGAGATTGATGGGGTCCATTCAGGAGCGTGCTCTTTAGGTGGAAAGGATAAAAGATAAGTGTGTTTTTATGACAGCTTTTAGTCATCCTGAACACCTATTGACCTAACTGACTCCCAGATTGGTGCCCCTAGTAACCTTCTAGGGTATGAGTATGCTGGGCATGCTGGACAAACTCAAGACACACCGATTCTATCCACACAGCATGGAACCGGAAATCATCCCTCCTTTCGGGATGATTTAAAATGTCCCATTGGAAGGGAAGATGGGGATGGGCATTTGGTGCTGCTGTTACATTGCCCCTTGGGATGCCTGCATCCCATATCCAGGTGCCTGTGTTTGGGTCCTGGCTCTGTGCTCCTTTCCAACTTCTTGCTAATGCCCGTTCTGGGGCAATGCAGGTGATGGCTCAAATACGTGGTTCCCTGCTACCCATGTGGAAGACCTGGATTGAGTTTAGGGTCTGGCTTCAGCCTGGCTGTTTGGGGGCATTTGGGGAGTGAACCAGTAGATACGATGTATCTCTCTGTCTTTCTAAGAACTAAAATGAATAATAAAAAGACAAAAGAGGAAGAGTGTAGGGGTAAACTTTAGCCAAATATACTATCTAAGGAACTCCAGCCTCCATAGCCAGAGAGAGGGAAATCATAGCCTTACTTTGTGTCAAGAGGGGTGCTTTTCCAGCTGAGACCTAAGTGGTCTGAAACTTAGATTTTAAACTGACCTGATTAGAGGTTGTCATGGAGCTGAAGACCCAGAACTGGTCATGGTTACCAGCTCTTCATCAGAGCGGCACCTGAGTAAATCCCTCCGGGACTGCAGGTGAGAGAGCAGCTGAGTACAGAATAGGAAGACACAGCCGACGGCCCAGGATGAGCTCAAGGTGCTCGCGTGGCTCAGAAGACAGTCAAGTAGGTCAGAATGCCAAGCACTCACTTCAACTTTTAGAAAAGCTGTGGGTCACAGTTTCCTGAGTAGGAAGCCCTTAGAGAGTCAGTAGAATTGGTGTCATATGTTGGAAAGATGCATAGCTCAGGCTAGAGATGAGCATAGAGGCAAGGAGAGTGCCGGAAGACTGGCAGACACAGGTTACAGGTAACAGCTAACATGCCCAAGTTCAGAGCCAACTAGTTAATTTTCTGACCTGAGATTTTTGTTTGTTGTTTTAGAATAAACATCTCTTTGGAAATAGATGTCAGAATTAAAGCAAGTATGTATTAATTAATATCATGAACTTTCAAAAAGTGATACACACACTTAACTGTAGCCCAAACACTGTGGCTTAAAAAAATATCACATGGCCAATAATCCTTGCCAGTATATTTTTACAAGGCTGTTAAATACTGCCAACACTCCGTGATGTTGAGCCAAATTACTCTGGAATATCGCGGAACATAGCACAACATCATGTTTTTGTGAAAGACGAGAGATACCAGGGGAACAATCCATGCAGCTCATCAGTGTGCAAGTTGGAGCCAGAATGTATCAGTGGGAGCCAGCTTCTCAGTGCTGAGGATCTCACCCTCGTGTCTTTGACGGCTTACGAGGCAGAATAAGGCTCAATGAGACTCCTCATTTGGAGTCAGGAATGAGACCCCAAGGCCTGGGGTCTCTCTTTTAAAATATATTTCCTAACTGGAGTTGGGCATTTCTCCCAGCCTAACTTTTGCATCAGTAGGTGCCAGTGATCTTTTTGAAGAGCCAGTCTCAACACTGGTGGGAACGCATCTTGCAGGAGCCTGGACCAGGAGCTCAGTGACCTCAAAACGGGCCCCTCTCAGGCCTTCACCAAATGCTCACTGCATCCCTAATCAGACCAGGCCTGCTGCATGCCTCACAGGATGCCATGCTGGGCGGGGTTACTTCCCACCATTCCCAGCTGGGTTGCCTTCCTGCCTTCCTCTTCGCGTCCTGACACTCAGCCACGTTGCATAATTAGTAAACAGTGGCGGAGTCTGTACTTCAGTATGAGGCGATGCAGAGGTTGAGAGTTTGGCTCCGATTTGAGCAGTGAATAAAGCCAGAGAAGAGCTGGGCTGCTGCTGACCGGGTACACGGGCTCCTGACATCTGGCTTTTTCCAGAGATTCTCTGCAGTTGGCATAGATCATGGTCTCTTAAAGGAGACAGATGTCTGGATACTGGGTGAAAGCGTTGAAAGTTCCTGGGGCACAGCACTACAGAGGTCAGCAACAAAAGCATTTAACCCATGTCATGGAGCATGGAGGGAGTGCCCCAACCATTTCCTGAAAAAAATCATTTCAGCCAAGGAGAACATGGAGCAGGAGGGAAAGATGATATGCTTATGCTTCATTTTTTTTTTTTTTTTGACAGGCAGAGTGGACAGTGAGAGAGAGAGACAGAGAGAAAGGTCTTCCTTTGCTGTTGGTTCACCCTCCAATGGCCGCCGCGGCCGGCGTGCTGTGGCTAGCGCACCGTGCTGATCCGAAGGCAGGAGCCAGGTGCTTCTCCTGGTCTCCCATGGGGTGCAGGGCCCAAGCACTTGGGCCATCCTCCACTGCACTCCCTGGCCACAGCAGAGAGCTGGACTGGAAGAGGGGCAACCGGGACAGAATCCGGCGCCCCGACCGGGACCAGAACCCGGTGTGCCAGCGCCGCAAGGCGGAGGATTAGCCTAGTGAGCCGCGGCGCCGGCCACTTATGCTTCATTTTTATGTATTTATTTTCATTTTATTTGAAAGGTAGAGACATACATACACAGAAAGAGGGGAGGGCAGAGAGAGCTATTCTCTCCATTGTTTCACCTCTCAAATGTCTACAACAGCTGGGGCTGGACCAGGCTGAAGCCAAGAGCCCAGAACTCAATCTTGGTTTCCCATGTGGAAGACAGTGGCCAAAATACTTGAGCCATCATCAGCTGCCTCCTAGTGTGTGCATTAGCAGGAGGCTTGGTCAGAAGAGGAGCCAGAACTTAAACCAGGTACTTGGATATGGAATGAGAACATTTCAAGAAGTAACTTAACAACTGTGTCAAATATCTGCCCCTGTTCTACTAAGAGGTATACATCACTAAGATGTTATATCCTAGAAATAGCCACCCTCCCATCCTAGCTTTCAGTCTCTGAAGGGAGGGTTCCACAGATATATAATAGGGATATAGTCACATTTTTGTTCCATCCCCTGCAGTTTCTCTGCCATTAAGTCTAATTTGGAAGATTCCAAGATGGCTGAATAGGGAAAAGATGTACTGCTTTAGATGACAGGAAAAAAAAGTAGAAGAAAAGTGGAGGAAGTGCATTTCCAGGGAGCTGGAGAGAAATTTGCAGTGGAAATTCTACAGAAGGAAGAGGGAAACCATGGAGTTGCGTGGAAGGTGTGGACATGCAGCAATGAGCACAGACACCACACACAACCCCCACAGCTGAGAGCTGCATGATGAGCTTTCAGGCTAAGCTCTGGGGAGCGAGGGGAGAGCAGACTGCAGCAGCTTGTGCCACTGGTGATATTGCCAGAGGGAAAGCCTTGGGGGTCACATTATTCTTGCTTCCAGCCTGGAGCTCTAATGGGGGCCAGGGAACCACCTAATCCAGTGAGAGACAAGCATGTTCTTTCCTCCCCATTCCCCACCAGGGCACCCAGCAACTGACGAGAAGGTCCCATTTTGACACTAGTAGTGATGGTGGCTCTTGTGCGTGTCTGATCAGGGGTTTTTACCAAAGGGAAAAATCTGTGTTCCCCACTGACCTTGAGTTTGGCTGGGAGAGCTGACAGAGGGCTGGGAACCCACGTAGGACTGTGAGGAGCCCCCACCTTCTCAACACATCACAGGCTCCAGAATTCAAACTGCCAAGGCGGAGCACCCACAGGCAGCTGGCTCTGGGAATGTCTCTGCTCTTTCTGTGCACAGGACAAGTTAGCAGGACAGAGCAGATCCTCTGCACCCTGGGACTGTGGGAGCCTTGTGTGCTGTGACGATGGGAACTCTGTGACTGCATGATGGGATGTAAAGTGTAGCTGGGTCTCTGGACATCATTGTGTCTGCCATCAGAGGCTCAAACTCCCTGATTACCTAGGGTGGGTAATTGCAGAGGAATCCATGCTCAAACTGAAAATTGAAAATACTCTTTCAGCAGTTCATGCAGCAGCACTGGTGAGTGTTGTGCCCATGTGGGCTAAACTCAGGCAACGATCACTTTGGAAGAGAGGAGGTGAGGGTATGATTATTCCAACGAAGGTGATCATGCCCTTCCTCCTGCTCACAATAGAGGAGAGCTTCCACATCCAACTTGGGTGTCACCCTGGATACTTGCCCAACCCTAGAGCACTAACCAGAGATTTCTGGCCACACCCAGCACATGCCTCTGGGTATTCACTGAAAGAGAAGACAATTCACTAAGCCACAGAGGGATAGTTCAAAGAAAAAGATCATCAGAGGAGAAAACCAAAAGGTATTTCCAAAATTGCATAAAAATAAACATAGAAATTCAAGAATCAAGAAAAGGAAGACAACATGACTCCCCCAAAGGAACACAACAACACTTCAATATTAGAATGTGAAGATGAAGAGATTGATGAAATGTCTGAAGAGAAATACAAAAGAATGGACACAGGATTGCTCAGAAGCAATGAGAAGCAAATTCATGAATTAAAGAAACTCACATATGATATGGAGGAAAAATTTTCCCATAGATTGAGTTTTTGAAGAGAAATCAAATTGAAATGTTAGAAATAAAGAATTCAACATGTCAAATAAAAAATAAAGTGGAAAGTCTTAACTACAGACTTGATGAGACAGAAGAAAGCATAGCTGAGATAGAAGATAATCTAGAAATATCTGTCAGACTAAAAAAAAAAGAAGATGAAGAAATTAGAAAAATTAACAGCAATGTTTGAGATTTATCTGATACTACCAAATGACCCAAAATGTGGGGCTTAGGAGTTCCTTAAGGTGTGTAAAGAGAGAATAGATTAGAAGGCCAATTTAGTGAAATAATTACAGAAAACCTCCCTAAATTGGAGAAATAAAGGAATCTCCAAGTACAGGAAGCACATAGAACATCTAATAGACATGACCAGAAAAGACCTTCATCATGACACATTGTAGACAAACATTCAACAGTAACACATAAAGAAAAAATTCTAAAATGTGCATGAGAGAAATGCCAGATTACTCTCAGAGGATCTCCAATTATACTCACAGCTGATTTATCTTTAGAAACCCTATAGGCTTGGTGAGAATGTAGAGGTACAGTCAAAGCCTTAAGAGAAAAAAACTGTGAACCTAGAATAATATACCCTGAAAAGCTCTCATGTATAAATGAAGGTGAAATAAAGACCTTCCATAACAAAGAGAAATTGAAAGAATTTGTCTCCACTCATCCAGCCTTAAAAATGACACTTAAGGATATGTTACACACAGAAACTCAGAAATATAGTTATCATTATGAAAGAATGTGAAGGCAGAAAATCTACCAGTAAAATTATAAAGGAAATCCAAGACAAACAATAGGAATATTTATAGAAAAATGGCAGGGCCAAGTCTTTACTTATCAGCAGTAACCTTAATGTAAATGGCCTAAATTCCCCCATTTAAAGATACAGACTGGCTGAAAAAGTTAAAAAACAAGACCCATCTATTTTCTGCTTACAAGAAACAAATCTCATCAACAAGGATACACACTGACTGAAAGTGAAAGGATGGAAAAAGGTTTCTATGTCAATTAAAAGCAAAAATGAGCAAATATAGCCACCCTAATAACAGACAAAATGGAATTTAACACAAAAACTGTTAAAAGAAACCAAAGAAGACATTATGTAATGATTAAGGGATGTGATTACAGTAAATGTATATGTACCCAATGCCAGGATGCTTGGATATCTAAAATAAAGGTTAATGGATCCAAAGAAAGACATGGAATCCAGTATAGTAGTAATAGAGTACTTCAGCACCCCATTTTCATCAATGGAAAGATTAACTAGACAGTAAATCCACAAAGAAACAACAGATCTAATCTACACTATGGACCGAATGGATGTAACTGTTAACTATAGAACCTTTCATCCTGCAGGTGCAGCATACATATTTTTTTCCACAAGTGCAAGGAACTTTCTCTAGTGTAGACAATATGATAGACCATAAAGCATATCTCATCAAATTAAAAAAATTGAAATCATACCATGCATCTTTTCTGACCACAATGGAATATAGCTCGAAATTAACAACTCAAGGGTCTTTAGAAATTATGTAAACCCATGGAAACTGAAAAACATGTTTCTGAATGAACAGTGGGTCCTAGAAGAAATCAAGAGGGAAATAAAAAATTCCAGAAAATAGATGAAGATGACAATACAACATATCAAAACTTATGGGATACAGCAAAAGCAATGTTAAAGAAAAATTTTTAACAATTAGTGGCTACATCAAGAAATTGGACAGGCACCAAATAAATGAGCTATCAATGCATCTAAAGGACCAAAAAGAAACCCCAACAACAAATCCAATAAAAATTAGTAAGATGAAAGAAATAATTAAAATTACAGAAGAAATAAACAAAATTGAAACAAAAATTTAAAAAGATCAAGGAAATGAAGAGCTGGTTTTTTGAAAAAATAAACAAAATGATACACCATTGGACCAACTAACCAAAAAAAAAAAAAGAGGGAGAAGACCCAAATTAATAAAATCAGAAAGGAAAAAGGAGATGTAACAATGGTTACCACAGAAATAGAAAGAATAATCAGGAATTACTATAATCAGCTATATATCAACAAATTTGAAAATCTAGAAGAAATGGATAGATTCCTAGATACATGAATTCTACCAAAATTGAGTGATGATGACACAGAAAACCTAAACATACCAATAACCAAGATGGAGGTTGAATCAAATAAAGACCCTCCCAACAAACAAAAGCCCAGGACTGGATGGCTTCACGGTTGAATTCTACCAGACAGATGTAATTCCAAGTCTTAAAAATAGTTGAAAGTGTGGGAATCCTCCAAAACTCCTTTATAAGGCCAGAATCACTTTAATTCTAAAACCAGAAAAGAATACAATAAGAATGAAAATTATAGGCTAATATCCTTTGTGGACATAGATGCAAAAACCTCAACAAAATACTAGCTAATTGAATCCAACAACTTGTCAGAAAAATCATTCACCTGGTCTAAGTGTGATTTATCGCTGGTAGGCAGGGATGAGTCAACATATGCAAATCAATAAATGTGATGTATCACATTATCATACTGAAGGATAAATACCATATGATTATCTCAATAGATGCAGAGAAAGCATTTGATAAAATACAACATCTTTTCATGATCAAATCCTTAAGCAATTTAGTATAAAAGGAACATTCTTCAAGAAAATCAAGGCAATTTATGACAAACCCACAACCACCATCTTACTGAATGGGGAAATGTTGGAAGCATTTCCACTAAGATCCAGAATCAGACAAGGATGCCAACTTTCACCACTGCTGGAAATTTTAGTCAGAGCCACTAGGCAAGAAAAAGAAATCAAAGGAGGAAGTCATATAACCCCTATTTGCAGATGTCATGATTCTATATATAGGGGAACCAAAAGACTCCACTAAGAGACTACTGGAACTCATAAAAGAGTTTGGTAAAGTGTCAGGATACAAAATTAGCACACAAAAATCAATAGTATTTGTATATAAAGACAATGCTATGGCTGAGAAAGAACTTCTGAGATCATTCCCATTCACAATAGCTACAAAAACTAAATACCTTGGAATAAATTTAACCAAAGATGTCAAATATATCTATGTTGAAAATTATAAAACATTAAAGATGTAAATGGAAAAAGACAAAAATAAATGGAAAAATCTTCCATGCTCATGGATTCAGAGAACCAATATCATCAAAATGTCCATACTACTGAACCAATTTACAGATTCAATGCAATCCCAATCAAAATGCCAAGAACATTCTTTTCAGATCTAGAAAAAAATATGCTAAAATTCATATGGAAACACAGGAGACCCTGAATAGCTAAAGCAACATTAGATAACAAAAGCAAAGACAGAGGAATCACAATACCAGATTTCAAGACACATTACAGGGCAGTTACAATCAAAACAGCCTTATACTGGTACTAAATTGACATGTAGACTAGTAGAGGAAAAAATAGAAACTCCAGAGATCAATTCATGCATGCACAGCAACTAATCTTTGACAAAAGAACTAAACTCAATTCCGAAAGGACAGTCTCTTTAGTAAATTGTGCTGGGAAAATTGGATCTCTGTGTGAAGAAGTATGAAACAAGACCCCCGCCTTACACCTTATACAAAAATCCAACTCAATGTGGATCAAGGATTTAAATCTACAGCCTGATACCTTCAAATTATTATAAAAGAACATTGGGGAAACTCTGTGAGACATTGGCATAGACAAAGACTTATTGGAAAAGACCCCAGAAGTATAGGTAATCAAAGCCAAAATAGATAATTGAGATTGTATTGATCTGAGTTCTACACTGCAAAGGAACTACTCAGCATAGTGAAAAGGCAACTGACAGAATGGGAGAAAATATTAACAAACTATGCAACTGAATAGGGATTAATACTAGAATTTATGAAGAGGTCTAGAAACTCAACAGTAACAAAACAAAAATACAGTTAACAAGTGGCCAATGGATTTGAACAGGCATTTTTTAAGAGGAAATTCAAATGACCAACAGATACATGAAAAAATGCTCCAGATCACTAGTCATCAGGGAAATGCAAATAAAAGCCACAAGGAGGTTTCACTTCACCTCAGTTAGAATAGCTCTCACACATAAATCAATAAACAGTAAATGCTGTCAAGGATGTGGGGGAAAAGTTACCCTAATCCACTGTTGGTGGGAATGTAAGCTAGTATAGCCATTGTGGAAGACAGTATGGCGATACCTCAGAAAGCTGAATATAAATGTGCCATATGATCCAGCAATCCTACTCATGGGAATTTTCCCAAACTAAATGAAATCAGCATATGCAGAGGTTATTTGTATCCTCATGTTTATTGCAGCTCAGTTCACAATAGCTAAGATATAGAATCAACCAGATGTCTATCAGCTGATGGCTGGATAAAGAAATTGTGGTATGTATGTATTATGGACTGCTACTCAGCTGTAAAAATGAATGAAACACTGTCTTTTGCAAGAAAATGGTTGCAACTTGAAGCCATAATACTTAGTAAAATAAGTCAGTCCCCAGAAGATAAGTAACATATGCTTTCCTTGATTTGTGATAACTAATAGAGTACCAAAAAATGTATAGGGGTAAAATTGACATTTTGAGATTGATGATTTTTTACAGCCCTTGTCTCTACCGTTGAGGAACAGTGCTTTTTTCTCCTTACTATTTGTTGAATCCTATACTCGGTATAGGATTAATTTTATGAATATAAAGGAAACTGAAAATAGATCATTTTAAAAATTGAGAGAGAAAAAGAGAGGAAGGAGGAGGAATCATGGGAATGTTGGCAGGAGTTGGGGTAGGGTGGTATTATATATTATTATATATATTATATATTCCTAAATCTGTATATATGAATACATGAAGTTTGTTTCCTTTGAAAATTAAAAAAAAAAAAACACCTAATTTGGCAACTTGGATTGAGTTTTGGCTCCTGCCTTTAGCTGTAACCTAGACCCAGCCATTATGGGAATTTGGAGAGTGAACTAGTGCATGGAGATCTCTGTCTCTCTGTGTCTCTCAAATAAATAAATAATAAAAACCAAACACAATGTTAGCTTTGGAGACCAAGTAGGGAAGGAAGAGGACTTGACCTAAGGAAATTCCTTGCCCAACAGAACACGGAGAGAAGAGCCCCTGTGCCTTCCTTGGTGGGTATAAAACAGAGGGGATAAGAGGTTCCAGGCACTGGTCAACTGTAAATGTCCTTGCAGCCATCTGCAGTGGTTACGAAAGGTATTGGCAAAGCCCGTGTGCCGGGTAGATTCTGGGCAGCAGTTGTGGATCCCAGAGTTCATCCTTTCTGCTCCTCTCCCCTCATCCGACCCAGTTCTCTGTTTCCCAGGCCACTGTGACTGGAACTTGGAAATGCAAAATAAAATAACAAAAATAACAGTGTAGTCTGAGCTTGCCATCTGTGAGTTTTCAGAGCCAGTTTGCTCCACCCTCCCTCCAGAGGCACGGACATTATTTTCATATGCAGAACTTCCCCTCCTCTGGCTGACCTCTTTGTCTGCCAGAAATAGAGTAGCCAGGTCGAGATGTCCCCCAGAGATCTGATCTGCTGCAGAAAGTCTCTCCTTGTGGCTGCTCCTCGGTGGGACCAGGGCAGCCTTTGCTCCTGGTGACAAACTGAGTGAGTGCCATGCTGTGGGCTGCATGCAAGAGAAGTGCAGAGGGCCGGGCAGCTGCTCCTTCATCATCAACTTCAGCCCAGCACGTGAAGCCTCCAATGACCCTGAATTTCTCAATAATTTCTTAATGGAAGACTCACACCCTGCTTAGCCAGTCCCACCCACGGATGCAAACTGTTTTCCACTCACCCTCTATGTTCCTTTCTTAGTCCGGTCTCTTTGCTGACCCCATTAAATCTCTCATCTGCCATGGGATCTCCCAGATCTCCTGGCACTCCTTCCTTCTGGTCACGAGGGGCAACGATACCATGCATGCTACTAATTAAGCACTCACTCCTGAAGCTCACGTCCTGTCTCCCCTCCAACTCGCATACAAATCAAAGCCAGGGTCATTGTCCAGTTCTTCTCCTAAGCTTCATGTTGGTAAACACAGATGAAGGGTCGCTTTCTCTGAGGCTCCTACCTGATTTCCAAGTAGGAGGTCAAATACTTTTTTATATGGAACAGAGAGGGACAACACAGCTAGTTCTTGGAAGGGAATGGGGAATGGGGCAGCTATTGGCTAATGAGTAGATGGAAAATTCCTGGAACTCACTTACATGCAAGCAGAATAGTTCCTGGGAAGGCCAAGAGGGCTCCTTCCCCTTCCTGCCATTCCTCGGCTTCTTGTCTCCCTCAGTGTTGGCCTTGGGGCTCATGCTGACCTAATGGCAGGGCTGGAGAGGACACCAGAGCCTGTGATTCTTCCAGAAAGGAATCCACAGCACTTCACCAAGGTGGGCTCATTCCTAGTGGGAAGGGTCTGTGTGAAGGAGAGAGGCAATTTCCTGTAAGAATTTGTGCTTCTGGCTTCTGCACAATCCCGCCCCCCCCCCCCCCCCCCGCGCCCCCAGAGCTGCTCTTCTGAGGCAGGAAGAGGACGCTGCTTCCTCTTTGTCTCCTCTCATTGGTTGTAAGGGAGAAGCCCTGCAGAGTGGCTGTAACGTGTACCCTGCCCCCACGGAAGGCCCCAAAGGGTAGCACTCTAGGTCCTCCAGAGCGAAGCATTCAGCTGGGAAGGCCTGACGCCTGCTCCTGTTGCCTCTCCAGGGTGCCCTTCTGGGTCCCAGGAACCTGCTGGTCTGTACCCAGGGAGCTCTTTGCACACAACCAGGGAAGACACTTTGCTGCAGGCTTAAACTCCACGGCACAGCCTAGGTCCCAGCCTAGGTCCCAGACAGGCAAGGGCGTGGCAGGGGTGAGAGGAGACCAGCGAAGAAAGGAAAAACCCTGGGGAACAGATGACCCCTCTCCTGGACTCTGCTTTTGACCTCAGGTCTCTGGGTCACAGTCTCTACCCACTGCGGAGACTGAGATGGCCTCAAGCTTGGGCTCTTGACTGGAGCTGGGCGTCCAGGGCAGTGAAAAAGGTCAAATTTGTTGATAAAAAACAAACTTCTTTAAACATTTTATTTAAAATATTTGCACTCTGCCACTCTGTTGCAGGGCACAGCTTTCATTTCCCAGTCCTAATTTTTGGCTCCTTTGTATTTCTTGTGCAATTTGGGGTGGAAGAGGTAGAAGAAAAACCACTGATATGTTTGCGGGCTCCCCTGAGTGCTACGTCAAGCCCTTCCCACTTGTTCTCAGCTCTCACAGCTCCCGTCAGAAGGTATTTTTCAGGCCGGCACTGTGGTGTAGAAAGTGAAGCTGTGGCCTGCATACGGGAGCCAGTTCAAGAGCCAGCTGCTCCACGCTGTCTGCTATGGCCCAGGAAAGCAGTGGAAAGCGGTCCAAGTGCTTGGGACCCTGCAACCACGTGGGACACCCAGAAGAAGCTCCTGGCTTCTGGCTTCGGATCAGCATAGCTCTAGCAGTTGGGGCCAGTTGGGGAGTGAATCAGTGGATGGAAGATCTCTCTGTCTCTCCCTGCCTCTCCTTCTCTCTCTGTGTAACTTTGACTTTCAAATAAATAAATACATCTTCAAAAAATGAAAATTTTCCTAGATTTTTTATTACTTCCTAATACTTATATACTTAACTTGTTTCTGAAATTTATCACCTTCTGCTAGACAGAAGTGGCATAGGAGCAGAGCATTTGGTCTTTTTGTCCACTGATATCTCAAAAGCACATGGAATTGTGATTGGCATATGGTAGGCACTCAATCACATAGCTGATGAATCCACTTAATGAAAGTTTACTCCAGCCTTGACCTAGTAAGATGAAGAGGTGGGCTCTTGGCATCTCATCAGAGCTCATGGGCTGGCCAGGTAGGAAGCACTCTGTCTGCAGATTGAGGTGCCTGTTAACTAGATTTCTCTTCAGACTGCTCCCTCCAAACAGAGATACCAGAGTCAAGTTTGCCAAGACAGGGCCTTGTCTAGTTTTTCCTGGGTGACTGGTTTGCCCCATGGCCCTCCTGCTGCTGGCATCCTGATGTTCTAATGAGGTGGCATGCTCCGGGACACAGGGCATCCAGATCTCTGTTCCTTGGAGTGTTCTGAGTGAGCTCTTTCTGGAAACAGCACAAACTGCCGGGCCCACACTGAACGATCAAGACATGCGCTTGAGATCTCTCCAAGTCAGACCCCTGTCAAAGCCAGAGCTGGCTTCCAGCCTTAGCTCGAAGTATTTGCCTTCTAGGAAATGATGGACGGAAACAACAGGGAGTTTGTCAGGCGTGAGCTGGAGGTGCCAGTTCAGGGTGGAGCCTGGAGGGTGTGAGGAGAAGCCCATGAGCAGGGAAATCATGCATTACTGGGCTGGCTGCTCTCTGGGCAGGAATGCAGCTGCTTCCTAGGGCTGTGCTACTGTGGTGGTTTTGTCCTGTTTTGGTTTTGCTTAGGGTTAGGAAAGGAGATCTTGACTGAGGAGCTCTAGCCCATGGGGGCAAAAGCCAGCCAGCTGTGAGGATGCAGGCATTCAGCTGCTCAGGGCTGAATCAGTTTCCTCAGTACCAATTCCTCTTGAACTCCCACTCACCTGATTTCTTGCTACACTGTTGTTCTGATTTCTGTTTTGCTTCTCTTGTTTTTGTTCCTGTTATTAGCTGACCTTGTTTATGTTGACTTGAAGGACAATTTTCTTGTAATCTCAGTAGCTTGGTAATAAAAAAGTTACACATTGTAGGAATGCTGGGTGAAAGGGAATATTCATATTTATTCTCATACTTCCTGGCTTACCATTAGTGTTTCTAGGTTATTCTGGGAATTAATGTTCTAATGAACATACCAACTATTCAGGAATACCATTTTGGAACATATTAACCCAGTCTCTGAGCAGCCAGTTAGGCTGGTATTAGGTCAACAACTAGCATTTCCTTCCCACAAAAGAGAGTAATGGGATTAATTCAGCATTTCCTATTTGTGGCATCTATTTCCACATAAATCTCTGTAAGAGATTGATTTCACATATAACTATGGAGCACAGTTTTGGGGGAATGCTGTGATGGGAAAAATCAGAACACAAACACAAATAGCCTTGCTGATGACATACAGGAAACCAATGCATGTTTTGGGGACCAGCACTTGGAAAATGGCCTTAATGAAAACAATGTTCTACTGCAGATGTTGATATCTGCAAATATCTCAGTACTTGGAAATAGTGTGGCATGATTCTAATTGATTCTAGATGATTCTCCTAGTTTTGTTCCTAATGTATATAGCTTTTCTCTTCATGAGTTGCTTCGTAATGGGAGATCTTGATGTGTGTCTCACGATTCAATGATCACCTAACAAAGAATGCAAAACTTTTACATAGTACCCTGGTGACTCAAGAGACAATACACATGCTCCTTGACTTATGATTTGGATATATCCAAGTAAACCCATTGTATAGTACCCCTAAGCTGAAAACACACTTTATACTACTAACTTGCTGAATGTTACAGTTTACCATACAAAGGTCTTTAAAAAGTCCTTGGAAAATTTTACTATGAAAAAACTATGCACAGATTTCAAATTTTTTTGCATCAAAATAAAGTATCTTTTAAATCCATCTTTCCATGAACCATTTGACGTCCTCTTGTATGCTGTAGAGTGCCAACTGTTTCCTCTTGCGATCATGTGGCTGCCTGAGCACTGTGGTTGCTACAGCTGCCCAGGATCACGAGAGAGTAACACAATATACATGGCTAGCCAGGGAAAAGATCAAGATTCAAAATTCGAAGTACAATTTTTACTGACTGTATATCACTTTTCCATCAAATGAAGTAGTCAAAAATCCCAAGTTGAGCAGTCCTAAGCAATGGATGGCCTACATTCAATTTCCTAAAGCACACAGTTTACCAGCACACAGTGTGAGCGTGGCCCATTGAGCAGTTCACCTGATCTAGCAGAAAACGCACTGTGAATTCCTCACAGTCTCCACCTCCTTTCCTACATGTGCATCTCTTTCCTTGTGATTCTAATGAAAGCTCCTTCATGGACAAAAAGCAGGCTCACCATTTTCTTTGTATGCTAACTGGGAGCATGAAAAAAAAAAAAAAAGAGCAATTTTAGCAAAATTCTCCAGATCCAAATAGTGGATCTAGACAACTCTAATGTAGGGAGCTCCTAGTCTCCATGTTAGCCGTGATGTCTGCCTAAAACTGCTTTCCAAAACACAGCCTCTCCTTTTCCTCTGAGACTCAGGCCAAAATTTTGGATCCTCATCCCTAAAAGATACATTCATACCTCCTGAGGCTCAATCCCTAGGTCAACCACAACTCATCCGACACTGTGTTGAGATTTATTCTGTCTGTGTCTTTTTTGGAGTATACTCTGGAAATTATGTTCTACAAACATGCATCCATGCTGCAAACATCTATGAATAATATGTTCTCTACTGGAAAAATTAAATAAAATATTATATGTGAAGATATACTATACCAAGACAAGTGAGAGAATATTGTTATTGATATTATAATTATTTGCATTGGCCATTCAAAAATGCCTCAACAAAGTTAGTAGGTGATATTGCAGCACATAAGTTGCTGCATGGGGGCAGGTGTGTAGTGTAATGGCTTAAGGCTGCCTGGGACACCCACATCCAATATGGGAGTGCTAAATTAAGTCCTAACTGCTATTCTTCCCATCTACCTTGCTGCTAATATATCCTGACAGAAGATGATGGCTCAAGTGCTTGGGCCTCTGTCAGCAATCTTGAGACCTGGATGGAGTTTTGGGATCCTGGCTTTGGCCTGGCCCAGACCTGGCTGTTGTGGATATCTGGGGGGTGAACCAAGGGAAAGAAGATTCTCTCTCTCCCTTCCCTGCCCTGCCCCCATCTTTCAAGTAGATGAAACCATAAACATCAACAAAATCTTTTGTTTAGAAACTGTTCTAAAATGTGACCTTCTGTTCATAACCCAAAATATTTCTTTGTTCTTGTTTCATTCAATGATGCATTTTAAAAAGGGTTGCCTGCTTACTTTTTGCAGGACAGATATTTTTGGGGTACATAGTATGTGTAAGACCTTTTGAATTCTGTTAAAAATAGGAAATACTTCTCCACTGTACTCTGAGGACCTAGGTGTAACTCCAAAGAAGGTCTTGTCAAAAGCAATTAAATTCTGATCTGAATTTGTAATTTTATTAATTATATTTTAAGCAAGCCAATTTCTTATTTGTTTAACTGATTTCTTATTATAAACTGATTATAGACCATTAGTGTTCATTAATATACCAAATTAGATTTCACATCTCCTGCACCATATACTGGGAATAAAACCAGTCAACACTTTGTCAGGATCAATTATAAAGGATGTCTATTGCAATCACAGTCTTATTTAGCCTTTGGAAGTAGACAACTACTCAAGAACAATTGATGAGCTCGCTGTGCCTTTAGCAATAAGGTACAATGCTTGTATGAAAGTCCCTCAAGAGTGTTGTCTAAATAAAATTCTTAGAGTTCAGCAGAAAACAATTATGAAAGGGATAACCTTGTCCTGACATATGGTTTATGTATAATGAGACTTTTGAGTAACATTTGGGGAGTAGGAGTAGTAGAACAAGAAGAACCAGAAATTGGAGAAATAGACTTCTGTCTAAGAGAAGAAAAGGGAAAGAGAGAACATTTATTTCTCATTTTGAAAAACAGCATCTTAGCTTGGTAGAATTAAGCTTTAACCACGGCATATATGCAAAGGCTAAGGGCTTTTAGGAAGATCTCTGGTCAGTTAAGAGACACATTTGTTGAATGCTTCAAAGAACAAGTGCTGTTTATTGATATAGGCTGAACTTAGAAGGAAAAAGTTTAAAAATCATATTCATATTCATTATATGCTTATTAGGTACTATGTGCTAAACTCAAGGATGAAGAGGCACACTTATATTTTCCTATAAAAAGGAACATAACTTACATATTGTTTTCCAGTCAATTAGCAAATTACTTCAATCTGTCTCTGAGAAATTTTGTTTCAGTCAGTCTGTTAAATTGGATATTCTGGATATATCAAGTTTTCCCTATTAAAAATAACATAGAGTAGCAACAATCAAGCTGAAAATAAGCACAAAGTGAGACAAACCCTCAATACTACTTCTGAAAAAAATGACAAAAATACCTAATTCTGGATCCATAGAGTGTTGCAAAACAACCTATTCTATAACAAAATAATCGAACTTGGCAACAGTGACTGGAGGGTATACATTTTGACTAAATTACAGTGCTGACCGACTTAGATTTGTCCAATTCGTAAAGTTAAATCTCTTTCGACAAGTTGTTTTGGTCTAAATCACTAATAGCGAGAGAAGACAGGCAACAAATAATTGCAGTATCATGTAATAAGTGTACCCGTTAAGGCAGAAACAGAACAAAAAGAAAAAAGACAATGTCAGAGGTAACATTCAAAGTGAGTTTGAAAGAGGAGGTGTTGCCATCTAAGCCCAGTGAGAAATGGAGAATAAAATGTGCCAAAATGTCTTCTAGGTAATTAAAAAAAAATCACAGGATTTCAGGCTGGTGAATATTCTTAAGCCAATAGAGTCAGTGTCTTTAAAACAAATTTTAAAAATTCTGTCTCTTGCATGATCATTTAGCTTTCATCATTTTTATGCTCCACTAAGTAGAATATAAAACTAGGCTGATGGATTTGGGTTGGCACATGAAGGCTTAGGAAAGTGCTACTATCACTCATGTGAAAATCTGGAGTCAGGATCACTTGTGATCCAAGGCAGGATGGCCAATGTTTCATCACTAATGTCTGAAATGATCATTCTGATGGTTGTGGCTTCTGCAGGTTTATTTTAGGCCTTTCTCTTTCTACTCTCTGAGAACAAGTGCTTCATAGACTCGAAGATTTCCTTCTCTGAGTCTATCCTTGAAGCGACAGCACTTTTTAAAGGTCTTTTTTTTGAACTTGTATGATGGATGGGTCGATACAGCGTCTCATGAGCGAGTTCACTACTGAATCTGAAGGAGAGGATGCTCGCTTAAAAATACATCCGGCGTTTTTGCTGTGTCGTCAGGGAGGACACAGATCGCGGCAATCAAGACTCTCAATCTGTCAGCTTCTAGAAGCTGGTGGTATTGAGGCTTGTTTATTTCAAGCAAGACTCTTAAGGTAAGCAGATGTCTCAAACGGTGAATAGTGAGCTGCTACAGCCACTTTGATAGACCTTTACCTGTTTTCTCTCATGGTGTTTCCTAAACTTCCCCAGCTTGGCACTGTATCTCAGAGAACACGTTCTCCGGACTCCTTTGTGTGGTTTTTCTGGCAGTCTTGACCAATGGGAGACATTGCCAGGAGACTGGAGGTTAGGAGACAGGGAGAAGCCAGGGTACTTCTCCCCTTTCTTTTAAGTTGTCTCTGCCAGTTGCGCACCTCTGAGTCTAGCTCCTGTTAGACTCTTCCTTCTCTCTGGTTTCAGTGCCTGCTGGGAAGTCCTCGGTTGTGCACCTGCTTCATGCACTGGCTCCCATGAGTGGTCTGGGATCACCTTACTTCTACTTTGTGTCTTTCCAGCTCCTGCCCAGATAGTGACATCCTGTATGGCTCAAATCTGCATGGTCATCAGAATTCAGCATCCCCCCATGTGGTATCTCAGCTCTGGAATCAGTGGTGCACAATCCTTGTGTTAAATATTTTGTTTCAGAGACAGAGTGGTTTCTGTTTTCCTGGCTGGTGTACCACTTATCATAATTACAAAGATAATGACCACAGAACAACACTGGAGGAATTCTCACTTCAAACTAATCTCTTCACTACATGTTGCCTGCTCCACAGAATTCTCTCGAGGAATCTTGGTGTGTTTCTAAGCATCAGAATCACAGAAAAGTGAAAGTTTTCCTCACCTCCTGTCAGATGAGAGACCTATCAGTGGGTCAACCACAGCCTTCCACACAGTTTTAATGCGTACTGGGGAGCCACCAAAAGACCTGTGTCTAACAGAGTGGTATTGGCACTTGGGCTTGGGTTTACTTCTCAGGAGGAAAGAGACAGCCTCATTGCCAAACAGATTTATTTGTTTCTGCTTCCAGTTTTTATAGAAATATCATGGACAAAATGTACTATATTTTCAGGGTGGAGGAGGAGTAGTTACGGCTCATATTTTTCCCTTTATGCCTTTCATCTCACAGTAGAATAATACATTCATTTTAGAGAGTATTCAAAATTCATTTAAACAGAGTATCCTCTACAGTTAATCAATAGATAGACTCTGGGGAAGTCTTTGCTCCTGCCTGGGCGTGCTGAAACTCCTTTTAAAGAAGGAGCTGTGTACGTGGGCCAAGAATGCTTTTTGGTTTGGCAGTCTTTATCTGATCCTTGGGAGAGGTTAAAAGCCCAGATATATATTGTGGAAATTTCAAAACTTCTCCTTAATGTAATCATCATTGTATGAAGGAGACAGAGAGGGAAAAAAAGAGCAATATAACCTATATATTTTTAAAGCAGCAAAATAAATTTAAGATCTTATTAGAATTCATTATGTTTATCTACCTTTTAATCATGGTTTTGACATACTATATGGTTTTTATCTAGTGTTTAAAGAAATTCTGTATATTGATTTATAATAGTGACAAAATTCACTTACAGATTTCCAGGGCCTGATTAATCTCTTTGAGATCTTTTATCCTTCCCCACCCCAACCCCTACCTTTCCTGGCTCATTTATATTAGCACCTTCTATGAAGGTTAGAGACAAACAGATAAAGCAGATGTGGGTGAAATTCTAATCAGTCATTTTTGTCACTTCTTGGATAGTTGAAAACAGGCTAGCTTGGGAGAAGAAAGCTAAACTTATTTGAAAATATATAACAATATAAGTACTAAGGGATTTACTTTAGTCCTTGACTCCTTTGTGCCATTACTAGATAGGATTATAAGAGGCAGCAGTCACTACAGAGAAGTTCAATATTTTTTCGTCACTGACGGTGCCCCTCCAGTGTTTAGTTTCCTAGAGTAAGCCAGCCTCAGAGAAGGAGCCATGCCAATGGATGGCCCTGGTCTGTAATGGTAGAACAAACCGACAACTGCTGACTACCTCTTCCCGTGCTCCCACAAACCACAAATAAATGAACAAGCCTAACTGTCCTGGAGTTGGAGTCTCTGATGTGTCTGTTGCTCTTAATGACAGCATGTGCTTCACAAGCAATTACTATGGAGGAATGCAGCTGGGACTCCTGTGGGTTTTGCCTAAGACAGTTGAATGTAACAAAAGATGAGAAAACACCTATTTTTGGAATGTTTACTTTTGCAAATACAGTGATGAAATTTTTCTAATGACAACTTATAATTAGGTATCTCACAATTAGGGTAAACTCTATATTATTCACTAAAAATACAATCTGTACTCAACTTCACAGGTGGAAGTACCACTTTGAATTAGCAGAGCATAGGAGGAGCTGTGTTCTGATGCAGGCAAAGATGAAAGCTCTATTTATATTTTTGAACAAAAAATTTGGTACCTTTTGCCATTTCTGTACAATTTGTTTATTCTTCCCTCAATGTTCATGGAATACTTCCTATGTGAAAGATGGAAGGGTGTAGCTGAAATGAAAAGAAATATGTGCTAGATGCCATATTAACCCTTGAAAAATCATGACAACTTCCTTTTCAAATTAAAAAAATCATTTATTTTTGTGTTTTTACCTTTTCTGGTCTTTAGCTCTATAAAAGCAAGAAGCACTGCTGAATTTCCTAGGAACTAGGACAACGTCTGAAACATTTTGGTGCTTCATAAGTATTTGTGGATGAAGGAATGAATGTAACAAATGATGACAATATAATCTGATGGATGTGCTTAGAAGCTTACACACAGTTCTTTCAAATCCCAGAAGCAAGAACAAATTGGGGGTACGAAAGAGGCAGCTAGGTAATTGGGACTGATAGTAGGAGTAGACATTTTCCAAGAAGAGTGGAGACAGGCTTTGAGGGCCTTTGCAGGCGGAGTGCAGAAAAGAGAAGGCCAGTAAGAGGGTGGTGTGCAGGGCAGGGGAAGAGAACCGTGGGGAATTCATGAAGCAGGATCTGGGGGCAGAACTGCAAACCCCTCTTCAAAAGCTATCAGGATGTCTTCCTCATGTCGCCCTCCCCGTCCCCAGAGGAAACTCCCTAACCCTGTTCTCATCAGAGTTAAAAACAGCTAGAGGTCCTTGCAGGTGGATGCAGTCACAACTGATTGAAAACACATTCCAGGGGTGACAACGCCCCAAGCCATGACCTGGCTGAAGCAGGTTGCTATCTGAGGAGCCTGGATTACTAGATAACCGTGCTGGTTTGCGCAACCCAAAAAAATTCCTTTCTGCTTCCAGCTAAAACCATTGTCTACATGCTTCCATTGGCATACACACCAGACAAGAACCTTCGGGTTTTCTGTCTGGTTACATTATGTTCTTATGTGAAAGTAGTGGAAGAAAAGGTGTTAGACAAAATTCACATCCTTAGTGATGTAGAAACTACGAGATTTGGAGGTTAGGGTAGGTAAAAAATGGGTACATAAACTCTCATTCAAAATCACTTTTCTTTGGAAATGATCAGTTTTAAGTCATTGTAAGTGATTGTCAAACGTATAAGCTGATTTAGGAAGGAATTTTGGCTTTTTCAGAGAGTTATTTCAGTAATCCCTCCCAGTTCATAAAATTGATTTTGTTGGCTCCAGTGCTACTCTGGGATGAAAATAAAACTGCCCTTTAATCTAGACACAGATGTTAATTGATGCAGTCATGGATTATTTGAATACACAAATGACCTAAATTGTGGGGAGCAGGGTCCGACCGGCAACATGGCGGGGTGCCCAGGAGACAAATAAGTACTGAGACTGTGGACTGAAACTAACTCTATGCGTCTGATCTCCCACCATATGGCGCTGAGAGAGAGTAAACAAATCTTACATAGCTGCTTCGTCAATTAGCTGATTCCTGACCCAACCACTAATTGGAAGAGAGCGGTGTGCTCAGCGCGCGGGCGGTGGAGCACAGATTGGTGGGAGAGGACTATAAAAGGGAGAAAGAGACAACATGCGGGGCCGGCCCCCTGAGAGAGTCGGTCGGAGAGTTCAGTGGTGCTGCTCCTCCGGGAAAGCGGGGCAGCGGCAGCAAATCCGGGAAGGACCGGGGAAAGAAAACAGCGTCCAGTGTCATTCCTCCGCGAGTTGGGGAGCGACAAGTGGTTCCGTGACTCGGATAGACTGCTGGGAGAAAGCCGGGAAGGAGAAGGGAGAAGAAAAATAAAAGCCGCGGGAAAGCTAGGCCGTAGCGGAAACAAAAGCTAGGCTGTAGTGGAGGCGAAAGCTAGGCCGTGATTCGGAAGAGCCGCGGGAGAGACAGAGACAAAAAGCTGCGGGAAGAAAGCCGCAGGGAGAGAAAGACGAAAAGCCGCGGGAGAGCTAGGCCGTCACTGAAACGAAAGCTAAGCTGTAGCGGAGACGAAAGCTAGGCCATGATTTGGAAAAGCCGCAGGGGAGAGAGAGACAGAGACAAAAAGCCGCGGGGGCGGGGGGGGGGGGCGTGAGAAAGAGACTAAAAGTGCAGGAAAAAAGCCACGGGAGAGAGAAAGAGTAAGAGAGCCAGGAAATGCCGGGGAATAGAGAGAAATAAAATAGAAATAAGAAAGCCTCCCCACAACATGGCGATGAGAGGACTTGGATTCGGACTGCCTAGGGCGATAAGCACCTGCGGGCAACTCTAGCAGAGCAGAGTATGTGCTGCGGGGCACCAAAGACAAGCGCATATCAATGCCACAAAGAATAAAAAGAAGGGGGATCTGTGGGGAGCAGGGTCCGTCTCCCGCAACATGGCGCAGCACCTGGGAGACAAATAAGTACTGAGACTGTGGACTGAAACTAACTCTATGCGTCTGATCTCCCACCATATGGCGCTGAGAGAGAGTAAACAAATCTTACACAGCTGCTTCGTCAATTAGCTGATTCCTGACCCAACCACTAATTGGAAGAGAGTGGTGTGCTCAGCGCGCGGGCAGTGGAGCACGGATTGGTGGGAGAGGACTATAAAAGGGGGAGAGAGTCAATATGCGGGGCCGGCCCCCCTGAGAGAGTCGGTCGGAGAGTTCAGTGGTGCTGCTCCTCCGGGAAAGCGGGGCAGCGGCAGCAAATCTGGAAAGGGCTGGAGAAAGAAAACAGCATCCGGTGTCATTCCTCTGCGAGTGGGGGAGTGACACTAAATGATAATAATATGCTTATCAGCACAATAATCATGTGGTTGGATCCCTATGTCTTCTACAAATGCTGAAAATTCCTGCTCGTAAATAAAAGACAAGAGGAAAAAAGTTCAATTAGTACATGATATAGGTGTGAAGAGGAGGAGCTTGCTATTTCTGTCTTCTTATGTCAGAAAATAAGAGCTGAACTCTAACCCTAGAAGATGAGCAATAGCATGTTTTTGAAGCAGGTTGATTGAACAAAGGCATCCAGAAAATCCTAGGGTAGTCGGAAAGAGCAAGCAAAATAATAGCAATGTGTTGTCATAACAAAACAAGTTGGAAGCTTCCCAAGAGAGGAGAGATGATTTTTTTCATACAATGAAACACCTTAAAGTAGGGCTGAAACTCTTGGACTGAAAGCATAATCCTGTCAGGTATAGTGCTGAGAACTTTTATTTATATTAGCTATTTTATTTATATTAGCTATTTTAATTGCCTGGCAAATAGACATGATTACTCTCATCTCATCATGATAGCCAAAGCTTGGATATCTTGTATTTTGGGTGTGCTGGTCTCTGGTCCACGAATGGAAAATTGCGGGTGTGTGTACTACAGTTTCTTGTTTGAGGCTCCACAGCAGGCACCACTCGCTGCACAGCCCCACTGCAATGCCTGGGCTCATCACGCCTCTCATTCCACAGACAAGGACACTGGGATGTGGAGGCTCCAAGGGCTTCTTCCAAAACACCCAGGGACTCAATAGCAGCATTAAGTTTGTGACCTAATTATCTCAACTCCTAGTGAAATCTGCTTCCCATTGGCTCAACTGCCCCTACCTTCTTACCCTTCTATAATCCGTTTTAGTGGGGACATCTAAAATATATGAACATTTACCGCTCTCAGAAAGCCCTATCTAAATGAAAAAGCTATCAATTTGGCGAAAGCAAGAGGCAAAAGGAAGGTGAATAAGAGTGCACTTATGGTTTATTTAACCAATGAGGTTAAAGTGCTGTGCTGAATGGCAGCGTGGTAAAGAGGAAGGAAGAGATTCCTTTGCAAAGCAAAGCAAAGCAGAGATTGTTTGCTTCTTGTCACTTCCTAGAAAGCCTGGGGTTCCAGAAAGCCAACGCTGTTGCACACGTGAAAGCAAACCCATTGCGCTGTACCTGCCTAAAGAAGTTGTTATGGAGATCTCTCCTGTTGGTTCTAAGAAGTGATTATAAATTACATGTTCTATTTTCCACAAGAATTCCAAAAGAATCGGAAAGTCAGGAATGAAGTTCGCAAAGATTCTGTATATGAGGAAACTCCCATGTTTCTCCCAGAAGACTTTAGAAAAAACAAAATAAACAAATAACTCTCAGGTGCCACTTTGGAAAATGCTATTTGAAAAGCAGTACATGGCTCTGTTTGTAGAGTTGTGAATTAATATGTGCTCATAGCCTGAGGGCAAAATACCCGGTATGTAGAAAAGTTTTTTAGAAAGTCATATATCTATCTCAGTTTTCTAATGTTTCATGGTAATTTGAATTCACCAGGGAATTAAATGGATCTGCGACACAAATTTAAGTTAATTTATTCAGTAAGTAATGCCATGTTTTAAAAGGATTCAAAGTGATAATAATAACAGCAGGCTAACAAATCTTTGATGATTAGCATTGCAATGGTTGTAAGAACATGGGGCTGTGGTGGGGGCAGGATAGGGAGAGGAAGAAAATGTAGGTGCTTTCCAGAGGTCATTTTCAAGAAGATTTCACATATTTACATGAGACACAGCCTAGCTAGGGATTCTGTGGCATCTGTACAAGGAACAGTCGTGTTAAAATCAGCAAGAGCAGAAGCAGCAGACTTAGAGATGACTTTAAAAGCTGCGTTTGGGGGCTGGTGCTGTGACCTAGAAGGTTAAGCCTCTGTCTGCAGTGTTGGCATCCAATATGGGTGCAGGTTCCAGTTCTGGCTGCTCCACTTCTGATCCAGCTCCTTATTAATGCATCTGGGAAAGCAGTGGAAGATGGCCCAAGCCCTTGGGCCTGTGCACCCATGTGGGGACCCAGAAGAAGCTCTAGCGAATGGAAGATCTCTCTTTCTCTCTAGATATTGCTGCCTTTCAAATAAATAAATAAATGAACGAATAAACCTGAAAACAAGAAGCTTTTGGAGGAAGAAAGCAAGTGAAACAATCATTGAATAAAAACAAGAATGATCAATGATTGAAATTCATTTGAGATTCTCCTTAATAAGAAAGAATCATATTTAAAAATCCAGAGTGAATGTTTCTAAGATTTAGGTATAGAACTTACTGTTCTTAAGTGCTAGTGTGAACGAGTGAATCTGTGTTCCCAGAGTGATGAAGCTTATGTCAAGTACTTAAACCTAGGGGTATAGAAAGAAAAATGTAGAAAAGATACGTGTCCTGACTTGTTATTAATTCATTCAGCTAGTTGGAACTTCCATCTACTTATAGCTTAAAATTATGGTTCTCAACTTTTATATGCTTGAGAATAACACAAAGAGCTAGTTCATCGTGGATACTCCAGGGCCCCACAGTTTTGATTTGTTAAATTTAAGGGAGGTCTCTGAATCTGCATTTTAGTAAAGCCTTACAAGTTATTCTCCTACACCTTGACAGAGATACAAACCAGTGGACCAACTGCTAATTTCTATTTGAACTTTTTTTTTTTTTTTTTTTTTTTTTTTTTTTTTTTTGACAGGCAGAGTGGACAGTGAGAGAGAGAGACAGAGAGAAAGGTCTTCCTTTGCCGTTGGTTCACCCTCCAATGGCCGCCGCGGCCGGCGCGCTGCGGCCAGCACACCGCGCTGATCTGATGGCAGGAGCCAGGAGCCAGGTGCTTTTCCTGGTCTCCCATGGGGTGCAGGGCCCAAGCACCTGGGCCATCCTCCACTGCACTCCCGGGCCACAGCAGAGGGCTGGCCTGGAAGAGGGGCAACCGGGACAGAATCCGGCGCCCCGACTGGGACTAGAACCCGGTGTGCCGGTGCCGCTAGGCGGAGGATTAGCCTAGTGAGCCGTGGTGCCGGCCTTCTATTTGAACTTTTATCTTTCTCAATTTCTATCTTTATTTTGGAATGGATAGTTAGACATAATATATGCACCCATATTACTCTTCTAGATTAGCATAAAATCTTGTCAATTCCTGTGTCAGGCCTCACAGAGCAAGGATGGACAATGGTTTCTGAACTTGGGAAAATCCCCCTAATTTCCCCATTTTAAAATAAGAGAGTTAGGCTAGAGGCTGTCTAGACTCTCAGAAAGTTTTAATTTTTTTAAATGCGTATCTGATACTTGATATGATCTTGAAAATCATGGGTTTAGTGTTGTGGTGTAGTAGGTAAAGCCACTGCCTGCAACAACAGCATCCTATATGGATGCCCCATTTCTGATCTAGCTCCCTGCTAATGGCCTGGGAACAGCAGCAGAAGACGGCCAAGTGCTTGGGCCCCTGCACCCATGTGGGAGAACTGGATGAAGCTCCTGGCTCCTGGCTACGGCCTGGCCCAGCCCTGGCAGTTGCAACCACCTAGAGAATGAACCAATGCATCTAACTAGCATCTCTCTCTCCCCCTCTCTTTTACTCCGTCTCTCCCTCTCTTTTAAATAAATAAAACTTAAAAAATGAAAAGAAAATTATGACTCACATATTGGCTAGTGTGGGTGGAATGAGCCTGGAAAAACAAAAACCAGTCTTTGGGCCATTACATTAACTGAAAAGTTTAAGTAAGATTCCCTACCCTGCCCTCACATTTCAGCCACAACCTGGGGAACTGGAATGACAAGTATATCTATGAATTCTATGCCTAAATGAAAAAAAGACTCATCTTGTTAACTTTTCTACAACTGTAAATCTACACACAGATCTTTATCTGAAAGTAGATAGACTGGTTGCCAAGCTGTCATTTAGCTGTGGATGGCTTGTGATTAGTATAAATAAAAATCATGCTTGGAATACATTTCAAGAATTTGATTACCACCGTAAGTTGTGTTACAAATAACTGGATTCAGAAGATTCCTGTTTGACTAATTCTATGTTAGGTAAGAAAAGAATTCCTTTGCTTGATGTTGTTAAAATAGTTATATCTATCTATCAATCATCTGTCCATCCATCCACCCATTCATCCATCCATCCATGTATGTGTGTGTATATATATATATATATATACACACACATATATATTAGCAACACTTAAAAAACTATATTGACAAAATTATGACTTACTGGGTTTCTACAATTTTTTTTGTATTTTTACACAGGCTCATACTAGGTATCTTAATAATATAAGTAGTTTAAAAATATCTGTTGATTGAGAGTTTATTCCAAACAAATTTACTATAATATTACAAAAACATTGCTGATTAAAATACATTTGCAAACAGTTGCAACAAAGTCTAAGAATATAAGACGGGGGCTCACTGATTTGTGAACTGGTTCATCAGACTTTGCCTGTGTGCTGCCAAGTGCCAGATGCTCCTTTTGGCACTAGAAATAGAGCAATGGGGTTGAGTGGCTACGTGGGGGTAGGCCAAATAAAGTTAAGTTTCTTTTCCCACTGGGTTTGAAAAGTAAAGGGTTAGACAGACAGTAAACAAATAAAGAAAAAAACATGTAATATAGCAAATGGAAGTAGAAAATAGGATAGGGTAAAAGACAAAGGATGATGGGGAATTTTGAATTGTCAAGGAAACTACTCTGATAGGTTGGTGGATAAGTACAGATCTGAATGAAATGAGGAATGAGTTGTGTAAATATTGGAGAAGAGAGCTCCAAGCAATGGGGACAGCAACTAAAATGTTGGAAAATCAGTAACAAATTTGAAAAGCCTAGGCTTTTCAAAAGAAGTTCTCTCTTCTACCAAGACTCTTCAAACCCTTTGGACCTCCTATTTCTCTGATCCTCTACAGCAGAATTAACCAACCAAATACTCTTGTGTTTGATGGTGGTGGGGTGTAGGGTTGGTCTGATTGTGATTGATTGTAGCCTTAAGAACAATGATTGGACTTTGTGCTGACACCATCTCCCTTCCTCCACCCTTTTATGTCCTGGTGTTGAACATGGCAGATTCCTAATCAAGGTCTTTGATTGACCTAACGCTGTCGAGTGTAATGCTTCCCTGTCAATATTCTTTAGGTGTAGTATGTAATTTCTAATAGGATCTAATATTTCCATTTGCAACTGAAAAAGTTACCTTTAGATATACATAAAGCTTATTTAAAAAGAGAAAAAATATAACACATGAGGAGATATATTAAAAGACTTTATTCACAATAGAGAAATTTTACAAATATAATTTTTAAAAATTATGTGTCAATCTATTATGTTTCCCATAACATTAGATTTATATAAAGTTGGAGATGACAGAATGGGTTTATGTACAAATAAAAAACAATGTAAAAAAGATAATACACATGAAAAAATCATGACAAGTCATGGAGTTCTGTAAATTGGCATACAACTTACATGTGTAATATTAATTGCACAGAGTATATAAAAAGCATATCGTTGTATAAACACGAAATGAAGTGCTAATTTAATTGTTCATCTTTTAGGATGTGAATACATATGTAAATTCAACTGCACAGTTCTGTTGAAAATGAATGAAAGCTACTGTCTACTTGAAGACTTCAGTTGTCTAAAATAATTAACACAAAGTATAATTTTAAGTAAATCATATCTCCCTAATATTAATCTCTTATCTTGTTTACATTTTTGGTGTTTTGGGACTTAGGCTAAAAAAACTCAAACTCTAAAACTGAAAAAATTTTATTCTTGCCTTTGGTGGAGTGACAAATAGTATGATTTCTTGTCTACTTACATCAGGATACAAATGGTACATTATAGTGTAGTGTGTACAGACCACTTGGCTTTAATACCCTATTTGCTGCAGAAATACTTCTCAGCTCTGTGTGTTCTTTCAAATTAAATTGGAAAGCAAATTAGTTAATTTCAATTGTGAGTCCAAGGACATTCAGATGAAAATTGTAATATAAATACTCATGGCCCAATTTTGGCAATAATTTCATATTTTGCCTTAAAGTTCTGGGAAAAACAGGATACTCATAATCCATTTATTTCACTAGGTGAGCTGAAAATATGAGTGCAGGAAGCTATTCTGGGTCACAGAGACACATGAACGTGGCTATAACGATGTTCTGAAGGATCTTTTTCATTGGCTAATTTTACTAATTTACTCTTTGATATAAAGCAATGCACAATATTAGGGAGGGGGTGGGGATGGAGAAAAGGAGGTCATACAAGGTGATCCTGTCCAGACAAAGGAAATCTTTTGAAACATTCCTAACAGCTGAAATATTCAAACCATTAAGTTTATTGACAGCTAAGAAAACAAGTGTCAAAATTATTAGGTTAAACCATATGAAATTGCTGATCTGGGGCAGTTTTTAAAACTACAAACACAGCAATTTCATAAGCTTCAGTGTAATTCATGGATTACACTGATCTGTTTGATCATTGTATGTTAAACTTAGGTGAAGTCATTGTACCTCAGAATGTGCATCATCATAGCCTTTTTATGGAAATAAAGGTTACATGAACCAATGTAAGAGAATACAAGGTGCCATCAATCCATTCTTGGGGAAACCATTCACATTTCAAAACTTAATGTTTAGAAGAATCATGTAGTTTTTTTGATTCGCTGCAGATCAAATTGTGGTGGATTCAGAGTGTCCATTCCTATAAGTTGCTTCTAGGTTAGGATCTTGATTTTGAATTTAACCATAGTTAAATTATATTCTTATTTAGCCCGACAGTTTATTAGGTTTTCCTTAATTGACTATGAATAGAAAAATTTGCCAAACCTTTTTCCAGAGTCAAATGTTGCTTTCATAAACAGAAATGAAATAAATTAGTACATTTAAGAAAGGGCAATTTTCAAATCTGAATCTAACAGAATACTTCTTTTCTCAAGAAAAAAAATTAAAGATGAAATGCAAACAAATGAACTAAGGTCATATGAAATTCTCACTCTCTCTTCAGAGACCCAATTCAACACACTAACAGTTATACTATTTCTACTTAAAAACTATAATTCAGTGACAGAAAAGCTCTGTGAAAACTTGAGAGCTCACCTTGCTGTGTAGTGGGGGATGGAAGAAATTAGGAAGTACATGATCCAGCAGTGACACACTGCATTTAAAATAAAAATCAAGAACAAATTCACAAAATAGGGAACACTAATATAATGAACTAACAAAAATATACTGCAGTTCTAATGAAATGAGGTCAACATGAGATGAGCCTTTTGGGATGATGTTCTAATTGAATTGCAATGTGAGTGAAATATTCTATCAAATAATGATAGACCCGCATACGGAAGCTGTCACAGTTATAAGATCTGTCTCTGGTGGATAGACAAACCAGATTCACAAGAAATTGAAAAGGAAAAAGCTTTTTTAATACTTAATTTATTATTATGGCTTTTTGCAACATGGCAAAACATTACAGCTTAAAGCAGACATCATCTCCTCATAGAGGAGGAAAAAGTTTTGCAGTCAAATCAAATTGTAATTAAGAAGTCACTGGTATACCATTCTACTCAGTTTATTAAAAACAATATTATCCCTTCTTGAACTCCAGAGATAATAGATTACTTAAAAACAAAAACCTGTTGATCCACTGACTGAATAATAAAGGACATGATTAGGAATTTAGGTCCATTTATGCTTATGATAATAAACATAAAAGACTGCAAAACAATTTTACAACTTAGAATAACACAGACATTAATAAAATTTCATGTGCCTGATTATCAGAAAAGGAATTATTAAGGTATGCAGTGAAGGAAATACAGCAGAGTAAAATATAAAATATCTTTTTATTTCACTTTCACTTCAACTTCCTTTTGATCTGTAGGGAGGATAGGGAGAAGATGTGCCTCAGTATTGAAGATCCAGTGTTCCAGTGGAAGAAGATCATCATCAGAAAATATTAAGTACAAATATCTGGTGAGAGAAATACGAGAATATGAGGCTCAAGAAGAACACAGTGGGCAGTGAAGCCAAAAAGACACAGCAAAAACCACATCAATGTCTCCAGTCAACTCACGGAAGAACAGGACAACGGTGAGGTGTATCAAACCCTTTGCACATGTACTCACTAACATGGAATGAAGATGCGAGTTTGTGCTTTGGTGTTGGTGTATGAGCACAATGCAATGCTATCTCAACTCATTGAATTTAGCAAGGCTTGAAAGCACCTGTAATGATTGCTGTGCACGTAGAATGGCATTCTGAATCAGTCATACTTGGTATTAACTGGATGTGTTCATGACAATGACATATACAAAGACGATGAGCTCAGGTATCTCAGTCACATATTTTTAGAACCATTTTCACTTACTTTAGTGTCTCTGCTAGGAAAAAACTCTGTTGCACATTATCATATTTCTCATGAGTGAAATAAACATCCCTGAGGCCTGAGTAGCCTCCATTCACTCTGCAGTGACTTTCCAGGGCCTAAAGAACAAAGAGGAGGAGAAAAAAATGGTCATTTTTCAGTAAATTGATTGTCACTAATGGTTATTATCATCAGATTCAGATAAAATAGATTGAAATTGAATGAAAACTTGTAACAGTTCTAGGTGAAAAATTTAAAAACCAAAAAATACAAATGCTATAAAATATGTGAAGTCAAAGTATATATAGACAGCATGCTTTATTTAATTGGAAAGATGTCTACATTTAGTTTTGGAGTAACTTTTCACTGATTTTGACCATTTCCTTCTATAGTCTAGAGGAGAATTTGGCAAACTATGGACAACATTTATTTCTGGCAAACTAAATCTAGCCTCCTACTTATTTATTAAAAAATGATCAGTTTTCATTTTCTTTGAAAGGCAGACAGATAGAGAACTTCTATTGGCTGGTTCATTCCTCAAATGTCTGTGACAGCCAGGGCTGGCCACGCCAAAACCAAGAGCCAGGAACTTCACTTGTAGCCATTGGGTAGTTGGATCCCAAGAATTTGAATCATCATCTGCTGCCTTCAATGCTGTGCATTAAGCAGGAAGCTGGATCAGAAGCAGAGTAGCTGGGATTCTAACCAGGCACTCCATGGGATGTCGGTAACCCAGATGGTGACTTAAACTACTGCGCCAAACGCCTGACCCTTCTCTTTATTTGTGCAGATAATTATTTCTTTTGAGCAACAGCCATACTTACGTTTCCATGTTGTCTGGACTGTTTTTGCATAAAATGACAGTTGTGTAGCTGCAACAGAGACTGGATTGTGTCAAGCCTATACTGCCTGGCCCTTACAGAAAAAGTGTGCTGACTCCTGGTTCTACTGAGACAGTTAGTAACTGTGATTATAAATCCATGGTTGAGGAAATGTACTAGACCAAAAACGGCTGCTATTAAAATAAGAACATCTTTTATCTTTTAAAATTTTTTTTTAAATTTATTATTTATTTGACAGATAAGAGTTAGTGAGAGAGAGAGACAGAGAGAGAAAGGTCTTCCTTCCGTTGGTTCACCCCCAAATGGCCGCTACAGCTGGAGCTACGCCGATCCGAAGCCAGGAGCCAGGTGCTTCCTCCTGGTCTCCCATGCAGGTGCAGGGCCTAAGCACTTGGGCCATCCTCCACTGCCTTCCCCGGGCCACAGCAGAGAGCTGGACTAGAAGAGGAGTAAATGGGACTAGACCCTGGCGCCCATATGGGATGCCGGTGCCAAAGGCGGAGGATTAACCAAGTGAGCCACAGCGCCAGCCCCAGAACATCTTACTTCTTAAAAATTGAGTATAGGGTACTAGAAAGTGATACTGGTGACAGAGCCAAAAGCAGAGAATGGAAGGTAGGTGGAGAAATGTGACTGGTATTTATTCCTAAAGTAAACATATTTTTCCTTTTGTATGGAAGAAGATGGGATGAATGCACTGGCCACTGGGAAGAAATGACCCTACATTTCTCAGTTGTCTGAACATAATCAGTATTTGGAAAAAAGGAGGGTTGGACAGTGTGGGTATGAAAACTCAGGTAACAATGTAAACTAACCTGCGTTTCAACATCATGAGTGCCAGAGGATTGGCTGCCACTTGTGCTGTTTTCCCTTCCAGAAGCCCTCTTTATTTACCTTTTCATTTTTTATTTTATTTTTTTCAAGATTTTTATTTATTTATTTGAGAGGTAGAGTTACAGACAGTGAGAACGAGAGACAGAGAGAACAGTCTTCCTTCCATTGGTTCACTCCCCAAATGGCCACAACGGCTAGAGCTGCGCTGATCCGAAGCCAGGAGCCAGGTGCTTCTTCCCGGTCTTCTACGTGAGTGCAGGGGCCCAAGGACCAAGATGTTCCACCGCTGTCCCAGGCCACAGCAGAGAGCTGGATTTGAAGAGGAGCAGCCGGGACTAGAACTGGCGCCCATATGGGTTGCCAGCGCCGCAGGCCTAGGATTAACCCACTGCGCCATGGCGCCGGCCCTTATTTACCTTTTAAAATTCTCATCAGTTATTAAAAGTTTTCTAGCTTTTTGATGTTATTTATAAAAATTTTACATTGTGTTTTGATATACACACATTGTGAAGTTATTACTATAATCAAGCCAACCAACATACCTGTCACCTCGTATCTCATAGTTACCTTTTCTTGTGGGGAGAACAACTAAGATCTACTCTGACACTGTTACTAACTATAGTCACCATAGTATGTTAGGTTTCCAGAATTTGCTCTTCTAAGGTACAACTGAAAATTTGTACTTTGTGACCAATCAGCTTCTACCTCATCCTTCAATTTCTGGTAATTGACATTGTACTCTATGAGTTCTACATTACTTTTTTTTTGGATTCTGTATGATAATATAGAACTTTTGTCTTTCTACATCAAGCTTGTTTCATTTAATATAATCTCCTCCAAGTTCATTCATATTGTCACAAATGGCAGGCATTCATTCTTTTTTAAGGCTGAATAATATTCATCTGTGTATATATTAGACATGATGTAATACATATATGTATATACATATATAAAACACACATTTTCTTGATCTAGTCATCTGTTCATGAACGCATAGGTTGTTTCCATATGTTAGCTATTGTGTCAAGCAATGAACACGGGAGTGTGTGTGCCAACTTTTTTGATATTCTGATTTCATTTCCTTTGGATGTACTGCCTGGAGATCATATTGGTGCTCTAAATGCATCAGAATATGGAGTCTTTCTGACCTTAGAGATTTGTATTAGGGCTAGTTCACAAACAAAGTCTACATAAATATTTCAAAATTTGAGAAACTGGAAACAAGTCTATTCTCAAGCATTTTGGATAAGAGATTCTCAACTGTATACCTATGGTAGTCCTGTTTCTAATTTCTGTAGGAACCTCTACACTGTTTTCCTTAATGGCTATATTAATTTGTATCACCAACAATAGTGTTGAAAGGTTCCCTTTTTTCCACATCTTTTTTAACACTGGTTATCTTTGACTTTTTGGTAACAACCGTCTACCACGTGTGTGGTTCTGATTTGCATGTCTCTGATGATCTGTGATGCTGAGCATCTTTTCCTATGCCTGTTGGCCAAGTGCATATCCTCTATGGAAAATGTCCATTCAGGTCCTTTTTTTTTTTGCTATTGATTGTGTGAATTCTGTATACATTTTAGATATTAATCTTCTATCAGATATGACTTATAAAATTTTTCTCCCTTTCTGTGGGCTGCCTTTTCATCGAGTTGCTTATCCCCTTTGCTGTGCAGAAACTTTTCAGACTGATGTGGTGCCATGTATTTATTTTTGCTTTTGTTACTTGTGCTTTTGGAGTTAAACCCAAAAATCATTGCCAAGATCAATGTCAAGAAGAAGCTTTGTTCCCAGTGTGTTCTTCTAGGAGTTTCATGGTTTCAGATCTTATGGTTCAGTCTTTAATCCATTTTCAGTTGATTTTTATGTGCTGTTTGTCTTTTGAGATTATATTGGTTGCTTTGTTCATTATCAGGCATTTTTATCTTTAGGCAAGTTATTTTTTTGCTTACCACATTTATTAATGCTACTAATACAATGGCCAAAAATTACCATTGCAAAAAAATTGTTATCTGAAATGTGGTTTTAATTCAAAATCGTGTACAAAAATAACTAAATTTAAGACTAAAATATTAATACTTGTAATAAAATAAATAAAGTATAAACAAAGTAAAGTTTTCTATGCCATTTTAAATTTATTTTTCAGTTTTCTTTCATGACTCATACTTTTCTTTTTTTCTACATACATTAAGTATACACCATTCTTTTTTCTGGAAAGCACAGGTTTTGCCACAGTGAGAAAAATGTCCACTGGCTAGAAAAGGGTTTGAGGGGCCAGTGCTGTGGCAGAGTAGGCTAGGTTGCCGCCTGAGTGCCGGCATCCCATATAGGTGCCAGTTCATATCCCGGCTGGTCCACTTCTGATCCAGCTCTCTGCCATGGCCTGGGAAAGCAGTAGAAGATGGCCCAAGTCCTTGGGCCCCTGCACCAGCATGGGAGAGACCCGGAAGAAGCTTGTGGCTCCTGGCTTTGGATCAGCCCAGCTGTGACCACTGCAGCCATTTGGGGAGTGAACCAGTGGAAGGAAGACCTTTCTCTCTGTCTCTCCCTCTCTATCTGTAATTCTGCCTCCCAAATAAATAAAAAAAAAATGAGGAACATAGGAATTTATATAGTGTAGAACTTATAAGAGAGAGAGAGAGAAAGTTTCAGCCACGGCTTCTCAAGATCAGGGACTCTGCCTGGGAGCTCAGCTTCTACTTGCAGACGCTAATAATGAAGATATTGATCTTCACACCAGGCTGGAAGGCAGAAGGGAGAGAGCTTGGGGCCATGAGGAGAAGCATTTAATTACCAGGTTAAAGAAAATCTGACCAGCAGGCTGCAAGAGAGTAAAGAAAATGCCTCGTAATTTGGTACCTTTGAAAAGCCCCCAGGAAAAGGGAACAACCCACTTATAAAAGATGCTTTGATTAAATTCTAAGTTCCAGACCATGAAGGAAATGCAGGACAAGCCTCAAGAATGAAACTTTTAGTTCTTTTCTTTCTTTCCTTCCTTTTTATTTTATTTTTTATAAGAGGTTAGATAAAAAGCCAATAACAGGCACATGAAGGCCAAAGACCATCTATAAAAAAGGCAAAAAAATTGAGAAGAAATGGGTATCCTTGCTATGGAACATAATGAAACTCCATTTCCAGATACTCCCTTAAAATTATTTTAACCCAACAATCTTTGCTGTTCATTCCTTTGAGTTACTTTGATGACAGGTGAATGAGAGGGCCAAGCATGACAAATAGTTGTCCCTCCTGCCCAGGAAAACATCTACAGGCTCCTTCACTGGTTACAGGAAAATAGTTGCTTTGAAGTAGACAGCACCCATTGGTCTTTGCAGACCATCTCACTCATTCTTTTACTCCCTCAGTCTGCCTGGGACAAGCTAGAGTAGTCAAGAGCACAATGCCCTAGAGAGGGGGCTGGATCTAAGCATCCTAACTGTGGCCTCTGAGATTCCTTGATTCAGGCAATGCACTTCTCAACATGGGCTTGTAGTGAGAATAAAACAAGATGAAGAAATGCTTGGTTCAATGATAATGGCCTTTCAGAGGTGAATTTTTTAGTAATCAGTTTGACAGGCAGAGAGAAAGATATATATCTCTGTCAAACATTCAATCATTTATCAGTCAATCATCTCTCTGGATAGGAAGATCCTCCATTCACTGATTCACTCCCCAAATGCCTACCCACAACGACTGAGGTTGGGCTGGGGCCAATGCTAGGAGCAAGAAATCAATCCAAGTCTCCCATGTGGGTGGCAGTGCCTGAGCCTTCACAAGGGTCTGTGCTGGCAGGAAGCTGGAATCAGGAGCCAGAGTCAGGAACTGATCCTACAAGCTCAAATATGGGATAATGGGAGCTAAACTGGTAGGCTAAATTTCTGCTTCTAGAGCTTTAGAGAGGACCAGCTACTTTCAATTTTTGAGACTTTTGGTAAATTTAAAAAAGTAAAAAGACAAAATGCCCAAAGAGGCATTTTTAACTTTCAAAAATTAAAATACTTTCACATCAAAAGTCAAAATTTTAAGATTTTAGGAATGTAAAGTTAGGGACAAGTAGCTTTTCCTAGGTCTTTGCAATACGTCTTGCTTCTACCAGTATCTCTTCAAGCAGTTATGTGTCTGTACAGCTTAGCATGATCAGATCACCATTTCACTACAACGTGCTCTTGGGACTCAGTCTCTAGGTGTATGGAACACCTTGATTTTGTGTAGATGCTTATATTATCAGTGACCATATGTGACCGAGATGTGTTTATAACAGAGAACAGGGTATGAGAATGTTTATCGTGACTAGAGTTGTAAACAAATGATAAAAGGATAAATCTGACCCTAAGCGATTGTACTTGGGAACAGGATGTAATAAAAGAGCAAATAGATGAGTTAAACCATAAGTCAGAAAGCCGCAATGTGAGAACGGGGGAGTGTTCCCTCTCCCAGATTACATGGCTGGCCCACAGTGATTTCCAGGAGTGAACCCAAAGGAAAATACTACTGAGGCTGTCTGCTTGAGATGGGTCTGAACTCAAGGATAGAATACAGAGCACCAGGCTACATGGACACATCAAAGGGAGGTAAAAACAGGAATCAAGCCTGGGGAGGCAGAAGTGAGAAGGGGGAAGTTGAGTTACTCTCTGTGAGTCAAGATGTTTATGTGGAAAAGTTGGTTTTAGGGAACTAAATGAAAATGTCTATGGATGTCCATGCCTCCACCCTGCCCCCAACAGCCGTCTCCTCCCCACCCACTGCAACAATCCCTAGGTAAAAGCTTAGCTTCTACTGTGGTAGACCAGCTAAGATAATGTATTATATATATATACCTATAACTAATATTCTAATAAAGCTCATACTGTAAGTTATCAGATGTTTAATTGGCAGAAATATAACGAAGTTCTCCATGATATTATTGAGAAAATGGAAATGAAACATCAGGTGTTTCTGTTAGGTGGATTCACAAGTGCTTGGATAACTGTGATTAATGGATTGCTGGTAACTCATGGATTTTAACAAAATATTTATCTTTTCATTGCACGTGCCAATAAGCTGTTAGAATCAACCAATTAAAAAAAAGTTGTAAGCTAAAAATAACCATACCAAAAGCTGTAGCTTTTTAATATACTAATAATAAACTCACTGAAAGAGAAATAAAGAAATTCCATTCACAAAAGCCACAAAATAAATCAAATATTTAGGAATAAATTTAACCATAGTAAAAGCTATCTATAATGAAAATTATCAAACATTGATGAAAGAAATCATCCAGGACACAAACAAATGTAAAGCTATTCCTTGTTTGTGGATTGGAAGAATCAATATCATTAAAATGTCTATACTACCAAAAGTAATCTACAGACTCAATGCAATCCCTATCAAAACACCAATGACATTCTTTAGAGAATTAGAAAAAAACAGTCTAAAATTCATATGGAGGGGCTGGCGCTGTGGTGTAGCGGGTAAAGCCACTGCCTGCAGTGCTGGCATCCCATATGGGAACTGGTTCAAGTCCCAGCTGCTCCATTTCCGATCCAGCTCTCTGCTATGGCCTGGGAAAGCAGAAGATGGCCCAAGTCTTTGGGGCCCTTCATCCCCGTGGGAGACCCAGAAGAAGCTCCTGGCTCCTGGCTTCAGATTGGCACAGCTCCAGCTGTTGGGGCCAGCTGGGGAGTGAACCAGCGGATGGAAGACCCCTCTCTCTCTCTCTGTGTCTCCTTCTCTCTCTGTGTAACTCTGACTTTCAAATAAATAAATAAAACTTTTTTTTAAAAAAAAGAGTAATGAGCTAGGATTTAAAAAAAAAATAAAATTCAGATGGAATCACAAAAGATCCAGAATAGACAAGGCAATCTTGAGGAAGAAAAATCAAACTGGAGGCACTGCAATACCTTACTTCAAAGCATACTACAAAGCTATAATAATTAACACAGCATGGCAGTGACACAAAAACAACTACATAGATCAGTGAAACAGAATAGACAGCTCAGAAATTAATCCATGTACATATAGCCAACCGATTTTTACAAAAGTGCTCAGACCATCCATACAGTGGAGTCAGGATAATCTCTTCAACAAATGGTGCTGGCAAAACTGGATTTATATGTATCTAGAAGAATGCAATTAGATTCATACCTCTTACTACATACAAAAATTAACTGAAAATGGATCAAAGACCTAGATGTAATATCTGAGGCTATAAAGTTGCTGAAAGAAAACGTAAGGGAAACACACCAAGACATTAGTGTAGGGGACGACATCTTGGAAATGACCCTCCAAACACAGGCAACAAAAGAAAAAGTAAACAAATGGGATTTTATAAACCCAGGAGCTTCTGCACAGCAAAGGAAATAGTCAACAGAATAAAGAGACAGCCAACAGAAAGGGGAAAAAATATTTGTATGCTAGCTATCTGGCAAAGGATTAACATCCAGAATTACCAGCAACTTAAAAAATTCAACAGCAACAACCAAAGTGCACCCCAGTTAAGAAATGGGCAAATGTTCACAAGACGATTCTTGAAAGAAGAAATATAATTGGCCAAAAAATAAATGAAAAAATGCTCAACATCACTAGCCATCTGGGAAATGAAATCAAAACCACGATGAGATATCACCTTGCTCCCACCAGAATGGCCAGAATCCAAAAGGGAGTTAACAAATGCTGGAGAGGATGTGGAGAAAGGGGAACACATATACACTGTTGGTGGGAATGCAAGTTAGTGCAGCCACTGTGGAAAACAGTGTGGGGTTTTCTTAAAAAACCAGTAGTAGACTTGCAATATGATCCAGCAATCCCACCACTGGGTCTCCCCCCGCCCCCAAGACTTGAATATATTGTATGAAAGAGAAACCTGTACCACAACATTTATAACAGCACTGTTCACATTAACCAAATTCATAATCAATATGTCCATCATGCGATAAATGAATAAAGAAAATGTGGTACATATACCCACTGGAATATCATCCAGCTAGAAAAGAGAATGAAATTCTACCAATTGCCTTAAAATGGATGCAATTGGAAGACATCATGTTCAGTGAAATAAGCTGAACACAGTAAGACACATGCTGCATGTTCTCCCTTACAAATGTCAGCTAAAACTTGAAAATAAGAAAGAAAAGAAAAACATCAAAAAACAAACAAGAAAGAAATGTCTGTGTGTGTATCAGTACTTCTGCAAATACAGTTTTGTAAGCTTTGCTTTATAGCTTTGTCAAACCAATGGTTAAGAATGTATCAGTAGTTTTAATGATCTGTGATTACTTTAAAATTTACTGTATATGGGTGAAATGGTCATTTTTCTATTCAATTATTGTTTATAGTCATTGCCTATATTCCCATGAAATGAGGATCTTTTTGCTTTTTTCTTGTTAAACTTCTTATTTGGTGATACATTGAGTCTTCCTAATGTTATTTAAGTTTATAATATGTTATCTCAAAAACCGGAGAAAGAAAGAGAGGGAGAGGTGGGAAGGAGACAGAAGGAAATATCATCATACTTCTAAAATAGTATCTATGGAAGTCTATTCCTTGAATAAAAGGTTTCCTTAGGGGGGAAAGAAGGAAAGATGGAAAGAAAGAAAGAAGGAAAGAAGGAAAGAAAGAAAGAAAGAATAGTATCTATGAACTATATTGAATCTATTAAAACTAACTCAAAGTTTTAAAAATAGGAACAGAAAGAGGTATACCTTTCTAACATTGTCAGTCATTAACACAATGGGAAGAACTGTTTCACTAGGTGGCACATTCGCTTTTGCTGTGAAGTCTCGAATTGCTGAGGAATAATTATTGGCAGAGATAGGGAGTCTTGTCTTTGAGTACAGGGTAGGATGACGTGATTTTTAAGAGCCTGTCTGCATGTTGTAGTTTGGGTTCCCTTACAAACAAAGCTGAGACAGGGCTGGATTCAGGATGTTTATGGGCCGGGGAGGGTTGACAGCAGGCAGTAAGAAAGCGTGAGAGCGAAACAGGGCCTGGAGAAGAGCCCAGGAAGCACACCGAGTAGAATCCAGCTGTGTGTGACAGGGCTCTCCTCTGCTGGCACCACCGAGGAAGCATGCAGCACGGAACAGAGTCCTTCTTTAAGAAGGAAGAAATGGATAGTCTGCCATCAACTCCAAAATCTCACTGGTAGCAGCTTGTCCTTGGGGCCGTTATCCTCCCCCACCACAGCCAGCTTCTTGGGGAAAGGTTCTCCTGTCGTCTGACAATGTTTGCAGCTGTGACCACTCAGGGCCAAGTGGCGTGACGAAGTCTGAGTCAGAGCAGCCGAGAAGCCCTGGGTACTTGAGCTGGGAGTTGCTAGCATGCATGCACGGTGCTGCCCCATGGAGCTGCTGCCGAAACATGGGGGACCAAGGGGATGCAGCGGGCAAACACAAGTGCTGCCATGCCTTCGATGTCTATGATTTCAGTGCTGAGAAAGAGGCCAGTGCCACCAGCGTGCCCTGCCCACCACTCTACTCAAGTTCTGGCAGAGGGTACCAGTGGTGGAAAGTGGAGGGTGATGGTGGTGGTGTGACACCGAGGAGTGATTTCACATTTTGTGTTATGCTGAAGTTGGCAAAGATAAAAAGCACAGCACATAAAACCAACTTTATTATTATTATTTTTTTTGACAGGCAGAATGGACAGTGAGGGAAAGAGACAGAGAGAAAGGTCTTCCTTTTGCCGTTGGTTCACCCTCCAATGGATGCCGCGGCCGGTGCACTGCGGCCGGTGCGCTGCGGCCGGCGCACCGCAGTGATCCGAAGGCAGGAGCCAGGTACTTCTCCTGGTCTCCCATGGGGTGCAGGGCCCAAGGACTTGGGCCATCCTCCACTGCCTTCCCGGGCCACAGCAGAGAGCTGGCCTGGAAGAGGGGCAACGGGGACAGAATCCGGCACCCCAACCAGGACTAGAACCCAGTGTGCCTGCACCGCAGGCGGAGGATTAGCCTTATTGAGCCGCTGCTGGCCCAAATTTATTAACCCACAAACCATCCCCATGAAGAAAAGCCAAAACTCCCTGCCCACCTAGCAATATTTACTTCCTGTTTTTTTTATGTCTTCTCTTTCATTACAATTTTTTTACATTTTAACATCTATAAAATTAGTGCATCCTATTTTAACTGGCAGCACTGTTCTTTATTACTGGTGTATCAAACAATGATGCCTCTTACAAATTATAGTGTTTTAGGCTTGATAAAATACATTATTTCTGATATTTTCAAGTTAAGCTCAAGACCAAAATAATTAAGTATCACCAAAGCTTAGATGAACCACAATTTAAAAACATTTTTTCCAGAGGAAAAAAACCCCAGAAGTTAAAAGGAATTGAAATGACTACTGATTAAACATAATTAGAAAACTTTGCATGTTTTACTTGGAATGCTATTACTGAAAATGACTGATGATTAGTGGTAATACACTAAATGAAGAGGGAAATAAGAAATTCACCAGAGGCTTCCTAAGATATTAAATTTTATACAAAGGCAATATTCATTTAAGATTTCTTGAAAGAAGAGATTCCTAATAGATAGTTTTTAAATATAGTTAACTTTCTAACAAAAAGTGCTAGAGGATGAGGGTATAATTAAAGCATTTGCTTACTCTTACTCCCTGAATTCCATCCCACTATAATTTCAGAATAATAGCCCTTAAAATTAGAGATCGTGCAATGCATATCTAGGAGGGCAGTGCCTCTAGCATCCAGCACACAAAATGCTCAGCAGATTAGCTTAGGAAGATGATTCACCACAATCAGTAAGGAGACACCCAGGAGGTGAAAGACACTTTACACAGCATATTGGACAGATGGAATGCTTACAGATACTCAGAGAAGGCTGCTAGCGAAGGAAGTCCTTCTGCAAAGTAACTTTTCCGTAAGTTCTTTCTAAAAGTTAGATGCAAGTAGCTCATTTAAGTATATACTAACATTTCCAAGCCCAAAGACTAATATAATACATTCACTTGTAAAAAAGCTTCAGGGAGAAAGAGAGTGAGAGAGAGCGAGCGAGCTTCCATCCATTGGTTCACACTGCCCAGGTGGCTGCCCATATGGGATGCCAGTGTCACAAGTGGCATATGGGATGTCAGCGCTGCAGGAAGTGGCTTTCCCAGCTATGCCACAATGCCAGGCCCCTGTAGTGTTTTCTTGAAACAGACTATAGATAGGGTTCAATGTTTCAAAGTTGTCCACAATCCTTTGTAGAATTAAGTGATTACTGTTTCCATAGTGATGGGAATTTAATTTTATAATATGCTTTCTGGATAGCTTCTTTAATATTCAAGTTTATCAGTGTGTGTATATATATATATATATATATATATATATAAAAATATAATTGCTACACACAACAAAGTCAAACCAGGGATACAGAATGACCTAACTGAAAATACTCAGTCCTGAAAAGGAAACACTCTGATTAAAGCTTTACTAATTATAGACAGGTTGATATACCAGATTTATAGGTATCACTGATCAGGTTTTACCAAGACAGTTATTCGTAAGAAAATATGTAAATGAAAATATCACCTCTACGGCTTCCCAGGCCCATTTCCTGTACTTTGGATCGTGAGTCAGTCGCCACATATACATGTAAGTCTCAACAACTTCTGGTCGTAAGATGTAGTATTTTTCATTTTGCCTTGTAGCAATGGCTTCAACACCACCATCAAATCTGAAAGCTTCTGGTCCGAGTTTCATAACTACAGAACACACAGTGGGTGAACAAGGGTTATCGTCCTGGACAACACCTACAGCCTATAACTTACATGAAACTAGAAAGTACTTAACACTCAGGAGTGACACCAAAAGAATAATTTTAACTAATAGTAATATAACAGGCAATATTCAGTACACTTTTAATTTCTGTGGTAACAATATTTTTTTTTCCACATAAGCCCCATTCACTGAGCACACAGCAAGTAGTCACAATGCACCATGGGACATTTAGCTGTTAGTTAGCTGTAAGTGGTTGAGAATTCTCATGGCCCAAAGGCCAGTTACATAACTGTGCTTCAGACTCCCATTTTATAAAAAGGGACATGGAAATATAGGAAGGATTAATAATGTTTTATAAAACACTATGCTTATTTTTGAACTGGGACAGGGACCGGTGTTATTTAGCTAGAACTGGGCTCAGTATATTAGCCTAGTCAAACCCTCTATTAACTGGATTTTTGTTTCTTGACAAACTAAGGGTATAAATTTTTAGGTAGAAAAGTAGTGCTTTAAAAATATTGATCCTTTTACGATGTCCACCTGATCAAGTTTCATCAGGCACAGTGGACACTCTTTGGATGGCAGCAATGACAAAGTTTCTTATTTAATGAAAACAAAGCATGTGAAAATTGTTTGTAAATGAAGAATATACTCACATGTGCGATTATAAGATTCATGACAGGTACGGGCAATTTCAGCCCCGAGTTCAAGATAGTGTTGAGCCCGACCTTCAGGGGCTCCATCTGCCCCAAGTGCAAACATGCCTCCAGCAAAGCAGGTCAGGTGGCCCATCTTGTGTTCTAGCAGGCCCCCTTTCCACTCTGCGATGTAAGTGAGTCCCCCGCTAGACTTGCGGATCAAGTGAGTCTCAATGGCCTAAAAAGAATACATTTTTAACATTTTGGAAACTCTAGCTCATACTTAAAATATCACTAACATTAAAAGAAAAAATATCATGACTTACAATTTGAATTAGGTGGTACAAATCCAATTCAACCTGAAGTTTTATGTTACTGCCTTCTGTATACTTTCTCTCATCCATGCCTTATTAAATTGCTTAGTTATAATTCACATTGTTAGGCCAGCCCAGTTGGATCTGCCTGGCTCCATGACCCAACACACATAGTCCTCATACCCAAAAAACCAACCCTTTCTCAAAGGCAGGCCACTCACTGATATAGTGGTGATAGTGTATGTTCATTTTTTCATTTGTAGAAACAGAAAACAAGAACAAGATCCAGGCCCTATTATGGATGGAGAACAGAGCTTATCTGCATATATGCTCCAGGCTGGTGGCATTACTCTTTCTTTCATTCCCTTAGACTTGGAGACATGGCAAAAAAGAATTGCAGAGAGGCAAACTACTTCCTGTCTGTGAACTCTGTGGGTAATTTGATGACTATATCCCCAAAGTAGTTAGAATTGTAATTGTCATTTGATGATTATTTAGCATCATAATTTACATTTCCAGTGTGGGAACACATACATCAAGTTCCTCCCTAACCATTCTATTAAAATGCATATTAGTATACACTGAATAAATTTTTTTTTAAAAAAGAAGAAAGATATTTAACTTTACTGAAGAAATAACAATGTTTGCAAAAATGATTTATATAGCATCTTTGACTTCTGTGCAGGACTGCTGATACTCTTAAAGTAGATAAAGAAGCTTTACATTTTATTTATTACCTTTTTAAAGCTTATAATTTATTTATTTATTTGAAAGGTAGAGTGACACAAAGAAAAGGAAAGAAAAAGATCTTCCATCTGCTTGCTCATTGCCCAGATGCTCACAACAATCAGCGCTGGACCAGGCCAAAGGAGCAGTAACTCCACCTGGTCTCCACCTCGTCTCCACCTGGTCTCTCACTTGGTGGCAAGGACCCAAGTACTCAAGCCATCATCTTCTGCCTCTCAGACTGCACATTAGCAGGAAGCTGGTATTGAAATTAGAATCAGGACTGAAACACAGGCAGCCTGATATGGAATGCGCGTGTCCCAGGTGACGTCTTAACTGCTGCACCAAATGTCCACCCAGCTTTATATTTTACAAAGCAAAAATGAAGTGTGTTCCAAATTACTAATTTCCCATTAGTTTCGCAGAAAATGCCTTCTACCCTCACCTCATACACTTTACAGGAGGAAAATGGCTATGACTCTGTCTATACCTCTATGCTACTATCAAAAAAGAGGGACTTGGGGGGTGGGGTGGGGAATACATTTGAGAATGGCAAACATAGGAAAAAATTTATGCTAGGGAAGAATGAATGAAATACACAGGCAGATAAAATACACAGGCAGATAAAACCTTTGTTTTTATTAGAAGTAAACAAAAAAAGTAAAACAAGATGGTAGAAATTAACATAGTACTGTGCTCATTAACTGTGGTTAGGCTAATTTTATTGATGGTTTAGTTATTACATTAATATTTCATTCTTATTTAATGCAACTGAACATCTTAGCTATTTACACTTCTTATAACACAAATTACAGTAAATTACTTCAAGCAGATACTTTTTCATCACCCAAGAAATTATTCTTTCTACAAGGCAAGAGTAATAGCTTTTGAGCATGGATTAGAAAAACATTATTACCCTGTTACGGATCTTGACTAAAGTACTAGGTTATTTTTAGCATGATTCTGACCAATTTATTACCTCTCAAGCTACAATGAAGTTTCAGTGCCTTCAAATAAATTTTGTATCTGGATGGCAATAAAAATTTGATTTTGTTTGGCAATAGAAAAATATAAATAAATACAAAGAAGGAAAAATAGTCCTTATTTGCTCTAATTTTTTTTTTGGGTATGTCAAGGCCAAAAAGAATTGATTAGGAAGAAAGAATACTGTATATTTTGTGATTTCATCCTTCTGTATCTGAAAAGAAAGTCAATTTGATGAAGAACTGTAGAATCTTAAGTGCCTGATATATCACCTGCCCAGCTATCATTCATTGTTGTGGATTCTCAGTATAGTCTACACAGGGCCATAATAGGCAACTGAAAACTCAAAATGGTTTGCTATTAAAGCAACCAAAGAAAATATGCCACTCTGTGAATAAATGGTATCCCAGATCCACAGAAGCTAAAAACGTATACCCTCATGTTCAGTAGTTCAACCACCCAGACCACGGATATAAGAAGGCCTATGTCTCTGATGAAGACGTCTTAAAGGACAACTGAAAGAACTTTGCTATAGGAGACAGTTACCTCTCAAAATCAGTTTAGTTGTTTTAGCTTTGTTTCCTCAGTTGAAAATACGCAATGGATGGAAAATGTTTTTCTTATTAAGAGAAACAGGGAACACTTGGACTTCATTTGTTCTTAATGGATGTTCCTGTCAATGATTTCTCTAAATACAATCACTAACAGTTGTGTGGTTATAGTCTAAAACTAGGGGGAAATACTTCAAAGAATATTTTAAAGCTGTCATTTTTGAAACATTAAGACCTTAGAGGGTCACTATAAGATGAGAATGATTAAAATGTCTGCCAGAATGGTAACTAGAAGATAACTTACAGGAAACCCATAATACATCGGGAAGAACTCCTTAGGCTAAAACCTGAAGCTTCATGGAAATGAGTAAAATAAGCCTGGAAGAGACCACATGGACTACATCATGGACTGCTTCTGATGTTTATCATGTGCCTTAACAAAGGCTATGCCAAACAAAGGTCAATGTTCTAACCAAGGCACTTCTGGTTCTCATATGTGAAATTGTTGAGTTGTATGTGCTGTGATAGGTGAAGTTCCCAGTTGATCTTGGGGGAATAATCAAGGTAATATTTGATATAGTTAACCCAAGCAAAGGAAGCTGCATTTACATTTAAATCAATAAATCATCATATGTCAAAAACATTGAGACCTCCTGTTTCATACACCAATTTTAGAACAATGGCTATGTCATCTAAAAATAGCTTATAAATTTTGATAATTTCCATATGAATAAATATTATTTATTAGAAAAATTCTAAGCAGTTAAGAAGGCAGCCAACTTTTTTTTAGGATTTAGCCACAATTTCACATTATTTGAGAAGCCTTAATAATAATCAATGTTAAACAGGAGACCCCAAATAGCTAAAGCAATCTTATACAACAAAAACAAAGCTGGAGGCATTATAATACCAGATTTCAAGACAACTGCAGGGAAGTTATAATCAAAACAACCTGGTACTGGTACAAAAACAGATAGACCAATGGAACAGAATGGAAATGCCAGAAATCAACCCAATCATCTACAGTCAACTTATCTTTGACAAAGGAGCTAAAAGCAATCCCTGAAGCAAGGACAGTCTCTTCAACAAATGGTGCTGGGAAAACTGGATTTCCACATGCAGAACTATGAAGCAAGACCCCTACCTTACACCTTACACATAAATTCATTCAAAATACATCAAAGACCTAAATCTATGATCTGATACCATCAAATTATTAGAGAACATTGGGGAAACCTTGCAAGACATTGGCATAGGCACAGAGATCTTAGAAAAGACCCCAGAGGCATAGGCAATCGAATCCAAAATTGACAAAAGGATTACATCAAATTGAGAAGCTTCAGTACTGCAAAAGAAACACTTGGAAAAGTGAAGAGGCAACTGACAGAATGAAAAATTATTTGCAAACTATGCAACTGATAAAGGATTAATAACCAGAATATATGAAGAGATCAAGAAATTCAACAACAAAACAAACAACCCAGTTAAGAAATGGGCAAAGAACTTAAACAGACATTTTTCAAAAAAGGAAATCCAAATGACCGACACATGAAAAAATGCTCAGGATCACTAGCTGTCAGGGAAATGAAAGTCAAAACCATGAGGTTTCACCTCACCCTGGTTCTAACAAATGTTGGTGAGGATGTGGAGAAAAAGGTACACTAATCCACTTTTGGTAGGAATGTAAACTGGTAAAGCCAATATGGAAGACTATATGGAGATTCCTCAGAAACCCTATACAGACCTACCATATGACCAAGTCATCCCATTCCTGGGAATTTACCCAAGGGAAATGAAATTGGCATATCAAAGAATTATCTCTATGCCCACGTTCATGGCAGCTCTATTCACAATAGCTAAGACATGGAATCAATCTAACTACCTGTCAACTGAAGATTTGATAAAGAAATTATGGGGTATGTATACCATGGAATACTACACAGAATTAAAATAACCCAAATCTGGAGGCTGGAACTGTGGCATAGCAGGTAAAGCTGCTACCTGAAGTGCTGGCATCCCATATGGGCCTGCTATGGTCTGGGAAAGCAGTAGAAGATGGCCCAATGTGGGAGACCTGGAAGAAGCTCCTTGCTACTAGCTTCAGATCATTGCAGCTCTGGCCATTGTAACCATCTGGGGAGTGAACCACCAGATGGAAGACTTTTTTCTCACTCTGCCTCTGCCTCTCGGTAACACTATCTTTCAAAAAAATAAATAAATATTTTGAAAAACAAACAAAAAACCTACAATTCAGTCATTTGTCACAAAATGGATGAAAATGGAAAACATTATACTTAGTGAAATAAGGCAGTCCCAAAGGGAAAAATACCATATGTTCTCTGTGACCTCTGATAACTAATAGAGCACCTAAAAGGCAATGTGTAGAAGTGAAATTGACATGTTGAGAGCAATGACTTTGAACAGCCCTTGTCTTGACTGTTGGGGAACAGTTTTTTTCTCTGTCCCCCCCCCCCCCATTCTATTTGTTGAACATTTTACTTAACATAGAGTTAATCACATGTGTATAAAGTTAACTGAAAATAGATCTTAGTAAAAAATAAGAGTGTGAATAAGAGAGAGAGGAGGAAAAGAGGTGAGAGTGTGGATGGGAGGGTGGGCATGGTGGGAAAAATCACCATGTTCCAAAACTTGTAATTATGAAATGTATGAAGCTCGTAACTGTAAAACTGTATGGTTCTGCATACATTCCTACAGACTTACTTCTAAGGTGACAGTTTAAAAACTTGCTATGGGAAACCAAACCCTCACAAGTATGGGAAAAAGGTATTTTAAGTGTTAAAGTGATCATAGGGATAGGATTAAGCATCAAAGCGATCATAAACAAATAGCATTAAGTGTTTGGTAATAATAATAGAATTAAAAAGGCGTGAGTGCTCCAACATGGGAAGCAGTCCACAGAAGACTCATAGAAAGACAATAACTTAAGTAGCACTCTGACCTCAGAATCAGACCTTAAGGTATTATAGTCTGGCTGAAAAGCCAACAAGTGCATTTCAGCATGGACAGCCAAGACACTGTGGCAAAATGTGTCCTACATAAAGGACCTGTGTGGGTGAGACCCTAGTAGAATGAAGTGGTCTTCAAAGAAGGATGTACTTTTTCTCTGAAAGGAGGAGAGAACTACTTTGCTTATGGCCTAGTCTAAATACTGAAGGAGTTTTTGGATTCAAAAGACTTCCATAGCCTAGGCAGCTCATGAAAGAGCCTTGGGTGATCACTGACATCATACAAAAGAGTGGTAATTTATAAATTAACAACAGGAGTCACTGTGCACCACTGTGTATCTCTATCCTCAAAGACTTGTATTATGAGAGTTAATAGTAAAACCTGTTCTCAAAGATATACTTTGTTTTAGTGTATTAAGTAGAGGATATTCCTATGTTTCATAAATTTTAGATAAACCTAAGTGCCCAACTCCATTGCTTGTCTCCTTAGGTACTTCTTCAATTAATGATAAAACTTGTTCTCAAAGAAAAAAATGTATATTATTGCAAAAGTTAAAAGAAAAATAAGAAAGGAAATAGAAGGGTGGAAGGGAAGGAGGGAGGGAGGGAGAATGGGGTGGGAAGTGTCATTAAGTGCTTAAAACTGTATGTATGCATCATGCTGAGCGAAGTAAGCCAGTCCCAAAGGGACAAATACCATATGTTCTCCCTGATTGGTGACAACTGACTGAACACCAAAAAGGAAACCTCCTGAAGTGAAATGGACACTATGAGAAATGGTGACTTGATCAGCATAGCCCTGACTGTTAATGGACAACTTAATACATAATCCCTCATAGTATTTTTTTTTTTGTCTGTTCTACTTAATATGACTGGTTTAATTCTGTAATTATCACACAGTTATTCTTAAGTGTTGAAAATTAACTGAAATGTGATCCCTGTTAAACATAAGAGTGGGAATAAGAGAGGGAAGAGATGTATAATTTGGGGCATGCTCGGGCTGACTTGCCCCAATTGGTAGAGTTGGAAACATACCAGGGGATTCCAGTTCAATCCCATCAAGGTGGCATGTACCAATGCCATCTCACTATTCCAAGTGATCAATTTCAGTTCACAATTGATCATAATGAAAGGACTAAGAGTCAAAGGGAGCACATAAACAAGTCTAGTACCTGCTAACACTAACTGATAGAATAAATAAAGGGGAGAGTGATCCAACATGGGAAGTGAGATACTCAGCAGACTCATAGAATGGCGGATGTCCTAAATAGCACTCTGGCCTCAGAATCAGCCCTAAAGGCACTCGGATCTGGCTGAAAAGCCCATGAGAGTATTTCAGGCATGGAAAGCCAAGACACTCTGGCAAAAGATCTCTGTGAGTGAGATCCCAGTGGAAAGAACAGGTCTTCAAAGAGGGAGGTGCCTTTCTCTGAAGGGAGGAGAGAACCTCCACTTTGACTATGACCATGTCTAAACAAGATAAGAGTCGGAGAACTCAGAGGGCTTCCATAGCCTTGGAAACTCATGACTGGTGCATAGGGAGATTACTGATGCCATAAACAGGAGTGTCAATTTGTAAAGTCAACAACAGGAGTCACAGTGCACTTACTCCTCATGTAGGATCTCTGTCCTTAATGTGCTGTACGTTGAGGCTTAATGCTATAACGAGTACTCAAACAGTATATTTCACTTTGTGTTTCTATGGGGGTGCAAACGATTGAAATCTTTACATAATGTACACTAAACTGATCTTCTGTAAAAAAAAAAAAAAAAAAAAAGAAATTATCAATTCCCAACTTGACTCTCACTGGGATTAAACATGACAATAGGTCTGCTCTGATTTCATCATCATTTAAAAAAAATCATCTATTATTTTTCACTTTATGTTTCTGTGTAGGAGCAAACTGTTGAAATCCTTACTTAAGGTATACTAAGCTGATCTTCTGTATATTAAGATAATCGAAAATGAATCTTGATGTGAATGGAAGGGGAGAGGGAGTGGGAAAGGGGAGGGTTGTGGGTGGGAGGGACGGTATGGGGGGGGGAAGCCATTGTAATCCATGAGTCGTACTTTGGAAATTTATATTCATTAAATAAAAGATAAAAAAAAAACTGTATGTATGAGATACATGAAATTTGTTTCATTTATATAAATTAAAAAATTTTAATAAAAAATTAAAAAAATCAATGTTAAAAGAATATACGTGAGTTAACATAAAAAATACTTATCAATCACAAAAGCATCTGATTCTGCTATAAAATTTTGTTCCTCAAAAATTGGGTACAAGTTTTTTTACATAAAATGTTCTTGACTTTAATTTTCTAACTTCATTTTAATTTTTGATTGAGGTTTAACTGGAGGCATTTTTAGTTTACTTTTATGTGGTCACCTTTTATAGATTTTCTGAAGTAGTGTCTTTTTTAAAATTAATTAATTTATTTGAAAGGCAGAGTTACAGACAGGCAGAGGCAGAGAGAGATCTTCCATCCGCTGGTTAATTCCCCAAATGGTCTCAAGGGTCTGAGTTGTTCTGATCCGAAGCCAGGAGCCAGGAGCTTCTTCCGGGTCTCCCACATGGGTACAAGGGCCCATCTTCCACTGCTTTCCCAGGCCATAGTAGAGAGCTGAATTGGAAGTGGACCAGCTGGAACACGAACCGGGCCTACGTGGGATGCCAGCACTGCAGGCAGCAGCTTTACCTGCTATGTCACAGCGCTGGCCCCACTAAGTAATTTCTAACCTTCCTGATTTTCTGCCAGTAAACAAACCCATACACATAGGATGACACTTCCTAATTACAAATAAATCCACAGTGGTGAGTTAAAAAGGATAAGTGTTGACAAAAGTTTTTGTATAGAGGCCGGCGCCGCGGCTCACTAGGCTAATCCTCCGCCTAGTGGCGCCGGCACACCGGGTTCTAGTCCCGGGCGGGGTGCCGGATTCTGTCCCGGTTGCCCCTCTTCCAGGCCAGCCCTCTGCTGTGGCCAGGGAGTGCAGTGGAGGATGGCCCAGGTGCTTGGGCCCTGCACCCCATGGGAGACCAGGAAAAGCACCTGGCTCCTGGCTCCTGCCATCGGATCAGCGCGGTGCGCCGGCCGCAGTGCGCCGGCCGCGGCGGCCATTGGAGGGTGAACCAACGGCAAAGGAAGACCTTTTTCTCTGTCTCTCTCTCTCACTGTCCACTCTGCCTGTCAAAAAAAAAAAAAAATTTTGTATAGTTGTGGCTCCACACTTAACTTCTCTATAATTTAGCAACATTATCTGTAAAATTGGATGAATAGTACCTAAGATACCGTAAGGAAAAAAAAACTCACTACTTCATTTAAAGCTTCTACCTAACTTACTTCTTAGCACACAGTAGGCAATTCAGTACATATTTGTTTCTTTTCATTCCTCCTCCATGGTTAAAAATCTTTGAAAACTATTAATGATCTTCCCTTAAATATTAGTTTGTCCAGATGTCTCTATGTGGATTTCCTTAGAGAACCATCCATGTATCTTTGGGGACAAGTTTATTTCAAATGGAGGTAGCCATTGGAACTGACTGTTTTTCTACTAATCAATTTCAGAATACAAATTTAGTATTCATCCCCAATAATTTAATTGTGGCTATAATAAGGGAACTCATATTCATGAAAGAAGAATACAACTTTTTCAGTTAAGTGATGTTTTAAAAAATATTTTCATTGACAATAATTGTACATATTTATGGGTTGCAGTGTGACACTTGTGGAAGTTTGGAGTCCCTTGCTTGTATTTGCTCATTGTGTGTGTGTGTGTATTACTCCTTCAGTCTGACTCTTTATCCAAATTCCCTCTATCCCAACCCTTCCCAGCATCTAGTAATTACTACTTTGCTTTAGGTACAGATTGTGCCTTTTTTTTTTTTTTAGCTCCCAAATATGATGAAGAACATGTGGTATTTGTCTTTCTGCATTCTGGCTTACTGGCTTGTTTCTCCTAACATGGTGTCCTCCAGGTCCATCAATTTTGCTATTAATATCAAGACTTCACTTTTCTCACAGCCAAATAAGATTTGACTATGCATGTACATTTGCTTTACCATTCATTTGCAAGCTACTATCCAACAAAGGATTACTATCCAGAATATATCAAAAAGTCAAAAAGATCAACAAGAAAATAACCAATTCAGTTAAGAATAAACAAAGGACTGAATAGCAGTTTTCAAATGAAGAAATACAAATAGCCAATAAATATATGAAAAAATAATATCACTAGACCTCAGGGAAATGTAAATGAAAACCATCATGGAATATTACCTCATCCATGGTAAAATGGCTATTACCAGAAAGACAGAAAGTAACAGACAACTAATTCTTAACTGAGGCTGGAACCATGTAAAAAATGTCTAACTACTGTATCAGACTAAACACATCAAGTGTTACCACCATTATAAAATATGCTGTCACTTAACTCTCATTATCTAGAAATATTCTGTAACCCACTCATGTAACATTCCATTATTCTCATTAAAGCTTGATTTATATGTAAGTTGTAAGTTACAATTTTAAAATAATATATGTGAGTTAACATATAAAATACTTATCAATCACAAAGGCATCTGATTCTGCTATAAAATTTTGTTCCTCAAAAATTGTCAAAGATGATCTAACTATTGGGTTACCTGAACTGCATCAAAATACATCTTCTTAGCTTCTAGGTCTGTCTTTTCAGACATTAGCCACGCCTTCAGCAAATACTCATAGAAGCTGTCTCCAAGTCCTCCAATTGAAACATGATCTGAAAAGAGATAGAAATGAAGTTTAGAGCAAATCAGTCATTAACGCAGATAATGTGGCAAAAGCCGCATCAATATCTAGGATGCAAACCTCTATGCCAACTGCAACTTGTTGTTACATATAAGTGCCAACAAATCTCTTGTTTTCGGAAAGATATTCTGAAATGAGCAGATGCACATTAACTAATGTGATAGACTAATAGCAATTATCAGTGCAATTTTGTAAACATGAAGATACAAGATATGTACTAACCCCTAATACTAGAAATCTGGTTCTCTAGTAAAAAATAACAAATTAAAATGCTCCTATATATACATATACATATGTAATATGTATATATATATATATACACACACATATATACATACAAATTCTATTCTCTTTGGTTTTGGTTAGTAAATCTATCAAAGCTGAGTATTAGCAAATATCAAAAAAACAGTGATAGGCTATAAAACAAGAAGCTCTTCAGATTCTTGCTCTCTAATGATGATGAAGCAGCTTTTCTGGTGTTACACCTCTGAAGTGGTGAGTAATAAGTAAGAAAGAAATTAGGGCAGCAGAAGTTACTCCTCCCAGTACTCCATTCCTACAGTCCACCTCCACTGCCAATACAATGCCAGACTCAAAACACATGTGACCAATAATCCTGAAACTGTAGGGCTTAGAGCCTCATTTTAAAAGTGAGAAAACTGAGGCTTAGAGAGGCTAAGTGACATGACAACACTGATAAAGTGCCATCTGTTCTACAACCCACACAGGTTGAAAATGGTTCACACTAAGTGGCTTTCTTAACCTACTGCTAGAATTAATACTTTTAATTTTCAAGCATGTTTGCTTACAAAAACATGAATTCAACATTAATAAGATACCCTTTTAAGTTACATAAATTGAAACAAACATATCTATTTTTAGACATAAAATCTTTATTTGTTGACTTAATTATTCAAAAGGAAAACAATATTTATACAACTACTAAGACAATTCTTCTCTATTTGGTGCCTAGAAAGGAGCCTCAAATTGAACAGGTTAAAAACTGAATTCATCTTTCCCTCATCAACCCTGCCTTCTGCTGTTGTCTCTATCCTCTCATTTGTACATGCTAGCATGTTAGAAATCAGGTACACAATTCTTCACTTTTTCTTCTGGTACCACCAAATTCTATGGATTTTTTTTTAAAGATTTATTTATTTGAAAGGCAAAGTTACAGAAGCAGAGAGAGTGCGAGAGAATGAGAGAGAAACAAAGAGAGAGACAGAGAGAGAGAGAGGGAGGGAGGGAGGTCTTCCATCTGCTGGTTCACTTCACAAATGGTCACAATGGCTGGAGCTAAGCCAATCAGGAGCCAGGAGCCTGGAGCTTTTTCCAGGTCTCTCACATGGGTGCAGAGGCCCAAGGACTTGGGCCATCCTCTACTGCTTTCTCAGGCCATTGCAGGGAGCTGGATCTGAAGAGGAGCAGCCGGGACTCGAACCGGCGTCCATATGGGATCCTGGAACTGCAGGTGGTGGCTTTACTCACCAGCGCCAGCCCCAACACTATGGATTTCATGTTCCATTTATCTCTTGAATCCATCCACTCACCTCTGTCTTCACCAGTTTGGTTCTGGCTCAAGCCTCCACTGTCTCCGGCCTCTGAGTTTGCAATGGCCAGTTAACTGCTTTTCTGCTTTTGCTCTGACAGAATGTGTTATTTCAGTTTACATGAAATAAAATTAGGTGGAGAGTTCAGTTCCTTAGCTATAGGAAAGCTCAATAGCTATAGTGGCCTTGCTTACTACACCGGATGGGGAAAATGCACGAAATTCCCATCACTGCATAAGGTTCTGATGGCAGTGCCGCTGTAATCTGTCCCCACATTCATGTCAGAGCAACCTTTTAGATTTGTGAATCCGATCATCCCTTTCTTGAAATCCTTCAATGTTGGGTCTTTGGGGACCCAGGAAGTTCTGCAAGAAGATACTGATTTTCTTTGTATTTTCACATCTTGTTCCAGTTGCTCTCAGCTTGCTTGCTATGCTTGCTTTTGGTTCCCCAAAGATATCAGGCTCTGTTCCACCTCAGGGCTTCTAAGACCTGGTACTCTCTGCCTGAACTGCAAACGCTTCATTTCTAGGATCAGATGATTCTTCCCCAAAGAAGCCTTCTCTGACATCCCTGTGAGGTTCCCTTGTACCATGCTTTTTGGTGCCACCTGTTTATCATATTTGCAATTTCATAATGTGGCATAATTTGTTTCTGTCTACTCCACAAGATAATGATCCAAGAGGAAAGAGACTATGCCTAGCGTTTTTCAGTCCACATCAGCCCCTAGGAACTGTCTTTTATGTGGAAAGTACTCAACAAACACTTGATGAGCAAAGAAAAACTGTTCTAAGTCAACCTTAAAAAGGACTATTTATTCGAGCTAGAAGGCCCATATATATTTTTAAGATTTATATATTTATTTGAAAGTCCCTAACTACACAATTTTCTTATTCCACAAAGTCCAGATTTATAGTTTTGATTTTAATGTAAAAATGTGCTTTTACAGTCATAAGTCTGATTCTCAAAATAGCAGGGGTTGAAGTGACCTTTACAGTTTCCCAAACAGATCACAAGAGAAACCACCGACATTTACAGACTAAATAGACTAAGTACTAGCTCATCAATAATAAGCCCTATTGTCCTAAACATAATTGTAGGAGACAAATGCAAGTGATGCATGGTAAAGTGGATCACTGTCCGGTTACTATCAAAATAACAAGGACTAAATGAAGTTACAGGGAGCGATGGCCACGATCCAGACCTGTCCTTCAGAGTTAAGGCAATGAGCATTGAAAACTAACAGCCAGAAGCAGCTTGGCGTTCCCCTCTGCCTTGGGTTATGATTCTGTAATGGAAGGAAGAAGCAAGTTGGGACGTTTGGGGATTCTTGAAGGAGAGAAAATGGTTATATCATAAAATCTTAGCTTTATTTATTTATTGTGTTAAGTGCTAGTTTTCTATTTTTCAAATTTCCTGCCTATAAAATTTCACATTTGGAAATATTAAAATACAGGAACCCAAAAGACAAACATGTCTTTTTGATAATTTAATCTCTTACTCACTAAGCTTCCCCCAGGACTGGATGATTGTAGACAACAGAGTCTTGTGTAAACCTCTCAGTGCCTAAGAGAGAGAACATACCTGATTGTAAGAAAAAGGAAAGGACTACCTACTTTTACAAAGAACATACGTGGTATTTTTCTGTCCAATTGCTCTAAAGGTGCACTGGTGCTAGTCAAATATTATCTCATCTCTAAAGGGATAATTTGTTGTTTTCTTCCTAATAGGGATAGACCCCATAAAGGATTCTTTTTTTTTTTTTTTAAGATTTATTTATTTATTTGAAAGGCAGAGCTACAGAGAGGCAGAGGCAGAGGCAGAGAGTGGTTGGTCTTCCATCTGCTGGTTCACTCCCCAAATTGATGCAATGGATGGAGCTGCACTGATCTGAAGCCAGGAACCTGGAGCTTCTTCCAGGTCTCCCATGTGGGTGCAGGGGCCCAAGGACTTGGGCCATCTTCTACTGCTTTCCCAGGCACATTAGCAGGAAACTGGACTGGAAGTAGAGCAGCCGGGACTCAAACCAGCACCCATATGGGATGCCTGCAATGCAGGAAGTGGGTTTACCTGTTACGCCATAGCTCTGGCCCCAGCCATAAAAAGATTCTTAAGATCTAGGGGTGGGCTGGTGCCATGGCTCAATAGGCTAATCTTCCGCCTGTGGCGCCGACACCCCAGGTTCTAGTCCTGGTCAGGGTGCCGGATTCTGTCCTGGTTGCCCCTCTTCCAGGCCAGCTCTCTGCTCTGTCCTGGGAGTGCAGTGGAGGATGGCCCAAGTCCTTGGGCCCTGCACCTGCAAGCGAGACCAGGAGAAACACCTGGATCCTGGTTTCGGATCAGCAAGGTGCGCCGGCCGCAGCGGCCATTGGGGGGGTGAACCAACGGCAAAAGGAAGACCTTTCTCTCTGTCTCTCTCTCTCACTGTCCACTCTGTCTGTCCAAAAAAAAAAAAAAAAAAAATCTAGGGGCTAGGGGTGTAGGGGGCCAGTGGAGGCAGAGAATAAACAGCAAAAGATCTTGACTTTTTTTACAGCCTGAATTTTTCTTCTTGAAGCCATCTTGCAATGATGCTAGTGACACAACATGGTTTTGCATAAAGCAGTGTTACAACAGTTCTATGTGCAAACATGGGACCCCACATCTAGCTTCAGTGGTTACAAGATCTGATTATATTATTAATGGTCAGGACAGAATGCTGTCTTTCAGCCACAGCTGAGGATCAGAGGCAAACATTAAAAGAGAATGAATAGAACAATTATTAAAAAGCAGGGGTAGAAATATAGATTGGATACAGAGCACATGAGGATTCACAAAAGTCAAGTAAATAAAAACCTACTTAATAGGTGCATTGCGTTCTGGGTGAACAGATGTTACTAAGACATGGTTACCACCCTCAGAAGCTTTGGATCCCTAGGACAACGGTATATCTCTGAACAATCAGGCAAAGGAGTATGACAGGAATGTGCCGGGGCAGGAAGGAAGATGCAGAAGAGGAGTGGATGACAAATTTTGGTCAGAGCCCTAAAGAAGAAGACCTTTTGGAAGAAATGGGTATTAGGCAGGGCCTTGGTGGAGGAAGAAGAGAGGCACAAGGGCTAAGGAAAAAGCACAAGCAAACACCTGAATGTGGCCAAATGGGCCTTGGTTAAATAATTAAACAAAAAAAATTGTCTTGTGGCAGAAACACAGGATAGGGGCTGGAGGAAGAGAGCGACATGGGACTCATCAATCCTGTTTGTTTTTCCATCAGGAAATTGGCCCACCAGCAATCCAAATATAAAGGACTCTGTACCAGGAAACAGTGCCAAAAACATAGCCTGCGGGTGGCTGAGTGGGAGCAGTTCAGATGTTCTAATACAACTGGCGTCTTTTGTTCCTCTTCTCAGTGGCTCCTGAATCCCAAATCACAGTAAGAGGACAGTAAATCCTTGAGACTTTTCCTCTACTTCAAAACCTGTGGTTCTCAGTACTCCGACACCTATCATGTATCTAGTCATCTTGTACTTAGAAAGCTATCCAAATTGTTTTATCCTCAAGTGCAAACGGCTCTCAAACTTTTAGTCTCAAAGGATTAATATCCAGAATATATCAGCAACCCCAAAGAGTCAAAAACAAACAAACAAAAAATCAACCAATCCAGGTAAGAAATAGGCAAAAAAGATGTGAAGACAGTTCTACAGAGAAATATAAGTGGACAACAAATGTGTGAAAAATGCTCAATATCGCTTGCCATCAGGAAAATGCAAATGAAAACCACAATGAGGTATCCTTACAGCTGTCAGAATGGCTATTATAAAAAACACAGCAAGTAACAAATGCTGATGAGGATGTGGTGAAAGGGGGGAACCTTATGGACTGCTGGTTGGAATGTTGACTAGTGTAGCCACTATGGCAAACGGTATGGCGATTTCTTAAAAACTAGAAACGGAATTGTCATATAGCAATCCCACTACTGGGTACATACCCAAAGACATGAAACTCATTGCACCAGATACCTGCCCCACCATGTTTATAGCAGCACTATTCACAGCACGTAAAACAGAGAATCAAACAAGGTGTCCATCATCATATGGATGGATAAAGAAAATGTGGAATATACATATATACACAATGGAATATTTTTCAGCTGTAACAAAGAATGACCACCTGTCATTTACAGCAAAATGGATAAAACTGGAGGACATCATGCTGAAAGAAATAAGCCAGACACTGAAAGAAAAATACCACATGTTCTCCCTTATATGTAGAAGCTAAAATTAAAAAAAAAAAATACAGAATGTTGATTACTAGATGCTGGGAGGGATGGAAGAGATAAAAGGTTTTTTGTATTAAAAAATATGGGAAGCTGGGTATGTTCCATTAATTGTGACAAAGACATTAATATGAGATGTGAAAAGGGGAGGTGAGGTAAAGGGTATTTGGGAACTCTGTATTAATACCTTGCAATTTTTGTTTTGTAAGTTCAAAACTACTCTGAAATAAAATTTCAATAAAGTTTTATGGTCTCAGTACTTTTATGCTCTTAGAAACAAATAAGTACCTCAAAGAATGTCTGTAATGTCTAACAATATTTACCATTTAGAAAACTAAATTAAAAATAGAATTACTTCCAAAATACAACTTTCGGATTATAGCAGCTTTTCCCCAAAGTTGTACTTTTTTTTAATTTATTTTTAATTTTTATTTATTTTTATTTTCAAAGTTGTACTTTGGAAATTTATGTTTATTAAACAAAAGTTGAAAAAAGCAAGAAAGGAAGAAAGGAAGAAAGAAAGAGAGAAAGAAAGAAAGAAAGAAAGAAAGAAAGAAAGAAAGAAAGAAAGAAAGAAAGAAAGAAAGAAAAGGTAATATATAGAGGCATGAATGGTGTAACATATCTGTATAAATTTTAACTTTGAAGGGGGAGGAATTGCTTTCTGTACTTGGAAAGTTTGTAGTGATACAGAAAGGGCAGGAAGGTATACCATAATGAATGAAATGTATCAAATAAATGTAAAGCAATGAACTTCTAGGTATTACTGAAAAATAAAGTCATAAAATATAAAAAAAGAATTAAAAGATATGTTTGTTAATTCACTAACAATTATATTCCCATTATATTATCATAGTTACTTTCATAAAATTCTATATTTTATAAAACCAAATGATAAGAATCCATCAGTGTTCTGTTTTACACTTAAAACTTTATTTATTCCCCTTTATTTGAAAGTCAGAGACAATAAAGAGACACAGAGAGAAAGAGACACACACAGAGAGAGATATCTTCTATTTAGCTGGTTCACTCCCCAGATGACCACACCATCTGGCGCTGGGCCAGGCTACAAGAACCTAAGTGCTTGAGTCATCATTTGCTGCTTCCCAGGTTACCCATTAACAGGAATCTGAATTGGAAGTGGAGGCAGTACTTGAACCTAGGCACACTCGCACGGGATGCAAGCAGCCAACGTGGCATCCTAACTGCTGCACTGGATACTTGCCCTGACTGTTTTACATTTTTGCAAATCCCTTTAATGTTTGCCCTAGTAAAAGACATCTGGATTCTCATATCTGTTCTAATTTCAATCTACTGCTGACATGTTTTGGCTGACATATAAGACAAAAGTTAGTCTCATACAGTTTTACAATTGGAAAAAAGCTGAATGTCTTGATAGTCTTTTCAGGTTTTTATGGATATTTTTATTCAACACTACAACAAAATTTACATGTGCTGTCTTCTTAAGGTTGCTTACAATGTGGAATTAGAAATTACATTAAAGGACTTTTGTATTTTGTTAGATTAAAATCTACTCGTCTATCTTGTACTTTGAATGGATCTTTTTCTCATGCATACTTTTGTAACAGCATGCATTGGTCATTTGGAAAATATTCATTCACTGAGACACCCAGTTCTTCTTAATGTTGACACATTGAATTACACAATATCCAAAAGCACACTTACTAATATTACCAGTAATCTCATTAGAAAAGTGTTTGTGTCAAGCTCATGTGACACACACATGTTTTCCCAAATTCTACTTTTTATTTATAGGCTTGAACTTTATAGTATTGGCACAAATACTGATACGTTTCCTTGAAGTGACAAGCTTATTTTCGATAACATGTCTACCAATTACTCAAGTCTGCACATCCAGTTTGTTTTTTGTTGTTCTTTTCAGTGAAAATGTTGATCCATGAAATAATAAGTGGCTAATTCAGCTCGCAACTCAATCATGAGAGCTTTTCCTCCATGCAACCAGTGTTTCTCATTATGCAGCTAAAGTGCTTTCTATGTACTTTCCAGTTCACTGTGTAAAGCATTACAAAGACATACATTCAAGAGCTGACATGCACTAGAATCAATAATTTTACCGCTTCATTAAGAACATTCAGAAATGAAACCACTATCTTCTTTTAAGTACAGAGAACACCACAATGAGCATCAGTACTATTTGGTGTCTGTTTTGGTTCTCACTGGGACTTCAGCAGTTCTCCCCATATTACTTCTGCAATGTAAGTGCACATGTCAACATGGTGAAAAAGCATCATTTGCTATTATTATCATAAAAATAATTTGACCTTACTGGCATCCCATATAGGTGCTAGTTTGAGTCCCAGTTACTCTACTTCCAATCCAGCTCCCTGCCTATGTGCCTGGGAAAGCAGTGGAAGATGCTGCACCCAATGTGGGAGGTCTGGAAGAAGCTCCTGGCTCCTGGCTTTGGACCCGCCCAGCTTCAGTTGTTGTGGCCATTTGGGGAATGAACCAGAGGATGGTAGATCTCTCCCTATTTCCCCATCTCTCACTGTAACTTTGCCTTTCAAGTAAATAAATAAATCTTTAAAAAAACTAAATAAATTTGACCTTGTGGAACCCCTAGAAGTTCTCATGGTCTTCCAGTGGTCTATAGACCACACCGAGGTCGGTGGTTAGCCTCGATCATGGGCCTAAGGCTTCAGTAGGTAAAGCTGTCATAGTTATTACCAACATACAAATGTGGGTTTTAGCACTTTTTTATTTATTTATTTATTTTTTTGACAGGCAGGGTGGACAGTGAGAGAGAGAGACAGAGAGAAAGGTCTTCCTTTGCCGTTGGTTCACCCTCCAATGGCCGCCACAGCCAGCGCGCTGTGGCCGGCGCACTGCGCTGATCCGATGGCAGGAGCCAGGTGCTTCTCCTGGTCTCCCATGCCGGTGCAGGGCCCAAGGACCTGGGCCATCCTCCACTGCACTCCCGGGCCACAGCAGAGAGCTGGCCTGGAAGAGGGACAACCGGGACAGAATCCGGCGCCCCGACCAGGACTAGAACCCGGTGTGCCGGCGCCACAAGGCGGAGGATTAGCCTGTTGAGCCGCGGCGCCGGCCAGCACTTTTTTCTGACTAAATTATTCTCTAGGAAAATATTTGTAAAGTAACCATGAGGCACAATCATCCAAGAATGTGATATTTAAGTATAAAGAAACAACGTAAATTAGAGTACAATTTTAAGGCAGTGCTAACAACCTTGCCACAGCTAGGCATCTCATTTAACATCCTTTACTTGCTTTCTGTTGCTATTTAATCAACCACTGTATTCTCAAATTAGCTTGGGAAAATTTCTTTCAATTACTCTGAGTCTCATACCCCTGGTCAAAACTGTCTTAAGAATCTGAAGTGAGGGCTTCTTCTATCAAAAATCCTTGTATAATACTTGCTCCTGGCCTAAAGGTAACTCTCTGACAAGAAACCTTTATTTTGTGGCTTAACATTGAGAAGAGAAAAAGCCTTGATTGTTCTTCCAATTTTCCAAATCCTAAAGATTCACATGTCTTTCCCACTGAAGAGCCATGCTGAACAAGAAAAAAAATGCCACAAAGTAGAATGATTCAGCTACTCTGTGCAAACCCCCTCTAGTTGTTGTTAGCACAGAGAGGTCCACATGACCAGCTTATCACAGGCTAACATTCATACACCACTCTCACCAGATCTTTCCTTTCTGATGAAAAGCTTTTAATGGGCTTTGATGTCACCATATGCACAGTGATATGACAAGTAAACAATCCAGTTTCCTGTTAACGCAATCTGCCTTACGACAGAAGTCTGTTTATTAAAGGAACCACGTACCTTTTCTCCTTTTCTAAACATTGCTCCCCAGGATTTATGCTTACTTTGTGATCCTTCACTTTCCTGCTAGCACAATGCTGGGCACCGAAAAGACCTAAAGGAATACTAATGTTTTTACTTACGTTGACCCCACTGTCCGCTACTGGGATTCAGATAGTTGGGATAAAGGCCTTCTGGTTTTTCCAGTTTATTCAGTACCTTTCGAATATTCATCACCTACAACAGAAATTAAATATTCCCATAAAAATCAACAAAAGTGTTCACATCATTCTTTCTTTCTTGACTATGTCTTTCCATGTTAGAAAAAAAATCTGTTGATTTAAATGATGCAGAGTTAGAATAAATATAGTTGGTATAAGCATATTATTATCTTTACAAAAATAATGGCAAAACGTGAATACAGTCACACTGATTATCTGAATACTAATTATCCGATTACACACTGATTACTAATAATCTACCACAATTTAAGCCCCATATTAGGCAGTGGGTAAACAAAGTCGCAGTCCTCTTGGGAGTTCTGCATTCCACTGATAAGATACAGACAGTAAAACATATGATGTCAAGAACAGCAAATGCTGTGAAAAAATAAAAGGGGTGCCATGGACTGAACGGTGAGTTCTACAAATTCCCATGAAGGCGGACCCAGTTACCAATATTTAAAGGTTGAACTGTTTGAGGAGGAATCCAACAAAGGATACCAAGAAGGAGCAACCAGGGAGGATACAGGCAAAGCTGAGAGCTTTATATGCCTGCAGCCAAGTGCAGAGATGGAGGAGGAACTCTCCCACTTTGTCCAATGCAGAAAGGACAAGCAATTCGAGGAGGAGGAATGGAAAACTGGCCTGGGGAACGTGGCGGTCACTGTGACAACTGTTGTGGGAGAAAAGCTCGACTGGACGGAGTTTAAGAAAAGCAGATGGAGACAACTCCTTCGAGGAATTTTGCTATACAGGGACCTGAAAAGTGGAGTGAGATCTAAGGGAACAGTAGTAGGGTGATTTTATCCAAATATGTATGGGTTTACTTCCTGAAAGTTGGAAATGAATTCACTTGCCATATCACATACTACAAAACACTTTGAATTTAGGTGTTTCACATACTTGTTTCTGATAGTCTATGCAATTCTATGTATTTTTAGGTAAGGGAAAAAATTCAAGTAGGTAAAGGATTTTAAGAAGGCAGAGAAGCCGGTGCCGTGGCTCAATAGGCTAATCCACTGCCTTGTGGCGCCGGCACACCGGGTTCTAGTCCCGGTTGGGGTGCCGGATTCTGTCCCGGTTGCCCCTCTTCCAGGCCAGCTCTCTGCCGTGGCCAGAGAAGTGCAGTGGAGGATGGCCCAAGTGCTTGGGCCCTGCACCCCATGGGAGACCAGGAGAAGCACCTGGCTCCTGCCATCGGATCAGCATGGTGCGCCGGCTGCAGCGCGCCAGCCATTGGAGGGTGAACCAACGGCAAAAGGAAGACCTTTCTCTCTGTCTCTCTCTCTCACTGTCCACTCTGCCTGTCAAAAAAAAAAAAAAAAAAAAAAAAAAAAAGAAGGCAGAGAGAGAAAACCAAACAAGGAAGCCAGGCTCTCTCACCTGGGGTTAGAGGGTGCTATGGAAAGAATGCAGGTTTTTCGTCAGATTAAATGAAATGCTGCATGGTACAAAACTTCATGAAGAGCTCTAGTAACCTTGGTTGTCAATAACATCACATTTTACTAAATCTCCCAGGAGAGGATATTTTTTCTCACCGTGTTGTTTTGCAATGCAAAGTGTATTGCAGACTCTCACCTTTTCAGCAAATATGGGATTTCCGGATAAGTGGCTCAAGTGCATGAACTCCAAATGCAAGGTTCCAAACTCTGCCAGAATACTGCTGCCTCCTGAGGCCCAGGGCCAGTTCCTTCCAATGCCACTAAAGAAGAGAGTCATTGGAGAGTTATGGAGCAGGCTCATTGAATTGTCCACAGTTCAAAATAGTACAAGTGAAGGAGACAGCTTTTTAACAATGGTATCTCTGCAAATAATCTACGTGGGTACTGTAAAACTGAGCACTAACTGTTTTGGCTATTGATTTTTGGCTTTGACTCCTACCTCCAAATTGAAAATTAGTGTTGACTTAAAGTCAGAAAGAAGTTTCTGTGAGCTCGCTATTGATGAACAGACAGATATTTTTGGAAGGCACAGGTGGTATACAGAGATCTACAAAGATTTCTAGTGGCATATAAAATAAAACCGACCAAAACACTCCCACTTTGCATCAGTCCAACATTTTAATGAATTTCAGCCTGAGATTCCATGGAATTTTAGAAATTCACATTCTATAGAAAATTTTATTTGGACAGAAATTAAACACCAAAGCTTCATTTGTTATTTACTCATTCCACCCCTCTCCAAATGCTTCTTCCATTTACTGGACCATCTGTTTGTTTTTCTTCACACTACTCTATGTATTTTCTTAGGCCCTAAATTATTCCTTGCTCAAGAATCTCAACAAAATCACATTATACAAATCTGAAAGAGGACAAAGGTACGAGGCTCAAAAATTATTGCTTCATGTTTCACCTTGCAGAAATGCTTTTTAAAAGAGTTAGTTATAAGCAAGGGTACACACACATATAAAGTGACTCTTACAGATGGTTATACTCTTGGGTACAGTTTACTTCTGAAGATGCCTTTAAAATTCAAATCAAGAATATAGTCAAATATTTTCCTGATCAATAAAAATCCACATTGTGATTTTAGTTCTTATGCACATTATTTGCCACATGTCTAGTATTTGCTACAAACTAAGCATGGTGTTGGGTTACAGGCATGGTTGTGATAATAAATCACTCTTTTCTGTTCTCAAAGACCTCACACTGTTAATGGCTCGAAAGGTATAAACGTGAATACTTCCAATCGCTCATGGTAAATGCTAAGGTAAAAGTGTGAACAGAGAACGCAGTCTTAACGTGGCACTCACAGAAAGCTTCTCTGAGGAGGAGGAGTCTCCTGAGAAAACACATTTGAGTGGCAGCAACACATACACACACACACACACACACACACACAGCCCCCATAGGCTGGTTCATTCCCTAAATGCTTGCAATGACTGGAGCTGAGCCAGGCTGAAGCAGGAGCTGGGAACTCACTCTGAGTTCTCTTGGCAGGGACCCAATTATTTGAGGGTCTAGAATTGAAAGACAGAGCAGGGAATTGAACCCAGGTACTCCAATGTGGGACGTGGGAATCTTAAGAGAAGGAGGGCGCCTATCCCCTTGAGTTGACTCTTGAAGGACAAATAAGAATTGGTAAGAAAAGGGAGGTGGGGCGCAACCCATGGGCATGGAGAAAATACACAAGCAGGTGGGCTAGGCAGCAGCCAGGGGCAGCTCTGGATCCTGGTAGGTGGAAGGAAGGGCAGGTGACTTGGGAGAAGGCTGTAGGGATAAGCTGAGTCCAGGTCTCAGAGGCTTGAGGGATTCTCACCGCTCTCCTTTCCCAAGGTAGGCCCTATGTCAACTGCTCTTGCTCTCCCCTGCCTTTCCTAACCCACCAAATTTGCCTTCTACCAGTCACAACTCTGGATTAAACCATTTTTCCAGTCACCTCAATGCTTCTGCTGAGGAATGCTGAAGAAAAGGAAAGCAATGAGGGCCAAATGAGAAGCTGGTGCCTGAAATCCTGGGCTAGACTCATTCTTGCTCCCTGTGCCCTTTAATAGCAAGGTCTAGAATTTGTTCTAAAACTCACATGTGCAGTATACCTAATAAAGAACAAATAGAAGTAAGACTCAGATATCTGAAAGTCACACATTCCCTTATTTTCAAAAATGTACTAAATTTTTTAGGTTCTGGAAATTTGGGTGAGTTTTATTTTCATGGCTAGCCTAGACAAAAGGAATATTTAATAATACAAATAGGATGAATGATGGCTGGCGCCGTGGCTCAACAGGCTAATCCTCCGCCTTGTGGCACTGGCACACCGGGTTCTAGTCCCGGTCGGGGCACGGGATTCTGTCCCGGTTGCCCCTCTTCCAGGCCAGCTCTCTGCTGTGGCCCGGGAGTGCAGTGGAGGATGGCCCAAGTGCTTGGCCCTGCACCCCATGGGAGACCAGCAGAAGCACCTGGCTCCTGCCTTCGGATCAGCGCGGTGTGCCGGCTGCAGCGCGCTGGCCGTGGCTGCCATTGGAGGGTGAACCAACGGCAAAGGAAGACCTTTCTCTCTGTCTCTCTCTCTCACTGTCCACTCTGCCTGTCAAAAAAAAAAAAAAAAAAAAAAAACCAAATAGGATGAATGTTAATTTCTAATTTTATTAACATATGGCTGGTACACATAGTAATTCTCATTAATTTGTTGTCATGACATACTGATTTTATTAGTTTTCAAAAATTTATTTGAAAGGAAGAGGAAGAAGGAGAGGGAGAAGGAAAGAAGAAAGAGAGAGCACGAGCGAGAGGGAGAGGGTGAGGGAGAGAGAGAGAGGGAAAGAGCGAGAGAGCGCTATATCTTTCTTTTGCTGGTTCACTCCCTGAATGCCTGCCATAGTTAGGCTGGATCAGGCTGAAGCCAGGGGCAAGGAACTCAGCTGGGGTCTTCCATGTACGTGGCAGGGACCCAAGTACTCAAGCCATCACCCACTGCCTTCCAGGACGCTCATTAGTGGGAAACTGGAATTGGAAGTGAAGCTGGGACTCAAATTCAGGCACTTTTGAGATGGGGTGCGGCCCAAGAGATGAATTTTTTACTCCATTCTATTACTGATGAAAGTCAAAAGCCCTATTAAACAAAATTAAAGATTTCTGTATCCTGGAGAAATAATAAAAATGAAGCTGCAACATAAAGGAGTATTAGGGCGCGAGTGGGATAATGATTTCATCTTGGAAAAGGAGAGCAGGGTGCTGAGGACGCCCATCCCCCCTTGCTCTCCAGGGACTGAACTTTCCGTGCAGCGACTGCAGTGTGTGGTGGTGCACACAGACACACAAGGTAAGCGCTGAACTCAAACTCGAATTACTTTTGTATCCACATATTTGTTCTCAGCCATTAATGTGAATGAAGAGAAAACCAGAGATATACTGAAAAAATTTTGAGTAGGTTAGAAAATTACAATTTTTTTTTATCTTTTATTTAATGAATATAAATTTCCAAAGTACGACTCATGGGTTACAATGGCTTCCCCCCCATACTGTCCCTCCCACCCACAACCCTCCCCTTTCCCACTCCCTCTCCCCTTCCATTCACATCAAGATTCATTTTCGATTATCTTAATATACAGAAGATCAGCTTAGTAGAAAATTACAATTTAAAAAAGGTTATGTATTCCTCCTCCTACCGCCTCTGAACACAGCCATATCTGAAGGAAAGCAACACTCTGCTACCACTGTTTAATCACAGGGGAGCAAGAGCACTAAAAGCACTAGCGAAAATATGTCATGCTAACAACACAAACTGGGTTTAGAAAAAATGGTGTGTTTATATGACAGGATGGCTTTGCTAACCATTCACTCAACCTACAGAATCGATGCATTTTAGTAAAATTACTTACTTAGAAGATTAAAGGTTGTAGCTGGCTTTCAAATATAAGTCAGGGAAGGGGTTCAGGGAATCAGCGAGGGCACAACTGCATCTAGATATCACGTTAGGTCACTTGACCTTTATTAGTCTGAACTACAAAGACCTGCAGATTCACCTGGATGACAGCACAGGAGCCCATGCCATGTCACAGCTGAAATGTGTACCTCGGGCAGATGGTGGTCTCCCGTCTTAAAGTTAAAACCACCTTTTGACTACTCACAGAATGAGGAAGATGAACAGCAAGCTTGCTAAGATCTATTTTGTCTCTAAATTTTGAATCTACTGAGGAAGCTATGTACTTGTGAGACTCTAATCTCTAAAAGACAGCAGGCATTGGATGCTAAAAGGGGGTGTGTGGAAATGAAATGAGTTCAGAAAGTCTTCGGCTCACTTGGTCTAGGGATCGTCGTGTCCTGGGCATCCCACATCATCAAACACCAGACATTTCTGAACTCCAGACGAATATGCATCTCATCTCCAGGAGGCGGGGATTTAGAATGTCATTAACTTCGGTTTCACAGCATTTTAAAGACAGTTGTGATGTTGTTTATCTGGTCTATTTTACAAGTATGAACAGTAATTTAGATAAAATGTCTTAAAAATAAAATAATAACTTGTGTTCAGGAACTATTAGTTCCATAATATACGCTGGAAAGGGAGCAATATTTGAATATTCCAATCTAATTATGCTGACCACAGAATGACGAGTTGCCACATGGAAATTTATACACAGAAAGGGAATGAACGCCATCTGGGGAACTGCCATGTGTTTGTTTCAGGGAATCCTAGAAGAGAACTACAAACTTTTGTTTTACTCTAATTTAATTTATTTCTTTTCTCCAATGCCTAAGTTCTTCCATTTGAAACTAGAGCATTATTTAATCTATATTTTAATTTAACTTTTCAGTGTTCTACAAAGGTACTCATTATTTGAAAATAAAACATATCACAACCAAAATAACTGTTTTTGGCGACTGCAATTAGAAATACAACTTGAAAAGAAGTGAATCATGAAGATTCTTTTGAAATTGTAGAATGCTGTTTTGTTGCTTCAGAGATTATAATTTGAATGCAGTTTATTAGCAGTGGTAATATATTTCATCTTCCTACTGTAATAAAAAGCTGGAAGGTATAATTATTTACTGACCTCATAGCTCTGACAAGTAATGGGTGTTATATGCTTTTTCTTCTTTCTCCTGGGTATAGTCATTAGAGGCACTGGTGCTATTCTACTCATGTCTGAATCCCATGGTGCTAATTCTTTTCCTAGAGCGTGTAATGATTCAAGTTCTGGCTCTAAGGCTGGTCTGCACTGATGTGTACCCCTTCAAAATAATCTTAAATTGAGGTGACTAAAGGAATGTGTGTATAAATGACGTCCCAGCTATGATGTGGGACGTTAACGCATATATTTGAGCGCCTGGTATGATCAAATGGAACAAAGAAGTTACTGAGATGAAGCAGTTCTAAAACAATTTCCATATGAATATATAAACAAAGCATTAAATAGGCACAACATCGTGGTTAGCTATGCCTTTTAATTTATTGTTACTTGCTGCTTGCTCTTCAATGCAAAATGGGAAATGGGTCACTAAAATTTTTGATTATTGCTTGAATAACTTTTGATTGGGTGGTAACTGAACCAACTCTCTTCAAGTTCATCATCCAGAATATAGCTCACTCATAGCGGTTATGGAGTTCCCAGTTTTTGGAAGAAACTCACCCCAAGCCAGCCTATATGTTATTAGGTAGCCTTACTCACTTGCAAGTGGAAAGACACATAAAATATTTAATTCAACAGAGCAGACCATCCAAATATTCCTTTCGGATTTTAGCACAAATTAGTAAAGAATAATTTGAAATTTCATGAATGGTTGTTCATTTAATTATAGTCCCAAAGCTTAATGATTTTCAGATAAAGCAATTTCAGCCTCACTTACAAATGACTCTTTCCTGAAAAGGGCTGCACACTGCCAGTCTTTCAGGTTTACATTTAAGATTGTACTAAGAGCTGGACTAACAATCCCAGGGGCTGGCATTCTAAGACTAGCCAAGCTTCTATTATATCAGGTTGCTGATTGAAAATCTGATAGGGAAGGACTATCTCATCAAGGAAAAATGGCTAATAACGAGCAGTCTTTTGACTGAATTAATTCAAATGCACACTTTCCTGCTTCTGAACAGTAGCATGTGGGTTAAATCTGCAATGAATTCTACAGTTCATCTTTTTAACCAAAGGCCAAAACAGTATTTAAAATTAGTCATATCTTGTTCAATCTTATCATGGGTAGTTAGATACAGTTGAAATTGAGTACTTATCATTTTATTCTGCCCCTCAATACTACTATATTTTAACTTGTTTACCCTGGATTATGGGGGAAGCTGGGGATTACAAAGATTGAAAATGGTGAGATTACCTCTCTAGTCTCACGAATAACTAGCTCCCAAATTCTAAAGATGCAGAGTTCTCTCTTCTAGCTGTTCTCTGGGTAAGATCTTCTTGTTAGTCACTATCCTATCATTAGTTTTGGGGACCATCACCAAAAGGCTAGCAGAACTGATAAAAAATTTTGGTGCATATAGAATGAGTCTTTTAATATATATACATTATACATATATATATATAGGAATTTACTTTATTGTACTTCTTTAAGAAAATGAATCATATTCTACACATTGCTTTAAATATATAGTGCATTTTTCACTGACATTTTCCATTCCAATCAATATAAACCATCAGTGCAGTTTAGTGTACAATATCTGACTGAATGGACATATTATTTATTTAAGCATATGCTACTGATAGATACTGAAGCTGACTTATTTTCAGAAAAAAATGTTTACATAGATTCCAGTTGGAAGATGTTATTTGAATTCTCTACAATGATAATTGAGATGGATTTGGGAATGCATATTGGAGGTATAAATGTCCACTATTAACAGAGCTATTTTTACAGTGTAGGCCTATGATATCCCACCACATGTGATAACCTCTGGAACTCTTGGAATACTTCAAATCCATGTGTAGTAGGTCTCTGCATGAAGTCCTTTAAAATCAGGAGTTGGTAGCTAAATACCATCATTTATATTCAGATACTTCTATAGTAAACATCAGAATGGAACAGACGCAATAGTATATTCTATCTTGGGAAATGGTAATTCACTAACTCAGTTTCTGAGATATCCGCTAGAAATTTCCTTTGACTTTGCAGCAACTGTTCCATTCTGCAAGTGTTTAACACCTCTCATGCCATGACAGTACTTAAGACAAGACCGCTGTGATATTTTGGCTGTTTTGTCCATCTATTTGTCTGCTTTCATTCTACTGGTCTGTGGATCATCTTTGGATCAAGCTACATGAAATCAATAGTTTCCAGGCTTAAAAACAATTCTCCAAATTCTGTTCTATAATTTCTTTCTGTAACTGGATTGATCAGTATTATTCATTTTTATTATGAGGATACTTCAAGAAGTTTATGGACAAAGGGATTAAAAGATGTTTATTTTGATAGAAAAAATTTTGAAGCACATATAAAGGAAAATCTTAAAAATGCTCATAGAAAGTGTGTATTATCAAAAAAAATTGTAAGCATTTCATTTTCTTTGCATTAAACTTATCTTTTGAATCCTTTTTTCCACAAACTTTTTGAAGTGCCCTTATAGATTCTAAGATCAACAGGGACAGAGATCCAGTTTTATGGCACCTGTATAATGTCCAGAGTAGTGTCAAGACATGTAGTTGCCCCATAAATGTTTTATTTAGTAAAAGCAAAAGGCAAAACTAAAAGAGGTTGTGTCATTGGACCCCACCACTAATTTATATATAAATAATCCTCATATAAGCTCATATTTACAGTCACCAAATACACGTCCTCTTACAGCCTCTTACGCATCCTCTTCCAGGCTAATCACATGGCTGACTATCACAGGACTGAAGGATTCTGAAGTCAGGATTTCTAAAAGCTGAGATAAGGTGAAATGAGGAAAAAAAGGGCAGGGTGAAACATTCTGAAGATGACTAAATTTTATTCAATTTAAATGGTTTTTAAAAAATTCTGAATCCATGTCCTCCCTATTTTTTTGATATTTAGCTTATCGTTTTAAAGAAATAATGACAGTAGGCAGGTTTTTGTTTGTTTGGGGTATACTTTATTGATAAAAGAAAAACACTGTCAACCTACATTTGATCTCTCTCCATAATTATGGAAATTTTTCTTGGTCCATGAAAGCTAAAAGTCTGGCACCACTGGCCTTAGGGCATAGCTGAAACAATGGAGCAATTCCTATTGGAAACAACAGTTCACTATCAATGATGCCAAAACTCATGCTAAGTTTTGGCTGAAATGCTGAGATATTTGAAGATAACATTAAATGACTGTTCAACAGATTAAAATATATGCTCTTTGGATGCATCTTCCCAAATTCAGCAAATAAGGCCGACCCAGTCAGTTGATCATAATTTATTGAGTGCTTACTATTAGGTGCCAGTGACCATGCAATACAAACATCAAATATTGCAGTAGATACAATCAGGGATTTTTATTGTCAAGATGGTTGGCAATGAGTTTGGAGGGCTGGGGTCTCAATGGCAATTTAATTAAAATTTTATTCAGTTAGTAGTAAAAAGGAAATACAGATTTTAGAAAACCATTTCTGTATTTCTGTGGGCACAGCCAAAACATCAAATGGGTCTAATTAAATTTTTATAAATGAAAAGTGAACTTCATCTGGGTGGGATATAGGGTACATTAATATCTTACTATCGAGTTCAGCATATCCTCACTGTAGGTCTTTTCCAGATATTAAACCACTTGGGAGAATTGGGAAGCATTAATTTCTGGATACCTAATAAATTAGTTATCACTATTCTTCAGAGTGGTTAATAAATTATTTTTCAGGAAATATCAGTAAAATTAATGCTAGATTAAGGAACCATAGGGAAGTCATAGAATTAGTAGTGCAATTTCTATTCAAATTCACAATTGGTGAGTTAATAGCAAGAAAGTTACAGAAAACAGGTGAAATTATGATAATTAGGGCCAATAACTAGGGTGTTCTTTCAAAGCTGTGTTATTTCTCTTAACATCAAGTGTAAAACTAACCAACCAAAGGAAACTTGATGGCTAATTAAATATTCAAAATGCATGAGTGTTGACAGACATAACTGTAGTTTCTGAAAAGCACTGAATGCTTGCTTGTTCTGTAAAATACAAAAAATGAAAATTTCAGTATAGTATTTTGAGTAAAAAATTACAACTAGACTAATGTAATCCCATACAACTCCTGCTTTATAAAAAACGAAAGGGGGGAATGTTAGTAAAATGGCACAGTCTTACGTATGGTGCTATCCACACCCTGACACCATCCTAGGCTCTAGCTCCTGCTGCCATTGTTGGAAGCCAGGTAGCCACATGGCCCAACCACAAGTATCAGCCCCACCCACATCCTAATGGGATTTGCTGCTCCTACTTCCCTGTCTGTCTCCTGGCAAAGGTTTTTTTTTTTTTTTTTTTAAAACTTTTATTTAGCAAATATAAATTTCCAAAGTGCAGCTTATGGATTACAATGGCTCCCCCCTCCAGCCCCATAACTTCCCTCCTGCCCACAGCCCTCCCAACTCTTGCTCCCTCTCCCACTCCATTCACATCAAGATTCATTTTCAATTATCTTTATATACAGAATATCAGTTTAGTATATATTAAGTAAAGATTTCGTCAGTTTGTACCACACAGAACATAAAGTATAAAATACTGTTTGAGTACTACTTATAACATTAATTCACATTGGACAACACATTAAGAACAGAGATCCTACATGAGGAGTAAGTGCACAGTGACTCCTGTTGTTGACTTAACAAATTGACAATCTTGTTTATGGCATCAGAAATCTCCCTAGGCTCTAGTCATGAGTTGCCAAGGCTATGGAAGCCTTTTGAGTTCACTGACTTCGATCTTATTTAGACAAGGTCATAGTCAAAGTGGAAGTTCACACCTCCCTTCAGAGAAAGGTACCTTCTTCTTTGATGGCCCATTCTTTCCACTGGGATCTCACTCACAGAGATCTTTCATTTAGGTTTTGTGTTTTTTTTTTTTTTTTTTTTGCCACAGTGTCTTGTCTTTCCATGCCTATAATACTCTCATGGGCTCTTCAGCCAGATCTGAATGCCTTAAGGGCTGATTCTGAGGCCAGAGTGCTGTTTAGGACATTTGTCATTCTATGAGTCTGCTGTGTATCCTGCTTCCCATGTTGGGTCATTCTCTCCTTTTTAATTCTATCAGTTAGTATTAGCAGACACTAGTCTTGTTTATGTGATCCCTTTGACTCTTAGACCTATCAGTATGATCAATTGTGAACTGAAATTGATCACTTGGACTAGTGAGATGGCATTGGTACATGCCACCTTGATGGGATTGTATTGGAATCCCCTGGCACATTTCTAACTCTACCGTTTGTGGCAAGTCAGCTTGAGCATGTCCCAAATTGTACATCTCCTCCCTCTCTTATTCCCACTCTAAATTTAACTGAAAAGTGATCTCTGTTAAATATAAAACACCTAAGAATAACTGTGTGTTAATTACAGAGTTCAACCAATAGTATTGAGTAAAACAACAACAAAAAAATACTAAAAGGGATAAAGTATTAAGTTGTACATCAACAGTCAGGACAAGGGCCGATCAAGTCACTCTTTCTCATAGTAAAAGGACTTGTTCCTGAACACGTGACACTCTCTCTCTCCATCTCTCTTTGTCTCTCTCTTTCTCTCTTACACTCTCATTCTCCCTCTTTTCCTCTTCGCCCCTTCCCTCCAAGTCTGTCAGGTTTCCTCCAATAAACTCTTTCCCTTAAAAAAATTACAATTATTATTTTTATCTTTAAGGAAGCACATATATTTGTGTGTGTGTGTGTGTGTGTGTGTGTGATAAGACAAAAAACTTGTAGCTTTAGTATGTTAACCTAATTTTAGGAAGTGTTATGAAATGCTAAAATAAAAGTATCAACATAGTATTTTGAAATGAGAAACAGTAATCATTCTCATTGTGCCTTTAAGAAAGAGAAAGAAAAAAGTTTTCCTTCTTTATGGTTTGTTTTTGGAGTTAGTGCTTGGCATGGATTAAGCATACAGGGCAAGGCATATGGTAATGGGTTCAGAAAACCTCATGTAATAATTAGGTCCTAGACACCATCATTCTGAACCACTGGGCTGGAGCGTGAGAGCAATCTGCAATGGAAAGGGAGAGGTAGCACTTAGATTTTAACAGAATAAGTCAGGACTTTTCCAGATGGATCTGGTCTGAAATGAGCAGCTGTGACATCAAGCAATAAAGCAGCAGGCAGATGCCAGGGTTTTACAGATTGGGTCTACTCTTGGTACAAAATATAGCTTATGATTGTCATGCATGCCTTCTTTTTCCTTGAGTGTCAATTTAAGAACAACAAATCTTTCCCCTTATTCAAAATGAAAATGCTTTCTTGCATCCCATGAGGAAAATGTAAGTTCTCAGAATTTCAGATTACCTTCTTCAGTTAATAGTAGGATGCCAATGTGAAAAATGGCAATTATCTTGACTTGTGAAGTGCTATGAAGAAATGAAACAGGATGATGGGGAGCTTTTTAGGTTGGCTTGTTGGGGGGAACAGGGTGAAGGCGAGTTGTTCAAGCTGAGATTAGAAATGGTCAAATGAACCTACTATTGAAGACCTGAGAGTGGCTCCTGTAAGTGCCCTTGGGCTTGACAGTACTAAATGTGAAAACAGAAGGCTGGCTGGTGTGGCTCAAAGGCAGACAGTGAGGAAACTCCAGGGAACCAGAGAACCCATAAAGGAGATCAGGATTCTCAGGCAGAGCAAGTGTTCGGATTTATGCTCACTGCAATTGGCTCTTAAACACTGGGATGATAAAACCAGATCCACACTTTAAAATTCACTTTGGACATTAGGGAACAATAACCTACATGAGAGCAAGACAAGACGCATAAAAGCAAATGGTTGTCCAGGCAAGAGCCAGCAGATGGTGGCCTGGACTTGGTGCCAACAGTAAAGATGGACAGATATGGAGGGATGGGGACTGCATTCTGTAGGTGCTATCAGGAAGAACTGTATCTGGTGACAAAGGAAGATAGGAATGAAGAATGATTTCTAGGTTTTTTTTTTTTTTTTTTTGGCTCCACCAGCTGAGTGAGTACTGAAGCTATTTCAGAAAGTAGAAAAGATGGGGATAGGAGCGGGTGTGATAATGACAAGCACAAATTCTGTTTCTCAGATTTGCCATAATAACTGCTATTCACAATTATAAGGAAACAGCTTTTACCATTTTAGTTTTCTTTTTTAAAGTTTTTTAAAATAAAGGTCAATTTATTGAATTTGGGCATTTTTTGAAATACTGTTTTCTAAAACCACATAGAATTATGAAAACAGTATGCATATGGCAAAATGTTGAAAAGACTAAAATACTATGTAATAGAAATGATGGGGCTGTTTAGATTTTACTGTTACTGTTTAGAGTAGATACCATCAACACTTTGATCAAATCTCTTCTAAAATTTCCTAGTGTGTGGTTACACACCCAAGAGAAAAAAATAAAAACAAACGGTTGTGTACTATACATATTGCTATATCCTGTGTTTCATGAAAGGGGAGTGTATAGTGCTCTACCTTGCTGCAGCTGCAGAGTATTCCAGAGTGTGGGGGCACAATGACTTACTGAACACTTCCTTCTGTTTTTTTTTTTTTTTTTTTTTTAAATCATAAACACAGTTGCAGATGCATGAGTAGGTCTCCAGGAAAATAGTGGGATTTTTGTGGAATTCCAAATTATAAAGAACATGTTTAGTAAATATTATCTAATTGCCTTGTAAATAGTTTGCCCCAATGTACATTCCCTCTAATTGTGCATGAAAATGGTGTTAAGTGCTCACTAACTGGGCATTTATCAAATTTTAAAAATTTGGTCAATCTGCTAGGCAGTACATAACAATTTCAAGCTGTTTTAACTTGCATTTCTTTAATTATAGGTTTCTGATATTCAATAGCAAATGTACTTTTTTTTTTTTCTCAGAAGAGCCTAGTTACCAACTTGTTTTATTATGTCTTGGTATTACTGCCATTTTCCCTTCTATTAAAGTAGTCTTTATAAATTCTATAAAAGTTTTCAAGTGGTGTATACTCATCATAATGAGTAAAATAATGTAAAGATGACCTGGTATTACTTTCCTTTTGCAATTCCTCCTGCACTTCCAATTTGCAATCCTAGCCAGAGTTAAGCAATGTTAATCATCTACATGTATGATCAAGAATTTGTAACTTTTAATAAAGTGGGATTATACTGTATAAATTACTAAGCAACATGCTTATCTCAATTAGTAGCCTACCATAGATATTGTTCTAAGATAATAATTCTTAACAGCTATATAATAACTGTATAAAATGGGTAATCACATTTTATTAAACTAATCCTCTATTGATGAATAGTTACATCTCTTCAGATTTTTAAAAATTGTATAATCATGTCATTTTAGCCATAAGTATTGACACCAATGCTTTCAGAAAGCTTTTTATACACTAATAAATCTTGATTTAATCCATTCTATGTTTGCAATTTTCACTCAATTTGTTGTCTTTTTATTATAGTAACTTTTGGTTATACTGATTTTATTTGATAAATTTTTCCATTTATTTTCCCCATAAAAATTCTTGGTTCTGTGCTTTATTTAGAAAATCTTCTCCCCTCACCCAATATTATGTTTTAAAAATTTTGAAAATCTCAGCAGTACCTTGTTTATTTCTAATTAGGTTCAAGAACTGAGAATTGGGGTGAGTTCTGTGGCATGGTGGTTAAAGCCATCGCCTGGAGTGCCAGCATCCCATATGGGCTCCAGTTCAATTCCTGGTGGCTCCACTTCTGATCCAGCTCTCTGCTATGGCCTAGGAAAGCACTAGAAGATGGCCCATGTCTTTGGACCCCTGCACCCATGTGGGAGACTCGGAGGAAACTTCTGGTTCTTGGCTCCTGGCTCCTGACTTCAGTTGGGCACAGCCCTGGCTGTTGTGGCCATCTGGGGAGTGAATCAGTGGATGGAAGACCTCTCTCTTTCTCTCTCTCTCTCTCTTTCTCTGTGGCTCTGTAACTCTGTCTTTCAAATAAATAAATAAATCTTTAAAAAAATTGAGAATTATAATAGTATAGAACATAAATGAGTTTAAAATGTATAGTTTAAAGCATAATATGGTATATATTTTGTTGTTATTGTTGTATTGGTCTCACCTGCTCAATAGCTTAGCTAATTGTGGCTGTTGCCGTAATACTTAATATTTAACTATACTGAAGTTAATTTCCCCTTTTTTATCTTGAGCAAAATTTCACTGATTTATCTCATTTTAAAATAAAGATCTAGTAGTTTCACCAATATTTCCCCATTAAGTGGGGGGGGGCAGTTTGCATTTTGATAAAGAATGTTTTATTCAAGAAAATTTATTCCTAAACAGCACTCTGGCCTCAGAATCAGCCCTTAAGGCATTTGGATCTGGCTAAAAATCCCATGAGAGTATTATAGGCATGGAAAGACAAGACACTCTGGCAAAACAAACAAACAAACAAACAAAACAAAACAAAACAAAAAAACAAAACCTAAATGAAAGATCTCTGTGAGTGAGATCCCAGCAGAAAGAACGGGCCATCAAAGAAGGAGGTACCTTTCTCTGAAGGGAGGATAGAACTTCCACTTTGACTATGGCCTTGTCTAAATATGATCAGAGTTGGTGAACTCAAGAGACTTCCATAGCCTTGGCAGCTCATGACAACAGTCTCAGATGATTACTGATGTCATAAATAAGAGTGTCAATTGTTCAATCAACAACAGGAGTCACTGTGCATTTACTCTCCATGTAGGATCTCTGTCCTAAATGTGTTGTACTATGTGAATTAACAGTATAACTAGTACTCAAACAGTACTTTATACTTTGTGTTTCTGTGTGGGTGCAAACTGCTGAAATCTTTACTTAGTATATACTAAATTGATATTCTGTATATGGAGATAATTGAAAATGAATCTTGATGTGAATGGGATGGGAGAGGGAGTGGGAAATGGGATGGTTGCAGGTGGGAGGGAGGTTATGGGGGGGGGAAGCCGCTATAATCCAAAAGTTGTACTTTGGAAATTTATATTTATTAAATAAAAGTTAATAAGAAGAACATTTTATTCAAGAAAATTTAGACAATAGAGATTGAAGACAAATCAGAAAATGGGCCATTAATCCATAAACATTATTTATGCCTTTAGAGAATCTTCTAGAATGATACTGGACAAACTCTCGAGGCAGTCTTCCCTGTTGCAGAAAACCAAGTAACACCTGTCTCCTCTACCTTCTAGGCTTTAGTGGGATCAAATGGGATAACACACATGAAAATGCTTTGAAACTACAGGGTTTAGCCAACAAAAATGTTTTTATCTTTTTGGATCAAGCAACTGACATTTAGCTATCCAAAAGAAATCTGTTTTCAGGCTTTTCTCTTCAATTTTAGAGATGTCTGTCTACTCAATAAAAATAAATTCACCAAATGTTCACTTTGGAGATAGAAATTTTAACACAAGTTGTAATGAAACAAAGTAAGGCTTTCCCAAGATTTAAAATGTAACAAATTGCTACTGTTAACAGCCAACTTTCTCACGGTAACTTAATTGCTATTTAACTACCACATATGTAACACTTTGAGAAAGTTCTTATTTGTCTTATAAAAAAGTAATTATTTCTCATAATAAAAGAAAGCCACAGAAATCTAAGACACATTACGCAATTTAATATGAAAGGCTAGAGATATCTCGTCCAGAGATTTTTTTCCTCCCTGATGGTAATATAATCTTAACCTGTTAGGGACAGGTGTAGTACAGCTTTTCTGCAAGTTGATAAAGTAACCAATTGGGATTTCAATAGAATCATCATTGAAAAAATCCATTTACTTTGAAATATCCATATGCGTTGGAAATGAGCAGAAATTATTCTCAGAAATGATCACCTACTAGAAGAGGATTTTTTAACACAATATTCATCTTAGAATGATTTCTTAAAGCCTACCATCAAAGTCTTTCTTAGGCCCAAACTGATTCATTATGACACCTATTCTCATAATACAGCCAATATATCACATTTGTAAGGAACATTTTGGTTTTCAGAGCTGCTGGTCTAATCACCAGGGAACCTGTGTATTAAATACATTAGAAGATTCAAAGCTTCTTTCTAAGGAGTAAAAACTTAGAATGATAACTCAGGATTTTCTTATTTAATATTTTTATCCAATTTTAATATAATTTAAAAATTACTTTTGTATGGTGTGCTATTTGCACATAAATATTAAATATGTGCAGAATTACCTATAACAGAATTAACAGAATTACCTATAAACAAAGCAGTTATGTAACTAAATTAAAAATTCTATTCCTACATAGACTTACCCATAATCCACTGTAAAAAAAATCACAGCTTCCTTCAAATGTAGGAATGACATTAAGAGGTTGTGCATATCCCCAACTAGTCTTCACAATAGCATAAACTGGGATTGAGGAGGGTTAAGTGGCTTGCTCCTGTTACAAAGTGGCAGAGAGAGGGTAGGCCTCACACCAGGTCTGACTAGTTCTACAAGTTGGGCTTGGTTCTTTTCAGACACTTCAGGATGTCATTGGTCATGCTCTTAAATAGGTTAGCAGTTAAATTAGCCAATTTCCTGGGCCTAAGAGAGCAAAGGGAATATACAGCAGCACTGAAAATGGAGATATTACTAATTCATATTTATTTACTTGAAAAAAATACACACAAAATTGGCTTATAATATACTTTTTTCTTTAAATAAACATCCCCAGTAAAAACAGACTATATAGAGATTTAAAAAAGAGAAACAGCACTGACATCTTACAACAAAATAAAACAAATTCAATATTTTTATACCCTCATACCATACTTTAAATGTACTGTCACTGGGTCAAAACATTATTAATTTCCAATACTTTATTAATATCTGAAGTCTGTGAATAAAATAAAATTTATATGTATTTTATATTCATATTTATATATTTTACAATCCAATCTGTAAGGGCAGTTTAAGAACATTTTTTTCTCTCTTTTAATGTATATAATATTAAATTTGTTTATTTATACATATTTATAAGAAGGAAAGGAAGAGGGAGAGAGAGCGCTTATCTGCTGATAAGATCTATTGATTCACTCCTGGTGCTGATAAGAACTATTGATTCACTCCCGGTGGTTTGCAACAACTGAGCCAAAGCCAGGAGCTCAATGTGGTCTCCCGCTTAGGTGGCAGGGATCCAAGTACTTGAGCCACCACCTGTTGCCTCCCAGGGTGTGCAGAAAGCTGAGCTGGGATCTGATTCCAGGCACTCTGACATGGATGTGGGAATTCCAGGGGGCATCTTAACTGCTGCATCAAATGCCTGTCCTTCAATATATAATTTTTATTAGATAATAAAATGTTTCAAAATACTAAAGTTTTAAAGTAAAATAAAGGGCCAGTGCTGTGGTGTAGGTTAACACTGCAGTGCCAGCATCCCATATTGGTGCCAGTTCTTGTCCTGGCTGCTCCTCTTCCCATCCGGCTCTCTGCTAATGGCCTGGGAAAGCAGCAGAAGATGCCCCAAGTGCTTGGGCCCCTGTACCCATGAGGGAGAAATGGAAGAAGCTCCAGGTTCCTGGCTTCCAATAGGTTCAGTTCCCTCTATTGCAGCCATTTGGGGAGTGAACCAGCAGATGGAAGATCTCTCTCTCTCTCTCTCACTATCAGTAACTCTGCCTCTCAAATAAATATTTCAAAAAAAAAAAAAAAAGGGCAAAATAAATTTTGCTTCCAAGTCCTGCCCCATCTACACTTTTCTTTGTCTTATGGTCACTGTTGTTTCTCAAATCTTATTCTAAATATAATTTTTGCAACTACTAACAAATGTGAAAATACTTTCTCAAATACTAGCTAGCTAAAAACACCATTAAGAAGACAATATTATTCTTTCATGTCTAAAACTTTTTTTTTATCTTAATTAAAATTTTTAAAATTTACTTCAGAGGCAGAACCCCGCTAAGAGAGACAGAGAGAGAGGGAGGGAGGGAGAGAGGGAAAGAAGCGGGGGTGGGGGGAGAGAATATAAGAGAGAATATGAGAGAGTACCCATACATTGGTTCACTCCTCAAATGCCTGAAGCAGCCAGATTTGAGTTGGGCCAACTTCAATCTGGGTTTCCCATGTGGGTAGCAAGGATACAGGTAGTTGAGCCATCACCTGCTGCCTCTTAAGGTGTACTTTAGGAGGAAGCAGGAATTGGGAGCAGAGCTGAGACTAGAACCCAGACACTCCAAAATAGTTAAGTGGACATTCCAACTGGCATATTAATTGCTAGGTAAAACACCCATCCTTAAATCTGTTTTTTTAAGATATATATATATATGTATATAAATATATATATATATTTATTTATTTGAAAGTCAGCATATGTGTGTGTGTGTGTGTATGTGACACAGAGAGAGATCTTTTATCTGCCGGTTCACTCTCCAAATGGTCATAATAGCCAGGGCTGGGGCAGTCTGCAGCCAGGAGCCAGGAATTCCATCTGGGTCTCCTATGTGTGTGGCAGGGGCCCAAGCACTTGGACCATCATCTGCTGCCTTCTCAGGTGCATATGCAGGGAGTTGAATGGGAAGTGGAGCAGCTGGGATCCAAACCATCATACCAATATGGGATGCCAGTGTCACAAGCAGTGGCTTAATCCACTGTGCCACAACACTGGCCCTGTTGAATCTTAACTTTTAATAAAATATTTTAAATACACAGACAAGGTAAAGCAGGCATACAATAAACAGATCTAACTGTACACCCTCCACCTATGTTTAACAAATACTAATATTTGTTTTGCAGTATTTGCTCCACATATCTATATGTAAGCATATCAACATTCTTTTTTTAAAAAATTATTTGACAGGTAGAGTTATAGACAGTGTGTGAGAGAGAGACAGACAGAAAGAAAGGTCTTCCTTTCATTGGTTCACCCTGCAAATGGCTGTGATGGCTGGCACTGTGCCGATCTGAAGCCAGGAGCCAGGTGCTTCCTCCTGGTCTCCCATATGGGTGCAGGGGCACATGCACTTGGGCCATTCTCCACTGCTTTCCCTGGCCACAGCAGAGAGCTGGACTGGAAGAGGAGCAACCAGGACTAGAACCCGGCGCCCATATGGGATGTCGGTGTCATAGGAGGAGGGTTTAACCAAGTGAGCCATAGCGCCGGGCCCAGCATATTAACATTCTTTTGGGGAATCATTTTAAAGAAATTACTGACATAAAATTATTGGATATTTCAGCATACATCTTCAAAAGTAGGGCATTTTTCTATATGATCATAATATCATATGGCAATAAGGAACATTAAATGAATTTCCTCAAATCATCTAATGTCTAGTCTATATTCAAATTTCCCCAACTGACCTTAAAATATGAAGAACTACTGTTTTTACAAAGCTCACTTTTGCTACTTCATTCCTGGCATAAAGTTAATATGATTTTAGCTAATATCAAGAGCTTACCTCTAAGTGTTTTTTATTTTTGGCTTTTTTTCTTTCAAGATTTATTTATTTGATGGAGTTGACACTGTGGCTTAGTGGATTAAGCCACTGCCTTCAGCGCCAGCAACCCCTATGGGCTCTGGTTCAAGACTCAGTTGCTCGTCTGATCCAGCTCTCTGCTAATGAGCCTGGGAAAGCAGTAGCAGATGACCCTGTCAACGGCCTGTCCCAGTTCCACCCATTGTGGCCATTTGGGGAATGAACCAGCGGATGGAAGATCTCTCGTGCTGTTTCTCCCTCTCTTTTTGTAACTGCATTTCAAATGAAATAAATAAATCTTTTTTTAAGGGAGTGAATTGTATAGAATATGAATTCTATGTTAATAAAGAGGTTTTAAAAGGGATGAAGGGGAGAAATACATACAAAAATCATTTAAAAATATCTTCTGACATGTTTTATCTTTTTTTAAAAGATTTACTTATTTAAAAGGAAGTTAAAGAAAGGGGGGCCGATATCGATCTACCATCCACTGGTTCACTTCCCAGGTGGCCATCTCAGCCAGTTCCGGGCCAGGCTGAAGCTAGGAGCCAGGAGCTTCATTGAGGTCTCTCACATGGGTAGCAGGGGCCCAAGCACTTAGGCCTTTTGCTGCTGCTTTTCCCAGGTCATTAGCAGGGAGCTGGGTTGGAAGTGCAGCAGCCTGGACTCAAACTGGCACCCAAATGGGATGCTGGCACAGCAGGTGGTGGCTTTATCCTTTACACAACAATGCTAACCCAGAAGTGTTTTTATTTTTGGTGGTGATTCTTACTTTATTTTTAACAGTTTCTTTTATATTAAAAGAAGTCTATTGCATTTTCACATTAGCATGGCAACCTTCACATGATGAGCTTTCTACAGTCTGAAATGCATAAAATTGGCTTAAAATGTTATTTATATAATCACAGCTAAACTCTTGGGTGGTTACGGAGTGGGAAGGGGAAAATCCAGCTTTCCCTGATGTGCGATCTTCTTCTGCCTGCTGTGGATCTCTTTGTTTTCTGACTTTGCTGAGATCTATCTGGTACTCTGATTTTATGAACTGAAAAAGGAAGAATCATGGGTTGTGGTAATGGCTGCACAACTCTGAATATGCAGAACAGTTTAAGGGAGTGAATTGTATAGAATATGAATTCTATGTTAATAAAGAGGTTTTAAAAGGGATGAAGGGGAGAAATACATACAAAAATCATTTAAAAATATCTTCTGACATAAGTTTTATCTTGAAGTGGAATTAAAAACTTCTATGTATTTGTATTTACTGAGATCAAAGCATACTTGAATCAAATAAAGTAAAGTTCCTAACTGCTGGTTTGGTTACACAGCCATATTACAGTGTGGCTCTCATGAATGTAAACATAGTACAAACATTTTACAAATCAGGATAAATAAAAAATAATCTTCTGTTTCCTAAAACAAGATAATTCTCTTAACAAAATAAACCAAATCAATATCCAATCTCATAATAAAGTTATCTAACTTAAAGAGAAGTAAGTAATATTAAGTTTTGTGGGTGGTATTGAAAATGGATAATCATTTTGCAGGATGCTTGGCAAAATGCATTAAACATACTACTAATTTTCACACTCACTAATTTAATAATTCCATTTCTAGAATCTGATGCTAAAGAAAATGTTATAATTTTATACCCAAGAATAAATATACAGTTATATCCTCAAGTATAAATATACATCTGCATATTATAGGACTCTTTACATCATTGTAAAACTATAAAGAGTTTTGACATTGAACAACAGAAGATGGGTTTAAGAAGTATGGTGTATTTAGAAGATCTAATATGATGCAACAATTGAAGATTATAAAGTGAGAAGATGTTTAATAACAGAATTTTTCAAAAAGGAAAGATTTCTAGTTTCCAGTAATAGTGAGGTAAATTGGTTGGCAAATACTACAATAAGAAGCAATTATGTATGAAATCTGCACACTGCATATTTTAAACCCAACTATTTAAAGACATTAGAAAGAGATTAAGACAGGCACAAACTAAAAGGGTATTAACGAGTGGAAAAACAGCAACTGCAATGAGTAACAATTTGTTTTAGAGGCTTTTTTGTGTCATCTCAGAAAATTGCAGTTTTACTTTAAGATGGCACAGAATTGAGTCTAAGGCTGGTAGAACAGCTGAAAATTGAGGGTGGAATCTTGGAGACAAGTGAGCCATAGAAGGGGTGGAAAAAACATCTGAGTACAATGTCGGCCCAAATTCCTAGAAGACCACTAAATATGACATTCAGAAGGGAGACATAAGGAAACCAGAACCCAAAGGGACAGTTATCTATGAAAGGTCTTCACTGGATAAGAAATGAGAGGCTGCTGCTTCCTAATTCTAAAGGCAGAAAGCTAAATCCTTGCTGATTCGAAGTGTCAGAGGATGGCTTAGCGATGGCCTACTCCAAACTCTGCCCATTCCTTGTCTAAATGCTAAATTACGCAGGTTCAGACAGCACACCCAGGAGGTAAGGTTAAAAAACAACAGCTGGCAATGGAAATAACTGAACAGAAATATCAGCCACTATACACAGCAGGGGAGATGAAGTTTATGGTTGGAATCCAAGGGAGTTAACTGCTTGCTAAATAATAAAATAATTTTCAGCAGTATACACATCAAGAGCTACTAAACATAATCTATAATATTTGATTTTTAACCAAAAATTGCCAGACACACAAAGAAACAGGAAAAGGTGACCCATGTCAGGAAGAAGGATGGTTAACAGAAACTGATTCTGAGGGGGTCTAGATGTCGGATTTAGCAATAACTTCCAAGAGTTGAAGTACAATGTGATAAAGGTGGGAAAAAGAAACAGTAAACTTGGAGATATCAATAAGAATGATTATATCCATGGAACAGGAAGAAAAAAGATTAATTATAAATGAACAGAGCTTCAGCAACCTGTAAAATAGCACTTAGGGGTCAAACAAAAGTGTAACTGGAGTCCTAAAGGGACAACAGAAAGAGGCAGAAAACAATTTCTGAAGAGTTGATGGCCAACAACTCCCAACATCTGGTGAAAAATTTGAGTTTACTAATTTAAAACTCAAGCAGGATAAACAAACAAACTCAAAATCAACCCAATTAGCTATGTACATTAGAGTCAAATTTCTAATAGCCAGAGATGAGAAAATCTTGACAGCATTCAGAAAATATGTCTTCAAAAAATGAATGGAAAACACAAACTGAAAAATTTATGTATGGATGTAAAAAAATTTCCCTGCATTAAGGTTAACTTATCTTTGATTCTATCTTTTCCATGAACTTTTCCAATTCTCCTCAATAACACATTACATATAGAGAAACAATGATAAGATAAATGGCTGACATCAGAAGCAATGGCGGTTATAAGAGAAGGACACCTCAAATGCTGATAAAAATATCTGAAAGGCACTAATAATAAATCTGATGAAACTTTCCTCCAAAAGTGAAAGGGAAATGAGCATCTGCAGATAAGGAAAACACTGGGCTCATTTGTCACCTGCAGACCTGCCGTAAGGAATCTATTCAGGTGGAAGAGTACAACCATACATGGTAGCCTGGACCTGAAGGAGTGTGCCTGGCCTGGGTGAAGATGCCGCACAGGGGTTGGTTTGTGTGACAGCCGAAGAAACTAATCTTTCAAATAGGTTGCTAGTGAACCTGTCCAATCTTTGTTCCATAAGGAAATATTAGGTTTATTGGACAATAAACAAAACAAAATTTTAAAAACTGCCCACTGCCATAGAAAGGGGTGGGGAGTGTCCAGCCTGTGGGCTGGGTAAGACCTGTGAAGTCATTTGGTCTGACCCAGCCAGTGCAACTGCAGGCAGGACTCAAGATTCAATAAATCTGTTGAGGCTAATTTTTAAGTTGATAATTTTGTATGGTCTGTGAATTACATCATAAAGGTTTCCCTTCCCTGCCAGAGCAAATATTGTTGTAAACACTTCATCTTCTGGCTATCTACTATGAGATCATCCTTGTAAAGACAGGAACAAAAAGGACATAATCCAACAATTAATTCCACTCCTGAGCATTTACTGGAGAGAAATAAACCCATAAAATAATCACATCAACTGAGGTGGCACGGTGGTGCAATGCATTAAATTGCCTCCTGCAACACTGGCATCCCATGTGGTTACTGGTTTCAGTCCTGGCTGCTCCACTTCCAATCTAGTTCCCTGCTAATGCACCTGGGAAAGCAGCAGATGATGGTCAAGTGCTTGGGCCCCTGCCACCTATGTGGGAGACCCAGATGAAGCTAGGGGCTTTGGCCTTGGCCCATTTGGGGAGTGAAACAGAGGATGGAAGATCTCTCTCTGTCTTTCCTTCTTTTCAAATAAATAAATAAATCTTTCCAAAAATTTTTAATAGCAAGGATTGGAAATAGGGGCTGGCATTGCAGACCCTGGCTTTAACCCGCTGCACCACAGCACTGGCATTCCATATGGGCACTGGTTCTGGTCTTTGCCGTTGACTTCCCATCCAGCTCCCTGTGAATGTACTTGGGAAAGCAGTGGAGGATAGAATAAGTCCTTGGGCCTCTGCACCCATGTGGGAGGCCCAGATGAAGTTCTAGACTCCTGGTTTCAGCCTGGCCTAGCCCCAGTCATTGCTTCCATTTGGAGAGTGAACTAGTGGATGGAAGCTGGGTCTCCCTCCCTTCCCCTTCTCTCGCCTTTCTCTTGAACTCTGACTTTTAGATAAATAAATTTTAAAAAAAATCAAAAATGAATCTTAAAAAGCAACTGAAGGGAATGGTGCTGTGGCACAGTGGATTAAGCTGCCTACTGTGATACTGCATCCCCTATGAGTACCAAAGCAAGTCCCGTCTGTGCTGCTTCCAATTCAGCTTTTTGCTAATGAGTCTGGGAGGCAGCAGAAGATGGTCCAAGTGCTTGGGCCCCTGCCACCCATGTGGGATACCTGGCTGGAGTTCCAAGCTATTGGCTCTGGCTGAGTTGAAGCCATTTGAGGTACCAGCATATGGAAGATCTTTCCTCTCGGTCTCTATCTCACCCTTGCATCACTTTGCCTTTCAAACAAACAAATAAATCTTTAAAAAAATCTGTGTTCATTATTATCCAAAATTGGAAGTAGCATAAGTGTCTATAAACAAAAGAATGGCTAAATAAACTATGGTACATCCATCAGCGAAATACAGCAATAAAAAGGAATAATCTACTGTATGCAGAATGACAACTTCAAAAAGAACCAAAAACAGAAAAGAGTACATCCTGATATTCCCTTTGTAAAATTAGAAAAGGTATAGCTAATTTAGAATAGAGCAACATATTAGTGGTTTCCTGGAATCAGATAAAGGGATTATGTAATTCCTGAGAGTCATATGGAAAGTTCTGTGGGTGATGAAAAGCTCTGTATCTTAAATGTATCTTAAGTGATAATTACACAGGTGTGTACATTTGTCAAAATTTACAAAAAAGGATTATTTGTAAATTATATATCAATAAATTGGTTAAAAACAGAATGTTACCAAAGCATATTATTTATTTATTTTTTCAAATATGAGAGCTGAGTGAAACATAATATATATTAACACTGGATTAAAACTTTAAGGTATTATTTTCTTTTGGTTTTCTACATCATCTATTTTCTCCAATGAACATACAATTTACTTCAATATCAGAAAAAAGAACCTAGAAATTTTGTTAAAAATCATGGACTTATATTTTTATTCATAAAACTTTAAGAAAATACATTATATTTAGAAAAATAACCTTTTTAAATTTTTTTTATTATTTTTGACAGGCAGAGTGGACAGTGACAGAGAGAGAGAGACAGAGAGAAAGGTCTTCCTTTTCTGTTGGTTCACCCTCCAATGGCAGCCACGGCTGGCGCGCTGCGGCCGGCGCACCATGCTGATCCGAAGCCAGGAGCCAGGTGCTTCTCTTGGTCTCCCATGTGGGTGCAGGCCCCAAGGACTTGGGCCATCCTCCAGTGCACTCCCTGGCCACAGCAGAGAGCTGGACTGGAAGAGGGGCAACCGGGTCAGAATCTGGCACCCCGACTGGGACTAGAACCTGGGGTGCCAGTGCCACAGGCGGAGGATTAGCCTATTGAGCCGTGGCGCCGGCCTGAGAAATAATCTTAGTATTTCATTGCTCTTCCCTTTTAAATGGTTAGACAACCAAAATTAATCTAAAAATTAGAAAATATCTATTGAAATGAAAAGGAAACAGGAAAAAAAAAGTTTGATTTCCTAACTCTTAGTTTAACACATTCACTGAAAGCTAAACAATGTCAAAATATTAACTTATGAAAGTAGACTGGGGGCTAGCGCTGTGGCATGGAGGGTAAAGCTGCCGCCTACAATGCCGGCATCCCATATGGGCGCTGGTTCGAGACCCGGCTGCTCCACTTCCAATCCAGCTCTCTGCTATGGCATGGGACAGCAGTGGAATGGTCCAAGTCTTTGGGCCCTTGCACCTGCATGGGAGACCTGGAGGGAGCTCCTGGCTCCTGGCTTCGGACTGGCGCAGCTGAGGCTGTGGCAACCATCTGGGAGGTGAACAAGCAGATGGAAGACCTCTCTCTCTCTCTCTCTGGAAGACCTCTCTCTCTCTCTCTCTCTCTGCCTCTGCCTCTTTGCCTTTCAAATAAATAAATATTTAAAAATAAATAAATATATATTGATCATTGTTAAGTATTTTAAATTTTTTTATTTTCCTTTTTTTTTTTTTTACTGTGAAACTCACTTATTTAGACTTTCCATTCAAATATGTGTCACATCTACACTACATTCAAATATGTAGTAACAGAACTTTATTGTTTGATGATGGTCACTATGACATAAAGGCCATCATCAAAATAATAAAGTTCTGTGACTACATATCTTAAATTTTCCTCACCAAATTAAATAGCTTAGATACTTTCAGGAAACTTTTTTTAAAACTCTAAGCTACTGGTTGACAGATTTTGATTGAATCAAAAGGACTTGGGGCTGGCCCTGTGGTGTAGTGGGTTAAGCCTCTGCTTGAGATGCCAGCATCCCATACGGTGCTGGTTCTAGACCTGGATGCTCCATTTTTGATCCAGCTCTCTGCTAATATGCCTTTGGAAGCAGTGGAAGATGGCCCAAGTCCTTGGATCCCTGCACCCACATGGGAGACCTGGAAGAAGCTCCTGGTTTAGGACTGGCCCAGCTCCAGCTGCCATAGCTATTTGGGGAGTGAACCAGTGGAAGACTCCTCTCTCTGCTTCTGCCTCTCTCTCTCTCTGTAACTTCACCTTACAAATAAACAAATAAATCTTTAAAAAAAATGTTGATTTTTTGCAGTCAGTAATCTTGAGATTAAGATTTTGTATTACTAGTAGCTAATGTGCAACAAATGAATTAACAGCAAATTATTTCTCAATATAATACTTGTTTTTAAAGAAGTCTATTTATTTCTTAAAACATTTACTTTTTATGAATTTGAAAGGCAGAGAGAGAGAAGGAGGGAGGAAGGGTGGAAGGGAAAGAGAGAGAGTTCTTCTATTCACTTCTATTCACTCCCCAGGAAATCCAATAGGTCTCCAACATGAGTGACAGGGGCTCAGGTGCTCAGGTCATCTTGTGCTGCTTTCCCAGGTGCATCAGCAAGGAGCTGGATTGCAAGTGGAACAGCCACGCTTGAATAAGTGCTCGTATGGGATGCCAGCACTGCAGGTGGCATCTTCACCCACTGTGCCAGAGTCTGGGCCCCAGAAAAGTTTATGATTAGGATAATGATATGTTCACTAAGGGGATTACTTTGAAGGACACATAACAACACTCATCAGAATTAGTGATTATCAAACTCTGTGATGGAGAAAAGAACTGCAGATCAGAAATGGTAACAGTTGTTATTGATAAGAGGTTCCATGGAGAGAGAAGCTTGGGGAGCCATGTTATCATAAAGCTCCATTCCAGATTGGAGCAATGTACTTTGCATGTCAGCCAGTTACTGGCTCTGAGAAGTTATGGTAATCCAGTGTTCAATCCAGTGTTTACAAACTTATTTTCCTGTTTTCTTAGATCACTTACTAAGATTCTGTGGACATAACATTCTGTGCAATGTAGTTTGGGAAATATTTCTTATCTTAAATTCCATTTTTTTTTTGGCTGAAATACACATATGTGGAACAAATACAGGATCCAGGAGAAGGGTGTTTACCTGATACTTGCTGCGTATATGAATAGGGTCTTTGGACTCACCACGATTACGGCACAGACTAGTTCACTGACGATTTTCCCTGAGCAACTGCTCTCTGCTGGTGCACAGCTGTGATCGTTGGTTTACATGTCAAACTAGACATCAAGAGGCAATCACAGAAATATGCCTGTCTCCCCTCACGGTCCTTCTACCGATTACATCATTCTTCACCTGCTCTGTGCATTAGTGTCTTGCTTTCTTATCATGCAAAAGCATCAGTGAAACTTACTTTACCCTGTCATTAACCCTGAAGCCACTTACTAGAATGTTAAGGAAGAGTGTGGTTGGGTAAAGGTTCCTTGGTATTAAAACTGTATTTTTTACACTTAAAGATTTTCTCAGAAAGGAATTAACCCAGTGTTTATAAGGCAAAGGCAAGAGAAATGCATTGCTGGTCATTGTCTAGGCAGAAGGTGATTAATGGGGAGTATTTGTCATGCTGCACTGTATTCTACTGTTTATCATTCCAGATTTGCTAGACCAAAGATTCATGCTTATCCATTCTTAATAGAACTAATTTTCCACCTTACCATCTAATTATAATGCTTGCATACTGGAACTTTAGGAAGAGTGTTTTCCTAAAAGTGTATCTCTACTTTTTTGAAAAATATTTTATCGTATATTTAAAGTACACAAAATGGTCTTATAGACTTCTACATTTATACAGTGAAATAATTACTACAGTTAAACAAATTAACATGTCCACAGTGTCACACAATTGTGTGTGTACTAAAAGTATTCTCTGTAAATTTCCATTATACAGTATTATTAACTATAATTCTCATGTTGTCTATCTTTTAAATAATCCCTCATGAACAAAACATCTCATTCCATTCCTAAATATCCAGATGCAATTCAGCTTTTTCTTATAATTCATATTTGGAAGTTTTGCTTCTTTACCATGCCAGAATAACAGAATCTAAACAGTATGGAGCGCTTCAACAAGCTCACATAAAAATGGAATTAAAAGATAAGCTTGTTTTGGTTCAAAAATTTTTGAGATCCATGCATATGAGTATTTAGGTCACTGGAATTGGCACACCAATTTTTGAAATTTAATAAAGATATCGGCACCAGCAAACACTTCTTGGAAGAGACCCCGGAGGCACAGGCAGTAAAAGCCAAAATTAACTATTGGGATTGCATCAAATTGAGAAGTTTCTGTACTGCAAAAGAAATAGTCAGGAGAGTGAAGAGGCAACCGACAGAATGGGAAAAAATATTTGCAAACTACGCTACAGATAAAGGATTAATAACCAGAATCTACAATGAGATCAAGAAACTCCACAACAACAACACAAACAACCCACTTGAGAGATGGTCCATGGACCTCAACAGACATTTTTCAAAAGAGGAAATCCAAATGGCCAACAGGCACATGAAAAAGTGTTCAAGATCACTAGCAATCAGGGAAATGCAAATCAAAACCACAATGATGTTTCACCTCACCCCAGTTAGAATGGCTCACATTCAGAAATCTACCAACAACAGATGCTGGTGAGGATGTGGGGAAAAAGGGACACTAACCCACTGTTGGTGGGAATGCAAACTGGTTAAGCCACTATGGAAGTCAGTCTGGAGATTCCTCAGAAACCAGAATATAACCTGACCAAACAACCCAGCCAGCCCACTCCTTGGAATTTACCCAAAGGAAATTAAATTGGCAAACAAAAAAAGCTTTCTATACCTTAATGTTTATTGCAGCTCAATTCAAAATAGCTAAGACCTGGAATCAACCCAAATGCCCATCAACAGTAGGCTGGATAAAGAAATTATGGTATATGTACTCTATAGAGTACAGCAGTCAAAAACAATGAAATCTGGTCATTTGCAACAAAATGGAGGAATCTGGAAAACATCATGCTGAGTGAAATAAGCCAGTCCCAAAGGGACAAATATCACATGTTCTTGCCGATCGGTGACAACTAACCAACCACAAAAAAGGAAATCTGTTGAAGTGAAAGGGACACTATGAGAAACAGTGACTTGATCAGCCCTTGTCCTGACTGTTGATGTACAATTTAATACTTTATCCCTTTGAGTATTATTTGGTTCTAGCTAATACTATTGGTTGAACTCTGTAATTAACACACATTTATTTTTAGGTGTTGAAATTTAACTGAAAAGTGATTCCTGTTAAATATAACAGTGGGAATAAGAGAGGGAGGAGATGTACCATTTGGGACATGCTCAATCGGACTTGCCTCAAATGGTGGAGTTAGAAATGTGCCAGGGGATTCCAATACAATCCCTTCAAGATTGCATCTACAAATGCCATCTCACTAGTCCAAGTGATCAGTTTCAGTTCACAGTTGATCATACTTATAGGTCTAAGAGTCAAAGGGTTCACACAAACAAGACTAGTGTCTGTGAATACTAACTGATAGAATCAAAAAGGAGAGAATGATCCAACATGGGAAGCGGGATACACAGCAGACTCATAGAATGGCAGATGTCCTAAACAGCACTCTGGCCTCAGAATCAGCCCTTAAGGCATTCAGATCTGGCTGAAAAGCCCATGAGAGTATTTTAGGCATGGAAAGACAAGACACTGTGGCAAAAAAAAAAAAAAAAAAAAAAAATCTGTGTGAGTGAGTGAGATCCCAGTAGAAAGAACGGGCCATCAAAGGAGGAGGTACCTTTCTCTGAAGGGAAGAGAGAACCTCCACTTTGACTATGACCCTGTCTAAATAAAATCAAAGTCAGCGAACTCAAAAGGCTTCCATAGCCTTGGCAACTCATGACTAGAGCCTAGGGAGATTACTGATGTCATAAACAAGAGTGTCAATTTGTTAAGTCAACAACAGGAGTCACTGTGTACTTACTCCTCATGTGGGATCTCTGTCCTTAATGTGTTGTCCAATGTGAATTAATGTTATAACTAGTACTCAAACAGTATTTTACACTTTATGTTCTGTGTGGTGCAAACTGATGAAATCTTTACTTAATATATACTAAATCAATCTTCTTTATATAAAGATAATTGAAAATGAATCTTGATGTGAATGGAATGGGAGAAGGAGCAAGAGTTGGGAGGGGTGTGGGTGGGAGGGAAGTTATGGGGGGAAAAGCCATTGTAATCCATAAACTGTACTTTGGAAAATTATATTTACTAAATAAAAGTGTTTATAATAATAATAAAAAAATTATGACCATCAATTGTAAAATCAACAACAAGAGTCACTGTGCACTTAATCCCCATGAGGATCTCTGTCCTAATGTGTTGCACTATGAGAATTAATGGTAAAACTAGTCTTCAAATAGTACTTTATACTTTGTGTGTCTGTGTGGGTGCAAACTGTTGAAATCTTTACTTAGTATATAATAAGTTGATCTTCTGTATATAAAGATAATGAAAAATGAATCTTAATGAAGAATGGGATGGGAGAGGGAGTAGGAGATGGGAATGGTTTGTGGGTGGGAGGGTGGTTATGGGGGGAAAACCAATATAATCCAAAAGTTGTACTTTCAAAATTTATATTTATTGAATAAAAGTTTTATAATAAAAAATTTAAAAAAATTATGACCATTTTTAGGTGATGGGCATTTCCATCTCTTACCTATCTAGTCATGGAAAAACAAAAAAACAGCAAATGATAAAAAGATGCTTATGTTCTGTTTACTAAATTATTATCATATAAGGAATCTTCAAAAAGCTCTTGCAAAATGCCTATTATCAAAAAAACTATGCTTGGATTTAAGTTGTTTTGACTGAAAATAAACTTTTCCTTTTTTTTTCCCAGCATGGACACGAAGTGGTGCCCATATAGAAAGGCAGCGCTGCAGGCAGATGTTTACCCCCTACTCCACATGCTTGGCATTGCATTTTTCTTTTAATTCTGTTCTTTTTCTACAAACGTTTTGAGTTACCTTTGTATTTACAAGATAGAGATTTGTCCAAAAAGTAGGTCATTTTCTTTTATGTGTGTCATTGTTTGCTTATGGTAAAAAAATTGAACATATATGCTTTAATTTACCTAGGGGCTTCCATATTTGTGTACACAACCCAGTTATGAAGGACTTTTAAATATCCCATATGGGGCCAGCTCTGTGGCACAGTGGGCTGAGCCTCTGCCTGCAGCACTGGCACCCATATGGGCACTGATTTGTGTGCCATCTGCTCCTCTTCTGAATCCAGCTCTCTGCTGGTGGCCTGGGAGTGCAGTAGGAGATGGCCCAGCTGCTTGGGCCCCTGCACCCACATGGGGGACCCGGAGGAAGCTCCTGGCTCCTCACTTTGGATGTGCTCAGCTCCAGCCATTGTGGCCATCTGTGGCATGAACCAGCAGATGGAAGATCTTTCTCTCTGTCTCTCCCTCTCTCCATTTGCAACTCTACCTCTCAAATAAATAAATAAATAAAACCTTAAAAAATATTCACAGTTCAATGTGATAACTTGTATTTGTAGAAGGAAGCAGTGATTGGAGAACGAAGAAGGGGAAGATAATAAACTTCCAAGGTGAGGAAGGGACAAGGCAGAGACAAAGGAACTGAAATCTCTCACAGAAGAGGTGATATGATGTAACCACTGTGTGGTTTTCTGGAGGGTAAAAGGGTCCTTGGAGGCAAAGTGGTTACATATGCATGAATACAGGGGCTAGACAGGCCAGCACCCACCAAAGAAAATCTTTTGGGACACAAAGATTCTTGACTACAGGGCAAAAGTACGGAGGGCAAAGGGAAATTATGTTTTGAGAAGATGAATTCGCTGTGAGATACATAAGCAGTCAAACTGGAGGAGAGAGAAACTGGTGGCAAGGAGACCTATTTCAAAGCTGTGACTCCAGCAGAGAACTGAGCTGATGGGCTGGGCATGGGTCCTGACCAGGGTGATGAAATAATGGTAAAGAAGTTTAGCTTCTTTAGAAGGTGTCAGAAATATAATGGAAATGGAGTAGACAGGATTTGATGGTAAACCACTGTAAGGGAAAACTATTTGAAGATGACCCCAGGGTTTCTGAACTGAGGTTACTGAAATAAGAAAAGGTCAGTCTGGAAGGGGGACTGGTTTCTGGGTTAACATGACAGACAGACACCATTTCTGACAGATTAAGTCAGGGGCCACCCAGGCATTAGGCTGGACATGGGGATTCATTCCACCAGCGAGGACTGGGATAGAGATCTAGAACGACAGTGGTTGTGACTTTTAAAACAAAGGAGGGCTCTGCATCTGTTTCCTGTAATGGGTTTTAAAGAGCCAGTGAAGCCTGGGAGCCTCACTTGTTCTTTTACTTATATGAGATTGCTTCCAAAAGCTTGTGGAGGAACAGATTGACAGAGAAGTTTATACTGATGCAAAAAAATTTAAACTCATGCATTCTGTTTTCACAGTACACATTTTTCCATGAACTTCTTCCATGAGTCTCATAAATACTTGAATTCACCTTTATGCTAGGCAGAGAAAGATACTAGAAAGCAGAGGTCAAGCATAGCAATGGGAGCTACCTGCATAATATAGTCAAGGGTACCCCAAAATATGTGTCCAGTACCCTCATATTGCCCACAGCCACATTCCTTTACTGGGTGCTCAGAGTACTATGTTCTTTAGCATTTTGGGGGTATCTACATCCCATGGAAGGGCCTGGACACTTGCCACTGACCTAGTGCAGGGTTGCCCACCAGGGCAACATGGGATGCTGCATACAGTGGGGCAGTGCTGTGGGTGAAGGCAGAGGTGAGGAAAATTTTTTGGAAGTGGTGAGGCCTACTCTTGAGTCTTGAAGGTGACGTGAGAAGAGAAAGTTGCTCCAGACAGAAAGAACCACGAGAGTGTGCAAGGGAAATAGAAATTATGATCAAGTTAAAAAAAAAGAAGTTCGTGTAACAGAAGTATTGATTATACAGCATCTTTCTGGCTGCTGATTTTGATTTTATGCATAAGGTAATGAGTTACTACTAAATAATAAGGCACAAGCAAATTTCCATCCTAAAAGTAGGTGGCTGGGGAAGCCAAGCAAGAAGATGCATTAAAGTGGATGCATTAAAGGTGGAAGTAAGTCATGATGAGGACCTATGAGGTTAATTTTATGGGTCAGCTTGTCTAGGTTAAGGGATACCCAGACAGCTGGGAAAATATTTCTGAGTGTTTCTGAGAGTGTTTGGAGGAAAACAGCATTTGAATCCTCAGGCTGAGTAAAGAAAATCCCCCTGAACTCCTGTGAGTGGGCATCATCCAATCTGTTGAGGGCCTGGATGCAACAAAAATGTGCATAAAGGGGGTTCTCTCCTTGAGCTGGGACATCCTTCTTCTGTTCTTGGACAGCATAGCTCCTGACTCTTGGATTTCAGACTTGCACTGAATCACGCCAGCAGCTCTCCTGTACCTCAGTTTGCAGATGGCAGACTGCACCTCCATAACTGGGTGAACCAATTCCCTTCATAAATATCCTCTTACATATAATCTCTATATATCCCATATATCTCTACTCTTCTAGAGAGCTCTAACTAAAATAGGGAATGGATAGAAACAGTGAAACAGATTGATGTGAGACATCATGAATAGAGAATGAAAAAGAGAAGGATGAGGGAAAGAGGCCTTGGAAAACAAACTCCTGGAAGAAAGAGAATGGGGTTTGTTCAAATTACAAGTGTTGGTTACATACTCCTTTGTGAGGTAAGAGGGGGGAATGGGAAGGGATTCAGGAACAATTTTGGTTAAGTTGAAGAGTTACCAAGCCGTGTGTTTTTCTTTTTTAATCTAGAGAAGCCTCTGGGAGAGTACCTTAATCACTGCTGTGCCGTGGGAGGATGAGGTGCTCACCAGTGGGTTGTGTGAAAGATGAAGACAGGAGGGGAGGAGTATTCAGGAGGCCAACCAAGGTGGGAGGGAAGACCAAAAGTTCTTCTGCACAGAGGGCCTGGCCAAGGCACTACAAGGCTACAGAGAAAAGCGTCTGCTCTTTTCACTAAGGCTCTTGCTGAATACAGTTTCAAATCCCGATCACATTATCACAAAACAGGCAGAAGGGAGAAGACTAGTTGGGTCAGAACGATGGTGTGAAGGAGAAAACTGGCTCTAGTGAAAGAAGTTAAAAGGAATTCAGGTTATTTTTTCTAGAAGAGATTCAGGGGAAATTTACATAATCCTACTTTTTGCAACCAGATAATTAAGATACTTTGCATATAGTTTCTTATTTAAAAGAATATTTATTTAAGAGGTAGATATAGAACATGATCCTGTATGTTGGGTTGCTTCTTAAATGCCCACAATGGCTTAGACTGGGTCAAGCTGGAGCCAGAAACTCAATGGAGGTCTCCCACATGGGTGGCAAGAGTCTAACATTATCTAACTACTACGCCATCAACTGCTGCTGCTCAGAGTCTGCTTTAGGAAGCTGGAGTCAGGAGTGGGATTTCGTATTGAGCCCAGTTACTCTGATATGAAATGTGGGCATCTCAACTGGCACCTTAACTACTAGGTGAAACTCTACCCTCCATTTCTTTTTTTAGAAATTTTATTTATGTATTTAAGAGGCAGAGTTTCAGATAGAGACAGGGAGAGACAGGGGGCCGGATTTGTGGCAGAGCGGGTTATCGCCCTCGCCTGAAGTGCCGGCATCCCATATGGGTGCCGGTTAGAGAGGGAGAGACAGAGAGAAAGGTCTTCCACCCACTGGTTCAATCCCCAAATGACCACAGTGGCCAGATCTAGGCCCATCGAAAGCCAGGAGCCAGGAGCTTCTTCCAGGTCTCCCACGTGGGTGCGGGGGCCCAAGCACTTGGGCCATCCTCCACTGCTTTCCCAAGCCATAAGCTGGGAGATAGATTGGAAGAGGAGCAGCCAGGATACAGATAGGTGCCCATATGGAATGCCAGCACTGCAGTTGGAGGCTTGGTGTGCTATGCCACAGTGCTGGCCCCATAACCTTCATTTTTATATTCTTCAGAAAGGATATTCTGTAAGTTTACCTTTAATTTTATCTTTAAATACTGAGAGTGAGCTTTACAAACAATGGTTGTGTATATATGTCAAACCCTAGGGTTACTGTTGAAATTTAGTTCTGAGGAGTATGTAGATTTCAATCAAATCCAAGTAAAACTTTTTCTAATACCCTGGAAGTGCTTAATGATGAATATACAACAAATAGACAAAGACAGTGATTGTCTGCAGTGCCAGTAAAACACTGAGATCATTTTCTTTCCTGTCCTCCCCACCCCCAGTTATCAAGAAGTTTAAAAGCTTAACAAAATTTGTTTTATTCCCAACAATTCCAAATTAGCTCAAAAGGAAATACAAATTACAGAACTAGCAATTCATGTGTGTCTGTACTGGATTACACTGAATCAAATTAACGCAATATTTAAAATATACAGATACTGGGGAGTCTTCTGTAGACTGTAGTGACTTGCAGAAGCATGAGGCTAGTCTGGCTGCCTACAGCTTGTACACTCACAACTCCTCCCAACACCTACTGCCTCCCTTCTACACTCTTTTCCTTTAAATTCAACACAATAATGAATATGTTTTGTAGCACTTTTCATTTGAAAGGGCATCTATATTTTAGCACATTCAGAAAAAACTGAAAATAAATTTATAATTCTTATAGATTATTCTATTCAGTGCCTACATTTACTCTATAAATTCCACTTTCTGAAAACTTCCTTTTCAAATGTAAATATGAAATCATTGCTCTCTTGCTCATAGGACTCAGAAACTCGGATTAGCAAATTCTTTGACTCCCTTTAAATCTAGTGATTGGATAGTAATGCCAAATATGTACACTGGAAAATATTCCTTTTTCAGTGTAGACTGGAAACATCCACACTTTCATTGCTTACCTAATCACCATTAAAAAGTAATGTATTTCAACCCTTTTGGAGCTATACCATATTCAAACCTAAGAAATGCACTTGATCTAATCAATAACACTTTGGGGCGTATGATCTCAGTTTTACTTTAAAGTGGAGAAAAACAAGCAAAAAAAAAAAATAAAAAGAGAATGTACCACAAGATTATTTAGTCTTCTAATATTTACATATAGTTAAAAGAAATTTAGAACTTTCTCTTAAGTCAATTTAAAAAAATTCTCAAGACTAATCTAAGCAGGATCAAAGTCCATTTAATATAATGAGACAATATGCCCATTATAAACTGCCAAATGATGAGAAATTGGCTTGAGCTTAAAGGTAAATGACATTCAGACACTTAATTGTTTATGGCAGTAGCCTCTGAGGCTGAATACAAGACTCTTAATTACTATGCTAGAAAAAGCTATCAAAGCTGCTGTTTCTAAATTTTTTATGTAAAAGTAAGAGAAAAGCTTTATTAAATATTCGGATATACACCGCTCCCATCCTTTGGTAATTCTGTGAAATGTTATATTTGAGCAACACAGGCGGTTCCCACAGAGGCCATAATGAGAATTTGGCAATGAGACCTTCACTCCTACAGCTTTCAGTGACTTCTGAGGTATTGTGGTTTATCGAAAGCATTCATTTTAAAATCCAAAATCTTCACACAGTGGAATAATTATAATATCATGATGCTTTGTGAAGAGCTGGAAAGTGATTATAATAATTTTTTGCACCAAACTTCTGATTATCTTGAGGCAAAGGATTTAACCAAGAGTTGTCATTTTATAAAAAGAAAGGTGTCCCTACAGTTCCTGATGCTTTATGTGACAGTAAATATGCTGCTTACCAAAGAAGCTGAAAAGAAGAAACAGGAAAAAAAATAATGTACTTAATCTATCACTCGAAGAGAAGGTGACAATTTAACATGAATAAAACAGATCTGCATTTAGAATGCCACATCTAAGAAAAGATCACTTTGAAATGGGATGCTTAAGAAAACATTTGTGGAAATTCAATTTGTAGTAAAATTAAAAATGAATTTCCTACTTTGCTTTAAAAATCTTCCAGAAGAAGTGTTTCAGGAAAAACGGTTTGTGTGTGTGTGTTTGTGTGTGCAAATTGTTGAAATCTTTACTTAGTATAGAGTTGGTCTTCTATGTACAAAGTTAATTGAAAATGAATCTTACTGGAGAATGGGACTGGCAAAGGGAGAGAGAGGAGGAGGAGGGGTGGGAGTGTAGGTGGGGTGGCTGATACGGGGGAGGTCTGATATGGTGGGAAGAATAACTATATCCTAAAGTTGTACTTATGACATTTGTATTCCTTAAAAAATAAACTAATTAATTAAAAAAAAGAAGTGTTTCCGGGATTTTTGAGCTCATTTTTAAAAACTGTGTTTGAATATGTATATATACATTAAAATTTATATACTTAAAATTATATCACAAGTATATACATATTTATACATGAAAATTATATGTACACATGACTCCTTTGTTTCTACTAATTTGAAAAATTAAATGACAATATGAGAACATATAGAAATTTCCTAGCTGAATTTTAAGAAAATTCTATGCATAATTAGAAGATGGGTTTTAACATAAAACATGTTTTAGAAAAGTCAGTCAATATCACAGTTCGTTCTTTCTTTCTTTTTTTTTTCTTTCTTTCTTTTCTTTCTTTCTTTCTTTTTTTGACAGGCAGAGTGGACAGTGAGAGAGAAAGAGACAGAGAGAAAGGTCTTCCTTTGCCGTTGGTTCACCCTCCAATGGCCGCTGCGGCCGGCACGTTGCGGCCGGCGCACCACGCTGATCCGATGGCAGGAGCCAGGTGCTTCTCCTGGTCTCCCATGGGGTGCAGGGCCCAAGTACTTGGGCCATCCTCCACTGCAATCCCAGGCCACAGCAGAGAGCTGGCCTGGAAGAGGGGCAACCGGGACAGAATCCGGCACCCCAACCGGGACTAGAACCTGGTGTGCCGGCGCCGCTAGGCGGAGGATTGGCCTAGTGAGCCGCGGCGCTGGCCACACTTCTTTCATCAACATAATTTTGTGCTTTTCACCTCTAAGAGATGTTAATTAAGACCAAGTTTTGAGATAAGCACCAAAGCATAAGACCTTTGCATCATTCACTGTATCACAAGTGTTAATCTGAAATGTGGATTCCAGGATAGCTGAATAGGAAAAAATGAGGGGAAAATAGATGAGGGCAAAATAGAAAAAAAGTGCAGGAAGTGCATTTCCGGCGGTGAGTTGGAGAGAACGTTGCAGTGGAAATTCTACAGAAGGAAGAGGGACACCGTGGAGCAGCGTGGAAGGTGTGGACCTGCAGTGACGAGCAGCCGAGAGCTGCAGGACTCGCCAGCTTTGGAGACGGAGGTGCGGGCAGCATGTGGTGCCCTATGCCACTTGTTAGACTGACGTCTTCTCAGTCTGGTCCGAGACCCTCACCGGGGGCAGGGTACCTGCCTACTCCAGCAAAAGAAAAGTACATTTCTTTCTCCCTATCCCCCAACAAAGGTGCCTGGCCACTGGCAGGGAGAAGGTGCCATTTGAACACCAGTAGTGGTGGCAGCTCTTGTGTGCATGATATCACGTTATAGTCAAACTTTCAACAGTACAACCTAAAGAAAAGATTCTAAAATGTGCATGACAGAAACTCCAGATTACCTTCAGAGAATCTCCAATCAGACTCCCAGCTGGTTTCTCATCAGAAATCCTACAACCAGGAGAGAATGGAGACATATAGTCCAAATCTTAAAAGAAGAAAATAAATATCAACTAAGAATACTGTGCCCTGCAAAGCTCTCATTTATGAATGAAGGTGAAATAAAGACCTTCCATAACAAACAGATTGAAAGAATATGTCACCACTTGTCCAGCCTTACAAATGATGCTTAAGGATGTGCTACACACAGAAACGTAAAAAGGCAGTCATAATTTTGAAAGAATGTGAAGGCAGAAAATCTTGTAGTAAAAGTACAAATTGAATCCAAAGCAAACAGCAGGAATATTTATGGAAAAGTGGCATGGTCAAGTAATTACTTATCAATAGAACTTTGAATGTAAATGACCTAAATTCTCCAATTAAGAGATACAGACTGGCAGAAAGGATTAAAAAAACAAGACCCATATATTTGTTGCCTACAAGAACCACACCTCTGCCAGCGCTGCGGCTCAATAGGCTAATCCTCTGCCTGCGGCGCCAGCACACCGGGTTCTAGTCCCGGTCAGGGCACCGGATTCTGTCCCGGTTGCCCCTCTTCCTGTCCAGCTCTCTGCTGTGGCCTGGGGAGGCAGTGGAGGATGGCCCAAGTGCTTGGGCCCTGCACCCGCATGGGAGACTAGGAGAAGCAGCTGGCTCCTGGCTTTGGATCAGCACAGTGCGCCGGCCGCAGCG